>NW_027362761.1:512198589-514598589 GCF_046119375.1 Phyllobates terribilis
TCAGGTTCAGATGAGTCATGGCCAAGGTAGCCAACTTGTACGCCCTCATTGGGTAACCGCGGTGCTCCATGTACCGAGCTATCGTGAAAAGCTGTGTGTAGCTCATGCCAGTCGCAGCAGCATCCAGAACAATTTGGTAAGCAGTCTCAAAAGCTATGTGATCCTTTTCACATAAAGTAAGTGCTGACAGGGCACAGTTTTGAGGGTCCTTCATAGCACACTGGAGCGCAAGCGTCCTAGCACTGCCGGCCAGCTTCTCCTGTTGATGGCAGTCCAGATGCAATCGGACAATGGTGCTGTTGGACATCACCGTGGTGGCTACGATGCTAGTGGCCTCCGTTGGCGTGAAGAGTGTGAACCAGCTCTGCATGATGCTGTCAAGTGCATAAACACCTGCGTACAAGAGGAAGGGAGAATTAACAAGTGCGACCACATTTGTGTTTCTGAAGTAACTCCATGGCTGACTCATGTTACTATGCACAATAATGCGCCTAATTCTATCCTAATGAATCCACTACAAATGCCAGGAGTAATTTCACAATTTTCAGATTTTTTTTCCATATCACATATCAAAATTTGGATGAGTGCAAATCTGCAAGGAATTTGGAAAAAGGATTCAATTTTCTTAAGATTTAATGGCATGAAACAGATTTGTTGCAGAAACAGATTGTCTCAATTACCTGAATGGTGCCAGCTGCCAAAATCAGCTCATTTAGGCTACGTTCCCATAATGAGCTTTAGGTGAGGTTTTGATGTTGCAGATTTTCTACACCCGATAAGTAAAATAGGTTACTTGCATTTTTTTCTAAAATATGCAGTGTCAAAAACACACCACAAACTTATTGTGGGAACATAGTCTTAGATAAATGGCAATGATCAGAGAGATTTCTGCATCACATGTGTACCATAGGAACATGGCTCCCAGGAAACCAACTATCTAATATTCAGAATAAAAGGGGCTGGTGGAGGGGTGTGGGGGACCCAAGATCTCCACAGATGGAGCACATTTTATTTATTTATTTTACTCATTTATATAGCGCCATTAATTACACAATGCTTTACAGACATTATGGGCACTGTCCCCATTGGGGCTCACAATCTACATTCCCTTTCAGTATGTCTTTGGGGTGTGGAAGGAAACACGGGGAGAACATACAAACTCCTTGCAGATGTGGTCCTTGGTGGGATTTGAACCCAGGACCCCAGTGCTGCAAGGGTACAGTGCTAACCACTGAGCCACCGTGCTGACCGCACAATGAGTAAAAGTTACACAAATTACACTGTATAATACTCCGAGATGTTACAATGATACTAGTGCAGTTGTGCAAGCAAACCACAAACCCAACTGAGCGGCACTATGTACTCACCTACTTCAGTAGCACAAGTTACCAGCCACCGAACCATTTCCCGCCGCCGCCAGTTTAAAGTGGATAACGTCATACGCATTACCTAAAAATAAAAAAAGGATGGCAATGCCATTAATATGGGGGTTGCACATGCACACTATCACTGTACTCCTTTCACAGGGACTTCTTTAAAGAGAAGCTGTCACCAGGTCAAAAGTGCCCAGTTTTTGCAATTTTATTCCTGCTGCCCCCTTGAGTATTTATTTATTTATTTTTTAAATCTACTGTACGGTTCCAGATATATGGGCCTTTTTATTTGGTGATCATTTTTACAGTCTTTACCAAGGGGGTGGTGCTCACCAGATTCTCTGGGGGAATGTCTTTAGACTTCTCTGCATTATTACCCCATGAGCAATGCCCACCTTGTTAAAGACCATAAAAATTACAATAAAAAAGGCCTTTATCTCTATATGAAAAAACAAAAGAATAACAAAACCCTGCACACGCAGGGGAACAATGGAACAGGGAACAATAGGAAAAAAAATAAGAGCACAAACTGGCCACTTATGACCGGGTGATAGGTTTTCTTTAAAAATTTGTAAAGTTAAAAGGAGACTCGCAGCTACTGGCCAAAATGCAGAGTAGCTACAAAGATCATTGGTCACTCTGGAGGACCAGACATATTTATGCACAACCACTGATTGCAATGAGCACAGATTTACCTTGCAGAGGTGCTGCAGGGGAAGAGGTGCTGCAGGGGCAGAGGTGCTGCAGGGGAATTTACCACTTGACATTGGATTACCCAGGTGTCCTACTAGCAGGACAACCTATGACAAAAGTCACTTGCCAGACAACCCTTTTAAAGGCCATATTTTATTCCAGTATTTATTTAAAACACAACTTTTATTTTCTTTGCCACCACCAGAATGATAGTCTGCAACTGTGTATGTTACAGGAGAAGGTCGGCTTCACACATCCGACGTTCGAGATCCGAGTACGAACTGTGATGTCCCATCCAGCTGCGGCTCTCCTTGTAAGTAACCTTATAAGCATTTGCCAAGGCTGTAGATTTTGGGTCAGGAAATTTGAGGCAGATCCAGACATGGTCACCATGTGAATCTGGCCTAATACAGAACATGGCATCTTTCTTATTAGGACCAAGGAAAGTCACTTTGTGAGGACATTTGCTTTTTTGTCTTCTGACAAGCCTTACCATTATAACCTATTATTTATCTATTGGTAATTGACCGATTAGCATATCGACAATGGAAGGAGGCAGAGTGTAGCACAGGCCTCAATTATAGTGACATATTTCTTAGGCAGGCTGAAAATTATCCTAATCACCACAACGACCCGCAGAAACGAGACGCTGGGCTCTTCCACAAATGATGAATCTTGGGATTTGATCGGTCCCATTCATTTTTTTTGCAGCACTGGTAAAAAGCTGCTGCACCGTTCTGACTGTACATGCTGAATGTGCCATGGGAAATGCGTTTTGCTTTGCAGTTTATAAAAGGAAAAAAAAAAAAAAAGCCTATTTTGAATGTTGGCCATTTACCACTCGGGAATACAGGAATTGATTTCACACGCTGTTTGGCAAGACTATTAGAGGGCCCATAGATAACCATTATGAGGAATCAATATTTAGCTTAACCTATACATCACCCATCTGCTCAATATTCAGGTGTTTTACTGGAGTGGAGATTGCAAAAGGTTGTGCAACCTATGTAGAAAATGAATATAAATATGGGAACTACAAGTCCCAGCAACATTGCTGCTGCATAATAAACACTCAACACTCCTATAGGATGTTACCAACCTGAAGGCCCAGCTCCAAGGATACTTTCAGCAGCGTTATATCTGGTAAGCTGTCCATTAACGTTGCGATTTTGAATGCATCTTGTGCTAGCTTAAATATGTGCGATGAGGAGTGAATATTTTTCTGGATGGATTCTAACACTGTTTCCAGTCTCCTAACATCACCTGCAGATGGAAGAGGAGAAAAAAAGGCATTTTATCAGCACCTAGGTTCATGCACAATTACTTATTCCAGGCACAACTAAAGAATCAGTGGATAAAAACCCCGTGAAGAAAGCACAAGGTCCTGAAGCATGGCTGACCAGGGGAAGCTTTAATGCCAACACTTAGTCTCTTGAAGTTGTACTTTAGCTGAGAACGATTTCACAAAAAAAAAAAAGTCTGGATGTGACCACTTTTGTGTTACCAATTTCTAAAAACCGAAGATAGATTGCATATTTGTCGTTCATAAGGAGTTTAACCGCTTCGCGACGGCCCACTGTAGATAAACATCGGCGCTTGCTGGGCTCTGTGCAGCGCCGACGTTTAAAAACAGTGGGTGGTCTCGCAGCGCTCAGGACCCCCAGGGTACTGAAAGCGCTGCGATTGCGGTGCAGAGCGTTAGCTCTGACAGGGGACATCATCGGGACCTGATTGGATCAGGTCCCAATGATGTTAACCTTTTGAAATGTTCTATATGCCACGATCTATAGTGATCGCGGCATATAGAAGATACAGAGGAGAGGGAGTCGTCTTACTTACCTCGCTGACAACCCCTGATACCTTCCAGGACCTGGCGTTGCTATGGCAGCTGGAGGTCACATGACCGCCTCCAGATCTGCCATATATGGTGTCCTGCCTGGCTCAGCCTGCAGCTGAAGCCTGGCAGGACACACTGACTGTGAAACAGTCAGCAAAGATCTCATGTAATGTAATACATGTCTATTACATTACATGAGATCAGTGATCAGAAAAATAAAAATTAATGTCCCATACAGGGACTAAGTAAAAATGTAAAAAAAAATGTTTTTAAACTGTTAAAAAAAAAAAAAAAAATAAATAAATCACAAAATAAATAAAATATTAAACCAATAAATCCATATATTTATGCAAAACCAAAAAAAGTACACATATTTGGTATCGCCGCGTCTGAAACAACCCGATCTATAAAACTGTCACACTAATTAACTCCTTCTGTGCACACCGTAATAAAAATAAATAAAAAACGGAGCAAAAAAATATGCTTTTTCATCTGATCGCCAAACAAAAAGTGGAAAAAATGCGATCAAAAAGCAAAATGGAAATAAAAATGGTACCGCTGAAAACGTCATCTTGTTCCGCAAAAAAAAAGCCGCCATACAGCTCCATCAGCCGAAAAATAAAAAAGTTATAGCGCTCAGAATAAAGCAATGCAAAAAAAAATATTTTTTCTATAAAATTGTTTTATTGTGTAAAAGCGCCAAAACATAAAAAAAATATACAGTAAGTGTAGTATCGCTGTAAACGTACTGACCCGAAGAATAACGCTGCCTGATCACTTTTACCACACGCAGAACGGCATAAAAAAACCTCAAAAAACAATTCCTGAATTGTTGGTTTTTGTTAATTTTACCTCCCAAAAAACGTAATAGAAAGCGATCAAAAAATGTCACGTACCAAAAAATGGTACCAATAAAAATGTCAACTCGTCCCGCAAAAAACAAGCCGTCACATGACTCTGTCGGAAGAAATATGGAAAAATTATAGCTCTTAAAATATGGCGATGCAAAAACTAGATTTTGCAAAAAAAGCGTCTCTTAGTGTGTGACAGCTGTCAGTCATAAAAACCCGATATAAATCTGGTATCTCTGTAATCACACCGACCCGAAGAATAAAGTAATCTAATCAGTTATATCACACGAGGAACGGCGTAAAAAAATAAATAAAACCAATTCTTCACCTGCTACTGATTTGTTTATTATGTCTACTAAAGATCCCAGTAAGGCTCTGCTCACATTTATCCTGCGCTCTGCGCTGAGCACTTACACCAGAGTTTCCGTGTAAATCTCTGAAATACGTGATTCAGACCGAACCCATGATGGAAGATTCCCTGTAATGAGGCAGATATAGGCCACTGTGGATGCCGTCTGGCCTGTGATACCACGGTGTCATTTGTTTTAGGCGTGCATAAAAGTGCGGTTGGCCAGTTTTGTGCACTTCTGAAAAAAAGGACACCTCTAAACAGAGGCCAGACGGAGTCCAGAGTAACTCTGCTGCCTCATTACAGTGAATGGATCCCACAGGGGTTTCATCTGAATTACATCACTTGGAAATTTAGATGGAAACCCCGATGTAAGTGCTCAGCCTAGAGCGCCGGATAAATGTTACGTAAAATGTTCCCAATAAAAGCTTCAACTCAGTCCTCAAAAAAAGCTAGTCCCCACTCAGGTCCGTCATCTGTTAAAAATATAAGGGACTTCCAAGTTACTGGTAGCAGAAAGGCTCTGGAAAAGCAAAATGGCCCTTGCCCCCCAAAAGAAATTCAGAAAATTTTGTGCTCCCAAATCCAAATGCCTATTCTACAATAATTTGTTCTCCAATTGTCAAATAGCGCTCCGTCCCCCCCAGATCTTGCCGTATGGCTGAGCGGTACGATACAGCCACATATGGGGTATTGCCACTTTTAGAAGAAATTGTGTGACACATTTCGGCACCATTTTTACCCATTGCCCTGTGTGAAAATGTAAAATCTGAGGGTAAAACATTTTTTTGTGGTAAAAATATAATTATGCTTTTTTCACTGCCCAATGGTATAAATTTAAAAATTAAAAAATACTCACTACTTCCCTAGATGAATTCCTTGAGAGGTGTAGTTTACAAAATGGGGTCACTTGTGGGGGTTTCTGCTGTTTCGGCATGTCAGCGACTCTTCAAATGTGACATGGTGTCTGCAACCTATCCCAGCCAACATAGCGCTCCTTTCTCTTCCGAACCCTGCCATACACCAAAGCAGTGGTTTTCCCCCACATATGGGGTATTGGCATACTCAGGAGAAATTGCACAACAAATTTCATGGTGCAATTTATCCTATTACCCTTATGATAATGCAAAATTAAGGGATGAAAAACGTTTTTGTGGGAAAAATGTGAAAATTTTATTTTTACAGCTCAATATTATAATCGTCTGTGAAGCACCTTGGGGTTCAAGGTGCTCACTACACATCTAGATAAGTTCCCTAAGGGGTCTAGTTTCCAAAATGGTGTCACTTGTGGGGGATTTCCACTGTTTAGGAACATCAGGAGCTCCCCAAACGCAACATGGCGTCCGCTAATTATTCAAACAAATTTTACATTCAAAAAGTCTAATGGCGCTCCTTCCCTTCCGAGCCCTGCTGTGCGCCCAAACAGTGGTTTTCCTTCACATATGGGGTATCTGCGCACTCAAGAGAAATTGCACAAAAAATTTTGGGGTCCATTTTTTCCTGTTACCCCTGCGAAAATAAAAAAAATTGGGTCTAAAGTAACATTTTTGTGAAAAAAGTTAAATGTTAATTTTTTTTCTTCAACATTCCAAAAATTCCTGTGAAGCACCTGAAGGGTTAATAAAGTTCTTGAATGTGGTTTTGAGTACCTTGAGGGGTGCCGTTTTTAGAATGGTGTCACTTTTGGGTATTTTCTGTCATAAAGACCCCTCAAAGTGACTTCAAATATGATGTGGTCCCTAAAAAAATGTTTTTGTAAATTTTGTTGGAAAAATGAGAAATCACTGGTCAACTTTTAACCCTTATAGCTCCCTAACAAAAAAAATTTTTGGTTCCAAAATTGTGCTGATGTAAAGTAGACATGTGGGAAATGTTATTTATTAACTATTTTGTGTGACACATCTCTCTGATTTAAGGGCATGAAAATTCAAAGTTTGAAAATTGCAAAATTTTCTAAATTTTCGCCAAATTTCCGATTTTTTCACAAATAAACGCAAGTTATATCGAAGAAATTTTACCACTATCATGAAGTACAATATGTCATGAAAAAACAATCTCAGAATCAGGGGAATACATTGAAGCGTTCCAGAGTAATTACTTCATAAAGTGACAGTGGTTAGAATTGAAAAAATTGGCCCGGTCACGAAGGCAAAAAACAGGCTCTGGTGCGAAGTGGTTAAATACTCTGAGCCAAAGGACTTACAAATAGAGATGAGCGAACCAAACCTTCAAATCTTGGCGTTCGTACCGGACAGTTAGCATCCGGTGCTAAACGCCAAACACAAGAGATGATGTAATGAGAGAGAGTGAAAGAGGGCGAAAGAAAAAGGGAAAGAGGAAGAAAAAAAAAAAAAAAGAAGCGAGAGAGCGAAGAGGAAGAGTTTTGAATGGGAAAAAAAGTTCAGATTGGGTACCAGAATCGGACCTTTGGCGGGTCCGCTCATCCCTACTTCCAAACACCTCGTTCTTACACAATGGACTGTAGGCGGCAAAAGTCTGAACATCTAGAACTCTTCACATTGATGTTCGTGGACTGCTTTAAGCATTTAATTTAAAAAGGGGTTATTCAATATAGATTATATGAATTTAATTATTAATTATAAATCTAAATATAAACATCTGTACATGATACTTTTAAACAGATGTATTACACTATATGGTGAAAAAACTGAATTTAGTTTTTTTCAGTCAGCCCTATTATCCCCGGTGAACAACATCCCACCCCTGACCATGTCATCTGCCTTTAAAACGAGCCATTCTGTTACACTTGTTTGTAAAGAGGTCTCGGATACCAGCGCGCTCCTGTAAGACCAGGTTTTCCACAATCAACTGAGTTGGGCAGATTTATTCAAGCAGAATTTTACTCTTCTCAAATTTTTACAAAAATCTCTATTCTTGAGAATGACATTTTTCTGAACTGGAGAGGGCCTGGAATATGTGAATGGTACGGCAGTGCGAACAGAATTCCCAGGGATATCCTGCTGTAGGGATTTGCTCAGGTAGAAGTTAGGCAGCGTTCACACAGGTATGCATTTTTTTCTGTCCAAGCAGGCAGATTTATTAAAGTGCATACACTTCCAGCAGAACAAAAAACAAACAGCCTTTCTCCGGCATAAAGGAACCAAATAAACAGTCCAAATGCGGGCTCACCCATTCAGATAAATGTCCAGCTGTTTCTCAAGTTCTGTCAGAGAGGCCAACACCAAGAGGTCTTTTCACCTCTCTTCCCAGACACAGACCAGTCTCTCACCCGTGCGGTAATCCTCCTGGCACTTCACCTGGCTCAGTTTAGTCTGCAGCCCCCCGCAGAAGCTACACCCTGCTCAGTCCCCAGCACACTGCGTACCAAGTGAACCTACTTCCTGTGCTAGTAAAAAGCTATGCGGGTGCCTCTAATCAAACCCTGCAGAGCTGGGATTCAACCCTGTACTACCTGACTTTGCTACACCATGCAAAGTTATTCTCTACATATTGAATGTTCCCTACAATGCTCTAGGGTCTATCCAGACACCAGAGCATGAATGTAGAATTAAAAAACTCATCTCCAGTCACCTCACTGCTCGCTGTCGGGTCCTCAAGGTTTTTTTCCCCACCGCTGCATGCCGCATCTACTGCCTCTTCAGTATAAACGGGGACTTACATCCATGACCAGGGCTTGGAGGTCACTGTGCGTCGTATGGTTGTGTCACACGTCAAGACTTTGCAACCTTATGATGCGCACGGACCTGGTCATAGCTGGAAGTCCTGGCCTCTAGTGAAGGAAATGAAGATGTGGGGCAACAGCAGAAACCCTTTAAAAAGGGCAATAGAGAATCAATTTCCTGTAGAAATTGAAGAGAGTTTTTTCCCCCCAAATTATGGGCCTCATGTATTAAATGAAAACCTTTGTATCCGCCACAGCTCTGCATGTGCTGGTAGGGAGTAATCACAGCCATATGAGTTCATTCACATGAAATATGCATGCTGCAGACCAGGGAACATGTATGCAAAATGCCTCACAGGTAGCAGAGCAGGCCCATAGCAACAATGCACTAGAGTGTAGAATAAATGGCTTTGTTGTTTCAACAGGAAACTTTTTTTTTTATGCAAAGACCTTAGATTGCGGTGAGATGTGCAGAACACTGGAGCTCGAGGACAAGCCATCGCCGCATAGGTAACATGCTTGGCAATAGGACATACCTTTGGCTGCGGTCAGCATTGTAGATGCCAGCTCACACTGCTGTGACTCAATATGACTCAGGGTGAACCAACGGGGATAACGGTTAGGAACAACTGAGGCGATGTGGTGTGGCCGGGACATGTCTACAGTGGGAGCTGTGGATTCCAACACAAGCAACCTGCACACAAAATAAAGAGATCAATAATTACACCGAGGCCCAGTAATCACTTATTCCATAAGAACATAAGAAATACCATATTAAACACACATTTATAGGGAAGGTTTATTTTGGACACTTTTTTTTTTTAGTTTGAAGCACATTTTTTACATATAAAAAATTATTTTTCTAGCTTGAAAATATTATATAAATATATAGATATAATTTCAAACTCTAAAAATATTTTTATTATATGTAGAAAGTGTGCTTCAAACTAAAAAATGTGTCCAAAAATTAACAAAAACTAAAACTTCATTTTGTTGTGGAGGCGCATCGTGTGTGTAACATACATACATATACATATATATATATATAGATATATATATACACACACACATACAGGTGCATCTCACTAAATTTAAATATCATCAAAAAGTTAATTTCAGTTCTTCAATACAAAAAGTGAAACTCATATTATATAGAGTCATTACAGAGTGATCTATTTCAAGTGTTTATTTCTGTTAGTGTTGATGATTATGGCTTACAGCCAATGAAAACACAAAAGTCATTATCTCAGTAAATTAGAATACTTTATAACAACAGCTTAAAAAGGATTTAAACTTTTTGATGATATTCTAATTTAGTGAGATGCACCTGCACATAAATACACACACACACACACACACACACACACACACACACACACACACACACACATATATACACATACATACACACACACACACTCAAAAATACAAAAACTTCAAATATCTGATCTCAGCACTGGACCTTGAGGGATTCACCTCCACATCGAAATGGAAATTTTCCGAGGAACCCGCCTGGAATCGTGCCTATGTCCTAACAAGACATGTGCATCAAAAACATGGCAGGTGTCGGACAGTTGCCGCGGCACATGTCCAGTCCGCAAGCGGCAACTACTTTCAAGGGTGGGAATGAGGTTCCCTATAGGAATGCTGATGCTTCAGCCTTTGCATTAAAGGCAAATGTTCCCATGTGAAAAATTCTGCAGTGGAATTTTTCCACAAGTCCATATGTATAAAGGTGCAGATTTGGTTGTGGATTTCACCCTACTTCATTACTAAGCATTGAATAGTGTAAAATCTGCACAAAAATGAGCATGCTGCAGATATGGATTTTATTCTACAACGTGTGAATGGGATTTTGAAATCCGTATCGACTTGTACTGTACATTACTGCAGATTTGGGGTGCAGTAAATCCTGAAAGTGTGGACTTTGCCTTACTTGTTCTATTACTTTAAGTGTTTGGTCCCAGAGGGTTACATGTATCCAAACTTCTGAAATTAAAGTCTGATAACCTGGCCCTATACTCAGAGGTCGGCAAAACCTCGCTCCTGTCACCACCATCATTGTATCAGCCAATTGAAGCACTGGTGTTAGGGCAGCATTCACACTGCCAGTGCTACTGCATTTTTTTGCCTACAGTTATCCATGTGTGATTCATGGGGCGCGCGGGTCCAGTCATCACATTATGGCCTTTATGGGGGATAATTTAATGAACCTGTACATGGGGTTACTGGAGCTGGGGTCTCTTCAGGAGGTCCGGGCTTACCTCATTGCTCGCAGTGCAATCTTGTATGCCAGTTCAGCATCGTGAGGTAGGAGGGAGGTGAAGAGATACTTGGCAAATGTGTGCATTGGAATACTCTCTCGATGGATGATTTCACCCAATCCACTGTATGGCCCAGCTGTGCCAAGAAAACATACATTACTTCAATGTGCTCACACCGCTCTGCATAATAACACAGGCACAAATACTAGGTCACGTCAGCATCTGCTGCCGTTCTGGCTACTTCACAGACACGGCAATAGGCCGCTCGCAGCTTTCATTTCCAAGCAGAAAACCACTTAGGAAAATTTAGGAAAAATTAAAAAAAAAAAAAACAGAAAACATACTGAAAAGATTATAAAAAGCATTACATTTATACTGGAACACAAAGCAACAGGTATGTAAAGAGCAGACCATTTCACCAAATGAATGGTGGTTTGCCAAAATACTTTCTACATTAATTCGGCAGGGTTTCCAGAGCTCCACTTGATGTCATTCAATAGGTTCAATCGTTGCTTATTGGAGTTGGGCAAATAGATTCACAGGACCTTGTTCCGGCATCCACGTGGCAGCTGGACCTGGGAAAATGGGGGCTTCTTGGGCCCCTCTTGTGAATACCAGGCCCCTGCGAGCTCATGGCGCTACATGTTAGGTCACAGGAGCCTAGAAAAATCACAAGAGGCGCCCAGGATGCTGGAATTATAGAGTCTGCCATGGAGGTTCATCCCGCCCGGATCCGGCTGCACAGACTACAGACGTGGACATCAGATCGGGGTCCGAGGAATCTTATTTTGCTTAAATCTACTATTGGAGACACAGCTGTAGAGCTCATTGCAAGCAAACCAAGATGAATGATTTTTCTCTAGCATTGTGCCGATAATACATCAATTGTAAGAACCCCCTGCCCAACATGGCCGCCACAATTCTCACACTACCCAACAGACCATTCTGAGAACATATGGAGGAGCCACTGCACACAACGGAGAACCATGTTGAGGGAAAGAAGAAGAGTAGCCCTCCATGAGGGCAGACTGGCAGTGTAATATACAAGAAGGGACTCACAAGGCAAATCTAATAGTTTCCATCACAGTTTTAATCTCTGTATTAGACAACAAGTCCCCCACACAGATCAGATCTACAGACATTGGGCTATTGTTGCCGAGACACAATTTATTAGGCCATTACCATACAAGATGGCAGCAAGTACTGTCCCGGAGAAATGACTGATGCCCATCATCCCCGCACTGCAATGACTGATCAGATGGGGAGTTACTCACCTTCTAACAGGAAGACTGCTTGTTTTCTGAAGATTTTCACCAGCGTATCATCCAGCTCAATCTCTTGCAGTTTAGAAATGAGTTGCTCCTCGTTGCGGCAGACCTTCTCCTGTGCATACAAGCCATCTGGCATTATTCGCTGCTGCCCCAGCCCTATCAGCGCTACCTCCACCGCCAGCGTTAAGTACGACTCGCCTTCTTCTAGGAACTTGTGGGGAGACAGGTGTTGGTATTCCAGAGATTTACAATGCCCAAAGCCATCTGCGATAGAAGAAAAACATGGGCGATGAGAGAGCCTGAACAGATCAGACTGCGGCAACATCCAGAAATGTACAAAGTCAATGTTATTACTGGTTTCTGCCATTGTGTGTAACATCCCGACAGCGGGAGGCATGCGGCGCTTCGTACCTTGGCAGCACCTCGTACCTCCGCAGCGTCACTGAAGCCCAGTGACCCGGATTGTGACAGCTCATGAATATTGATGACGTGCATTAGACGCTGCATAGATAATGGCTGCACATACACAAGTAGAAGGCTGGCTTTTATTTATTACATTACGGTATATGGCTGCAAGATTCACTGCTTGAAATTAGTATCAGTCTGAAGCAAAATCATAAATTTTATTTTCTAGCAAAATCAGCATCTACGACGGAAACGTCCCACAATTCCTTGTGACAAATCTCAATAATATCCCCTTAGAAGTTAATAACTCTGCAGCTGGAACGCCATCAATCATTCAGCACCAGCAGTGGGGATCCAGAATAGCTTATTGAAACGCTGGCAGACGCGCACTTGTGTCAGAGTCTCTTCAATACGGAATTCAGATATAAAACATTAACAGTTTCATCCAATCCGTCCTCTTCTGACAGATAACATGCCAGTGTCTCGCAGTCATGTAGGGTGAGCAGTGGCCGAGTGATGTGCCAGTGTCTCTATAGAGTCACAGCTCTGCGATCGGTCGCTGAAAATACCCTGGTGGCACAGATTGTTAGTGTCATATGTATGACCACATGTGTATAACGGAAGTGTAGGGTCTTTTTAAATGGGTTATTTCAAGCTTGTAAGTGATCTCCTATCCATTGGATCGGGAATAAACTTCCTAATTGCTGGGAATCTGACCACCAATCATGAGAACCGAGGCTCAAAAGGAGACCAGTGTGAATGGAGCGCTGGTCAATCATGAGCAGAATATAGCCAAGCGTTGTGCTTGGCTGGGCTTCTGCACAAACTTAAAGAATGGATAGCAAAAAGGAGAAAGAACAGAGTTTTTTTTAAGCTATAAAAATTCTTAATTGATTAGTTGACATATCATAAAAAAGACAAATAAAGAGAGTACAAAGATCGACAAAACAGTAGATAGGTAACCAAGCAGAATATGAATACTTGCATCAATGAAGAAAGATGAGTGCATAAGCGTATTTTAGTATAGATATAAAAGGCACAGTGGTTATAAATGTATATGCAGACATTTGGGTATCATAGGTATATGACAAAAAAGGCTCCTATCCATGACAATAGTGCAGATTGCAAGGTCACCACATAGAAACAAGTCGCCAAAGCGCGCTTTGCGTATTTAGCATGTTGCTTCTTCAGGGAGTCTAAGGAAGCAACATACCAAGAACCCCCTGAGGAAGCAACATACCAAATACGCGAAACGCGGGTTTGGGACTTGTTCCTATGTGGTGACCTTGCAATTTGCACTACTGTCATGGGTAGGAGCCTTTTTTGTTATATACCTATAAGTCAGCATATAAATTTATGACCACTGTGTCGTTTATATCTATACTAAAATAAGCTTTAGTATTTTTCTTCATTGTTGCAAGTGTTCATATCCTGCTTTGCACTCTTTTTTATGATATATGTTAACTAATCAATTAAGTTCTTTGTTTTTCTCCTTTTTGCAATTGATTATAAGCGAAGTTGCCATTTTGCTATTCATGTGTACTTATGGCTGAAATAGCATTGTAACTATGTACCTGGTGGATTTCTGTGGTTTATAGGAATGAATGGAGCGTCAGTGCGCATGATCGACCATCGCTCCAGTCTCACTGGGCTCTTTAGAGGCCCAGTTCTCAGGATTACTGGATTCCCGATTGTCAGATGCACAGTGATGGGGAAGTTATCCCCTATCCGGTGGATAGGGGATAACTTACAAAATTGACAGTAGCCCTTTAACATTGACCAATGGATGGAAGGCAAGAAATGTAGAACCAGAACTGGATTTATATCAGAGGAGCCTGATGGCTGTTATATGGATGTTGGATAAGGATTGGCGTTTAACAAGACCAATCCTTTATTCTTAAGGGTGATAAACTGTACAATATTAGAGATGCCTGCTTCCGCCGAACTGAGAGGGCATGTTGATAGAGAGGTCTAAAGGAAGAAAAAAAAATGGCCTTACACTATAAGGTAGTTGCTGGCCAAACTAAGGCTCTACTTCGGCGGGTGACATTAGCTGTGGGAAACCTATGAACAAAAGCCTACTTTTCACATAAATACATCAAGTCCTTATCTCTTGAAATGCTAAAACAACTGCAGCCGTGGTGGTTCTCCCATAGACTCTGAACTCCACAGGACTACACATGAGGCCATCAGCAGCACTGACAGGCTTCTCCAAGGTCAACCAGAGTCCTTATTCTATTGCAACATGTCAGGGGGTTGCCTTACCTGCAAAATCTGGAAATCCGTGAAACCCATCATCATCCACTCTGCAGGCCTCCATTAGACTGCTGAAGAGAGTGCCAATTGGATCCAAAGGATGCCCTACCCAGCCTTCTAAATTGGTGATGGAAGTAACACCTTTATGTAGAAGCTCTGTAAAAAAAAAATAAAAAAATAAAGAAAATAGAACAATCAAAATAGAACAGTAAAGGCATGTGGCTTTGTGATCGGTGATGCCTGACCTCTAACACTTCTCAAATTCTAGAAATGAAGGGGCAGAGCTGCAGAATTTCATTACTTTTTCCTTGCACAACCTGATAACCCGTTGTGATAATCCAAGTGAATAGGTCTGGGTGCAATTCCCTGTTCAATGGGATGGCTGGGGAGTCGCCGTGCAGGTAAAGACAGCAAAGGGGCTACCGGTCTACAACATGATGGAACATTAATTCTGGCAGCTCGTGGAAGTCACAGCGGACAAACCCCACCATCACCATCAGAAGTTACTGTCCCTTTAAATTAGGGAACCGAAACCACAACTGCGGCTTTGACTAAATGAACAGCTTATAAACTGCAGAAGTCATGGCCGACTCACATGTCTGAAAATTTAAAAGGAAAACTCAAGAAAAGAAACCCTAAAGTATTCCCATATAAGAGTGTCATAATAAATAAAATACTGATGGTGGGGGATCAGATACCCACGGAGAGGCCATCATACATATGTTGTCACCTTTTATTATAGTCAATGGTGAGCGCAGTACTTGTGGGGGAAGCCATGAAAGGGAGGAAAAATGATTTCCATTGCTGTAATTTACATTACTATATGTGCGAGCAATATACAATACATCGATCAATCAGGGGGTGGAATATTGGCAAAAATCCCATAAAATAAACAAAACATCCGCAAGTCATTATCAATGGGCATAAATTACACGTCTCCTTGTGGAGCATCTGAATATTTATTGACTTAATAAAGTCCCGTTATGGTGCCATTTTATGGCATTTGGACGGCGTAGAGACGTTTAAGGAAATATTAGGCCGGGTGCTTTCCTTTATTAAGCTGTTCCGCCTTCATGTGAAGTGGACACACTGTGTATATTTGTAGTGTTCAAAGAAGCTTCTGTGGCTCCGAGTCAAAGGAAGAAATTTCCGGAGAGTGGTGGGTCCTGTATTATTTATACAGTCTGCAGCGAGTCAGTCATCTCCAAGCAATTGAATTAGGACTTTCAATTGGAACAGATTAACCCTTCGAGGGCTTCCTGCAAGCCCTACATCATGTTAGCATTCTCAATTCAAGGGCGATAGCAAAAGGCAGCAATTGCCTACTGCTAAAAGATCCTCCACACCCTTTAAAAAGAGAAAGAAATGGACAAAAAAAAACAATTTTTTTTTTAAATAATAAAAAAAGGTTGTTTGCATAGAGCCTTTAATTTTTCCATTCCTCAATTATGCCTCCTGGAAATCTAAATTAAGTTGCCAGCTTGGTATTAATGTTCAGATATGTCATTAACAGACATGGTCATCGCTTAAAAAGGTATTCCCATTGCCAAGATCCTATTCCAATATGTAGTAGGTGTAATAATTAGAACATTAGCAAATACCTCCAATAAGAATAAGCTATGCTACTTACCTCATGTGCAGGGCACTGCAGTAGCTTAGTTAGTTGGGCATAACCATGGATACCTCAGCTACTGCAATGCCCTGCACATGAGGTAAATGACATGACTAATCAGGAAAACAATAATACATTTCTAATTTGAGGTATCTGCTAATATTACCATTACACCTACTAAATATTGGGCTAGGATCTTGGAGATAGGAATACCCCTTTGAGGACACCACACTAGAAATTAGAGAGGAGCAAAAAGATTCAAGATACCCTGCTCCAGTCTCCACTTTGGTACTTTATGGCAACTGGACCCAAAGTAGTGCCTCAGCCAGCACTGAAATGCCAGTATCCCGGTTGCCTCTTGCAATTACTAAACCGCCATGATCTTAGTAATCACAAAAGACGCTAAATATGTGATCCCGTGCTGTAATGTCCATATACTCTTTTGCGTCCTCTCCTGCCCAGGAGCTGTGGTATGATCAGACCATGTTCCTGTACGATCAGACACATCCATTACACAGTACACAGCAGGGGCACATTTATAAGATTATCTCGGCACAGGAACATTTTTTTTTTTAAACAAATTGTGGAAGTTATTATTCCAAGATGTACTGATTAAAATAAATTTTAAAATTAACTTTGTTCGTGGGAAAAACCCCTTTAAAAGAAAAACTATAGTAGCCAGTAGGTGAGATAGTTGGATTTCTTGCGTATTACAGAAGCACTGCTCTCCAACCTGTGATTTGGTAGTTGCGCCATTTCTACAATAGTCTAAAATAAGAAATATGCCTATTTTTTGGTGTGAAAGATTAACCTGTTGGTTAAGTTGAGACCTTACAGAAGCCTCAATAGGGGGATACAGAGGGTATGTTGTCGGTGTAATGACTGCAGCAGACACGTGTAATGCTGCCAGGCCACCCTCGTGGTATACAGAGGTACACGACAACCAGACACGCACCTTTCTTCTGTAGCCGGAACATGTCCATTCTTTTCTGCTGCTGTCTTCTAAGAGTGTTGACAATGGCTATTGCTAGTCGGAGGGCCTCTCGTGGGTAGCCGTGCGACCTCAGTGCGTCCACCCGCGCACAGGCCGTAGGGACGTGCTCTGTAGAGACAGAAGGTACAGTGATTGCGTGTCCCGGTCATGTCGGCATATATTCATTACCCTACAGGCCTGATAGGAGAACAAAATCATCTCTCATGGCGGAGCATTTCTTGTGCCCACCACCGCTCCTGAACTTAGAGCTCCATAGAAAAGAAAAAGTAGTGAACAAAGCCGCCAGTCACAGAGCAGTCCGAGGACGGGCAACTTACCGTGCCAGAGGGGCCACCCACGAGAGTCAAAGAGGGAGTTTTCAGTGTCGTCGTGGTAACAGTAGTTGGTATAAAGGTCACTGCTGATAATGTGCTGTAAGTGGCTGTCCTGCCAGTGGAGATCGCACGCCTCGATGGCTCGTGTGAATACTGTTCGATGAGGCCTGTGTGAGGAGTCTGAGGAAAAAAAAAAAAAAAAAAAAAAAAAAAAAAAAAAAAAAATTATATATATATATATATATATATATATATATATATATATATATATATATATATATATATATATATATATATATATATATATATATATATATATATATATATATATATATATATATATATATATATATATATGCAGTAACGGTGCTGGCTAAATTCACATGTCTTTTACATGGGACTGCAGGTTAACCTACCACATAAGGAATAACATTCATGCTAAATCACTAATGTTCAATGCAGTTATACAGGTCAGCGTCCTCACCTTGGATGGCATTTCCAGCCTGAGGCAATGCATTGGTTAAATTAGGCAGCTCATTTCCGTGGTTGCCATCTTCCCAGGGACAAACATCCACGCTGTTCCATTTTTTCAGCTGTTTCAGCCAACTGGCCTTCTGCTCCGGCTTACAGTGGGGATTTAGGACTATGCACATCCAGAGAGCACCTAGTGAGGGAACGAAAAGAAGCAGCGGTCACATCGTGACGTCCAACATGGACTACCAAGAGGTAAGGATGTGATTAACACCACGGAAATTATTCAAGGTCTTTGATAACACAGGAGCACTTGTTGAAGCGACACGGTCAAAATGGATAACCGTCAGCCGAACAATGGTTTAGTCTTAAAGGGCTTGTCCACTACTCAGGCAACCCCTTTTAAATCTCTACATTTCCCCCACAGTAAAATAATAACACATATTCAACTCCGATGCCGTTCCAGCGGCAAAATCAGTACTGGCTATCGTGATATTATTAAAAATCAAGACAGCTCTCACTTCCTCCGAATGTCAATTACGTCCATAGGAGAGGAGAGTAAAGTCAGCGCTGATAGAACGCAGGGATTGCGTGACATGTCACACGAGCCCTGGGAGAGAAAGAGCCGGCACCAGAGTAATAGTGTTATTTTACTTGGAAAACCCCTTCTGAATCATAATGTTTCTCCTAAATAGTGGGCAACCCTTTTAAAATGTGAAGGATGCCATTAAAATGGCATCAAGCCACAGTCTCCATATGTGTCGGGGGCTTTTCCTCGCATATGTATGCAAGACAAAATTACACATTGTAAATATCAGTCCTTAACATTAATGATCACCCTGTAAATGGCACAGAATTTCAGAATTTTGGATGGTGTTCGTCGTACAATACAGATTTATAGGGTTAGATTTCTGATACAAAACCCCAAATCCCCTGCATAAAAAAGTCCTGTGTGCTCACAGCCGCAGTATGGCATGATAAATCAGCCCTATATGGTTACAGCTCGAAAAATATATAAAAACTGTCCAAAATGAAGTGCTTAATTGTTGCCTGTAACAACCAATTACATTGCAGCTTTCGTTTTACCAGAGAAATAAGAAATAAAAGCAAAGATATGATTGGTTGCCATCGGCAACAGACTACTAATAAATGAGGCCTAGCATGTATTAATCTCTAGATAACCCTGTAGTGGCAGCCATTAGGAGAGCTTATAAAGGGGTATTGCTGTGTAACGGACATAGCCACCAGATAAATGATGAATGCTGTAACGATGGCCGTCCCATCGCCCAAAGCAGTAAGACCACAGCTATGAGTCAGAGCATACGCCATTCCACAGACAGACAGGTCAGGAGAGGCCCCTGTGCAAGAACAATATATGGGGCCTTTGTAGCACAATAGCTCATCATAATGCACAATTCCACCTGCTTTAGGTGGGCATGGGCCCCCTTACCTCTTGGGTCGTACTTGCTCTAATTTTTACAAATCTAGTGTATGAATTGCTATGAGTGTGACTGCAACAGTTTACAAAACACCAACACATTAAGACTTCAAAAGGAACTAACTACAATGAGAAATGCCTCCCAAAATAGGCGATGGGGGTGAAAATCAAATCACAATATATCAGTTTTGCATCATCATCCTGAAAGTAACGCATACCAGCCAAACCAGAGACCCTGTAGACGGCCATTTCTGAGGTTTTGACCTTCATCAATACATAATGGGGTACTGGCTGGCTGAATGAGATGCCTAGGAGCAGCTTAGGCGGTTCAGATTAAAGAGACCATCTCGCTCTGTACTGATGAAGGGCAAAAACCTTGCAACAGCAGTGCTGTCTACAAAGGAGTCTTTGGTTTGGCTCGTAATAGTTACTTTATATTTTCCCCCATGAGCATTGCGGTCTACAGATTAGTGTGTCGTTTGGCTGAGATATTTAAGGCACTGTTGTGAGGTTTTGCCCCCCCCTCATCAGTACAAAGTAAGGCACTGGCTGGCTGAATGAGATGGTCTCCTAAGGAGATCCCCCTGAGCTGTGTCTAAGCATCTCATTCAGTCAACCAATATCCGGTTTTGTACTGATGAAGGGCAAAACTCCCCTAAAACCCATGGGTTTCTAGATTGTCTGGTATGAAATTTTTTACATATTTTTCTCCATAACTTGAAAAAAGTCACTATACGTAGCTGGGCCTCTTCAAGGAGAGCAGATACCCAACTCCCAAGCGCAAAACAATATTAAGACACGTTGTAGGTGCAACCATACAAATAAATTCCAGGGACCTGTCAAACGTCGCTTGCCAAGGAGGAAGGAGCCTGCGTGTGAATAAATTAATGCAGACATACCTGAAGCAAACAAAAGACAAATTATTATTCAGTGTCTCATTTACAGAGCACAAGTCAGACGCCCATCATTCATCAGGACTTCAGCGGCGTTTTAATGGGACCAGACTCCTTTTCATTGTCATTATTTCCGCAATTAGGTTAACCGAGAAATTTGTTTAACATTATCTTTTTTTTCCCCCCTTTGAAGATCTGCAAGAAAAATCTAATTTGTGCTGACATTTCACACATAGCATCAGCTCACAATCTGCATCCCTGACACTGCATAACAGGTTCGTCTGAATGCATCAAGGTCTGGAACAAGCCAATTTTCACATGGAGAGATTTTTTAATCAGTTGTCTCTTCACAGACGTGAACTCTGACAGCGGCGTGAAGAACGTCTGAAAGTGCTATTCAGCCACACTTCATTTGCTCATTAAAGGATGCGTTTTTACACACTTGAGGACATTTGCTCAGTCACTTGAACAATCTGCTGGAGCAGTCAGAATCTGCGAGAAAGTGCCGAACGAGGCAATCTGAGCAAGGACATAGCGGCCCCTCCTTATATTCTGGCCGGCATGCAGCCTACAGACAGGGAGCAAAAATAATGGAAGCAAGGGGAGAAAAATAAAAACGCCAGGAGCTAAGTTTAACCCCATGAGTGCCTTCACAAGGAGGCAGGCCGAAAAGCGTAAGGTTGAATTTAAGGCCAGTCTGCTACGCGGATGCTGTGCACCGTGAAACCCTCATGCAATTACCTCCAGAGGTCATGCATGGAATCACACTTTGAAGGATTGGACAAGTAAATATAGAGAAAAGGGGGGGGGATGGGTGAAAGCAGGATTGCTATCCACTGTAGATTCGGATAAGGAATCAGCCCAGATTGAACTACTGTATCTATGGTCATTGTAAAAAGCATTTCCCGTTGAACTTGATCACGAAGACTAGAAATGGTAAAAAAAAGAAAACACCATGATGGAGAAACATCACTGTAGGCCTTGGATGACCATGAAACACAAAGGATGTGATATATTAGTAAATTGTGATTGAAGAAAACAATATGACAACCTTACATTCCTCAAGTATCACTAAGGCCATGTTCACACGTTCAGTATTTTCCAGCAGTATTTGTAAGCCAGAGGAAAAATATAGAAACGCGTCACCACTTCTGCATTTTTTACCCACTCCTGGTTTTGGCTTACAAATACTGAATGTGGCCTAAAGCCGACCATACACCCAAGAATGTGTATGTGTATTTCAATGGACGTCTTCAAACAGAGGCTGGACAGACATCTGTCTGAGATGATCTAGTGAATCCTGCTTTGAGCAGGGGGTTGGACCAGATGACCCAGGAGGTCCCTTCCAACTCTACCATTCTATGATTCTATGATTCTATGTGGCCCAACAATCAGCCGTGTGAGAACTTAGATAAAAGATCCAATGATCAACATATAGTAAAATTAGCGGACAAGGAAGACAGGCTGGGCTTGCCACAAAAATTTGGACAACCAACGAAAGAGATGAGCAAGAAGAAAAAAAAATAGCACACAGGCTGACAGACCTGATGGGTCACCTGTCATCTCCAGTGATTCTTCACATAATTCATAAAGGCCAGTCGACTAAAAAGGGTCAGGTTTGGCCATGTCTTCCAGCTTTCATAACAAAAATTGGAATCCCAAGACACCGGATATTCCACCAACAATACTTTTATTGCATCATCTTTAAAAAAAGTGATAGACATGGAAACATTTTTGCCACAAATGGCCTTTTTCAAACAAAAATTCAAAGCAGAAAAAAATTTGTTTGAAAAAGGCCATTTACAGCTAAAATTTCGCCATGTCTGTCACTTTTTAAAAGATGATGCAATAAAAGTAATGTTATGGGTATGTCCAATGCTTTGGTATTCCAACTGACTCTAGCGACTGGGTAGAGAGCCACAACAAAGAAAAATCCCGGATTCAGAGGAGTGGTGCAGGGATGGCAATCTATAACCAAAGTCATCTGACTTCCATCTGATGTGAATGGAACCATTTTAAGTCCGTTGCCGAATTATCAATCGTCCAAGTAGTAAATCAGCAAAACTTCATACACCCCACCATCTTTCCGGAAGGCAAGCCACCAAGAGTAAATCTAAGGTGCACACCATGTATAGGGATGCCGAAGCCTAGGTTGGTAGTCACCGGTGAAGGCATGAAGAAAGCATGGTGGCTCAGTGGTTAACCCTGCTGCTTTGCAGAGATCCTTAGCTCAAATCCCACCAAGGACAACATCTGCAAGGACATTGTATGTTCTCCCTGTGTTTGTGTGGGTTTCCTCCCACACTTCAAAGACATACTAATGTAATATCAGATTGTGAGTCCCAATGGGGGACAGGGATGACCATGTCAGTATAGCGTTCTAGAAAAGTGATACGTTGGCACTATGCAAGGCAGGGTAATAAAATAAATTCATTTGTGGTCTATTTGCTAAGATATTAACCCTATTAACCATCTGAACACCACTGCACGCAGGCGTTTTTACAGCAGAAATGATAACAATTTCCATAGATCATGCAGGAATCCATCCGAGGACCTTCACACAAGCTTCTTTGTTACAGAAAAGATTGAAGGTGGGCCTTTAAGGATTTCAAGGCATCCAATAGAGTGGGAAGCTGGTGAGGAGTTATCATTTTCATCATTCACAAAGAAGTCACGCAAGACTAAAAAAAAAAATAAAAAAATATTCAAGATAAGAGAAATGGTCGATATGAGGAGGATTTGATGGCAGTCACATTCCTTCGCCACATGCGCTCCTTCTGTTCTGCTGTATCCAGCTCATCATTCAAGTCTCCCGGGAAAGCATCTAATAAAAGACTTTACCCTACACTGACTCTCAAAACATATGTGGTGGATCTGCCACTGCCAATCACATATTCCCCCAATTACGTTTTAATAGGCACTTACAATTCTAGGGAACCCAAATCCAAGACAACAGATAAAAATAGCAATATTTTATTCAAAGCTGGAGAGCGAGTCTCAAGTCAGCAGCTGTCCTTCCTAAAGCCAAAAATCCTTCTATATATTGGTTTGGAGGATTCGATAAGTAGGAATAAATGAAAAGACACGTCGCAGTTTTATGAGCATGGAAGAGACAGGACAGGTGAGATTTTATCAGAAGAGCTCGCGTTTGTAGTCTTGAGATGGGAGAAGTGTCATTTTTGCTTTATGTAGGACCAATATAATCCACAACGCTGTACATGGTGTATGACCTTAACGCCAACTTACATGGGGCGGTGGTACCCTAAACGAACATTCATTCCCGATCATCGCCTCTTGTAAACAGGTCTGGTGATCAAATGACAAAACTATCAATTGTCGATTACAACTTTTATGCCAACACAAAAATATCCCTTACAGGCAGCGCACGTCACCGTGTAAACAGGGCTGTGCCCCCGCCAATCTGGGGAACGGTCAATCGTGCAGTTTGTGTACAAATGATCGTTCCAACCATTACTACAGGTGTGTATAAGTAAGTGAGTGCCGATAGCCTTGCTACATCATCATTCCATGTCTCTCCGAATTAAATGTCTGATGCATTATATGTAGCACCAAGGTATTACTCAGTATCACATTGGATTGGAGGAGATCGGTGTATCTAGGGTAAGCCTTTCACAAATTGTTTGGAGGAAGATACATGAGGATGTAAATCTAAAGACAGGACTTAACCTTAATTTTTTTTTTTTTTTTGAGGATTATGAACATCCACCTACTTACATTGCATCCATCTCCACCTTGATTGACAGTTTTGGCTTTATAGGAACCAGATGAGGGTAGAGATGGATGGAGAACAAGTAGGTGGGAGGTGCACCGAAATGGTAGGCCATTACCATGGGTGCGCCGAGCGCCTGTACTAGGTGTGGACCGTCATTTTGCACAGACTCCCTAGCGATGACCATGCTCACACACCAAATTTATACTCCTCTACGCTTTAAGGAAATGCAAAAGAAAAACAAAAAAAGTGTGGTTTTGGTATATGCAGCGTTAGTATGCACTGGCATACCTTGTTCCCCACCGCATAGGAAAAAGACGTGTACTATGCTTTCGTCCATGAATACTCCCAGTATATCCTTCTGAAGGATGCATAAAATCAGTTGTGAATAGAGCCTTACCTACATGGACAAAAGAACGTTCTACAAACAAAGCAAGAAAATTAAGACATCAGATTTAGGCAAAAATTTGGGGGCATGATTCAGATTCACAGGTCTAGAATACACCAAACCTCAGTATCAGGGTCTCAGTTTGGGCTTCGAAATTCAATAAAACTCTCAGAAAGGAGCCGTACATAAACCATAGCTATAAGTCAACTGCACAATCCCGCATGACCGGACGTAATTTACACACTTTGTTACGGCCAGTAACCGTGTCCTATCTCGAAGGACTGGGGGTATTGGCTTTTTTCAGTAGTGGGGTGGGGGGAGTTCATCTGTATTAAAGCTCTGCAGCAGTGATAAATCAGGAAAGTGCTCTTTTGACCCCTGGTGTGCTGAAAGCATTTGGTAACCAATCACACAAAGTGGATTCTACATCAGGACCGATAGTGATTAGGAGTCAGACCCAGGGTAGCTCCATCTCCAGTCACATCTACCCTTTCCATTACAGAAAAACATGACCACAACAGACCTATCCGGCTAAATAGATTCCTGCAGCCAAGCATAACCGTAAATGACAGAAACCCGAAAATACTCAAACACAAGCGCATCGCCTTCTCTAGTCACAGTGGTTACCCTTGCTTTACACCGACGCTGGCTCAAGGCCTCAGTGCTCCTGAATGCCGGCCGCAGAAAGAAGCAGGTCTGGAGGCCGCGGTTCTTGGAAGAACAGAATGTTTCATTTTGCTCTAATTCATTCTATTACTGAATTAAACTTTGATGTATTGGTCTTGACAAGTGCTTCATGCTGATTGTATTGTGCATGATAGTATAATCACTCCCCATGCATTTCGCACTGGCTGGCTGATTAATGCAATAGATTTTTGATGGCAAGGGGGGAGCCGGCGCGATCCTGAAGACTGCATAGGGGGGATGGGAGACCAGGAAACAGTGCTGGAGCTCAGGGAAAGAGCCTTGACCACTCAGGGCCCATTTTTTTTGGAAACTAAAAATGCTAAATCTATACATTCAAGGGACTAAAGGAGTCTGGAAACCCCCCCCCTCACCCCCCCTCCCAATACACAAAACCTAGCTGTAGGACAAACGCTCGCCCATCTCTCCCATATACAGAGGCACTCGCTTTGCATTGCTGGCGGCTGCTTATCTCTGCGAGAACAAAAGGATCTGTAGTCCGAAACGGGACATGAAGGATCATCATCTCCCCCGACAATCTTGTGTAGGGTGCCCTCACCAATAAGACAGTCAGCTGAACCAGACGGCATCAGTGGGGTCGGCTGACGTTAGTCAGTTGTATATGGGGGCCCTTAAAAGCAAACACCCCCTCCCACCCCCCCTGATTTCAGTGGGACTAGACGACCAATCTGACACAGTTACAACTTCAACGCACAATTTTTTTCCTCCCAGAGGAGATCACAGTCGGTTTCTCCTCTTTTCCCATTGAAAACACATGAACACCCAACCAAGACGAGAAGCCAATTTGTTTTATGCCACGTTCATATGTTCAGTATTTGGTCAGTATTTTACATCAGTTGTAAGCTAAAACCAGGAGTGGGTGAAGAATGCAGATTTAAAATACTGAACGTGTGAACGTGGCCTTAGAGAAATATTGCAGCTCCCACTTAATCTGTATTTGAACAAGGCAGTATGATCTGTAATGGAAACACACATGCTTGTAACAGGATTCTATTTCATTGATCGCAGCATACATTTAAATAACAAAAACACACAAAACAAAAAGAATAGTTAGCCTAATGGATAAATGACATGATCCTATGTTCACACGTTGCGTTTTTGCGGCAGGCAAAACCTGCTCTCTTCTTGGCAGTATAAAAGCTGCTTTAAAAAAAAAAAAAAAAAAAAAAGAAGAGGTTTTGCTGCGTTTTTGACGTATTTGTTACATTTTTCATGCTGATACAGCTTTTAATTTGCATTAAAAAACTAACAAAAAAAAAAACGCAATGTGTGAACATAGTGCACTGTAAGGCTATGAGGCACTACACACAAGATGGGAAACATGAACTCCAAACTCAAGGATATTGAAGGAATGGCAACCTGATGGGTTCTAATAGACCCCTAAATCAAAATGGCAAAAAGAAATTCTGCATCTAAATATTTTCTATTAAGCAAGAAAAAAAAAACCAAGAAAATTTATATAGAGGGCCACATCTAAGGAAATGTAAATGCTCCAAATTATCTAAAATAGTGAATTATTTGGGTGCTTTTCTGGTATAATAATTAGTAGGAAAAAAAAAACCCAAACAGTCCAGAACTAAGAAGCACACCAACAAATACAAGAGGACAAATAAGGAGTAGAAATTGTATTATTTAAAAAAATCCCCTCAACTCTCCAAATATAGAATGCAGTACTGGAAAAATTGCGCGTCTAGAACAAATAAATATGCATACAACAAATTACAAATGAAAAACATTAACTGGTCATGGGCCAATGAGAAAACAAAAATGGCAAAAAATATAATATTTTGCAAGTACTGAACAGCGGCTAAATATAAAAATGTGAAATTTAGACTGCGTTTGTGTTTAACCCTCTAAGCGGAAATAGTCACCAACTATGCAACACTGCAATCATGCAATCTTTGTGGTGGCAAAGGGGGCAAGTGCAGTTATGGGGGGGGGGACTGCTGTAAATTCAGAATAAGCATTTAAGAGAGTTTAAACAACCCTAGAAGTTACAAAGGGGCGTTTTCCATAGAGCCATATTCACACTGTCAATCAACAAGCATGGAGATTCAATGAAGGCACTTGAATAAATGAATGAATAACAATGGGAGAGTCCAGACTTCATTAGGTGCCAATAAAATGGTGATTGTTCACACTATGCAATCAGTGGAATGAGGAGTCTTTGCTGTTTAGGCACAATCCCTGCAGGGAAAATAAGCATAAAACAAAAAGGTCCTGTTAGGCTGCGTGCCCACGTTGCGGATTACAAGCGTTTTTGATGCGGAATTTCCGCAGCGGAAACGCTAGGTAATCCGCCTCCCATGGTCCCCAAGTGGATTCCGCAAGTTCTATGCACATGCTGCGGATTTTTCTGCAGCGTTTATGCTGCGTTCAAAAATCCGCAGCATGTCCATTAATTTTGCGTTTCCGCAAGCGGAATTGCCTTGAGCAATGCATAAAAAACGCAAGGCAATTCCGCATGTGGAAAACGCGCGATCAACGCACGAAAAACGCACGATAAACACGTGCGGAATTCCGCATGCGTTTTCCCGGGAGAGGACTTGCAGAAATGAAGCAGAAATTTTCTGCTTCATTTCTGCAACCTGGGCACATAGCCTTAAGGAAATGACCAAAATTCTGACTGAATTCACAGGTCATACCATTCCTACTTGCAAAATATTATATTATTGTTAGTTTTCTCATTGGCCAATGACCAGCTAAAGTTTTTCATGTACAATTTGATGTATGCACTATTTTTTTATATACACAATTTTTCCAGTAATGCATTTAACATTTGGAGAGTTGAGAAGATCATTTTTTTTTAAATAAAATTTATACTCATTCTTTATCCAAAAGGGAAAAAAAAGCGAAAAAGCAGGGGAAAGAGAATAAAAAAAAAAAAGGAGGGAGGGAAAGAGAAAAAGGCACTACAAGCTGTGGGCTGCAGGTCACCACCAGAGGTACACGATTATTTTTTACTCTATCTTCATATTGAAGTAATTGACTTCTAGGGATCCTTGTGGCTCTATTGGTCTGATCATCAATGGAGGTGTGGTGGTAGCCTTGGTTTAAGTGCTCAGAAAAACTGCCCAAAAACCATGTCCTACACACAAAGATGACTGGCTAAAAATAATATTTAAAGACCTTCCATTGCGATGCTGCAGACAACCTCCAAATTAAAGAAATATTGTGATAATAAATATTATTATTATTATTATTATTTAGGGTATGTGCACACGATGCAGAAATGAAGCAGAAAATTTCTGCATCATTTCTGCATCTCCCTGGCAGAAAAAACGCATGCAGATTGTGCATGCGTTTTTCCTGCAGAATACATGCGGATCCACATGCGTTTCCGCATGCAGATTGACAAGCGCTTTCCAGGCGATGTTAGCATCACCTGGAAAGTGCTTGATAACTAGGTCACACTATATAAATCCATGCAAACAGCATGGATTTATACAGTGTGAACCGAGAGCGTGTATATACTTACCTCCGATGGCCCGCGCTGTCCTGCTCAATCTGTTCTCCCGGCTGCCGGCAACTTTGAATTGAAAGACCTGCCGACGTCAGCGTCACGTGACCCGTCACATGACTCTGACGTCACCGCAGGTCCTACAACTCACTGCAAAGTGCCGGGAACCAAGCGGGAGCGCTGCGCGGGCCGACAGAAGGTAAGAATACATTATTTTTTATTTTATTCTTCTTTTTACAGCTTTTTTAATGGTACCTGGGTGTGGATGAGACTCTCCTCTCCTCCACACCCGGGTACCATCCGCACATTAGAACGCACCAATTACGCAAGTACAGATGCTGTCTTGCGGAATTGGCGCGTTCTAATGCAAGTCAATGGCGGCGAAATCGCCGCGTTTCCGCAAAATTAATTGACATGCTGCGGATTTTTGACCGCAGCGTTAACGCTGCGGAAAAATCCGCATCATGGGCACAGCACATGCGGATTTCCATTGGGGAACATTGCTTCCCTTCTACCATGCGTTTTTCATGCGTTTCCGCGGCGTTTACGCAACTGCAAAAACGCCGCGGAAACGCATGAAATACGCATCGTGTGAACACAGCCTAATAATCAGAAGTTCAATGCCCTTGGATACACCAAGAGGAAGCTATCCTTGCAATGTGAGGCACTCATGTAGAGACCAGACAGGAAACAGATCTGCAATGCACTTCAGGACGGAGGGTATGTGCCCATGATGCAGATTTTAAGCAGAAATTTCCTGAGCGTTTTTTCCTCTACCTGGCATAAAAAACGCATGCAGATTTTACATGCGTTTTTCTGCCATGGAGAAGCGTTTTTTCATGCGTTTTTTTCAAGCGCTTTTCCAAGCGATTTTGAGCATCACTTGGAAAAGGGCTCGACAAGTTGGTCACACAATATAAATCCATGCAACTGGCATGGATTTATATTGTGTGACCGAGATTTCTGCTTAAAATACTGCACCTATAGTAAAAAAAATATATATATTTTTTAAATATATTACATATCTGAAAATATGTCTTATATTCTAGGTTCTTCAAAGTAGCCACCTTTTGCTTTGATGACTGCTTTGCACACTCTTGGCATTCTCTTGATGAGCTTCAAGAGGTAGTCACCAGAAATGGTCTTCCAACAGTCTTGAAGGAGTTCCCAGAGATGCTTAGCACTTGTTGGCCCTTTTGCCTTCACTCTGCGGTCCAGCTCACCCCAAACCATCTCGATTGGGTTCAGGTCTGGTGACAGTGGAGGCCAGGTCATCTGGCGTAGCACCCCATCACTCTCCTTTTTGGTCAAATAGCCCTTACACAGCCTGCAGGTGTGTTTGGGGTCATTGTTCTGTTGAAAAATAAATGATGGTCCAACTAAACGCAAACCGGATGGAATAGCATGCCGCTGCAAGATGCTGTGGTAGCCATGCTGGTTCAGTATGCCTTCAATTTTGAATAAATCCCCAACAGTGTCACCAGCAAAGCACCCCCACACCATCACACCTCCTCCTCCATGCTTCACGGTGGGAACCAGGCATGTAGAGTCCATCCGTTCACCTTTTCTGCGTCACACAAAGACACGGTGGTTGGAACCAAAGATCTCAAATTTGGACTCATCAGACCAAAGCACAGATTTCCACTGGTCTAATGTCCATTCCTTGTGTTCTTTAGCCCAAACAAGTCTCTTCTGCTTGTTGCCTGTCCTTAGCAGTGGTTTCCTAACAACTATTTTACCATGAAGGCCTGCTGCACAAAGTCTCCTCTTAACAGTTGTTGAAGAGATGTGTCTGCTGCTAGAACTCTGTGTGGCATTGACCTGGTCTCTAATCTGAGCTGATGTTAACCTGCGATTTCTGAGGCTGGTGACTCGGATAAACTTATCCTCAGAAGCAGAGGTGACTCTCGGTCTTCCTTTCCTGGGGCGGTCCTCATGTGAGCCAGTTTCTTTGTAGCGCTTGATGGTTTTTGCAACTGCACTTGGGGACACTTTCAAAGTTTTCCCAATTTTTCGCACTGACTGACCTTCATTTCTTAAAGTAATGATGGCCACTCGTTTTTCTTTACTTAGTCCTACTGAATAGACTGTTAGAATTTGTTTTATGGCAACAAAAAAAGCAGCTATCAGCTGTGTATCCGCCAGACTTCTGCACAACACAACTGATGGTCCCAACCCCATTTATAAGGCAAGAAATCCCACTTATTAAACCTGACAGGGCACACCTGTGAAGTGAAAACCATTTCCGGTGACTACCTCTTGAAGCTCATCAAGAGAATGCCAAGAGTGTGCAAAGCAGTCATCAAAGCAAAAGGTGGCTACTTTGAAGAACCTAGAATATAAGACATATTTTCAGTTGTTTCACACTTTTTTGTTAAGTATATAATTCCACATGTGTTAATTCATAGTTTTGATGCCTTCAGTGTGAATGTACAATTTTCATAATCATGAAAATACAGAAAAATCTTTAAGTGAGAAGGTGTGTCCAAACTTTTGGTCTGTACTGCATATATATATTTGTTAGAAAAGTAAGAAATATAAAAAAAATATTCACACACCTATCCGGCAGCCCCCGGTCTGCTCCCGGCAGCGTCCACTCTCCTCGGCGGCCAGCGCTGTTCTGCCAGGACCTGCGGTGACATCATTTAGTCAGCTGATGGTGATGCGACCATCACCTGACCAAATGCCGTCACCGCAGGTCTTGCCCCAGTACACCCCGGGTCGCCGAGGAAAGAGGACGCTGCCGGGAGCAGACCGGGGGCTGATGGAGAGGTGTGTATGAATATTTTTTTCATTTTTTACTTTATACTTCTTTTTTAACTTGCAGGTACCATGGTACCCGGGTCGGATAAGAGTCTCCTCTTCTCCAGACCCGGGTACCATCCGCGCATTGAACAGCATAACATCCGCATGTATGCATGCGGATATTATGCGGTTCAATGCAAGTTAATGGCGGAGATTTTGCCGCAAAATAACACAATAAATTGTTGTGCTGCGGACTTTTCCATAATGATAATCCGCAGCGGAAATTTCCACAGCATGTGCACAGCATATGCGGCTTATCAGTGGGAAGCATGGCAGACATCTTAACAAGAGATTTTAATGCGTTTCCGCAGCGGAAATACCGCCGTGGAAACGCATTAAATCCGCATCGTGGGCACACAGCCGGACACTGACATTCTGTGAACCATTTGTCCAACTGGGGGTCTTTATGTTGGAGAAACAGGACAGAAACCGAGCAAGGATGAGGTCTCATCGTCACACGATTACAGACAAAAAAAACCATCAAGCTGTCGCTAAACATTTACAGTTCAGGACATAATCAATGTGAAAGTTGTTATATTAAAAGGCAACTTCAAAATCACAAAAACACAGATGGGTCTGTGAACAAAAATGTAGAGTTTTGATACCCTCCACACAGGACTAAATCTGTCACAAGGATTTATGACTAGTGTTGAGCCACCCCCGTAGTGTTCGGGTTCGGTTCGGTTCGTCGAACACCGGGATGTTCGAGGAACTGTTCGTCGAACACCTTAGAACACCGTCGAACACCGTTAAAACCAATGGCAGGCAAACAAAAACACATAGAAACACATAGAAAACACCTGCAAAGGTGTCCAAAAGCTGACAAACTGCTCAGAAGACACTCTGTTTAAAAAAGCCGGCCGGCAAATTCAGCAGCGGCATACACCGGTACCCGACAATTTAGACAAGAAGGAATAGAGCATCACACATAGATTAGATAGATAGAAACATGTCAGTCACACATATAAGAAGCACAGTGACAGTGTTGGTTACTGCATTTGTCATTTAGTGTAAAGGATTTATTAAAAAAAATATTAGTGTTTTCATGCACCGTCTCTTTAAAAAAGCCGGCCGGCAATTCAGCATCTGTACCCGACAATTTAGAACAGAAAGAATAGAGCATCACACATAGATTAGATAGATAGAAACATGTCAGTCACATATATATGAAGTACAGTGATAGTGTTGGTTACTGTACTTGTCATTTAGTATTAAAATAAAGGATTTATTATTAAAAAAATTGGCGTGGGGTTCCCCTTAATTTTAGGCTCTAGCGGAGGTTAAGCAGACGGCTGGGGCAGATGTTTGAAGCCTGGGAAGGGGGTAATACCCACGGAGCTTCCCAGGCTACTAATATCAGCCCCCAGCTGAATACATAGCCTTTACTAGCTATTAAAATGGGGGACCCCCCAAAAAAAATGACGTGGGGTCCCCCCTAATTTAATAGCTAGCAAAGGCTAGGCAGACAGCTGGGGGCTGATATTAATAGCCCAGGAAGGGAGCCATGAATATTGGCCCCCTCCCAGGCTAGAAACACCAGCCGTCAGCCGCCCCAGAAATGGCGCATTCATAGGATGCGCCAATTCTGGCACTTAGCCTCGCTCTTCCACGCTGCCCTGGTGCGGTGGCAGGGGGTAATAGGGTTGGGGTTGATGTCAGCTTATAATGCCAGCTGACATCAAGCCCAGGTTAGTAATGGAGAGGCGTCTATAAGACACCCCCATTACTAACCCCATAGTCAAAGTTAAAAAAAACACAAACACCCAGAATAAAGTCCTTTAATTGAAATAAAGACACAATCCTTTATTGTTCTAAATTAAACCATACCTACCATCACGCCCATTCCAGCTGAAGCCAACGATCTCCTGCAATAAAAGAAAAATAATAAAGCAACCTCATCCTTACCTTTCCATGGTTCCCACGACAGCTTCAGCTCTGCTACATCGAGATGACAGGCTGGACCGCAGCAGAACGCCGCCATCCAGCCTGTCATCCCGCAGACACTGAGAAGCGCAGGCTTGCTTGCGCTGCTCAGCGTCTCTCTGTGACGACATCCAGATGAGCCGAGTTCATGTCCAATGAACTCGGCTCACCTCATGCACGTCACTGACAGCGTGGGAAAATTCTCACGCTGAAGCGCTGATTGCAGGAGAATTTTCCCACGCTGTCAGTGACGTGCAGGAGGTGAGCTGAGTTCATTGGACATGAACTCGGCTCATCTGGATGTCGTCACAGAGAGACGCTGAGCAGCGCAAGCAAGCCTGCGCTTCTCAGTGTCTGCGGGATGACAGGCTGGATGGCGGCGTTCTGCTGCGGTCCAGCCTGTCATCTCGATGTAGCAGAGCTGAAGCTGTCGTGGGAACCATGGAAAGGTAAGGATGAGGTTGCTTTATTATTTTTCTTTTATTGCAGGAGATCGTTGGCTTCAGCTGGAATGGGTGTGATGGTAAGTATGGTTTAATTTAGAACAATAAAGAATTGTGTCTTTATTTCAATTAAAGGACTTTATTCTGGGTGTTGTGTTTTTTTTAAATACTTTACTAGAAATTCATGGCGGTCATGTCTAATACTGGCGTGACCCCATGAATTTTGGGCTTGGGGCCAGCTGATAATACCAAGCTGGCCCTAACCCCTTTATTACCCAGTGAGCCACCGCACCAGGGCCCTGGATGAGTTGGGTACAGCGCCAGAAGATGGCGCTTCTATGAACGCGCCATTTTCCGGGGTGGCTGCGGACTGCAATTTGTAGCGGGGGGGGGCCCAGAAAGCTTGGGCCTCCCTGCGCTGCAGATTCCAGCCCCCAGCTGCCTAGTTGTACCTGGCTGGACACAAAAATAGGGCGAAGCCCCACGTACTTTTTTTTTAATTATTTCATGAATTTCATGAAATAATTAAGAAAAAAAGGCCTTCCCTATATTGTTGTGTCCGGCCAGGTACAAATAGGCAGCTGGTGGTTGGGGGCAGCCCGTTCCTGCCTGCTGTACCTGGCTGGACACAAATATAGTGCGAAGCTCCACTTCAGTTTTTTAAATTATTTCAGGAAATTCATGAAATAATTTAAAAAAAATTGACGTGGGGCTTCGCACTATATTTGTGTCCAGCCAGGTACAGCAGGCAGGAACGGGCTGCCCCCAACCACCAGCTGCCTATTTGTACCTGGCCGGACACAACAATATAGGGAAGGCCTTTTTTTCTTAATTATTTCATGAAATTCATGAAATAATTAAAAAAAAAGTACGTGGGGCTTCGCCCTATTTTTGTGTCCAGCCAGGTACAACTAGGCAGCTGGGGGCTGGAATCTGCAGCGCAGGGAGACCCAAGCTTTCTGGGCCCCCCCCCCGCTACAAATTGCAGTCCGCAGCCACCCCGGAAAATGGCGCGTTCATAGAAGCGCCATCTTCTGGCGCTGTACCCAACTCATCCAGGGCCCTGGTGCGGTGGCTCACTGGGTAATAAAGGGGTTAGGGCCAGCTTGGCATTATCAGCTGGCCCTAAGCCCGAAATTCATGAGGTCACGCCAATATTAGACATGACCACCATGAATTTCTAGTAAAGTATTTAAAAAAAACACAACACCCAGAATAAAGTCCTTTAATTGAAATAAACACACAATTCTTTATTGTTCTAAATTAAACCATACTTACCATCACGCCCATTCCAGCTGAAGCCAACGATCTCCTGAAATAAAAGAAAAATAATAAAGCAACCTCATCCTTACCTTTCCATGGTTCCCATGACAGCTTCAGCTCTGCTACATCGAGATGACAGGCTGGACCGCAGCAGAACGCTGCCATCCAGCCTCTCATCCCGCAGACACTGAGAAGCGCAGGCTTGCTTGCGCTCCACAGTGTCTCTCTGTGAGGACATCCAGATGAGCTGAGTTAATGTCCAATGAACTCGGCTCACCTCATGCACGTCACTGACAGCGTGGGAAAATTCTCCTGCACTCAGCGCTTCAGCGTGGGAGAATTCTCACGCTGAAGCGCTGAGTGCAGGAGAATTCTCCCACGCTGTCAGTGAAGTGCAGGAGGTGAGCTGAGTTCATTGGACATGAGCTCACCTTATGCACGTCACTGACAGCGTGGGAGAATTCTCCTGCACTCACCGCTTCAGCGTGAGAATTTTCCCACGCTGTCAGTGACGTGCATGAGGTGAGCCGAGTTCATTGGACATGAACTCGGCTCATCTGGATGTCGTCACAGAGAGACGCTGAGCAGCGCAAGCAAGCCTGCGCTTCTCAGTGTCTGCGGGATGAGAGGCTAGATGGCAGCGTTCTGCTGCGGTCCAGCCTGTCATCTCGATGTAGCAGAGCTGAAGCTGTCGTGGGAACCATGGAAAGGTAAGGATGAGGTTGCTTTATTATTTTTCTTTTATTGCAGGAGATCGTTGGCTTCAGCTGGAATGGGCGTGACAGTAAGTATGGTTTAATTTAGAACAATAAAGAATTGTGTGTTTATTTCAATTAAAGGACTTTATTCTGGGTGTTTGTGTTTTTTTTAACTTTGACTATGGGGTTAGTAATGGGGGTGTCTTATAGACGCCTCTCCATTACTAACCTGGGCTTGATGTCAGCTGGCATTATAAGCTGACATCAACCCCAACCCTATTACCCCCTGCCACCGCACCAGGGCAGCGTGGAAGAGCGAGGCTAAGTGCCAGAATTGGCGCATCCTATGAATGCGCCATTTCTGGGGCGGCTGACGGCTGGTGTTTCTAGCCTGGGAGGGGGCCAATATTCATGGCTCCCTTCCTGGGCTATTAATATCAGCCCCCAGCTGTCTGCCTAGCCTTTGCTAGCTATTAAATTAGGGGGGACCCCACGTCATTTTTTTTGGGGTGTCCCCCATTTTAATAGCTAGTAAAGGCTATGTATTCAGCTGGGGGCTGATATTAGTAGCCTGGGAAGCTCCGTGGGTATTACCCCCTTCCCAGGCTTCAAACATCTGCCCCAGCCGTCTGCTTAACCTCCGCTAGAGCCTAAAATTAAGGGGAACCCCACGCCAATTTTTTTAATAATAAATCCTTTATTTTAATACTAAATGACAAGTACAGTAACCAACACTATCACTGTACTTCATATATATGTGACTGACATGTTTCTATCTATCTAATCTATGTGTGAAGCTCTATTCTGTCTGTTATAAATTGTCGGGTACCGCTGCTGAATTGCCGGCCGGCTTTTTTAAAGAGACAGTGCATGAAAACACTATTATTTTTTTTGATAAATCCTTTACGCTAAATGACAAGTACAGTAAGCAACACTTTCACTGTACTTCGTATATATGTGGCTGACATGTTTCTATCTATCTAATCTATGTGTGATGCCCTATTCTTTCGGTTCTAAATTGTCGGGTACAGGTGTATGCCGCTGCTGAATTGCCGGCTTTTCATGTTTCACTGTTGGCACTGTTCCCATCGATTTGGGCAACCACTGTAATGCCACAACCACCATGGCTGTGGCATTACAGTGAGTGGCAGACAATCCCTGCATGATTGGTGCTCTAAATAGCGCCAGACATGCAGGACACGCTTTTGGTGCACGAACAGTTATCGAACATAACCTCGAACAGCCGAATTTTTTGCAAATCGTTCGGGTTCGTGGAACAACTCAAACACCACCCAAAACAGCTCGAATTTGAGATTGGCGAACAGTTCTAGTCGAACACCGCTCATCTCTATTTATGACTTAAGGCCCCGTCACACTTAGCGCCGCTGCAGCGATCCCGACAATGATACGACCTGTCAGGGATCGTTGCTGCATCGCTATGTGATCACTGGTGAGCTGTCAAACAGGCAGGCTCACCAACGATCAGGGGAGCAGCGACATCGTGGAAAGGATCTTTCCACGATGTCCTGCTCCTGGTTACCAGCCTGCTGAAGCAGGAGCAGGCTGGTAACCATGATAAACATCGGGTTACTAGGGGCACACGCGCTCCTAGTAACCCGTTGTTTATCATGGTTACCACTCTGCTACGGTGAGCGGGAGGTTACAGCTCACTTTAGCAGGCTCGTAACCATGATAAACAACGGGTTACTAGGTGCGCGTGTGCCCCTAGTAACCCTATGTTTATCATGATTACCAGCCTGATCGCTGCTCCCGCTGGTCACACACAGCGATGTGTGCTGAGCAGCGGGAGGGCAACGACCTCACAGCAGGGGCCTGATCGCTGCAAAGTGTCACACATAGCGACATCGCTGGTGAGGTCGCTGTTGCGTCACCAAAACCGTGACACAGCAGTGATCTCGCTATGTGAGACGGGGGCTTTACTGTCTGTGGAGCAGGTTCCTCAGATTTTGTAGAGAGGGCATCAGGCCTCTGATCTTACATGGACCTTGGAACAATAAAACTTTCACACCACTTATCTGAGCTAATGAAGGATTCATTCTCTGAGCTCACCTGTTTTTTTTTTTTTTTTTTTAAGTGTCCATTTATTGTGTCACCTCTCTGCTCTGTGTGTGTATATATTTGTTTCTTCAGATACTTTGTTATACCATGTGTGATGGAGACTTGAGAAGTCTCGAAAGCTAGCTTTGCATCATCACTTACGGTATTTTATTTTCGTTAGGCATTAAAAAAAGGCATCATAACTACGAGAAGAACTATTTTTGTTTCTCCTACTGAGCACAATCTTTTCTCAACTGGCTAACATTTTGTGTTTCCTTTTAAGAAAATAAAAATCACATTGGAAAAGCAACATTTTTTGCAAGACCTAAAACAATAGGAGGCAAGGTAGCACATCGGCCATTGACATCAATAGAGAAGGGCCATAGTCCCACCGACCAGACCTCCACCGACCAGACCAGGCCGGGTATATGTAGATTGGCCATGTCTCCATGTTGGAAAACATCTTTAAAAGCATCTGGCCGGAAAACTCTGCTCCCCGAATTAATTTTCAATTAAACCTTGTGACTTTATTGTTACATTTTCAGCTTTATTAAACCGTCAGACGAAGACGCGTCCTCCGATAGCCGCGCCAATTACAGATTGCTTTCCAGTTGACAAGTATAATGACTCAGTGGTGGCACATGTGAAGGATACAGAGATTGTTTTGCATTACAGGTTACAAAAAAAAAAAAAAAAGTGGCTATTTTTTTCATTTAATTTGTCACTTATCTTTGTCTAAAGGAGACATCTAAATTGTAGCGGAGAAGCGAATGGGGCTTTTTAGTTTCAATATAATCCTCATATTTAAATGATCGGTAATGGCCCAGTGTTTGAGTGAGAATGCCATTGTCTTGCAGTGATCCCCACCGGTGACTTGTGACATTTGTATTCAGGTCCTATGTTCTCCATGTTGCTAAAGGGCTTCCAATTTCATCTCACAGCCAGGAGCGAGCAGAAAACACCAATTAACTTGCAGATCCCAATTGCTGACAAGAGTCAGCCCTCTTCTCAACGTCTGGCATCTGGTGGAGCTCCGATCTGAGCACAGACCCACGCAAGGGCACAAGATTAAAAGTAAAAAAAAAAAAAGAAGAATAAAGGCTTGTATTATACTGCAGGGCTGTCACCACTCGGTGCAGTCGGGGTTGGACCGAACGACTTATGGTTTCCTCTTCCAGTGATAATGTATCTATAAAGATGCATAGAATAATTATCCACTATATTTGTCATTTTATTCAGTGGTTTCTTATGAAACCTTAGATGGTAGTCAGCCGGACTCCTCCTACAGATGCACACAATGGGGAGAGGGTAGTCCGCCGCTGATAAACACTTGAATATGGGGATCTTTTGCCATACTTATAATGGCCGCCTTATTGGTTGTTGCTGATCATCCTCAGTTGCCACTTATTGACAATCCCAGACAGCAGCCAATGTCCTTCCCATATGGTGGCCAGGGCACACAAATATCAACTCATTAGATAGGAGGTGAAAAAAAGGATGTACGACTTTAGTAAAATATGGATGTTTCATAAACAGCGCCACACCTGTCTACAGGTTGTGTGGGGTATTGCAGCAAAGCTCCACTGAAGTATATAACTTGAGGGCCCAAAATGGTGCAGTTTTGGGAAAAAAACAGAAATGTTTTTGTAATCCTGAACAACCTGTTAGAATGATAGATTGGAGGGTAAGGACAGGAAAGTAAAACCTCTAATCAGTACGGGAGATAGGGGGAAAGCCACACATTGCATATATGTGCATGGGAGAGGACACGGGGCTGGTTTTACCCAGGTCATATATGGGGTCGTAATAATCTGACCACTATAAAACTCCCACTAATAATATTATTAATAAAATAAGTCAGATATAAATAAAATAAATACATATTAATAAAATAAGTAATAAATATTAAAAGGAAGAAAATTCACACAATTAAAGGGCCAGTATTAAAGGGCCAGTATTAAAGGGCCAGTATTAAAGGGCCCTTGCATATACATTTTCCTGTTACACATTATGCACTCACCGTGAATATCACATTTATATACATTATGCACAATGTATGACAACATGCTTTGTAAAAAGCCTATAATTTCCAATATAGATTATGGAAAGTATGTAAAATACAACAGACAACAACGGCTATGATTAGTCTGACAGCAATTGTTTCTCCGCTGAAATGAAACTGTAATTTCCTTGCCTATTTAGAGGAAAAAAACAAGCCAACATTTGCTGATTGTTCTTCCTTTCTGCAGTCTTGACAGAAGGCAGCGCACAGATCGAGAAGACGAATATCCTCTCTGCTGCAGTTTCCTGTCACAAATGTGCTGGATTACCTCCACAGGCCTGTCTCATTCTGGACATCTCTGCCACAAGCTGCCGCCTGTACAGCGATGTACCGTGGCATTCTGTGTGATTGGCACCCGTACCCTCGGAGGCGCAATGAGCAGGAGGGAAACCTTCACATTCTGGACATTTTACTGAAACTTTCTGGCTATATAGCTGTTGTGGACATATGGCCGAGATAATAACAGAGCAAGATGTGAGTCGCTTGGAAAGTGAAGTTCTGTTTTTATAATACACGCACAAGAGATTCGCTGCAGGAGGGGAGCACCATTACCAGCACTCTGGGTAGATCTCCCGTACTAGTCCTGGAGGCGGATTCTCAGGTCAGCGGCGATCATTGCACCAGTCACATGACACAATGGAGAGGGGAGAAGTTTTAGGACTAGTGTCTCAGCTATTTGGTAGCCCCATATGAGGTTACAATGTTATAACTTTTGTCAATTCTATCACATCTGGGGTCTGAACGCAAGTTTCTCATATACGTAGCAATAGGACCAGAAGGGGCTGACAGCAGACGGCAAGGATTACCAGTAACAAAACAAAGATGGGACATTTTGCACTAAATGTATGGTCCAAAAATGATCCAAAATATTAGTTTTCTTCCTCTAGGATCTCTATGCAACATTGGTATGAGCCTGGTGCAGAACCACTCGCAAGAAAAAACTCTAGTGAAGAGTTCAACAACCAACAGCTCCTGTAAAACTACAACTCCCAAAATGCTCTGACAGCCACAAAGGGAAAAAAATACTTAATTTAATGAAAACATGCCTCCGTTCTGATCTAGGCCATATCTCTGTGTATATGATATCACTCATACAGTGTAATATGGTAAATTACTACCAATAGTATTAATGAGAGATGAGCAATTCGATGTGCACAGCCGTGGTCCGGCGTCTAGCCCGGTCCTCCCTGGCAGATCCGTTTATCTTCTGTGCCCGACATACTTGACTAGCTTTTACTAGGCCCTACGTCTCTGGCTTTTACTAGGCCCTGTGCTGTTTTGACGTTGTGGGGCTTAGCAGACGTCCAAGCAGAAGTGAAGGCTGGATGCCATGCAAGATCGGACTGGACACTGGTCCAGGGGCAATGAAAAAGAATCCAACCACTAGTAACCTCCTCCATTGCATCTGCGTCACAAAATGACCATTATTAGAATGGAGTTATAGAGACATTTACTCACAAAAAAGAAAAAACACATTTTAGTTCACCTTCCCATCAGATACATCAGTAAGGTAGTCCTCCGGTGCATCTAGATGCAAAGGGCGGCTGTCATAATTGGCAGGTTACCTCCATGACAGCCAACATGGGAGAACTGTCCCGAGAGGTGGAGCGGCATTGAGGAATTACACAGCTGTGGTCTCAGACGTTCTCATGCCTTCTCCCCCATTTTAGAGCCCATTAGGTCTGCATAGAACATCCCCCACAGGACTGCGACGATGCAAAGAAAAAAATATTTACCACTGTATGCCGTGCTCCATCCCATGAGGCAACAATGTACACAATACAGAGGAAGCCAGTACATCTGGCTACGGCCCGGGCGGCACACAACAGTGACAAACCAAGCTGCCCAACACAAATCTGAGCACACTCAATCATACAACAACATTTTATACATTTAGTGGAGTTTAAAAAAAATTAATTTAAAGCCTCCAGATCGCAGCAACTTGCATAGACATCCTGTTGTTTTCTCCAGCTTTGGCCATGTTAACCAAGATATTACTGTCAAAATTACAGTTTAGGCCTCTCACATTACCACAGAAATAGCACAAGTTATTTTAGGGAAAGAGAAGTATCCATTAAGCATTAAACTGCGACAGATAGAGCTATACAGAGAGGTGGACAAATGCAGTCATGAGAAATGGAAGGAAAGGGAAAATGTAATTTATTTATTTTTTTACATATGGACACATCAAAATGTGACCTTTCCAGCTTTATATGCAGTTTGATAGGAGGGATCTTACGCCAGGTCATAACTAGACCGATGCAGTGGAGAGATATAAAAAAAGGAAAAAAAGATTTAATCCATATTCTAAATGAAACCAAGCCACAAACGGTTGTCAGGAGTCAAAGTGGATTCTGCAGCCAAAGGTGAATGAACCCCACTGAAAAGCCCTGGAACCGCATACAGATGAGCCACAAGTTGTACAGAACAAATCAGAGGGGTTGTCTCATATTTATAGAGGAATCTGTGATAGAGATCTAAGGCCACGTGCACACGTTGAGTATTTTAGGAGTTTTTTTTTACCTCAGTATTTATAAGCCAAAATCAGGAGTGAAACAATCAGAGGAAGAGTATAATACTGCACCACTTCTGCATTTGTCCCCCACCTCATGGTTTTGGCTTACAAATACTGAGGTAAAAAAGTCACCAAATACTCAATGTGTGAACATGGCCTGAGTCAGAGGTTCACCATGTAAACAAACAGCTAAAAAAATGAAAAAAAAATTTATATATATATATATATATATATATATATATATATATATATATATATATATATATATATATATATATATATCTTAAGTATGGGTGCCTTGTTAGTAGAGAGCTATTTATATCTATCTCACGAGTAAGGCACCCATACACAGACTAATGTTGGCCAAACCCTCTGATACCAACAGCATAATGTTTATGGGGGTGCAGGCCAACTGATGGTCAGGAGAGCGGTCTATCGGACATGTCTGATTTCGGACTGTCGATCACATAGTTCTCTCGGACATAAGGCTTCCTCGTAGGGAACACAGGAGCGCTTGCACAAATGTGTATGGGAGAGCCGGCTGAGACAACCATCGGCTGAAAAGATCAGCCAAAGCATCGCAGGGTGGAAGGTCATCAAAGGTGTATGGCCGGTTTAAGGAAAAATAGATCTAAGCTGATGTCACAGCAGTTGACAGGCCCGGGCAGGGGCAATACAAGGCACTAGAACAAGGGTGCACTAATTTTCTTCCACAGACAGTTGCTTAACTGTAATAATTACGGTAGGTAAAGTTTGGTGTAAGTAAAAAATAAGTTTAAAAAGTATTGTCTGAATAAATCACATATTGCCATGTCCACATGTTAGTCGTACAGAGCATAGATGGAAAGGGTTTGTCACACAGTGACAAAGGCAAAAAACAGTCCAGCAGAGTCCTTCCTCTACAAAGTACAGCCAGTTCCCTCTCCGCTAGTGGTAACAGTGACAGAAAGCCGCTCATGGATCCTCTTAGAGCCAGGACCACGGGCCATTCCCATGGTTCATTTGTCCCAACCACAGGGAGGGAAGGAGAAAAAAAAAAAAAGTGAACACACAGTTCCTGCACTGTATGCCAAATAACTCCGACCACTGCCAATTTGGCTGCAAATGTGTTCATTAGAATAGTAAACACATAGAAGGGATTAAGGCGACAAAACAGGAATTAAACATCAAGCCAAATACACAAACAGAGAGAAGGCGAGCTGCGGCCAAGCAGCTGACAATGGCAGAGCCACGGTTCATGCCACATAAATAAAAGGGAAGGGACGACCAGGAGAAAAGCTTCACAATTAATGAGGTGCACAGGAGCTGTACTTTATACCATCCACATTGATGGCAGAGGCTCCCCACAAAATCAAGGAGGCGGGAGGCATTAGGGCTGAAATATAAATTAAAATACATTTATAGAAAATATATAGAGAAAAAAATCTCCTATACAATGACAAGTCAGGTGGGATAAAGGTTGGTTCAGACCACAAAACCCATATTGGTGTCCTACCCAGAGGCCGGCGCCCCTGCTCCCGCACAGAATCCAGAGGCCGGCGCCCCCCAGCTCCCGCACAAAATCCAGAGGCCGGCGCCCCCCAGCTCCCGCACAGAATCCAGAGGCTGGCGCCCCCACCACAGCACAGAATCCAGAGGCTGGCGCCCCCACCACAGCACAGAATCCAGAGACCGGCGCCCCCCAGCTCCCGCACAGAATCCAGAGGCCGGCGCCCCCACCACAGCACAGAATCCAGAGGCCGGCACAATGATGTTAACAAAACAAGCAGAAAAGTACATCCAATACCCATCTGAACTTAAAATAAACGTGAAGCCATACCTAGCTCATCCCAGAGCTGTCTGTACTTGTCAGTCATCGCAGTGCCTTGTTGTCTCCAGAGCGAAAGACGGGGATCAGCCATGAACTGCTCCGTTATTAAGGTCAACATACGAGCTCCATTGGAGTCCCTCATTTTTAACATCTCCCGTACCTGCCAAAATGAGGGGAATCAGAAAAAAAAAGTGTCATTAAACTTTGCAGTATAAAATACAAAATATCAGTTCAATATATAACTAAATAGGACAGTAAAGTATATATAGCATGTCATGCCAAAAGCAAGCATGACTAAAATATACAGATCAACAATAAAAAAAAATACATATGAATATTTCATGTGTAGGGCAGAGGAGCAGGCAAGCAAATAAATGTATATTAGATGAAAGGTTTGCTGCCTATGAACATTGTGCTGTACATGTACACAGCTGCAGACATACATCTGGCCTTAAGGGGGCGACCTTGCAAGGCACTTCGCTCTGCAGCAACTCAGAAATGGACGTCAGATGGAAATGGTCTGGCCGGAGAAATGTGTTTTCCTCCAAGTAATGCACCAATGCAAAGCTAATAGCTGGGGAAAAGGAAAAAAAAAAAAAAAAAAAAAGCTTCCAAGTATTCCTTATGGGCAAGTATTGTATCTTATGGATTTCTAAATGTATACCCAGCAGAGCGTGGGACTGGAAGCTGAAATACTGAATTTATAGCTATGGGGAAGATGAAATTACAGTCTCCTTCCTTTCATCCGGCATTAATGTGAGCTGGATTAGAAGTTGACAGATTTGCATCAAACATCCTCAGCAGTTTACAGTACAAGTAAAAAAAAAAAAAAAAAAATCAGCACAAAAATTAAGGAGCACAGTGAGGATTGTCAATCTCTGCAGCCCGCTCATTCATCTGCAGATATGGAGTCTTGTAAGAACACAAACACAATTGAGACTGACAGATAATTTATGATCTCTGGATTTCTGCAGACGCTCAAATATCCCAATGAAGATCCCAGTGGGGGCAGTTCCTGCCGATATTAATATTCACAGGAGCTGCGTACATCCAGGGACAGGTTACATCACAGCAATATCAGAGAGGAGTTAGGAGAGCTGGATCGGCAGGTCACCCACTAGCCGTACGCTCTTTATATACCCCTATGCGTTCTCCGTCCTTGCCACATAATAAAGTCATACCTTGGCAAAAAGCAAGTTGAGCTGCTTTCCTGATCCATGGTAACCACCCTGGGAGAGGAATAGCTTGACCTGTTCCTGGACCTGTTCTTCATCCAGATGCCAGCAATTCTCATCATCTATGCTGGCGCCGGCTGTCGGATCTGGAGCACCTGTTCACATGGAAAGACAGCTGTATATTAATGCATAGGACATGGGCAGAGGCGGGCGGTGGTCTGCTCTGTGCAAGGAGATCATGCAGATTAAAAAGCCGCCGTGAATCAGGGTTACCAGCAACCACTTTCTACATTCTGATCATAGCCGTCATTTCTACTGGAGGAGTCCGGGCCCCGAGGGGATTAGAGGAGACTACTGCGCTGCGCCTACTGTTGGCTACCATTACCAGCGACTATGCTGTGCCTTTACCATAGACGCAAGACTGTATATGATATATATATATTATATATTTTATAATATTCACAAATGCCTCCATCTTGTGCCAGTCTTTACACTGGTTGCCGGTCCGCCTCAGGGTCCAATATAAACTCATCACTCACCCACAAAAGCTCTCCACAGTTCTGCACCGCCTTATATCTCCTCTCTCATCTCTGTCTATCGCCCTACACGTGTCCTCCGTTCTACAAATGACCTAAGACTAACATCCCCCATAATCCGAACCTCGCACCTCCGTCTCCAAGACTTCTCTCGTGCTGCTCCAGTTCTCTGGAATGCTCTATCCCAGATGATCTGACTGATGCCTAGCCCCATGTCTTCAAGCGCGCTTTAAAAACCCATCTCTTTAAACAAGCCTACCACCTCAACTACTCAGTAAATTAACTTTCCCCTGTTCCCTCCTTCTAAATATTATTCAGAATCTGCTCCCTACTCTTCATCTGTCTCCACACCCTCCATGCACACGATAACTGCACTTGATACTTGAGTATTGCACTTAAACATACTGGCTGATGACCGGATCATACAGCTTTATATGAAAATCCCTATTTATTATAATTGCCAGACCTGAAATAACAAGCTCTTTTCACCTATTTTGTTCCCGCATTTCCTTGTAGAATGTAAGCAGCGAGCAGGGACCTCACTTCTAATGTAACTGTTTACACGGTCTCACCTTGTATTGAATTTATTGTCTGTACATGTCCCCGCTTAATTGGAAAGTGCTGCGGAATCTGTTGGCGCGCTATATATATATAAAAAAATTATTCTTCATTCGATCCAGTAAATAAATGCAGATATACAAAATTACACAGGTTAGTATTCTACAGCACAGAGCGACAGATTGTTATTGCTGAAGCTGACTCCTCTATACACCGGAGCGATCGTTCAGGGTGCTCATCTTCTCTATGAGAAATCCGCTGACCGACACGTCAACCGGCAACTTATCCCCGAGAGAGCAATGTGATCGGCAGTCCGAAATCAGACAGGTCCGATAGACATCTCCCCCAACTATCAGTTGGCCGGCGTCCCTATACAAAGGCCATAGGCCAAACCGGTCGGCCGGTTCAGCTGACATTTATGTGTATGTGGGTCTTTAAAGTCCCTGTCTCCAATGGGGCTCACAATCACAGGACCCCATCTCAGACACAAAAGGCAATCTATGTTTTGCGGGTGTCAAAGCCAAGTGCATTTCCTATGGGTTCTCCATGATCAGAGTACAGTCCAACATGTCCAGACCACCCGCGGATCTCCTGACCAGAACCTTGTCTTATATGCGCTTATAAGACTATTCAGTTCAAGTCAGGAGACTCCCAGACGGTCCAGACATGGTAGCTGGTACTTAAGACAGCGAAACTGGCCTGAGCTCAATCACAGACAACGGGATTTACCACATCCTGGGAAGAGGCGCGTCATTAAACCCGAATCATCACTACCCCAGTCATGTGATCGTGGGGCGCTGATGGACTGTCACTGGAGTCATGATGACAACCTATGTGAATCTCCTGTGAATGCCGGCTCATGACCGATGTTCTTAGGAGATCGCCATTTCTGTAATACACACCTGTATTTATGCACTGCTATGTGTAGCACAGGTGATCGGACAATCGCAGCTTCAAGTCTACTAAGGAGACTAATAAAGTCCGTAAAAAGTGTGTGTAGTGAGGGGGGAGGGGCGGTTGCAAATAGAAAAAAAAACAAACAAAAAAATACACATTTGGTAACGCTGCGTTCAGAAATGTTCGATCTATCAAAATATAAAAACAATTAATCAGATCAGTACACGGCATAACGACTGGGAAAAGAAAAAATCAAAATGCAAGAAATAAGTTTTTTTGTTGGCAAAATTGCAATAAAAAGCTACCAAAACACTGTATCTACTCCAAAATGGTATGAAAATGTTAGCAAAGGGCACAAAAAAAAAAAAACCATCATCCAGCCCCATATCCTGAAAGATGAAAACGTTACGGGTCGGAGAAGGGAGAAGAAGAAGGAAGAAGAAGAAGAAGGAAGAAGAAGAAGAAGGAAGAAGAAGAAGAAGGAAGAAGGAAGAAGGAAGAAGAAGAAGAAGATCTATACATGTTTGTTATCTGCGTACTCAAAACTGATCTGGCAATATGATTCCCCAAGTCAGTATATCATATAGTGAACATGGTAAATTAAAAACCAAAATAAAAATTTGAAATTGCACTTTTTTTGCAATTTCACCGCACTTGGAATTTATTTTCCCGTTTTCCAGTACACTACATGGTAAAATCAATGGTGTCATTCAAAAGTACAACTTGTCCCGCAAAAAGCAAGCCCTTATACAGCCATATTGACGGGGGAAAAAAAAAAAAAAAAAAAAAAAGTTATGGCTCTTGGAATAAGGAGAGGAAAAAAAAACAAAAAAGTGCAAAAATGGAAAATCGCAAGGTCATAAAAGGGGTTAAAGAGAAGCTATCAGCATGATTTTGTAATGAAAAGTAAAAACATGGCGGTAATGGCAATGTAATACTGATTACAGTGATAGCTTTGGTGAAGAAATCCACTTTGTGGTTCTACGTTAATTAGCATTTGAAGTTTTCTGGCAGTGAGAGCACAAGGGGCCGGGGCAGCACACAGGGGCTGCACACAGAGGCTGCACACAGGGGCTGCACACAGGGGCTGCACACAGGGGCTGCACACAGGGGCTGCACACAGGGCTCCTCCTTTCCCTCCGCCTGCCTCCAGTGTGTGAATGACAGGTCACTGCTTTCTCACTGACCGGCCTCCTGTTTGATTTCCCGGCTTGCCGTCAATAAAATGGTGCCAGGGTGGAGAATGTGCAGATTGGGATTGCAGAGACCGGTCATGCAAACACCAGAGGCAGGCAGAGAGGCCGGAGGAGAAGACCCCATGCACAGTCCGGCCCCTGTGCACCACCTTCATTACCAAAAAACTGATTAAAGAAGCTCCACAAAGCAGATTTCTTCACCAATGCCATCAATGTAATCCATACGTCCACTCCATTACAGCCATGACTTCAGCGAGAAACTCCTTAAAAAAGAGTTAATATACAGGATTTATAATAAACGTGTGGCTCCTCAATGGCCAACAGCTGAGACACCCATGGACAACTTTGGGATCCCAGTGTTGGGCAGTGTGAATGGGGCAGTAGTGCTCTCGCTACATTAGCCATAACATAAATGAAAGGAGTGGTGATGACACGCAAGCACCGACACTGCATTCACACAGGGGCCTTTAAGACGCCATGCTCGGCACTGCTGGGGGCGCTAGTGGGCAAACTCCCAATGATCATACATTTACCCCCTATACTGAGAAAGATTAAAAAGGGAGTCCACCCACTAAATGCATTTCCCTTAGCACACGGACAACGCTGGTCATTCCAAGTTTTTCCACCAGGCCAGGCCGTCTCCGCTGCTTTTGCAACAAAGTCTCAAAAATCTGCTACGGGTTTGTGTTTACAGCTCCAATGCAGATATGTGAATCTCCATGGTAACACAACTCTAGATCAGTCATAGAAATAAATCTCTCTTAATAAAAATTAGAAGACAGCTATAAAGCAAAAGACAGAATAGAAATAAACACAAAACACAATAGTAACTATGGAGACACATAGATCTGCGTAGGAGCTGCAGGCACAGAACGATAAAATAAGTTAAATCAAAACAGTTTTCAAATTTGCTTTAGAATTGTATTTCTGATGTATTAGATGAAAATGTATTTTTTTTTTTACTACTAAGAAGGAGCGATGTGGAAGGTGTGGGCTGTGACGGCCCCACAGACAGCCCCTCGCAGGGTTGTACAAACAAGGAGCCTTGAGACGCCCTATTCCTGATGCTCTCAGCTATTCATCTTCTATACAGGGTTCAGATGACGGCTCCTTCCCGACTCCTCTTCAGAAGGTTGCAGATAACACACAGGAGGAGAGATCAGCACTCTGCTGGAGGAGGCAGCTGTCGGCAGCGTATGCTTCTAATATCATCTTGCACCGATTCTTAAATGTTTCATAACTGGGGATCTGATCTTCCCGTACAGCGCAGGCGGCTGGCGAAAAATCATTTGTTTTCCGGACGAGATTTGCCATTCAATTATTATAAGAAATGTACAACACGCACCCACTGATTGACCCACATGGACGCTCAGCGCTTTACACATTTATGCTACAATTTAACCCGCTGCTGCCAGGTACCAAGAGTCTGGTCAAATAAGAGCACCGGGTTCTTAAAGAGGCTCATCAATAAATCACTATGGGACCCAGGAACCCACCCAAATTAGCCCTGAAGGCCCCCAGATACTCTGAGCTGCAAACACTTACTCCATACATCAACACTGTCATAATTAAAGGTTATTTCCCATCCTGAGGATAGGGGATAATTTACTGATCGCTGAGGGTCCGAGTGCTTGGACCTCCCATGATCCAGAGACTGGAGCTCTGCAAACTGAGCTGGGCTCTGCAGATCCCCATCATGAATGGCGGAGGATCAAGTAGAAGCATCTCCACTATATACAACACCAGGATCTGCAGATGCCCATCATGAATGGCGGAGGATCAAGTAGAAGCATCTCCACTATATACAAAACCAGGATCTGCAGATCCCCATCATGAATGGCGGAGGGTCAAGCAGAAGCATCTCCACTATATACAACACCAGGATCTGCAGATCCCCATCATGAATGGCAGAGAGTCAAGCAGAAGCATCTCCACTATATACAATACCAGGATCTGCAGATCCCCATCATGAATGGCGGAGGGTCAAGCAGAAGCATCTCCACTATATACAACACCAGGATCTGCAGATCCCCATCATGAATGGCGGAGGGTCAAGTAGAAGCATCTCCACTATATACAACACCAGGATCTGCAGATCCCCATCATGAAAGGCAGAGAGTCAAGCAGAAGCATCTCCACTATATACAATACCAGGATCTGCAGATCCCCATCATGAATGGCAGAGGGTCGAGCAGAAGCATCTCCACTATATACAATACCAGGATCTGCAGAGCCCCATCATGAATGGCAGAGGGTCGAGCAGAAGCATCTCCACTATATACAACACCGGGATCTGCAGATCCCCATCATGAATGGCAGAGGGTCGAGCAGAAGCATCTCCACTATATACAACACCGGGATCTGCAGAGCCCCATCATGAATGGCGGAGGGTCGAGCAGAAGCATCTCCACTATATACAATACCAGGATCTGCAGATCCCCATCATGAATGGCGGAGGGTCGAGCAGAAGCATCTCCACTATATACAATACCAGGATCTGCAGATCCCCATCATGAATGGCGGAGGGTCAAGCAGAAGCATCTCCACTATATACAACACCGGGATCTGCAGATCCCCATCATGAATGGCGGAGGGTCAAGTAGAAGCATCTCCACTATATACAACACCGGGATCTGCAGATCCCCATCATGAATGGCGGAGGGTCAAGCAGAAGCATCTCCACTATATACAATACCAGGATCTGCAGATCCCCATCATGAATGGCGGAGGGTCAAGCAGAAGCATCTCCACTATATACAATACCAGGATCTGCAGATCCCCATCATGAATGGCGGAGGGTCGAGCAGAAGCATCTCCACTATATACAATACCAGGATCTGCAGATCCCCATCATGAATGGCGGAGGGTCAAGCAGAAGCATCTCCACTATATACAACACCGGGATCTGCAGATCCCCATCATGAATGGCGGAGGGTCAAGTAGAAGCATCTCCACTATATACAACACCGGGATCTGCAGATCCCCATCATGAATGGCGGAGGGTCAAGTAGAAGCATCTCCACTATATACAATACCAGGATCTGCAGATCCCCATCATGAATGGCGGAGGGTCAAGCAGAAGTATCTCCACTATATACAACACCGGGATCTGCAGATCCCCATCATGAATGGCGGAGGGTCAAGCAGAAGCATCTCCACTATATACAATACCAGGATCTGCAGATCCCCATCATGAATGGCGGAGGGTCGAGCAGAAGCATCTCCACTATATACAACACCAGGATCTGCAGAGCCCCATCATGAATGGCGGAGGGTCGAGCAGAAGCATCTCCACTATATACAATACCAGGATCTGCAGATCCCCATCATGAATGGCAGAGGGTCGAGCAGAAGCATCTCCACTATATACAACACCGGGATCTGCAGAGCCCCATCATGAATGGCAGAGGGTCAAGTAGATTAATCTCCACTATATGCAACAGAGCCCCAATCTCAGTATCATGGGAGGTCCACGCAGTCAGACCCCCAGAAATCAGCAAACTTTCCTGTAGGTAACGGATTATAACTTTTAGGGTTATTCACAAAAATATTTCTCAATTCACTACTATGGAGAGAAGCTGGATGGGGGACTATGTGGTCATGTGACTGCTTGCATGCATCGGCAATACCGGGGAATCAAGACAACGAACATTGTGAACACGATTTGCTGTTCATATGTTCAGGATAGAGATCTTTTGGAGAGATGTGAGCGCTTTGATCTTAAAAGAGAGAAAAAGCTGTTTCACTAAACATTTTACCAGTGGGGTCAAAAGTGACGAAATCTTTAAGCAAAAACAGTCATGTGCACACGCCCTTAAGGATATTTACAGAAGTACTATTAAAAAAAAAAAAAAAATAAAATCAGATTTTCTCTGCCAGAAACAGCGCCACGCATGTCCATAGGCTGCGTCTTGTATTGCACTTTAGTCTCAATAACTTATGTGGGGATGAGCTACAATACAAGAGAGTCGCAGATTTTTTTTCCCTAATTCTACTCAATTATTAAAAATTAGGAGATGCCCTGATGCAGAGTTAATAGCCATGTCTCCAACACCAGTATATCCCGTGCCCTCCAGCATACCACAATACAGACTTAAAAAGGTCTGTCTTTTCAGAATTTTTTCCTGGCCCAGGTCCATCGTTGAGATACTGCTGCTGTTCCTGGTGACTTATTGTCTGCAGCGATGATGTCACACCTATAGAGCGGCAGCCAATCGGTGAGCTGTGTCTCCGGCCGAGTAGGCTGCACGAGCTGCCAATTGGTTGCCGCTCTACAGAAGTGACATCATCGCTGCAGACCATAACATACACCGGGAGCTGCGTCAGAACTTCAGTGTTGGACCATGGGAGGAGGTATAAAGAACTGGGGTTTTTGTGCAAGTGAAAAAGAGGTCTGAATGAGGCTTAAATAGGACACTTTAGCAGACGAATGGGTAAGTGACTCTTAGTGACAGGTTGGCGATTGTTGTCCACTTCGAACAGACGTCAGAGATATTTACAATAACATTTACTCATTTCGTGATTATCTTGCCATGTTAATCACCCACCCAATGAATGAGCAAAATAATAGTTCATTGGGTGAACTGATCACGCTGACGAGAAGCATGCACATCATCATCATCATCAGTGCGCATCATTTCCTTCTTTCTGATGTTTGGTAAAAGGTTACTGATCGGCGGCCATATCGTGCCACCGGTGGGTCTGGGTAAACGGACCCTTACTATTCTACAAAGAAAAGGCGATGTCACCTAGGCAGGATGAGTAAACATCAACTGGTCCCAGTCTGCCTGATACAGGTTCCCTATCCGAGCATACATTGTAAGATACTTCAATCGGAAGCCATGAGCAGCGCACCACAAACAGGCCGGAGATCTGTTGTGTGAAATCTGCCTCTGAATTTACTAGGGAGCCCACGTCAGGGCCGGGCGCGCTCCGGTGCGTTTTTGGGGTTTACTACATGGTTTAGTGTCGTTTCTACCACACACCTGTGCCTACTGCGCTCCCATCACATACCTGAGCGCTGAGCTCACAAGCCTGAAGCCATGTTCCTAACAAAGAGCGACTGTTCAGCCAAACAAGCAGCTCCTCTTGTTGTCAGGACATTCTTCCAGACTTATTAGCTCCCCCTCATTCATCGGTGAATGTAAAGTACACAGCCTGGGTGTGGAAAATAATCCACCATAATATCAGCACAACGGGTATTTGAGAGTAAAACTACAGAGAAACTGTGCACCTGCACAAGATTCACTTAAAAGGGCCCCCTCCCCCCATCTTCTATAGTGATGGCAGATCGCTAGGATATGCAACCACTTTATGATTGAGGAGGTCCGAACAGGGAAGAACAGAAGCCCCCTTCATTCTCAGGTGCAGGAGAGACCCAGAGGGCATCCCTCCACCGATCATAAGTGATGAATGTCCTTTTTTTTCTTTCCTCATCTTGTAAAATGGTCAGAAGTGGTGAATGTTCCTTTTGATCCAGATTCCTCAAAATCTGCTCCAAACTTAAAGGGAATCTGTCAGCAGGTTTTTGCTACCTCATCTGAGAGCAGCATAATATAGGAAAAGAGAAGCTGAATCCAACGATGTATCACTTAGATTACTGGGTGCAGCCATTCTGACACAATCAGTTTTTAAATGTAGCATGAAGCAGAGCTGAGAAAGCTAACCCCGCCCACATCACAGCTGACCCCGCCCACACCAGGCTCTGTATGTACATAGTCCATTGACAGTGAGCTGCTTATCACAGGATGGGGTGTGGTCAGAGCAGGGCTCACATGCAGTAGTCCAGGCAGTGATAATTTCCTGGTGATAAAACATTCACTGTATGGAAACAACAGCACACAGCCTAATAAGTGACATCGCTGAAATCAGTGTCTCAACCCCAACTTCATACTGCCCTCAGATTCTTTTCACAGTCAGGATTTTACACCCCTAACGAATGACATGTATATAATAGTGCTGAGTAAATTCCTCACATTTCATAAAGAAATTTGTTTTGCAGTTTTAGAAAAATTCACAGCAGAAATTCTATGTTAAAAAGCTGCAAGTGCAGTGGACAAGGTGTGCACTTACAGCTCTCCTGCCTCCTGTCCGATCGACAGGTCACTCATGTTACAGCGACAGGTCAGTCATTAAAAAAAGAAAGGAAAGAAAAAAAAAAAAACAAAGACATCAACTCGCTACAACACCAGAAGACATACTTGTACATTCAAAGACTGGTGATGTTCGGATCTTCACGTGTGGTCAAGTAGTCAATAGGAAAAATAGAAAGAGCTGTAATCCAGCACCAATGAAAATATTCAAAAACTTCATAAAAATATAATAATAATAATAAGCGATAAAACTGAAATTCAAGGACATTAGTGTTTCACTGTTTCCGACAGTGAAGTTCTTACTCATACTCATCATTTGTAGATGACCCCAACAAAAATACCTGTTCAGTATCCAGTTTTGAATAAAATTTGGAATATTTTCCTAAGTGCCGGATTACAGCTCTGACGTGTCAGTCGGGGAACAGACAGGAGATCTGTGGCATGTTCAGTCCCCGCCCATAGCACTTGCAGCTCATTAGCATACACGTTCAACTATAGATTTCTCTAAAAAGGCAAAACTGATTTCTACAAGAAAGGTGAGGCTTTAATCAGAATATATGCACTTTTATATTTATGCCATTCGCTTGAGGTATAAAATCCCATGACAAGATCTCTTGAAAAGAGGACAAGTCACCAAGTCAGAGTGGCCAGTTTTTGCCCTTTTAGTCCCACTGCACCCCTGAGCATACTGCGACACGAAGCGGGTCACATTCGCAATAAATAATAAAAACGGTAGTAATAAAAACACGTCAGATTTTTATGCCTTAAGTGGATTTCATCTGAAAACCTCAAAAAAATAAAAAGAAACTTGTGTTTTTAATGTTTTTTTCCAGCTTTTCGACACGACACTGTTAAAGATGATCTGTCACCAGGTCAAAAGTGGGTAGTTTTTGCTCTAATTTTATTCTCGCTGCTTACCTGAATATTCCAGTTTTTTTTTTTTTCTTTTAAATGCATGGTATCCTTCAAAGAGATTTATAGTGTTTGGTATAAGTTTTTATGATTTTGTTTTATTTTTTTTACTAAAAGTAGGCATCTTCTGGGGGCTGCTCTGTATAATTACGCCAAACACCACCCCCTTAGTAATAATTATAAACAATTAGCACTAAATAAAAAAAGCTCATATTTCCGGAACCAAAATGGTGGATTTTTTTTTTTAAGTTACATACAAAACACTGCAATACCCCGGAGCAGGAGGAATAAAATAAGAGCAAAAACGGACCATAATTGACCTGGTGACAGGTACACTAACAGCGCCAGGACGAAAAGCTGAAAAAAAATGCATTCCTTAAATCATTTTTTTTTTTGGAGCTTTTCAGATCTGACGTACTTTATGGGGATTTCATTTGGAAACCACATCAGATTTGTCTGCCCGTCATCAGTGATCCACTGATCTTAAAACAGGTTTTGCGTTACGTGTACTTTTAAAAAAATGTTGCAAATTTGTTTTCATATTACGATCTTCATTATTTAAAATTCACGGATGTGACTCAATAATCGGACGAGTGCAGGAGCTGCCTGCTATTTATACGCACACAGATTTCAGCTGCCAAAACGCCTGTGGGCGGCTTTTTAACCATCTTTGACGACCACTTTATGACCAAGTCAGAGGATACAAACGTCTACATTCTCCTATGAAATCACTTAGGATTTAAAAAAAAAAAGGTGTTCTAATGGAAAATCACATGGTTCTTGTTTCCTCTCCTTTTCCGTAGAAAGCACCATTAAATTATTATTTTTTTTTGCATGAAAATATGCCCAGTAGGGGCCGCATACTGTTAGCAGCATGGCCTCTTCTCTATAGGAACAGGAACCTGGCTGCTTTTGAAAACTAAAAAATGTGGTGGAAAAGACAATAACAAGGTCAGCTGTACATAAAGCACAAATGCCATATATTGCTTATAACTTACATGGGTGACCCTGGGAAGACCCCATTAACCATGACAGTAGCCCTGACATTTATCTGCCCAGAGTTTGGTGCCCGAATGTAAATAATTACAAGCTTATGTACAATTCCTTAAGGTAGGGGAGGGGAGGGGAGGGGAGGGCAATTAATTTTCCCGAGGGGCCACATGAGAGACCTTGACTGTTGTGGAGGGCTGAACCAATATGATGAAATTAATTTTGTTCAATATTAATTATTATTTTATATTAATTGTATCACGTAATATTGCACATAAGATATATGCAGACATCCCTCTATATACAACATATGAGCCCACACAGCCTCCTATGTACAGTATGAACCACCACAGAGCCCCCTATATACAGCATTGGCCCTACATAGTCCCCTATATATACACACACTCACAAATATGAGCCCCCAAATAGTCTCCTATATACAGTATGAGCCCCCCCACATACAATATGAGCCCCCCCCCCCCATGTACAGTATGAGCCCCCCCATGGCCCCCATGTACAATATGAGCCCCCAACATGGCCCCCCCATGTACAATATGAGCCCCCAACATGGCCCCCCTCACCCATGTACAGTATGAGCCCCCCATAGCCCCTCATGTACAGTATGAGCCCCACAGCCTGCTCTCTCCGATGCACTGACTCCGCACTGCACACCTGACGCGATGAAGTGACAGCAGACGCAATGACGTCTCACACGCTGATTGGTTTAAGATGAAGCTGGCGGTCAGTTCTCCACTAGCGTGTTCACCGCTGTCTGCATTCAGGTGACAGCAGGCGGTGGCCTGGTGCAGCTTATGGGCCAGTGTTTTAGCCGATTGGCTGTTTCGGTCCACAGTTAGCCCAGGTCCGAGTTATGAAATAGGTCCGAGCTATAGAAAGCAGCACGTGTTTCAAGAATTTAGGTTCCTTAAGAATAGCTGTCCTCTATGATCATTACCACTTGGAAAAAAAATAAATTAAAAAAAAAAAAAAAAAAAAAAAAAAAAAGGTGCATGTGAAGTCACAGAGGAGGCGCAGACCCGTCACAAAGGGCGAAGGCTAACGACAAAGTGTAAGCGTTCCGGCAGGGATGTCAGCCGGGGAGGCTTCCTAGGGTCGCACTTTAGATTAATGTGTATTTGCCTCCTGACAGAGTGAATGTTTGCTTTTATGGCCGTGATAAGATTGCACTTGGCTGTGGCCTCCATTAAGGATAAGTGTGAAAAACAAACAAATGTTGGAGTTTCAGCCCTTTTATTTTTTTTTTTTAAAGTTTCAAGGCCTAAAGATGAGGTATGTATGACTGTGGGGCATCGGGCCATAGGGTGCAGGTACAAGGGGCTCACTGGGTAAGAGACTGTCAGCTATAGTCTTCAGAGTCACCGGAAAGGTCACCATCTAAATGAGGGGATATTGAGAAACCACACACTATACATCATGCACAAGGTCATGTAATGGCCCCTTCTAATATAGGATGTGACAAACCAGGTGCATAAAGGGCACACATGCCAATTTAAAGTTTTTAGCCAAATGATTATTTATTCTTTAGCTTTTATCCAATGAATGACAATTTTGGTTGTAATTTTTACTCTATCAACTTTAATCCAATCTGCAACATCATGATCATTTGCTATGAAGTCGGCCATGGTTGATTTTCTTTTTTTTTTTGCCTGGAAGTCGGATGAAGAGCTTTCATTGAACGTTCATACATATTCGGTAACACCGGGCGGCAAACCAAATCTTTGTGACTAGGAAGAGTGACTAATGGGCAATCTGCCCCAAGAGGTGAATGGCTGGATCATGCTTCAATCTCTAGGGGGGTGGGGGGGGGGGATCTTAGAGGGGCAGTCCGAGAGGAAGAAGTCATCACATGTCCACAGGATAGGTGACCATTTATAGATTGGTTGTGATCCAACCAGAACGGGACACTATATTCCACTTTCTCAGGTCGTACCACAGCGGACAATTGAAGCAGCAATCGCCCATCCTAAACGGAAGAAAAGTGCCAGGTTCTGGTGAGCAATTGGGATCCCATTGGTTTGATCTCCCACGATTCCAACTGGAATGCACCTTTAAGGCCTAACGCAAATTGACTGCTTCCAAAAACCTGGAGTCCACAGTATCCTGTAAAAATACTAATCCAAAAAAAATGTTTTAAAAGGAATCTGTTAGCAGTTTTTTGCTAAAGAATCTGAGAGCAGCATGATGTAGAGGTAGAGACCCCAATTCCTACCCTGTGTCACTTACTGAGCTGCTTAGTTTTGATAAATTCTCCATTTCTCCTGCTAGAGATCTACCAGAGCTCAAATGCGGAGCTGTGTATAACGCCACCCACACCAGTGATTGGCAGCTTGCTGACAATGTACACAGGAAGCTACCAATCAGTGGTGGGGGCGGGGTTACACAGATCAGCTGGACTGCCTGGCACATGACACCTAGTCCTGGAGTGATAATCTCCTGCTGATAAAACATAGAAAATACAGCAAGCAACAATTCGCTGGAATCAGGGTCTCTGCCCCTACATTATGCTGCTTGCTGATTAAATAGCAAAAACCTGCTGACAGTTTCCCTGTGACACTCAACTCTTCCGAGATTCCTAAACGGCAAATCTACCTTGTTCAAAGGTGAATAATCTGATTTAACCAATTTAGTCACGTATGTGGCTGTGCAGTGTGACATCCTCTGTAAGGACCAGTTCGGACTGTCATAAAGTTGGCTCGTTTTAGCATCTGTATTACAAGAGCAAGTCCTGGTCAGACCAAGTCAGATATAGAAAAGAACTAAGAGCATGACAAATCCTCAAGACGCTCTAGGTTCGGGGTATAAACGCCAGTCGAGCTCGTAGTACAGACCCTAGAATGCTCCTGCGTTATGGCAGTCTGAATGAAGTCTAATGCCAATGTGGCTTTTCCAGAAAAAGGTGGCAACATAATTATCAGTTTTCCTAGCAATCATAATCATCATCTATCCGCAGGAGGGGAGTGATGACTGAGACCCCACTGATAACCATAAAGGGGATCTCAAGTTCCCCCCGAGGTTGTGTAGTGAGGAGGAGTAAAAATAAAGGGATTGGAAATGCATGCACTACAATCAGCCAATAAATAAGTGTACCTTGTCGGACAATCACTTTAAAAAAGGATATTCACTAGATATTTTAGGGAAAAATACATTTAGCTATGATGAAATATTAGGGTAACAATGGAACATGGCTGTGAGCATCGACACGAAAACTCCCACATGCCTGCAGTAAGAATCTTGGCACAAGACGCGGAGGTTGAAAATCCCCCTTGTGTTATTCGGCAAATAAGCGGTGTGAATGCGAGCATTGTTCTGCTGCACACTAATCTCGCTTTATGGCCTTCTAATGTCATCTCACCTGTACAGAACCAGCTGCTCATGACAATCCAGCGACATGGCAGCCTGGTGTAAAATCGCCTTATACCACCTATTATAGAGGAGTCTAAAGAGCGATACACACACAAGCAGTAAAGGACGGCTGGGCCCATAGGGAAACTGAGCTAAGATGTCTACAGACCGTGTTACCAGAGGAGGAGTACATCAAATCATATAGGTAGTAAGAAAAAACGAGACAACTAATGCGATTGGCCGCTAGGGGCAGGCTTGCAGGTGTCAGGGCATGCTGGGAATTGTAGTTATGTAACAGGTATAGACCACTGATGCAGAACACACAGCATTAATGACATTGTCCTTCTCTAGTCACATCCAAAGCTCAATGCAGGTCTTCTTCCGGTCCCCAGAAGTCCGAGCACTGCAGGAACGCGAGCGGTCGCACATTATGGATGTCAGACAGCCCTTTCGGAAAAAAATTTGGAGAAAACAAGCGACCAGTCTCTGCTGTCAGGTGCAGCCTGGTTCCAGCTTCCATCGATGGATGTTTATAGACGTGATCGGATGCAGTAATTCGCACTGAGAATAGATCCGGCTTCTTACCACAACGACTGAACTTGACAGCTATCATATCAGGTCATGAAAAGGCCCCCAATGATGCTCCTTGTCTGGTATAAACCATCATTTTGGGCCACATGCAGCCACAGGCGGCCCTTTGACTGTTTCGGTCCTCAGGATGCAGATATCTGACTCTAATGACATCTTCCACCACTCAGCCTGTGTGAGAGACTGACACCATGACGGCACTAGTGCTGTGTGCAGACTGAGGCTCTGCCCAGACCGGATGAGAGTGCTGGGGTAACGGGAGCAAGAATATTTTATTTAGTTTTTGTGTGTAGAGAGCTCTAGAGGTTCAAGAGCAGTATGATAGTTCTTGTTATATAAGTTATCAGGAGCAGCTAATCAGAACCATATAAATTTACAAGAAGCCCTTTCATAACATGTAGTAGTAATTACTATGTTACTAAAAAGGGGCTGTCATCTATTACAACCCCTTCTCAATCTGAAGGTTTGCCCCCCTTAAAATAAAAACAACCGTGCTCTTCTCCGATGCCGTTACAGCAAGGTCGGCACTCGCGTTCCCAGGGCTCCCATGAAGTTGATGTGGCACATAAGCCCTCTGCTAAATCAGCGCTGATGTCACTGTCCCCACCTTCGGCAAATTGATGATGAGCAGGAACGTCAGGCTGTGGCATCTTCCTTTTGATGTTCAATTTGTCTGAAGGTGGGGACAGACACCAGCGCTGATTTGAAGCATGGATTGCGTGACGCAACAACCTCACGGGAGTCCCGGAAACACAAGTGCCAACACTACTGGAACAGCAGCACCGGCGGCAAGTCTAAGTGTTTTTTTATTTTAACAGGGCCAAATATTCAGATTGAGAAGGTTATTCGAGTAGTGGATAACCCCTTTAACATTGAGCAGAATTAATTTCAGGCTATTGGTTCGGCCCTCCATAACAGTCACGGTCTCATGTTTGCTCCTTAGGAAAACGAGTTGCCCACCCCTGGTTTAGACCATTTACTGTCTATTACAAATCTCTAACTGTAATTGGAGCAAGGCCTTGACCGTCCCACAATATGTTTAACCATTGTTGCAATTAACAAGCTAGCCCAAATGTATACAGTCCATCAATGCTACCTGACACCTAGTAGGTTATATAACCTAGATAGATCCTCCTCTGCAGATTGCCATAAGTATGGGGCAGATTTTATACACCCGATGTGCTATTGCCTTATTGCAGACTTTTGTAAAGAGGTGATAGCTTAGCTCTCCTCATCCAGATCATACAAGCCCCTGTACCTCTCTGGGGTGGGAGTAGAGAGGCCAGGTCTCCTCAGCAGGGATTCCTAGTACAATGCACCTTAGGGTACTCTTGCCATGGAAACATTGTTCTTGGCTGGCAAGCCATGAGATTGATGGACAGAAAACCCCCACAACTTTCACACTGGGTCAATATGGTATGGAAGCCTTTGACTTAATATTAATCATTAGAGAGATGACTTATCGCCAAGGGACTAAAGTATGTGATATTTGGTGCCTGACATGGGAGTCTTATGACCTTAGTTACGATATTAGACCCATGGTATGCTAAAAGGCAAGGTTAACCTTACCAGGCAGTATTAAAGGGGATATCCAGGACCTTAAAAAAAAAACAGGCGTGTAGGTGCTAATAGTGGCAGCAGCCTACTGTACCCGGCTCTGGTCATTGACTGCTCCAGCCAAAGATTCATCTGCTCCCGGCTGACGGGGAACAGGAGCAAGAGCATTTTATTTCATGTATTTGTGTGTGTAGAGAGCTGTAGCGGTACAAGAGCAATGTGATTTATAAGAAGAACTACGTTATATCTGATTGACAGCCAGCTTTCCCCAATTAGGAAGCAGGAATCCGGCTGTCAATCAGCATGACATCAGTAGTCCCACCCTGTCACCAGGAACTGCTGCCTTCTTGACGTGATGTCAGCAGAAGTCTGTGACCGCTCTGTGGCGGCAGAGAACGGTGCCGAGAACAAGAGGCAGGCAGCAACTACTTGTGTTAATGCTTAGGCAGTTTTTTTTCAAAGTCCCAAATATCCCCTTTAATAAGCAATGAGAACTACTGTTTGTTCTACAACCCCTGGCAAAAATTATGGAATCACCGGGCTCGGAGGATGTTCATTCAGTTGTTTAGTTTTGTGCCATGTCTGTGATCTCCTTTTTTTAACAACATTAAAGTCATTTCAAATGGCAACTTTAGGGCTTTAAGAAACACTAAAAGAAATCAAGATTAACCACTTCGCACCAGAGCCTGTTTTTGCCTTTGTGACCGGGCCAATTTTTACAATTCTGACCACTGTCACTTTATGAGGTAATTACTCTGGAACGCTTCAACGGATCCCCCTGATTCTGAGAATGTTTTTTCATGACATATTGTACTTCATGATTGTGGTAAAATTTCTTCGATATCACTTGCGTTTATTTGTGAAAAAATAGGAAATTTGGCAAAAATTTTGAAAATGTTGCAATTTTCAAACTCTGAATTTTCATGCCCTTAAATCAGAGAGAGATGTCACACAAAATAGCTAATAAATAACATTTCCCACATGTCTACTTTACATCAGCACAATTTTGGAACCAAAATTTTTTTTTGTTAGGAAGCTATAAGGGTTAAAAGTTGACCAGCGATTTCTCATTTTTCCAACAAAATTTACAAAACCATTTTTTTTTTTTTTTTTTTTTAGGGACCACATCTTATTTGAAGTGACTTTGAGGGTCCTTTATGACAGAAAATACCCAAAAGTGACACCATTCTAAAAACGGTACCCCTCAAGGTGCTCAAAACCACATTCAAGAACTTTATTAACCCTTCAGGTGCTTCACAGGAATTTTTGGAATGTGGGAGAAAACAATTAACATTTAACTTTTTTCACAAAAATGTTACTTTAGACCCAATTTTTTTTATTTTCACAAGGGCAACAGGAAAAAAATGGACCCCAAAATTTTTTGTGAAATTTCTCTTGAGCGCGCCGATACCCCATATGTGGGGGAAAACCACTGTTTGGGCGCACTGCAGGGTTCGGAAGGGAAGGAGCAGCATTCGACTTTTTGAATGTAAAATTTGTCTGAATAATTAGCGGACACCATGTTGCGTTTGGAGAGCCCCTGATGTTCCTAAACAGTGGAAACCCCCCACAAGTGACACCATTTTGGAAACTAGACCCCTTAGGGAACTTATCTAGATGTGTGGTGAGCACCTTGAACCCCAAGGTGCTTCACAGAAGTTTATAATAATGAGCGTAAAAATAAAATTCACATTTTTCCCACAAAAACGTTTTTTTCCATCCCTTAATTTTGCATTATCATAAGGGTAATAGGAGAAATTGCACCATGAAATTTGTTGTGCAATTTCTCCTGAGTATGCTGATACCCCATATGTGGGGGAAAACCACTGCTTTGGTGTACGGCAGGGTTCGGAAGAGAAAGGAGTGCTATGTTGGCTGGGATAGGTGGCAGACACCATGTCACATTTGAAGAGTCGCTGACATGCCGAAACAGCAGAAACCCCCACAAGTGACCCCATTTTGTAAACTACACCTCTCAAGGAATTCATCTAGGGAAGTAGTGAGTATTTTTTAATTTTTACATTTATACCATTGGGCAGTGAAAAAAGCATAATTATATTTTTACCACAAAAAATGTTTTACCCTCAGATTTTACATTTTCACACAGGGCAATGGGTAAAAATGGTGCCGAAATGTGTCACACAATTTCTTCTAAAAGTGGCAATACCCCATATGTGGCTGTATCGTACCGCTCAGCCATACGGCGAGATCTGGGGGGGACGGAGCGCTATTTGACAATTGGAGAACAAATTATTGTAGAATAGGCATTTGGATTTGGGAGCACAAAATTTTCTGAATTTCTTTTGGGGGGCAAGGGCCATTTCGCTTTTCCAGAGCCTTTCTGCTACCAGTAACTTGGAAGTCCCTTATATTTTTAACAGATGACGGACCTGAGTGGGGACTGGCTTTTTTTGAGGACTGAGTTGAAGCTTTTATTGGGAACATTTTACGTACCATTTATCCGGCGCTCTAGGCTGAGCACTTACATCGGGGTTTCCATCTAAATTTCCAAGTGATGTAATTCAGATGAAACCCCTGCGGGATCCATTCACTGTAATGAGGCAGCAGAGTTACTCTGGACTCCGTCTGGCCTCTGTTTAGCGGTGTCCTTTTTTTCAGAAGTGCACAAAACTGGCCAACCGCACTTTTATGCACGCCTAAAACAAATGACACCGTGGGATCACAGGCCAGACGGCATCCACAGTGGCCTATATCTGCCTCATTACAGGGAATCTTCAGTCACGGGTTACGGCTGAATCACGTATTTCAGAGATTTACACGGAAACTCTGGCGTAAGTGCTCAGCGCAGAGCGCAGGATAAATGTGGGCAGAGCCTTACTGCGATCTTTCGGAGACATAATAAACAAATCAGTAGCAGGTGAAGAATTAGTTTTATTTTTTACGCCGTTCCTCATGCAGTATAAGTGATGAGATTACTTTATTCTTCGGGTCGGTGCGATTACAGAGGTACCAGATTTATATCGGGTTTTTATGACTGACAGCTGTCACACACTAAAAGACGCTTTTTTTTTTTGCATCACCATATTTTGAGAGCTATAATTTTTCCATATTTCGGCCGACAGTCATGTGACGGCTTGTTTTTTGCGGAACGAGTTGACATTTTTATTGGTATGTGACATTTTTTGATCGCTTTCTCTTTCGCTTTTTTAACAAAAACCAACAATTCAGGAATTGTTTTTTGAGGGTTTTTTTTATGCCGTTCTACGTGTGGTAAAAGTGATCAGGCAGCGTTATTCTTCGGGTCAGTACGTTTACAGCGATACTACACTTAAAAAAAAAAATATACAGTATGTTTTGGCGCTTTTACACAATAAAACTATTTTATAGAAAAAATATTTTTTTTGCATTGCTTTATTCTGAGCGCTATAACTTTATTTTTTGGCTGATGGAGCCGTATGGCGGCTTTTTTTGCGGAACAAGATGACGTTTTCAGCAGTACCATTTTTATTTCCATTTTGCTTTTTGATCGCATTTTTTTCCACTTTTTGTTTGGCGATCTGATGAAAAAGCGTGTGGTTTTTTGCTCCGTTTTTTATTTATTTTTATTACAGTGTGCACAGAAGGAGTTAGTGTGACAGTTTTATAGATCAGGTTGTTTCGGACGCGGCGATACCAAATGTGTACTTTTTTTGGTTTTGCATAAACATACGGATTTATTGGTTTAATATTTTATTTATTTTTAGTTATTTTGTGATTTTTTTTTAACAGTTTAAAAACTTTTTTTTTTTTTTTTTTACTTAGTCCCTGTATGGGACATTAATTTTTATTTTTCTGATCACTGATCTCATGTAATGTAATAGACATGTATTACATTACATGAGATCTTTGCTGACTGTTTCACAGTCAGTGTGTCCTGCCAGGCTTCAGCTGCAGGCTGAGCCAGGCAGGACACCATAAATGGCAGATCTGGAGGCGGTCATGTGACCTTCAGCTGCCATAGCAACGCCAGGTCCTGGAAGGTATCAGGGGTCGTCAGCGAGGTAAGTAAGACGACTCCCTCTCCTCTGCATCTTCTATATGCCGCCATCACTATAGATCGCGGCATATAGAACATAGCAAAGGGTTAACATCATTGAGACCTGATCCAATCAGGTCCCGATGATGTCCCCTGTCAGAGCCAACGCTCTGCACCGGAATCGCAGTGCTTGCAGGACCCTGCGGGTCCCGAGCACTGCGAGACCACCCACCGTTTTTAAACGTCGGCGCTGCACAGAGCCCAGCAAGCGCCGACGTTTATCTACAGTGGGCCGTCGCGAAGCAGTTAAAAATGTGGTACTCAGCAAGGGTAATTTGTTTCAGACCAAGCAGAGGGAAAAAAAAAATTATGGAATCACTCAATTCTGAGGAAAAAATTATGGAATCATGAAAAACAAAAACACAAAAGAACACTCCAATACATCACTAGTATTTTGTTGCACCACCTCTGGTGGTAATAACAGCTTGCAGTCTCTGAGGCATGGACTTTGATGAAGAGTACTGTTTGTCACTCATTATCAATCTGGCTCCAACATTCTCTGATTGCTGTTGCCAGATCAGCTTTGCAGGTTGGAGCCTTGTCATGGACCATTTTCTTCAACGTCCAAAGATTTTCAATTGGATTGAGATCAGGACTATTTGCAGGGTATGACATTGACCTTATGTGTCTTCTTTCAAGGAATGTTTTCACAGTTTTTGCTCTATGGCAGGATGCATTATCATCTTGAAAAATGATGTCATCATCCCCAAACATCCTTTCAATTGATGGGATAAGAAAACTGTTCAAAATATCAATGTAAACTTGGGCATTTGTTGAAGATGTAATGACAGCCATCTCCCCAGTGCCTTTACCTGACATGCAGCCCCATATCATCCATGACTGTGGAAATTTGCATGTTCTTTTCATGAAGTCATCTTTATAAATCTCATTGGAACGGCACCAAAAGTTCTAGCATCATCACCTTGCCCAATGCACATTTGCGATTCATCACTGAATATGACTTTGATCCAGTCATCCACAGTCCACGATTGCTTTTCCTTGGCCCATTGTAACCTTGTTTTTTTCTGTTTAGGTGTTAATAATGTTTAGCTTTTCTGTATGTAAATCCCATTTCCTTTAGGCGGTTTCTTACAGTTCGGTCACAGACATTGACTCCAGTTTCCTCCCATTCGTTACTCATTTGTTTTGTTGTGCATTTCCTGTTTTGGAGACATATTGCTTTAAGTTTCCGGTCTTGACGTTTTGATGTCTTCCTTGGTCTACCAGTATGTTTGCCTTTAATAACCATCCCATGTTGTATTTGGTCCAGATTTTAGACACAGCTGACTGAACAACCAACATCTTTTGCAACATTGCGTGAGGATTTACCTTCTTTTAAGAGTCTGATAATCCTCTCCTTTGTTTCAATTGCCATCTCTAGTGATTGATGATTCATGTCAGTCCACTTGGTGCAACAGCTCTCCAAGGTGTGATCACTCCTTTTTAGATGCAGACTAACGAGCAGATCTAAATTTGATGCAGGTGTTCGTATTGGAAATGAAAAGTTACAGGGTGATTCCATAATTTTTTTCCTCAGAATTGAGCGATTCCATAATTTTTTCCCTCTGCTTGGTCTGAAGAAAAATGACCCTTACGGAGTACCACATTTTTAATCTTTATTTCATTTTTAGTGTTTCTTAAAGCCCTAAAGTTGCCATTTGAAATGACTTTAGTTTTGTGCCATGTCTGATCTGCTTTTTTTCAACATTAAACAACTGAATGAACATCCTCAGAGCCCGGTGATTCCATAATTTTTGCCAGGAGTTGTATGATGTAACCTTGAATTGTTGTATAATCTTCAATAAAATCAGTTTAAAAAACCTTGAGTGGAACAATCCTATAGCGGTCCATACAGTAAAGTCAAGCAAGTTGCTTTTTTTAGCTCCAGCATCTACAGTGGTGACCGGCGGAAGAGTCAGCATAGGAGGGGTTTATTCACACAGCAGTACAAAGTGTCTGAATACTACCTGACTACGAGTCCGGACAGCACTCAGACCCACAGATCCGTTCACACACTGGTGAACATAACAGATCAGACAATGAGATCGGTGATACTCAGCAGGTCCTATCCTGATCAGACATTAAGGAACAGAATAGGATGTACTAGGTCTGTGTGCTGGCCTATAAATGCTAGAAGGTGCAACTTTAAAAATAAAAAAAATAACTTTGTTTTGGATCCATTCCGGCTTACAACTTTCAATAAGGAAGCAAAATCCAGTGCATGGTTTTATACCTAGCATTATTGGACATGCTCGATTTTCAGGAGTGTGAGGCAAAATCCACTAACATATTGCTGTAACAATGGCAAGTTTCCTCAAGTGTTGGTCCGTTCCTTAAGAGAATCTGTAACCAGGTTTTTGTCATTTAAAATCAAAAACTGCAGCAAAATATAGGAACTGATGCCCTGATTCCAGCAGTGTCACATATTAGGCTGCTTGCTGTAGATTAGAAACACTTAAATCATCACTAGAGGACCATTAAGTCTGCTGCAGGGGGTGAACATATTACTCGTGCAATCTGTACAGCCACTGCTACCAAAGCAGGTGGGATTGTGCATTATGATGAGCTTTTAAACTGCAAGTAGCCCATATATTGTTCTTGCACAGGAGCCCCTACTGTCTGTACCAGTTGTCCTCCATGTTTATGAGCTCTGTATATCTCCAGCTTAACTGTGCATAGGCAGAAAGCTGCTAATCAGTGGTGTGGGTGGGTTATACAGAGCTCAGTGAGATCTGCAGCACAGAAAACAGTGATTTATCAAAACTGCAGTAAGAAGCCAAGACCGTGACATCACTGGAACCCGGGTCTAGGGTTGGCTTTCCCGTCGGCTTCTCTACGGCCTATATGGCCATTTAAACAAGACAAACCCATTGAGGAAGATGCTTCAAGAATCTGGTAAAAAAAAATTTGTGTGACGGCCGTTTCTTGAGCAGTTTCAGACCGTTTTGGCAGCTATTTTTTCCTCAATTTGGGGAGGGGTAGAGGGGGTTGAGGATAGTGTCATCCATTACCGTTTTTTGTCACTGTCACTTCTGAGCAAAATAAAAAATAAATAAATATTTAAAAAAAAAACACAAGAATGGACATGTAACTTCTTTTAATTGTTCATTGTTTTTAGAAACCCGAAGTGGTTGAAAGATACTCAAAAGCCTGAACATGTGAAGAGCAAGTAGCTTTTAAGTAGGGGGGAAAAAAAAAATATTTTTAGGCAGTTTCTGCCTGAAAACCACATTGTATACTAACAATTTAAACGACTGAATACAAAAATAAAAAAAAAAAAAAAAAAAAAAAAAGGAACCGAGGTGATCATGAGCTTTATTATTTAAAAGGAAACTAGTAAATTATGAAGGTATTATACTGCAAGACTTGAAAAGTGCTAGGATTACTACCGTTTTCATAGGTTTTTTTGGTTTGATTTTTTTTTTTTTTTTTTTAATTAAAATTATGATAATCATGGCTTTATTAAACAGGCATGGAAATTTTGTTTGTTTTTTTAAATTGCACTTTTTTTTAAAATAAGAAATGGGCACAAAGTCCAAATATGCACAAGTCATTCTATGGAAAGTCCTTTAAATCAAACCAAAAAGGCAGCATTTCATAAAATTAGTGTCCATTAGGCTGGGAAAAAAAAAATCGTTGCAGGTAATGTACCAACAATTCAGGCAGAATTTCTTGAACTTTCATGAGCAGAGAAGGTTTATAAAGCATCAATTGTGGTATAAATTTGAACCCCAAAACACAAGCTAAAAGTAAAGACCGGACTGTATCGAGTACACTGTCTGGGCACCATGTTTGGCCGGCTCTACAGAAGCAATTCATGGAGGAGCAAGTCACATTTCAAGTCATCTTACCAAACACCCACACTGTACCAACTCTTAAAAAGCAGAGTCTCTGTCCCTGTGGTGACACAGTCTCGAATAATTCACTTTACTAGTTTGGCATCTGAGCCCCTCTGTTGGGTCTTTATTTTAGTATCCAGCTGCCTGGCCAACAAAGGCAAGATCAGAGGGAAACACTCAGTTGCCAAGAGTAAAACAAAGCATAGTTTTCGATTGATCCATCTTAAGTGCACTTTATCCATAAATATATAATGAATGGAGAAGAAATCTCCATGGTGAAAAAGGTGACCAAATAAAAAAAATAAAAATAATGGGGATATTAGGATGAGGTACAGGGTGCGGCGCAGGGCGACACGCGAGTAAGGGACCGAGTAGCTACACTTCTGCAGGCTGGAGTAAGAATAGGCCTCTTCTCGGAGCACATGTGCCTTGGCTCCTGTCGGAGTGATTCTTCCCCTTGGTTGTGAAATAATGTGCGGAGCTATAGAAGTTCCAAACCATCTGTATTACTCAGAGCAACATTGGCCTATTCCTCAGCTCTGAGCTCCCAATGACGTTGGAGCTGTCACAATCCGAGACTGCTGGTGGAAAAAGTGGAAAAATGGAGCCAAGTCCACCATGTGAAGGCTTAATGTCAGCGACACTACTGACGCAGCCTCCATTTCTGAACCTGTTATAGGGGTATATTCTCCCCATACCCTGTATCACACAACTAAAGAAGAGAAGAAACCACTAAAAACTACAATTTTACCTGCCAAGTGGTAGGAAAACCAATCAGTTGTGGCCTATTGAGAGCAAGTTACTAATATATCATTTGAGATGTGATCTCCCACAGCTACTATGTGAGATACCCCCTTTAAGACCTTGTTCATATTGCATTATTGTCCTCCATTTAACGTATATGCCAGAAATCTCTCAAAGTTTGCATTTAAATGGAGGCTTGCAACTGATGCCATGCTGCAGCTCAGCTAGTCCTCAAATCATGACCTTTGTATAATTCCGCCCACACACCATTGAATTATAAGCTTTCAGTCTACACTGTGCATAGGCAGAAGACTGTCAGTGGTGGGCAAGGACAGCCAGAGCTCAACTATCAAGATCTCAGCGAGAGGACCACCATAGCTGGAGCAGATGGCTTGTTTTACGAAAACTAAAACAAGAAACCCAGTAAGTGATGCATTGCTGAGATCAGGGTCTCTGTACCTAGTTTATCCTATTCCTAGATGGGGCTGTAATAACCTGGATGGTAGTAAATATCCAAAATGTATACTAGATCAGAAGATACCATTCATGGAGGTCCACAAGGACCAGAGAGCCAGGAATTCCCGAAATCTTGTTATAATTGGGGGGGGGGGGGGGGGGGTCACAATCTTCTGATTGATGTCATCAGGAATATTGGGCAGGGTCAACTGGAAGTGAAATACTGGGAGGTACTTTGACCCACAGCAATGAAATATTTGCACATCTCAGCGACAAACTTCCAAACTTGACAACTTCCACAGATTTTTTTTTTTTTTTTTTTTTTTTTTATACAACAAACTAACAAGAGGCCAAACTAGTATGCAGTAGAGAAACACGTACTTTCCCTTGATGTCAAAATTTCTTAATCCAGAAAATCCAGGCATAAAATAACCATGCAATAGAGATGTGAAGAGCGACAAAGTGCCCACGGCAATAATCCGGAGAGCCAGGATCCTGAAAACAAACCAGGGATGATCTTATCAAATGAAGGACCACTCACCATGTACTTGATTGATTTCAGAGTTCTGTGACAGAATTTCGTCTGCTAGTTTCTGAGCGGTCGGTAAGACCTCTGTGTGGTGGACTGTAATCAAATACTGTACAAATTTCTGCAGCTGGTCTCTGTTCATTTGAAAGAGAGTCTCTGAAATAGGAAGGTGAAGCTTGACCTGATCGGGCTTGCGGATGCGATATAAAGACAGCGCCACCACGTGTGCGCAGTAGAAGATGTCCTTGTTCCCACAGCTGCAGGTCACTGAGGTAATCTTGCAACGGTCGAAGCTGATGGCTACATTGCAAACGGATTCGGGTTCAGACTGCATCGCTGGCTCAGTCACTGTGCCGCTTAAATGGAAACCTTAAAAAGAAGAACAAAATAAAATTATAAAATAGATGCCATAACCAGACACTAACAATAATTAGGAGTAAATGCAGCAGAGGATCAACAATGACTTCGGCTGGGGTTACACAGTGACTTTGGCCGTGACACCTGTCGTGCAACCAAAGATCGCCAGGTATCACAGCACAATCCAAGTGAATGGGGTATCGAAACAAGCAAGTCCAACTGCAGTGGTTATTTGGCAACTTGCTTGTTGCAGCTCTCAGGGGTCACAAAGCGACCCCATTCACTTGTACTGTGCAGTAGCGGCAACACTAGTCAACTTTGTCCGTGACCAAATTCATTGTAGCCAAAGCCCAATACTCTCAGCCTACATTTGTTAAAGGGGTCATACATCTTATTTACAGGAGTACAGTGTCCCTCTGCCTCCCAGCGGCACACTCCTCTGATCTGCTCGGGGCATGATTATTAAGTCCAGCATGAGGCGAGGGTGCCCCCTACAGACAAGTGTATAAACACTAACCAGCGATTTGAGGTTCTTGTTTAGCGCTTTCAAAAACAAGGCGTCAACAAGTCTCAAACTATGACCACTTGTGTACCAGCAACTGTACTCTGCAGAGAAGCCAGCAGAACTTTATATTATTTTCCACTTAAAAGGGAATCTGTCACCAGGTTTTTGTGACCTAATCTGAGAGCAGCAAAATTTAGGGGCAGAGACCCCGATTCCAACGCTATCACTTACTGGGCTGCTTGCTATAGTTTTGATAAAATCATAGTTTTAAAATCAGCAGGAGACCACCACTAGAGGACTAGTAAACCTGCTGCCCTATAGTCCTCCATATTCATGAGCTATGTATAACCCTGCCCCCTCCACTGATTGCAGACACCACTGAGCTTGAAAGCTGCCAGTTATACACCACTGGTTGATTCTTAGTAGATTGTGATTTTAAATCAAACCTGAAGCCACCACCCAGGAAAACATTGCTGGAATCCAGGTCTCTGCCTCTACATCATGCTGCTCTCATATGGGGCAGCAAAAGCCTGGTGGTGACAGATTCCCTTTACTTATAAAGTGATGAATTTAAAAATAGTGTATACATGCACCACGGGGGGGGGGGGGGGGGGAACCGCACAGACGTGCACCATAGTGACAAGACATTTAAAAATCCATTATCAGCAAGGTACATCAATACAGTGTGCAAGTCCATTAGATGTAAAGGCACTAAATGCGGTCCTAAAAAAAAGAGGAAAAAAAAAGCCAAGAACTACAGCCAAATAACCACCACAGTGTCGTAAAAACCTTATTAGTTCTCATCAGCGCAGGACATGAAGTGTGGCCAGTACTAATCACTCCAGGTTAGGCTGAGCCAAACTTAAACTAGCCAAAATGGACTTCAGATGCATTTTATGTTCCAGCTCCAACAATCAAAGTCCAAAATGTCCTTGTGAGTTACAAGCACTTAAAGGTGTTTTCCCATGAACAAAGGTTATTTAATCAATAGATCTTAGAATGATAATTTCCACAATTGGATGTGTTAAAATAAAATGTTCCTGTGCTGAGATAATCTTATAAATGTGCCCCTGCTGTGTACTGTGTAATGGCTGTGTCTGACCGTGCAGGTACATGGTCTGATCATATCACAGCTCCTGGGTAGGGGAGGAAGCAAAAGAGTATACAGACCGGACAGCAGAGGATCACAGCTGATTCTTTGTGAGGTAAAAAACATTTCCTGCCTGTTTTTAAACAAGGTTATACTTCAATGAAAGAATCATTTGCGACCACATGCAGTCCTGTCTGTATACTCTTTTGCTTCCTCCCCTGTCCAGGAGATGTGGTATGATCAGACCATGCTCCTGAACAGTCAGACACAGCCATTACACAGTATACAGCAGGGGCACATTTATAAGATTATCTCAGCACAGGAACATTTTATTTAAAAAACAGCCAATTGTGGAAGTTATTATTCCAAGATATATTGATTGAAATGAACTTTTGTTCATGGGAAAACCCCTTTAACAAGAGAAAATAACAGATGGTCTTTCAGTGCAAGCATCGTGACCCTTTATGCAAAATCCACATACAAACAAGGATGGAATATCACACAAATGGTAAGATCCTCAATATGAAGGTCACTTCTATAATGCAGCCCAACATATTAGTTCAGTGTTTGACACTTTCCCTTCTGATTATCATATCCAGCAGCACCAAGAGGGTCAAATTAAGGGGATGGACGATCTAAAACCCTAAACCCTTCCAATATTTCCCAAATATCCTGACTTCGAGCAATGACAACCCTTCAAAAGCCTAAAGCTAGCCCATACACACCAGTGTCAGAGCCATTTCTCCCCCCCATACACATGACCGTTCAGCTCGGCTTGTGTTTTCAACAAGGAGATGAGTCCCAGCAAAACTGCTTGAACCAGTCCTGCTGAAATCTGTAGGTTTGGCCTACATTCATATCATAGGTCTTAATGCACCACCTGCTGCTGCCCACACAGATCATATGAGCCAGGATAGTGTATAGAATCATAGAATGGTAGAGTTGGAGGGGACCTCCTGGGTCATGTGGTCCAACCCCCTGCTCAAAGCAGGATTCACCAAATCATCTCAGACAGGTATCTGTCCAGCCTCTGTTTGAAGACGTTCATTGAAGGGGAACTCGCCACCTCTTGTGGCCGCCTGTTCCACTCATTGATCACCCTAACTGTCAAAGTTTTTTAATATCTAATCTGTGTCTCCTCCCATTCAGTTTCATCCCATTGCTTCTAGTCTTTCCTTGTGCAAATGAGAATAAAGATGATCCTTCTACAGTGTGACAGCCCTTGAGATTTGTAGACAGCTATTAAGTCTCCTCTCAGTCTTCTTTTTTGAAAGCTAAACATTCCCAAATCCTGCAACCGTTCCTCATAGGACATGGTTTGCAGACCGGTCACCATTCTGGTCGCTCTTCTGTGAACTTGCTCCAGTTTGTCAATGTCCTTTTTAAAATGTGGTGCCCAAAACTGGACACCGTATTCCAGATGAGGTCTGACCAAAGAGGAGTAAAGTGAGATAATGACTTCACGTGATCTAGACTGTATGCTTCTGTTATTTGCCTTTTTTTGCTGCTGCATCACCCTGTTGACTCATGTTCAGTCTATGATCTATTAGTATACCCAAGTCTTTCACATGTACTGTTGCTTAGCTCTATTCCACCCATTTTGTATATGCTTTTTTCATTTTTTATTGCCCAGATGTAGTATTTTGCATTTTCCCTGTTGAAAACCATTCTGTTAGTTGCTGCCCACTGCTCCAGTTTATTTAGGTCTTTTTGAATCCTCGCTCTCTCTCTCTTTTCTCTAGCATTAGCTATCCCTCCTAGCTTTGTGTGATCAGCAAATTTAATCAGTTTACCCTCAATTCCTTCATCTAAGTCATTGATAAAGATGTTGAACAATACAGGGAACAATACAGGTCCCAGGACAGAGCCCTGTGGTACCCCACTTGAGACTTTCATCCAACTGGATGTGAAGCCATTTATGACCACTCTGAGTCTGATCACTAAGCCAGTTATGAATCCACCTAACAGTTGCCTTGTCCTATCCATACTTGGTCATTTTTTTTTTTTTTTTTTTAATATGGATGGTGTGAGATACTTTGGCAAATGCTTTGCCAAAGTCAAGATATACTATATCTACAGCATTTCCCTGATCCACCCAGTCAGTGATTCTGTCATAGAAGGAAATTAAGTTAGTCTGACATGACTTGTTAGTTACAAACCCATGCTGACTCTGGTTAATCACTTCATTCTTATCCAGGTACTTACATACATGTTGTTTAATAATTTGTTCAAAGATCTTTCCTGGTATAGAAGTCAGACTCACCGGCCTATAGTTCCCTGGGTCCACCTTCTTCCCCTTTTTGAAGATAGGAACAACATTTGCTCTTCTCCAGTCTTCTGGGACTTCTCCTGTTCTCCAAGAATTTTCAAAGATTATGGAGAGTGGTTCTAAAATTTCTTCTACGATCTCCTTCAGTACTCTGGGGTGTAATTCATCTGGACCTGGAGACTTGAACTCATTTATGTTTGCTAAATATTACCCCTCACAGTCTGTTTACAGATATTAAAAGGAATAAACTGGATTTTTCTATGACAGTGAAGATCAGTTGATGTTACATTTTCTTTCTGAGAGAAAACTGATGCAAAATAGGAATTAAAAAGTTCAGCCTTCTCAACCTCTTACCATTTCACCATTTTCATCCTGTAAAAATCCTATAGCATCTGACTTTTGTTTTACTTTTGACATACCCCCAAAATCCTTTTTTATTGCTTTTGACATCTCTTGCAATCTTTAATTCATTGTCAGCTTTAGCTAACCTGATACGTGCCCTGCAGGATCTGCAGACTGCATTAGAATCTTCTTTAGATATGCCTCCCTCTTTCCATTTGATAAACATTTGTCTCTTTTTTAGCATGTGTTTAAGTTCTGTGTTCATCCATCCTGGTTTCCTTAAATGCTTCCCATTCTTCCTACTTTTCGGGATTGTTAATGATTGTGCTTTGAGAATCTTTAAAAAATGTCCCATCCTTCCTGGACATTTTTGTCCTTAAGGACATCCAGCCATTGGATCCCTCCTATTCTTTGAGTTGCTTAAAATCTGCCTTTCTGAAATCTGACCTTGAAGTTTGAGTCTTCACGTCTTCCTCCTCTAGTTATCCAAAATTCTATAATAGCATGATCGCTGCCTCCTAGGGTCCCAGCCACTTACCTCAACCATTTACTCCCTGTTTATAAGGATTAGATCCAAAGTAGCAGATCCCCTTGTTTTCTCCCCTATATTTTGGAAGATAAAGTTGTCAGCAAGAGAGGATAAGAATTTGCTTGACATGTTAGTTTTACAAGAGAGATTCCCAACAAATGTCTGGATAGTTGAAATCTCCCATGACCACTGGGTCATTTTTTGGAGAACTTGGTCATTTGATACATAAAGAGTTCATCCATATCTTCAGCTTGCCCAGGTGCCCTGTAGTAAATGCCTACAATGGTGTCCTTTCCGTTGTTCTCTCCTTGTATTCTTACCCAGTTTCCACAGAACTCCCAGTCTCTGAAGCTTCAATCTCTGTGCAGATATATGCTTTTCTAACATATCTCTGTGCAGATATATGCTTTTCTAACATACAATGCGACACCTCCTCCTTGTTTATCAAGTCTGTTTCTTGCAAATAAGTTGTATCCTTTTAGCCTTGTATTCCAATCATGTGCATCGTCCCAAGTTTCAGTGATTCCAATGACATCATATTTCTTTTCCTGCGTTAGTAGTTCCAATTCTCCTTGTTTGTAGCCCATGCTTTGTGCATTTGTATAAAAACCATTTTAGTTTGTTTTGGCTTTGTTCTTTCTACTTCCAATAGCTGACATCTCAATAGTATTTGTCAGCTGTATGGCTTTTTCTGGCCTTTTGCTTCCCTTCCCACATTGTTCTAGTTTAAAGCTCTCCTGATGAGTGTAGCAAGGCGACTTCCAAATACATGTTTTCCAGTCTTCGTAAGGTGCACCCCATCTCTAGCAAGTAGTCCATCGTATAGGTAATTCATTCCGTGATCCAGAAATCCAAATCCTTGTTGACGGCACCATCGACGTAGCCAGTTGTTCACCTGTAGAATCTTATTCCACCTCATTGTTCCATGGCCATCCACTGGGAGGATGGATGAGAAGACCACCTGCACTCCCAATTCTTTCACTTTCTTGCCCAAGTTTTCAAAGTCACTGCAGATGGTTTCCAGGTCCTTTCTTGCGGTGTTATTTGTCCCCACATGTATTAGCAGGAATGGGTAGTGGTGATCTGTAGGTCTGAAGAGTCTTGATATCCTGTCAGACATCTTTAATTTTTGCTCCTGGAAGACAGCACATCTCTCTTGAGGTTATGTCTGGTCTGCAGATAGCAGCCTCTGTTCCTTTCAACAGGGAATACCCCATGAATCTTCACAACATTTTTCTCTTTCTCCATCCAGGAGGATTCTGAGGGCTTACAAGGTTCTTCATTGTGGGCAGAGTCTTATTTTGCTGTATTTCTTCATGGTTCTCCTGCGTGAGCCTGGTACTGGTTCCTGAGCAGTATGGGTGCTGACTGCCTCTCGATCCTCCTGCTTCTGTGGGTCACATGCTTCCATTCCTCGGTTTCCTCAGGTGCAGTTCGAATTTCTTCTCTTTCTGTATCATGAAGAGATAATTCTGCTCTAAGAACTCTTCACCTTCCTTAATGATTTTCAAGGTAGTTAACCTCTCTTCTAGATTTCACAACTTTTCCTCCAACAGGGACACAAGCTTGCATTTCTGGCATGTGAAGTTTGGCTTTTCCACTGGCAAGTCTGAACATGTAGCAGGATATGTAGCTCACCAAATGGCTCCTGGACTCTTCCATGTTCTTATTGTTAATGTGTTATAAAAACAGTGAAAAACGCTCCAAAATTCGCACGCCGGTATGTGCACAGTTTACCGATGTCCTCCTTTCAGCTCCAACGGCCAAAATCCAGTGTTCTTTGAGCTTGCGGAGACTATTCACTTATCCCAAAATGCAGTGGGAATATGCAAATTCTCTCATCAGGACTCCTCCCCTGGTTAGAGCCAGGATAGTGTATAAAGCAAGGAGTTCCTGACACTCCCATCAGCAAAGAAACCAAAAATCAAAAAGTGGTGGACACAAATTCCCTGATTCAACAATTGGTTACTCTTTAAAAAAAAAAAATGTAAATAAAAAGCATTGTTTTAAATTATTCCATAAAATCAATAACACATAAAAGTAAGAAACTTTACAATAAATCTTATTTCAGAAATCAGCTTCTTTCTACTCTTAGAATGATGAACTATAGCTGTCCTGTGAAGGCCTCGGAGGTTTGTTTGAGAACATTAGGGATCAAACATTAAAACCAAGGAGCACACAAGACAGATCATGGGTAAACTTGTGGAGGATGAGTAAAGCAGGATTAGGGAATAAAAAAATAGCCAAAGCTCTGAACATCTCACAGAGCAGTATTCAATCATTCAAAAAAAAAAAAAAAAAAAAAGTGTAAGGCACAACTTAATCCTACCAAGACATGGCCGTATACCTCAACTGATATACCAAGCAAGGAAAGCACTAATTAGAAGCAGCCAAGATACCTATGGTCACTATGGAGAGACCCACAGTTCAGGTGGGAGAATCTGTACACAAGATAACTATGTATACTCAACAAATCTGGCCTTTATGAAAGAGTGGCAAGAAAGCAAGCCATAAGAAGTCCTGTGTGTAGTCTATAAAAAGCCATGTAGGGGACTCAGCTAGCATGTGGAAGAAGGTGCTTTGGTCAGATGAGACCAAAGTAGAAGTTTTTGAGCTAAATGAAAAAACGCTACGTGTGGCAGAAGACTCATCCTGCACATCGCCATGAAAAGAACAACCCCACAGTCAAACACTGGTGGCAGCATCACGCTGTGGGTATGCTTTTCTTTAGCAGTGACGGGGAAATCCTGGAGGGAAACCTGTTAGAGGTTACAAAAGACTTGAGACTGGGGTGTAGGTTCACATTCCAGGAGGACAAGGACCATAAAACACCTAAATCCCATTGAAAATCTGTGGCAAGACTTGAAAAACGCTGTTCACAGATGCCTCCATCTAATCTCACTTCACTAGAGATGGTTTGCAAAATAGAACGGACAAAAATTTTCAACCTTAAGTGTTCACTCACACCAGCATATATGCTCTCACGTGAGAATTAGGCAAATTAGGTTAATGACACTCGGCACATACTTTGTGAGAGTTTGAGCCGAGTTTCATCTGAGTGATCCCATTCTCTCGTATGACAGGATGGCAGCACAGGTACAGAGAAGACTGAACTTAATTTCTCCATCTTCTCCATGGTTTGTCAGCAGTAATTAGACTGCACTTGGATGACAGAGTGCAGTCTGATATTTCGAATGCACCCATAGACTTGTATGGGTGCACATGATCCAAATATCAGAGGTACTCAGCAGTGTTCTAAGTCAGTGTGAGCGAGCCCTTAGATGTGCAAAGCTGGTAGAGACCCCAAAAGTTTTGCAGCAGTAATTGTAGCGAAAGGTGGTCCTACAAAGTATTGACTGAATACAAGTGCAGATATTCTACAGAAAGTTCAGAAATGACCGTTACACTAAAGAAAAAAAAAAAAAAAAAAAAAATTCTCTACACAAAGTTGGGGACATTTAAAAAAATTTGCAAATTAAGATTTGTCAAAAACATCTGGATAATGAAAACCAAGTACACATTTGTTAAGCAAAATGCAAAGGAATGAAAAATCCTTCATAAAGTACCATAATGAATTTCGTGCCAAAGAAAAAAAAAGTGCAAAGAATGATGAATCAGGGCTGAAGTGGCAAATACACAGTAATACTACTGAAAAATAACCCCCCAAAACACAATAGAAATTCAAACACCATTGTGTTCCTCAAAACAAGCCTCTGAGGGAAAAGCATGCAAGTGGTAGACTATACAGCCCCTATAGAAGGCAATAATTGGCACTGATGGGATTACAGCGCATATGTTATACATTACCGTCAGAGCTGAATTCATAAATGCATTGTTTTTCACCCTCAATGACATCAGCCTTAATCTCCAGACACGCGAGTGATACGTACATGAGGAACACCACAACTTATCAACTAAGCAGTCCAAGAAGTATAGAGGAAGAAGAGGAAAAACCAAACAGCAAGAAATTCTATCCAGAATACTACATACGGCACTAAAGACGTGCACAAAGCACCCCCCATTTCCGGCATAACATCTCACAAGAAAGCAAACTTTCCTCCAAGGACAGTGGCATTAAAGAGGGGAAGCTTCTAGTTACTCCTTTAGGGACGACACGTGGTAGGAATACCCAGATGGAGGCAGCGAGGGATCGGAAAGGACATTCGAGATTACTGGCAAAGCCAAAGATCTCCAGAGTTTCCCCCTCAAAGGGTCTCAGCTATCAGGCTAAGGTTTCATCCCACAACTCTCGCATAAAATCGGGATTACACGCCTTCAGCCCTCTTGAAACGTGATCTATTTTTGCTGCTGCTGCTGAGACGTTAACCTTATTTTTGACTTGTAGAATCAGATTAGTCTGTAATTTAGGACTGCAGGGTGGGTCAGATATCAAGACGTATCACATACTGGGGTACACGTATCAGTTACTCCTAAAAAGGGTCTAAAACTGGCTCTTCTATATAGAATACAGTAAAAGAATATGCACAAATGTCCCTAGTAATAATCTACAAAGCAGCATAAAAACCTACTAAAATCAAGAAAACACACCGCCATGAAAATAGATGAGGCCTGTGATGCTGAAGCATTTCCCTAATTTATTCCATACAGGGGGCCAGAGACCTCTCGGGGGAACCCAGCTCAATGAGATTACAATATCAGGGCTTGCTCTTTGAAATGCAGATTCGGCTTGTGGAATGGAGGCCAAATCCCATTTTACTCATCTGCATACAAAACTAGGAGAGTAAAATGGCCAGAGCACATATGAGGGAAAATACATGACACATTAAAGAAAGAAAGATCTCACAGCACTTTCTAGGGGTACAGAATTAAGAGGGGTAACAGGCCTTCTCAGACAAAATTACAGAATTAGAGCACGCCCGCTCCCACCAACTTCTTATAACGTGGTCTCCACAAGAACTTTAGGGTGCAGTCAGATGGCAGTATAACATGGAGGATGATCGCATCGCAATGCGAGGACTGGCTGACTGCTCTCCTGACAGCATGCATTTTTATCAATCTGTCACAGGTCAGGAGAGCCACCGGCCAGTCTAAGCATTGTGATGCAATAGTCATCGGTATTATATGGATGTCTGATCGTGACCTACTAAGAGTTGCTAAACCATGATCGGTAGAGCCACTGAAGCAAGCCAATCTTCATGTACCTGCAGATCCACAGCAGAAACCCTAAGGTCCGGCCTCAGACTTGGCGGAAATGCAAGTCAGATTACTGATCTGTGGCAATATACTTCCGTTTCATGGCCCATACTAGGACTTCAAATACCTGGTCCTGAGGTGGATCTCCTGACATGAGGCAGAAGTCATTGTCAGGCCCGGTATTCTTGTGATCATGGTCCACATCTGCTGTCAAAATCAGCAAGAATCCAACAGTTGGATTGAACACATGTCTGTAGGAAAGCAAAGAATTTAAGAGGAATCCTCTATCTCTAGGTCAACACAGATAGGACATTGTTCAGATGTGATGAGTTCACTTCAGCCATAACTCCGTGAGAAGCCCCATTCTACCAAATATTGACCAGAGAACAATTTGGGTAATGGGGAACCTGCATCGCTGTATATTGGGCCTGGATGATCCCCAACCCAAGGACAGGTAGTGGCATCACTGCACTCAGTCACGCCAATAAAGCCTTTCTACGCTGTCATTACTGCAGTCCCTTCCTACAAAGTGTATGGACTGAAAACATATAACTCTGCCCTTCACCTCTCCAAACAAACCTACTTTAACAACCTCATCATCTCACTTTCCAATAATCCTAAACGACTCTTTGACACGTTTCATTCTCTCCTCAATCAAACAGCACAGGCCCCGACCACCGACCTCAGCGCTGACGATCTGGCTAACTATTTCAAAGAAAAAATTGACCATATCCGACAGGAAATTTTCTCCCAAACCCCAAATGTTATGCATGCTCCCCCCCGCCACATTGTATCTTGCTCATTTTCTGACTTCGAACCAGTCACGGAAGATGAAGTGATCAGGCTCCTTGCATCTTCTCGCCCTACCACCTGCACCAGCGACCCTATTCCCTCACATCTCCTCCAGTCCCTTGCTCCAGCTGTCACCTCTCACCTAACTAAAATTTTCAACCTTTCCCTCTCATCTGGTATCTTTCCCTCTTCTTTTAAACACGCCAGCATACAACCATTACTTAAAAAACCATCCCTCGACCAGAACTGCACGGCCAACTACAGACCTGTTTCCAATCTTCCCTTTATCTCTAAACTCCTGGAACGCCTGGTCCACTCCCGTCTAATCCGCTATCTCTCAGACAACTCTCTTCTTGACCCTTTACAATCTGGTTTCCGCTCTTTACATTCTACTGAAACTGCCCTCACTAAAGTCTCTAATGATCTACTAACAGCTAAATCTAATGGTCACTACTCCCTGCTGATTCTCCTGGATCTCTCTGCAGCATTTGACACTGTGGATCACCAGCTCCTCCTCACTATGCTCCGCACTATTGGCCTCAAGGACATGGTTCTCTCCTGGTTCTCCTCTTATCTCTCTGACCGCTCCTTCTCTGTGTCTTTTGCCGGCTCCTCCTCCTCCCTACTTCCTCTTACTGTCAGGGTTCCTCAAGGATCAGTCCTAGGCCCCCTTCTTTTCTCCTTATACACCGCTCCTATTGGACAAACAATCAGTAGATTCGGTTTTCAATACCATCTCTATGCTGATGACACCCAATTATACACCTCTGCTCCGGACATCACCCCTGCATTACTACAAAAGACCAGTGATTGTCTTTCTGCTGTGTCTAACATTATGTCCTCCCTCTACCTAAAACTGAATCTGTCAAAAACTGAACTACTCGTCTTTCCTCCCTCCATTAATCTACCTGTGCCCGATATTGCCATCTCCGTTTGTGGCTCAACCATTACTCCCCAGCTACAAGCCCGCTGTCTTGGGGTCATTTTTGATTCAGATCTTTCTTTCACTCCTCACATCAAATCACTCGTTCATGTCATCTACACCTCAAAAACATCTCAAGAATCAGGACTTTTCTCACCTTGGACTCGGCAAAAACTCTTACTGTCGCTCTTATTCATTCTCGTCTTGACTATTGCAACGCTCTACTAATCGGTCTCCCTCTTACTAAACTCTCCCCTCTCCAATCCGTCCTGAACGCAGCAGCCAGGATCATATTCCTCGCCAACCGCTACTCAGATGCCTCTCCCCTGTGCCAGTCATTGCATTGGTTGCCCATCCAATATAGAGTTCGTTTTAAACTTATCACGCTTACCCACAAAGCGCTCCATGCTTCAGTACCCCCCTACATCTCCTCCCTTGTCTCAGTCTACCACCCTACACGTGCCCTCCGTTCTGCAAATGACTTGAAACTAAAATCCTCCATAATCCGAACTTCCCACTCCCGTCTCCAAGATTTCTCGCGTGCTGCGCCAATTCTCTGGAATGCACTACCCAGGACAGTTCGATTAATTCCCAATACCCACAGTTTCAAGCGAACCCTAAAAACACATTTCTTTAGACTGGCGTATCGCCTAAACACACTCTGTCCATCCCAGCTTTCCCCCATATTAAAATCTTCTTCAACTTAGGGTTCAATCCAACCATGCACATAAAAGCCTCTGTCAGGACTGCACACATACTGGCTGGCGACCAGTCCATGTATTATTATTTATCCTATTCAGTATATCAAGGCTGCATTATACAATATATGTACTTTTTACCTTTTGTGTCTCCCCCACTTCCTCATAGACTGTAAGCTCGCGAGCAGGGCCCTCACTCCGTTCGATATGAGATATGCTTATTCTGTATTGTCTGTATAAGTCCCCCCTAAAATTTGTAAAGTGCTGCGGAATATGTTGGCGCTATAAAAATAAACTATTATTATTATATTATTATAAACTATGGACAAAGGGATTAGGCTCAGCGATGCTGTAATAGTCTGCCGGCTTCCTAATTAAACTGAGCAGCCTTAAACTAAATGGCTTTGTTGCCTTCATTAGTTTGTAAATGAGCTACAAGTTCAGCTTAGGACCTGTAAATGGGAGAAGCCACCCTGAGATTTCCAGGGTGCAACAGAAGAGGCCTCAGACAGACGCTGCTCTGCCACAAAATGCTGCGCAGCTCCTCAATTTTCAAAAGGGAAGTTTACGGCTTCAAAACATTTTCATGTTAATGTGAAAAAACAAAACAGCCCTTTCCCTAATAAAATGCCCCATATAACCCCTCACTGGAAATGGATTCAATAATTTTTCGTCTCTTATAATACAATGAGAAATCCCAGAAGGCAGATGTGATCTTGGCCCAAGCTTCTACGAGGAGACATTGCTTGCCACTACGTCCATCTCACCCGTCTATGCCCGCCTGGCAGATTTGGAGCCACTCACCAATTTAAACACCTGCTTGTTTGTGTAAACCTCTCATCTGAATATGAACTAACAGATGAGCAAGAGCTTTATGACTTCCACCCCCTGCGAGTGTGGAAACGCTTCCCCATTAAGAAGCGCATCGCTCTACGTCCCGCTGTTTTTACTTGCTGCAATGCTCCCGGTCTGTACTCCCGCAACCTCCCTCTTGGTCTCTTATGGACCATTCTGCTGAAATTAGCTATTCATTACATGTGAAGGAGCAGCAGATTGAGCACGGCCCTGCTGAGAGAGCCGCTTCTTTACATGTCAATTCCTGAACAAAAGCATCTGCTACCTTCCCGATATGTATATTTAATGTCACTGCATAATGGGCAAAATGATGTGCTGCGCTTTGCTTGTTTGCTCAGCTGTAATGTACTCTTGTCTGGAATTGCTTTAAAATGGATCCCACTGAAATTTGGAACATTTATTAGGCTGTGCGCGCAGACAAAATTACACAATTTTATCCTGCACCCTTAAGCCAAACAAGAAAGCAATTCAAGACCATAGGAAACCAGCAGAAGAAAATAACTAAGGTTAGAGCAATGCAAGACATGGCACAACTGCAACTTCACCACCACACATGGACCACGTCGCATTCAGAGTTTCAGGTTCCAAAAAGGTGGAATAAGGCAAACGCTGCTCTCCTGTGGGTCCCAGGTTAGTAATGTGCTGAATACATTGCACCATCAAGGATTCAGAACCACTAAAGATGTGCAATGAAGCAGCGACCCTGGATGGATCTTGCCAAGATGCCTGCGAACCTTCTGTGAAGCTGATCACACATGGTCTACACCGCTTACCAACAACATGACCTCTGGATCAAAAGGTTTTAAAAAATATATACATGTTTAAATCAGAAAATGATCTATTTTTATCAAGAAATGTAATATTCCATTTGATTAACATTAATAATCTTGAAGTCTTGCAGTTCTCACTCTGGACACTGATGGCTGACTCTTCCTGTTCTGTACAGATCATTTCATCACAGAAAGGCTTAGGCTACGTTCACATGTCCAGTAACCAGTCATAACGGTTCCAGCCACAATAAGGTAACAAAAAAGCTGTGCAGACAACTTTTGTTCAGCAAAACAATTTGAACTGGATCCGTTTTTTTTTAAACAATTAAAGTGTATTAAAAATTAAATCAGTTAAATAGCCATCCGTTTTCTTCCATTTGAAATTGATCCAGTAAGCAAAACAAGGATTTTTCTCAATGAAAGGCAAACAGATGGCTAATTAAAAAGATCCATCATCCATAGACTTCAATGCAAAAAAAAAAAAAAATTTAAGTCTGCACAACTTTATTGGTGACGGATTTCTGCTGGATCCTATAAGGATTACTGGGCATGTGAACACAGCCTTACAGATTGGAGATCAGTTGAGGACCATCGCCTCTAGAAGCCGATGATCCATGTGATCGCAGTGCAGCAAGTCACTGAATGATCAAGCAAGAGGACAGCAAAGTCACAACCAAAATTTAACAAAAAAAAAATATTCATATCTGGCTTTAAAAATGGTGAAAGTAAATAGATCTGTAAAACCATACAGGGAACCTTTTTCTAAAATCAGATCATTTTATGACAGCACATTGCTAGAAAACAGGCTGTAAGACAAAGAATTAGGAAACAAACCCATCAGAACATGACGGGTAAACTGGTATAGATTTTAGGATTTCCCAAGTATGCTTGATCTTAAACTCCGTTGTCACTACTTTACACACACTACAAAAAGTCATGTTGAGCATCAATGTGACCAAGGGAAAAACAAAAGTCATGAAGGGCAACGGCCCCTTATCAGGGCTCACTACTGATCAGCAAACTCCTGTAAATGGCGACCTTGATGACCGGACTTCTTACCTTCTCCCAACAGAGCACACATCACTAAATCAATGGGGGATTGAGGGCTTGAGGTAGTGAACATGGAAGACATTGGGGCTCTTCACTAGCATGGCGGCAACTCATCCACAGTCATAACCAAGCTTTATTAGGCAAAAATGGAGTAAATGACTTACAATAGTATGGCAGCAGTAACGAGCTAGGTAGTCAATGATCCAAAGCTGGGTTTTTGTTTTTACAAGTAAAACTGCAATATTGTTGACAAAATAGGTGGCTAATTAAAAATAAATATTGGCTATATAAAAATTCCCCACCACATTAGGTTTCATGAGACACAAAAGGTGGGAACATCCCCCAATGTAGTTTCTAAAGGGGCCAAATAGTCTATAAATACAGCCTTATGTTCCTCTTCCAGACTTTGGCTTGGACCCAATGGGCATCTGCATCATACCCATCAACCGCAGCAAGTTTTTGCTGAATCTGAGACATTTTTCCAGTCTCATTGAGAAAGGTGCTCCAATGCCTGTATATAGTCTGCTCAACAAACTGACCCGCTCTTAACTTATGCACCCAAAACCCAGGTCGCCATTGACTCAACCCATAGTGTATTCCATTCTGAGCAGCATAGACGAGTCAAACATTTTCTCCAAGAACTGCAGCCATACAGAAGGGTGGTATAGGCAGCAAGGGACCTAAACCAGGCCCCCAAAATAAAAAAAAGTTAATCACCTCACACCTATTACATTTAAGTTTGCAGAATTTTCCAAGGTTATTTAGATGAATCTTCTCTGTACCCATTATAAAAGGAAACCACAGCAACTTTAATGCTCAAAAGCTCAAGCAGACACGCTTCACTGTACCACTCAGCCCCCGGACAGCAAAAATCACAAAATACAAGGTTTCATTTCCACAAGTTGTCCAAGAGCAAATTCCTTGACCATCAGATCAGCAGACTGAAAATAACCCTTACTGAAATTAGACAGGAATATATTTTCAGAGTAAAGTAAATGGCAAAAAAGGTGCTAAAAAAAGTTCCTTCCATTTTATAGGCCACTCAACCCATCATGTGAAATAATCTGATCAGCCATAAAAAAGGTCTGTATAGGGAAAAAAAAAAAAAAAAAAAAACAAAAAAAACTAGAATTACTATATGTGCTTGAGGAACGCCAGTGTCTCCTGCTGCTCGCCCCTCCTCTCCGAGCCACAAACATTTAAGGTAAGGTTAAAAGCGCCATCAATGTCTGCAGAGAAGTGACTCAGCCTTTTAAAGCCGGAAACTACATGGTAAAATACAAGCATTAGCAGCCAGACAAAGCGAGCATTCATATCACCTATTCATACCGGGAGATTTTCAGGAATGACTTCCCTACATTGTATTTTGGCCATCAGTGGAGTGGTGTGCACACAGCCTAAATCACTCACTTTCAGGCTTGTCCCCTTATCGAAAAACAAACCCCAACATGCACTTACTTTATATGGGGGGGGGGGGGGGGGGGGGGGGGTCTTCGTCACATAAATTAGGCGAGAGATACTTAAAGGTTTGTAGCCAGGCCTGGTTCTATTATCCCTCCATGTGATCACACTTGACCTTGCAGACACAAGGAGTATGCGTCTACAGCAGAACAAGAGACCTTGAGCGTGCACCTGGGGCAGGGGGTCTCAACACATACAGCTGAAAACTGGAGACGATCATATGGGCTACTGCTGGCTGCACCCAAGATTAAGCTAGCAGCCGAAGACGTGGATCACAGAATCATTAGGCAAGGCTTATTGCTACAGCATGTCCTCACACCTCCGAGGGCCAGACACCCGTTTGGTGCGGACATCAATTGTCTATTGCACATTTAGAAATCATAAAAGGGTCTAAAAATATCCCAAAAGTTCTTAAATCAAAACCAAGGCATCAGGAAGGTGATCATTGATCGGTGGGGTCCGACAGATCAGCAGAACTGAAAATGTATTCCCAATGGAGGGTGACTAGTACATCTAACTGTTGCTTCACTATGGGACTTCTGGAAAAAGCAGATTGCAGCCCTCTGTGGCCCTATAATGAAGCAGTGGTGGAGCATGCCCAATGGGGATAACTGTGCTCCATTCTGCAAATTATTGTGGGTCCCAGTGGTCATTCACCACCGATCACCTATTCTGTGGATAGGCTTTAACTTTGTTTTCAGTGTATAATCCCTTTAAGGCTGGGTATCCACAATGGTGATCTGTTGAGGAGCGTGCAGCCCCAGCATGTCCTTATAACCTCCTTTTTCCTGAATAAGTCGCAATTTTTAGCTCAGAGCTGAATAAGCCGAGTAAAGCGTGCATAGTGGAAAATGTGAATAGGTGGGGTGGGGGGCAGACTGCACTGAGCAGCTCTTTGTGAATAGAGCGGCCCCCAATTATCCCGGCTCTGATCAGCTCCAGCGTCGGCTCTTAAGTGTCTATACTTATAATGCAGCGGTTGTTAAGGAGGCTCAGTATGGGCGAGAACATCTGGGGTGCAGACTTCCTTCCTGCGCTCCCTGGCAACAAGCCTTAAAGTGAGCGATCCTGTATCCTCTTCACTACAAAGCAGAAAACCACTCCCAGAAACATCAGCATCCAGATACAAGGCCAAGGGCGGAAAAAAGGAGCACACCCCTGCACACAACACCCTTCTTCCAATTAAGCCACATGAGTGGAGAGCGAATCCACAGCCCGGCTCTTAGCAGCATCAGATGTGGGGCTGAAGAAGGAAAACCGCACGCTCCTTTATTTAGAAATAAAAATTAAAATGGGTGCAAATTGAAGACTGCCACAAGCGAGCAGGAGCCAGGCGACGCCGACTGATCTACCCCCACATTTCATATTACTGAGGCTGTGTAAATGCTTTCAGCTGTCTCCAAAGTCTAAATCTGAAAGCCACAGCTGCCTCCGCTGTACACGTAGACAGAGTGCCGAGCGGCCCAGGCCTCCTGCAAGACGCCGATGCCAGAAACCATTAGCCGGCATTAACCTATTAAGTGATGAAAGAGAAGGCAAACTCTGCAGGGACCACCACATCACCTACCGAGCGCCAGCCACTGGAGACCAGATCTGTACCAGGCAGCATCTTCACCGTCCAAGTACCAACTGGCCTCATAGGAGGCTGCTGAGGCCAGGAGACCCACAACTGGTCCACACATCATGGTCCGTACTCGGACTGGGAAACCAGAATGTTTGAAGCCAGCCATTGACATTAAACATGGCAGATCCAGCTAAAAGGTGGCCAAATAATGTCAAGAACTCACCTGATTTCCCATTTGGCCAACAGCTAGCCGGCCCATCTCTTCCATAGACCAACTCTGTGCGAGCATGAGTTTTCAGAGGGACAGCTTATCCCAATGGGGGACTAAAGGAAAGGAAGTCTCAAACATCTGTAGGAGGTTAGTAGGGTGGTCCGCATTCACATGAGATGTTGGGGACACTAAATGTAGTGTTTGGCCAACTTAAGGCTGGAGCTATGAGGAGATTTTGGCAGTCACATCATGAGGATAAAGATATGCTGCTGACAAAGTAAGAACCAGTGTGATTATTCGTGACTTGTCGTCACAGACTAGATACCTTGCGGCTTACAATGCCACCCCATACATGTGCATTATGCTGTGCATAGCCAGCGTCACCGTGTGGCCACAGCCTAAATCCAGTGATGTATTCCATCAGATGATACTAAAATATAAAAGATGTGCAGATAAATCTTATGTATGGCCATAATAAAAGGAGATAATGCCCCTAGGTTGTGTGGTACTGCAGAGCTGCCTCATCCAGTAAAGCCAATCTGCAATACCACATCCTGCCCAAGTTGGAGGGTGGCAGCGTTTCTCCTATTCTATTCAAACACATTAAAAAGTTTTCAAAGTATTGTGATAAGATCCAGGACTTCCCAGTCCTTCTTTCCATAGCCCTTATATTGGGGAATTGTCTTTCAATCAATATAGCATCCCTTCATGTCAGGCACGTCACACTGGAGTGTAAGCTCATACAGCAAGTAGATTTGCTCAGGTTACTGCCATACAATGCAGATAAAAGGGAAAAATAAAAAGGGCAAAGTAAAAATGGCTCATCCCAAGGAGAGGAGGGCAGCGGAGCCACCACAGGAGCAGGGCAGGCGCCTCCCCGCCGCTGCACTGTCAGTCTGGCCTGGCCCTCAGCTGAACTGCTCGCACTGACGTCAGCTGGCGACTGAGGCAGCATTCCTAAACAGTTCAGACAAACCCACTTGTGGGAAGCTTAGAAAGCCCTCAGCTGTAGTGAAGAAAGCAAAGGCTTGGCCGGGAGCCAGACTACTGAGCTCAGCATTTTGTAATGCACTTCCTTTTTACTTAACAGCTTGCATAATGCCTCAGCCAATCCACCTTTAACCCCTTCTCTGCAACTAGTCAGCTTGGAGGGAGATGGGAGGCAGTGGAAACAGAGGGGATAAAAAAAAAATCTGGAGAGAACAACTGGGCAAGGTCATACTGCGAGGGGCCCAGAGCACTGCACAAAACCAAACTTCATTACTACAAACATCAGCAGAAAAAAAAAAATAGACCCAAGTAATAAGCAAAGAATTACATCTAAGTCATTAAAAATTTTCCAAGATCCAAAAAAAAAAAAATCCAACTTGGCACAGCTAAGTAAACCTCAAAGAACCATATAGAACTTTGTAGACCTAGACAGCTCAGATACGGTCATGAAAACATATCTGCTAGAAATCTGGTCATGTACTTTTAGGCCTTTACACATACACCCATGAGTTGGAGTAGACTGGACAGCACATGCACCCACCCAAAAAAAAATCATGCATGGGACTTGAGCCATTGATTTGGGAATGTGATGTCTGTGCTCACCAAGGAAAGACATCATGCACTGCTTTGGGTCGATTTAATAAGTTAAAATTAAGAACTGATTCAACTTCGGTATTACATTTTTAAAAAAAAAAAAATTTCTACAGCCTTTGGGTGGATTCACACGTGGCTGATTTTTCTCTGTGTTACATGTAGATTTTGATATGGAATTGCTGCAGACTTCACTCTTTGAATTCCAAGTTGTGAGACGTACAGCAGCCCCTCATGTACCACATCCAGAATTTGCAGCAGTATCTCCGTATAGGGTTTGCACCAAGGATACAAGTCATTCCACCTCCGTAACATAGCAATCACTGGAGGTCCAGCCAATGAGACCCACCGATCCACAGAACAAGGCACAGCAGGACAGTCTGGAGGGAGCAGAGGGCGAACATGAGCTCTATGGGCCGGCAAGGAGTCATCTCGGGGAGTAGAGTGAACAGAGCACCCATGCACAGGCTCAACCTCCACAGGTCTTGGGATCAGTGGGGGTCCCAGTGATTTAACCCTTAATCAGTAATTCAACCTACATCGTATACACTTAAACCCTTCCAATTCCAGAACCAACAAAAAAAAAAAAAAAAAAAAAAGTGGCTAATTATTCTTAATAGTCTCTGCTGCCATTTTTGCTGTCAAACACACTGGCACCCCAACAGACCCCAGTATAATTAAACGGGGCAAGTTTGGATAACTTGTAATGCAAATAATTCAGCATTATGCATGAAAGCAATCACGGATCTTGCCATACTACAGGACAGCATCATGTAGGCCACATCTGGATTTCAAAAAAACTAACAAGTTCAAGAGGAATAGAGGATAAGCAGCTTTATCAGAATGAAGCACTTCATGGCTCAGGAAACCAAATACACCATGAGAACACAATGACAGCGAACACATGGTTAACGCTCCGGGAACAGGTCTAATAGGGAACATTTTTATACCCCCGTCTGCTCCAGAGCGGGATACAGCCTGAACTCACAGGGATCCAGTGTCCTTACCGGGCAAGGGGAAAATCCTGCAGATACACAGCAGCTAAAGATAGGATGGGTGTGAGCCGTGAATCTCACACTACTAGGCACCGAGCCAAACAGCCACACGTCATGACGAGAGACACATTCACTATAGTTAGTATATGATGCAAGCTTCACAAAGACATGAACCCTTATACACTGAGGTTATGGGGTTAAAATAGGCCATCCCCCCCATCATAACCACAGGCGTGATAATCCCTACACCATACAAATCAGGGTCATGGCCTTATACTAGAAGATTAATGACGCCACTGGGGGTGTATCTGGGCCTACAGAGGTATGAAGATAAGAGGTGATCAACACTTCCTACACTAGATTTTTTACTTTAAATCCTGAATAAAGTATTTTTTCCATATCAATCTTCACACTGAGACAGATAGATATACACACACTTTCAGAAAGGCTTCCGCAGGTTCCTCAGAGGCAGGATTACAATGCATCTCCCCCTCCCCCTCCTATACCCAGATGCAGAAAACCAGCTGCTTGCGTAGACCGGCTCTGGTACATACTGCTCGTGGTTTGGGCAGCATGAAGCAATTGACAGGGAAGACATTAATTTTTAAAAATTTTCCAACACAAACCTGATTTAAAAACTCAGGATCATTTTCGTTTAGGTTTTTCCTTCGACTTTAAAGCAGACCTGTCACCAAGTCAGGCGTGGTCACCATTTGCTCCATCATTCCCACTGCAGGGTAATCTGCAGGTAACTAGCCATGTGGCCAGCGCCTGCTTACTGGAGCTGTGGCTACATGGAGAAAATGAAGTTTTATTCACCCTGCAGCCGCTTGCTTTCAGTCATCGGGTCGGGTGTTTTAATCCCAGATTTCCACTTTAAGTCAATTTATGCTTAATCCTACTATGGGTTCTTTTATCATAGTGATCAGTACAAAAAAGTAGCTGAACAACCTGTGTCCGGCATTGATAGAATTGGCTCTATAATTTGCCTAACTACTTGTCAACAATAGCAGGTTATTGTGAAGAGGGCCTCAGTTTCCTATGAGTTAAGACATTGATGGCTATACAGAGGAGCAATAGGCCTGACTATTCATGAATGGGCAGAAGTGTTCTTCAAAAGGCTGGAAAATTGTAATGCTAGACCTTTCCTGTTGTCACTTTTAGGCCACATTCACACAGTCAGTATTTTACATCAGTATTTGTAAGTCAAAACCAGGAGTGGAACAGTCATAGGGAAAGTATAATAGAAACACATCACAACTTATGCATTTATCACCCACTCCTGGTTTTGACTTACAAATACTGATGTAAAATAATGAACGTGTGAACGCGGCCCTAGAGGGACTGTCCGCTCTGTCTCTAGCCTATGGTCAAGGAAATGATCCAGAAATCAATCATCTAGTGTTCCCTTGCAGGGACGCTGATTAGTCAAACATGGATATAGAATATAATTAAGATTATATTAATATTCCTTCTTGTTTTTTTTTTTTTTTGGGGGGGGGGGGTGTTTAAACTTTTGTGCGGCTTCCAATCACGAGCTGCCCAAATGAATGTTACTCTTAACCGCTTCCCAACTTTGAAAGCCTGAAACTGAAAAGTAGTGACAAAAGGGAACATGTGCACAGCAATGTCATTTTAACATTGCTGTGCATGATGTTCATTCTTTGTGGGTTTTATTTTTCCAGAGGCAGGTTCTGGGCGGAACCTGCCTGAAAAAGTCAGTGGGGGCAGTTACACTGAGGCCAGCATAGTCATAAGTCTGGTTTCATGGTTCATTTACAGATCTTGAGCCTCCTGGACCAAACTAAATAGCCTCATGTCTATGGGTTCGATTAAGGAGATGCAGACCCACTGCCAGTCCAGAAAGGAAAAAAAAAAAATGTAGCCCTTAAAGGAAATAAATGAAGAGCCAAGAAAAAGATTAATACAATGTCACAAAACTATTGGAGAGAGAAGGGAAAAAAGTGCTGTCTGTTCTTTAGTTTAAAGGATATGGAAAGCTTGGACTTTAATTTTCTTTATTTTCTGTTTGCACATATGAGAAGAGGCTGCCACACTGATGTTCAAAGTGAACACAGATCATAGATGGATGAAAATCAGATCCACACTGATCCTAAGGGGACTTTTTTTTAAATAAAAACACCATGGACATCTGAAGACCTAAATCAAAGACACCCATTTCAGCCACATTGTGTTGGGAAAAAAAAAAACCTCAAGTTTAGAAAATGTTTTTGTAGTCACTAAGTGAACAGAAAAAATAAATATAAGACCTGGAAATTCAAGAAAGTCTAGCGCAGCTTGTCATAACACCTCATCCCCCATAAATTAATAACCTTACTTCAAAGATCAATTTTATATTGTATTTACCTTCTGGGGCTTTGGAAGCCGACTCCAACAGCTGCGAGCCACACAATTCCCATAAATCTGCTCCATAGAAAATCCTGCCTTTAAACAGGCATGTGATTAACCCTTACAGGCAAGGAGAGGAACCAGCAGCACAGTCACAGTTAATGGGAGCCTCTGACCTATACACTTGAGCAGTCATGTGTAAAGTACCCAGAGAGGAGAAGGGGGTGGAAACACAGACTCTTAGAAGAATAATTACAAAGTGGATTCCTTTAATGTGAAACTGAATGCAAACAGATGAAGAAAGTGCAAAGAGTATTCACAGATGCAAGAGCGGGGCAACCACCAACTATACAGACCAGTCCTAGAACCAAACATCTGCATCCATCGAACATTTGGGGGCACAGCCAGACAAGTCAATCATGTTTAACTCTAGCCAAGCTACTATTTGCAAGATAGTTGGAGAATACAACAGTTACAGTGTCCTGGCAAAGTGAAGAGTCCCCAGGGCCTTGGAGCTGAAAATGAGTCACCTACCAGCACCAGAGAAGGCCATCATAAATTTTTTTTTAATTATTTTGAAAGAACAACTTTAAGCCTCTGGAGCTTTTATTTTTTTGCCCAGGCAACCCCCTTAAGGAGCTGGGAGATGTTATATCTCCTTGCTGTGTAATACCTCCCTACACTCCACTGTATGACCTCTGGATTGTCATCTCTTCCATATATCATCCATCCGGTATTGGATCAATCCTCCCACTAGGTCCAAATGATTCTGCTGAAAACATAGATCTACAATGTAGCACTGACTCCCTGTCCCAAGAAAAGATGGGAAGACCCCAGAGAAGCTCAAACTTCCCCATTAAAAAGATATTTCAGACTGAACCAAATCGCCTGTACCATAGACTTAAGAATAAAACTCCTCACAGTGCAAATAGATCCTGCAACAAGGGGACAAGCAACAGCCCCCATCAATTATCCAATGGAGAGTGGAATATCCCTTTAAACTGGCCATATAATGTATGCCATAGCAAAAAACTGAACTGTGAGACCAGTCAGGACCAAGCACAAGAGTACTAGGAAAATACAAAAGTGGAAAGCGAGGGTCCATGGACGTCTAAAGACCTTTTGCTACCCCCTTACAAGTGGGTGCAATCCGGTTATTTATTGGCAAAAAATATGCACCCAACATTACCATGGAGAACACGGTCTGCCAGTGCATGAGGCTGAGCAGGTGGGTGATGACTTATGGGAACATTTGTTTGTCGCTCCCATCTGCAAAACTAATAAGCAACAGTGATCTGCTCTATCCACCCACACCGCTGCCCGGGTCGGTTAGGAATGAGCAGCATTTACAGATGGAATGGGCCACCTACGTGTCCACACCGAGGACAAGCTTCAAACTGCTGGCTGTCCCCGTGGAGAAGCAAGTGACAACTGCAACAACAGCTGAATCCGAGGAGTGCTGGAAACAGAGCAAGTGCTATGGGAGCAGAGTCTGGAGAAGGAAGCCATCCTCCTGTCGCCATCACTCAAACCTTCAGATTGCAGCTCCGCTCAGCCACCAAGGAAACTGGTGCAAGCAAGGAGATGGCAACGCAACTACTACATCGCCTTCATTGTAAGCTAGGAACAGAGCTGCCTACAAGGGTCTACGTCACAGTGGGATGTCACTGCCAGGCCATAAGTCATGGTTACTTACAGGTGTTGTCAAAATAGATTAAAAAATGGCCTGCTATATTTAGCAGTGTGAGATATATCTATATATCTCTTTGCAAAAAGACATTAACTGGTGCCAATTTTTACGTGACTGGTACAATTTGCAGCAAAAGCCATATTTTTTGATATACGGATTTTGCAGCAAAAAGGTAATGGAGGAAAACATTGGTCACACACACATGAAGTGGCCCTCTCCATTGTGTAACTGACAGGTGCACGACACATCCGGCCGACTTTCAGATATTCATCAGCTGTTGGGCTTTAATGCAGCACTAAATACATGTAAAAAATTATAAATGACCCCATGGAGTCTATGTTACAGTAAAAACAAAGAAAACGCAGATAAGCACGTCACTTTCTGTACAGACTCAGGTATGGGGGGGGGGGGGGGGGGGGGGGGGAAATCACTGAACAGATGTTCTGCCAACTCAATGGGCAAGTGGGAATTATTCCAGCCTCTTATGTCACAAGCGCTACATTTTCATGAGCCAGCTTAAGTATACATCTTAACAAGCATAGCCTTGTTGGGGTGGCCCACCCCCCCAAGATCTAGCCTTACACATTATGTATTAACCATTGACAGTTGTTCGCCCAGAAACAGGAGAATACTCAGCTGTGTACACGAGGTTATACCAGCACGTTCTCAACCTTCATGGAAAGAGATGGTAAGGAAAGGCGGCACTACAGAGCATTGGCACTACAGCACAAATGCACAATACGACAGCTGTAAAAAACAGACACCAATGCCGGTCATTTCTTCTGTGCTTAACCCCTTAAAGATTCAGCCAATTTTTTCCTCTCCTTCCAAGAGCCATAACCTTTTGATACCATATGGGATGGGGGTGAGGGGAGGACATGTGTTTTTGCTGCAGGTAAAAACCTACCTCTCTTGGCAGTAAAGATTCTGCTTTAAAAAAAAAAAAAAAGCTGAGCTTTTATAGTCTCATGTGCATGCTGATTAAGTTTTGTGAGCCCCAAAAAACAATGATGCAATTTATGTTTTGCTGGGTTTTTGGTGCTAAAACCTGATACCCATTGTTTTCTATGGGTAAAAAAAAAAAAAAAAAAAAAAACACTGAAAGAAGTGACATGCTGTAGTTTGCAAAAAGACAGCAGTTTTCCTATTCAGTCAAGAAAAAAAAATGTGCATGAGATTTCTGAAATCTCAGCTTTTTGCTGGTGCTGTAAAAAGCAGCTTAACATTTGCATAAAAAATGCAGCAGAAACTTTATGTGTGAACATAGTTTTTCACTCACTGCTTTTAGGCTAAAAATCAGGCGTGGACATGAGCTGGAGCACAAGTGCAATGGGTTGGTGCACGTTCACACTGTGGCCATTAAACACAACCTAGGCTATAAATAAGATACACTGCAGTAAGTAAATGTCAATAGTCCATGTAAATAACAGGGTACTTAGGTGACCCTACTGATCAAAATGTATAAAAGCCATCCCACCGCAACAAGAAAACACTATTTTGATCTAAAAGGGTAAGTACCCCATGTTATTTACATGTACTATTGCCATTTACTTACTGTGGCGTATTAGCTCATTATGGTCTTATCCTAGGTTAGGTTTTGATTAATGATGTCAACTTAGGTTAAATATTATTACAGACTTGGCAAAACAAGTTTAGTCTTTTGTGGGTTGGAAGAAGGGTTGATGGGGGGGGGGGGGGCTCACGGCATATAGGAAAGTATTCTGACATGACTCTTGGGCATGGAGGGCTATGGCTACAGGTCGTATACAACAGTGACAATCCCAGTGTCAAGCCGTGTCAAAGCAGCCTAAATCCAGAGTTACATTTTGGGGTGGTATTCATTGGAAGTGTGGTATTACAGGTGTTACTGATAGCTACAGAAAGGGGATGTACAGAATGACAGATTGCACAAGAAGCTGGTGGTGCAATGGTTACAGCGACTGCTGGCCACTTCTGTGACCATTACCATCATAAAATCAATGGAAAATATAAAAAGGCTCACGTGACAGTTTTATGGGTCGAGTGTATGGAATAAACCTTATATCACCACATCTGCAGTCGGCAGGTCACAGAGCCAGTCAGAAGGTGCTGATGTAGTACAACATGATTATCCTACATCACCCAAGGAAATTTTCCAAAAAAAAAAAAAAAAAAAAAAAAAAAAAACTTAAAGAAAAATAAAATCCAAACTGAGCAGCAAAGCCCTAAGACATGATGTGCGACTCTTCTGCAGATCACAGAAACCACCACCCTCCATCTGTGATCACAGTTATATTGTTTATTACAATAGTCATTTTTAGATGACGGTCTCATCTCCTTGTGGCGGCTCTTGGGAAGAGAGGCAGTCAATAATTCAACCACCAGGACCTATAAGTATTTGTGGTTAGAGGATGCGAATCGAGCAACACAAAAAGGTGGTTTTACTAAAATTATAATGATTCTGAATCAGATCAGTCAGTAACAGAACAGTGGACAAAATTGCGCTAGTAATGCGCCCACACCGACTGGTGTCACCATCTAGAGAAAGACCAAAGGGCCCAGCCACAGACAAACATGGAGAATTGGGATGAGCCTACGGCACCGCTCACTCCTCAAAAACAGGACAGATCAAACTCATCAACACAAGTCTATGGCCCCATGGAAGACTCTGGGCAGCACACTGGTGGCATCTCCAGGGCTGCCCGTTTTTCACCAGTTGGTTGCTATGAGAAGCTTGGAGGCTTTTTCCATATTTTTCCTAGCAACCCGTCTGGAGAAACCCCTGATGAAACACTGATGAGCGAAACCAACTCCGATACAAGTTACTTTCTCCACGTACAAGATGATATAAAAAATCTACTACGTGCATGAGTTTCCTAGCTTGAGATATGTTAAGTTATGCCAAAGAAAAGAGGTTTTTACAAGTCCCACCATACACACTAGATGTCTGTAGGGTGAACGATTGTTTGGCCAGCCGCCATCTTGCCCGGCTGTTCTCTACACAGGAGCTCTGTGTTCTTTATGAAACACGCTACCAGAAGTAACTGCTGCTGCCTTAAAGAGGTTGTCCACTACTTTAGCATTGACGACCCATCCTTAGGAGAGGTCATCAATGTGATCAATTGGGGTCCGAAACCTAGCATTCCAGATGTGTAGTACCCTGGTGCGGCCACTATCAGAAGATGGAGCAGCTCTGAAACCAGGCAGCTCCAGCTGGCAGATGCCAGCAACGATAACAGCTAATCGACGTGGGTTGTCGGACCCCAACCGATCAGACATTGATGACCTACCCCAAGGCCAACGGCCAGTCTGAGGACAGAGTTGTGATACCCATCCGAGTTATATGGCTGCCTGACTCTCCTCTTTAGTCTAATGTGTATGAAAAGGGGTACTTGAGAGCGAGAGGAAAAGGGTGGAGGGAACATCACTTTCTACACTGATAAGCAAGCTAAAAAGCCCAAAGAGTTGTCTTTGATCATTTCAGAAGCAAGTTACCTTTACCAAAAATTGCCCATGCAGACAAAATGAATTTTCAGAGCCAGCAAGACAAGTCAGAATTTGCCTTGCCTCACGCACACATGGAGTAAGGAAGGACCAACCACATTTCTAGGTCAAATGAGAACCACCACCATATTTACATTACAATGGGATGCAATAAATTCACAGTACATTGGGGGATATTGGGAGAAAAATTGTGATAGTCGCTCTGGATCCCCCAGGGCCCAGAATTAATTCTACTTTAGAAATCAGGGATGAAGCACAAAGAAGAGCTTTGATTATGATTTTGTTTACTCTGCGATCTTCTTGAATTATTAACAAACACATTATGCAGCACTGTTCTCCTCGGAGCTCACAAAAAGCCCACTGTTATATACCACTTGGCAGGAATTCATTCAGGCAATGGGTGCTGCTACTTTAAGGATTAAAAAGCTCTAAAAGCCACCATTCATCAAATCAATCTTTCACATCCCCGCAGCCAATGAATGTTTCCTGGACCGTACAGATGTGCCATGTGCCAAGTGCCGGGGAGCTTGAGGTGACCTCTTAAAGGAGAACATTCTCAACAAGACTGCAGAAAAACAAGGCCTTTCACAAGTCGCAGGATGCTAATCTTAATCTGATATAGCTCGAGCTGCAGTAAAAATATAAAACACATACAAGTATTAACTTCAAGAAGCAATTAACACTAAAGCGCTAGTCCGTGCCACCCTCCTCGGTGCCAATTGCAATTCAGCAAATCACTGATCAGGAGTGGTCACCATGAACCCTGCCCCATCACTGGCAACAACTACAACCAGCCCATCTCGATAATGGAATGTCCAAACTGCAGATGTGTGTGGAATCACCATTCCCATGAAGGCCTGATTTATAGCATTTTATACATCAGGCTTAAATGGAACTCCTTTAGTGGAAATTGGGCAAAATTAGGAGACCAACCCCTACTAATCAACTTGGCGCATCTGCAGCCTCTAAGGACAGGACCATTTTTCCATATGGAACAGCTTAAGTCATACAGCAAATTTGACTTTACTTGACATTAAGCAGCCATATTAGGAGTTGGACTAAAGGTGTCCAGACAAATTATATAAGGGTCGGCTGAACTTATGTCTGAGGGGTGAGGGGGGGCCTCACCCCAAACAAATGTTGAGGGAAGAGAAGGCACCAGCCATTGAAATTTCAACAGGCGATCTCTCAAAACACAGGAGCAATCATGCAGAGCCAGGCAATTGTGTATAGAAGAGAGATGGGTCGGTCTGTACGATCATTCACCGGCATATGCTTGCATAAAAAAGGCTATTAAAACCAACTGAAGGTCGTTCAATAGCCTGTTTAACCATAGTATGTATAACCATAGTCTGTATAATGTACATAGTGTGCATAGGCTGATATTGTTCAACAGTGCAGGTCCCGTTTACACAGGACGATGCGCTGCCGAGAACAAGGATTTTTGTGCAGCACAAAAGATCATTTCACCCGGCGAACAAGAGTTTTGCTCCTTAGTTGGTGAGGCAGCCTGCTTACACTGCAAGATTGTGAACTGAGTGCTCTGAAACACCTTAGTCACACTCAACATGGCTGCCTAAACATACTCCAAATTGGATAATGTCCAATCGCTGAAGGCGATAGGGGGACTGCAGAAGAAAACATATGGTAAAGGTTTTTAAAAACTACTTGTTTTGTTTTCAGATACCAGTTACCTTATGAGATGGGAGATCTAATGAGGATTTTCTCGTTAAAGATTCTGCAAAAAAAAAAAAAAAAAAAACACACTGCTGGTATGAAGCAATTTTTCACTAGATACACTGGACCACACAGAGCCTTTATGGCAGCACGCAGGGGCTGTGCAGATGCCTAGACTCCATGAAGATATGGCATTATTTGCTAAATATTTCCTAACCACGGAGGGGGGAAAGAGCCCAAACTGTTGCAACACACAACATTTCACCATACAGGATATGGTACTTTGAGGAAGTCAGGAGTCACATGGGATCCTGCTTCCCTCAGATAATGGGATGTGAGGCACATGAGCAGGAGAGGAAGGGTTATGTTGACAGACAAAGGGCTTGAAGGGATCCTTGTGCAATTTCTTCACTTCCCATGACTTCGGTTTTACCACTGCAAAATGGACAGGAGCACAATGAAAGCTTCCAAGGAAAAAACCTATAGGAATCTGCTCTGCCACTGGCATATGAGACAAAAGGGCCATTTATATACACTGCAAACAAATTCATAAAAATCTCCAATGCCAACATAGGTCATAGCTAAAACTCGAGCAATACCAGAGTGGAGGATGCGCAGCCCATTTATAAGATGGCCTCTAAGGTGGGAGCAGAGATGACCACAACTTTATCCTTACTTTCCCTAGTTTTGATAAAATGTTGCTGAATGTTTGCAGCCTCCAAGTAATTAGACTGCTAAAGTAGATAGCTACACAGATGGGCGAGCCCTCTCACCCGACTGTCCCAAATATAAGGACGTACGTGTTTTCAAAGCGGAGTGGAGAAAGCTGCAACCAAGCAGTTGATGGCAGCGCAACGCCGGGATAACCAAAGGCTCTGCCAGAATCATAACATCACCCCAATTTCTAACCACCGAAATCCTTATGTCCCTGACATGAATTGTCGGGAGGACCCCCATACACACGAGATGGACCCCTGAAATCAGCAGATTCTGCACTACTTATGCATATAGTGACTTTAATTGAGAGATTGGATGTCTACTAGTTGATAGAACTGATCTAGAAGCAGCCATATTTGTAATGCTAGGGACCACCACTATAGTCTACCTCTCCCACCATTACAATAGCTGGTGAGGCACAATAGATCACATTTAAGAAAAAATAAAAAGAATAATATTCTTCGCCCACAGAACTTGACAAGTAACTACACACTCCGCTTTACTGAAAGAAGCAGTGATGAAAGATTTAGTCAGCTTATTACTTCATAAGATAACATCTCCTCACAGGCATCTGACAAGGGGGCGTCAGAGGAGGACAAGCCCAGAAACCAAAGCATCTAACAAGCTTCACAGGTTCAGGGTTACAAAACAGACATGGGAGAACACGCATGACAAAAGCTCCAGAATAAATTATAATATCGCTGCACGTATGACAGGAATATTCCACAATACATATGGCTGCTTTTTTTTAAAACCAGTTCTACCAAGTTATACCAAAATTCCATCATTAAATGCTGAAATAGAGCAATTATATATGAGCGATATCCAAGAAAGAAGGCCTCATTTATTAATCTTATGACAGGCACCATGTTGTGTAACCCATAGCAACCACCAGGCCCTTCTGGTTGCTATGGGCAATACACAGTGTATAATGGCGCAGACGTCCTCCTCAGTACATATAATGGTGACCACATGTACAGACAACACTAATTTCAGGTTACCCATACATGTGTTAGTATCTATTACCAGCGGAGAATGAACGCCGCATGTTTCCTTCACAAAAGGGCAACGCACAAAACACCCACTGTAACCAGTACTGAAATGAGGCGTCTGCACACATCTGACCCAAATAAATGGTGAGAATAACAGTGACAGGGGACATTGTTATTTACAAGTGAAACTTGTAAATGAGGCGACAATGACACCATGAGGGCCCGAGTCATAAAGGCACAACAAGTCGCAATACCTGACCTTTTTAACTGCCTTGAAGAACCAAGTATGTGATAAAATGGAGAAAAGCAAAAAAAAAAAAAAAAAAACCCCACACTGATGTGCAATAGTTAAAATACCACAGGCACAAAATATATAAAACAGGGCTATAATGCAGCCATTAATCAGCAGGCCTTGGACTCCTGCACAGCTAGGGGAATGCATTGATCTCCTGTACACCAGGACCTCTCAAGGTTGAAGATAACGCCATATTTTTTGGACCGTAGCGTATTAAGGCAAGTGACGGAGTAGGGAGGGGGACATGTTCTGTTTTTTTGCAAAAGGTCATTGGAAGTGCACTTGAAAAGCTTGTAGAAGCCTGGGAACTGTGACTGAATGGAAAGAACGAAAGCACAGGCCGGCAGGATTGTCAACATGTCGACAAGTCTTACTGAGCAGGATCCAAAAGAAACGGGGCTTAAATAGTCGCTCTATGAGCACAGAAAACTGCCGCAATAGTCATGGCAGATCATGGAAGTCACCTGACAAGAGATTCATTACACTTTTCTGAGCATGTAACGAATGTTAAGTCCAAGGCCTCAGATGTTTGTACCAGGTACATGTTCTGTCCGTGTTAGGCTACGTTCACACATCGTGGTTTCTCCAACATTCAATTTCTGCAGCAAAACCTGATGTCTTGCCAGGAGGTTGTTGAGGATTTTTGTTGCTTTATTTAGTACAGTTTTTTTTTGTTTGTTTTTTTAACTGCCCTTTTGTCTCTGCTATGCATGTACATAAAGTTCAGTGAAGAAAACAAAAAAAAAAAAAAAAAAAAAAAAAAAACTTGTTTAGGCACAGGAACCGCTGAAAACTTGACAACTGCGTTTTCGGTGCGTTTTTTTTTTTCTCTACCCATTACTTCCAATAGGTGAAAAATGCTGAAAGAAATGACATGCTCCATTTTGCAAAAACACATGCAAAGCATAAAAAACATGAGAAAAAAAACAAACACGTGTGCATGAGATTTCTGGAATCTCAGACTTTGCTGGTACTGTAAAATGCAGCTGAAAATTTGCATTAAATAAAATGCTGAAAAAGCCATGATGTGTGAACATAGCCTTAAGAAGAACACATACAGATTATGGGCCATATAACTGTTCACAAGTCTGTAAATTAGATACTGCACTGATGACATCCTAGTACTGTCTGGTAAAAAAAAAAAGCCTTTATCAGGGTTTTTTGGGTAGGCGAGAAAAAATAAAAAACCTCATGTAGAAATGGAGTCAACCAGACAATGATTAAAGTCTGAGCCAGTACACTGCTGAAAAACAAAGCCTAATCCTTAGCGATCAATGAGGCCAGAATTCTCATTTGCAGGGCTTGGTTTATTTTTTGTTTTGTTTCTTTATGTCATTTTTGATTGCCTTGTGGTGTTAGTTTCTACTAAAAACTTAATAGCACAAAAACACAAACAGTGTCCGCCAAGTCAAAAATGGTCTCCATTTTTTCATTTGTCAGGTTTTACAAGTATTTAGTGCAAAAAGTTGCAATATTTAAGCCAAAATAGCTGGCATATGTAAAAATACTCGGGGGGTGGGGAGTAAAGTAGGACTGGAGTATTGATGAACCCACAAAGTCTGGATAACACACACTACAGCTTTTGCAATTTTTTTTTTGCTTACAGAAAAAGACCAGGTCAGTTTTAAGGGGGAAACCACATCAGCATGTGGATAGGGCCTAAGGGGGAACAGGATTCCTGCTTTCTAAATGGAAGAGGACAAAAAAAAAAAAAAAAAAAAAAAAAAGGGATTCCCACCTCTAACCCATCAGTTAAGGGCTATCTTAAGATATTCTGCCTAAATGTTTATGCTCCAACTCAAGGTACCCAGTCGGGCATCTTAAACTTTTACTGTGGCTCAAGTGACAGAGCTAGTTGACTCCTGATCTTTTTATCTTTGGCTTATAGAATTATGTTTTTTAAATTATTCCATCTTTCCTGAAGTAGAAGCCAGTTAGTAAGAAGAATACACAGAGTACAAAGCTGCAGTGTAAAGCATGGGGGAGAAAGAACAACATAGACCTCTCGATACTGGAGATGGATTGAGGTTTGAAGATTCCCAGCGATGGGTCAGAGCAGGAAAGTCGTCAACACTGAAGAAACCGTCAGGCAAGCATTCTACTTGTGTGACTATTTGCTTTATCGGCTATGAGAGGAACCATAAAGGTTAGCTGCATGCATCTCATTAGGGCCACAAGAAGTTATGGGCAGCACCATTTACCTCCTTAGCTGCACCCTTCAAATATAATTTTGCAATAAAGCTTGTTTATTTGCACCTGGGTTTCTAAATGCCCCAGAGTCCTATTTCCATGCCAGTACCGACAGTGAGCCAACAGATTCCTCTGACTTCTCTATTCTAACAGCTGGGTGTTGCCCGTCGTGCCAATGATTTAACCAACAGCCCTTCCCAAATCCACATGATTTTCCATACAGCAGACAGACACGTTTGTGTACGCAATGGAGGCCAATACCCGCAGCATGTATACATCCGACAATCTGCGTTATTCACTAGGACATCATATGAACGTTCAATATAAAAACACAATATTAAGCACCAGCCTGTTCTAATGAAGTCATGCAAGCGAGGGAAGACCTGGGGAAAAAAATAATAAAAAAAAAATAAAAAAAAATAATAATATCACAGGGCCCTGATGCCAATCACTGCACCTAATCTCAGGCCAATTATTCAGATCACCAAATATAAGCACAGCCCCTTATATTACTGAATGTTGGATGGCAAAGGAAATTGGCTTAGCCGACAGCCACTGTACAACGCTCACAAGCAAGGGGTTCACCAAAATCTACATCGGCACAAGGCAAATAGCCCAAAATATAGGAGGACCCCCCACCCCCACCATTATTTGGGGGGTAAGCAGCTCATACAAATGCTATCCAACTGATCTGGTGATAAATCCCAAGGACAAGGTCTGCAGTCGCCAGCAGATCGGCCGCCCAGAGCGTCATCTGAGACGCACATTGGCCCTGCCACACAGACATTACCATTCTGCCTTTCTTATATCTAAACGACAACTGGTGCAGACTCCTGTGTGTACAAGCACTTACCACCCCACCATGTGTCTACACCCACAGTGCAGATAACCAGGTCTAATCCACCCTCTAAGCAAACTGCTCTCCTGCTTACACATGAAGCCAGTTTAAGAAGAAAAAAAAGCCATTGATTTTATCTCCGCTCACATAAACATGACAGGAATCTACACTATGTATGGGTTTGCCCTTGGTTACAATGCGCGAGAATGTAGCCGACGCCATCTGGACTTTCGCATTACAAAATAGGAAAGGGGACAACAACATTTTTCCAGGAACGTAGGCAACAGTCAGAAAACGCTCGCAAAAGGCAAACAGCGATGTAAAGGGGGAACCATCCATCAAATATGACAAATACCCTGTCATTTCACAAGCCAGAGCTCAATTTACAGATTTTGGGTACAAAATACATATCCCCAAAGTCAGTAAGAATAAGGCCTTATTCTGAGGTCTGGTTGTCACATACATGTCCTGTCCAGAGACATCGCCATTCTTTTGCGAACTATTTCTCCAGTCACATTCAATCAATGCACACAAATGTCACATCGGTGTCATCTCTGTTCAATTAGCAAGTGGTGTATAACTCGTTTTCCTTTCTTATGGGAAGGGGGGGGGGTGGACAGGTGGAAAATTGAACAGTGACATTTTACTTTTAAAAAAAAAAAATATTCAGATCCAGCACAGGTGAAATATGGTCCAGTTTTTCGTGTATGCAAAAAGATACACAAGTCTGAACGAAGGCCTTGTAGTTGTGGGGAAATCCATAACAACCAACTTCCAAATGATATCAGCACAGCTATATCTGTATTTATTTTACTCACCAAGGTCACGTTCACACGCTCAGTATTTGTGAGTCAAAACCAGGAGTGGGTGATAAATACAGAAGTGGTGACGTGTTTCTATTATACTTTTCCTCTGATTGTTCCACTCCTGGTTTTGGCTTACAAATACTGAGGTAAAATACTGACCAAATACTGAACGTGGCCTGACACTGCATTGAATAAGAAGATTTGTACCCGTTTATTTTTTTAACGTGTGAAAGTGGCCTTATACAGTGCCATCATAATCCAAATTCCCCATCAGTATGACTGGGAATCGAGATTAAAAAAAACAAACTCCTTGCAAACTACAGAAGCCCAATGCAGCAACACTGCAGTGCTAACCACTGAGCTGTGCATTTCTGTAGTGGTCTGAATGCATAATATATAGTAAAATAAAATAAAAGGGTACATAGCGCAAATGCATGCTAGACAGCAGTTCTGCAGAACTTAAAATCTGAACCATAGGCCTCTTTCAATGCAGGAAGGGGGTGGGTCTATCCAATTTGGACAAGTGTCATGCACATATCCAGTACTGAAATCTGCAGCGGATTTTCTGTATGCAGATCTGTAGCATTTCCGTGCCGTGTTACTACGCCTAATCTATACAAAACTGTGCCCAAGTGTGAAATCAGAAGCATGACAAAACCGTATGGAGCACAGGCCCAGTCCCCCCCATCTGCCTGTGAGGGGAAAAAAAATAGCTTCTAATCTCCAGAATGGGCCTTCGAGCCTGGCCTGCACGCCTGTCTCCAGTAGATTGCATCTTTTTCTTATTTATTGCCCCTTGGCTTTATTTTTACAATGAATTCCTAGCTTAAAAAGCAATCAGCCAAAACTCCCTCCCAGTGCGCTCGGCTGTCATCCCCCATCGCCTGCGTGCAGAGTCAAGCACAGACAAAATCTCTGCGTCAATGCCAACTAAAGAGGTGGGTTCCTCGCAGAAACCACAAATGTACCTCACGACTACAAGAATGTGCCAGAAGAGAAAAAGAACAAACACCCAGAGCAGAAAAATGTAAGAAAATGGAGCGCAACTAAAGAGGCCCCTCTAGGTGGCGGACAGGGGCAACCGGCCGATCAGAAAGGTCTTGGTCAAAAGATCTAAAATTGGCATCAGACATAAATCAAATACCAAGTGATCAACCTCCATTAGATATGAGGGGCAGTGTAGCCACCAATTAGATCGCAGTAATGATCAGCCGCATCACATAGCGTCCATTTTCTCAGCAGGACAATAATCCAGCCTTACAGAAATAGAGCACTGTCGCTTTAAATCTGCCGCCTGCCCAGCTTTGTCAAGTCTCCTCTATTTAACAAGCTCTGAAAGCACTAGAAGAGCCGCCTTTGTTTGGTTTCCTTTCGAGGGGGTGACGGAAAACTGAAAAGACACAAACATGAAAATGAGAACAAACTAGAAGACGCCTGACGGCTATCCGAGATGCGCAACCGCCATACGTGACACAGACCCCCGACTCCCAGCACAGACTTCTGTATTGTCCCCAGCACATTGGCATTATACACCAATTATCTGAATATGTCGCTCCACCATACCATGCAAATATGACCAGTGCCCCAATAAACTGGCATGCAGGTCTGGGCAGTGGCCGATCACATGCCTGGAGCGGTGGCCAGAGTTGCCTGTGCCAATAATAAGATGCTATGGGCTGGAACAATACAAATACAGGGCTAAGAAGCGATGTGGCGGAGGAGGAGGGGGACATGAAAGGTGGGTATTGTTTTCACTCCACTCCCTCGTCCTGACAAGAAACAGCTCCATTCTCAGCTTGGCTGGCACAATGCAGCACGGCCCAGGGGTGTGTGATCCAGCCCTCACCACCCCCTCTCCCCGGGCTCTTCACACACACACACAATCCTGCCGTGCAGCACAGCCCACCGGGAGGTGTGACTTCTCTCTCCCAGACACCCAAATCTTAAAAGACACCTCCAGGCAATTAGTCAGGAACAGTCCTGAGACAAGAAGACAACCTTGATTTAAAGGGACCACTAACCCCGAGGTACAAAGCTCAGCTGATGCCAACAGAATGGCGCTGTCTGTCAGGTGGCGCAGCGATCAAGAACGCAGCTACTTCAAGGACTGTCAAAAATTCCAAGCCAGGCATCAAATGGCTGATAACAGGGAACAATAGACTGTACAGCAAACAGACAACAGATTTAGCGTCTCTAAACAAAGACAAAAAAAAAAATTGACAGAGGAGGGGAGGCTTTCATATTACACTGCTATAATACACACAAGAGATGTCATGTCAGGGATTATACCATTCCCAGTCACACCCCACCGGTTATTCTGCCACCTCTCTGGTGGCCCCTGACAGCCTTTGTTTACTTGTCCTACATGATGTCACATGCATTCACATGACAGCTGCAGCCAATCACTGAGCTAAGCACTAATGCTTGCCTGTATAGCACAGAACCATTGAGGCCAGTGATTGGCTGCAGCAGTCACATGGATGTATAAGACACCTAGAACAACTAAATAAACAAAGACTGACAGGGAGCACTGGCGCTTTAAAAGTGCAGTTACTTTTATTTTAGCCTCTTGCCTGCTGTTAGGGTGCAGATATTAGACCCCGGACAGAAAACCCAGGACTGAGACATGCAAACGCCAAGCTGAGCATATATGAATACACGACAGGCTGTGCCTAGGACTGACTCATGCCAGACAAACACCAGGACTGGTACATGTACCCACAGCACCAGGCTGTACAATACACAGTAGTGACATAGAAGAGCACTTACTAATTACACATTAGTGACATCCCCACACCAGACGGTACCCGGCAGTGACAGATATACATACACATAGCAGGACCAGCCTGCCCCCAACAGTCACATACACACACCAGGACCAGTCTGTACCCGGGAGTGACATACATGTACACCGGTCTATTCAGCAGTGACATGCACATGCCATCATGTGCCCAGCAGTGAAAATATACATATACACCAGCCAGCATCCAGTAGTGTCATAGACACACCTGGACCAGCTATACCCAGCACAAACAATATACCCCCTCCCAGCAGCAGCATGCCTCCCCCCGGCAGTGACATACATACACATATACACCCCCTGCCCCCGGCAGAGACAGCAGAGGCCGGAGCCCCCCACAAAGGCCCCCGGCCGGTAGGTCCTGCAGCCCCGGCCGCAGAGCATTGTGTGCAGCCCCTCCTCGCCGGCTCCGCCGTCACATTCCTGCCTTTGTTCTCCGCGGAGGTCGGGGCTCCGGTGCTGCCTTGTGTGATCGCGGGCCGGGACTCACCCACTTGCAGGACATTGTCCACGCAGCCGCCCTCCAGGAGCGCGATCCCCCGGCGGAAGGGGAGTCTGTTCTCATCGCTGCCGTCCGCTCCGCCTGTCACCGCCGCTGCCACCGCAGCTACAGCCGCTGTCGCCGCCACGGAGGCCGCCCCTGTGGACGCCGTGCCCCCCGCGGCTGTGCTCGCCCCCCCGGAGGAGACCCCGTCCTCTCCGCCAGTGTTAAAGGACGAGTACATGCAGATCTCCCTCTCGCTGCGGGGGAAGGACCAGTAGACGATGCGGCGCTGCACGGGCTCCGGGATCCTCTCGAAGCGCTCCTCCACCCTCTGGAAGGGCCACTTCTCCGCCACCTTGCGGGCCGCGATGTCTAGCAGGGACTCCGGGTTCTGTGTCTTTCCGGAGTGACCGTGAGCTGAGCTGCTTGCCCCGCATTGGGCCCCTCCACCAGCCGCCCGCTGGCCCGGCCTGCAAGCCGAGCCGAAGCCTGGTCTGCAGCAGAGCCGTTTTGCGGGAGGCTGCTGACCGCGCTCCGCCATGATCGCACCGCTTCTGAGCAGCCAGCGGAAGTGGCCGCACGTTATAAACTGGGGGGAGGAAGGGCGAGTTTGGTATTCAACATAGCGGAGCAAAAAACACGCCCCTCAGTCACATAGCCACGCCCAGTATCACATAACCACGCCTTTGAACCGCCCGCAACACCCACTTTCTCTAGTAGACACGCCTATTTCTCACACTTGTCACGCCCACCTAGAATTGAAAATAAGATTAAATATCGTGACGTCACTGGAAATGGGCGTGTCCATACATCCACCTCCCTTTAGGAAACATAAATAGAGGAGTGGAGGCTGTATTGGAATTGGAGCACGAGTGGGCGGCGGAAGGTGTGACACTGGGAGGGCTGTCCTTTGAAGTTCTCCACGGCCTTTGATGTCGGACGTGACCGGGATATCGCGCCTCCTGACGGGAAAACCAGGAGGACTCTGCGGAAGGGGATGTGGGCGTGACCGACGAGGGATCAGGGATGTGGGCGTGGCCGACTGAACCTTGTGACCTCGGCTGGCGAGGAGCCCCGGCGGTGGAGGCGGCTGGTGACGTCACGGCCCCTTTCAAAACAAAAGAAATGTGGCAGAGTCAGGAAGTGGAAGAGAGAGAGACAGAGCGAGCGCTGACAGGGGGCGGGGCGAGCGGCGGCCACACCCCCGGGCGGCGGTAACCCTGTGTGTGCCGGGAGCTGTCAGCAGCCGCCGCTGGAGCCCGGGCCGCACGTCACGTGATGGGATACAGCTCTACAGCTGTGCACCGGCCCGAGGAGATGGGTATAGCCGGTATCTATGGCGAGTGTGCCAGAGCAGGAAGCCTGGAGGGGATGGAGCCGCTCTACAAATCGCACGGGTCCGATGGCTGCCTCTATTGTGCAGACACTGAAGTTTAATTTATCATGTCAATCAGACTGCTGAGTGCCAACTGGGCGTGCCCAAAGGCTCAGCGCACCATGCCCACCTCCCTCACTGGTGATTGCCAGCATTGTCCATCACCAGTGAGGGGGCGGGGCATGCAGAGCCAGTGGCCACACCCAGGGGGCTCAGATCACCTAATTACCATTTGATTCCCGCTTCATCGATGCGTTTTAACCCCTTAGCGACATTAGTTGCACATTTACGGCATAAGTCAGTAGTAGAGATGAGCGTTGTTCTACTCGAACTGTTCGCCAATCTCAAATTCGAGCTGTTTTGGTTGGTGTTCGAGCCGTTCGGCGAACACGAACGATTTGAGAAAAATTCGGCTGTTCGAGGTTATGTTCGATAACTGTTCGTGCACCAAAATCATAACTGGATTTTTTCTCAGTAATGATGAAAATTAATGTTAATACGCAGATTGAGTGTACAGCGGGGTGGGGGGAGGGGCAGGGGATGGATCTCTGCAGGAACAATGAAGATCTCCATTTTTTTTTCTCTTTCCCGCATTTGCAGTGGGGAGGTGCAATCTGTCAGCCTATCAGCAGCGCACACACGGAGCGAAGTGCTTTTTTTCACACAAGCAAGGGCATGTGTCATTGGCAGTGTATGTCACATGTCCTTGCCCTATAAGACCAAGCCATTTTCCCCGTCGCCACCATTTTCTCACTGCTGCAGCTGCGTGTTAGACGGCACCGCTGTTGCTGTGTGCGCTATACCTTGTTAATTTCAAGCCAATTTTCGCACAAATCTACAGATAGCTTGGGAGTAGGGAATAGTTGTGATTGCAGTCCTTTTAAGGACTAGGTTACAGCATTTCCTACGACTTTTATCAAGCAGGTCTGTGCTCTTAAATAGATAGATTGTGGGAGTAAAGACTAATTGTAATTGGAGTCCTTTTCAGGACTAGGTTACATCAGTTCCTATCAGTTTTTGCCAGGCAGGTCTGTGCCAGTGCTGTGCAAGTTTTTTTCACAGCATTTGGCTGAATCTAGCAAAGCTAATCCTTTTTGGCCTATTGCAGAGTGTGTTAGTCAGTGGAGTAGCCTATCTGTGTTGCAAGATATACCACCTGTGTATAGAATACCAATTTTTTTACTGCACCTAGTGAAGTAAAATCTTTTGGGCATAGCATCATTCTATTAGTCCATCTATACTGACCTCCATCGGGTTGCAAATTGAATATAATTTTTTTCTGCATCTAGCTCTGAAAAAATATTGGGCTTCTAGCTGTGTGTGGGACTTGTTCTATTAATCCATCTATACAGACCTCCATCAGGTTGCAAACTGAATATATTTTTTTCTGCATCTACCTCTGAAAAAATATTTGGCCTTCTAGCTGTGTGTGGGACTTGTTCTATTAGTCCATCTATACTGACCTCCATAAGGTTGCAAACTGAATATAATTTTTTTCTGCATCTACCTCTGACAAAATATTTGGCCTTCTAGCTGTGTGTGGGACTTGTTCTATTAGTCCATCTATACTGACCTCCATAAGGTTGCAAACTGAATATAATTTTTTTCTGCATCTACCTCTGAAAAAATATTTGGCCTTCTAGCTGTGTGTGGGACTTGTTCTATTAGTCCATCTATACTGACCTCCATAAGGTTGCAAACTGAATATAATTTTTTTCTGCATCTACCTCTGAAAAAATATTTGGCCTTCTAGCTGTGTGTGGGACTTGTTCTATTAGTCCATCTATACTGACCTCCATCAGGTTGCAAATTGAATATAATTTTTTCTGCATCTAGCTCTGAAAAAATATTGGGCTTCTAGCAGTGTGTGGGACTTGTTGTACTAGTCCATCTATACTGACCTCCATCAGGTTGCAAACTGCATATATTTTTTTCTTCATCTACCTCTGAAAAAATATTGGGCTTCTAGCTGTGTGTGGGACTTGTTCTATTAATCCATCTATACAGACCTCCATCAGGTTGCAAACTGAATATATTTTTTTCTGCATCTACCTCTGAAAAAATATTGGGCTTCTAGCTGTGTGTGGGACTTGTTGTATTAGTCCATCTATACTGACCTCCATAAGGTTGCAAACTGAATATAATTTTTTTCTGCATCTACCTCTGACAAAATATTTGGCCTTCTAGCTGTGTGTGGGACTTGTTCTATTAGTCCATCTATACTGACCTCCATAAGGTTGCAAACTGAATATAATTTTTTTCTGCATCTACCTCTGAAAAAATATTTGGCCTTCTAGCTGTGTGTGGGACTTGTTCTATTAGTCCATCTATACTGACCTCCATAAGGTTGCAAACTGAATATAATTTTTTTCTGCATCTACCTCTGAAAAAATATTTGGCCTTCTAGCTGTGTGTGGGACTTGTTCTATTAGTCCATCTATACTGACCTCCATCAGGTTGCAAATTGAATATAATTTTTTTCTGCATCTAGCTCTGAAAAAATATTGGGCTTCTAGCAGTGTGTGGGACTTGTTGTACTAGTCCATCTATACTGACCTCCATCAGGTTGCAAACTGCATATATTTTTTTCTTCATCTACCTCTGAAAAAATATTGGGCTTCTAGCTGTGTGTGGGACTTGTTCTATTAATCCATCTATACAGACCTCCATCAGGTTGCAAACTGAATATATTTTTTTCTGCATCTACCTCTGAAAAAATATTGGGCTTCTAGCTGTGTGTGGGACTTGTTCTATTAATCCATCTATACAGACCTCCATCAGGTTGCAAACTGAATATATTTTTTTCTGCATCTACCTCTGAAAAAATATTGGGCTTCTAGCTGTGTGTGGGACTTGTTGTATTAGTCCATCTATACTGACCTCCATAAGGTTACAAACTGAATATAATTTTTTTCTGCATCTACCTCTGACAAAATATTTGGCCTTCTAGCTGTGTGTGGGACTTGTTCTATTAGTCCATCTATACTGACCTCCATAAGGTTGCAAACTGAATATAATTTTTTTCTGCATCTACCTCTGAAAAAATATTTGGCCTTCTAGCTGTGTGTGGGACTTGTTCTATTAGTCCATCTATACTGACCTCCATAAGGTTGCAAACTGAATATAATTTTTTTCTGCATCTACCTCTGAAAAAATATTTGGCCTTCTAGCTGTGTGTGGGACTTGTTCTATTAGTCCATCTATACTGACCTCCATCAGGTTGCAAATTGAATATAATTTTTTCTGCATCTAGCTCTGAAAAAATATTGGGCTTCTAGCAGTGTGTGGGACTTGTTGTACTAGTCCATCTATACTGACCTCCATCAGGTTGCAAACTGCATATATTTTTTTCTTCATCTACCTCTGAAAAAATATTGGGCTTCTAGCTGTGTGTGGGACTTGTTCTATTAATCCATCTATACAGACCTCCATCAGGTTGCAAACTGAATATATTTTTTTCTGCATCTACCTCTGAAAAAATATTGGGCTTCTAGCTGTGTGTGGGACTTGTTCTATTAATCCATCTATACAGACCTCCATCAGGTTGCAAACTGAATATATTTTTTTCTGCATCTACCTCTGAAAAAATATTGGGCTTCTAGCTGTGTGTGGGACTTGTTGTATTAGTCCATCTATACTGACCTCCATAAGGTTGCAAACTGAATATAATTTTTTTCTGCATCTACCTCTGACAAAATATTTGGCCTTCTAGCTGTGTGTGGGACTTGTTCTATTAGTCCATCTATACTGACCTCCATAAGGTTGCAAACTGAATATAATTTTTTTCTGCATCTACCTCTGAAAAAATATTTGGCCTTCTAGCTGTGTGTGGGACTTGTTCTATTAGTCCATCTATACTGACCTCCATAAGGTTGCAAACTGAATATAATTTTTTTCTGCATCTACCTCTGAAAAAATATTTGGCCTTCTAGCTGTGTGTGGGACTTGTTCTATTAGTCCATCTATACTGACCTCCATCAGGTTGCAAATTGAATATAATTTTTTTCTGCATCTAGCTCTGAAAAAATATTGGGCTTCTAGCTGTGTGTGGGACTTGTTGTACTAGTCCATCTATACTGACCTCCATCAGGTTGCAAACTGCATATATTTTTTTCTTCATCTACCTCTGAAAAAATATTGGGCTTCTAGCTGTGTGTGGGACTTGTTCTATTAATCCATCTATACAGACCTCCATCAGGTTGCAAACTGAATATATTTTTTTCTGCATCTACCTCTGAAAAAATATTGGGCTTCTAGCTGTGTGTGGGTCTTGTTCTATTAATCCATCTATACAGACCTCCATCAGGTTGCAAACTGAATATATTTTTTTCTGCATCTACCTCTGAAAAAATATTGGGCTTCTAGCTGTGTGTGGGACTTGTTGTATTAGTCCATCTATACTGACCTCCATAAGGTTGCAAACTGAATATAATTTTTTTCTGCATCTACCTCTGACAAAATATTTGGCCTTCTAGCTGTGTGTGGGACTTGTTCTATTAGTCCATCTATACTGACCTCCATAAGGTTGCAAACTGAATATAATTTTTTTCTGCATCTACCTCTGAAAAAATATTTGGCCTTCTAGCTGTGTGTGGGACTTGTTCTATTAGTCCATCTATACTGACCTCCATAAGGTTGCAAACTGAATATAATTTTTTTCTGCATCTACCTCTGAAAAAATATTTGCCCTTCTAGCTGTGTGTGGGACTTGTTCTATTAGTCCATCTATACTGACCTCCATCAGGTTGCAAATTGAATATAATTTTTTTCTGCATCTAACTCTGAAAAAATATTGGGCTTCTAGCTGTGTGTGGGACTTGTTGTACTAGTCCATCTATACTGACCTCCATCAGGTTGCAAACTGCATATATTTTTTTCTTCATCTACCTCTGAAAAAATATTCGGCTTCTAGCTGTGTGTGGGACTTGTTGTATTAGTCCATCTATACTGACCTCCATCAGGTTGCAAACTGAATATATTTTTTTCTGCATCTACCTCTGAAAAAATATTGGGCTTCTAGCTGTGTGTGGGACTTGTTCTATTAATCCATCTATACAGACCTCCATCAGGTTGCAAACTGAATATATTTTTTTCTGCATCTACCTCTGAAAAAATATTGGGCTTCTAGCTGTGTGTGGGACTTGTTGGATTAGTCCATCTATACTGACCTCCATCAGGTTGCAAACTGAATATAATTTTTTTCTGCATCTACCTCTGAAAAAATATTTGGCCTTCTAGCTGTGTGTGGGACTTGTTCTATTAGTCCATCTATACTGACCTCCATAAGGTTGCAAATTGAATATAATTTTTTTCTGCATCTACCTCTGAAAAAATATTGGGCTTCTAGCTGTGTGTGGGACTTGTTGTATTAGTCCATCTATACAGACCTCCATCAGGTTGCAAATTGAATATAATTTTTTTCTGCATCTAACCCAGCCAATAGTTTTGGCCTAATACCACAGTTTGGCCACTCAGTTCTGCTCGGTTCCCATCCATTGTTTTTTTGTGCAAACAACTCCAGAGTTGTGAATTAGTTAACCACCAAAATGAGTGGAAAAAGGCCTGCTGCTGGTGGAAAGGGGAATAGGCGTGTTGGGAAGGGGAAAAAAGGTTGTGTCCGTGGGGTAGGTGTTAAAGCAACAGTAACATCTGCAGAAGAAAGACCATCTTCCAGCCAAACTAAAATGTCTACTTCTTTTAGCGGACAATGTGATAAGATCCCTTTCTTACGGCCACGCCAATCGCTACAAATTCCAGATGAGGCACAAAAACAGCAGGTGCTTCAACGGATATCAAGTGCTCCTTTAAGTGGGCTCTCCTCCACATCAACTTCAACATCACAAATACTCCAGTCCTCAAAGGTGTCACCCCAATCGCACTTGCTTCCTCACAGCTCCCAAATTTCCAGCTGCCCGTCTGAGTATGAGGTAGAACAGATGGTTGAGTCTGCAGAGCTGTTTACTCATACTATAGCCTGGGAATCAGAGGTCGACTCCAGCGCTTCTGTGAATCCAGACGAGGAAATGATCTGCACTGATGCCCAGAATCTTTATGAGTCGGATCCAGGACCAGACGCAGAAGGTTCTGACCATAATGTAGACCCTCATTCCCAAACTGTAACTCCTGTTGGTGGAGACAATGAGGAAGACGATGATAAGACTCAAATACCTGATTGGAGTGACAACTTTAGTTTTTTGTCAGGGCAGGAACAGGTTGGCTCTGAGGACGACGGGTGTGATAACGCACAGGGTGATGATGATGAGGTTGGAGATCCCACTTACTGTCAACCCACAGTCAGCCAAGAGATGAGGTCAGCAGAGGAGGTGGAGGAAGATGCTAGTGACGACGAGGTCAGGTTGCGCCTTCCTGGACAGAGACGTAGTACTGGAAGCACGTCAACAACTGCATCCTCAAACACAACTCTGCCTCTCACCACAGGTCGTGGTGGCTCTTCAGGTCGCATGGGTGCTAAGCCTTGCATAGCCTGGGCATTTTTTCAGATCGATAAAGATGACCCAACTCGTGTTATCTGTAACATTTGTCAGCAAAAGCTAAGTAGAGGCCAAAAAATACATAGTTTGAGTACTTCATGCATGAACCGGCACATGGACATGAAGCATAAGTTGCAGTGGGAAGCTCAGTGTGCTACAATGCGGCCTAGCCGGCCGGGCCAACCACCGTCTGCCATATCTTGTGCATCCGCGGCCTCTTCATCCTCTGTGACTGGGGGGACAGCAGTCACACCTGTTTTGGGGCGCAGACCTGCCACCTCTTTACCCGCAACAGCCAGCGTGATTGGCAGGTCATCATTTTCTTTGGAGGTGGTAACACCAGCTGGTGTTGAGCGCTGTCCGACATCGATAGCACCACCTTTGGATCAAGGCAACCTAACATGTCCGCCTGCATCTTCCTCACAGACCGGCAGTTTGCCGGGGGACACCCTTATCAACCCCGTCTAAGCACAATAGCCAGCCCTCGGTCCCTCAGATGTGGACAAGTAAAAGACCATTTCCTCCTAGCCATGAGAAAGCTAAGAGGTTGAATTTCACCATCTGCAAGCTCTTGGCTACAGAAATGCTGCCTTTCCGCCTGGTGGACACAGAGGATTTTCGAGACCTTATGTCCGTCGCAGTGCCCCAGTACCAGATGCCCAGTCGGCACTACTTCTCAAAGAAAGGTGTGCCTGCGCTCCACCAGCATGTCACACACAACATCACCGCTTCTTTGAGAAACTCTGTGTGTGACAGGGTGCATTTCACCACAGACACTTGGACGAGTAGGCATGGACAGGGGCGTTACATGTCGCTGACTGGGCACTGGGTAACTATGGTGACAGCAGGACAAGGGGCTGCTGTCCAAGTCTTGCCGTCCCCACGAGTTGTGCGTCAATCCTCTTTATGTCAAAGTTCCTCCACTGCTTCTGCCTCCTCAACCTCCTCTCGGTCTTCCACCTGCACCCAAAGCCTGTCTGGTCATGCCACAAGCTTTCTAACTACGCAGAAGGGATCCTGCACACCTCCTTACTATGCTGGCAGTAGGGCTCAACGTCATCAGGCGGTTTTTACATTGAAATGTCTGGGAAATGTGAGTCACACAGCTGAGGAGTTGTGGTCAGCTCTGGAGAACCAATTTCATGAATGGTTGTCTCCACTGGACCTGAAACCAGGGAAGGCCGTGTGCGACAATGCTGCAAACCTGGGTGCGGCCCTTCGCCGGGGCAATGTCACACACGTGCCTTGTATGGCTCACGTGTTGAACCTGGTTGTCCAGCAATTTTTAGCCCACTATCCCAGACTAGATGGCCTTCTGCAGAGGGCACGGTCGCTGTGTGCTCACTTCCGCCGTTCGCATCCCGCAGCTCAGCGACTTACATCTCTACAGAAGTCGTTGGGCCTGCCACTTCACCGGCTAAAATGCGATGTGCCTACCCGGTGGAATTCAACTCTGCACATGTTGCAGCGACTGTGGCAGCACCGACAAGCCCTGGTGCAATACGTTCTGATGTATAGCCTGGGCCAACGAGATCCAGAGGTGGGGCAAATCACGCTGGAGGAGTGGTCTCAGATCAGGGACCTATGCACCCTTCTGCACAGTTTTGAAATGGCGACGAAGATGTTTAGTGCTGACGATGCCATTATCAGCCTGACTATTACGGTGATTTACATGCTGGAGCACATGTTAAACAGAATTCGGAGTCAGGTGGTGGCACAAGAGGAGGTGGAGGAAGTAGAGGAGGAGGAGTTGTATGCGGAAGGGCTAACATCTGCAAGGTCCAGACGGTCGGCAGCACCAAGGCGGCAGGCATGTGAGGGTGGGGGAGATGGTTTTACCAGGGCGCATGGTAGCAGCCAAACTAGTGAGGAAGGTGCAGGAGCCCAGGAAGAAGTGGAGGACGAACTGATGGAAGACTCATCAGATGAGGGAGACCTTGATCACATTTCTGTTGTGCGAGGTTGGGGGGAGAGGACAGAGGAAGGAAGCATGATTGTTACCTCGCCACCAACACAACAGGGACTTGGTGCTCCTGGATGCGCAACACACATGAGTGCCTTCTTGCTGCACTACCTGCAACATGACCCTCGAATTGTGAGAATTAGAAATAATCCTGACTACTGGGTTGCCACACTGTTAGATCCCCGGTACAAAAGTAAATTTGCAGAAATTATTCCTGCCATAGAAAGGGATGCACGCATGCAGGAGTATCAGCAGAGACTGTTGCAGAATCTTACATGTGCTTTTCCACAAAATACCAGTGGTGCACGTAGTGAATCTCACAGTTCCAACTTGCCAACCGTGGGACCGTCAAGTGTTCAGCACTCAAACCGTAACAGAACCACAGTATCTGCTGGTAACATCAATTTTGCGGAATCATTTCACCACTTTTTTAGCCCATCCTTTGCAAGGCCACAGGAGACAAGAAGTCTGACACATAGTCAACGCCTAGAGACGATAGTACAGGAGTATCTCCAAGTAACCATTGAAGCCACGACTGTGTCACTGGACCCTTGCTCTTTTTGGGCTTCCAATCTGGATAAATGGCCGGAGCTAGCCACTTACGCCTTGGAGATCTTGTCATGCCCCGCAGCCAGCGTTCTGTCTGAACGTGTGTTCAGCGCTGCTGGTGGTGTGCTGACAGATAAGCGCACGCGGCTCTCCACTGATAATGTAGACAGACTCACGTTCATAAAGATGAACAAATCATGGATCCGAAACCACTTTTCTACCCCTGTGTCATCCTGGGGAGAGTAAAAGCTTGATGATTGGTTAAAATCACCCTACCAACCTTTTTAAGCTTTCAAATTACTAATCATGTTTATCTGTATCTTGGCTGGAAAATAATTTGGGCTTTGTAGCAGTGTGCAGCACTGATTCTATTAGGCCATCTATAATAAGCTCCACCAGATTTAAAATTACTAATCATGTTTATCTGTATCTTGACTGGAAAATAATTTGGGCTTTGTAGCAGTGTGCAGCACTGATCCTATTAGGCCATCTATACTAAAGCTTCACCAGATTTAAAATTAATAATAATTTTTAGCTGCATCTAGCCCGGAAAATAATTTTGGGGCTCCGAGATGCGCAAGACACATAAGTGCCTTCTTGCTGCACTACCTGCAGCATGACCCTCATATTGTCAGAATTCGAAGTAATCATGACTACTGGGTTGCCACACTCTTAGATCCCCCAAACTTTTCGATCAACCTTTTCATTTTAATAAAGACCAAAAAAATGGTCATTTTTGAAATTATAAGCATTAGCAGGTTGTTAGAAACTGAAATCAAACAGTTTTCAACTCAAAACTTTATTCTAGGTGATGTTACATTTTCACATAGGACCCCTTGTTCGAAAGGAGCTTCTGAACTCTCTCGTCCATTGAATTTGTCAGGTTTTGGATGGTTTCTGCTTCAATTGTTTTGCATGAGGACAGAATACCCTCCCAGAGCTGTTGCTTAGATGTGAACTGCCTCCCGCCATCATAGACACTCCTTTTAATGATGCTCCAAAGGTTCTGAATGGGGTAGAGGTCAGGGGAGCATGGGGGTCACACCATAAGTTTGTCCCCTTTTATGCCCATATCAGCCAGAGATGCAGATGTTTTATGTGCAGCATGAGATGGTGCATTATCATGCAGAAAAATGATCTTGCTGTGAAATACACGGTTCTTCTTCTTGAACCATGGCAGGAAGTGCTGTTTGAGAAAATCCACATACATTATGGAGTTCATCTTTAGCGCCTTCAGGGATCCTAAAGGGGCCGACAATCTCTCTCCCCATGATTCCAGCCCAAAACATTACTCCACCTCCTCCTTGTTGGCGCTGTAGCCGTGTTTGCGTGGGGTGTCCATCAACCAGCCATCCTCCACTCCATCCATCTGGACCATCGAGCGCTGCACGGCACTCATCCGTGAACAAAACAGTTTTGAAATCAGTCTTCATGTAATGTTTGGCCCACTGGAGCCGTTTCTGCTTGTGTGAAGTGGATAGAGGAGGTCGACAGGATGGCGTATGCACAGCTGCAAACCTCTGAAGGACCCTGCATCTTGTTGTTCGGGGGACGTTGGAGGCACAAGCAGCTTCAAAAACTTGTCTGCTGCTATGACAAGGCTTTTTTGCCGCTGCTCTTTCAACCTGACGTAATTGCCTGTAGGAAAGAGTCCTCAATTTGCCCTTATCAGCACGCACACGTGTGTACTGTGAATCAGCTACATACTTCTTGATTGCCAAGACACTTCATCCTGATCATCGCACAATGTTGATTGTAGTCATTCCTTGACCTAAACACTCCACAATTTGTTGCTTCTCAGCAGCCGACACATCCTTTTTCTTTCCCATTTTGGCAGAAAATGTAGGCTGCTTAATAATGTGAGACAGCCTTCTTAAGTAGTCTTGCCTTTCATTGGACACAGCTGCCAAACTAATTAGCACAGGTGTCTGCAATTGCTTACAGTGATATAAAGAGCCCTGACACACATCACCATCAATGAGTTTAACTGACAAACAAACAAATTCTTCCCTTATCACTCCTAAACATTTTTGCATAATAATTTGGAACGCAGTGTACATGTGCTTTTCCACAAAACACCAGTGGTTCACGTAGTGAATCTTACAGTTCTAACTTGCCAACCGTGGTCTGTATGGAGTTGTTCAATAAAGGGACCAAAATTAAGATAACATAGATGGGAGAGGTCTCTATGAATAGGAATTCCTAAGTATTTGATACCCTGTGAGGGCCAGGCAAAGGGAAAGTTGGACTGGATGGAATCCTATATGGATTTGGGGAGGGAGACATCGAGGGCCTCAGACTTCGCTGCATTGATTTTAAAATTTGACCATGTAACAAAGTGATCTATTTCAGCCATAACAGCATGGATGGATATATGTGATTGAGTGATATATACTAGGACATCATCAGCAAATAGAGAGCACTTGTACTCGGTGCCTCCCACCTCAATCCACCTAATATTGGGGTTATGGCGAATTGATGAGAGCAGGTGCTCCGTCACTAGGATGTATAAGAGAGGGGACAGAGGACATCCCTGCCTTGTCCCATTGGTGATTGTGAAAGGTGATGAAAATGTTCTGACGCACCCACTGGGCCTTGGGACACCCGGAGCCGGACCCTTTTTGGTGGATGCTGGTGGTTGTAGTCTTCGTGGCGGCGACCCGGTTCCGTGGCTCAGGGTGGTCAAACCAGTGGCGGAACTATTTATGTGGTTTTGATGTTTAAATGTCCGACTACGCCACCCGTGGATTGCGGTCAGAGTGAACCGCCGCTACAGGGCAGACCGCTGAGGCTGGTGTTGTGGGTGCAGCAGAGCGTAGCATAACTCCCCACGGGAGGAGTATAGCCTCAGGGCAGTGTATGCGGAGGATGGGGGTGATGGTGCAGGGCAGCAGCAGTAACGACACGGAGTCAGTGATGCAGTTCAGGGCCTTTACTCACAGTTCTTATTATCCAGACCACGTCTGCAGGTAACGGCTGCCCACGTCGTACTGTGCTCACCAGGTGAGGGGCTCAGACAACTCCCAGATAACTTTGGAGGGCTTCACAGGACCCCCTTTGTGTGTCCTTTGTCTGGCCTTTCTTACCAACACTTCTGTCCGGCTGCCTCGGGCCTCCTCTTGTTAAACTTGGCGCCAGTTTCCCTGACCCTATGTGGTGCCTTCCTAGCGGGTGTAGCGAGGGGCTGCGCCACATAAAATGTCAGAGCCTCCGGTTTCTAGCTGAGGGTCGTTTCCTGCCTCCACTAGTTCGGGGACCGGTCTCCCCCTTTGGCCTGACCCCTCCACGCAGGTGGATTCGGGCGTGCGGTGGCGACTCGCCCGTCCGCACCCCTGGGATCCCTTCATTCCTCGTTCCTGGAGCCTTCTCCGCTCCTCTTCCTTCCTTCTCCCTCTTGCAGGCCTGGGCCTCTGTTACTAGGCCCGCCTCCGGAGCAGAGCTCATGCAGAGCCCCTGCTCCCTGCCACTTCTGCTCAGACTTCTCTGCACTGAACTAAGATGGTGCCCACCTTTTATACTCCCTTCTCAATGCACCCAGGAACTGCTTCCTCCCTGCTCCTGCACTACAGGGTTCCCCTTCCTCAGTGTTCCCTCTCCCCACTCCAGCCAGGGACAGGGACTGTCGTGCCCATCTCAGGGGCATATTGGTCGCCCTGCCCCACGGCAATGTGGTGTAATGCATGCAGGTGTCGGGTCCTGATCCACACTCCATCCTTACCTGAGAGTGAGATATCACACCTCTGGGTGAGGTGCAATACGTCTGTAGCAACCGAGCCCTCAGGGTGCTACAGTTCCATTTATCTTCAGCCTAGGTGACGTATTGTGATACAGGGCCGTGATTTTGGCTATAAAAGGGTCCCCTAGACCCCTACCCCAAGCTTTTTAAGAGAATCATATATGGCGTGCCAGGAGACTCTATGGAATGCTTTCTCAGCATCCAACGAGAGTATCTACTTACAAATTTTTAACTGCATCTAGCCCAGGAAATACTTTGTGCCTAGTAGCAGTGTCTGCTAGTCAGCGGATTATCCCGGCTGTTAAGCAAGCTACACCACCTGTAGTTTGGACACTTAATTTTTTCAAAGGAAATGCTTCGGGACCACGGGATACTCAGTGAAGAGCATCAGGAGGCACCCCAAGGCATAGGGGCTGGGACTGGCAGTAGGATGCCTTGCGGTGGACAGCCGAGCTCGATCCTTATAAAAGCTTTTTAACTGCAGCAGCTTTAGTGGACGCTACTGGAGCTGGAATTACGCGGCTGCTGGCATGAGACTTGCCCTCCAATAGATCCTTGTAAATGGATTTAAAGTGTATTCATTCAAATTAGAGAGACAATTTAAATTAAAAAACTTAGAGCTGCCTCCACCACAGGGGGGCTCGCTCGACCCACCAGCGGACAGGCACCAGTATTGGGAGAGGGGGGCTGGCCGTCAGGGTTCACCGCGGCTCTGGCACAAACCCGGCGACACGGAGGTGGCACGGGCAGGAGCGGACTGAACGTGTCGGCTTCTCACTTTTTGGATTTTAGAAGGGCATGACATGCCTATATCTGTGTCTCCCCCTCCTTTTACTCCTCCACCTCTTTTCTTTTCTCATGACTATGTGTACTTGTCACTTTTCCATGTGTTAGTTGTGTCTTCTGAGCAGTTTGTCAGCTTTTGGACACCTTTGAAGGTGTTTTCTATGTGTTTCTATGTGTTTTTGTTTGCCTGCCATTGGTTTTAACGGTGTTCGAAGGTGTTCGACGAACAGTTCGGCGAACACACGGGTGTTCGACGAACCGAACTCAAACACTACGGGGGTGGCTCAACACTAGTCAGTAGCGGGTGTATGGAGTGGGCTCACAGGGTGAGCTCCCCTCATACCAAGCAGGTAATGACTGTGACATACACCAGGACCTGTCAATAACAGCCGCGGGAGCGCGGAGCACGTCAGTTTATACCGCAGGGGGTCAGTCTATGCGCCTATCCGTGTGCTCATGATGTGATAGGTCGCCGATGGGTTGCTATGACAGCAGGGTGGGGTTAGACCTGGCTCTAGGTGGACGCCACGTGCTACTCCAGGACAGACCTTGGACACACAGCAGCTGACCCCCAAAGGGGCAGGAAGCATGAACAGCCAGGAACGGGTAGACTTGGCGAGTACAGGCAGGCAATGCAGGTATACTGGAAGACAAGGCAGGTACAGACTGGCACGGCTGGTATACAGACTGGCACAGCAGGTACGACTGTTATACCGACTGGCATGGCAACTGCAGGCAGGTACGGCTGGTATGCAGACTGGCAGGACAGGTACGGTGTTATGCACACGCCCGGGCTAAGCGGCGTGTGCGTGTGATTGGTAGTGATTCCACTGGACCGTGCCGGAGAGTGAATGCCTGGAGGGGCGTGACTAAGTATTCACCCGATCCGACCAGGGTCGCACGACGGCATACGACGCCAGTGCACCAAGGAGGAACCGAGCAGAGGGACCAGGTGCTACTCCAGGACAGACCCCGGACACGGCTGTTGACCCACACAGGGGAATACAGGAACAGGCTGGTAGGCTGGCACACAGACTGGTGGGTATAGGCAGGCACGACTGGTATGCAGGCAGGCGGGTATGCAGGCAGGGGGGTAAAGGCAAGCACAGCTAGAGTGCAGACAGGGAGGCACTAGCAGGTAGGAACACAGGCGGGATAGGACCCAGTACACACCGGGACTCAGGAACAATACAGGCAGAGGGTTACAGGCAAGCACAGCTAGAGTGCAGACAAGGCTGAGCAGGGAGGACAGGGCTCTGTTCACACAGAACAGACAGGAAGGGAAAGACAGAGCCAGATACTCACACAGTACTTGCAGAGACAACAAGCAGGAGTTAGGTACGAGTTCAGACTCTGCAGAAAAAGGAAGGGAACGGACATAGAGGCAAAACAGGTAAAGGATAGGAGAGAGTTCAGACTGGAACTGAGTGTACGGAGGAGACCGACACTGCAGAGGGATACAGGAGCGGGTCTGGGAATACGGCCCCCAGAGAGGCGGAACGAACAGGCAAGGAGCGTGTTCAGACAGGACAGAACAGACACAGGAGCGGGTCTAGGAAATCGGCCACTAGAAGGCGGAACGAACAGGCAAGGAGCGTGTTCAGACAGGACAGACCAGACACAGGAGCGGGTCTAGGAAATCGGCCACTAAAAGGCGGAACGAACAGGCAAGGAGCGTGTACAGACAGGACAGACCAGACACAGGAGCGGGTCTAGGAAATCGGCCACTAGAAGGCGAGAGGAACAGGCTAGGAGCGAGTTCAGACAGGTCAGACAAGATACAGGAACGGGACTCAGTTCAGACACGGGAGCTGATACCGCAAAGCAGGAGACATACAGGACTCAGTTCAGACACGGGAACTGATACAAAAAGCAGGAGACAAGAGACGGGACCTGGCACCTTCAGAGTGCAAGCACACACTGAAGGAAACACTATGCACAGGCAGGGATAGAAGGGAGCTGCTGAGCTATATACCAAGTGACAGACAGCAATAGGCTGAGGACGCACAAGGGGTGTGACCCACAGCAGGTACAAAAAGCAGGAAGTGATCGGGCGCCGCCCTTAAGCAGCAGAAACAGACACAAACAGACAGCATGGAGGGAAGCCAGAGAGACATTCTGGACAGGAGATCAAGTGCGCCCTCTTGCACAGTGGGAGATGGACCACCATGCAAGGACGCCGCCAGGTATGTTACAGTACCTCCCCCCTTACGCCCCCTCTTCTTCAGGCCTGCCAGAATCTTCCGCAGGGAATTCGAGGACCAGTCGTTCACTGGGTTGGAGGGGGACAGAGACTTAAGGGTAATCTCTGCCTCGAGGTACATCTTGTCAAGCTCACAGGAAGAAATAGACGGGTTATCAGGTACATAATGAGGAAAAGTCACTGTCTCTTTGTTATCTGGTGGTATCCCGGAGGATTCAGGAAACAACTGAAGGTCCTCCGCCGGGTCAGAAGAGTGCAGAGGCTCAGAGAAAACAACTGCTTCAGAGTACACTAGGTCGGACTCACTGGAGGAAGCAGGCGAGGTATCGGGTACCGAGTATAGGAAAGTCTCTGTCCATTCACCACCAGGTGGCACCCCGAAGGGTTCTGAACACAACTGGAGGTCCTCCGCCTGGTCGGAGGGGTGTAGAGACTCGGGAGTAACCTCTGCTTCGGAGTACACTAGGTCGGACTCACTGGACGAAGCGAGCGAGGTATCAGGTACAGGATATAGGAAAGTCTCTGTCCATTCACCACCAGGTGGCACCCCGAAGGATTCTGAACACAACTGGAGGTCCTCCGCCTGGTCGGAGGGGTGTAGAGACTCAGGAGTAACCTCTGCTTCGGAGTACACTAGGTTGGACTCACTGGACGAAGCGAGCGAGGTATCAGGTACAGAGTATAGGAGAGTCTCTGTCCTTTCGCTACCAGGTAGCACCCCGAAGGGTTCAGGAGACAACTGGAGATCCTCCGCCTGGTCGGAGGGGTGTAGAGACTCGGAGGTAACTACCACTTTGGGGTACCCATTGTCAGGCTCACAGGACGAAGCGGACAAAGTATTGTGTACCGGGTGTAGAGAAGTCTCTCTCCATTTGTCATCGAGTGGTATCCCGGAGGGTTCAGGAGGCAACAGGGGATCCTCCGCCAGGTAGTAGAGGTGCACAGACTCTGAGGTAACCACAGCTTTGGAGCATCCTTGGACATGCACACCGGTTAAAGAGAGAGAAGCATCTGATGCCGGGTGCAGGAAGTTCTCCTGTGTGGAGTCTGGATGGGCAGAAGTCTCTTCAGCCAGGAGAACTGGTGCACTACCCACGCACATTACCCATTGGGGTCTCTCCGGGATACAGGGAGATGAAGCTTCAGTAGGGACTTCAAGGTTGGGGTCAGGAGGTCTCAGGGAGGACAGACCCTGGCGTGACGGCTTGCCTCTAAGTCTAGCACGTCTGGACTGCCTCTTGAGGTTGAGAGAAGTATTCCGGAAAGCGTAGTCACCCTGTGAGGATTCTGGGTGGGCAGTAGTCTCATTGGGCTGGAGGACTATTGCGCTACCCACACACATTACCCGTCGGGGCTGCTCCGGGATATTGGGAAGTGAAGCTTCAGCAGGGGCTTCAGAGTTAGGGTCCTCGAAGACCATACGAAAGGCCACCAGGAAGGCCTGCAGGTCAAGGATGACAGGATCCCATGCTTCCCATAGGGGGGTGACCCATTTCAAGGCATCACCCGCTAGGTAGTTAATCATAAAGGCCACTTTAGCCCAATCGGAAGGAAAATAGAGAGGGTAGGCCTTAAAGTGTAGCATGCATTGCTCCACAAATGCACGACACTGTCTTGGATCCCCATAGTAACGTGGCGGATCCGCAGGAACGAGAGCTGATAGATCCATCTGGACGGGTGCGTAATTCGCCTGGAACTCAGCTAAAGGGGGAAAAAAATTTATTTATTTATTTTAATGCATGTATTCGCTGGAAAAACTTCTCAAAGAGCGAAGGCCGTGGGGCTCAACGGGAACCATGGCCTGAGCATGCTGTTATGCACACGCCCGGGCTAAGCGGCGTGTGCGTGTGATTGGTAGTGATTCCACTGGACCGTGCCGGAGAGTGAATGCCTGGAGGGGCGTGACTAAGTATTCACCCGATCCGACCAGGGTCGCACGACGGCATACGACGCCAGTGCACCAAGGAGGAACCGAGCAGAGGGACCAGGTGCTACTCCAGGACAGACCCCGGACACGGCTGTTGACCCACACAGGGGAATACAGGAACAGGCTGGTAGGCTGGCACACAGACTGGTGGGTATAGGCAGGCACGACTGGTATGCAGGCAGGCGGGTATGCAGGCAGGGGGGTAAAGGCAAGCACAGCTAGAGTGCAGACAGGGAGGCACTAGCAGGTAGGAACACAGGCGGGATAGGACCCAGTACACACCGGGACTCAGGAACAATACAGGCAGAGGGTTACAGGCAAGCACAGCTAGAGTGCAGACAAGGCTGAGCAGGGAGGACAGGGCTCTGTTCACACAGAACAGACAGGAAGGGAAAGACAGAGCCAGATACTCACACAGTACTTGCAGAGACAACAAGCAGGAGTTAGGTACGAGTTCAGACTCTGCAGAAAAAGGAAGGGAACGGACATAGAGGCAAAACAGGTAAAGGATAGGAGAGAGTTCAGACTGGAACTGAGTGTACGGAGGAGACCGACACTGCAGAGGGATACAGGAGCGGGTCTGGGAATACGGCCCCCAGAGAGGCGGAACGAACAGGCAAGGAGCGTGTTCAGACAGGACAGAACAGACACAGGAGCGGGTCTAGGAAATCGGCCACTAGAAGGCGGAACGAACAGGCAAGGAGCGTGTTCAGACAGGACAGACCAGACACAGGAGCGGGTCTAGGAAATCGGCCACTAAAAGGCGGAACGAACAGGCAAGGAGCGTGTACAGACAGGACAGACCAGACACAGGAGCGGGTCTAGGAAATCGGCCACTAGAAGGCGAGAGGAACAGGCTAGGAGCGAGTTCAGACAGGTCAGACAAGATACAGGAACGGGACTCAGTTCAGACACGGGAGCTGATACCGCAAAGCAGGAGACATACAGGACTCAGTTCAGACACGGGAACTGATACAAAAAGCAGGAGACAAGAGACGGGACCTGGCACCTTCAGAGTGCAAGCACACACTGAAGGAAACACTATGCTCAGGCAGGGATAGAAGGGAGCTGCTGAGCTATATACCAAGTGACAGACAGCAATAGGCTGAGGACGCACAAGGGGTGTGACCCACAGCAGGTACAAAAAGCAGGAAGTGATCGGGCGCCGCCCTTAAGCAGCAGAAACAGACACAAACAGACAGCATGGAGGGAAGCCAGAGAGACATTCTGGACAGGAGATCAAGTGCGCCCTCTTGCACAGTGGGAGATGGACCACCATGCAAGGACGCCGCCAGGTATGTTACATACGGCTGGTATATAGACTGGTACGGCTGGTATACAGACTGGTACGGCTGGTATATAGACTGGCACGGCAAGTACGGCTGGTATACAGACTGGTACGTCTGGTATATAGACTGGCATGGCAACTGCTGGCATATATGGCTGGTATTTAGACTGGCACAGCAACTGCAGGCAGGTATAGCTGTTATACAGACTGGCATGGCAACTGCAGGCAGGTGCGGCTGGTATACAGACTGGCAAGGCAGGTGCAGGCAGGAACGGCTGGTATACAGACTAGCACGGCAACTGCAGACCGGTACGGCTGGTATACAGACTGGCTTGGCAGGTGTTAGGCAAGTACGCCTGGTGTGCTGGCAGGTACGGCTGGTATACAGACTGGCACGGCAGGTGCGGCTGGTATACAGATTTGCATGGCTGGTATACAGACTGGCACAGCAAGTGCAGTCAGGTACAGCTGATATACAGACCGGCACAGCAACTGAAGGCAGGTGCGGCTGGTATACAGGCAGGTGCAGGCACATACGGCTGATATACAGACCGGCACATCAACTGCAGGACGGTACGGCTGGTATACAGGCAGGTATGGCAGATGCAGACAAGTACGGCTGTTATATAGACTGGCACAGCAAGTGCAGGCAGGTACGGCTGGTACACAGGCAGGTGCAGGCATGTACGGCTGGTATACAGACTGGCATGGCAGGTATGGCTGGTATACAGACTGGCTTGGCAAGTGTAGGCAGGTACGGCTGGTATACAGACTGGCACGGCAGGTACAGCTGGTATACAGGCAGGTACTGGAAGATAGACAAAGACAGGGGACCTGAGAACCAGCGAGCATGCAAACAAGCAGAGTGAACACGTTGCCCAGGCACCTCCCAACAGGTGGAGGTGCCTTAAATAATAAGTGTCTCCCAGCCATTGACTGGGGACACTTTAGGATTGCACGCGCTGTCTCTTTAAGAGATGGGGAGTGCACCCTAAGAACAGTGCCCAGGGATCTGCCAGGTGTGCGCAGACCCTGAGGAACAGGAAGAGGACGTGCGCGCCGAGGGTTGGGGCGGTGAGTAAGTCAGCGTCTCTGCCGGGGGAGGGGAGGATGGGAAGCATGCAGGGATTCCGGCGCTACAAGTATCACCAACAACGCATGTCACAATACACATTACACAATAAAATACACTGCAAGAATACAGGAGGGAATGTGGACAGTATGTCCATCTCCTTACATTTCACCCTTCTTTAACGATGGCTGTCCTCGGCCATTTGGAATCTGGCAGACACCAATGCATTTCACCTCACATAATATACATTAAACTGCATGGAGTTCTTTTATTCTAGAGCGACACAGACCCAGTCCTATTTGGTTAGGACTCCGGAACTGCGACCATCCGAAACCTTCTTAACCCAGCACTAGTCCATCAGGAAAATCTGGCCCCTTTTTAGCAAGGGCCCTGGAACCACCACACGACAAAGTCTTTCTCTCTGCAAGATATCCCCAAGGGCACAGTTCATGGTCTCTGCATCAGTCCTTAGGACAGGGAGCCAGTCCATTAGCTCCACTCCTGTCCAACAAACAGGTATGTAGTCTCTTAAGGGTAATGTCTACCCTGGATTGGGGTCAGTCATTAACTTACCAAGCCTCGTAGACAGCAGCGGGATTCACTATTGCAACTGGAAGTCCTGTGGGCACTTCGCCCGCAGTCCCTAGCTGCTCAGCGGAACTGTAGAAACTTGCGGTTGTCTCCTTAAATTCGTCCTCTATACGAGCCCCCATGTATGAAGGAATAAGGAGGACTCTAGGAATAGGCACCTCCAACAGGGGCTGTGCTGCCACTGCCTGTTCGGTCTTTGGCCCCATCTTCACCCCGAAGACAGCCACCGAAAACCACCCCCGTGGACCATCTTCCTCAAGCAATTGAACTCTTTCTCCGGGCTGCAGGTTCTGGGAACACGCGTCATGTGCTTGGCGAGGTCTTCGCCGTCGGGGCTGTCAAACTGAGTTTACACCCATTCCTCCCTCTGTTTCTTGCCTCGAATCATATCCGCGATTCAACAAGCTCTTGTAGTCTTGGCTATTATCACTAAGGCAGGGACCGCTTTAGAAGTCTGTGGGAAACCCACTGGTGTTTAAGCACTTAAGACTTCCAGTCCCTTGGCCCTTCCACGGGCCATAAACCAGGTCAAGCTAAGATGTTCAACCTCCGGCTCACGTTCTGCCTCTGGCTCTTTTTCAGGGGACTCAGTGACCTTCTCCGCCTGGCCACCTGGCCTTACTTCTTCCTCTACTAGTATCATTATCTGCCGCATCAGGAGTGGAACAATCAAATGGAAAGTACAGGGTGATTCACTCGCTACTTTACCTGGAAAATTGCTGTAACTTCTAAAAGAGACGGTCGACCGTTCTGAAATTTGAACTGTACATATCTTGGTTCATGAGTAACGAGATGTTTTAAAAATGTCCACCGTTCGCATCCAAGCACGCCTGCACGCACCGTTCCATATTGTTGAATGTATTCCACAGGACATCTGGGGTCATTGCCTGAATTTCTCGCTGTATGTTCTCTCAGAGTGCCTGTAATGTTCGTGGCTTGTTACTGTACATCCAACCTTTCAAATGGCCCCAAAGGAAAAAATCAGGCAATCTTGGTGGCCTCAGTCCCTTGGAGATTACTCTGTCATCAAAGAAAGCTTCAATACATGGTTTAGACAGCCGATTTCGACCTCCAAACTTCTTTAGAAACTCACTTTGGCGCCTCTTTAAGGACTTAGTTTTCCAATAAGTTTTCACAATGAAATCACTCTCCTTCAAATTGTAGCACCACATAAACTACCAACACGCAGAAAGGCGTGCAGCAAGTCTATCTGGTAGTGGAGACGACCGGCATGGGGACAAGTTAGCAAGACCACTCGGTGTGAGGATGTTTCTCGTCGCTGTTGCTGAGGTTCATTGCACTCTCACTTCCCTTGAACCAAAGTATGTGCAGTCCAATCGTCCATACGGTCGACCGTCTCTTTTAAAAGTTACAGCAATTTTTCCAGGTAAAGTAGTGAGTGAATCACACTATATAATAGAAACTGGTCACCATTTCTCAATTTTTCACCCAATCTTGGTTTTGGCTTATAAATACTGATGTAAAATACTGACCAAATACTGAACGTGCGAACGTGGCCTTAGGATAGGTAATCAGTACCAGATGGGTGGTGATCTGACAAATCAGCTGTTAGCAGTTTCCACTGTGGCTGGATGTACACAGAGTAGGAACACCACAGTGCTAAACTCTGTGTAGTGACCGCTCTCAGGTACAGCAGTTCAGCTACTATTAAAGTGAATTTGGTCTCAGGTGCAATGTCTGAGAACGGGGGTGTGATGTTCCAGCTCTGACACCATTTACTTACATCAAAGTTACTTTTGTTGCTTATACCAATGTCCCATTCCTATTATTCTGCGTGTTCCTGTAATAGGAGCCACCATTGTAACAAGTCAACTCATGAAATTTCTTCCCACTTAAATATTCCACCATCACTTAAAAGTAGCATTATTAAAAAGTTTAAGTAACTGCAGTAACTCAGCCGCAAAGTAAAGACCACGTAAAGTTACAGAGCGGGGTCACCGAGTGCTGAGGAGCAGAGTGGGTTAAAAGTGTTGTCCACTCTTGGCAACTCGCTTTGTAATTTTGCACGATTGGAGACAAGTCTGGAGATCCTGCGGCCATGGTAGTACGTTTAGGACATGCCGTCTGCACACAGTAGCATGAGCAACATGCAGCCGGGTGTTATGTTGAAAAAAAAGCTTTGGAGAAATGGTCGAACCACTGAGGTGTTATAGGACCTGGAATGAAGACTAGAGGAGTTCGGCTACTGTACATTTATGCCACCAAACACAATAATCCCAGGAGCGTGAACGTCGTAACATTCCTACTTAAAGGCAAAAATGAAATTTGTGAACATACCCTAAGCCAGGAATCTAAGGGGGGAAATGTACACACCATCAACCACGTTCCCCATGGTCCTGTTGCATCCCCCCTGGTTTGAATTCAATACTGAAACACTCTTAGCTCCTAAACCATAGACCCTGGATATGGCATCTACGTCCCCAAGCTGATATTTGGATCAGTCCTCTATAGAAAAATTAAAATTTCTATGACTTGGGAGCTTAGAAAATACATCCCTAGAGTTCTGTTTCTGTTACGGATCCGGGTGGTCGAACCTCTGTGCTTTGATGCAAGGAGGGACCAGAGGGGCATAACTAAGTGCTTACTCGGACCGACCCAGGTCACACGGCGGCTTAGTCGACTCCGTGAACCAAGGAGGGACTGGGCAGGCGAACCAGGTGCCACTCTGGGACTGACCTTGTGTGAGAGCAGGTGACTCCCACAGGTCAGATGACAGGAGCTGACCGGTACAGCGGATTAGCATGGCAGGTAGGCTGGCGGGTGATCCGAGTAGACAAGCAGGCGGGTACGGCGGCTAGCCAGACAGGTACTCCGGGTAAGCGAGCAGGCGGGTATGGCAGGTAACTGGCAGGTGCTCCAGGTAGGCAGGCCGGCGAGCACGGCAGATAATTGGCTGGTGCTCCGGGTAGGTAGGCTGACGGGCACGGCTGATAGAAAGACTGGCGGGCTGGACTGTTAGACAGACTTGCGGGCAGGACTGTTAGACTGGCGGGCAAGGAACCTGGGGGCTGAGGAGAGTGTTAGCACACAAACAACATCCTTGCACAGGCACTTCCATTTTGGCGGAGGTGCTTAATATAGGGGCAATACTCAGGCCATTGGCCAGGGACTCTTTAGGACGGCGCGCGCGGCCCCTTTAAGAGGGAGGGAGCGTGCACGCGCCCTAAGCACAGTGCCCGGGAGGCTGCACACAGTACGCGCCTCAGCAGCAGGAGAACAGGAAGGCGCCGACCAGGACCACGGCGGTGAGGGGAACAGCGTCTCTGCCCGGCAGGAGGCAGAGACTCCAATGCTACAGTACCCCCCTTTACACCCCCTCTTCTTTAAGCCCGCGATAAATTTTTCTAGAAGATGAGGGACATGAATGTTGTCCCTGGGCTCCAAAGACCTCTCCTCAGGGCCAAACCCCTTCCAATCCACAAGAAAGAAAGTCCTCTTACCCTCTTGGTGGCCAAAATGTTTTTTACCTCAAAGATGTCCTCAACGGAGACTGGAGCTGGAGTGATACCTGGATCGTCAGAGAAAGAATTAAGGACAACCGGTTTGAGGAGAGACACGTGAAAATAGTTGGGAAGCCGTAAGGAGGCCGGAAGTTTCAGCTTGTAAGCCACCGGATTAATTTGGTTCAGAACCTTCGAATGGACCGATGAACCACGGACCCAACTTGTAAGATGGTTATCTTAAGACGAACATATTTGGAAGAAAGCCAGACCTTGTCTCCCAGACGGAATAGAGGCGGATCCAGACATCTCTTATCAGCATGCTTCTTCATCCGCTCCGAGGACTGAAGAAGCGCAGATCTAATGTCTTCCCAAATTGCAGAAAATTCGCTGATGAGAGACTCCACGGCAGGATTGTCCACTGAAGAGAAGACGGGAAACGGAATCCGGGGGTGTTGACCGTAGACCACAAAAAACTGAGTTTTAGCAGAAGACTCTCTCTCATGGTTGTTATAGAAAAACTCGGCCCAGGGCAGGAGCTCAACCCAATCGCTATGGTGAGCGTTGACAAAGTGTCGAAGAAAACTGGTGAGGATTTGATTGATGCATTCCACTTGGCCATTGGACTGAGGATGATAGGCAGAAGAAAAATCCAAGGAGACATCCAGCAGCTTGCACGTGGCTCTCCAGAAGCACAAAGTGAATTGAACTCCGCGATCCGAGACAATGTGGAGGGGTAGGCCGTGAAGACAGAAGATGTGATGGATGAAGTCCTTAGCCAGCACCGGTGCAGACAGAAGACCAGGCAGGGGAATGAAGTGGGCCATCTTAGAAAAGCGGTCAGCGACCAACCAAATGACAGTACAACCGGCAGAAACAGGGAGATCCGTGATGAAGTCCATTGCAATATGTTGCCACGGAGCGGAAGGCACGGGAAGAGGAAGAAGACTGCCGGCTGGGAGGTGCCTAGGTATCTTGTTACGGTTCCAAGAGGAACAAGCCGCGACAAATTCCGCAACCTCCTTACGCAGGGTGGGCCACCAATAATGTCGGGAAATGAGCAGAAATGTCTTCCTCTGGCCGGCGTGACCAGCCAGTTTGGACGAATGACCCCACAGTAAAACTTTCTTCCGATCCTGAACCGCTGCAAAAGTCTTACCGGGAGGTAGATGAGACAGGTCAAGCGGAGCAACAGTCATTATTTTGGAGGGGTCAATGATATGTAGAGGCTCCTTCTCCTGGTCAGTAGACAAAAATGAACGGGATAGTGTGTCGGCTTTAATGTTCTTGTCTGCCGGGCGGTAGTGAAGAGTAAAGCAGAATCGAGCGAAGAATAGAGACCATCTGGCTTGACGCGGGTTTAGTCTTTGGGTATTCTGCAAAGAAGCTAGGTTTTTATGGTCAGTGTAGATGACCACTGGATGCAGAGCCCCCTCCAGCAAGTAGCGCCACTCCTCCAGCGCTAATTTGATGGTTAGTAGCTCTCGATCTCCTATGGAGTAGTTGCGTTCGGACGAGGAGAAGAGCTTGGAGAAGAAGCCACAGGTTACCATTCTCCCGAACGAGGATGTCTGGGTGAGCACCGCTCCGGCCCCGGAGGAGGAGGCATCAGCCTCCAGGAAGAACTGCTTAAGACTTAAGACTTCCAGTCCCTTGGCCCTTCCACGGGCCATAAACCAGGTCAAGCTAAGAGGTTCAACCTCCGGCTCACGTTCTGCCTCTGGGTCTTTTTCAGGGAACTCAGTGACCTTCTCCACCTGGCCTTACCTCTTCCTCTACTAGTATCATTATCTGCCGCATCAGGAGTGGAACAAACAAATGGAAAGTACAGGGTGATTCGCTCGCTACTTTACCTGGAAAATTGCTGTAACTTCTAAAAGAGACGGTCGACCGTTCTGAAATTTGAACTGTACATATCTTGGTTCATGAGTAACGAGATGTTTTAAAAATGTCCACCGTTCGCATCCAAGCACGCCTGCACGCACCGTTCCATATTGTTCAATGTATTCCGCGGGACATCTGGGGTCATTGCCTGAATTTCTCGCTGTATGTTCTCTCGGAGTGCCTGTAATGTTCGTGGCTTGTTACTGTACATCCAGCCTTTCAAATGGCCCCAAAGGAAAAAATCAGGCAATCTTGGTGGCCTCAGTCCCTTGGAGATTGCTCTGTCATCAAAGAAAGCTTCAATACATGGTTTAGACAGCAGATTTCGACCTCCAAACTTCTTTAGAAACTCACTTTGGCGCCTCTTTAAGGACTTATTGGAAAACTAAGTTTTCACAATGAAATCACTCTCCTTCAAATTGTAGCACCACATAAACTACCAACACGCAGAAAGGCGTGCAGCAAGTATAGGATTTTTACAGGATGAAAATGGAGAAATGGTAAGAGAGGATGTTGAGAAGGCCGAACTTTTTAATTCCTATTTTGCATCTGTTTTTTCTCAGAAAGAAAATGTAACATCAACTGATCTTCACTGTCCTTTTAAAGGAATAGAGGAATCCAAGTTATCTGTAAACAGAAAGATTGTGAGGGAATATTTAGCTAACATAAATGAGTTCAAGTCTCCAGGTCCAGATGAATTACACCCCAGAGTACTGAAGGAGATCGTAGAAGAAATTTTAGAACCACTCTCCATAATCTTTGAAAATTCTTGGAGAACAGGAGAAGTCCCAGAAGACTGGAGAAGAGCAAATGTTGTTCCTATCTTCAAAAAGGGGAAGAAGGTGGACCCAGGGAACTATAGGCCGGTGAGTCTGACTTCTATACCAGGAAAGATCTTTGAACAAATTATTAAACAACATGTATGTAAGTACATGGATAAGAATGAAGTGATTAACCAGAGTCAGCATGGGTTTGTAACTAACAAGTCATGTCAGACTAACTTAATTTCCTTCTATGACAGAATCACTGACTGGGTGGATCAGGGAAATGCTGTAGATATAGTATATCTTGACTTCAGCAAAGCATTTGACAAAGTATCTCACACCATCCTTATTGAAAAAATGACCAAGTATGCAATGGACCAGGCAACTGTTAGGTGGATTCATAACTGGCTTAGTGATCGGACTCAAAGGGTGGTTGTAAATGGCTTCACATCCAGCTGGATGAATGTCTCAAGTGGGGTACCACAGGGCTCCGTCCTGGGACCTGTATTGTTCAACATCTTTATCAATGATTTAGATGAAGGAGTTGAGGGTAAACTGATTAAATTTGCTGATGACACAAAGCTAGGAGGGATAGCTAATACTAGAGAAGAGAGAGAGAGGATTCAAAAAGACCTAAATAAACTGGAGCAGTGGGCAGCAACCAACAGAATGGTTTTTAACAGGGAAAAATGCAAAGTACTACATCTGGGCAATAAAAATGAAAAAAGCATATACAGAATGGGAGGAATAGAGCTAAGCAACAGTACATGTGAAAAAGACTTAGGTATACTAATAGATCATAGACTGAACATGAGTCAACAGTGTGATGCAGCAGCAAAAAAGGCAAATACAATTCTGGGATGTATTAACAGAAGCATACAGTCTAGATCACGTGAAGTCATTATCGGTCTTTACTCCTCTTTGGTCAGACCTCATCTGGAATACTGTGTACAGTTTTGGGCACCACATTTTAAAAAAGACATAGACAAACTGGAGCAAGTTCAGAGAAGAGCGACCAGAATGGTGACTGGTCTGCAAACCATGTCCTATGAGGAACGGTTGCAGGATTTGGGAATGTTTAGCTTGCAAAAAAGAAGACTGAGAGGAGACTTAATAGCTGTCTACAAATATGTCAAGGGCTGTCACATTGTAGAAGGATCATCTTTATTCTCATTTGCACAAGGAAAGACTAGAAGCAATGGGATGAAACTAAATGGGAGGAGACACAGATTAGATATTAGAAAAAACTTTTTGACAGTTAGGGTGATTAATGAGTGGAACAGGCTGCCACGAGAGGTGATGAGTTCCCCTTCAATGGACGTCTTCAAACAGAGGCTGGACAGACATCTGTCTGAGATGATCTAGTGAATCCTGCTTTGAGCAGGGGGTTGGACCAGATGACCCAGGAGGTCCCTTCCAACTCTACCATTCTATGATTCTATATCTGGTAGTGGAGACGACCGACATGGAGACAAGTTGGCAAGACCACTCGGTGTGAGGATGTTTCTCGTCGCTGTTGCTGAGGTTCATTGCACTCTCACTTCCCGTGAACCAAAGTATGTGCAGTCCAATCGTCCGTACGGTCGACCGTCTCTTTTAAAAGTTACAGCAATTTTTCCAGGTAAAGTAGTGAGTGAATCACACTGTATAATAGAAACAGGTCACCATTTCTCAATTTTTCACCCAATCTTGGTTTTGGCTTATAAATATTGACGTAAAATACTGACCAAATACTGAACGTGCGAACGTGGACTTAGGATAGGTAATCAGTACCAGATGGGTGGTGATCTGACAAATCAGCTGTTAGCAGTTTCCACTGTGGCTGGATGTACACAGAGTAGGAACACCACAGTGCTAAACTCTGTGTAGTGACCGCTCTCAGGTACAGCAGTTCAGCTCCTATTAAAGTGAATTTGGTCTCAGGTGCAATGTCTGAGAACGGGGGTGTGATGTTCCAGCTCTGACACCATTTACTTACATCAAAGTTACTTTTGTTGCTTATACCAGTGTCCCATTCCTATTATTCTGCGTGTTCCTGTAATAGGAGCCACCATTGTAACAAGTCAACTCATGAAATTTCTTCCCACTTAAATATTCCACCATCGCTTAAAAGTAGCATTATTAAAAAGTTTAAGTAACTGCAGTAACTCAGCCGCAAAGTAAAGACCACGTAAAGTTACAGAGCGGGGTCACCGAGTGCTGAGGAGCAGAGTGGGTTAAAAGTGTTGTCCACTCTTGGCAACTCGCTTTATAATTTTGCACGATTGGAGATAAGTCTGGAGATCCTGCGGCCATGGTAGCACGTTTAGGACATGCAGTCTGCTCACAGTAGCATGAGCAACATGCAGCCGGGTGTTATGTTGAAAAAAAAGCTTTGGAGAAATGGTCGAACCACTGAGGTGTTATAGGACCTGAAATGAAGACTAGAGGAGTTCGGCTACTGTACATTTATGCCACCAAACACAATGATTCCAGGAGCGTGAACGTCGTAACATTCCTACTTAAAGGCAAAAATGAAATATGTGAACATACCCTAAGCCAGGAATCTAAGCGGGGAAATGTACACACCATCAACCACTTTCCCCATGGTCCTGTTGCATCCCCCCTGGATTGAATTCAATGCTGAAACACTCTTAGCTCCTAAACCATAGACCCTGGATATGGCATCTACGTCACCAAGCTAATATTTGGATCAGTCCTCTATAGAAAAATTAAAATTTCTATGACTTGGGAGCTTAGAAAATACATCCCTAGAGTTCTGTTTCTGTTACGGATCCGGGTGGTTGAACCTCTGTGCTTTGATGCAAGGAGGGACCAGAGGGGCATAACTAAGTGCTTACTTGGACCGACCCAGGTCACACGGCGGCTTTGTCGACTCCTTGAACCAAGGAGGGACCGGGCAGGCGAACCAGGTACCACTCTGGGACCGACCTTGTGTGAGAGCAGGTGACTCCCACAGGTCAGATGACAGGAGCTGACCGGTACAGCGGATTAGCATGGCAGGTAGGCTGGCGGGTGATCCGGGTAGACAAGCAGGCGTGTACGGCGGCTAGCCAGACAGGTACTCCGGGTAAACGAGCAGGCGGGTATGGCAGGTAACTAGGCAGGTGCTCTGAGTAGGCAGGCTGCCGGGCACGGCAGGTAACTGGCAAGTGCTCCGGGTAGGTAGGCTGACGGGCATGGCTGATAGAAAGACTGGCGGGCTGAACTTTTAGACAGACTGGCGGGCAGGACTGTTAGACTGGCGGGCAAGGAACCTGAGGGCTGAGGAGAGTGTTAGCACACAAACAACATCCTTGCACAAGCGCTTCCATTTTGGAGGAGGTGCTTAATATAGGGGCAATACTCAAGCCATTGGCCGGAGACTCTTTAGGACGGCGCACGCGGCTCCTTTAAGATGGAAGGGGCGTGCACGCGCCCTAAGCACAGTGCCCGGGAAGCTGCGCGCAGTACGCGCCTCAGCAGCAGGAGAACAGGAAGGCGCCGGACCAGGACCGCGGCGGTGAGGGGAACAGCGTCTCTGCCCGGCAGAAGGCAGAGACGCCGGTGCTACAGTACCCCCCTTTACACCCCCTCTTCTTTAAGCCCGCAAGAAATTTTTCTAGAAGATGAGGGGCATGAATGTTCTCCCTGGGCTCCCAAGACCTCTCCTCAGGGCCAAACCCCTTCCAATCCACAAGAAAGAAAGTCCTCTTACCCTCTTGGTGGCCAAAATGTTTTTTACCTCAAAGATGTCCTCAACGGAGACTGGAGCTGGAGTGATACCTGGATCGTCAGAGAAAGAATTAAGGACATCCGCTTTGAGGAGAGACACGTGAAAAGAGTTGGGAAGCCGTAAGGAGGCCGGAAGTTTCAGCTTGTAAGCCCCCGGATTAATTTTGTTCAGAACCCCGAATGGACCGATGAACCGCGGACCCAACTTGTAAGATGGTTATCTTAAGACGAACATATTTGGAAGAAAGCCAGACCTTGTCTCCCGGACGGAATAGAGGCGGATCCAGACGTCTCTTAGCAGCATGCTTCTTCATCCACTCCGAGGACTGAAGAAGCGCAGATCTAGTGTCTTCCCAAATTGCAGAAAATTCGCTGATGAGAGACTCCACGGCAGGATTGTGCACTGAAGAGAAGACGGGAAACGGAATCCGGGGGTGTTGACCGTAGACCACAAAAAACAGAGTTTTATCAGATGACTCTCTCTCATGGTTGTTATAGAAAAACTCGGCCCAGGGCAGGAGCTTAACCCAATCGCTATGGTGAGCGTTGACAAAGTGTCGAAGAAAACTGGTGAGGATTTGATTGATGCGTTCCAATTGGCCATTGGACTGAGGATGATAGGCCGAAGAAAAATCCAAGGAGACATCCAGCAGCTTGCACGTGGCTCTCCAGAAGCACAAAGTGAATTGAACTCCGCAATCCGAGACAATGTGGAGGGGTAGGCCGTGAAGACGGAAGATGGGATGGATGAAGTCTTTAGTCAGCACCGATGCAGACAGAAGACCAGGCAGGGGAATTAAGTGGGCCATCTTAGAAAAGCGGTCAGCGACCACCCAAATGACCGTACAACCGGCAGAAACAGGGAGATCCGTGATGATGTCCATTGCAATATGTTGACACGGAGCGGAAGGCACGGGAAGAGGAAGAAGACTGCCTGCTGGGAGTTGCCTAGGTATCTTGTTACGGGCACAAGAGGAACAAGCCGCGACAAATTCCGCAACATCCTTGCGCAGGGTGGGCCACCAATAATGTCGGGCAATGAGCAGAAATGTCTTCCTCTGGCCGGCGTGACCAGCCAGTTTGGACGAATGACCCCACAGTAAAACTTTCTTCCAATCCTGAACCGCTACAAAAGTCTTACCGGGAGGTAGATGAGACAGGTCAAGCGGAGCAACAGTCATTATTTTGGAGGGGTCAATGATATGTAGAGGCTCCTTCTCCTGGTCGGTAGGCAAAAATGAACGGGATAGTGTGTCGGCTTTAATGTTCTTGTCTGCCGGGCGGTAGTGAAGAGTAAAGCAGAATCGAGCGAAGAATAGAGACCATCTGGCCTGACGCGGGTTTAGTCTTTGGGCATTCTGCAAATAACTAGGTTTTTATGGTCAGTGTAGATGACCACCGGGTGCAGAGCCCCCTCCAGCAAGTAGCGCCACTCCTCCAGCGCTAATTTGATGACCAGTAGCTCTCGATCTCCTATGGAGTAGTTGCACTTGGACGAGGAGAAGAGCTTGGAGAAGAAGCCACAGGTTACCATTCTCCCGAACGAGGATTTCTGGGTGAGCAGCGCTCCGGCCCTGGAGGAGGAGGCATCAGCCTCCAGGAAGAACTGCTTGTTGCCCTCCGGACGGTGTAGCACTGGAGCGGAGAAGGCTTGTTTTAGGAAGATGAAGACTTTCTCCGCCTCGGAAGACCACTCCCTGGGATTTTCTCCTTTACTTGTGAGAGCAGAGATGGGAGCAGTCCAGGAGGAAAAATGAGGAATGAAGAGGCGGTAATAGTTTGCCAAACCCAGAAACCGTTGAATCGCCTTCAATCCCTCCGGTCGGGGCCACTTTAAGACGGCAGGCACCTTCTCGGGATCCTTCCGCAGACCGGTCTCAGAAATGATGTAACCAAGAAACAGCAAGGAGGTCTGCTTAAAGAGGCATTTCTCGTATTTAGCATACAGGCGATTCTTCCGGAGCCTCAGCAGAACCTGACGAACATCCCTCCTGTGTGAGGGCAGATCTGGGGAGAACACCAAGATGGTCGTCCAGGTACACCACCACGCAGGAATACAGGAGATCTCGGAAAATGTTGCTAACTAGCTCCTGAAAGACGGCTGGAGCATCACAGAGACCGAAGGGCATCACGCAGTATTCGTAGTGACTGTCCCGGGTGTTGAATGTCGTCTCCCTGGCGAATCCGGACCGGACGAAGATCGAGCTTGGTAAAGATCTTTGCGCCTTTTAGGCGGTCAAACAACTCCGAGATGAGAGGCAGGGGGTACTTATTTTTGATGGCAATCTGTTTAGACCACTATAGTCAATACAAGGACGAAGCGAGCCGTCCTCAGACATAGCACGGGTCTCGGCCAATGACAAGGGGTAGATTCGCCCATGAGGAGGTGAAGCACCAGGTATTAGGTCAATGGGACAATCATACTGCCTATGAGGTGGTAGTGTCTCAGCCTCCTTTTTGTCAAAGACGTCCACATAGGACCAGTAGGGTGCTGGCAGGCCAGGTAGGTTAGCCGGTGTAGACGGGGGTCTACGAGCAGGACTAACCGGAACCAGACAGGATACATGGCATTCCTGACCCCAACGGAGCACTTCACCAGATTTCCAATTCAGGACGGGCTCATGTCTCTGTAACCAGGGCAGACCAAGCAAGAGGGGATGAGAGAGACCGGACAGCACATGAAAGAAGATCTTCTCTGAGTGCAGCATTGCCACCTGAAGAGTTACAGGCTCAGTGACCGCCGCCGCGTGACCTGTCACATGACTAAATGATGTCATGGCAGGTCCTTTTAGACCATTGCGAGACATCGGGGAGACCGGACGCATCGGATAAGGAGACCGGGGGCCATCAGAAGGTGAGTATAATGTTTTTTTTTTATTTTTTACCATTTTTATCTTTTTTTTTTAACTAACTTGGTCACCCTATATAAAATCCATGCCGGTTGCATGGATTTATATAGTGTGACCAAGTTGTCAAGCACTTTCCAAGTGATGCTAAAATCGCTTGGAAAGCACTTGACAACCCGCTTGCGAAATCGCATGTGCAAAACGCTTGACAAACGCTTGTACCTGGCTGAAAAAAACGCATGTAAAATCCGCATGCGTTTTTTCTGCCAGGGAGATGCAGAAACGCTCAGGAAAAATCCGGAGAATTTCTGCATCGTGGGCACATAGCCTAACTGGGGCTGGTATATTAGCTCCAGTTATAGTGGAAATTGAGCCTGCTTGCTGCATAGCAGAGCTGACTGGGTCTCCTAGGATCCAGCAGCTCCTGCTCTCTCTCTACATCCAGCAATTAGATGACTGCTGGGCCAGGATGAGGAAGCGTCATTCTTCCTATTACTGTATATACAGTGCTTGCTCTGCAAGGAAGGCAAAGATGTTAATAATTCATTTCTGCCTTCTCATTGGGGAGTCCAGCTGTGCTTTTGAACGTCACTACAGAGTAGAATGCAGACCGCCTGGATGCTTATTGTCTATGGTCCAGAAGTGGTTAGGGCTGGACCCATCTTGCTGGGTGGGAAAGTACTCTTGATTGAGTGACAGTTCAGGCCAGTAGAATTGTGGTGTCACAGGTGTGAACTGTGCTTTCTACTGATTCTACTCTATAAGGCAGCCTTGCGTCTGCAGCATTGGAAGCACACAGGCTGAAGCTTACAAGCCCAAAAGGAAACAGCTTTTAAGCACAGCACATGGTCATCCACTGCTCTTAAGCTACATTCACATATTCGTGTGACTTGTCCTAGTGCTGACTCTTTTTTTCTTGGACAACACACTGACCCATAGAGTTTCATTGATTCACACACACATCAGTTTTAAAAACGAGTCCATGTCTCTGATCTGTGAGACTCGGTGCATGTCCTATTCTCATCAGACTTTGTGCATCAGACTCTGCCATTAAAGTCTTTGAGGATCTATGAGAAGATAGATCGGCAATGATGCCCGGGCACTGCCAAGATGCCACAGATGGTAGGGATACAACCGTTTATTAATACAATGTGTCTCGGATTTAGTTCCAACTTGTTCTGTAAGGTTAAGTTCACGCGATGCATTTTTAATGCGTTTTCGTGGCGGTTTTCCCGCCACGGAAATGCTGTGAAATTGCTTGTTAATAGGTCTCCCATGAATAGCAATGGTAATCTAGATGTGCAGTGCACATGATGTGGAAATTTCCGCTCTGGATTCGCATTGCGTTAAAAAATGCAGCAGGACTATTTCTAGCGCGATCCTGCAGTAAATTCGTGTAAATTCTGCGTCCACAGATATATGTGGATTTGCTGCGTTTCAATTAAAGTCAATGACTGCGAATTCGCTGCAGAAATGCGGTGCGGGTGGTACCCGGGTTGGAGAGGAGGACTACAACTCCTCTCATCCCGACCGCCGCTCCCACTGCTATCGTGGATGGGAGGAGCAGTAGTCTTCCCAGCCAAGCCAGCTACCACGCGCTGTAAAAAAAAGAAAAAAAAAAGAAAAACTAAAAAATAAACCTCTATACTCACCTGTCCGGCGGCGATCTTCTCTTCCCTGCAGCCGGCGGTATACCCTCTCCCCACAGTATACTGTGCTTACAGGACCTGCGCTGATGTCACAGATCAGCTGAGCAGTCTCGTGACCATCAGCTGATCGGTGACGTCAGCGATCACCTGATGGTCACGAGATCGTTCAGCTGATCGGTGACGTCAGTGATCAGCTGATGGTCACATGACAATCAGCTGATCGCTGACGTCACTGATCAGCTGAGCGGTCACGTGACCATCAGCTGAATGGTGACATTAGGATCAGCTGATAGTCACGTGACCATAAGCTGATCGTAAGCTCACCGGGGCTGATCAACTGATCTTCAGCTGATCAACCCCAGTGACCTCATGCAGCATTTATACTGACAGGGGTTATTTTACACCCCTGTCAGTATACAATGCTGTCTTCTACAGCAGTGACATCAGTGATGGCAGATGTCAACGCTGTAGAAGTGACACAGATCGTCGTGGGACAATCGGCGGTACGTGGACTACATCATTGACAGCGGACAGGTGAGGGATATGGTTGTTTGTTATTTTACGTTTTTTTCAGGAGATCAAGGGCTTCGGGGTAATAAAAAAAATTGTAGAACCGTGTGTGGTTTTTATTTCATTAAAATACTTTATTCTGGCTGTGTCTTTTATCGAAAAAGCGGCGACCATTTTACTACGCGGTTGGTAATAGGGGCGTCTTATAGACACCCTCCATTACCAACTTGGGCTTCACGTCAGCCGCCAATACAAGGCTGACGTGAACCCCAACCCCATTACCCAACTCGCCACCGCTACAGGGCAGTGGGAAGATCAGAGGCTAAGCGCCAGATTTGGCACATCTTATGGATGCGCCATTTCTGGGACTGCTGAGGGGTGATATTAATAGCCGCAGAGGGGGCTAGTATTCATGGCCCCTTCCCTGGCTATTAATATCAGTCCACAGCTGTCTGTTTAGCCTTTGCTGGTTAGATTTTATAGGGGGGCCCCACGTCAATTTTTTTCTGGGGTACCCCTGTAATCTAGCCAGTAAAGGCTAAACAAACAGCTGTGGGCTGATATTAATAGCCAGGGAAGGGGCCATGAATACTAGCCCCCTCCGCGGCTATTAATATCAGCCCTCAGCGGTTGGCTTTCCCTCTGGTAGTTATAAAAATGACGCGGGAGCCCATGCCATTTTTTTATTTTTATTTTAGGCTCTGTGCCCATGATCCGGACGTAGCAGCACTTTGGACGCATATTTTTTGCCGTGTCCAAAACGTTGCATTCTATTGAATGCAGGTAAATTCACATGTGTTCACTGAACCATGCGTATTTACCGCATTCTATAATTTCTAGTGGTCAAATTTCTGTTCCGGAGACCAGCGACTCCACAAGAGAATTTGACATGCTGCGGTCCTGAAAGACGCGCCGCATGTCAGTGTCCACGGGTGATTCGCAGCCTCTGATGCACTCATAGTGGACATGGGATTCCATACACTATGCAGTAACATCTGGACGCTGTGGGTTTGGCACTGTAAAAACACGCAGCGTCAAACCTGCATTGGCTCCTGACCGTGGCCATGTACCCAAACTCACCCGCAGCATGTCAATTTCTGTAGCGGACACGCTAGTCTCCGCTGCAGATTTTGATCGATTGAAGTGTCATTATATGCGGTGGATTTACATGTACCGACAACAAAAGTGCGGCATTAGAACATAGCGTTTTGGACGCAACAAAAATATACTGCGTCCAAAGCACTGCTTGTTGCTGTTCGTAGGGACGTAGCGGCTCACGAACCAGCTATGAGATGTTAATTATGGGCAGGGAAAATGTTTGCAAATGGCACCTTCCCAGGTTAAAAATACCAGCTCACAGCAGCCGCATAAATTACATGAATAGAAATGCTAATGAAGATTGGATGAATGGGACTAGCTGACACCCAGCTCTTTTGTTTGGTGATGACAAGGTGTCAATCAGACCTTTTCATGACCAAAACTAATTAAAGTAAAGTAAAGAGTTAAATAAACACACAGACACAGAGTAAACACTTTATTTGAAATACAACAGACACATTCTTTAATCATTCAAATTAACCAATATACTCACTCCAGTTCTGATGGCAATCCAAGGTTTATGTCCCACCAAATAACTTTATTCAGCTCCAAAAAACATTCATTGATGTACAAAAACGCTTTAAAAAACTCTTCAAAATACGCATGTAAAAAAAGCGTCAAAAATGCACCAAAAAACATGCGTTTTTCCTGCCAAGGAGATGCAGAAACGCTCAAGAAGTTTCTGCTTCAAATATGCATGGTGCGCACATAGCATAACTGAGGAAGGAGTCAAACCAACTTCGAAATGCGATGTATTAATGAACAGTTTTATCCCTACCATCTGTGGCATATTGGTAGCGCCCGGGCATCATCGGCGATCTAACTTCTTCTCATATTCCGTTCACAACCCAGGTTCAGTGGCCGGAGCAGCAGCCACTCAGTGGCTATTGTATACTGAAGTTGCGCCACACACAATTCTAATCAGTAATCACTAGTGATGAGCGAGCATACTTGCAAGTACTCGGTACTCGCACAACCATCTCAGTACTCAAGATGCTCGGTTCTTGCCGAGTACTTGCGAGATGCTCGGGAGGATGCTGGGGTCTCCTCCCTGCATGTTTGGCGCTCTTTACAGAGCCAATGAACATGCAGGGATTGCCTGCCACTCACTGTAATGCCGCAGCCATGTTGGTTGGGGCATTACTGTGATTGGTTGTCCGCACAGCATCATCAGGTCTATATCAGACCTGGCACCGCTGTGCTCGTCAGTCTACTCCGCAATCAGACAGTGTAGGGAGAGGTGCTGCTGAGCTAGGGAGAGATTTGCTTGTTTATTAGGTACTGTAGGTAGAACAGAAGTATATTACACATATCCATCTCAACAAACAGTCCTTCTGAGGACTAATCCATCGGCAGGGATATCAGGCAGGCAGGCAGTGTATATAGCAGACTGCAGTGCATATAGCACAAGGGGCTCCATTCCAGTTCTGTCTGCTGCTGCTGTTAGATATTTCTAGACATAGGCCCAGGTCCAGAGAACACCGTTTTTCTGCGCCATTTGCTTGTTGGCACTGCACAATACAGCCAGATCCTTTCCACATTACAGTGCTAAAAATCTAGCTATTTAAAACTGTGGTTTGTCCGTCTCACGGATCACATATACGTTTTCAGAAAATACTGCCATTTCTGGCCTCCATTCAAAATTTTTTTCAGTGTATCTGCGAAGTTTTTGACACCGCTTTGCTGTTCAAAATAGTTACCTATAGGTCTGGTATTTAAAACTGTGGTTTCTCCGTCACACGGATCACATATACATTTTGAGAAAATACTGCCATTTCTGGCCTCCATTAAAAAAAATTTCAGCTTGCCAGAGAAGTTTTTGATACCAGTTTGCTGTTCAAAATAGTTACCTATAGGCCAGGTATTTAAAACTGTGGTTTCTCCGTCACACGGATCACATATAGGTTTTCAGAAAATACTGCCAATTCTGGCCTCCATTAAAAATTTGTTTCAGTGTGTCAGCGTCACACGGATCACATATAACTTCGCTCCAAATTCAGCCATTTGTAGTGAGCGTGGAAGATATTGTCCTCCATTTAAAATGGGCAAGGCACATGGCAAGGGACGGGGAACTGGACGTGATGGTGCATGCAGAGGCTGAGGACGTGGCCATGGGCAAGCTGAAATTGTGTCACAACAAACACCCACATCTTCTCGCCCGACGTTCCTGTCCCAATTCCTAGAGGACCGCAGTACACCACTATTGAACCCAGAGCAGTGTCAAAAGGTTGTTGGTTGGATAGCAGATAATGCTTCCAGTCACTTTGCCACCACCACCCTGTCTACCACACGGTCAAGTCTCAGTAGCCGTCAGTCTGTACTGCATATTCCTCACCCTGATCCTCCTTCCTCCCACCATGCCGAGTGCCCGGAGACAACTGATCCCACACTTGGACACTCCGAAGAGCTGTTCACTTTTCCATTTATAGATTCAGGCCTCTCGCCCAGTCCACTTGAAGCCAGGCAAGAGGAGATCGCATGTAGCGATGCCCAAATATTTGAGCAGCCACGGTCACACAAAGGCGACGGTGGGAAAGTGTCACAAGAGGTGGACACAATTGCCAGTAAGTCAGGAGGAGGACCAGGGTGTGGAAGTGGAAGACGAGGTGGTGGATGATTTAGTAACTAACCCAACCTGGCAGGGGGACATGCAGAGCGAGGACAGCAGCACACAGGGGGAGGGAGGCAGAGCACCTGAAAAGGCAGGAAGAAGTTGCCAGTACAACTTCCCGAGTCTGGTTGTTTTTTAAAGACTCTGCCGATAACCCCAAAATGGCCATTTGCACCACCTGCCAGGCCAGCATCAGAAGGGGTGGCAAAACTAGCAGCCTTACCACCACCAGCATGATCAGGCACATGGCAGCAAAGCACCAGACTTTATGGGCCGAACCCCAGGGTCCAGGAACAGTGTCTGCGGGTGGCACCACTGCTTCTTCCACTGTTGTGCATGCAAACCAATCCCCTGTCCATGGTGCATGCGAAGATGCTTCCTGCCCTGCACCTGTCATTGCACACTCTCAAGTAGCAGCATGAGGAAGCACGTCCTTGTCCCAGCGCAGCTTTCAGTTGTCCATACCCCAGTCCTTGGAACGCAAGCGCAAATGCACAGTCAACGGCCCACGGGCCATATAACTATATTCCCACATTTCGCGACTGCTTGCTCTCAAAATGTCGCCTTTTAGGCTCGTGGAGACGGAAGCATTCCGCAACCTGATAGCGGCGGCCATCCCTCAGCACTCAGTCCCCAGCCGCCACTATTTCTCCTGGTGTGCCGTCCCCGCATTACAGAAGCACGTGTCTCAAAACATTAGCCGTGCCCTCAACAACGCAATTACCGGGAAAGTCCTCCTAACCATGGACACGTGGACAAATGCTTGTAGGCAGAGACGGTACATCTCGCTGACGGCACATTGGGTTAACATAGTGGAAGCTGGGACCCAGTCGGACCTTGGGATGGAACACGTTCTCCCGATGCCAAGGATTGCTGGCCCTAGGTCAATCCGGGTTGCCCCCACAGTCTACAGCTCCTGCACCTCTACATCCTCCTCAGCCTCCTCCTCCTCTTCAGCCTCCATCTCCGAAATGACCACATCAGTCACAAGCTGGAAGCACTGCCTTGGCCAAGCGGCAATAGGCTGTGCTGAAGCTAATATGCTTAGGTGACAAATCGCACAATGCGAAGTTGTGGACAGCTCTGAAAGAGCAGGCAGATCTGTGGCTGACACCGCTGAACCTACAGCCAGGCAAGGTAGTGTGTGACAATGGCGGGAACCTGGTGGAAGCTCTGAGGCGAGGCGAGCTCACACACGTACAATGCCTGGCCCATGTGCTTAATCTCGTGGTTCAGCGGTTTCTCAAATCCTACCCGGAGCTGCCGGATCTGCTTGTTAAAGTGAGCCACCTGTGTGCCCATTTTAGAAAGTCACCTACAGCTTCCGCCGCCCTTGCCGTTTTTCAGCAGCATTTGCAGCTTCCGGCTCACAGACTGGTGTGTGATGTCCCCATGCATTGGAACTTTACACTGCAGATGTTGGGAAGGGTTTGTGAGCAGAAGAGGGCAGTTGTTGAGTACCAGCATCAACAAGGCCATCGGTATTCAGTTCAGACTCCACACAAAAGACCTCAGGAGTGGACATGGATGTCAGACATATGTACCATCCTCCAAAACTTTGAGGACTCCACCAAGATGGTGAGCGGCGATTACGCCATAATAAGCATCACCATCCCGCTTCTCTCTCTTCTGAAATGCTCTCTACTCACAGTCAAAGAGGATGCTTTGTAGGCAGAGCACGATGCGATGGAGCAAGGAACCATACAGGGTGATTACACACAGTCCAGCCTCATCTCATCACAACGTGGATTGGGTGACAATGAGGAAGAAGAGGAGGAGGAGGAAGAACTGGAGCTAGTTTCCTGCGCTATAGACGGTACTACATGCACAACTGTCATACCGTCTGTTCAGCATGGATGGCCCGAGGACAGAGAGGAGGAGGAGAGCATGGTCAGTCATCCTCTTGGTGAGGACACGGAAGTCTTGCCTGTTAGCAGTCTGGCACGCATAGCTGAGTTTATGTTACGCTGCCTTTCCCATTACCCTCGTGTTCTCAAAATTTTGGGTTACAGTCATTACTGGTTGGTGACACTTCTAGACCCACGCTACAAGGAGATCTTTATATCTCTTATTCCTGAGGCAGAGAGGTCTACAAAAATGGGGAGGTACCAGAAGGCCCTTGTTGCGGAACTATTAAAAAAATTCCCATCTGAAAACGCTGGCATGATTCCTCTGTGCCTTATAATTATTGGATATCCAAGCTGGATACGTGGAATGAACAGACTCTCTATGCCTTGGAGCTCCTGGCCTGCCCTACCGCTAGTGTTTTATCAGAGTGGGTTTTTAGTGCCGCTGGTGGAATTATAACTGGTAAGTGCATCCGCCTGTCAACTGAAAATGCTGATAGGCTGACTCTTATAAAAATGAACAAGGGCTGGATTGGGCCAGACTTCTCAACACCACCGAATGATAACAGCGTAACATAAACTCAAATCCAGTGTGTTTTTTTGGGAGGTGTATTCCCATGCACCTTTCCACACCCACACATGGGTATACGCTTCCTGATTTTGGCTATTTGCTCTTGTCCTCCTCCTTCTCCTCATCCTCATCCTCTACCACCATATCACCAGGGTGACCGTGGTCCGTGATGCAACGCCCACATAATTTTTTCAAAGGGTGTTTATGATGCCCATAAAAAAATTTTTTATACAGTATGTTCACGTATACCCCCCAGGGGTAAACGTTTGTCAGCTCATACACTTCGTTAATGGGCATTACAAGTATAGGAGACCCACTCCTTTCTATTGCGAACATTTTTTTATGAGGCCCTTTACATCTCTTCCAAGGGGCATTGGAGTGCCTCCCAATTTTTGGCAGCCCTTGCATTCACTGCATAGGCCAACACTATGGGAGACCCACTTCCTAATAATGGAAACATTTTTTCATGAGGCCCTCTACGTCTCTTTCAAGGGGCATTGGAGTGCCTCCCAATTTTTGGCAGCCCTTGCATTGACTGCATAGGCCAACACTATAGGAGACCCACTTCCTAATAATGGGAACATTTTTTCATGAGGCTCTCTACGTCTCTTCCAGGGGGCATTAAAGTGCCTCCCAATTTTTGGCAGCCTGTGCATTCACTACATAGGTCAAACTATGGGAGACCCACTTCCTAATAATGTGAAAATTTTTTCATGAGTCCCTCTACGTCTCTTCCAAGGGGCATTGGAGTGCCTCCCAATTTTGGGCAGCCCTTGCATTCACTGCATAGGCCAACACTATCTGATTTCCACTTCCTAATAATGGGAACATTGTTTTCAGGAGGCCCTCTGACCTCCACGTCTCTACCAAGGGGCATTGGAGTGCCTCCAAATTTTTGGAAACCCTTGCATTCACTGCATAGGCAAACACAATGGGAGACCCACTTCCTAATAATGGTCACATTTTTTTTGAGAAGGCCCTCCTCTATGATTCTTCCAACGGGCACTGGAGTAGGTCCAAATTTTTGGCAGCCCTTGCATTCACTGCAAAGGCAAACAGTATTGGAGACCCACTTCCTAATAATGGGAACATTGTTTTCAGGAGGCCCTCCTCTAAGTCTCTTCAAAGGGGTATTGGGGTGCGTCTAAATTTTCAAAGGGGTATTGGGGTGCATCCAAATTTTGGACAGCCCGGCCACTCACTGCATACGCAATAACAGTATACGAGACCCACTCTTTAGTAATGGGAACAACAAAGCATAGCCGGCTGATGGCTGTCTAAGAATAGTGAGGGCCGACTGCTGGCCCTTTAAGAATAGTAAAGGCCGCCTGATGGCCCTATAAAAATAGCTTTTGTGACTTTCACAGTCCCTCCTTCATAAATGAAACTGGATGTGTCTGATGATGTGTCACACACCACTTGGCCAGATAAGGTTGTAAAATGTTAAAATTACATTTCCCGGTGAATGCATTTGTCACGGTTGAATGCAATGCAAGAGTGTAAAAACGCATCAAAAACGCTACGTGTGAACATAGCTCAAGGTGTGGAGGAGTATTTTTGGTTTTGGTTATTTATTTTTACCTTATATACAAGTCATTCCGCTGGAAAGGATGTTCCTTAACATATTTCCCAGGAAAATCCATTTTGGTTTCGTTTTTGTATGTTTTATTGTGAGTCCGTAAAAGTGGCGTAATACCTCTGACAATATTGTTCACAGCAGTGACCTGGGAGTCAGAAATGCTTCCAGGGGTCTTCCCCATGCTGTTCCCATGTCATTTGAGCACTGTTCCCATCGATTTGGGCAATTTTTAGGCCCTCTGCAGACCGCCGGGGAGAGCCGCCTGAAAAATGCTCGAGCACCCGAGTTTTCCAATGTGCTTGACCCGAGCAACGAGTACCCGAGCATTTTAGTGCTCGCCCATCACTAGTAATCACCCCTTCAATCCATTTGCAATTTCACACCTGGAATGCCTCTTTTTTACTTTCTTTGCTTGAAGATCAATGAGACACAGATGAAACTATGGAGACAGACTTTGTTTTTCAGAGCCCCATCCCTATTTAATTTGATTTAAACTATCACATTGTTAAGTTAATGAGTAAAATAAGTTCAGACCGTCAGTGAATAAAAAACGGTTATGAAAAAATGGAAGCAACCAGAATATAGCTAAGATAACACCTGAGAAAAAAGGGAGCTTGTTTTTACAAGCACTATGCAAACATTCTCCTCTAAGAAATTGAGAATAACTCTTTAAATTGGATGACCCCTTTAAGTTTTGTGCTTAGAGGCTTGATGTAAATATGCAATAAGCTTTGGTTGCACTTCAGATGATTACATTAAAAGGTTTGCCTAGTGATATGATATTGACAAGCCATTCTTTGGATAGGTCATCAATGTTAGATTGGTGGGGGTCCAATAACTGATGTTCCCTCCGATCAGCCGCTATTATCTACGGTGGCAGCCAGTTATAGACAGTGAGAGGAGCTGCACTGTGCCACTTCATTCAATGTGTAGAAGCCGCTGCCGTTTATTGTAACTGGAGTTGAGCAAAAATATTTGCAGGACCCTGGTTCAGCAGCAATGTTGGTAGTCCATGGATGCTGAAACTGAGCCATGCAAACATCCTCCTGCCTGCCAGCATCCCCAGTACTTTCTCTGATTAGTAGACCCAGTGCAATGTCCTTGCATGTATAACACCTTAATGATGGTGTCATGCTGGCCCTATGATGTACAATAGAAGTTATATTGTGATACCGCGTCAGCCAGAAAAATCGATGTAAATGATTATTATTATTTTTTATTATAGTGCCATTTATTCAATGGCGCTTTACATGTGAAAATACTTTTATGCCCAAAAAAGACAAAAGTATTCTAGAAGTCATACCTTTATTGGCTAACCTGAATAATTCTATTTGCAAGCTTTCAGAGGCTCATTTGTAAACCTGCCTGATTAAGGTGCCTGGGATGCCAGTATGGAGGAGATTCACATTTCTCTGGTCCAACAGCCGTGGACTACAGATGTGGCCACGGAATCAAATTAAACACAAGTTTTGCACAGTTGTTCCTGAAGTTGTTGCTTACAAGTTGCTCAAAATATTTTGCCTAACAGAAGCCTCTCTGTAGTCTCTGGCTGACCTCAGCTTGACAGATTGACCACCATGGTTCTTGCTTGTGGCACCCCTGGTACACAGCTCATTTTGCAGGGGAAGTTGGTTGTAATCTGAATATTGGCAAGTAGAGGATCTCTGTACCAAAATGTTTTTGTAAAAATCACTTCATGGTGTTCTACATTTCAGAAACCAGAATTAAATATACATCCAAAATATTTCCACTTTCAACAGCTATTTACTCTAAGTATTTTAATAAGCATTATGTGGTTGTAGATTGGGTTACCACCATGGATAAATGTGTGTAGCAGCTGTATAACAAAACAGGCTGTAAGTCTATGTTCACATAGCTTTTTGAAAAGTTTTTAGGATCAAATCCACTACAGAATCCTCCTCAAAACCTGCTTCAAAAACACTTAGAAAATTAAATGGTCATGACATTATGATGGTTCCTTTCCCAGCCTCTTGATACTGCAATGTCACACTGCCATGTCAACATGGGATGTCTAACTCTGATAAGTTAATTACGACCATAGATGGTTCTAGGTGAGCTCACTCTGGGTTTTCACTCTCCATGGGGAGAAGTGTTACCTCTTAAATCCCAGTCTTGAGCCTCTAACCTAGCCAAATTAGATCTCATGCTTTGCACTGATGAGGTGCAATACCCCTGAAACATTTGTTTGCAAATTAAGATTCTGGTTTGGCTTTTATCCTACGTCATATGGCAAGGTCTCGTTAAAAGGGTCAATATTGACTTTTAGACTTGCTTTTTCCAATACCTGGCACTACAGTTAAAGTCCTCTGAAGAGGCAATTTACATAGGCAATGGTATTCACTAATGATGTCACTGCTAGTACGGCCAGCTGCTATGGCTTCCCATCAGGTTATTTATGCAGGCAAGCACCACCTGACCATTGACCACGCTCCAATATAATACCTTGTCTGCAATGCACAGCTATTTCTATTTAATCAGGTCCTCCTGGCTCTGATCCACAACTCTAAAATCAGATTCTCTTAGCTTGGACTTACTAGTTCATCTGATGATAGTCCAGGCCCCTGGGACTAATGCACTTCTCTGTCTGGCCCCACTCTAGTCAGGTCCACCTTGTTCTGACCCACAATTATGTCTGATCAAACTCCAGTTCCACCCTCCTGGCTCTGACCCACAGCTTCATCTGGCCACACAATAGTCATGTTATCCTGACTCTTACACATAACGTCATCTGCTCAAATTCTAGTCAGGTTCTCCTGGCTCTGACCCATAACTTCATCTTGCCACACTACTCTTCTGACTGACCTACAACTTCATCTGACCATTCTCTAGTCAGGTTCTCCTGGCTCTGACACACAACTTCATCTGACCACTCTCAAGTCCAATCCTCCAGCACTGTCTCACCTTACAGTTCAATATTTGGCTCGGCTCCTTTCTATTTTCTTGTTATCGCTTCTATTACTGGCTGCCAACTGGTGACCCAAATCTGTTGATTACCCTGCAACACAGTCCATAACTCCTCGTGAGATTTAAAAGTGAAAAATTTGGGGGGACCTTTTTGACCCCGTGCTTTAGTCTTATATGTGCCCAAAAACAGTAACAGCCGTAACAGATCCACTTTAAAGTCTGGAAATGTAACAGAGAGCTAAGGTTATTACCTAGTTATGCTAGACAGTAGGCAGGCAAACATTTTTAGGTTTGGGTTTATCTCAGCATCAGAGTTTTGAACTATTTTCCAAATACATAGTATTGTCGTAGAGTAAAAGACCTTAAAACTGGGGCAGATAGCTGAGATCTGAAGCGAGCGGAGTACAGAGATGTGAGCTAGGAGGAAGCGCTAACTAGTTAGATCGAATTGTGTCTTCAGAGATACATTTGTACAAAGCTATAAGAGATGAAAATGTTTTGCAGGTGCTTCAATGTGTTTAGAAAAGCTTGTCATCAGATGTAGGAGTCGGCTCCTGCTCTTCAGAACTGGCAGCATGCTAGTTCAAAGTCTTGCTGCAGGATGTGGGGTCTTCGTGAGGTTTTGAAGAAAACAAAACATGTCCTTGGAGCTACAGAACACAGAGATCAACAGCAGGGAGCTTTTTCCTTTAGTGGCCACACAAAATTCTTAGATTGAACTCAACCTTATTTAGCTGTATTTAATAATGAAAAGCAGCCTCCATGAGCCGCACGATGGGGCCGCAATCTAACCGATATCAAATACAGACCTATAAATTAGTGAAGTTGGTTCCATATTTATGCCAGTACTTTTATACTGCACATGATTTTGTTGTTTTTGACCAAACATATGGCCTCATTTAGATTTCAGTGATTTTTCACATGCTCAAAAAAAAAATGGTCCAAACGTCATCAGTGTTTCGAATCCAAGTTTCATCAGTGTTTGGTCAGTTATTGCCGTCAGTGTTTCTTCAGTGTAAGGCTTTATTCACACATCAGTATTTTTATTATCAGTATTTCATTAGTATTTGTATGCCAAAACCATAAATGTCTCCAACACACAGAGAATGTGTCAATCTTTCAATTAGGCCACGGCCCCACTATCAGTATTTGGTCAGTATTTTTTCTCAGGAGTGGGAGACAAAACCAGGTGAGGAACAATCAGGGAAAAGGTATAATAGAAACAAGTCACCACTTCTGCATTTATTACCCACTCCTGGTTTTGGCTCCCACTCCTGAGAAAAAATAGTGACCAAATACTGACTAAATACTGATAGTGGGGTCATGACCTTATAGCTTTCCTCTGATTGTTCCACTCCTGGTTTTGACATACAAACACTGATGCAAAAATACTGACTAATTACTGACATGGGAATGAGGCCTTATTCACATATGAAGAAATAAATAAGTACAAATCTTCTCTTATTCAATGCAGTGTCAGGCCACGGTCAATATTTTGTCAGTATTTTACATCAGTATTTGTAAGCCAAAATCATAAGTGGAACAATCAGAGGAAAAGTATAATAGAAACACGTCATCACTAGTGATGAGCGAGCACTAAAATGCTCGGGTGCTCGTTGCTCGGGTCGAGCACATTGGAATACTCGGGTGCTCGACCAGAGCAACGAGCCCAATGTAAGTCTATGGGAAACTTGAGTATTTTTCCGGCGGCTCCCCCTGGCGTTCTGCAGAGGGCTTAAAAATTGCCCAAATTGACCGGAACAGTGCTCAAATGACATGGGAACAGCATGGGGAAGACCCCTGGAAGCAATTCTGACTCCCAGGTCACTACTGTCAACAACGTTGTCAGAGGTATTACGCCACTTTTACGGACTCACAATAAAACATACAAAAACAAAAACAAAATGGATTTTCCTGGGAAATATGTTACGGAACATCCTTTCCAGGGTAATGACTTGTATATAAGGCAAAATAAATAACCAAAAACAAAAATACTCCTCAACACCTTGGGCTATGTTCACACGTAGCGTTTTTGATGCGTTTTTGCACTTTTGCATTGCTTTCAACGAAGACTAATGCATTCACTGGGAAATGTCATTTTAACATTTTACAACGTTATCTGGCCATGTGGTGTGTGACACATCATCAGACACATGCATACAGTGTTGAAAAGACATGGGAACAGCATGGGGAAGACCTCTGGAAGCATTTCTGACTCCCAGGTCACTGCCTAAAAGTGTGCCCATCATAAGTGATCCTTGGGGCATGCGAAGATGCCTCCCGCCATGCACTTGTCGTTGCAGACTTGCAGCAATCACCATCCACGTCCTTGTCCCAGTGCAGCGTTCAGTTGTCTTTACCCCATTCCATGGAATGTAAGCGCAAGTATGCAGCCAGCCACCCACCCTCCCACAGGCTGCAATACTATACTGCCAAATTTTTGACAGCTGCTTGCACTTGAAATGTGTCCTTTTAGGCTCGTGGAGGCGGAAGCTGTCCACAATCTTATGGCGGCGGCAACCGGGTATCCATACTCGGTCCCCAGCCACCACTATTTTTCCAGGTATCGTCTCCGCCTTTAACAAGCATGGGTCCCACAACATTAGCCGTGCCCTCCCCAGTGCACTTACTGGGAAGGACCGCCTAACCACGAACACGTGGACAGGTGAATGTGGCCAGGGACGGTATGGAGCCAGTCCACAGCTTTTTTTTTGCTGAGTTCTATTTCACCACAGCCATATTCTTTAGCTTGGTGAAAGGACTTGGGAAAGCATATCTACCCAGCTGTCATTTCTCCCAGGAAGTCCTCTAAAGCTGCTTTCACTTGAAATGTGGCCTTTTAGGCTCATGGAGGCGGAAGCTTTTCATAACCTCATGCCGGCGGCGACCAGGTGTCTATACTCGGTCCCCAACCGCCGCTATTTCTCCCAGTATCGTCTCCGCCTTCCACAAGCACTGGTCCCACAACATTACCCGTGCCCTCCGCAGTGCACTTACTGGGAAGGACCACCTAACCACAAACACGTGGACAGATGAATGTGGCCAGGGCCGGTACGGAGCCAGTCCACAGCTTTTTTTGCTGAGTTGTATTTAGCTCGGTGAAAGAACTGCCATAGAGGGAAACCATATCTACTCTGTGTGTCATTTCTCCCAGGAAGTCCTCTAATGCAGCTTGTTGCAGAAGCAATGGCAGCCCATCCAACATCAACTTGCACTTGTCGGTGGTGCTTTGACACACAAACAACTTTCTTTCCGCATTTAATTTCATGACTACAGAGTTGGGCAATGGCCTGATTTACAATCCGGTTTGAGAAATAACATGCATAAGCACGTCCGATCCACATTAAAAAAACAGCCATAGAGTGTCCGGGAACCTTCCCCAACACTTTTCTTAGCCAGGACTGCTTCTCTGCAGGGTTGGACGATCCCACCAGAGAATCCTCTGGTGTGCCCTGGCTTCTACCTCAGGAGAGTTCATGACAGCGCTAACTTTGCAGCTGCTATGGGGCTCTTGAGCGGGGGAGAAAGGTGAGCCCTCAGAATCAAATCCTCTGGTTGGCACAATGTTTTTCAATCTGAAACAGCTTCTCAGTGGGAGTTGTATTTCACCACAAACATATTCTTTAGCTCGGTGAAAGGACTGGCATAGAGGGAAACCGTATCTACTCTGGCTGTCATTTCTCCGTCACCAGGTTCCGCCCATTGTCACACACGACCATGCCTGGCTGTATGTTCAGCGGTGAGAGCCACAGATCAGGCTGCTGTGTTACAGCTTTCAACAACTCTGCAGCGCTGGGCGGTTTGTCACCTAAGCATTAAGCATGTTATCTTCAGCACAGCTTGTTGCCGCTTGGCCAAGGCAGTGCTGCAGTGCTTTCAGCTTGTGACTGATGTGGTCATTTCGGAGATGGAGGAGGAGGTGCAGGAGCTGAACAATTTGATTACATTGAGGTTAAATTGGTGATGCTGTTTTTTATACTAAAGAAAGATCCTACTGTTTTGGGTTTTTTTTACATTATTTTTTAAGACAAATGCCTTCAGCGGGAAATGTTATTTTCACATTTTACAACCTTATCTGGCAATGTGGTGTGTGACACATCATCAGACATATCCTGTTTTATTTATAATGGAGGGACTCTAAAAGTCATAAAGCCTATTTTTATAGGGACATCAGACGGCCCTTACTATTCTTAAAAGGCCAGCAGTCGGCCCTCGCTATTGTTAGAGAGCCATCAGCGGGCTATGCTTTGTTGTTCCCATTATTAACAAGTGGGTCTCCTATTCTGTTATTGCGTATGCAGTGACTGCAAGGGCTGCCAAAAATTTGGACGCAAACCAATACCCCTTTGAAGAGACATAGAGGAGGGTCTCAGTAAAAAAAATGTTCCCATTATAAAGGAGTGGGTCTCCTATAGTGGTAATGCCCATGCTGTGACTGCAAGGGCTGCCAAAATTTGGGAAAAACCCCACTAAGAATTTAAAGACACATAGAGCAGGGCCACAGTAACGACAAATTCCCATTAGAAAGGAGAGAGTCTGCTATACAGTTATAGGATATGCAGTGAGTCCAACGGCTGACTAATTTTAGGAAAAACCCCTCTAAGAATTTAAAGACACATAGAGCAGGGCCACAGTAACAAGTACGACATGTTCCCATTAGAAAGGAGAGAGTCTGCTATACAGTTATAGGGTATGCAGTGAGTCCAACGGCTGACCAAATTTAAGAAAAACCCCACTAAGAATTTATAGACACATAGAGCAGGGCCACAGTAACGACAAATTCTCATTAGAAAGGAGAAGGTCTCCCACAGTGTCGACCTATGCAGTGAATGCAAGGGCTGGCAAAAATTGGGAGGCACTTTAATGCCCCTTGGAAGAGACTTAGAGGGCCTCATAAAAAAATGTTCCCATTAGAAAGGAGTGGGTCTCCTATACTTGCAATACCCATGCACTAAGTGTATGGGCTGACAAACATTTACCCCTGGGGGGTATACATGAACATACTGTATAATTTTTTTTTTTTTACGGGCATCATAAACACCCTTTAAAAAAATTATGTGGGTGTAGCATCACGGACCACGGTCAGCCTGGTGATATGGTGGTGGAGGATGAGGATGAGGAGAAGGAGGAGGACAAGAGCAAATAGCCAAACAGGAAGCATATACCCATGTGTGGGTGTTAAGAGGTGCATGGGAATATACCTCCCAAAAAAAGACACTGGATTTGAGTTTATGTTACGCTGCTATCATTTGGTGGTGTTGAGAAGTCTGGCCCAATCCAGTCCTTGTTCATTTTTATAAGAGTCAGCCTGTCAGCATTTTCAGTTGACAGGAGGATGCGCTTATCAGTTATAATTCCACCAGCGGCACTAAAAACCCGCTCTGATAAAACGTTAGCGGCAGGGCAGGCCAGGACCTCTAAGGCGTAGAGAGCCAGTTCATTCCACGTATCCAGCTTGGATACCCAATAATTAAAAGGCACAGAGAAATCACGGAGGACGTTGGTATAGTCGGCAAGGTACTCTCTCAGCATCGTCCCAAACTTTGCACTCCTTTGAGAGTACCCCGCACCTCAGGGCCTGTGCGATGGGAGGGTCTGAGAAAACTCTCCCAGAACTTTGACAGTGTTCCCCTGCCTCTGCTGTATTGCAGTTGTGTCTCTCTCGCCTGTACTCCTTGGTTGTCCAACGAAATGAGACCTCTGCCGCCAGCGTTTTCAGATGGGAATTTTTTGAATAGTTCCGCAACAAGGGCCTTCTGGTACTGCCCCATTTTTGTAGACCTGTCCGCCTCAGGAATAAGAGATATAAAGTTCTCCTTGTAGTGTGGGTCTAGAAGTGTCACCAACCAGTAATGACTGTCACCCAAAATTTTGAGAACGTGAGGGTCATGGGAAAGGCAGCGTAACATAAACTCAGACATGCGTGCCAAACTGCTAACAGGCAAGACTTCCGTGTCCTCACCAAGAGGATGACTGACCATGCACTCCTCCTCCTCCTCATCTCTGTCCTCTGGCCATCCACGCTGAACAGAGGGTATGACAGTTGTGCAGGCAGTACCGTCTATAGCGCAAGAAACTAGCTCCTGTTCTTCCTCCTCCTCCTCTTCCTCATTGTCACCCAATCCACGTTGGGATGAGATGAGGCTGGGCTGTGTGTAATCACCCTGTATGGTTCCTTGCTCCATCGCATCGTGCTCCACCTGCAATGCATCCTCTTTGATTGTGAGCAGAGAGCGTTTCAGAAGACAGAGAAGCGGGATGGTGACACTAATTATGGCGTCATCGCCGCTCACCATCTTGGTGGAGTCCTCAAAGTTTTGGAGGATGGTACATATGTCTGACATCCATGTTCACTCCTGAGGTCTTATGTGTGGAGTCTGAACTGAATAACGACGACCTTGTTGATGCTGGAACTCAACAACTGCCCTCTTCTGCTCACAAATCCTTCCCAACATCTGCAGTGCAGAGTACCAATGCATGGGGACCTCACATACCAGTCTGTGAGCTGGAAGGTGCAAACGCTGCTGAAACACGGCAAGGGCGGAGGAAGCTGTTGGTGACTTTCTAAAATGGGCACACAGGCGGCGTACTTTAACAATCAGATCCGGCAGCTCCGGGTAGGATTTGAGAAACTGCTGAACCACAAGGTTAAGCACATGGGCCAGGCATGGTAAGTGTGTGAGCTCTCCTCACCTCAGAGCCACCACCAGGTTCTGGCCATTGTCACACACGACCATGCCTGGCTGTTGGTTCAGCGGTGTGAGCCACAGATCTGCCTGCTCTTTCAGAGCTGTCCACAACTCTTCAGAATTGTGTGGTTTGTCACCTAAGCATATTAGCTTCAGGACAGCCTGTTGCCGCTTGGCCGAGGCAGTGCTGCAGTGCTTCCACCTTGTGACTGATGTGGTCATTTCGGAGATGGAGGCTGAAGAGGAGGAGTAGGCTGAGGAGGATGAGGTGCAGGAGCTGTAGACTGTGGGGAAACCCTGACTGACCTAGGGCCCGCAATCCTCGGTGTCGGGAGGACGTGTTCCATCCCAAGGTCCGACTGGGTCCCAGCTTCCACTAAGTTAACCCAGTGTGCCATCAGCGAGATGTACCGTCCCTGCCCACAAGCACTTGCCCACGTGTCCGTGGTTAGGTAGACTTTCCCGGTAACTGCATTGTTTTGGGACACGTGATTTTGTAATGCGGGGACGGCACACCGGGAGAAATAGTGACGGATGGGGACCGAGTACTGAGGGACGGCCGCTGCCATCAGCTTGTGGAATGCTTCTGTCTCCATGAGCCTAAAAGGCAACATTTCGATCACAAGCAGTCGTGAAATGTGGGAATTTAGTACTGTGGCCTGTGGGGTGTTGACTGTGTATTTGCGCTTGCCTTCCAAGGACTGGGGTATGGACAACTGAACGCTGCGCTGGGACAAGGATGTGGACATTCTTCCTGATGCTGCTACTTGAGAGTGTACAATGACAGGTGCAGGGCAGGGGGCATCTTCGCATGCACCATGGACAGGGGTTTGGCTTGCATGCACAACAGTGGAAGAAGCAATGGTGCCACCCGCAGACACTGTTCATGGACCCTGGGGTTCGGCCCACAAAGTCGGGTGCTTTGCTGCCATGTGCCTGATCATGCTTGTGGTGGTCAGGCTGCTAGTTTTGCCACCCCTTCTGATGCTGGCCTGGCAGGTGGTGCAAATGGCCTTTTTGGGGTTATCGGCAGAGTCTTTAAAAACCAACCAGACTCGGGAAGACCTAACAGTTGTACTGGTAACTTCCTTCTTGTTGGTGTTATGGGGAATGGTTGCCTGCCTTCTTTCTGCGGCCATCTCGCTGCTTCTTTCTGCCTGTTGGGGTGCTCTGCCTCCCTCCCCCTATGTGCTGCTGTCCTCGCTAGGCATGTCCTCCTTTCAGGTTGGGTCAGTTACTATATCATCCACCACCTCGTCTTCCACTTCCGCACTCTGGTCCTCTTCCTGACTTTCTGGCAATTGTGTCTCATCATCGTCCACCTCTTGTGACCCTTTCCCACCATCGCCTTCGTGTGACCGTGGCTGCTCAAATATTTTGGCTTCGCTACATGCGATCTCCTCTTGCCCCGCTTCAAGTGAACTGGGCGAGAGGCCCGAATCTGTAAATGGGAAAGTGAACAACTCTTCGGAGTGTCCAAGTGTGGGATCAGTTGTCTCTGGGCACTTGGCATGGTGGGAGGAAGGAGGTTCAGGGTGAAGAATATGCGGTCCAGACTCACAGCTACTGAGACTTGACTGTGTGGAAGACAAGGTGGTGGTGGTGGTGGTGGCTAAGTGACTGGAAGCATTATCTGCTATCCAACCAATAACTTTTTCACACTGCTCTGTGTTCAATAGTGGTGTTCTGCGGTCCCCTATTAATTGGGACAGGAAGGTCGAGCGAGAAGATGTGGGTGTTTGTTGTGGCACAATTTCAGCTTGCCCACGGCCTCGGCCTCTGCATGCACCATCATCACCATCACGTACAGTTCCCCGTCCCTTGCCACGTGCCTTGCCCAATTTAAATGGAGGACAATATCTTCCACGCTCACGACAAATGACTGAATTTGGAACGAACTTATATGTGATCCGTGTGACGGACAAACCACAGTTTTAAATACCTGACCTGTAGGTAACTATTTTGAACAGCAATCTGGTGTCAATTGCTTCACTGACACACTGAAACAAATTTTTAATGGAGGCCAGAAATGGCAGTATTTTCTGAAAACGTATATGTGATCCGTGTGACAGAGAAAACACAGTTTTAAATAACTGGATTTTTAGCGCTGTAATATGGAAAGGACCTGGCTGTATTCTGCAGCGCCAACAAGCAAATGGCGCAGAAAAACTATGTTCTCTGGATTGCATTTTAAGCAAATAATGAGTATTAAGATCCAAAAAAAAATTATTCCTGGCCCCTGAGACCTGGGCCTATTTCTAGAAATATAACAGCGGTAGCAGACAGAACTGGAATGGAGCCTCTAGAAGGGGGCTGGAGGCAAGCACAGCTAGAAGAAAGTCCCACATGACCGGGATTGGCCAGGAGGGTGCAATTTTTAAAAAACTAAGGGATCACGATTGGGTATAAGTGTGGAGGGGGCGGACATTGAAAAAGGGGGGGGGGTATATTAAAGAAAGTCCGGCAGGGGAGTCATAAGAGAAAGTACACACAAAAAGTAGCAATTACCCACTCACCTAGCAATAGTGGACACTGACCGGGTATAATGGAGACGGTGGACTCCCTGATTAACAGGCTGCGAGACGCAGCTCGATCGAGGCGTGGAGGGTGGTTGGAGTCCCAGCTGTCAGAGTTGCTGGGGAATGCCAGGGCCGAAGAACTGCCGTCGGGGTCAGGAAGGAGAGCCAGGAGAATGCGGCCCCCCCGAGAGGCTTTCACCCGAGATGTCCGCGCGCAGCAGGTGCAGGCTGCAGAGCCCCTCAGGAAACCCTGCGTCAAGTGAGCATGGCGGCGGAATCCCTAGCCGTCGAGCCCGCCACGGCAGGAATCCGCCCGGCCGGCCTGTGGGCGCTGCTGCCAGCGGGTCGCAGTCTGCGACAGAAGAGAGGGCCTCACCGGAAGTGCGGCCTGCACTGGTGGTGCGCCGCAGTACCAGAGCCCGGGCCGCACCGGAAGCAAGGCCCACACCACAGCCGCGTCATCAGTTAGGGGGCGGGGCCTCACCGGAAGTGCGGCCTGCGTGATCTCCTGTGCCTGGGATAGATGACCAGGCCACACAGGAAGCAGGCAGTGCAATTAGAATACTGTCCCCCGCAATAAGAGTGGACAGTATTTCACGGCGGCGGGTTTTCCAAAAGATGGGGGCCAGAGGGACCAGCAGCATGGCAGCACACCTGGCGATGTTCCAGTCGGGGTGCCTGTTAGACTGAGCAGCAGGGGAGGATCGCACATTGTTTCTACGGGCAGGCAGCAGCAGTTTGAAGACCTGCTGCCTGGCCCACGTCACCAGATCCAGGGTAGCAGAGCGGTGGGAAGCAGCATGGAACTGCCTGGCAGTCATCCATGGGGAGGCACGGACCGGGCTGGGGAGTCCGGGTCTAGAGGTTGTGCAGGGCCACGGGTGGCAGGGAGGACCGGAGCGGAGCAGTGATGGGTGGAAGACGATCCGCGGAGGCATCAGCACGTGCTCAGGTCCCCCCTGGTGACGAGGATGCCAGGGGCGCAGGCCTTGAGCAGCGGCAAGAGTCTGGAGGATCGGAAGACGGGGAGGATCGGGACAACTCAAGGAACCAACAGAATTCGGGACGTACGGCTGGCGGGGACACAGCACCTGCGCAGCTCGGTGAGTATGCATCTTAGTACGGTTTGTCGCCCGCGGGGTCGTTGGCGGAAGGGGCAGGGGATAGGCAGTTGGCAGGGCCCAGCGGGGTAAATGTTAGGGGGAGGCGTGGGTCAGACGTCGTGGGGCTCAGGGATATTTTAGTGAGCATATCGCAATTTCTGGCAAGAATAGACGGTGGTGGAGCCAGCGAGGCAGGGTTAACTCTGGTGGGGGCTTGGTTATCTAGTCAACCTGTAGTGCCGCAGGTGGGGAGTGAATCGGCAAGGTCGGCGGTGTGTGTAGCGGGGGCACCTTTGGGTGTATCGGTGTCCATGCAGACAGAAAAGGATAAAGCGGATGCCGTAAAATTGGATGATAGAGCAAAATGGGAGGTATATGTGTGCTTTGAGGGGCCATTGGGGGCACACTTGAAGAAGGAAGTTAAAGAAAAAATCTGGCGAGATGAATATGTTGAAATTTTATCCCTTCTTCCTCTTGAAAAGTTTAATTTGAACAAGGCGAAAAAAGGAAGACAGTAAAAAAGAGGAGGAAGAGAAGCGCAGGTGGAGGTTGATTCCTCAAACGTTTGTCAATTGGTTGCAAGCTTTTTCAATAATGGCTAGTGTCATTGGAGAAAAAGCTCCGGATAATTGCTCAGATTTATTTTGTTACCTAGATTCTATTAGGGAGGCTCATCGTACTTATGGTGGCCAGACATGGTTACGATACGATGAGCAATTCCGGCAGAGGAAGGAAGTCCGCCCGGAGATTAGATGGGATCAAAAAGACATAGGGCTTTGGCTAAAGGTTATGTCTCCGGTGAGGTACGGGCAGTCCTTTCACGGGAGCTGCAGTATTGGGAACCAATCGGCAGGACACGGAGGGGGTAGACAGGGGGCACAAAGCACTAAGAAGGAAACGGGCACTTGTTGGCAATTTAATGATGGCCAATGTAAGTACGGGAACTCCTGCAAATTCAAACATGTGTGCTCCCATTGTAACGGAAGCTCACATGGAGCATCTAAATGCTTTAAGAAGGGTAAGGGAAAGCTGCCAGTGGGTACTGGTCAAAGGGGTAACTCCGGTGAGGGTTCACGCGATGGCCCCCTTTCTAAGTCGATATCCGGATCAGTTGAAGGTTAAGGTCATTTCGGATGGTTTTTTGGAAGGTTTTAGAATTCCTCCACCTAGTCACGATGTTCCTTTTTCTGTTAAGAATTTGATGTCGGCTTCCCTTCATCCGGAAGTGGTTAGTGTGAAGTTGGCAAAAGAGGTTGAGTTGGGTAGGATGGCCGGACCATTTCAGCAATTACCTAGTAGCAAGGTTATTATTTCTCCCTTGGGGGTTGTGCCCAAGAAAGAGCTGAATAAGTTTCATTTGATTCAGTATTTGTCGTACCCAAAGGGGCTTTCTGTCAGCGATGGCATTGCGCAAGAATTGTGTTCGGTAATGATTATACATCATTCGATGCTGCGGTGCCATGGGTATAGAGATACGGGCCAGGATCGTTGCTAGCTAAGACTGATATCGAGTCGGCCTTTAGGTTGCTGCCAGTTCACCCGGATAGCATCCCGTTGTTAGGTTGTTTTTGGAGAGGAAAATATTACATGGATAGGTGTTTGCCAATGGGTTGCGCAATTTTGTGTTCCTTGTTTGAAACGTTTAGTACCTTTTTGGAATGGGTGGTGAGGGACTTGGCATCAGTTCAATCAGTCATTCATTATTTGGATAACTTTTTGTTTATAGGTCCGCCACAATCGTTGTTGTGTAGGAATTTGTTAGGAACTATGGTGTGGGTAGCTCAGCATTTTGGCGTACCATTATCGGTAGAAAAAACTGAAGGACCTTGCACCATTTTAAGTTTTTTGGGCATATTAATTGACTCAGAGAGGATGGAGTGTCGGTTGCCAGACAATAAATTGAGTCTTCTCAAGCAAGAAGTGGATAGAGTCAGGAGGTTGCATAAGGTGACGTTAAAAGAGTTGCAAATGTAGCACCCCGAGGGTTCGGCCACTACAGGGGTATTGCACCTCTGCCAGAGGTGTGATATTCCACTCCCGGGTAAGGATGGAGTATGGACCAGGGCTCAGTTAGCTGCATTCATCACACACACCCCATTTCCGGGGGACAGCTCAACGGTGCTCCCATTTATACAGTAATGCAGGCACGACAGACCATGTCCCTGGCTGGAGTGGGGAGGGGGAGGAAAACCCAGTGATGTAGGAGCAGAAGGGGACGGTTTCTGAGCATAGGTAGGAGCTCATTGGGTGCTGGTCACTTGAGCTCACACACAGAGGAGGAGGTATATAAGGTTGGCACCATCTTAGTGCAGTGTGCAGTCTGTGAGGAGAAGACAGGGAGCAGAGGCTCTGTGGGGGCTCTGCTCAGAAGGCAGGCCTAGGGTGAAGGCCGGAGCCTGGGAGGAGAAGGAGAAGTAGGCCTGGAGAAGAGGCCGAGGGAAGGAGGAGAAGAAGGAACAGGAAAGGAGAAGGAGTGACAGAGAAACAGAAGGGCTCAGAAACAAGAAGGCAGAAGGGACCCTAAGGACCCAGGAAATTACGGGTGACGGGTCAGGCAAGAAAAGGGTACCGGATCCCAAGTTAGTGGAGGCAAATAATCCTCAGCCAAGAACCGGAGGTCGTGATCATCACTTGCTGCGACCCCCTGCTAAACCTTGCTAGGAAGGCACCATATAGGATAGCGGGAAACGGGGCCCACGTTTACCCGCATAGATCCGCGGCAGCTGGACAAAAGCTTGGTCACTGGTGGGGCATGAGCCATAGGAAGGATAGAAGGGAGTCCTGTGTAGAGATGAGCGTTGTTCTACTCGAACTGTTCGCCAATCTCAAATTCGAGCTGTTTTGGGCGGTGTTCGAGCCGTTCGGCGAACACGAACAATTTGAGAAAAATTCGGCTGTTCGAGGTTATGTTCGATAACTGTTCGTGCACCAAAATCATAACTGGATTTTTTCTCAGTAATGATGAAAATTAATGTTAATACGCAGTTTGAGTGTACAGCGGGGTGGGGGGAGGGGCAGGGGATGGATCTCTGCAGGAACAATGAAGATCTCCATTTTTTTTTCTCTTTCCCGCATTTACAGTGGGGAGGTGCAATCTGTCAGCCTATCAGCAGCGCACACACGGAGCGAAGTGCTTTTTTTCACACAAGCAAGGGCATGTGTCATTGGCAGTGTATGTCACATGTCCTTGCCCTATAAGACCAAGCCATTTTCCCCGTCGCCACCATTTTCTCACTGCTGCAGCTGCGTGTTAGACGGCACCGCTGTTGCTGTGTGCGCTATACCTTGTTAATTTCAAGCCAATTTTCGCACAAATATACAGATAGCTTGGGAGTAGGGAATAGTTGTGATTGCAGTCCTTTTAAGGACTAGGTTACAGCATTTCCTACGACTTTTATCAGGGAGGTCTGTGCTCTTAAATAGATCGGTTGTGGGAGTAAAGACTAATTGTAATTGCAGTCCTTTTCAGGACTAGGTTACATGAGTTCCTATCAGTTTTTGCCAGGCAGGTCTGTGCCAGTGCTGTGCAAGTTTTTTTCACAGCATTTGGCTGAATCTAGCAAAGCTAATCCTTTTTGGCCTATTGCAGAGTGTGTTAGTCAGTGGAGTAGCCTATCTGTGTTGCAAGATATACCACCTGTGTATAGAATACCAATTTTTTTACTGCACCTAGTGAAGTAAAATCTTTTGGGCATAGCATCATTCTATTAGTCCATCTATACTGACCTCCATCAGGTTGCAAATTAAAACTAATTTTTATCTGCATCTACAGTACCTCTGAAAAAATATTTGGGCTTCTAGCAGTGTGTGGGACTTGTTCTATTAGTCCATCTATACTGACCTCCATCAGGTTGCAAACTGAATATAGTTTTTTCTGCATCTACCTCTGAAAAAATATTGGGCTTCTAGCTGTGTGTGGGTCTTGTTCTATTAATCCATCTATACTGACCTCCATCAGGTTGCAAACTGAATATATTTTTTTCTGCATCTACCTCTCAAAAAATATTTGGCCTTCTAGTAGTGTGTCGGACTTTCTCTATTAGTCCATCTATACTGACCTCCATCAGGTTGCAAACTGAATATAATTTTTTTCTGCATCTAGCTCTGAAAAAATATTTGGCCTTCTAGTAGTGTGTCGGACTTTCTCTATTAGTCCATCTATACTGACCTCCATCAGGTTGCAAATTAAAACTAATTTTTATCTGCATCTACAGTACCTCTGAAAAAATATTTGGGCTTCTAGCAGTGTGTGGGACTTGTTCTATTAGTCCATCTATACTGACCTCCGTCAGGTTGCAAACTGAATATATTTTTTTCTGCATCTACCTCTGAAAAAATATTGGGCTTCTAGCTGTGTGTGGGACTTGTTCTATTAATCCATCTATACTGACCTCCATCAGGTTGCAAACTGAATATAATTTTTTTCTGCATCTACCTCTGAAAAAATATTGGGCTTCTAGCTGTGTGTGGGTCTTGTTCTATTAATCCATCTATACTGACCTCCATCAGGTTGCAAACTGAATATAATTTTTTTCTGCATCTAGCTCTGAAAAAATATTTGGCCTTCTAGTAGTGTGTCGGACTTTCTCTATTAGTCCATCTATACTGACCTCCATCAGGTTGCAAATTAAAACTAATTTTTATCTGCATCTACAGTACCTCTGAAAAAATATTTGGGCTTCTAGCTGTGTGTGGGACTTGTTGTATTAGTCCATCTATACTGACCTCCATCAGGTTGCAAACTGAATATATTTTTTTCTGCATCTACCTCTGAAAAAATATTTGGCCTTCTAGTAGTGTGTCGGACTTTCTCTATTAGTCCATCTATACTGACCTCCATCAGGTTGCAAATTAAAAATAATTTTTATCTGCATCTACAGTACCTCTGAAAAAATATTTGGGCTTCTAGCTGTGTGCGGGACTTGTTGTATTAGTCCATCTATACTGACCTCCATCAGGTTGCAAACTGAATATATTTTTTTCTGCATCTACCTCTGAAAAAATATTTGGCCTTCTAGTAGTGTGTGGGTCTTGTTCTATTAATCCATCTATACTGACCTCCATCAGGTTGCAAACTGAATATATTTTTTTCTGCATCTACCTCTGAAAAAATATTTGGCCTTCTAGTAGTGTGTCGGACTTTCTCTATTAGTCCATCTATACTGACCTCCATCAGGTTGCAAACTGAATATAATTTTTTTCTGCATCTACCTCTGAAAAAATATTGGGCTTCTAGCTGTGTGTGGGTCTTGTTCTATTAATCCATCTATACTGACCTCCATCAGGTTGCAAACTGAATATAATTTTTTTCTGCATCTAGCTCTGAAAAAATATTTGGCCTTCTAGTAGTGTGTCGGACTTTCTCTATTAGTCCATCTATACTGACCTCCATCAGGTTGCAAATTAAAACTAATTTTTATCTGCATCTACAGTACCTCTGAAAAAATATTTGGGCTTCTAGCTGTGTGTGGGACTTGTTGTATTAGTCCATCTATACTGACCTCCATCAGGTTGCAAACTGAATATATTTTTTTCTGCATCTACCTCTGAAAAAATATTTGGCCTTCTAGTAGTGTGTCGGACTTTCTCTATTAGTCCATCTATACTGACCTCCATCAGGTTGCAAATTAAAAATAATTTTTATCTGCATCTACAGTACCTCTGAAAAAATATTTGGGCTTCTAGCTGTGTGCGGGACTTGTTGTATTAGTCCATCTATACTGACCTCCATCAGGTTGCAAACTGAATATATTTTTTTCTGCATCTACCTCTGAAAAAATATTTGGCCTTCTAGTAGTGTGTGGGTCTTGTTCTATTAATCCATCTATACTGACCTCCATCAGGTTGCAAACTGAATATATTTTTTTCTGCATCTACCTCTGAAAAAATATTTGGCCTTCTAGTAGTGTGTCGGACTTTCTCTATTAGTCCATCTATACTGACCTCCATCAGGTTGCAAACTGAATATAATTTTTTTCTGCATCTAGCTCTGAAAAAATATTTGGCCTTCTAGTAGTGTGTCGGACTTTCTCTATTAGTCCATCTATACTGACCTCCATCAGGTTGCAAATTAAAACTAATTTTTATCTGCATCTACAGTACCTCTGAAAAAATATTTGGGCTTCTAGCAGTGTGTGGGACTTGTTCTATTAGTCTATCTATACTGACCTCCGTCAGGTTGCAAACTGAATATATTTTTTTCTGCATCTACCTCTGAAAAAATATTGGGCTTCTAGCTGTGTGTGGGTCTTGTTCTATTAATCCATCTATACTGACCTCCATCAGGTTGCAAACTGAATATAATTTTTTTCTGCATCTAGCTCTGAAAAAATATTTGGCCTTCTAGTAGTGTGTCGGACTTTCTCTATTAGTCCATCTATACTGACCTCCATCAGGTTGCAAATTAAAACTAATTTTTATCTGCATCTACAGTACCTCTGAAAAAATATTTGGGCTTCTAGCTGTGTGTGGGACTTGTTGTATTAGTCCATCTATACTGACCTCCATCAGGTTGCAAACGGAATATATTTTTTTCTGCATCTACCTCTGAAAAAATATTTGGCCTTCTAGTAGTGTGTCGGACTTTCTCTATTAGTCCATCTATACTGACCTCCATCAGATTGCAAATTAAAAATAATTTTTTTCTGCATCTACAGTACCTCTGAAAAAATATTTGGGCTTCTAGCTGTGTGCGGGACTTGTTGTATTAGTCCATCTATACTGACCTCCATCAGGTTGCAAACTGAATATATTTTTTTCTGCATCTACCTCTGAAAAAATATTTGGCCTTCTAGTAGTGTGTCGGACTTTCTCTATTAGTCCATCTATACTGACCTCCATCAGGTTGCAAATTAAAACTAATTTTTATCTGCATCTACAGTACCTCTGAAAAAATATTTGGGCTTCTAGCAGTGTGTGGGACTTGTTCTATTAGTCCATCTATACTGACCTCCATCAGGTTGCAAACTGAATATATTTTTTTCTGCATCTACCTCTGAAAAAATATTGGGCTTCTAGCTGTGTGTGGGTCTTGTTCTATTAATCCATCTATACTGACCTCCATCAGGTTGCAAACTGAATATATTTTTTTCTGCATCTACCTCTGAAAAAATATTTGGCCTTCTAGTAGTGTGTCGGACTTTCTCTATTAGTCCATCTATACTGACCTCCATCAGGTTGCAAATTAAAATTAATTTTTATCTGCATCTACAGTACCTCTGAAAAAATATTTGGGCTTCTAGCAGTGTGTGGGACTTGTTCTATTAGTCCATCTATACTGACCTCCATCAGGTTGCAAACTGAATATAGTTTTTTCTGCATCTACCTCTGAAAAAATATTGGGCTTCTAGCTGTGTGTGGGTCTTGTTCTATTAATCCATCTATACTGACCTCCATCAGGTTGCAAACTGAATATATTTTTTTCTGCATCTACCTCTGAAAAAATATTTGGCCTTCTAGTAGTGTGTCGGACTTTCTCTATTAGTCCATCTATACTGACCTCCATCAGGTTGCAAACTGAATATAATTTTTTTCTGCATCTAGCTCTGAAAAAATATTTGGCCTTCTAGTAGTGTGTCGAACTTTCTCTATTAGTCCATCTATACTGACCTCCATCAGGTTGCAAATTAAAACTAATTTTTATCTGCATCTACAGTATCTCTGAAAAAATATTTGGGCTTCTAGCAGTGTGTGGGACTTGTTCTATTAGTCCATCTATACTGACCTCCATCAGGTTGCAAACTGAATATATTTTTTTCTGCATCTACCTCTGAAAAAATATTGGGCTTCTAGCTGTGTGTGGGTCTTGTTCTATTAATCCATCTATACTGACCTCCATCAGGTTGCAAACTGAATATAATTTTTTTCTGCATCTAGCTCTGAAAAAATATTTAGCCTTCTAGTAGTGTGTCGGACTTTCTCTATTAGTCCATCTATACTGACCTCCATCAGATTGCAAATTCAAAATAATTTTTTTCTGCATCTAACCCAGCCAATAGTTTTGGCCTAATACCACAGTTTGGCCACTCAGCTCTGCTCGGTTACCATCCATTGTTTTTTTGTGCAAACAACTCCAGAGTTGTGAATTAGTTAACCACCAAAATGAGTGGAAAAAGGCCTGCTGCTGGTGGAAAGGGGAATAGGCGTGTTGGGAAGGGGAAAAAAGGTTGTGTCCGTGGGGTAGGTGTTAAAGCAACAGTAACATCTGCAGAAGAAAGACCATCTTCCAGCCAAACTAAAATGTCTACTTCTTTTAGCGGACAATGTGATAAGATCCCTTTCTTACGGCCACGCCAATCGCTACAAATTCCAGATGAGGCACAAAAACAGCAGGTGCTTCAACGGATATCAAGTGCTCCTTTAAGTGGGCTCTCCTCCACATCAACTAAACCAGGGGAGGAGTCCTGAGGAGATAATTTGCATATTTCCACTGCATTTTGGGGTAAGTGAAGAGTCTCCGTGAGCTCAAAGAACACTGGATTTTGGCTGTTGGAGCTGAAAAGAGGACATCGGTAAACCAGGGGAGGAGTCCTGAGGAGATAATTTGTATATTTCCACTGCATTTTGGGGTAAGTGAAGAGTCTCCGCGAGCTCAAAGAACGCTGGATTTTGGCTGTTGGAGCTGAAAAGAGGACATCGGTAAACCAGGGGAGGAGTCCTGAGGAGATAATTTGCATAATTCCACTGCATTTTGGGGTAAGTGAAGAGTCTCCGCGAGCTCAAAGAAAGCTGGATTTTGGCTGTTGGAGCTGAAAAGAGGACATCGGTAAACCAGGGGAGGAGTCCTGAGGAGATAATTTGCATATTTCCACTGCATTTTGGGGTAAGTGAAGAGTCTCCGCGAGCTCAAAGAACACTGGATTTTGGCTGTTGGAGCTGAAAAGAGGACATCGGTAAACCAGGGGAGGAGTCCTGAGGAGATAATTTGCATATTTCCACTGCATTTTGGGGTAAGTGAAGAGTCTCCGCGAGCTCAAAGAACACTGGATTTTGGCTGTTGGAGCTGAAAAGAGGACATCGGTAAACCAGGGGAGGAGTCCTGAGGAGATAATTTGCATATTTCCACTGCATTTTGGGGTAAGTGAAGAGTCTCCGCGAGCTCAAAGAACACTGGATTTTGGCTGTTGGAGCTGAAAAGAGGACATCAGTAAACCAGGGGAGGAGTCCTGAGGAGATAATTTGCATATTTCCACTGCATTTTGGGGTAAGTGAAGAGTCTCCGCAAGCTCAAAGAACACTGGATTTTGGCTGTTGGAGCTGAAAAGAGGACATCGGTAAACCAGGGGAGGAGTCCTGAGGAGATAATTTGCATATTTCCACTGCATTTTGGGGTAAGTGAAGAGTCTCCGCGAGCTCAAAGAACACTGGATTTTGGCTGTTGGAGCTGAAAAGAGGACATCGGTAAACCAGGGGAGGAGTCCTGAGGAGATAATTTGCATATTTCCACTGCATTTTGGGGTAAGTGAAGAGTCTCCGCGAGCTCAAAGAACACTGGATTTTGGCTGTTGGAGCTGAAAAGAGGACATCGGTAAACCAGGGGAGGAGTCCTGAGGAGATAATTTGCATATTTCCACTGCATTTTGGGGTAAGTGAAGAGTCTCCGCGAGCTCAAAGAACGCTGGATTTTGGCTGTTGGAGCTGAAAAGAGGACATCGGTAAACCAGGGGAGGAGTCCTGAGGAGATAATTTGCATATTTCCACTGCATTTTGGGGTAAGTGAAGAGTCTCCGCGAGCTCAAAGAACGCTGGATTTTGGCTGTTGGAGCTGAAAAGAGGACATCGGTAAACCAGGGGAGGAGTCCTGACGAGATAATTTGCATATTTCCACTGCATTTTGGGGTAAGTGAAGAGTCTCCGCGAGCTCAAAGAACACTGGATTTTGGCTGTTGGAGCTGAAAAGAGGACATCGGTAAACCAGGGGAGGAGTCCTGAGGAGATAATTTGCATATTTCCACTGCATTTTGGGGTAAGTGAAGAGTCTCCGCAAGCTCAAAGAACACTGGATTTTGGCTGTTGGAGCTGGAAAGAGGACATCGGTAAACCAGGGGAGGAGTCCTGAGGAGATAATTTGCATATTTCCACTGCATTTTGGGGTAAGTGAAGAGTTCCCACGAGCTCAAAGAACACTGGATTTTGGCTGTTGGAGCTGAAAAGAGGACATCGGTAAACCAGGGGAGGAGTCCTGAGGAGATAATTTGCATATTTCCACTGCATTTTGGGGTAAGTGAAGAGTCTCCGCGAGCTCAAAGAACACTGGATTTTGGCTGTTGGAGCTGAAAAGAGGACATCGGTAAACCAGGGGAGGAGTCCTGAGGAGATAATTTGCATATTTCCACTGCATTTTGGGGTAAGTGAAGAGTCTCCGCAAGCTCAAAGAACACTGGATTTTGGCTGTTGGAGCTGAAAAGAGGACATCGGTAAACCAGGGGAGGAGTCCTGAGGAGATAATTTGCATATTTCCACTGCATTTTGGGGTAAGTGAAGAGTCTCCGCGAGCTCAAAGAACACTGGATTTTGGCTGTTGGAGCTGAAAAGAGGACATCGGTAAACCAGGGGAGGAGTCCTGAGGAGATAATTTGCATATTTCCACTGCATTTTGGGGTAAGTGAAGAGTCTCCGCGAGCTCAAAGAACACTGGATTTTGGCTGTTGGAGCTGAAAAGAGGACATCGGTAAACCAGGGGAGGAGTCCTGAGGAGATAATTTGCATATTTCCACTGCATTTTGGGGTAAGTGAAGAGTCTCCGTGAGCTCAAAGAACACTGGATTTTGGCTGTTGGAGCTGAAAAGAGGACATCGGTAAACCAGGGGAGGAGTCCTGAGGAGATAATTTGCATATTTCCACTGCATTTTGGGGTAAGTGAAGAGTCTCCGCAAGCTCAAAGAACACTGGATTTTGGCTGTTGGAGCTGAAAAGAGGACATCGGTAAACCAGGGGAGGAGTCCTGAGGAGATAATTTGCATATTTCCACTGCATTTTGGGGTAAGTGAAGAGTCTCCGCAAGCTCAAAGAACACTGGATTTTGGCTGTTGGAGCTGAAAAGAGGACATCGGTAAACCAGGGGAGGAGTCCTGAGGAGATAATTTGCATATTTCCACTGCATTTTGGGGTAAGTGAAGAGTCTCCGCAAGCTCAAAGAACACTGGATTTTGGCTGTTGGAGCTGAAAAGAGGACATCGGTAAACCGCGCGCCGATGTCCATTTTAAGGCATTTTAAGCATTTTTCACTGTTTTCATAACATTAACAGTAAGAACAGTAAGAACATGGAAGAGTCCAGGAGCCATTTGGTGAGCTGCATATCCTGCTACATGTTCACAGACTTGCCAGTGGAAAAGCCAAACTTCACATGCCAGAAATGCAAGCTTGTGTCCCTGTTGGAGGAAAAGTTGCGAAATCTAGAAGAGAGGTTAGCTACCTTGAAAATCATTAAGGAAGGTGAAGAGTTCTTAGACAGAGCAGAATTATCTCTTCATGATTCAGAAAGAGAAGAAATTCGAACTGCACCTGACGAAACAGAGGAATGGAAGCATGTGACCCACAGAAGCAGGAGGATCGAGAGGCAGTCAGCACCCATACTGCTCAGGAACCAGTACCAGCCTCTCACGCAGGAGAACCTTGAAGAAATACAGCAAGATAAGACTTTGCCAGCAATGAATAACCTTGTAAGTCCTCAGAATCCTCCTGGATGGAGAAAGAAGAATGTTGTGAAGAAAAAACGAAGAGTGGTGGTCATGGGGGATTCCCTGTTAAGAGGAACAGAGGCCGCTATCTGCAGACCAGACATAACCTCAAGAGAAATGTGCTGTCTTCCTGGAGCAAAAATTAAAGATGTGTCTGACAGGATATCAAGACTCTTCAGACCTACAGATCACTACCCATTCCTGCTAATACATGTGGGGACAAATGACACCGCAAGAAAGGACCTGGAAACCATCTGCAGTGACTTTGAAGACTTAGGCAAGAAAGTGAAAGAATTGGGAGCGCAGGTGGTCTTCTCATCCATCCTCCCAGTGGATGACCATGGAACAATGAGGTGGAATAAGATTCTACAGGTGAACAACTGGCTACGTCGATGGTGCCGTCAACAAGGATTTGGATTTCTGGATCATGGGATGAATTACCTATACGATGGACTACTTGCTAGAGATGGGGTGCACCTTACGAAGACTGGAAAACATGTATTTGGAAGTCGCCTTGCTACACTCATCAGGAGAGCTTTAAACTAGAACAATGTGGGAAGGGAAGCAAAAGGCCAGAAAAAGCCATACAGCTGACAAATACTATTGAGATCTCTGCTACTGGAAGTGGAAAGAAAGAACAAAGACAAAAAAATCTAAATAAAAATATGGGAGGAAGAGAAACCAATCACAAACTAAAATGTTTTTATACAAATGCACAAAGCATGGGCAACAAACAAGGAGAATTGGAACTACTAATGCAGGAAAAGAAATATGATGTCATTGGAATCACTGAAACTTGGTGGGACGATACACATGATTGGAATAAAAGGCTAAAAGGATACAACTTATTTGCAAGAAACAGAATTGATAAACGAGGAGGAGGTGTCGCATTGTATGTTAGAAAAGCGTATATCTGCACAGAGATTGAAGCTTCAGAGACTGGGAGTTCTGTGGAAACTGTTTGGGTAAGAATACAAGGAGAGAACAACGGAAAGGACACCATTGTAGGCATTTACTACAGGCCACCTGGGCAAGCTGAAGATATGGATGAACTCTTTATGTATCAAATGACCAAGTTCTCCAAAAAATATGACGTAGTGGTCATGGGAGATTTCAACTATCCAGACATTTGTTGGGAATCTCTCTCAAGTAAAACTAACAGGTCAAGCAAATTCTTATCCTCTCTTGCTGACAACTTTATCTTCCAAAAGGTAGGGGAGAAAACAAGGGGATCTGCTACTTTGGATCTAATCCTTATAAACAGGGAGGAAATGGTTGAGGAGGTAAAGGTGGCTGGGACCCTAGGAGGCAGCGATCATGCTATTATAGAATTTTGGATAACTAGAGGAGGAAGACATGTGAAGACTCAAACTTCAAGGTTAGATTTTAGAAAGGCAGATTTTAAGAGACTCAGAAAGAGAATAGGAGGGATCCAATGGCTGGATGTCCTTAAGGACAAAAATGTCCAGGAAGGATGGGAAATTTTTAAAAATGAGATTCTCAAAGCACAATCGTTAACAATCCCGAAAAGTAGGAAGAATGGGAAGCATTTAAGGAAACCAGGATGGATGAACACAGAACTTAAACACATGCTAAAAAGAAAGAAAGAAATGTTTATTAAATGGAAAGAGGGAGGCATATCTAAAGAAGATTATAATGCAGTCTGCAGATCCTGCAGGGCACGTATCAGGTTAGCTAAAGCTGACAATGAATTAAGGCTTGCAAGAGATGTCAAAAGCAATAAAAAAGGATTTTGGGGGTATGTCAAAAGTAAAACAAAAGTCAAAGATGCTATAGGATTTTTACAGGATGAAAATGGAGAAATGGTAAGAGAGGATGTTGAGAAGGCCGAACTTTTTAATTCCTATTTTGCATCTGTTTTCTCTCAGAAAGAAAATGTAACATCAACTGATTTTCACTGTCCTTTTAAAGGAATAGAAGAATCCAAGTTATCTGTAAACAGAAAGATTGTGAGGGAATATTTAGCTAACATAAATGAGTTCAAGTCTCCAGGTCCAGATGAATTACACCCCAGAGTACTGAAGGAGATCGTAGAAGAAATTTTAGAACCACTCTCCATAATCTTTGAAAATTCTTGGAGAACAGGAGAAGTCCCAGAAGACTGGAGAAGAGCAAATGTTGTTCCTATCTTCAAAAAGGGGAAGAAGGTGGACCCAGGGAACTATAGGCCGGTGAGTCTGACTTCTATACCAGGAAAGATCTTTGAACAAATTATTAAACATCATGTATGTAAGTACCTGGATAAGAATGAAGTGATTAACCAGAGTCAGCATGGGTTTGTAACTAACAAGTCATGTCAGACTAACTTAATTTCCTTCTATGACAGAATCACTGACTGGGTGGATCAGGGAAATGCTGTAGATATAGTATATCTTGACTTCAGCAAAGCATTTGACAAAGTATCTCACACCATCCTTATTGAAAAAATGACCAAGTATGCAATGGACCAGGCAACTGTTAGGTGGATTCATAACTGGCTTAGTGATCGGACTCAAAGGGTGGTTGTAAATGGCTTCACATCCAGCTGGATGAATGTCTCAAGTGGGATACCACAGGGCTCTGTCCTGGGACCTGTATTGTTCAACATCTTCATCAATGATTTAGATGAAGGAATTGAGGGTAAACTGATTAAATTTGCTGATGACACAAAGCTAGGAGGGATAGCTAATACTAGAGAAGAGAGAGAGAGGATTCAAAAAGACCTAAATAAACTGGAGCAGTGGGCAGCAACCAACAGAATGGTTTTTAACAGGGAAAAATGCAAAGTACTACATCTGGGCAATAAAAATGAAAAAAGCATATACAGAATGGGAGGAATAGAGCTAAGCAACAGTACATGTGAAAAAGACTTAGGTATACTAATAGATCATAGACTGAACATGAGTCAACAGTGTGATGCAGCAGCAAAAAAGGCAAATACAATTCTGGGATGTATTAACAGAAGCATACAGTCTAGATCACGTGAAGTCATTATCGGTCTTTACTCCTCTTTGGTCAGACCTCATCTGGAATACTGTGTACAGTTTTGGGCACCACATTTTAAAAAAGACATAGACAAACTGGAACAAGTTCAGAGAAGAGCGACCAGAATGGTGACTGGTCTGCAAACCATGTCCTATGAGGAACGGTTGCAGGATTTGGGAATGTTTAGCTTGCAAAAAAGAAGACTGAGAGGAGACTTAATAGCTGTCTACAAATATGTCAAGGGCTGTCACATTGTAGAAGGATCATCTTTATTCTCATTTGCACAGGGAAAGACTAGAAGCAACGGGATGAAACTAAATGGGAGGAGACACAGATTAGATATTAGAAAAAACTTTTTGACAGTTAGGGTGATTAATGAGTGGAACAGGCTGCCACGAGAGGTGGTGAGTTCCCCTTCAATGGACGTCTTCAAACAGAGGCTGGACAGACATCTGTCTGAGATGATTTAGTGAATCCTGCTTTGAGCAGGGGGTTGGACCAGATGACCCAGGAGGTCCCTTCCAACTCTACCATTCTATGATTCTATGATTCTATGAACTTCAACATCACAAATACTCCAGTCCTCAAAGGTGTCACCCAAATCGCACTTGCTTCCTCACAGCTCCCAAATCTCCAGCTGCCCGTCTGAGTTTGAGGTAGAACAGATGGTTGAGTCTGCAGAGCTGTTTACTCATACTATAGCCTGGGAATCAGAGGTCGACTCCAGCGCTTCTGTGAATCCAGACGAGGAAATGATCTGCACTGATGCCCAGAATCTTTATGAGTCGGATCCAGGACCAGACGCAGAAGGTTCTGACCATAATGTAGACCCTCATTCCCAAACTGTAACTCCTGTTGGTGGAGACAATGAGGAAGACGATGATAAGACTCAAATACCTGATTGGAGCGACAACTTTAGTTTTTTGTCAGGGCAGGAACAGGTTGGCTCTGAGGACGACGGGTGTGATAACGCACAGGGTGATGATGATGAGGTCGGAGATCCCACTTACTGTCAACCCACAGTCAGCCAAGAGATGAGGTCAGCAGAGGAGGTGGAGGAAGATGCTAGTGACGACGAGGTCAGGTTGCGCCTTCCTGGACAGAGACGTAGTACTGGAAGCACGTCAACAACTGCATCCTCAAACACAACTCTGCCTCTCACCACAAGTCGTGGTGGCTCTTCAGGTCGCATGGGTGCTAAGCCTTGCATAGCCTGGGCATTTTTTCAGATCGATAAAGATGACCCAACTCGTGTTATCTGTAACATTTGTCAGCAAAAGCTAAGTAGAGGCCAAAAAATACATAGTTTGAGTACTTCATGCATGAACCGGCACATGGACATGAAGCATAAGTTGCAGTGGGAAGCTCAGTGTGCTACAATGCGGCCTAGCCGGCCGGGCCAACCACCGTCTGCAATATCTTGTGCATCCGCGGCCTCTTCATCCTCTGTGACTGGGGGGACAGCAGTCACACCTGTTTTGGGGCGCAGACCTGCCACCTCTTTACCCGCAACAGCCAGCGTGATTGGCAGGTCATCATTTTCTTTGGAGGTGGTAACACCAGCTGGTGTTGAGCGCTGTCCGACATCGATAGCACCACCTTTGGATGAAGGCAACCTAACATGTCCGCCTGCATCTTCCTCACAGACCGGCAGTTTGCCGGGGACACCCTTATCAACCCCGTCTAAGCACAATAGCCAGCCCTCGGTCCCTCAGATGTGGACAAGTAAAAGACCATTTCCTCCTAGCCATGAGAAAGCTAAGAGGTTGAATTTCACCATCTGCAAGCTCTAGGCTACAGAAATGCTGCCTTTCCGCCTGGTGGACACAGAGGATTTTCGAGACCTTATGTCCGTCGCAGTGCCCCAGTACCAGATGCCCAGTCGGCACTACTTCTCAAAGAAAGGTGTGCCTGCGCTCCACCAGCATGTCGCACACAACATCACCGCTTCTTTGAGAAACTCTGTGTGTGACAGGGTGCATTTCACCACAGACACTTGGACGAGTAGGCATGGACAGGGGCGTTACATGTCGCTGACTGGGCACTGGGTAACTATGGTGACAGCAGGACAAGGGGCTGCTGTCCAAGTCTTGCCGTCCCCACGAGTTGTGCGTCAATCCTCTTTATGTCAAAGTTCCTCCACTGCTTCTGCCTCCTCAACCTCCTCTCGGTCTTCCACCTGCACCCAAAGCCTGTCTGGTCATGCCACAAGCTTTCTAACTGCGCAGAAGGGATCCTGCACACCTCCTTACTATGCTGGCAGTAGGGCTCAACGTCATCAGGCGGTTTTTACATTGAAATGTCTGGGAAATGTGAGTCACACAGCTGAGGAGTTGTGGTCAGCTCTGGAGAACCAATTTCATGAATGGTTGTCTCCACTGGACCTGAAACCAGGGAAGGCCGTGTGCGACAATGCTGCAAACCTGGGTGCGGCCCTTCGCCGGGGCAATGTCACACACGTGCCTTGTATGGCTCACGTGTTGAACCTGGTTGTCCAGCAATTTTTAGCCCACTATCCCAGACTAGATGGCCTTCTGCAGAGGGCACGGTCGCTGTGTGCTCACTTCCGCCGCTCGCATCCCGCAGCTCAGCGACTTACATCTCTACAGAAGTCGTTGGGCCTGCCACTTCACCGGCTAAAATGCGATGTGCCTACCCGGTGGAATTCAACTCTGCACATGTTGCAGCGACTGTGGCAGCACCGACAAGCCCTGGTGCAATACGTTCTGACGTATAGCCTGGGCCAACGAGATTCAGAGGTGGGGCAAATCACGCTGGAGGAGTGGTCTCAGATCAGGGACCTATGCACCCTTCTGCACAGTTTTGAAATGGCGACGAAGATGTTTAGTGCTGACGATGCCATTATCAGCATGACTATTCCGGTGATTTACATGCTGGAGCACATGTTAAACAGAATTCGGAGTCAGGTGGTGGCACAAGAGGAGGTGGAGGAAGTAGAGGAGGAGGAGTTGTATGCGGAAGGGCTAACATCTGCAAGGTCCAGAAGGTCGGCAGCACCAAGGCGGCAGGCATGTGAGGGTGGGGGAGATGGTTTTACCAGGGCGCATGGTAGCAGCCAAACTAGTGAGGAAGGTGCAGGAGCCCAGGAAGAAGTGGAGGACGAACTGATGGAAGACTCATCAGATGAGGGAGACCTTGATCACATTTCTGTTGTGCGAGGTTGGGGGGAGAGGACAGAGGAAGGAAGCATGATTGTTACCTCGCCACCAACACAACAGGGACTTGGTGCTCCTGGATGCGCAACACACATGAGTGCCTTCTTGCTGCACTACCTGCAACATGACCCTCGAATTGTGAGAATTAGAAATAATCCTGACTACTGGGTTGCCACACTGTTAGATCCCCGGTACAAAAGTAAATTTGCAGAAATTATTCCTGCCATAGAAAGGGATGCACGCATGCAGGAGTATCAGCAGAGACTGTTGCAGAATCTTACATGTGCTTTTCCACAAAATACCAGTGGTGCACGTAGTGAATCTCACAGTTCCAACTTGCCAACCGTGGGACCGTCAAGTGTTCAGCACTCAAACCGTAACAGAACCACAGTATCTGCTGGTAACATCAATTTTGCGGAATCATTTCACCACTTTTTTAGCCCATCCTTTGCAAGGCCACAGGAGACAAGAAGTCTGACACATAGTCAAAGCCTAGAGACGATGGTACAGGAGTATCTCCAAGTAAACATTGAAGCCACGACTGTGTCACTGGACCCTTGCTCTTTTTGGGCTTCCAATCTGGATAAATGGCCGGAGCTAGCCACTTACGCCTTGGAGATCTTGTCATGCCCCGCAGCCAGCGTTCTGTCTGAACGTGTGTTCAGCGCTGCTGGTGGTGTGCTGACAGATAAGCGCACGCGGCTCTCCACTGATAATGTAGACAGACTCACGTTCATAAAGATGAACAAATCATGGATCCGAAACGACTTTTCTACCCCTGTGTCATCCTGGGGAGAGTAAAAGCTTGATGATTGGTTAAAATCACCCTACCAAACGTTTTAAGCTTTCAAATTACTAATCATGTTTATCTGTATCTTGACTGGAAAATAATTTGGGCTTTGTAGCAGTGTGCAGCACTGATCCTATTAGGCCATCTATAATAAGCTCCACCAGATTTAAAATTAAAAATAATTTTTAGCTGCATCTAGCCCGGAAAATAATTTTGGGGCTCCGAGATGCGCAAGACACATAAGTGCCTTCTTGCTGCACTACCTGCAGCATGACCCTCATATTGTCAGAATTCGAAGTAATCATGACTACTGGGTTGCCACACTCTTAGATCCCCCAAACTTTTCGATCAACCTTTTCATTTTAATAAAGACCAAAAAAATGGTCATTTTTGAAATTATAAGCATTAGCAGGTTGTTAGAAACTGAAATCAAACAGTTTTCAACTCAAAACTTTATTCTAGGTGATGTTACATTTTCACATAGGACCCCTTGTTCGAAAGGAGCTTCTAAACTCTCTCGTCCATTGAATTTGTCAGGTTTTGGATGGTTTCTGCTTCAATTGTTTTGCATGAGGACAGAATACCCTCCCAGAGCTGTTGCTTAGATGTGAACTGCCTCCCGCCATCATAGACACTCCTTTTAATGATGCTCCAAAGGTTCTGAATGGGGTAGAGGTCAGGGGAGCATGGGGGTCACACCATAAGTTTGTCCCCTTTTATGCCCATATCAGCCAGAGATGCAGATGTTTTATGTGCAGCATGAGATGGTGCATTATCATGCAGAAAAATGATCTTGCTGTGAAATACACGGTTCTTCTTCTTGAACCATGGCAGGAAGTGCTGTTTGAGAAAATCCACATACATTATGGAGTTCATCTTTAGCGCCTTCAGGGATCCTAAAGGGGCCGACAATCTCTCTCCCCATGATTCCAGCCCAAAACATTACTCCACCTCCTCCTTGTTGGCGCTGTAGCCGTGTTTGCGTGGGGTGTCCATCAACCAGCCATCCTCCACTCCATCCATCTGGACCATCGAGTGCTGCACGGCACTCATCCGTGAACAAAACAGTTTTGAAATCAGTCTTCATGTAATGTTTGGCCCACTGGAGCCGTTTCTGCTTGTGTGAAGTGGATAGAGGAGGTCGACAGGATGGCGTATGCACAGCTGCAAACCTCTGAAGGACCCTGCATCTTGTTGTTCGGGGGACGTTGGAGGCACAAGCAGCTTCAAAAACTTGTCTGCTGCTATGACAAGGCTTTTTTGCCGCTGCTCTTTCAACCTGACGTAATTGCCTGTAGGAAAGAGTCCTCAATTTGCCCTTATCAGCACGCACACGTGTGTACTGTGAATCAGCTACATACTTCTTGATTGCCAAGACACTTCATCCTGATCATCGCACAATGTTGATTGTAGTCATGCCTTGACCTAAACACTCCACAATTTGTTGCTTCTCAGCAGCCGACACATCCTTTTTCTTTCCCATTTTGGCAGAAAATGTAGGCTGCTTAATAATGTGAGAGAGCCTTCTTAAGTAGTCTTGCCTTTCATTGGACACACCTGCCAAACTAATTAGCACAGGTGTCTGCAATTGCTTACAGTGATATAAAGAGCCCTGACACACATCACCATCAATGAGTTTAACTAACAAACAAATTCTTCCCTTATCACTCCTAAACACTTTTTGCATAATAATTTGGAACGCGGTGTACATGTGCTTTTCCACAAAACACCAGCGGTTCACGTAGTGAATCTTACAGTTCTAACTTGCCAACCGTGGTCTGTATGGAATTGTTCAATAAAGGGCCCAAAATTAAGATAACATAGATGGGAGAGGTCTCTATGAATAGGAATTCCTAAGTATTTGATACCCTGTGAGGGCCAGGCAAAGGGAAAGTTGGACTGGATGGAATCCTATATGGATTTGGGGAGGGAGACATCGAGGGCCTCAGACTTCGCTGCATTGATTTTAAAATTTTACCATGTAACAAAGTGATCTATTTCAGCCATAACAGCATGGATGGATATATGTGATTCAGTGATATATACTAGGACATCATCAGCAAATAGAGAGCACTTGTACTCGGTGCCTCCCACCTCAATCCACCTAATATTGGGGTTATGGCGAATTGATGAGAGCAGGTGCTCCGTCACTAGGATGTATAAGAGAGGGGACAGAGGACATCCCTGCCTTGTCCCATTGGTGATTGTGAAAGGTGATGAAAATGTTCTGACTCACCCCCTGGGCCTTGGGACACCCGGAGCCGGACCCTTTTTGGTGGATGCTGGTGGTTGTAGTCTTCGTGGCGGCGACCCGGTTCCGTGGCTCAGGGCGGTCAAACCAGTGGCGGAACTATTTATGTGGTTTTGATGTTTAAATGTCCGACTACGCCACCCGTGGATTGCGGTCAGAGTGAACCGCCGCTACAGGGCAGACCGCTGAGGCTGGTGTTGTGGGTGCAGCAGAGCGTAGCATAACTCCCCACGGGAGGAGTATAGCCTCAGGGCAGTGTATGCGGAGGATGGGGGTGATGGTGCAGGGCAGCAGCAGTAACGACACGGAGTCAGTGATGCAGTCCAGGGCCTTTACTCACAGTTCTTATTATCCAGACCACGTCTGCAGGTAACGGCTGCCCACGTCGTACTGTGCTCACCAGGTGAGGGGCTCAGACAACTCCCAGACAACTTTGGAGCACTTCACAGGACCCCCTTTGTGTGTCCTTTGTCTGGCCTTTCTTACCAACACTTCTGTCCGGCTGCCTCGGGCCTCCTCTTGGTAAACTTGGCGCCAGTTTCCCTGACCCTATGTGGTGCCTTCCTAGCGGGTGTAGTGAGGGGCTGCGCCACATAAAATGTCAGAGCCTCCGGTTTCTAGCTGAGGGTCGTTTCCTGCCTCCACTAGTTCGGGGACCGGTCTCCCCCTTTGGCCTGACCCCTCCACGCAGGTGGATTCGGGCGTGCGGTGGCGACTCGCCCGTCCGCACCCCTGGGATCCCTTCATTCCTCGTTCCTGGAGCCTTCTCCGTTCCTCTTCCTTCCTTCTCCCTCTTCCAGGCCTGGGCCTCTGTTACTAGGCCCGCCTCCGGAGCAGAGCTCATGCAGAGCCCCTGCTCCCTGCCACTTCTGCTCAGACTTCTCTGCACTGAACTAAGATGGTGCCCACCTTTTATACTCCCTTCTCAATGCACCCAGGAACTGCTTCCTCCCTGCTCCTGCACTACAGGGTTCCCCTTCCTCAGTGTTCCCTCCCCCCACTCCAGCCAAGGACAGGGACTGTCGTGCCCATCTCAGGGGCATATTGGTCGCCCTGCCCCACGGCAATGTGGTGTAATGCATGCAGGTGTCGGGTCCTGATCCACACTCCATCCTTACCTGAGAGTGAGATATCACACCTCTGGGTGAGGTGCAATACGTCTGTAGCAACCGAGCCCTCAGGGTGCTACAGTTCCATTTATCTTCAGCCTAGGTGACGTATTGCGATACAGGGCCGTGATTTTGGCTATAAAAGGGTCCCCTAGACCCCTACCCCAAGCTTTTTAAGAGAATCATATATGGCGTGCCAGGAGACTCTATGGAATGCTTTCTCAGCATCCAACGAGAGTATCTAATTACAAATTTTTAACTGCATCTAGCCCAGGAAATACTTTGTGCCTAGTAGCAGTGTCTGCTAGTCAGCGGATTATCCCGGCTGTTAAGCAAGCTGCACCACCTGTAGTTTAGACACTTAATTTTTTCAAAGGAAATGCTTCGGGACCATGGGATACTCAGTGAAGAGCATCAGGAGGCACCCCAAGGCATAGGGGCTGGGACTGGCAGTAGGATGCCTTGCGGTGGACAGCCGTGCTCGATCCTTATAAAAGCTTTTTAACTGCAGCAGCTTTAGTGGACGCTACTGGAGCTGGAATTACGCGGCTGCTGGCATGAGACTTGCCCTCCAATAGATCCTTGTAAATGGATTTAAAGTGTATTCATTCAAATTAGAGAGACAATTTAAATTAAAAAGCTTAGAGCTGCCTCCACCACAGGGGGGCTCGCTCGACCCACCAGCGGACAGGCACCAGTATTGGGAGAGGGGGGCTGGCCATCAGGGTTCACCGCGGCTCTGGCACAAACCCGGCGACACGGAGGTGGCACGGGCAGGAGCGGACTGGCCGTGTCGGCTTCTCACTTTTTGGATTTTAGAAGGGCATGACATGCCTATATCTGTGTCTCCCCCTCCTTTTACTCCTCCACCTCTTTTATTTTCGCATGACTATATGTACTTGTCACTTTTCCATGTGTTAGTTGTGTCTTCTGAGCAGTTTGTCAGCTTTTGGACACCTTTGAAGGTGTTTTCTATGTGTTTCTATGTGTTTTTGTTTGCCTGCCATTGGTTTTAACGGTGTTCGAAGGTGTTCGACGAACAGTTCGACGAACAGTTCGGCGAACACACGGGTGTTCGACGAACCGAACCGAACTCGAACACTACGGGGGTGGCTCAACACTAGTCCTGTGCCATACTCCTGAATTGCCTGGGGGTTGACCGAGCCCCTCACCTGGTGGACGCAGCACGGCTTGGGCAGTCACTACCTGTACAGAAGTGGCTTGGAGTATACGAACTGTGAGTAAAAGACCCTGGACTGCAACACGTTGTTTTTGTGCTTTTTACTTCGCCAGCACTAACGGTACTGGGATTCCCTGCACCATCACCCCCACCATCTACTACATTGCCCTGGGGCTACACTCTTCCCGTGGGGAGTCATACTAACTCAGCTGCACACACCATCAGCCTCAGGGGACGGCCTTGGAGCGTCGGTTCATGATAGCCGCAATCCACGGGTGGCGTAGTCGGACATTACCTAAAACATATAAAAGACTACCACTGGTCTGACCACCCTGAGCCACGGGATAGGGTCGCCACTACTACCCCCAGCATTGCCCTGAAACCCGGTCCCGAGTGCCCCAAGGCCCAGGGGGCGAGTCACAATCACTGTTAGGTTGTTTGAATTTCGCATGCAGGATCATACCGATGGGCAGAATTTTTTGTTGCAGGTTGTCAGGTGCGACAGCAGGAGTGCGTGCTCCGCATCATTTCATTCGTTTAAATAAGGACCACAAGGATGATTTGAAGGTTTGGAAATTGTTTTTGGAAAATTATAACGGCAGGTCGTTAATTCAGCACGAGTTTTTGAGCAGTTTTGATTGTGAGATTTTTACAAATGCTGCAGGAGGTGCTGGTTATGGGGCCTATTGGAAGGGGCGTTGGAACGTTGGAGTATGGCCGAGTTTGTGGAAGGAAAGGGGTTTTACAAGGAACCTGGCGTTTTTGGAATTGTTTCCTATTGTTTTCGCGGTTTCAATTTGGGGGGAGTGTTTTGCGAACAGGAGAATTTGGTTTCATTGCGATAATTAACAGTTTGTCGGCCTCGTCTCCTCCAGTGATTAGGCTGCTGAGGGAATTAGTTCTCTGTTGTCTCAATTTGAATGCTTGGATTACAGCAGTCCATGTTCCAGGTGTACAAAATTCCATAGCAGATGCTTTGTCTCGTTTCCAGTGGGATAGTTTCCGGGCACTAGCACCAGAGGCAGAGGATGTGGGACAGGAATGCCCTTCGCATCTGTGGCAGCTGGTTATGGAAGAGCGGGATGGTTGATTCAGGAGTCCATTACAAGGCCGACCTGGTCATCATACGAGGCATCGTGCGAGAATGGCAAAGTTGGATACTGCAGTGGGGCTTGGCGGAGAACTACGGTGATAGAATGATGGCGGTGTTGTTTCTTGTCGGTAGGGCAGCGGAGATTGGTGTCTGTGTCGAAAGTTGGCAAATTTGTGGCAGGACTTGCATTCGGTTTTAAATTACAATGGTTAAAGGACGTTACAAAGTCTTTTTTAGTGAAGCAAGCACTTAGGGGCTTTAAGAGAGGAGGTAAGATTTTAGATAAACGAAGACTGGTGTCTTTTAGCATTTTGGAAAGGTTGGGTTTAGTGTTGGATAGGATATGCTGTTCAGTTTTTGAAGCTATACTGTTTAGGTTAGCTTTTTCATTGGCGTTTTTGGGGGCGCTGAGATTAGGTGGATTGGTGGCACTGACCAGGGATAGGGTTGGGGGTTTGTTTGCAGAGGACGTGAGCTGTTGGGCTAAGGGCATTGAATTTTGGATCAGATGTGGGAAGACTGATCAATTGGGCTGAGGCAGGAGAGTGGTTTTGGGTGAGGTAAACGGGGCTTTCATGTGCCCAAGAAAATGTTTAGTGGCATATTGGCAGGTTTGGTTCGGACGAGCGGGCCCACTATTATGCTATGAAAATGGGGAGTTTTTGTCACGTTTTCACTTTATAACCATATTTAAAAAAGGAGTTCAAGAGTTGGGCATCAACCCTGAGGTGTACGGGTCACATTCTTTCAGAATTGGCACGGCGTCAGAAGTTTGGGTTTAGACAAGGAGGTGATAAAACATATCGGGAGGTGGAATTCTGATCGTTATTTGTCTTATGTACGGCATTAGGTAGGTGGGCTGGATTTGTTTTATATTGATTAGTGTTGAATACCTTGTGGTTGTTTGTTGCAGGTGGCGTTCCTTTGTTAGCATGGATTCTGGGACACTCCTTCGTCCACTGGGGGGCGCTGCGGGCGGACGTGAGGCCAGACGGTAGGCAATTGGGATTTAGCAGAGAGCAAGTGGTGGTTGGGTGGCTGGGCTTTAGGGGGATGGTATGGAGGAGGGTGCTGCCTGAATTTCATAAGGCAGCTCGTTTGGACAGAACGCCGGATATTTTGGTGGTGCATATGGGTGGGAACGATCTGGGGGCTCGCCCTGTTAGGGAATTGATTAGGGATATTCGTTTTGATTGTTTAAGGTTGTGGACATCCTTTCATGAGGTTTTGACGGTTTGGTCTGACATCGTGCCAAGGCAAAACTGGAGGGAGGCTAGATCATTGAAGGGGATTAATAGGGCACCAGTGAAGTTGAATAGAGCCATATCAGGTTTTGTGTCCAGGAACGGGGGGTGAGCGTTCGACACTTTGAACTCAAAGCAGGGGTTGGAAATTTTTAGTTAAAGGATGGCGTGCACTTGAATGCCATTGGTATCGATTTGTGAGCATTGGCAGGAGGGGATTGAGAGGGCTTTGGCGGTGTTGGGGCACTCACACGGCGGAGGTTGTCAGGGCTGCTCGCGTTTGGCAGGGGGGGGGTTCTTGGAGTTGGTACAGAAGTGTCGGTGGAAAGAATTTGGTAAAATTACAGGCAGTTTGTTAATTTGAGTGGGGTGATCAAGCATTTGGTTCTGGGCTCTGGACGGGGTTTTACCCTGGGAGCTTTTGGTGCCCTTGAGCTGGTGATGGACGGCTGAGGGTAACATGACGGGTCGAATTTAGTTTAATTTATGCCAGATCTATTTTAACTCCAAGAACCCTCCCTTCTTATTGTTTAAATGTTAATGTTGTTTGTTAATAAAATGACCGCTGTGGCCAAATTTATCCAAAGAAATACAGGTGCAGTGTTTTTATTTGGTGGGAAAAGGTGAGTGCTAGAAGATGGGAGGGGCATCTTAAAAGGGTGGAACCCGGGTTGGCTGTACACGGTCATGTGCTATATGCACTGCAGTCTGCTATGTACACTGCCTGCCTGATATCTCTGTAGATGGATTAGTCCTCAGAAGGACTGTTTGTTGAGATGGATATGTGTCTCTAATATACTGTAGTTTGGTACACCTACACTAACTAGAAACAAGCAAATCTCTCCCTAGCTCAGCAGCACCTCTCCCTACACTGTCTGATTCTGGAGTGACTGTGACGAGCATGGCGGCGCCAGGTCTGATATAGACCTGATGATGCTGTGCGGCCAGCCAATCACTGTAAAGCCACAACCAACATGACTGCGGCATTACAGTGAGTGGCAGGCAATTCCTGCATGTTCATTGTCTCTAAAGAGCGGCAAACATGCAGGGAGGAGACCCGAGCTCCCGCCGAGCAACTCCGGAAATACTCGGTGAGCGCCGAGCATGTTGAGCAGTGAGATGCTCAGGCGAGCACCGAGCAGTAGCGAGCATGCTCGCTCATCACTAACCCCACTTCTGCATTTTCACCCACTCCTGGTTTTGGCATACAAATACTGATGTAAAATACTGACCAAATACTGAACATGTGAACGTGGTTTTAATCACAGATTGAACACTCTTGGTATATATGTGCTGTACCTATAGACTTGTATGGGTGATTTTCATCTGTGACACCCATAAAAAATGGACATGTCTCCGTGATTTTTTTCGTCGACATGTGATCTGCAAAAAAATACAACTTGTGAGCAGCTCCAAAGATCATAATGGATACGTGTTCTATCCGTGAAAATAACAGGTAGAACAAGTATATGAAAAAGGCACGTCTGAATGGGGCCTCACTCTGTTTTAATTTTATTACTTGGTAATAAAAAGTATATGTTGGCATCTGACAGCTGGGACCCCCTCCCAAATAGTAGGCATTACAGAGGACCTATCACTTGCTATAAATCCGTAATTTTTTTTTTTACTTGGAGTAAATGCCGCTATTCCCCTGAATCTATTTAGGTTTTTTCTTTTGTTCCTGCTTTTCTCCATTCCTGAGATATCGGCCTCAATGCATCAAAGATTTTTTGCCAAGAAAGAAGTTTAAAAGCCTTGAAAATGTGAAAATTTTTGTCACAACTTGGAGTTGTATCAAAATTTTGTCACAACTTTAGTTATATCAAAATTTTGAGACTTTGGCATTTTCACACCAGTTTCTCCCAGCAAAACAAAATGGGCAGAACTGGGTTGCGGTGGGGGCACGGCAGAGGCATGACGCCACAGCTCATCTGATTCACGACAAGCTGTGGCATTCCGTACACCAGAAATCTCACTCTAGTCCCTGACTGGAGTAAGATTTCTTGCTTGGCGCACAGATATAACGACGGTCTTAATGAATCAGGGTCATTGTCTTTTCTTCCCTGTATATAAATCTATCTACTTTGTCAACTGGGAGTGGCACTAAAGAATACAGCCACAGAGAAAAGTCGAAGACCATGCCCACTTGGATTAAAAGACTAGATTACCTATATGGAAGAAGAAACCATATCTCAAAAATAGAGAGGTGGAGGAACAAAGAAACACCAGATTGAGCAGAACAGCGGCATTTACAGCTGGTATAAAATTACATATTTATGGCAAGTGACACGTCCTCTGTAATATCACAATATTCAATAAAAGTTACAAAAACTGTTCTTTTCTAGTGTCCGTGAATCTATGTATAATTTAGCGCTAGGAAGAAAATAAACAATGGTTTCATGAAACACCATCTGCCATTATCAATGGGACTTGGCAACAATCTAATGTGCTCAAGGACAGCCCGCCTATCATCTGACATCTCAGGGTGATGTGATATTAGGAATGAGCGACCCTAGAGATGACTAGTAACTAATGTGTTTGGCAGCATAAAGAAGATTGCTTTCCTGGCATGTTTGCTTTAAAAAAATACATGCATTCTCTATAAAATTACAACTTCCTAAACTGCATGTTCTTGTGTTATTCCTCCTGGTAATTAATGCACTGGTGCCTGGTGGACACATTCAGAAGAGGCCCTGTGCAAAAACAGCACATGGGCCCTTTACAGTCTAATAGTTCATTATAATGCACAATCCCACCTGCCTTGGAGCGGGATGTGGACCCCGTGCCCCTCAGGCCCATGTGCAGTTTCACCATTGTTATGTCTGCCATTGAATTAATGTATACATTGACAATTAGGTGTTACGTGTCCAATCAGTGCTGCCAGTGTCAGTCACACCCTATTGACCCTATGCCCCGTTTTCATTATTTATTGATTGCTGACTGTTTCCAATGATGCACTGCTATGCATAGTGCAAGTGATCGGACGATCATAGCTTCAACTAACAAATACAATAAAAAGTGGAAAAAAATGTTTTTAATCAAATCACCCCTCTTTTGCACCATTAAAAATATAGCAATTAAAAACAGAATACACGCTTGGTGTTGCTGCATTTGTAAAAGTCCAATCTATCAAAATACAAAATAAATTACTCCAATTGGTAAACGACGTAACGAGAATAAAATCGAAACGCCAGAATTCCGTTTTTTTTTTTTTTGGCTGACACAACATTGCAATAAAATGCAAAAAAGATGTGATCAAAATATTGTGCCTGCCCCAAAATGGTATCAGTAAAAATGTCAACCCAGGGTGCAAAAAATGAGCCACTACACAGCCCCATATCCCAAAAATTTTAAACGTTATTGATCTCGGAAATTGGAGACACATTTTCTGAATTTTTTTTCACCACTTAAATTAAAAAAAAACTATACATGGTATCTGCTGTGAAGGATCAACTCTGGGTAGACACAGGTTCACACAAGGATGCAGACCGCAGGTTCAAAACAAACTGGTTGTTTATTGAGTGTCCATAAACCAGTCAGGAAAACAAAACATTAATGGCCTCTTTCTGGCAAAAAAAGATATAACTGAACAAAAACTCAAAATAACCAGTCCATACAGCACGGCCTCAGCCGTTTAAATAAAGTGCCTTTCTCTGCCTCCTGCAGAGACTAAGCACCACATGCAAGGTCTGCTCTCCTTGCACAACACACAGACAAACTGAAACAGGCACAGCTGTCTTAAATCAGACCTTCCAAGACCTGGACAGGAGATAAGTGAGCAGCCGATCCCATCCGGCTCTTTCAGCTGCTCGTAAAACCCGGCCCTATAGTCCGGGCCCATTAAACACCTCTCAGCACTATGTGTGCTGGAGCCTGCTTTTCCGAGTCCTTCATCATCAAGGCTATGCACCTTGGGGACACATACCACCCGTCCACGACCTGGCCGGCTGCAGTCTTACATACCCCACCCCCCATCTGCCAAAGCCAGGGAGCTTGGCACCTTCTGCCACCATACAATAGACCCTTGATATGGCATCCGCATTCCCATGTTGTTTCCCAGGCCTATGCTCTACCTGGAAACTAAAATCTTGTAGGGCTAGGAACCACCTAGTTACTCGTTCCCCTTCTTTTCGCATCCACCTCAGTGGGGCATGGTCCAACACTAACCCGAACCTTCCACCTAAAGGGTAGTACCTAAGAGTGTCCAACGCCCACTTGATGGCTAAACATTCCTTTTCCACTATGGAGTAGTTCTTCTCGCACGTGGACAGTTTCCGACTGAGGTACATTATAGGGTGTTCCTCTCTGTTAATCTCCTGGGACAAGAATGCTCCCAGCCCGACATCTGATGCGTCCGTCTGGACCACAAACTCTTTGGAGAAGTTGGGCACACCAAGACTGGCTGTTTACAGAGGGACAGTTTTAATTCCTGGAATTCCGCTTCAGCTTCCAGGGACTACTTAACCATAGCCAACTTCGTCCCTTTCAGAAGATCCGTCAGCGGGGCTGCTATCAGGGCAAAGCTAGGACAAATCTTCGATAGTAGCCCATGATGCCTAGAAATGCCCTGACCTGCTTCTTCGAGAGGGGCTGTGGCCAGTTCAGGATCACCTCAACCTTATTTATTTGTGGTTTTATTTCCCCTCTACCAACCACTTAGCCCAGATACTTGGCTTCCTCCATCCCCATAGCACATTTCTTTGGGTTGATGGTAAAGCCTGCCTTCCTTAAAGCGTCAAGTATGGCTTGAACTCTGTCCAGATGACTTTCCCAATCCTGGCTGAATATGACGATGTCATCTAGGTAGGCTGCTGCATACTTTTTGTGGTGTACCAAAATCCTGTCCATGACTCTCTGGAAGGTGGCCGGAGTTCCCTGCAACCCAAACGGCAACCTGACATATTGATAACATTCATCTGGCATCAAGAAGGCCGTATTCTCCTTGGCCTCTTTGGACAGGGAAATTCGCCAGTATCCCTTGGGTCCCGGGTGGTGATGTACCAAGCGGGTCCTAGCTTTTCGATAAACTCATCTACCCTAGGCATTGGGTAGGCATCGAACTTCGAGACCTCATTCAGCTTCCTATAGTCATTGCAAAACCGCCATTCTCCATCTGGTTTTGGCACTAAGACTATGGGACTGGACCAGCCACTCTTGGACTCTTTAATGACTCCCAGGTTAAGCATCCGCTTCACTTCTTTCGAAATCACCTCTCTGCGGTTTCAGGTTGACACGAACATGAGGCTCTGTGAGTACCTCATTCTCTATGACCTGAGTGAGTCCTGGCAACTCTGTAAACAGGCCTTTATTTCGCGGTAGCAACTCTTTGCACTGTTGCTTTTGAGCACGTGACAGCGACTCTGCCATCTTGACCTATTTTACATCGGCGTCAGCCTCAGCCACTAAACGCGGAGCTTCCACGGGCTCCCTATCTCACCATGGCTTAATCAAGTTGAAGTGGTACACCTGGTAGGGCTTCCTTCTCCCTGTGTGGTGGACTTTATAGTTGACCTCGCCAACCTTTTCAACTATTTCGTAGGGGCCCTGCCACTTTGCCAGGAATTTGCTCTCCACTGTAGGTACCATCACCAGTACCTGATCCCCCGGGTTGAAGTGTTTCACTCGTTCCAATCTATTGTACACTCTAGATTGTGCCTCTTGTGCTTTGAGGAGGTGCTCTTTCACAATGGGCATCACCCTGGCAATTCATTCTTGCATCTGGGCCACGTGTTCGATTACACTCCTTTAGGGTGTAGACTTCACCTCCCAGGTCTCCTTTGCCACATCCAGGAGTCTTAGGGGGTGTCAGCCATGCAACAGTTCAAAATGGGAGAATCCAGTAGAGGACTGTGATACCTCTCTGATGGAGAAAAGAAGGTAAGGCAGTAGGCAGTCTCAGTCTCGGCCGTCCTTCTGTATGACCTTCTTTAACATGGCCTTTAGGGTTTTGTTGAATCTTTCCACCAAGCCATCCATCTGTGGATGGTAGACTGAAGTCCGTAGTTGTGTGATTTGCAGAGTTTTGCACAATTCTCTCATCACCATTGACATAAATGGGGTCCCTTGATCCGTTAGGATCTCCTTAGGTAACCCTGTTCTAGAAAAAATATGGACCAACTCCTGGGCTATACACTTGGAGGAGGAGTTGACCAGGGGTCCCACCAGATCCATGGCTATGCGATCAAACGGCACCTCAATGGTAGGTAACGGCACTAAGGGGCTCCGGAGGTGTGCCACCGGGGAGGTCAGCTGGCAGGTGAGACAGGACCTACAATAATTCACAATTTCTCGGTGACAACCAGGCCAATAGAACCTCTGTAGGATTCGTTCCTGTGTTTTTTCTACCCGGAGATGACCACCTAGCATATGTGCATGGGCCCTATCTAATACCTTACGCCTGTATGTCTTTGGCACCAGCAACTGCTCGACGAGCTCCCCTCTCACCTTGGTGACTCGGTATAGCAAGTCCCCATTGACCGCAAAGTACGGGTATCTGGTGTCACCCCTCGGCTCTTGAGCAACACCGTTAAATACAGACGCATTATCAAATGCCCCTTTAAGAGTCAAACCCCTGAGTTGGGCAGTTCCAAAGTTTCCCTCTGACACCTCCAGCTCAGGGATGTTGGCCACATGGGAAACTCGTCGGTTACAGCCTGCGGCAAAGTGTCTTCAGGGGTGTTTTGGCTGTCGTCCGAGCAACTAGGTGTCACCGCTTTCCCCCACACGTCCCAGAATAATGCACAGTCATGTCTGATTATTATCGGGAAAAAGTCTTTAACGACCCCCACTTCCTGAGCTGTGGTGCCACAGTTTGTGTTTACATCCACCTGGGTGACAGGATATTTTTTAGCTTCCCCATGGATATGACGCGCCCCCTGGGCCAGTGTTGTTTGGGGGATACCCGGAGCCGGATCAGGTGGGGGTTGTAGTCTCCGAGTGGCGATGACCCGGTCCGTGCCCAGGGTGTCAAGCTCAGTGTGTGGCAGTCCTACAGATGTTACTGGATGTTCTTTAGTGTCGACTACGCCACCCGTTGATTTGCGGTCAGTACGGCCGCCGCTGCAGCAGGGTCCGCTGAGGCTGGTGGTGTGTGTGCAGCTCAGGTAGTATAACCCCCAACGGGAGGGGTATAGCCTCAGGGGGTCAGCTGTAGAGGGTGGTGGTTGTGGTGGTGCAGTGAGAGTAGTAATAAGACTCCGAGTCGGGCTGTGCAGTTCAGGGTTTTACTTACTGCTTTTGTGTTGGTCACTCCGGCCTTGAGTGACCGCCCGAGCCGTGCTGCGTCCACCAGGTCCTGGACTCGGCCAACCCCCAGGTGATTCTGGAGCGTGGTCCTGAGCTCCCTTTCTGACTTGTCCTTCTCTCTGGCCTTCCCCACCAGGGATCCACCTAAGTCCGGCTCCCTCGGGCCTCTTGTTGGTAAAACCCTTGTCTCTGGGTTCCCTGACCCTATTCACGGTTTGCCTTCCGGGTGGATTTAGTGGGTGGTCGTGGCAGATCCTGCCCACGACCTCCGGTCTCTGGCTAAGGATTAGGGCCCTCCACCAGCTTGGGATCCGGTACCCTTGTGCCAACTCTTCACCCTCTGGTCTAATTTTGGGTTCTTGGAGTTCCCTCTTCTCCCCCTCTGGGTCCTTCTTTCTCCTCTCTCTCTCTTGGCCTTGGAGCTGGCTGAGCTGCTCTGCTTCTCTGACTCAACTCTGACAGACTGACCCTGATCTACGATGGTTCCCACCTTATATACTCCCTCTATGTGTGAGCTCAGGTGACCAGCACCCAATGAGCTCCTAGCATTACCCAGACTGCTCCCCCTATCTGCCCCTACACTACTGGGATGTTCCACCCCCCTCCCACTCCAGCCAGGGACAGACATTGTCGTACCTGCACATTTCTCTAGTGGGAGTACCATTGGTCTGTCCCCCGGAAATGGGATGTGTGTAGTGCATGCAGCCTACTGAGCTCAGTTCCACACTCCATCCTTACCCGGGAGTGGAATACCACACCTCTGGCTTGAGGTGTAATACCCCTGTAGCAGCCGAATCCTCAGGGTGCTACATTCCCCCCTGGTAAATCACAGCACGTCCTCGGGCTGTAAGATATAAAAACATCCAAAACATACAATTTTTTTCATAAACATGAACATATAAAACATCACATAAAACTTTTCATAAAAACTCTTCATAAATAACGTCCTTGTAAACACTCTTGCTCCTCCGGCCACGGTGCAACTTGTGACCGGGAAAAGCGCGACAGTCTCTTTAAGAAAAACAACAGTTTACTATAAAACCGGTAGGGGGCGCCTTAGGAAGCGCAACTATATACAAGGGGAATATGGCCGCTCTCAGTCCTCGGCCAGGTAATGGGAAAAGGGACACAAGGGTTAACAGTTCACTCTTGTCCCAACCGGGACTTATTTTAAGCAGCAACAGTTTACTGTACCCCGATGGGTAACTATTTACAGTCTCTTTACCGTACTTTAACGACGGCGTCCTCCTGCTCCTTCTTTGGATTTAGACCCGTCCGGGTCCTCCTGCTCCTCCTCACACCGCAGCTCCTCCTCCGTCAGGCGATGTACATGGAGGGCGTAAGGTCCTTTGGCACACTTGTGCCGGGTGAAGGTGACCTCGTCCCCTACGTACAGGTCACGACCTCTGTGTCCCTCCGGCAGATGGCTTTCTACGTCTCTGCGGGTGACAAAGACGTCGCCGGGGGTATGATGGTCTTTTATGAAGCCCCACCCATGCTGCAGGTTGAATTTAATCACAGTCCCGGTGGTACGGGGACCATGAGCTGCACGGGGGTTCCTCCTGGTCCGGCTCTTCTGCTTCGCGCTCCTTATCTGTGCTTGCTGTTCCCGGACCCGCCTCTCTCTCCGCTCCTTCTCGAAGACCTCGAGCTGCTGGCGGCAGCACTCTGTACGCTCCGCTGCGGCCGCCCGAGTCTCCTGAGTGAACCCCATGAGGTCTCCTCCGGTGGGGTCCCACTCAAACTGTGCCTCCTCTAGCGGGGGCTGGGTCCTCCTGACGGGCTTCGGAACCGGAATCAGGGGTTCATCTAGGGGTCTTTCTTTCCGGAGTCGGGGATGGTGAAACTCCGGTGGCCATATGAAGGGCTGCCCATCCGGGCACGTATGCTGGGCGAACAGGTCCTCACCCAGGTGCGGTACTTTAGGTGTTATGGGCGCTGTGGTGGTAGCGGCGCCCGGGTTGACCAGGCCTTGCGACCAGGCTTGGGGCACGCTAAAGGAAAAGGGCACCGTAAGAACGGCGGCGCCCGTGGTTACTCGGCCCTGTGACCAGGCTGGTGGCTCCGCGGAGGTAGGGGGCGCTGTTGGAATGGCGGCGCCCGGGGGTGCTAGGCCTTGCGACCAGGCCGATGGTATTTCCTGCTTTGCCGCGCTCAGGGTCGAAGCGCGTGACGTCACAGGGGTCGCGGCCGCGGTTTCCGGTTGAGGCCTAGTCTGCGGCGGTGACGATGCAGCGACGGGCCCAGCAGGGGGAATTTCGGGCTCTGCGACGGGGAGCTGGGGCAGGCACGCGGTTTCCCGGCTCGGGGTAGAGACGTCCCCTTTACCTGCCTCCATTCGTTCAGCTCCCTTCTCGGCGCCGTCTCCGGCCTTGAGTCCTCCTGCGCCATCCTCAGAGGCGGTCTGTCTCCTCGTCTCGAGTGGCGTGCTCCGCTGACGGGTTTCAGTCCGCTGGACCATCTCTCGGCTCCACTCCGCCAACGTCTCTCGCTGCACCCGGGCCATCCTCCGTGCGAGGCCCTCCAGCGCAGTCTGTGCACACTCTCGGTCTCGGGGGAGCTGTGCTAGGATCTCCACTAAGCCTAGTGGGGTTGTTGCTTGCAGCAGGCTCCTGACCACTGGGTCGGTGCTGCCTGACTCTCCCTCCATCTCCAGGTAGGCTTTCTCTGGACTCTTCTCCAGACTTCTTGTCTCCGGGTGCGCTCTCTCCAGACTGCTCCAGGCGACACCCATCTTTGCTCTCTTGTTCTGTCTCCGCCCACATTGAAGGTGGTCCCGGGGCAACTTTGTGATTGTCAGTTCCAGGGGCAGTTCTCTTACGCTGATGGACACTTCCAGCATCACAGTCTCTGTTGGTGGGCGCGGTTTCCGCTTTTGGCGCCATTCTTCGACCTGGCCCACGATGGGAGGTGGCCTCTTGCCACCCTCTGGCACGCCCATAATGGCGTCCGCTCTTCCAAGGCGGGAAATCTTTGGAAATGGCGGGAATCGTCTCCCAGTGGCGGGAAACTCCATGGATGGCGGGAAAAAGCTGCAAATGGCGGACAACCGGCGGGAAACGACCTGTGATGGGGTCCGTTGGCGGGGACCCTCCGGAACCGGCGGGAGACTTCTTGTTAAGGTAACGGTGAACTTTTCTTCAGGCACGCAGTACCCGGTTGTTGCGGGCACGTAATCCTGCCGACTACGCCAAAGTTGACGCGCCCCCTGGGCCAGTGTTGTTTGGGGGATACCCGGAGCCAGATCAGGTGGGGGTTGTAGTCTCCGAGTGGCGATGACCCGGTCCGTGCCCAGGGTGTCAAGCTCAGTGTGTGGCAGTCCTACAGATGTTACTGGATGTTCTTTAGTGTCGACTACGCCACCCGTTGATTTGCGGTCAGTACGGCCGCCGCTGCAGCAGGGTCCGCTGAGGCTGGTGGTGTGTGTGCAGCTCAGGTAGTATAACCCCCAACGGGAGGGGTATAGCCTCAGGGGGTCAGCTGTAGAGGGTGGTGGTTGTGGTGGTGCAGTGAGAGTAGTAATAAGACTCCGAGTCGGGCTGTGCAGTTCAGGGTTTTACTTACTGCTTTTGTGTTGGTCACTCCGGCCTTGAGTGACCGCCCGAGCCGTGCTGCGTCCACCAGGTCCTGGACTCGGCCAACCCCCAGGTGATTCTGGAGCGTGGTCCTGAGCTCCCTTTCTGACTTGTCCTTCTCTCTGGCCTTCCCCACCAGGGATCCACCTAAGTCCGGCTCCCTCGGGCCTCTTGTTGGTAAAACCCTTGTCTCTGGGTTCCCTGACCCTATTCACGGTTTGCCTTCCGGGTGGATTTAGTGGGTGGTCGTGGCAGATCCTGCCCACGACCTCCGGTCTCTGGCTAAGGATTAGGGCCCTCCACCAGCTTGGGATCCGGTACCCTTGTGCCAACTCTTCACCCTCTGGTCTAATTTTGGGTTCTTGGAGTTCCCTCTTCTCCCCCTCTGGGTCCTTCTTTCTCCTCTCTCTCTCTTGGCCTTGGAGCTGGCTGAGCTGCTCTGCTTCTCTGACTCAACTCTGACAGACTGACCCTGATCTACGATGGTTCCCACCTTATATACTCCCTCTATGTGTGAGCTCAGGTGACCAGCACCAATGAGCTCCTAGCATTACCCAGACTGCTCCCCCTATCTGCCCCTACAGTACTGGGATGTTCCACCCCCCTCCCACTCCAGCCAGGGACAGACACTGTCGTACCTGCACATTTCTCTAGTGGGAGTACCATTGGTCTGTCCCCCGGAAATGGGATGTGTGTAGTGCATGCAGCCTACTGAGCTCTGTTCCACACTCCATCCTTACCCGGGAGTGGAATACCACACCTCTGGCTTGAGGTGTAATACCCCTGTAGCAGCCGAATCCTCAGGGTGCTACAGATACACTGGACACCCACCACCTTCCCAGGAACCAGCCGATGAGGGAGTGTGGCCCTTATCAGCAAAACTTCCAACAGTCCAGACACTTGCACCACGTTTACAAACACTGAGCATGCCTGAGGACCCTCGCCATGGTGAGTAACCATGCTGCAGGCGGGGTAGGCAAAATAGGAGCAACACCGGCCTATGTTGCTGTCCATCGGTTCAGAGTTCATGGGACACCGGGCGGCTATATGGCCAGGGGCATGACACCTCCAACAGAGGATGGAATGGGACTGATTACCCAGCTGTGATTGGGCGGCCTCCTGGGACTTTGGATGCTCACCCAGTGAGGATTTAGTCCCCTTCTTTTAGGAGCCATACCCCCTTTGGGAACCCCAGAAAGGTGACCTAACCCCTGCTTGACCACTCAGGGAACCCTCTGCCGCCCGGTACCTCTCCACTAGGCCCACCAGTTCATCTGCATTTTGGAGATCTCCCTGGGCAACCCAGGACTGAAGTGGCAGAGAGTGGATAAACTGATCCATGACCACTCTCTCAACCATCTGGGCTGGGGAACTAGTCTCTGGCTGCAGCCATTTGAAAAGGTCAAACATTTGCGACTGGGGAGGTTTGTCCCTGTGGAAGTCCCAGAAGTGGACTCATTGTGCCCTGACTGCCAGGGTTACTCCCAGCCGCACCTGGATCTCCGCCTTAAGTTTACTATACTCCTTAGAGTCTTGCAGGGCCAAATCAAAGTACGCCTTCTATGGTTCCACGGTCAGATATGGCACTAGAACCTCCACCCACTGCTCCGGTGGTAGTCTCTCACGGTCCGCCACCCTCTCAAACATTATTCGCCTGCACCAGTTGCTTAATCAGCTCCTCCATGCTGCCGGAAGAACCTTACTGGCTGGCGGCCTTCACCCAGGACATGTATGGTTTCCTGTAGCAGTCACACTGCCCCTTGGGATTCATGCCCACGCTTCTAGCACCAATTTGTGAAGGATCAGTTCTGGGTAGATGCAGGTTCATACAGGGATGCAGTCCACAGGTTCAAAACAAACTGGTGGTTTATTAAGTGTCCATAAACCAGTCAGGAAAACAAAACATAACAGCCTCTTTCTGGCACAAAAAGATATAACTGAACAAAAACTCAAAATAACCAGTCCATACAGCACGGCCTCAGCCGTTTAAATAAAGTGCCTTTCTCTGACTCCAGCAGAGTCTGAGCACAGCCAAACTGAGACAGGCGCAGCTGTATTAAATCAGACCTTCCAAGACCTGGACTGGAGGTAAAAGAGCAGCCGATCCCACCCAGCTCTTTCAGCTGCTCATAAAACCCGACCCTATAATCCGGGCCCATTAAACACCTTTCAGCACTATGTGTGCTGGAGCCTGCTTTTCCAAGTCCTACTTCACCAAGGCTTGGCACCTTGGGGACACATACCTCCCATCCACAACCTGTCTGACTGCAACCTCACATCTTTAGAATCATATTGCCAGGTCAGTTTTACTGTATAGTAAACATGGTAAATTAAAAAAACAAACAGAAAACACTTGTGGAATCGCCCTTTTTTTGCAATTTCAGCGCATTTGAAATTTTTTTTCCTTCTTTTCAGTGCACCACATGATAAAATGAATGATGTCATAAAATGAATGATGTAGTAGCAGAGCAGGTGCACAAGTAGGAGCCCAATCCGTAGTATAATATCTATGATGAAGTTGGGACTCAGATGAGGTAGAACAAAGATGATTTATTTGCAATCCACAGTGAACATATTTGACAGTCTCAGTTTAGTCCTTCTTCAGATATACGGATTGCCAAGGAAGAATATAAGACTCAATACTGAAACTATACAGGATACAGTGTGTTTGGAAAGTGGGAATACCACTAAAGATATAGCACCTATAGAAGTCACCCATAGGTGCCATACCTTTAGCGGTATTCCCACTTTCCAGACGCACTGTATCCTGTATAGTTTCAGCATTGAGTCCTATATTTTTCTATGGCAATCCATATATCCATATATCTGAAGAAGATCTAAACTGAGACTGAAACGTCATATATGTTCACTGTGGATTGCAAACAAATCATCTTTTTATTCTACATTAATTCAGTGCCAAATTCTTCATAGATATAAAATGAATGATGTCATTCAAAAGTACAACTTGTCATGCAAAAAATATGCCTGAATACGATTATGTGGACTGAAAAATAGAAATGTAATGGCCCTTGGAAAAAGGGAAGAAAAAAACAGAAAATAGACTGATCATGAATATATAGCTTAGATAAATGTTTCTTGCTATTCATTCCTCCCCCTACTCCCGTGCCACCTCTAAGTGGTCTCCATTGAGACCGGAAATGTTGGGATCCCATCTATTGGCCACCTGACCGCTGAGGCCGCTGATGAAATGTGCTTCCGGTCCCGGAAGTAGGAGGGAATTTTTTTATTTTGAAAAGTCTGAAAACACCTCTGATTTGTATTAAATTATGTTTAATGTAAGGACTTTATTTAGTTTGTTCTTTAGGTTTATTAATCACCTCATTCACAGCAGTTTGGGCCATGGTGTGGCGCCTCCCAATGTGGGTGCAGGGAAGGAGAAGATAAATCTCCCCGCCGGCTTTCGCTTTCCTGTGACTGCCGCTTTTATAGGTTGTGTTTGGTAAAACACTCTCTATTACCGCTGCCTAATCTCCGGGGGAATAGAAATGTTATTCTCTGATATGGTTTTAATTCACTGTCTGGGTCACCAGAAGGTTACAGGTTTCCCTCGAACATTTATTTATACCAGAAGAGATATTTACACATTTCTTCTTCTGCTCGCGCTATCTCCGCTATAACCCAACAATTTCCTCACTTACCGAGATTTGTATGCAGCCTGTGCCACGTATTTGTCAAATGGAGCATCTCATCTCTTTCCTTGCGGACTCCATAATGATACGGTATTTGTTCTATTAAATCTGTATTGGTGATATGCGGCCTAAATTGCCTGCATTAAAGAACAAGAAGAATGCATTGCATTACAGCGGGATCCTCCATGCACTTTCAACCTCTCGGAGCAGCAGCTCCTGCCGATGTTATTTCCAGATAAAACAATGGAAGCTTCTCGGGAGATAGGAAGCGTCCTGTCATCAGTTAACCATTCACGTCCATGTTTTATAGTGTAATATATATTGATGCCACTGTTTCCTAGTGAGTTAGTGAGTCACTGCGTTCTCATGAATAAACCAATACGTACAAGATCGTAGCCAGCCTCTAGGTTCTCGGTCCGTCCCTGCATCTCAACTTGAAAAATTCACAAGAATTAAAAGGGTTTGTCACTCCGCTTAGCTCAGAGTATGATATATTTTAAGACACCGGAGAGTCCGCCGCACTCCACAATAAAGCCCATAGGTCACGGCATTTCAACCTGTTTTTTTTTTTAATACGACCTTCATGTGTTTAAAACTTAGCCTTTAAAGGGGACCTGTCATTTGGTAACAGTGCGGACAATAAATAAGAAATGACGGCATACATTGTGTTCTGACATTTTTAAATATGACAGTGGATTAGGCTGTCAGACGCTTTATAGAAATGTCTGCCATTTCTCCTGCAATTGTCACCCAGTCGTCAGTATTACAATCAATGGCTTTCTGCAAGTATTAGTTCTACTCATAAAATGTCAGCATTCAGTGTCCGTCACATACGCATATAAAACACAGCAGCCAGAGAAAGTTACTTGATTTTTACTAATTAAAATATATATTGAAACCTATGCTTGATTTACAATATTTTATTATTTTCTTTTTATGACCATATCTTCAAACAAATTGATCTCATTTGACAAATAGACAATCTGCAAATCATTTTATTTAAAATTGTTATCATATCCTTAAAAAAAATCACTCCAAAGTGTTAGCCACTAGGTATATCCCCTCTGTGTAACATTGTGTGCACTGCCTGTTGTTAAGTGCAATCCGTCTCTATCAGCAGAGATGCTGAGATGGATAATATGACGTAGGGGTGGATTTTTATCTCGCTGCTCCTGCTTTCCTGTCTGAGAAACTTCATACAGGCATAACAGAGAAATGTTCTTTCAGATCGGGACGGGCAAGTGATTGCATGATGGCAGGAGCAATTTATGCTGGGAAGTGATGAAGCAAATTCTACAGAACTGGCAGAATGTAGGTGAAGAGGATCTGACTACTTAAAAACAATGCATGGCAAGCTACAAATCATGAGACTCAGCACAGTTCTTAGATATATTATCCAGGTATATTCAGCAAAAAGAGTTGTAACTTGTTGGGGAAGAGAGCAGCAAGACTTTGCTTTTCTAGAGGTTTTCTTTCTAATGACAAGTACACTTTAATTTTATTTTCTGTACTTCATTATAGGGCTGGTATTTTTCTAAATCTCTGTAGTTCTAGAAATATGTTGGACAGAAACTGACTCACTTTTGTAGATGTGGTGGGAATGCTCCATAACATGTGTAGGGGACACTGCAGGAGTGGAAGGAGGAGCTGATCTATGTTCATTATTCACTGGCAATATCAGGCCATGTGTTATCTGCCCTCACCTTTATAAAAGTGGCAATATTTTTATTGTACTTCTGCCTTTTATTTATTTTACTCATATATACAGCACCATTAATTCCAGAGACACCATCACAAGACATTTCTGTCTAGGGCAATCCCCATTAGGAAATGAGCTCCATTATTGACAATGCTATCCAGTGTACATCTTGCCACATGTATGCAATCCTTGAACAGCCGGTTGTGGATGCATACTGCTGCGCGAGATGTGTGCACGTTGTGCGTTTGGAAGCCCAGGTACTGGATCTAAATGAGCAGCTGGCAACACTGACATCCATTGACAATATGGAAAGGTTTCTGCTGCTCACTGAGCAGCTGCTCACTGGGGTAGATGTGGGGGGAGGGTGGTAGTAGGGAGCTGCAGGACAGTGAGGCAGCTAGCTGGGTGACAGTTAGAAGAGGGGTAGAGGGAAGAGTGCCAGGGAGGCTAGTCCTGATCTGGCACACCCCAATAAGTTTGAAAAGTTGGCAGATGAGGGGGGTGTCGGTACAGGGGTAGCACTGCTGCAGCAAGGCATGCCCTCTGAAAGCTGGAGGAGTGTCAGCTCCAGTAAGGGGGGAAATAGGAGAGCAGGGCAGGCCAGGCAGGTGCTGGTAGTGGGGGACTCAATTATTAGGGGAACAGATAGGGAAATCTGTCACAAAGACAGGGATCGTCGAACAGTGTGCTGCCTACCTGGCGCTCGAGTCCGGCACATCGCTGATCGGGTTGACAGATTACTGGGAGGGGCTGGTGAGAACCCAGCGGTCATGTTGTACATTGGCACAAATGACAAAGTTAGAGGTAGGTGGAAGGTCCTTAAAGATGATTTCAGGGAATTAGACTGCAAGCTTAAAGCAAGGACCTCCAAGGTGGTATTCTCTGAAATACTACCTGTACCATGTGACACGCCAGAGAGGCAACGGGAGATTAAGGAGATAAATAAGTGGCTCAGGAACTGGTGTAAGAAGGAGGGGTTTGGGTTCCTGGAGAACTGGGCCGACTTCTCAGTTGGCTACAGATTCTACGCTAGGGACGGGCTGCACCTCAATAGGGAGGGTTCAGCTGTGCTGGAGGAGAAAATGGCTAGAAGTTTGGAGGAGTGTTTAAACTAGGGATTGGGGGGGGGTATTCATTTTATAGGTGTGGAAGATAGTGCAGATAGTGACCTGGGCACAAATAAAGAAATTGAGGGTGGGGTTAGAAGAGTCAATATAGTAAAAAGGAATAGAGGTACAGAGAGATACATAAAATGCATGTACACTAATGCCAGAAGCCTCACCAACAAAATGGAGGAATTAGAATTAATTTTGTTGGAAAATAATTATGACATGGTAGGGATATCTGAGACATGGCTGAACGAGAGCCATGACTGGGCAGTTAATTTACAGGGCTATAGTCTGTTCAGAAATGACCGTACAAACAAGCGAGGGGGGGTGTGTGTTTAAATGTAAAATCATCCTTAAAACCCATCTTGCGTGAGAATATATGTGAATCTAATGAAAATGTAGAGTCCCTGTGGGTGGAGATAAGGGGAGAGGAAAAAAATAATAAATTACTGATAGGGGTTTATTATAAGTCTCCAAAATTAATGGAAGCAGTGGAGAATATCCTCATAAAGCAAATAGATGAAGCAGCGACTCAAGGAGAAGTCATTATCATGGGAGACTTCAACTACCTTGAAATACATTGGGGAACAGAAACCTGAAGTTCAAGCAAAGGTAATAGGTTTTTGACAACTTTGAGAGACAATTACCTTTCACAACTGGTTCAGGACCCAACAAGAAGAGGGGCACTGCTAGACCTAAATATTAACCAACAGGCCAGACCGCATATCAAATATATGAGTTGGGGGTCACTTGGGTAATAGTGATCACAAAATAATAAGTTTTCATTTATCCTTTAATAAGATGTGTAGTAGAGGGGTTGCAAGGACACTAAACTTCAGGAAGGCAAATTTCCAACGGTTAAGAGATGATCTTGCAATAAACTGGGACGATATCCTGAGACATAAAACTACACAAAGCAAATGGGAGACATTTATTAGCATCCTGAATAGGACCTGTGCACAATATATACCCTATGGGAATAAACATGCTAAAAATAGGAGGAAACCACTATGGCTAAATAGAGCTGTAAGGGGCGCAATAAGTGACAAAAAAAAGCATTTAGAGAACTAAAGCAAGTAGGTAGTGATGAGGCATTAAATAAATACAGAAAATTAAATAAATTCTGTAAAAAACAAATCAAGGCAGCAAAGATTGAGACAGAGAGACTCATTGCCAGAGAAAGTAAAAATAATCCCAAAATATTCTTTAACTACATAAATAGTAAAAAACTAAAAAATGATAGTGTTGGCCCCCTTAAAAATAGTCTGGGTGAAATGGTGGATGAGGATGAGGAAAAAGCCAATATGCTAAATGATTTTTTGTCAACAGTATTTACAGAAGAAAATCGCATGACAGAAAACATGATTAGTGATGACAAAAATTCTCCATTAAATGTCACTTGCTTAACCCAGCAGGAATCACTTAACTTGACAAACCCCGGGCCCGGATGGGATACACCCGCGAGTACTGCAGGAATTAAGTAACGTCATAGATAGACCATTATTTTTAATCTTTAAAGATTCCATAATAACAGGGTCTGTACCACAGGACTGGTGTATAGAAAATGTGGTGCGAATATTCAAAAAGGGGACAAAAACCGAACTTGGAAATTATAGGCCAGTAAGCTTAACCTCTACTGTGAGTAAAATCCTGGATGGTTTCCTTAGAGATGCTATACTAGAGTATCTGAAGAAGAATAACCTCATGACCCAATATCAACATGGATTTACGAGGGACCGTTCCTGTCAAACTAATCTGATCAGCTTTTATGAGGAGGCAAGTTCCGGACTGGACCAAGGAAATGCAGTGGATGTTGTGTATATGGACTTTTCAAAAGCTTTTGATACGGTTCCACACAAAAGGTTGATAAATAAAATGAGAACAATGGGAATAAGGGAAAATATATGTATGTGGGTTAAGAACTGGCTCAGTGATAGGAAACAAAGGGTGGTTATTAATGGAACATACTCAGACTGGGTCTCAGTTAACAGTGGGGTACCACAGGGGTCAGTATTGGGCCCGCTATTTTTTAACATATTTATTAATGACCTTGTAGGGGGCATACAGAGTAGTATTTCAATATTTGCAGATGACACTAAACTCTGCAGGGTAATCAATGCAGAGGAGGACAATTTTATATTACGGGAGGATCTATGTAAACTAGAAGCTTGGGCTGATAAATGGCAAATGAGCTTTAATGGGGATAAATGTAAGGTAATGCACTTGGGTAAAGGAAATAAAATGTACAATTATATGCTTAATTGTAAAACACTGGGCAAAACTGTAACTGAAAAAGACCTGGGTGTATTGGTGGATGACAAGCTTACGTTTGGTCGCCAGTGTCAGGCAACTGCTGCAAAGGTAAATAAAATAACGGGATGCATTAAAAGAGGCATAGATGCTCATGAGGAGAACATAATTTTACCTCTATACAAGTCTCTAGTGCGACCACACTTAGAATACTGTGTACAGTTCTGGTCTCCGGTGTATAAGAAAGACATAGCTGAACTAGAGCGGGTGCAGAGAAGAGCGACCAAGGTTATTAGAGGACTGGGGGGTCTGCAATACCAAGACAGGTTATTACACTTGGGGTTATTTACTTTGGAAAAACAATGGCTTATGGGTGATCCTATAACTATGTACAAGTATATGAGGGGACAGTACAAAGACCTTTCTACTGATCTTTTTACTCTGAGGCCTGAGACGGGGACAAGGGGGAATCTTCTACGTCTGGAGGAAAGAAGGTTTAATCATAATCACAGACGTGGATTCTTTACTGTAAGAGCAGTGAGACTATGGAACTCTCTGCCGCATGTGTGGCACCCCAGGGGTCTGGTTACCACAGTAATAGAAATATTGCGTCTGAGAGCAGGTGGGAGGTTTCCTGGTCAGGAGCCCTTAAACATACAACACCTCCTGTCCCAGGCCAGATAGGGGAGGAACCTGCCCTATATAAACTGGATTAGTTAGTTAGAGCCTGGAGTGAAGTTCCAGACACAGGGCGAGAAACAGCTAGGAGCTCTGTAGGAGCAGGAGCTGAGTGCCAGGGACTGGAAGCAGATATTGCTCGTCCTGGCTGAAGAGACTACGACCGGACAACGGAGTCCGAGGCTGTGGGAACCTCTAAGTCCAGCAGCAGAAACCAGCCGGCAGGGGATTCCAGGTCCTCTGGCCATAGAAGCCCGGAGGCTCAGTCACAAGGAAGGGACCAGCACTGCCATCGAGGAGCGGAGGCTATCAGAAGGCCCCAAGTCACCAGCCATACGGGTGAGCACCACACGGTATACTCAGGGACGTGGGCTACTTCCACTCACTTACAGCAAGGTAGCCAGGAAGAGTGCAGATAGACGGGGAGGCCTACAACTCCACCTGGCCAGGGGAACTCCTGCTTGCTCACAGACTGCCCAGGCCCCTTATGCTAGCCAGTACTCCCGGGAGGGTCTGCCTTAATATCATCAGTAAAGACCCTGAACTGCACTGCAAAGACTCTGAGTCGTTCCTGCTTTCTCACCGCATACAGCACTACTAGTACTGGGACGCCCGCGCACCATCACTCCCATCATCCACATTCCCTGCCCTGAGGCCATACTCTTCCCGTGGGGAGTTATCCCATCATTAGCTGCGCACACCACACCAGCCTCAGCGGACTGCCTCGCAGCGGCGGTACACCCTGACCGCAATCCACGGGTGGCGTAGTCGGACATTAAACCACAAAAACCCTATAAAGACTGCCACTGGTTTGACCACCCTGAGCCTCGGGACCGGGTCGCCGCCACGGAGACTACAACCCCCAGAGACCTGGCTCCGGGTAACCCACACACGTGCACACAAGGCCCAGGGGGTGCATAGTCGGCAGAATTTCGTGCCCGCAACCACCGGGTACTGCGTGCCTTCAAAAGACTGTCATACCTGCCGTGGTGAAGGTTCCCGCCATCCGGGGCCGTTTCCCGCCATCTTCAGAAGTTTCCCGCCATCAGCAGCTGTTTTCCCGCCATCTGCAGTCGTTTTCCCGCCATCGGACGCCATCTTCGGGACGCCGCGCGGGAAGAAGAGGGGCGTGGACGCCGAAAGCGCGTGAGACCCGAAGCTCCGCCCCACGCACCGACGCTGCGCAAGGTCCTGGAAGGGAGAGAGAGCGACGCGGACGTCACCAGGACGCGACGCAAGGTCCTCGTCCGGAGCAGCACCAACGGAGCAGCGGCCTACAGAAGAGGATCGTCGGAAGGTAGGCCACACTTAACTAGGGGGGTGGAAGATGACGGACACGGAGGGACCCTCTACCACCAGCGCGGCCACTGCCGCAGTAATGCCATTTACAATGCCTTACATCCCCGGAGCGGCCTGGCTGCCCCAATACTCAGGGCAGTCGCATACCCTAAGCGACTTTAAAGAGAGACTGTACAGCCTATTTAAGGTATATCCCCTGACGGAGGGCCATAAAGTGAGCATATTGATAGGCCAGCTAACCGGCGCAGCCCAGCGTGAAGTAAAGTCCTGGTCAGTCCGGGACAAGGAGACCGTAAAGGAGATCTTGGCCCGTCTGAAGGACACTTTTGATACCCGCACCTCAGCCGAGATCAAAATGAGATTTTATGGGTGCAAGCAGCGGGCCCAAGACAGTATAAGAGACTATGCTTTGAGTTTGCAAGAGGCCCTGGGAGCCATTAAACAGGCAGACCCTGACAGTGTGCGGAATGCAGATGAACTGTTAACTGAGCAATTCATTGAGGGTCTGCTGTCCAACGCCCACCGAACCCAGTTGCGTGCAATGGCCTTGCAGAACCCTGGTTTAGACTTTGCAAAATTCAAGGACAATGCCATCCGGGTGCTCCGAGAACCGGCACCGGGTAGCGCTGTAACCCACCGGCGCCCTGCTTTTACCTATCATCAAGAGGCGGCGCCCTTGTCTGCAGAGCCTGTAGGAGCTGGTGCGCAGGCTTTGGACAACAACCCGGCTACAGACCTGCACCATCAGGTCCAAGAGCTAACTAAAAGCGTAGCCGCGCTAACCCGAACTGTGCAGTCTTTACAGGTCTCTCCTCCAGGAAGGATCAAGCTGGCCACCAGTCCGGAGGACGTCCTGTGGCACCGACAGAGGAGGATCCCATAGTCCAGAGGAAGACCCAGCGACAGATACAACGAGGACTGACAACCCATCTGCCGCCGCTGCAATCAACCCGGACATATGGCAAGGTACTGTCATTTAAACGGGCACAACCTGGGGCAGAGGGCCAACCCCCAGGCATAAGATCATCAGGCCCATCGAACTGGCGTGATAAATACGTAGGGGGACGTCCGGTCTTGCCTGTGGTACTGGATGGCATTCCTATGAGCACCCTACTAGACACTGGGTCACAGGTGACTACCATCCCGTACGTGCTCTTTAAGCGGTACTGGAATGACTCGGACATAACCCGCTACCCAGATGACCACCTGAGTATCATCGCCAGCAATGGTCAGCCCGTGCCGCAGGTGGGGTTTAAAGAGGTGACCATTAAAGTCGGTAAGGTCAAACTGGCGGCACAAGGACTGATTATTGTGGACATTGACCGTCATGAGAGTCACCCTAGAATAACCTTGGGAACTAACGTGATTGAAAATTGTCTTGCAGAGGTGATTCTCATTTTACAGCAGGTTGCCAAGAACGCCAGTTCCAGCCTGCAGCGTGTCCTCCAAATAGAAATCCGGGCACTGATGAAACGGCAACAGGTGGAATTATCTGGTGGTGAGATTGGTAGCGTGAGAATGTGTGACCCGTTCCCTATTGCCATGCCCCCGAAAAGTGAGATGATGATATGGTGCCGGGCAGCTATTGGTCTAAGAGGTAGAGACTACCAAGCAATGGTAGAGCCCGTCTACTCAGACAGTAGGCCCACCATTTTGACAGCACGGGGAGTGGTCGATGTACGCCATGGGAGGGTACCTGTCCGCATCGTAAATATCGGGGAGAGAGAAGTACACCTGCCCCGGTATGCCACGCTAGCCAAATTGTTCACCATAAACCAAAATTCTGTAAAGGCCGTAGAACCCTTGCCTCCATCTCAACCAGAGGAAGGTAACGGCTCTAAGAAACAAATGGAGGACTGGTGTCAGCAACTGCATTTGGGTACTGACTCCACTCCCTCACACCAAAAACAGGGAGTCTACCGGGTGGTTCAGGAGTATGAAAGAGTCTTTAGTAAACACCCACTAGACTTCGGGCGAGTAAAGGGGGTAGAGCATCACATCCCCACAGGAGACCATCCACCCATAAAGGAAAGATACCGACCTGTACCCCCTGCACACTATCAGCATGCAAAGGGGATGTTGCGGGACATGAAGGAGGCTGGGGTAATCAGGGACAGCTGTAGCCCCTGGGCAGCTCCACTAGTTCTAGTGAAAAAGAAGTACAACACAATAAGAATGTGTGTAGACTACAGAAAGGTCAACCGTATCACACACAAAGATGCGTACCCGTTACCTATAATAGAAGAATCTTTAGCTGCATTAAAATCTGCTAACTTCTTCTCCACTTTGGATCTTACTAGCGGGTACTGGCAGATTCCTGTAGAAGAGGCAGATAAGGAGAAGACTGCATTCACCACCCCGATGGGTCTCAGCGAATTCAACTGTATGCCGTTCGGGCTCGGCAACGCACCAGGAACCTTCCAGCGGTTGATGGAATGCTGTCTTGGACACCGGAATTTCGAGACGGTCCTGTTATACCTGGACGATGTCATCGTTTATTCCAAAACCTACGAGGACCATTTGAAACACCTGGCAGAAGTGTTTGACGCCCTGGCAAGCTACGGCCTAAAGGTGAAACCCTCCAAGTGTCACCTGCTGAAACCAAAGGTGCAGTACCTGGGACACGTGGTGAGTGCTGACGGAGTGGCTCCCGACCCCGATAAGATCACCGTGATTAAAGACTGGCCAAGACCCTCCAGCATAAAGGAAGTGCGGCAGTTTCTCGGGTTGGTAGGCTACTACCGAAGATTCATTCCCGGTTTCACCAAAATGGCAGCTCCTATGCAGGACCTCCTGATAGGTCAATCCAGGAAGGCCAAAAACCAGAAGCCGCCCTTCAAGTGGGAGAAGCTGGAAGAAGAGTCCTTCCGCCAGCTGAAGATGGCCCTCACGGGGGATGAAATCCTGGCGTACCCTGACTACAGCCAGCCCTTTATCCTCCACACGGACGCGAGCAACATCGGGCTAGGAGCCGTACTGTCCCAGATCCAGCAGGGGAAAGAACGGGTAATCGCTTACGCCAGCCGAAAACTACGGCCCACAGAGAGGAACCCTGAGAATTATAGCTCATTCAAGCTAGAGTTCCTGGCAGTGGTGTGGGCAGTGACTGAACGTTTCAAGCATTACCTTGCCTCTTCCAAGTTCACCGTGTACACGGATAACTACCCGTTGACACACCTGGACACTGCAAGACTTGGTGCCCTGGAGCAGAGATGGATGGCCCGTCTGTCCAACTATGAATTCACCATCAAATACCGGGCGGGACGCTCAAATGCCAACGCGGATCCCCTGTCCAGAATGCCAAACTTACCGAACGTAGGGGAAGATCCAGAAGAACTGGAAGAAGTCAAACTCCCTGCGTTCCACCATCATGGGATTACCCTGTATTACCACCGTGTAAGGGACAGGCGCTCTGCCACGTTCAATCCCTTACCCCACTACAGCTGGGCAGAGACACAAGACAGTGATCCCGCAGTCCGTTTGGTGAAGGAAATGCTGACACAGGCTGATGCTCGTCTTGACCCAGACGCTCCGGAGGAGACCAAGCAACTGTGGAAGGAGAGAAATAGACTGTTTCTTTACAAGGAGAAGCTGTGCCGGAGAATGGTCAACTCTAGAACACATGAGCTGACCTGGCAGGTAGTGGTCCCAAGACGAGACGCGGCTATGGTTCTGGAGGCATACCATGACGGAGCAGGACACTTCGGATGGAAGAAGCTGGAGTTCCTGTTGCGTGGACGGTTCTACTGGGTAGGCATGAGAGGAGCCATCGAGAGGTGTGTGTAGAGACTGTGGCCCGTGCAACCTAAGAAGGAAGGACCGCGCCAGCCAGAAGACTCCCCTGCAGCCCATCATCACCAGACAGCCACTGGAACTGGTAGCCCTGGACCATGTGAAACTGGCTCCAAGCAAATCTGGGTACGTCTATGCCCTCACCATCGTAGATCACTACTCCCGGTTCCTGGTGGTGGTCCCAGTCAAGGACTTAACGGCTCAAACAGCAGTTAGAGCCTTCCAGCAGCACTTCTGCCATTCACACGGGTATCCGGAGCAAGTGTTGACTGACCAAGGGCCAGCCTTCAAAGCGGAGGTCTTCCAGGAGTTCTGCAATCTGTATGGCTGCAGGAAGATAAGAACAACGCCCTAACACCCTCAGACCAACGGACTATGTGAGAAAATGAACCAGGTGGTGATAGACTTGCTAAAAACGTTGCCCCTGGAAGAACGCAGTTTCTGGCCTGAAAAACTGCCTGATCTGGTGGACTTATATAATCACACCCCTGTAGGTTCCACCAACTGTACCCCGGCTTACCTAATGAGAGCAAGACCTGGTAAGCTGCCTATTGACCTGGATATGGGAGTCCTGACACCTGAGGACACCTCGCCAGAGGCAGACTGGGATACAGAACGGCAGCAGCAGTATCGGAAAGTACAGGAGAGCGTCGAGAGAAGTCTGTCTCAAGCAAGAGAAAGGCAAGAGAAGATTTATAATCAGCATGCTCCCGCTGTTCCCCTGGTACCTGGAGAGCAGGTCTTGAAGAGAAAGAGGCGGCTCCACAAGTTGGACGACCAGTGGGAGAAGGACCGGTACACAGTACTGCCTTCAAGTCATGATAACCCAAAAGTCTGTGTAATCAGTAAGGATGGAGGAGAAACCACAGCCATTGTCTCCAGAGACCACCTGAAAAAGTGTCCCAAGCAGCTGCAAAGCCCTGATGAAGATCAAGAGAACCCTCAACCCGCAGAGGAAAGGGAAGAAATGATCAGTACCGTACTCGGAGACTTTCCCCGGTCCTGGACTCAAATCAACAACGCAGTCGTGGTACCCGTCCTCACCTTTCTCCAGCCAGCCCGTCAAGGTCCTACAGAAGAACAGGCTGCACATATGTTATGCTACTGTTATACCCTGTATTTGTGTTTTCTTAAAAATGTGTTTAGTCCCGGAGTACTAAAATTTACTAGGGGGGAATGTGGCACCCCAGGGATCTGGTTACCACAGTAATAGAAATATTACATCTGAGAGCAGGTGGGAGGTTTCCTGGTCAGGAGCCCTTAAACATGCAACACCTCCTGTCCCAGGCCAGATAGGGGAGGAACCTGCCCTATATAAACTGGATCTGGGGCGGGGTTAGTTAGTCAGAGCCTGGAGTGAAGTTCCAGACACAGGACGAGAAACAGCTAGGAGCTCTGTAGGAGCAGGAGCTGAGTGCCAGGGACTGGAAGCAGATATTGCTCGTCCTGGCTGAAGAGACTACGACCGGACAACGGAGTCCGAGGCTGTGGGAACCTCTAAGTCCAGCAGCAAAAACCAGCCGGCAGGGGATTCCAGGTCCGCCATCGAGGAGCGGAGGCTATCAGAAGGCTCCAAGTCACCAGCCATACGGGTGAGCACCACACGGTATACTCAGGGACGTGGGCTACTTCCACTCGCTTACAGCAAGGTAGCCAGGAAGAGTGCAGATAGACGGGGAGGCCTACAACTCCACCTGGCCAGGGGAACTCCTGCTTGCTCACAGACTGACCAGGCCCCTTATGCTAGCCAGTACTCCCGGGAGGTTCTGCCTTAATATCATCAGTAAAGACCCTGAACTGCACTGCAAAGACGTTTCTGCTTTCTCACCGCATACAGCACTACTAGTACTGGGATGCCCACGCACCATCACTCCCATCATCCACATTCCCTGCCCTGAGGCCATACTCTTCCCGTGGGGAGTTATCCCATCTTTAGCTGCGCACACAACACTAGCCTCAGCGGACTGCCTCGCAGCGGCGGTACATCCTGACCGCAATCCACGGGTGGCGTAGTCGGACATTAAACCACAAAAACCCTATAAAGACTGCCACTGGTTTGACCACCCTGAGCCACGGGACCGGGTCGCCGCCACGGAGACTACAACCCCCAGAGACCCGGCTCCGGGTAACCCACACACGTGCACACACGGCCCAGGGGGTGCATCACATGATGTTGTAATGAGTGATTCACTACTAAAATTTAAGAAGGGCCTGGATGCTTTTCTTGAAAAGTATAATATCACAGGTTATATATACTAGATTCCTTGATAGGGCATTGGTCCAGGGAACTAGTCTGATTGTCGTATGGAGTCAGGAAGGAATTTTTTTCACAATGTGGAGCTTAGTGTTTGCCACATGTTTTTTTTTTGCCTTCCTCTGGATCAACATGTTAGACTATGGGTTGAACTAGATGGACTTAGTCTTACTTCAACCTTAAAAACTATGTTAAAACTATGTTGCTATGTTACAATCTAAATTCCCTATCAGTATGTATTTACAGTGTGGGAGAAAACCAGAGAACCAGGAGGAAACTCAGCAGTAGTGATCAGTCGCTGCTCGTGAGCACTGTGTTACCCCTTTCCTGCTCCCTGATTGACATCTTGCTCTACACACATGCTGCAGATCAGGTTGTCAGTCATAGAGCTGTGGGTGTGACTACAGCATACTTACTGTGTAGTCAGCACTGACTGATCACCATACACCACCCCCTGCCTTCCAATTATTGGAAGTGAGCTGGTACAGGGAAAATATGACTTAATTTTCTTCCTGCAGCCACATTTCCAATTAAACTGCTGCATATATTTAAAACAGTATTCACCTGAAATTACCACTGTGGCTGTAGCAAAATACAGATTTTTCTTCTGACAGAAAATAACAGTTTGCACATAATTGCCAACTATCTCTTTATTTCTTTTAGCTTCAGTTTTTGTACCCGTATTTTTCAGAGTTTTCTGCTTAGTTAGCATTGTCTAAACTCTTTATGATAGGAAGAAAGTGTTTAGGTAGAAAGATATATTTACATGTTAAGCCTCCCCATACACTTTAGATGGCTGTCGGCCAAATGATGGTTCGGCCCACCTTTTCTTTGACAGCCACCTACCCTGACTTTCCGATACACAGGAGAACTCGGCTGGCCAAGCCCTCCTGTTTTCTCTAGGAGAGAGCCACTGTCAGACATCTTTGGCAGTTGCTAGAAGAAAGGGATCAGCAGTCCAAACTCAGACATCCCGGATCCCTCTGTCTCCAAACATCATCTATTGGAGGACAGTCATGAGCTCCCATACAATTTAGACTATCGGATTAATCTGTTGATCCGGTGAGTTCAGCCGATGTTTGTCTAATGTATTTGAAGACCTTAAGTTGAAAAATTCAAACTTAAAAAAACATATCTGCAAATATAAATATGCTTAAAAAATTTAACTATACATGGTGTAAAAACTTGCACTTTGTTATTATCTGCTACTTTTATATGAAAGGTTATAGTTTTGCAATAATATATATATATATATATATATATATATATATATATACAGTACAGACCAAAAGTTTGGACGCACCTTCTCATTTAAAGATTTTTCTGTATCTTCATGACTTTGAAAATTGAACATTCACACTGAAGGCATCAAAACTATGAATTAACACATGTGGAATTATATACTTAACAAAAAAGTGTGAAACAACTGAAAATATGTCTTATATTCTAGGTTCTTCAAAGTAGCCACATTTTGCTTTGATGACAGCTTTGCACACTCTTGGCATTCTCTTCATGAGCTTCAAGAGGTAGTCACCAGAAATGGTTTTCACTTCACAGGTGTGCCCTGTCAGGTTTAATAAGTGGGATTTCTTGCCTTATAAATGGGGTTTGGACCATCAGTTGTGTTGTGCAGAAGTCTGGTGGATACACAGCTGATAGTCCTACTGAATAGACTGTTAGAATTTGTATTATGGCAAGAAAAAAGCAGCTAAGTAAAGAAAAACGAGTGCCCATCATTATTTTAAGAAATGAAGGTCAGTCAGTCCGAAAAATTGGGCGAACTTTGAAAGTGTCCCCAAGTGCAGTTGCAAAAACCATCAAGCGCTACAAAGAAACTGGCTCACATGAGGACCGCCCCAGGAAAGGAAGTCCAAGAGTCACCTCTGCTTCTGAGGATAAGTTTATCCGAGTCACCAGCCTCAGAAATCTCAGGTTAACAGCAGCTCAGATTAGAGACCAGGTCAATGCCACACAGAGTTCTAGCAGCAGACACATCTCTACAACAACTGTTAAGAGGAGATTTTTTTCAACAGGCCTTCATGGTAAAATAGCTGCTAGGAAACCACTGCTAAGGACAGGCAACAAGCAGAAGAGACTTGTTTGGGCTAAAGAACACAAGGAATGGACATTAGACCAGTGGAAATCTGTGCTTTGGTCTGATGGGTCCAAATTTGAGATCTTTGGTTCCAACCACTGTGTCTTTGTGCGATGCAGAAAAGGTGAACGGATGGACTGCCTGGTTCCCACCGTGAAGCATGGAGGTGTGATGGTGGGGGGGTGCTTTGCTGGTGACACTGTTGGGGATTTATTCAAAATTGAAGGCATACTGAACCAGCATGGCTACCACGGCATCTTGCAGCGGCATGCTATTCCATCCGGTTTGCGTTTAGTTGGACCATCATTTATTTTTCAACAGGACAATGGTTCCAAACACACCTCCAGGCTGTGTAAGGGCTATTGGACCAAGAAGGAGAGTGATGGGGTGCTATGCCAGATGACCTGGCCTCCACAGTCACCAGACCAGAACCCAATCGAGATGGTTTGGGGTGAGCTGGACCGCAGAGTGAAGGTAAAAGGGCCAACAAGTGCTAAGCATCTCTGGAAACTCCTTCAAGATTGTTGGAAGACTATTTCCGGTGACTACCTCTTTAAGCTCATCAAGAGAATGCCAAGAGTGTGCAAAGCAGTCATCAAAGCAAAAGGTGGCTACTTTGAAGAACCTAGAATATAAGACATATTTTCAGTTGTTTCACACTTTTTTGTTAACTATATAATTCCACATGTGTTAATTCATAGTTTTGATGCCTTCAGTGTGAATGTACAATTTTCATAGTCATGAAAATACAGAAAAACCTTTAAATGAGAAGGTGTGTCCAAACTTTTGGTCTGTACTGTATATATATATTTTTTTTCAAATATTTTTTTTATTAAATTTTAAGTAGAATGAAAAAAAAAATATATAGATTTCATACAAACAGTACATATATAGTGAAATAGTGGTATACAAGTAAACAAGGTGAATACCGTCGTAAACCTGAAATTATTCGGTTGGTGATATGATTCATAGCTTTAGATACGTAAGCTATATCTTATAGGTGCATTTTATAGAAGGGTAACTTGGTTGATTCGTTCATAACATAAGTTGCCAAAGTATACAAAGATAACTATTTATATATTTGGAAGTACACAGAAATGTTTTAGGAAAACAAGCGGGAAGGGAAAATCGGATGGTGATATTAAGACACGATATGCCCGCTATGACTATATTTTTTATATATATTTTATATATATATTTTATATTTTTTAAATATTTTTTTAGATAATTTAGATAAATATGTATTAAACAAGAGTTATTGTAATGGCACTATAGTCACATTTCATGGGAAAGAGTGTAGTACTGTGTGGTTCTCCAATATAATATCATGTATGGTATAGTCGTAGATACACCCACTCAATAGGCTGCCATACATAGTTTCTTAGATAATCTGTTTATCTTATATCACAAGCCCTATAATTGTTTTACAAGAATAAGGGTGCATTTACATTTCAGTGTTTAATGATTAGTAAATATTTGCCAATTCCTTTTTAACCCCTTCACGACATGCGCAGTACATGTATGGAGCATGTCGTGTCTCTCCCTTTGGTGCGGGTTCCGGCGCTGAGCCCGCACAATCTGGGCACATGACAGCTTATCATGTGTCTTTTTTTTAGTCAATAAAATGCAATAACAGGCGATCAAAATATCTTATCTACACCAAAATGGCATCAATAAAACTTCAGCTCAGCACGCAAAAAATAAGCCCTCACTCTGCCCCAGATCCCAAAAATTGGAGATGCTACGGGTCTTGGAAAATGGCACCATTTTTTTTTTTAACAAACTTTGGATTTTTTTTTCACCGCTCAAATAAAAAAGAACCTATACATGTTTGGTATCTACAAACTCAGAATGACCTGGAAAATCACAATGGCAGGTCAGTTTTAGCATTTAGTGGTAAAAAAAAAAAAAAGAAGCAATTGTGGAATTGCACTTTTTTTGCAATTTCACCGCATTTGGAATTTTTTTTCCCATTTTCCAGTACACTACATGGCAAAAACAATGGTGTAGTTCAAAAGTACAACTCGTCCCGCAAAAAACAAACCCTCACATTGCCATATTTATGGAAAAATAAAAAAGTTATGGCTCTGGGAAGAAGGGGAACAAAAAATAAAAGTGCAAAAACGGAAAAGGGCGGTGGCGTGAAGGGGTTAAAGGGAATCTGTCACCCCCTGGCACTTATCTGACCTCTAATATGGGCATACAGGTGTAGAAATGTAGATCTATACTTACCTGTATGTCTCATATTAGAGGTTTAGTTGCTGTGAAATTGCTTTTTATTCTTTAAGGTTTCTGATGCTTGCAGGCCCAGGTCCCGCAAGAAATCCCAGTCTACTTTGTGAATTACAGTGTTTCCCCTGTTTCCCCTGTGACATGCAGTTTCGGTGTCCAAATCTCGCGCATGCGCACATCACCTTTCACACAAGTGTTACGCAAGGTGTCGGAAAGACTCAATGCAACATAGTAACATAGTAACGTAGGTTGAAGAAAGACCTAGGTTCATCCAGTTCAACCTTTCTCCCTCAATTGTACTCTCTTCACTAACACTATACTAACATACTAACTTACTGGGACTAGGCCTTACAAATGTATTATTACCATTTTTATTATTGCTGCACTATTACAATTAAACAAGAACCTGTTTATAATTTTTTTGATTAGTTTTATATTTTGTATTACTCTTTTCATTCTAGTAAAGGTATTACTAAAATCCCTATGCCTAAATCTATTGATCCAGAAGAAGGCAAAAACCCCAAGACACATTCAGCCAATTTGCAACACGGGGAAAAATTCCTTCTTGACCCCGAGAAAAGGCGATCAGTCCTAGAACCCTGGATCAAACCTAATTATGATACTAGTTATGTAATTATTATTACCGTATTAAATGTACTACTGTAGGTGTAACATTTTGTCTGATTTAACTGTAACCCACAATGTTATGTGTATCTGACGCGCCCCCTGGGCCTGTGTTGTGCAGGGGATACCCGGAGCCGGGCCTTCTGTAAGATGCTGGGGGTTGTAGTCTCCGTGTGGCGGCGACCCGGTCCGTGCCCAGGGTGGTCAAACCAGTGGCAGTCTTAGGTAATAACAATGTCCGACTACGCCACCCGTGGATTGCGGTCAGTGGGGACCGCCGCTGCGCTGCAGACCGCTGAGGCTGATGTAGTTTGCGCAGCCGAGTATGGAATAACTCCCCACGGGAGAAGTATTGCCTCAGGGCAGCTAGAGTGAATGTTGGGAATGATGGTGTGAGCGTCCCAGTACTGATGGTGCTGGTGCGGCAATGAAACACAGAGATTTGTAATTGCAGTTTCCAATGCTTTACTCACAGTTGTTATTCTGGTCACTTGTGCACATGAGGGACCGCCTGAGCCGTGCTGCGTTCACCAGGCAAGGGACTCGACCAACTCCCAGGCAATTCCAGAGCGTGGCACAGGGCTCCCTTCCTTTCCTTTCTCTGGCCGTCCCCACCAGTGACCCACCTTTGTCCAGCTCCCTCGGGCCTTCTCTTGGCGAAACCTATCTCCGGTTTCCCTGACCCTATGCGGTATGCTTTCCTGGTGGATGTAGTGAGGGGTCGCACCAAGATGTGGTAACAACCTCCGGTCTTTGGCTGAGGAATCTGTTACCTCCACCAATTTGGGTTCCGGTACCCTGTTCTGCCAACCCTTCACCCTGTATCTCCTGGGCATATGCGGTTCCTTCTGTCCTCGTGTCTCTGGGCCTTTCTCTGTGTTCCTTGCTTCCTTTCTCCTCTGTTCCAGTTCCTTTCTTACTTTCCTTTCCGTTCCTTCTCCTCTCTCTTTCTGCTGTTTCTGGCCTCCACTCCAGGCCTGCCTCTGGAGCTGGGCCCAGACTGAGCCACAGCTCCCTGTCAGCCCTCTCTGGCTGAACTCCTTCTCTCACTGAACTGGACCAACTGACTGACTGTCCTAAGATGGTGCCCACCTTATATACCTCCTTCTAACACCCGAGCCCAGGTGACTAGCAACCAATGGGCTCCTACCTATGCCCAGAGACCCACCCCTATCTGCTCCTACACCACTGGGTATTCCACACTCCGCCCCACTCCAGCCAGGGACAGATGCTGTCGTGCCTGCACTTCTGTCTAGTGGGAGCACCGTTGACCTGTCCCTCGGAAATGGGGTGTGTGTGGTGCATGCAGCTAAACGAGTCCTGGTCCACACTCCATCCTTACCCGGGAGTGGAATATCACACCTCAGGTTTGAGGTGCAATACCCCTGTAGCAGCCGAGCCCTAGGGGTGCTACATATCGAGGAAATCATCCAGCCCTTTTTTGAAAGCTGTTATAGTGTCGGCCATTACTATCTATTGTGGTCGGCAGTCCCCAGTCTGACTGCTCTGACTGTAAAGAACTCTTTGCTGTTTAGCTGCTGGAATCGCCTTTCTTCCACCTGTAATGAGTGCCCCCTGGTCCTTAGTATGCTCTTTGGAAGGAATAAGTCATGTGCTAGTCCTTTGTGCTGACCACAAATATATTTATACATGTAAATGAGATCCCCTCTGAGGAGTCGTTTTTCTAAGCTAAATAAGCTCAACTTTTCCAACCTTTCATCATATGAGAGGCCTTCCATCCCTTGTAATATTCTAGTTGCAGCCTTTGAGCTGACTCTAACTTCTGAATATCCTTTTTAAAATGTGGAGCCCAAAACTGGATCCCATATTCCAGATGTGGCCTCATCAGTGATTTATAAAGGGGTAACAGTACATTGGGATCGCGGGATTTTATTTCTCTTTTTATACATCCTAAAATCTTGTTTGCTTTTGTTTTCCTTCTCCTGTTCTGTAGTCCCGAGTATACTCCCATTTAATGTATATGTAGCAATAGGATTACTCCATCTCAGGTGCATTACTCTACATTTATCTACATTAAACCTCATCTGCCAAGTGTTTGCCCATTCAGTCATCTTATCCAGATCGTTCTGCAATATTGTAATGTCAAGATCAGATTTTAATATCCTACATAGTTTGGTTGTCAGCAAAAACTGATACTTTACTTTCAATCCCATCTGACGCGCCCCCTGGGCCGTGGGGTACTCGGTAGCCGGGCCGGTCGATGCTGGGGGATGTCACGGTGGCAGTGACCCGGTCCGTGACCCAGGGCAGTCAGTTAAAGGGGAAAGAAAAGGGGAATAAAGTTTTTAGAGATAATGTTTGTGACACCACCTATGGTATGCGGCTATATGGGGCCATCGCTGCGGTGCAGATCCTTTGGAGCTGATGGTGACGCAGCAGAGTTGGTTCAGCTCTCCACAGGCAGAGCTTAGCTCCAGGGCAGTAGATGGTGATTTTATGAGGTAGATGTTGTTGGTGCGTTGTAATGCAGGTGATGGCGCAGATAATGAGTCAAGGACACAGTGGGGTGCCGTCTTCAGGCTTTACTCACAGTTCAAAGTAGTTCCAAGTCACCGCTGCAGCCTGGAATGACCGCCCACGTCGTCCTGTGTCCTCTGGGGTAGGGATCCAGCAATCTCTCAGGTACCTCAGGAGCACTTAAACGGGACCCCGTTTTATGTACCTTTCCCGGTCGTCTCACTGCGCTGGCTCTCACCCTCCTGCCCTGCGCATCACAATCAGTGTCCCAAGCCAGTGGCATTGGGTCTTTTCGGGCGACTTGCAATCCCCTGGACCCTATGTGGCCACCTTTTCAGCGATATAATTGTGGGTTTTGGCTGCAACACCTTGAAAATGCTGCAGCCTCCGGTTGGCTAGCTGAGCCTTGTTGTTCTCCACTAGTTTTGGGGCCAGTCCCCTTCTGCGGCCTGATGCATCACCGTCCGTGTGAATTCGGGCGCACGAGTGGCTTCCTGCACTCACCTTGCCCCTGGGATCCCCTCTGTCTCCGGAGCCTTTCCCTCTGCTCCCCTTCTCTCTCATTCTCTCCTCCTGGGCCTCTCTCCACTGAACTCCTGCTCCAAGCACTGGAGCCAGGAGCCAGGACCCTCCTACACTGCTCTCCTGAGCAGGATTCTACCCTTCTGGATGGTTCCCCTCCTTCTTATACTCTGTCTGTGCTCCCCTGATCTACTTCCTCCACCCACCTCCTCTACCTAGTTCCACCCTCCAGCTAGGGACCAGGGACTGTGCTCTCCCTTAGGAGCAATCTCGCCCTTCCCTACTGAAGTGGAGTGTATTGGATGTGGGTATGTAGGTCCCGGGTAGTACTCTGTCCTTACCTAAGAGTGGGGTACCACACCTCTGGGTGAGGTGCAGTACCTCTGTGGCGACTGGACCCGCAGGGGCGCCACACATCCACTAGGTCATTAATAAAGAGGTTGAAAAGAATCAGTCCTAGCACAGATCCCTGCAGTCCCCACTGCTGACTATATCCCATTTGGAGAATGTACCATTTATGACGACTCTGTTTCCTATCATTTAGCCAATCCCTTACCCATTTACATATAGTTCCCCCAAGTCCTTGCTTCTGTAGCTTCAGTATAAGACTGCTATGTGGTACAGCGTCAAATGCCTTTTTAAAGTCCAGATAAATCACATCCGCCGCATTACCAACATCCAGATTTGCACTTACCTCCTCATAGAAACCAAATATGTTGGTTAGACACGACCTATTTTTCATGAATCCATGCTGATTATAATTTATTATATTATTCTCTGCGATATAACTCTGCAGGTCATCTCTCATGATGCCCTCAAAAACCTTGCACACTACTGATGTCAGACTTACCGGACGGTAGTTACCTGCATCCACCTTCTTACCTTTCTTAAATATTGGTACCACATCCGCTATCCTCCAATCCCGTGGCACTACCCTTGTTACCAGAGAGTCTAAGAATATGAGATTTCGTGGTTTGTCAATTACTGAGCTTAATTTCCTCAGTATCCGTGGATGAATACCATCTGGGTGGGGGATTTGTCAATATTTAATTTGCTCAGACGCAGGCGTACTTCTTTTTGTGTTAAACTAGTTATATTAGGTGGTGAACTTTGATTTTTGCCCAGTTGAAAGATCCCTGGAACAGACGGTTTGTTGGTGAACATGGATGAAAAGTGCCTGTTTAATATCTCAGCCTTTTCTTTGTCCTCTATAATTATCTTGTTGTTATTGTCTTTTAAGGGGCCGATACCATCTGATTTTTTCTTTTTGGCATTGATGTATGTATAAAAATGATGGGGATTTATTTTAATGTCGCTGGCAATTTGTTGCTCTGTAGATAATTTTGCTAGCTTGATTTCTTTTTTACATTTCTTATTTAGGTCTTTATACTCCTGAAATGCTATTTCTGTTTTCTCGGCCTTCAAGATTTTGAATGCCCTATGTTTTTGTCTTATTAAACTTTGTACTGTCTTATTTATCCATAATGGTTTCTTGTTATTCCTGGACATCTTATTACCAAAGGGTATAAGTTTTCTACAGGAATCTAGTAGTATTTCCTTAAACATGCCCCATTTACGTTCAGTATCCCCAGTTACCATGACATGGTCCCAGTCTACACGATTAAGCTCTTCCCTTAATTTGTTGAAATCAGCTTTCCTAAAGTTCCAGGTTTTTGCATTTCCTTTTAGAAATGTTTTATTGAATATTACATTGAAACTTACCATATTATGGTCACTGCTTTCCAAATGCTCCCGGACCTGTAGATCTGAAACAGTATCTGGTCTATTTGACAGCACCAGATCCAGCAGATTATCTCCCCTGGTTGGTTCATCTACAAGCAGAGAGAGGTAATTGTCCAGAACTGTGGATAAGAACTTGCAGCTTTTAGTAATAAGTACCCTATTATTGGTTGCTGCATTTTTAATTTGTTGCAGCATTTCGTCCTCTGCCAGTTCAGCTATATTAGGAGGCTTGTAACAAACTCCAATTTTACATAATGCATCTAGTAGTGCTGGGCTCGGTAAAATAGGAGGCAGGTCAGTTAAGGCACAGTGACCTGTCATAATAGCATACAGATTAATATGTAAGCAGAGCACCAGAAAGAGCGCCCCCCACAGGCCGCCGTGGAGCACAAGCATATCATTATCTCTAAACTGAAAGTAAAGATTACACAAGAACCACAGGACGGATTTCATCAACCAAGGTATCATGTTAATCAGTGTAATGGCGCCCACATGACAGTGTATGAAGTTTACTGAGCACAATCCTGCTGACAGGTGCGCTTTAACTCAGTTAAACACTGTGGATTCACAAGGTCACAGGTCTAGGTGCATGCACGGACCTTGGATGTTGGGAACACAGGCTAGAAGGTCCGTAAAACAGAAAGGACTTGAACAACAGGCTATGCTGGATCATTATTATTTTTATTATTATTATTTATTTATATACGGAAAGCCAACAAGTAAGGCAGGACACACCCAAAGTCACAGAACCAGAGGGGCAGATGAAGAGAAAAACAATTAGTCTGAAGCAGCACACAGATATAGGTAGCAAAGTCCACAGCAGGTAGAAATGTAATGTGAACTGACTGTAATGCTAATTTGTGATGCTTACAGCACACAATGGGATAAACCAGAGCAGATGCAAGTTATAGAATCCACAGCAGATTGTAACATATGGAGAACAGTTTCTAATAATAATTCATGATGCTAGCAGCAAATAATGGGTTAACCAGCAGCAGATGAAAATAATGTGAACAGACTAAGTTTTTGAGGCTTATAGCAAACGATGGGTGAATCAGCTGGTCTTGTTGAGCAGTAGGTGCTAGTTGCAGAAACCACAAAAGTTTGATGAGATAAAGGCAACACAAGAAGCTGGATGTTGACAGAGTCCAAACATACTGCAGCTAGACATAGTACTATCTTAATACTCAGAAACAGGGAAGTGTCCAACTACAGAATATAGAAAAGTAGCGCTGACAGGTAGGCCTGTTATTCCTGCAGCAAGTGAGACAGTACCCACAAACTGTCGAGGTAAGTATAATGTAAGAGGTATAAAATGACTTGCACTGGAATAAGGCTGTTCTAAAATATACACATGTTTATTAGTTAAAAGTTTACACGCAGTAGTTTAAAATATAGGATATATATAGTAAAATAATATTCTGCCTGTGAAAGGTATGGTCCCACACAAACGGAGACATTGTGGGGTTGTTGGGGGAATAGTAGTCCTACTTCTGTGTTGGGGTCAATTTCTCCAGTTGAGGTTAAGATCCTGGTGGTGTATTCTTTCCTAGTTTAAAACAAATAGTTTAGATGGTGGTGTGAGAATGGTTGATTATATTGTATATTTAGGTCCAAAAATCATCTTTGTTTCCCCTTAAAAACAGGGTATGTGATACCGACAATATTCAAGCTGTATGGGAGCAAAGTGATTATATTAACTATCTTTCGGTCCGCATATAGTTTGTATCAGCCAATGAAAAAGGACCTTAATTGAGTGCCGATCGATTTTTATATCAATAGTCCTGCGTTATGCGCAGAAATAAAAGACGTTATTGCAAAATTAGTTTTTGATCTTTTCTTGTTAAGAGGCAGTGGATTTAATATCACATGTAGCATTAATATCATATATACATGGTATATCCCAAGATCATATGAAGACATATATTACCCAATAGCAGAATGCCCAATAGTAGCATTGCTGAACACACAATAGTGAACCTTATGATTAGGTAGAATAGAAAAGCTTTTCTTCAGTTCTGTATAGGAACAAATATGCTAACCATGCATGGCCGGCCGAGCTCCGGAAAGGCATGTCATGTTTTATTTTCCCTTCATCACCTTGAATGTTGTCAATGGAAGCTGGGAGCTCTGTGTCAGGCATTCATATCCCCTGCAATTGAAACAGAAATACTTCAAGGAACACAAGACCAGGAGATGAATGATTAAAGAAAACCTGCCCATCCTGATTGTCAGTCCATAAGATTTTTTTGATGTTCCTTTAACATGTAGTGTTATTGTAATTTTGCAGAGACCTCAGGAGTAAATTGCCTCATGATCATCTCCATTTTTGTATGATACTGAGAGAAAAAGACATTTAAAGGGTATTCTAATCTCAGTCATTCATCTGTTCCTCACCTGGCCGGGCACAAGTGGCAGGTTTGCTCCCTTCTCCTAGGGCAACCTTCCTTTGTAATAGTCCATGTCGGGTTTCTCAGGTAATCTAGAAAACTCCTCTGAGATCATCTGGCTAGGCCATTTGAAGCCAGCTTTGGCAGGGACCAGGTGATTCCACTTAATACCCAATTATCCATAGTTGTCTTAAGTTGGTCAGGAGATATTGTCTACGTCACTTGGCCAGGTGTCTGACACCTCCTCAGCATCTCCAAACTTGCATGTTACAACAAGCTTTATTTCCAAGCCTATTCCAACTTACTAGGTGCTGTTCACTGCAATCTCTCAACGGGTTACCAACTCCTCACAACTGTTATCGCTCTCAGTCTCATTCACATATGTCCTTTGCAATCACTGTAAAGCATCTGTTCAAGCATGTCTCCTGTCTACATTAACTTCCCTGCATGTTCTCTGTTGCAGCTATTAACCATTGCCCTGCTGAAAGATACCAGACTGCATGTACTTTTCTATTGTACAATGCATTTACTTCTCTATAACATCACTGCTATAAACTATTGCCCTGCTGGAAGATACTAGACTACATCTACTTCTCTGTTATTCCTGTGTTTAACCATTGCTCTGCTGGAAGATACCAGACTGCATTTTTGTGATTTACTGCTTTCTTGCTGGAAGATATCAGCTTCATATACAGTTACTGTTCCCGTTTGCATCTGCACACCTGGCTCTGCTTCATCTGGGCTACCTGCTCTGCTAATTGTCTGCTGTCTTGCATACCCTGCTCTCCTGGTCCCCACTGATCAATGTTTCATCCATGAAGACTAACAACTCTGCACTTCAGTCCATCACCTTCAGTCCATGGTGCTCAATAAGACCTATGGTTCAGAGAATCTACCTCACCACGTGAACCCATACCATCATTGCTGTGATGGGAATACTTTTCTAAATATGATAGCCAGAGGTGGCCAGGATTACAGAAACAGTTGAGTGGGCTGTGTTAAGCTGTTTCTGTAATTCCCATTCATGGCTGAGCTGGGATTAACCCTTTAACCACTCATACACATTAAAGTTGTCTGAACTCCCTATTATAGGTAGCATCAGTAGACCATCTATTGTGTATGGAAGCATTCTAACTTACCCCTACACATCTATTAGGGTAACATAAAAGTCAGGCAATTTGAACCTTTTTCTTCTTTGAGAGGCAAACTGCCGACAATGGCTCTCTCCACTCTTTCCAGGTGTTCATGTAGCAGGGATGGATAGCTGTCAACCGTACAGTTATCTGTGGTCTAAGCTGGGGATTGCTGCTGCTTTTTTATCCTTTTTATTTTGTGTATTTTCTGTGTTTAATGTACCTTTAATTCATGCAAGCCAGCTGATCACAGTCACTCCATGTAAGAAAACTTGGGATTCTTTTATGAATAGAGTATATATATATATATATATATATATATATATATATATATATATATATACAGGGTGGCCCAAAAGTATGTGGACAGAAAGTGTAATAAGGGAGATTTATCAAACACTATATTGCAGCCGCCTGTCTGGATTATCCTCCAATAAACCATGAATTAGACGTGGACGATAAGCTTTACACCCAATAGATTTCAGGGTTCGCATGATAGAAGCTCGTGAAATTCCCAATTCCAAAGAGGCTCTTCTGGTGGACTTTTTTTTGACTCTGAACAAATGTTTCAAAAACAAGTTGTTTATTATCTTCTGTACAGACTGTTTTGGGTCGACCAGTTTTTGGAGCATTAAGGATTGAGCCAGTGGCATTGAATTTGTCACAAATGCGGTAAATGGTTTGTCTCTTTGGGGCTTGAGTACCAAATGTTTCAACCCAATTTGCTCTAACGGTTTCAGCATTTTGAGATTTCCAATACTCTGTTAAAATCCATTTCTTTGATCTGTATTTAAATTATTTGTCATTATGTGTTATCTGAATTATCTGAAAAGAAAACAGATTTGGGGGAGATCTAGCTGTGAAAACTAGATCTGTGAAATTGGCTCAGTTGCCCTTAGCAACCAATCAGATTCCACCTTTCATTTTCCAAAGAGTCTGTGAGGAATGAAAAGTGGAATCTGATCGGTTGCTAAGGGCAAATGAGCCAATTTCACTTTACACCATGTTTGATAAATCTCCCCCTTCATAACCTTATTACACTTTCTGTCCACCTACTTTTGGACCACCCTGTGTGTGTATATATATATATATATATATATATATATATATATATATATACACATACACACACACACACATATACACACGGTATATATACACTGTACATATATGTAGCCACCTTTTGCTTTGATGACTGCTTTGCACACTCTTGGCATTCTCTTGATGAGCTTCAAGAGGTAGTCACCGGAAATGGTCTTCCAACAATCTTGAAGGAGTTCCCAGAGATGCTTAGCACTTGTTGGCCCTTTTGCCTTCACTCTGCGGTCCAGCTCACCCCAAACCATCTCGATTGGGTTCAGGTCTGGTGACTGTGGAGGCCAGGTCATCTGGCGTAGCACCCCATCACTCTCCTTCTTGGTCAAATAGCCCTTACACAGCCTGGAGGTGTGTTTGGGGTCATTGTCCTGTTGAAAAATAAATGATGGTCCGACTAAACGCAAATCGGATGGAATAGCATGCCGCTGCAAGATGCTGAGGTAGCTATGCTGGCTCAGTATGCCTTCAATTTTGAATAAATCCCCAACAGTGTCACCAGCAAAGCACCCCCACACCATCAAACCTCCTCCTCCATGCTTCACGGTGGGAACCAGGCATGTAGAGTCCATCCGTTCACCTTTTCTGCATCGCACAAAGACATGGTGGTTGGAACCAAAGATCTCAAATTTGGACTCATCAGACCAAAGCACAGATTTCCACTGGTCTAATGTCCATTCCTTGTGTTCTTTTGCCCAAATAAGACTCTTCTTCTTGTTGCCTGTCCTTAGCAGTGGTTTCCTAGCAGCTATTTTACCATGAAGGCCTGCTGCACAAAGTCTCCTCTTAACAGTTGTTGTAGAGATGAGTCTGCTGCTAGAACTCTGTGTGGCATTGACCTGGTCTCTAATCTGAGCTGCTGTTAACCTGCGATTTCTGAGGCTGGTGACTCGGATAAACTTATATTCAGAAGCAGAGGTGACTCATGGTCTTCCTTTCCTGGGGCGGTCCTCATGTGAGCCAGTTTCTTTGTAGCGCTTGATGGTTTTTGCCACTGCACTTGGGGACACTTTCAAAGTTTTCCCAATTTTTCGGACTGACTGACCTTCATTTCTTAAAGTAATGATGGCCACTCGTTTTTCTTTACTTAGCAGCTTTTTTCTTGCCATAATACAAATTCTAACAGTCTATTCAGTAGGACTATCAGCTGTGTATCCACCTGACTTCTGCACAACACAACTAATGGTCCCAACCCCATTTATAAGGCAAGAAATCCCACTTATTAAATCTGACAGGGCACACCTGTGAAGTGAAAACCATTTCCAGTGACAACCTCTTGAAGCTCATCAAGAGAATGCCAAGAGTGTGCAAAGCAGTCATCAAAGCAAAAGGTGGCTACTTTGAACAACCAAGAATTTAAGACATATATATTCAGTTGTTTCACACTTTTTTGTTAAGTATATAATTCCACATGAGTTAATTCATAGTTTTGATGCCTTCAGTGTGAATGTGCAATTTTCAAAGTCATGAAAATACAGAAAAATCTTTAAATGAGAAGGTGTGTCCAAAATTTTGGTCTGTACTGTATATATATATATATATATATATATATATACAGTGGCATGTAAAAGTTTGGCCACTCTGCATGGTTAGTACCTAGTAGCACCTCCTTTCCAAAGAATCACAGCTTGTAAATGCTTTTAGTAGCTAGCCAAGAGTCTTTCAATTCTTGTTTTAGGGATTTTCATCCATTCTTCCTTAAAAATTTCTTCCAATTCTTTGAGATTCCTGGGTCGTCTTGCATGCACTGCTATTTTGATGTTCAGATCAGAGGACTGTGAGGGCCATTGTAAGACCTTTAACTTGCGCCTTTTGAGGTAGTCTATTGTGGATTTTGACGTGTGTTTAGGATCATTATCCATTTGCAGAAGCCATCCTCTTTTCAACTTCAGCTTTTTTACAGATGGTGTTATGTCTGCATCAAGAATTTATTGAGATTTCATTGAATCCATTCTTCCCTCTACCCGTGAAATGTTTTCCCTGTGCCTTTGGCTGGAAAACATAACCCCAAAGCATGATTGATCCACCCCCCATGATTAATGGTTGACTTTTCCTGAAATTCTGTTTCCTTTTTTCTCCACATGTACCTTTGATCATTTTGGCTCAAGAGTTCTATTTTAACCTCGTCAGTCCACGGGAATTGTTTCCAAAATGCATTAGGCTTCTTTAGATGTTCTTTTGCATACTTCTGACGCTGAATTTTATGGTGAGGACGCAGGAGAGGTTTTCTGCTGATGGCTCTTCCATGAAGGCCATATTTGTGCAGGTGTCTCTGAACAGTAGAACAATGTACCACAACTCCAGAGTCTGCTAAATCTTTCTGAAGGTCTTTTACAGTCAAGCGGGGGTTCTGATTTGCCCCTCTAGCAATTCTACAAGCACCTCTCACTGAAATTTTGCTTGGTCTTCCAAACCTTATCTTGACCTCCACTGTTCCTGTTAACTGCCATTTCTTAATTACATTTCAAACTGAGGAAAGTGCAACTTTAAAATGCTTTGCTATCTTCTCATATCCTTCTTCTACTTTGTGGGCCTCCTCCATTTTCAGAGTGCTAGACAGCTACTTAAAAATCCCCATGGCTGCTGTTTTTTTGGCACAAGGTTAGCGGAGGCTGGGTTTTTGTAAAGCTGGGAAATTTGCATCACCTGGCCTTACCTAATGATGATAAGTGAACAAGCCATAACCCGAACAGGCTAATTAGGGTCTGAAACCTTGGTCAAAGTTATCTGAGGACACAAATGTTCAAGGATGCCCAAAGTTTTGCATTGGCCCATTTTCCTTTTTTTTTAATTTTTAAAATGTAAAAATTTATTTTATATATATATATATATATATATATATATATATATATATATATATATATATATATATATTTATATATTTATTTATTTATTTATTTATTTTATTTATTTTTTTGCCTAAAATACAAAGTAAATGTGTCATCTTTAACTTTAGGCCAATTAGAGATCATTTCATCTTCAACTTGTTTAACTGTTCACAGTAACATTAATTTTGACCAGAGGTGCCCAAACTTTTACATGCCACTGTATATGTATATATAAAGCTTTAAGCACAAAAAAGGGGTCAAGAATAGACACGGGTCAGTTAAATCTTATGTAAATGATTTATCAAACCTCATTATTACACACGTTCTTTCCACCAATCTCCATTAAATATTTGATGAGCCCCCACCATGTCATTAATATATGATATAGGAAAAAAAAATGTCATGATAATTTGGAAAGTCATTAGATCTTGCCTTGCCTTAGGTGCTGACATTACCTTGTAAACTCCTAGGTCAGGAATGAAATGTACTTATAGTTTATAACATAATGTAGACAGATTTGTTTTTATTGTTATGGCAGTAAATGAATCTTTGTGCACTCTGGTTTACTGCAGACGTCTTCGACTACTAGCATTAATACACCATGCAGAACTGCTTTCTTTTCTTGAATTTTTATGGTAATTTTAGATTTGGGTCCAAAATCAGGTATCAATAATCTGGATGACATTTTAGATTATATTTTTATGGGCTGTAAAATATAAACCATTTCACTTTTATGATTCTGCTGGAATTCATAATTAGATACTCGTAGTAGCAAATGATAAAATAAATACATGTCTGGAGCAGATGGCTAATGTCAGCAAGCTCGCTTTCCCTTTCTTTCGACAGCAAACACATTTTAAGGAGCTATGTTTTAATAAAGTTTAATTTACCCAGTTTTGCTATAAGCTATTTGCATACAGAGCCTATTTTCCCCATTCTTCTGCTAAGAACTATTCCATAACTTCAACAAACATTTGCAACATTGAACAAATACAAGCAAATCTTAATTATAAAGCGTTTGTATACATACTGTACATTGGCATCTGCTCCGTGGGAATGGTTACTTCTAAGTCTCACATTTGCTTGTTTTTCTTCTGGAGTACTGAGAGGTTAGAACAAGGGTCTGCAAGCTGGCCCCCAAGCAGTGTAAATTTCTTGTCAATGGGTTGTGCCTTTTACAGCATCTAAAGAGAACTGAGTGTCTAACAAAACCCAATGAGGATGAGAAATCATACTAATTATACAAAGGGTAAATAAACCCAACTTAAGGGATAATGTGATTAAAACTTGACTTTTATTGTAATTAATTAATATGCTCTAACAAAGAAGTTAGACCAAAAAAAGTCTAGCCTCAGTCCCCGGATGAAGCCAGTCATGGCGAAACATGTCGGAGGGGCTATGAGTGCATTTTAATCAGCTCTAGTGGTCTTGCAATTGACCTCTATGATTGTCTTTAGAAAAGCTATTCTAGCTAGTGGATTGCAGCCATTAATATAGGTAGGAGATATATTAGCTTTAGGAGAGTGATATCCCTTAGAGAAGTCCCAAAGAAATGCTATACAGTAATACCACCTGAGTTATTTTAATCTTTATTTGTTAGACCCTATTAATTAATTACAATAAAAGTCAAGTTTTTATCACATTATTAAGTAGGATCTATTTACCATTTGGGTAATTTGTTAGTATGTTACAGCATCTAAACCAAATTTTAGTAAATGGGATAATCTGCAATAATAGACACAAAAGCCCTGGATGATAGTGAGAAAAACAGACTATCCTTTTAATAGAGTATACTGAATATTACAGTATGCTTATATCTCACTCCATAATGCATAGGCCTTTTCCAGACTAAGGACTATAAATATTATATACTTGCAATGAGTCCTGCATGGAAGCATAGATAAATCTGGTTGGATCTGTTGTAATGGACTCTGTGTATGGAATTTATCTGGGCTAAACATGACCCTAACTGGCCATTGCATTGAGCAATTTGGATTTAGTGTGCGCTATTTATCTGGGAAAATAAATGCATTATCCTAACTGTGCGCAGAATGCAATACCGGGTATTGTCTGGAACAATCTGGGTTTTATGCACAAGTTATCTAGGCAAAATTTATGCACCATTCATTTACTTTTAGCACTTATATTATGTGTTAAATCTAATTATTCATTAGAGGTGTCATATACAGCACCTTAAAATTTGATGCACATTGACACCCCTTTTTTGTTAAAGGGGTTGTCCAGGGCATACAGTAGCAATTGACAGCTTATCTGTGGGATAGGTTATCAATATGAGATCGGTATGGGTCAAATACTCAGCACTCCCACCAATCAGCTGAAAGATGCTCCAGCAGGGCCAGACAAAAGCAATGTATAGGGCGAAGTCCAGCAGACATGTACATTGCTTAGTGGCCGCTGCACCTTATCTTACATGCACTTTAGTGCTGTGTTCCCCCCTATACATTGCTTATAGCCAACTGCTGCTGAAGCAGTTTTCAGCTTATTTGTGGGGGGTGCTGGGTGTTGGACCTCCACCGATCTTATATTGATGACCTATTGAATAGGTCATCAATTGTTAAGACCTGGACAATACCTTTAAGGTTCTGGTTCCCTTTCTTAATGAGTAGAAAATCCATCTTGAAATGGGAAAATCAAATAATATACTGTTTTTATGAATATATATTATTTGAAAGAAAGGGATCAGAACCTTAAAGGTGTACCACTCCCTCTTCAGGACAACCCACAGATTTTTTTCTTTGTAAGAAACAGTTTCCATCTTGCCACCCTACCCCACAGGTCAGACATATGAAAAATACAAGAAATTGCCTTTGGCAGCCCCCAGAGCCAATTTTCTTTGTCTTTTCAACAATTTATGAGGGACGTCCAGTTCTAGGTAATGTCACTGTTGTGCCAAAATTAAGCTACTTCTTGATGATCATCTCCACAGTGTTCCTTGGTGTACCTAATACCTTGGAAATATATATAATACATATATCTATATATAATATAACCGGAGATGCATCCCTCTGTCTGAAGCCTTTATAGACTTTATAGACACGCCTGCGCAGTCTGGCTCCAGACAGAAGAACGCATGGAGCCATTACAGGTAAGGGGACTGTGTATGGTGCCGGAGATCGCGATATGAGTAGTCACTGAACACATTCTGCGATCTCCGGCGCCATACATACATACTTACCTGACCGGGAGGAGCGATGCTGCAGCGCCTCTCTTCTCGCCGGAGACCGGGGCAGGAGTGAGCCGTCGGAATCGGCACATGCGCATAGCGCTATCCGGCACCATTTTACTGAAGACACATTTGCAGTGTGTCTTCAGCAAAATGGCGCCAGACAGCGCGGTATGGGAATGCGTGTACTCCAGCGCTGTACTCCTCCCCTGGCCTCCGGTATAACGGGACACAGCGCTGGAGCACAGGGAAGAAAAGTGGGTATAAGTGTTCTTTTTTTGTATGTGTGTAGCTTGATAGGGATGAGGTGTACCATACATACCAGGATTGGGGGGTGAAGGGACCATGCATACTAGGATTGGGGGGTGAGGGGTGCCATACATACCAGGATTGGGGGGTGTGGGGACCATGCATACCAGGATTGGGAGGTGAGGGGTGCCACACATCCCAGGATTGGGGGGTGAGGGGACCATGCATACCAGGATTGGGGGGTGAGGGGTGCCATACATACCAGGATTGGGGGGTGAGGGGACCATGCATACCAGGATTGGGAGGTGAGGGGTGCCACACATCCCAGGATTGGGGGGTGAGGGGACCATGCATACCAGGATTGGGGGGTGAGGGGTGCCATACATACCAGGATTGGGGGGTGAGGGGGGACCATGCATACCAGGATAGAGATGAGGGGGTACCATGCATACCAGGATTGGGGGGTGAGGGGACCATGCATACCAGGATTGGGGGGTGAGCGGTGCCATACATACCAGGATTGGGCAGTGAGGGGGTACCATGCATACCAGGATAGGGATGAGGGGGTACCATGCATACCAGGATTGGGTGGTGAGGGGGTACCATGCATACTAGGATAGGGATGAGGGGGTAACATGCATATCAGGATTGGGGGGTGAGGGGACCATGCATACCAGGATTGGGGGGTGTGCGGTGCCATACATACCAGGATTGGGCAGTGAGGGGGTACCATGCATACTAGGATAGGGATGAGGGGGTACCATGCATACCAGGATTGGGGGGTGAGGGGAACATGCATACCAGGATTGGGGGTGAGGGGCGCCATGCATATCAGGATTGGGGGGTGAGGGGACCATGCATACCAGGATTGGGGGTGAGGGGACCATGCATACCAGGATTGGGGTGCGAGGGGTGCCATGCATATCAGGATTGGGAGGTGAGGGGTGCCATACATACCAGGATATGGATGAGAGGTACCATGCATACCAGGATGGGGGGTGAGGAGACCATGCATACTAGGATAGGGATAAGGGGTACCATGCATACCAGGATTGGGGGGGTGAGGGGACCATGCATACCAGGATTGGGGGGTGAGGGGACCATGCATACCAGGATGAGGAATGGGGTGCAATGCATATGAGGATGAGGGGTGCCACACATACCAGGAGTGGGGGGTGAGGGGACCATGCATACTAGGATAGGGATGAGGGGGTACCATGCATACCAGGGTTGGGGGTGAGGGGACCATGCATACCAGAATTGGGGGGTGAGGGGACCATGCATACCAGGATTGGGGGGTGAGGGGCCATGCATACCAGGATAGGGATGAGGGGATACCATGCATACCAGAGTTGGGGGGTGAGGGGACCATGCATACCAGAATTGGGGGGTGAGGGGACCATGCATACCAGGATTTAGGGGGTGAGCGGTGCCATACATACCAGGATTCGGCGGTGAGGGGGTACCATGCATACCAGGATTGGGCGGTGAGGGGGTACCAAGCATACTAGGATAGGGATGAGGGGGTAACATGCATACCAGGATTGGGGGGTGAGGGGACCATGCATACCAGGATTGGGGGGTGAGGGGTGCCATACATACCAGGATGTGGATGAGGGGATACCATGCATACCAGGATGGGGGGTGAGGAGACCATGCATACTAGGATAGGGATGAGGGGTACCATGCATACCAGGATTGGGGGGGTGAGGGGACCATGCATACCAAGATTGGGGGGTGAGGGGACCATGCATACCAGGATGAGGAATGGGGTGCAATGCATACCAGGATGAGGGGTACCACACATACCAGGATTGGGGGGTGAGGGGACCATGCATACCAGGATAGGGATGAGGGGGTACCATGCATACCAGGGTTGGGGGGTGAGGGGATCATGCATACCAGGATTGGGGGGTGAAGGGTGCCATGCATACCAGCACTGGGGATGAGGGGTACCATGCATAGCAGAATAGGGATGAGGGGTACCATGCATACCAGGATGAGGGATGGGGTGCCATGCATATTAGGATGAGGGGTACCATGCATACCAGAATAGGGATGAGGGGTACCATACATACCAGAATAGGGATGAGGGGTACCATGCATACCAGGATAAGGGATGGGGTGCCATGCATACCAGGATAAGGGATGGGGTGCCATGCATACCAGGATAAGGGATGGTGCGCCATGCATACCAGGATTAGGGGATGAGGAGTGCCATGCATACCAGGATAGGGATGAGGGGGCCATACATACCAGGATTGGGGATGAGGGAGCCATGCATACCAGGATGAGGGATTGGGTGCTATACATACCAGGATTGGGGGATGAAGAGGCCATACATACCAGGATTGGGGGATGAGGGGTACCATACATATGAGAACAGGGATGAGGGGTACCATGCATACCAGGATGAGGGATGGGGTGCCATGCATACCAGAAAGAGGGGTATCATACATACCAGAATAGGGATGAGGGCTACCATGCATACCAGGATAGGAATGCGGGGTACCATGCATACCAGGATGAGGGATGGGGTGCCATGCATACCAGAAAGAGGGGTATCATACATACCAGAATAGGGATGAGGGCTACCATGCATACCAGGATAGGAATGCGGGGTACCATGCATACCAGGATGAGGGATGGGGTGTCATGCATACCAGGATGAGGGATGAAGGGTACCATGCATACCAGGATGAGGGATGGGGTGCCATGCATACCAGGATAGGGATGAGGGGTACCATACATACCAGGATAGGGATGAGGGAGGGGGTACCATACATACCAGGATAGAGATGAGGGAGGGGGTACCATACATACTAGGATAGGGATGAGGGATGGGGTACCATTCATACCAGGATAGAAATGAGGAGTGCCATGCATACCAGGATGGGGGTGAGGGGCCCATGCATACCAGGATAGGAATGCGGGGTACCATGCATACCAGGATGAGGGATGGGGTGCCATGCATATTAGGATGAGGGGTACCATGCATACCAGAATATGGATGAGGGGTACCATGCATACCAGAATAGAGATGAGGGGCACCATGCATACCAGGATATGGGATGGGGTGCCATGCATACCAGGATAAGGGATGGGGTGCCATGCATACCAGTATTAGGGGATGAGGAGTGCCATGCATGCCAGGATAGGGATGAGGGGGCCATACATACCAGGATTGGGGATGAGGGAGCCATGCATACCAGGATGAGGGATTGGGTGCCATGCATACCAGGATTGGGGAATGAAGAGGCCATACATACCAGGATTGGGGGATGAGGGGTACCATACATACGAGAATAGGGATGCGGGGTACCATGCATACCAGGATGAGGGCTGGGGTGCCATGCATACCAGGATGAGGGGTACCATGCATACCAGGATAGGAATGCGGGGTACTATGTGTTAGAACTATCCTGTTTGTTTTTTTCCATCTTGTGTTTTGCGGTCACGTGACCATCTGCCTTTATATTCCAGCTTTGCCCTTTTGGCTGTGCTGGACTTCAGTGTTTGACTGTTTCTCTAGCCAAGTGCTTCGGTGCCTTTCTCTGTCAGTTCGCTTGGTCCTTCTGGGACCTATAGTACCTTTTTGTCAGTTTGTCTTTTTGTGTTCTGCAACAACTTCTCTGTTTAGGAGGTGTCCCATTTTTTGTCCCAGTCCTTAGTTCTTTTAGGGACCCCTCCCCTTATGCTATAGGTCTTTGTTCAGACTAGCCAAGGACTAAGGTGGGTCTGTTCGCTAAGAACAGTCAGCCCGCTACATCGTAGGGATTCAGCTTAGTCTTACTGTAGGGACAGCTTTCCCCTATCTTTCCTTAGTACTTGTTGCAGATCATAACAGTAAGTCCAGCCCAAAAAACTAAAAGGAAAGAAATTCGGGGATCAGTATGGTTTCTGTCCAGGATTTGGCTCAACGCTTGCAGGGATTGTCTCTGGAGGTGGCAAAGCTACAGCAACACGTGAGTAGCTGTTCTGGAACGCCTTTTGTGGAACCCAAGGTAGGACTGCCTGATGTTTTTTATGGTAAACAGCAAGATTTTTTTTCCTTTAAAAATGCTTGTTTGTTATATTTTCGTTTGAGACCAAGGTCCTCTGGGAATGAATCACAGCGCATTGGTTTTATTATGTCACTTTTGCGCAATGAACCACAGGGGTGGGCCTTTTCTCTCCAACCTAATGATCCGTGTTTAAGATCTGTAGAAGAATTTTTTTCTGCTATCGGGCTATTATATGACGATCCTGATAGATTCTCATCTGCTGAGGCAGAACTCAGGCGTTTGAATCAGGGATCAAGTGATGTTGAAAATTATTGCACACACTTCAGGAGATGGGCTTCAGAAGTTAAATGGAATGATCCTGCACTGAAATGTTTATTTCTTGCTGGTCTGAGTGAAAGGGTTAAGAATCTGCTGATTGCATTCCCCGCACCTGAGACTCTGCACGATGCCATGCAATTAGCTGTTCGGGTGGACAGGAGACTGAGGTCCAGAGTGAATGAGGTAAAGACTCCTGTAATGTCAGGTCCTAGTCCCCAGAAAATCTGCTCTGATGGCGGGGAACCAATGGAGGTTGGAGCGATGTCACTCCGCTCTCAGGAAAGAGACTGGAGGTTCGCCGAGGGATTGTGTCTTTATTGTGGTAAAGCTGACCATTTGATTAAGTATTGTGAGCTTCGTTTAAGTAAAGAAAAAAAAAAAGTCAGTTAAGCCCGTATAGCTTGTTTACGCTCTGCAGGAGCATTTCTTTCTGGGAGTACTACTTTGCAGGAAAATTTGATTGAATTTCAGGTATTTGTGGACTGTGGTTCAACACTTAATGTGATTGATAAAGGGTTTTTGGAAAACCTTAAATTGAAATCTAAACCTTTGTCATCACTAGTGTTGAGCGAGCACTAAAATGCTCGGGTGCTCGAAGCTCGGGCCGAGCTCACTGTGATACTCGGGTGCTCGACCCGAGCAACGAGCCCAATGTTAGTCTATGTAAGACCCGAGCATTTTTGCGGCGGCACCCCCGGCAGTCTGTAGAAAGCCTAAAAAGTGCCCAAAACGATAGTGACAGTGCTCAAAAGACATGGGGACAGCATGGGCATCGCCCCAGGAAGCATTTCTGACCCCCAGGTCACAGCTGTCAACAATGTGGTCAGAGGTATTAAGCCACTTTTACGGGTTCACAATAAAACGTTCAAAAACGAAACTGAAACGGTTTTCTTGTGAAATATGTTAAGGAACTTCCTTTCCAGGGTAAAGACTTGTGTATAAGGTAAAATAAATAACCAAAAACAAAAATACTCCTCCACACCTTGGGCTATGTTCACAAGTAGCATTTTTTATGCGTTTTTGCACTTTTGTATTGCTTTCAACCGTGACAAATGCATTCACTGGGAAATGTCATTTTAACATTTTACAATCTTATCTGGCCATGTGCTGTGTGACACATGCATACAGTGCTGAAAAGACATGGGAACAGCATGGGGAAGACCCCTGGAAGCATCTCTGACACCCAGGTCACTGCCTAAAAGTGTGCCCATCAGAAATGATCCTTGCCGCATCAGAAGATGCAGACTTGCAACTATCCCCGTGCAAGTCCTTGTCCCAGGGCAGTGTTCAATTGTACCTCCCCCATTCCTTGCAATGAAAGCGTAAGTGTGCAGCCTGCCACCCACCCACCCCCAGGCTGCAATACCATACTGCTAGCTTGCATTTAAAATGGGGCCTTTTAGTTTGGAGGAGGCCAAAGCTGGCCACTACCTCATGGCTGCTTCGGCAGCGAGGTATCCATACTCAGTCCCCGGCGGCCGGGTGTCCACGCTCGGTCCCCAGCCACCAGGGGGTGGCCGGGTGTCCATACTCGGTTCCCAGCCGCCCCACGGCCGGGTGTCTACACACGGTCCCCAGCCGCTTGGGGGCGACCGGGTGTCCATAAACGGTCCCCAGTCACCCCTATTTCTCCTGGGAACTTCCCCCACACTTTTCTTATCCTGGCCTGTTTAGGGCAGCATTGGACGAGCCCACCAGAGAACCAGACTCCTCCGTTGGGCCCTGGCTTCTCCATCAGGGGAGTTGAGAGTGCCAAGGTGAGGAGCATGATGATGATGATAGAAGTTAGCGTCTGCTTTGTTTTCTTGGAATGCAAGCGCATGTATGTAGTAGCGGCTAGGCTTGAGGTGGTCAGCGTTTTGGTGCATATCCTACCTCCTCCGAGGATTGCTGGATGTTTTCCTGCTACTATCCCAGTTCTATGACTCCCGTTAAAACAAAGCTTCAGGTGATGAATGATGGATGAGGTGGTGGCAAAGGAGAAAAAGCAAGAGGAACAGGGACCATTCACATCAATATCAGGCCAGTCAACCACACATGTCTAGTAGGATATGTTTCTGTACCAAAAGGAGAGGTTTAGCTACACAGTAATAGGGCATGCAGTGAGTGCAATGCCTACCAAAAATTTCGAGGCACTCCAATGCCCCTTGGAAGTGACATGCAGGTCAGAGGGCCTTAACTAAACTGTTTTTTCCATTTATAGCAACTGGGTCTCCTGTGCACTGTTGGCCTAAGCAGTGAATGGAAGGCTTTCCAAAAATTATGAGGAACTGCAATGCCCCTTGAAACAGACGTGGATTACAGCATACTAAAAACCTTCTACCCATTATTGGGGAGTGGGTCTCCCTTAATGTTCGCCTATGCATTGAAAAGCAAAAGCTGACTAAAATTAGGAGGAAATGCTATGCCCGTTGGAAGAATGGTGGAGGTCGCAGTGGAATAAAAAGACAATATCAATGCCCCTTGGAAAAGTGGTGGAGGTCGCATTAGCATAACAAGACGGTTTTAATGCCCCTTGGAAAAGTGGTGGAGGTCGCAGTAGCTTAACAAGACGGTTTTAATGCCCCTTGGAAAAGTGGTGGAGGTCGCAGTAGCTTAACAAGACTGTTTTAATGCCCCTTGGAAGAGACGTGCAGGTCGCAGTAGCTTAACAAGACAGTTTTAATGTCCCTTGGAAAAGTGGTGGAGGTCGCAGTAGCTTAACAAGACTGTTTTAATGCCCCTTGGAAAAGACGTGGAGGTCGCAGTAGCTTAACAAGACGGTTTTCATGCCCCTTGGAAGAGACGTGCAGTACAGCATATTAAAAACATTATTCCCATTATTGGGGAGTGGGTCTCCCATAGTCTTTGCCTATGCCTTCCAAACAAAAGCTGCCAAAAATTAGGACAGAGGAACTTGCAATGCTGGCAACACGGACCACGGTCACCCTGGTGGTATAGTGGTGGTGGAGGCTGAGGATAAGGAGAAGAGCAAAATACAGCCGAAATGAGGAAGCGTATACCCATGTGTGGGTGTGAAGTGGTGCATGGGAATACACCTCGCGAAATAACACAGTGGATTTGACTTTATGTTACTCTGCTGTCATTTGGTGGTGATGAGAAGTCTGGCCCAATCCAGCCCTTGTTCATTTTGATAAGGTTCAGCTTGTCAGCATTGTCAGTTGACAGGCGAGTGCGCTTATCAGTTATAATTCCCCCAGCGGCACTAAAAACACGCTCCGATAACACGCTAGCGGCAGGGCAGGCCAGGACCTCCAAGGCGTACAGAGCGAGTTCATTCCAAGTGTCCAGCTTGGATACCCAATAATTAAAAGGCACAGAGGAATCACGGAGGATGCTGGTACGGTCGGCAAGGTACTCCCTCACCATCTTTTGAAACTTTCCACTATTTGTAAAAGTACCCCGCGCCTCAGGGCCTGTAAGCTGGGCGGGTCTCAGAAAACTGTCCCAGAATGTTGACAGTGTTCCCCTGCTGGATTGGAGTTGCGTCTCTCTCGCCTGTACGCCTTGGTTGGTCAATGAACTGTGACCTCTGCCGCTAGTGTGTTCAGATGGGAATTTTTTTAACAGTTCTGCAGCAAGGGCCTTCTGGTACTGCCCCATTTTTGTAGACCTCTCCACCTCAGGAATAAGAGAGTGAAAGTTCTCCTTGTAGGGGGGTCTAAAAGTGTCACCAACCAGTAATGACGGTCACCCAACATTTTGACAACACGAGGGTCATGGTTAAGGCAGCGTAACATAAAGTCAGCCATGCGTGCCAGACTGGTAACGGGCAAGACTTCCGTGTCCTCACCAAGATGATGACTGACCATGCTCTCCTCCTCCTCCTCCTCCCCCCTGTCCTCAGGCCACCCACGCTGAACCGACTGTATGACAGTTTTACAGGTACTACCGTCTACAGCTCATGATACCAGCTCCTGTTCTTCCTCCTCCTGCTCTTCCTCTCCCTCATTGTCCCCCAATGCACCTTGGGATGAGATGAGGCTGGGCTGTGTGTAATAGCCCATTACAGCTTCTTGATCCATCTCATCATACTCTGGCTGCAATGCCTCCTCTTTAATTCTCTGCAGAGAGTGTTGCAAAAGACAGTCAAGTGGGATGCTGACGCTAATGATGGCGTCATCGCCACTCACTATCTTGGTGGACTCCTCAAAGTTTGTCAGGATGGTACATATGTCAGACATCCAGGTCCACTCCTGAGGTCTTATGTGTGGAGTCTGACCTGAATATCGACGGCCTTGTTGCAGCTGGTACTCCACAACTGCTCTCTTCTGCTCACAAATCCTTTGCAACATGTGGAGGGTAGAGTTCCAACGTGTGGGGGCATCACACACCAGTCGGTGTGCGGGAAGCTGCAAACGCTGCTGCAACACAGCAAGGGCGGCGGAAGCTGTAGCCGACTTCCGAAAATGAGCTGACAGGCGGCGTACTTTGACGAGCAGATCTGGCAACTCGGGGTACGATTTAAGAAACCGCTGAACCACAAGGTTAAGCACATGAGCCAGGCATGGTACGTGTGTGATCTCGCCTCGCCTCAGAGCCGCCACCAGATTACGGCCATTGTCACACACGACCATGCCTGGATGTAGGTTCAGCGGTCTCAGCCACAGATCTGCCTGCTCTTTCACAGCTGTCCACAACTCACAAGCAGTGTGAGGTTTTTCACCTAAGCTTATAAGTTTCAGCACACCCTGTTGTCGCTTGGCTGAGGCAGTACTGCAGTGCTTCCAGCTTGTAACTGATATGGTGATATCTGAAATAGAGGCTGAACATGAGGAGGAGGATGATGAGCAGGAGCTGTACACTGTGGGGGCAACTCTGACTGACATAGGACCCACAACCCTCGGTGTGGGGAGGATGTGTTCCGTCCCAAGGTCTGACTGGGTCCCGGCTTCCACTATGTTTACCCAGTGTGCCGTCAGGGAGATGTTCCGTCCCTGGCCACAAGCACTTGTCCACTTGTCCGTTGTCAGGTGGACTCTCCCAGTAACTGCGTTGTTGAGGGCACGGCAGATGTTTTGGGACACGTGCTTGTGTAGTGCGGGGATGGCACACCGGGCAAAATAGTGTCGGCTGGGGACCGAGTACCGAGGGACGGCCACCGCCATAAGGTTGTGGAAGGATCCCGTCTCCACCAGCCTAAAAGGCAGCATTTGCAACGCAAGCAGTCGTGAAATGTGCGAATTTAGGACTGTGGCCTGTGGGGCGTTGGCTGTGAATTTGTGCTTTTGTTCAAAGGTCTGGGATATGGACAATTGAACGCTGCGGTGGGACGTGGACGTGGACGTTGATGCTGTTTCTTTAGAAACTGCCATAACAAGTGAAGACTGGGAGGAGGAGGCATCTTTGCATGCAGTATGGACAGGGGATTGCCTTGCATGCACAACAGGGGGTTTTCTTACTTGCACAACAGCGGAAGAAGCAGTGGTGGCATCCGCTGACACTGGTCGTGGACCCTGGGGTTTGCCCCACAAAGTCGGGTGCTTTGCTGACATGTGCCTGATCATGCTGCTGGTGGTCAGGCTGGTAGTTTTGTCACCCCTGCTGATTCTGGCCTGGCAGGTGGTACAAATGGCCTTTTTGGGGTTATCAGCAGAGTCTTTAAAAAAATTTCAGACTCTGGAAGACCTACCGGCTGTACTGGCAACGTCCCTCGTGTTGGTGTTACGGGGAACTGTTGCCCGCCTTCTGTGTGCGGTCACCACACTCCTTCCTGCCGGTTGGGGTACTCTGTCTCCCTCCCCCTGTGTGCTGCTGGCCTCGCTCTGCGTGTCCTCCTGCCACGTTGGGTCAGTTACTAGATCATCCACCACCTTCTCCTCTTCCACTTGCGCACCACGATCCTCCTCCTCAATTCGTGGCAATTGTGTCTCGTCATCGTCCACCTCTTGTGACAAATTGCCATCGTCGACTTCCTGTGGCCGTGGCTATTCAAATATTTGGGCATCGCTAAATCGGATCTCCTCTTCCACCACTTCAAGCGGAGCAGGCGAAGGGCACAAATATGGAAATGGACCAGTGAACAGCTCTTCAGAGTGTCCAAGTGTGGGATCAGTTGCAGTCTGACGACACTCGGCATGGTGGGAGGAAGGAGCATCAGGGTGAGGAGGAGTATGTGGTTGAGACTCACGGCTACTAAAACTTGACCGTGTGGAAGACAGACCGGAGGTGGTGGTGCCCAGGTAACTGGAAGTATTATCTGCTATCCAATTAATAACCTGTTCACACTGATCAGTTCTCAATACTGGTGTTGTTCTGTGCTTCCCTAGTAATTCGGTCAAAAAGTGGGAGCGAGAAGATGTGGCTGTTGGTTGTGGCACATTTTCACCTTGGCCACGGCTCTGTCCTCTACACGCACCATCACCAGAACGTCCAGTTCCACGTCCCTTGCCACGCGCCTTGCCCATTATAAATAAAGTAAAATAGCTTACACTCGCACTATCAATGGAAAAAGGGTAATAAAAAGGAGATTAGAACCGTGGAAGAGGAAAGCCACAGTTCTATTTCTCTGGCCTACACCAGACTCTTTTAAACAGATATGTTGCTGTCTGACCAGTCAGGGAGACACTATTACAGGTTTTTTTTATGGCAAAAAATGCCAAAAGCAGGATAATACAGAGATTTGACCCGTGGAACTGCAAAACCACAGTTCTATTTCTCTGGCCTACACCAGACTCTTTTTAACAGATATATTGGTGTCTGAACAGTCACAGACACACTTAATTTTTTATTTTGGGGGGGGAATACCAAAAGGTTAATAAGACGTGTATTTGTACAGTCTGACTGAGGGAAAAAAAAAAATACAGGATTTAGATGAAAAAAAAAAAGGAATTTTCCTGGCCCCTGAGACCGGTGGATAAGTCTAGCAATTTGACCAACAGGAGCGCACAGGACTGTAATGCAGCGTTTACTGGTATAACCACTGCGTCTCCTATACAGCCTGCCTGCCTGATATCTGGGATGGATATTAGTCCTGAGAAGGACTGTTTGTTTGCTTTTGCAGGCTTTAGAGACCCTACACTACCTATTTTGCACTATATATCTCTCCCTAACTGAGCAGCACTCTCCCTACACTGTCTGATCCGGAGCGACTGTGTCCAAGATGGCGGCGCCCGGTTTTAAATACTCGAGGTGACGCTGTGCGGCCAGCCAATCACTGTAATGCCCACAAACAACATGGCTGCGGCATTCCAGTGATTGGCTGGCAATCCCTGCATGTTCATTGGCTCTCTAAAGAGCGCCAAACGTGCAGGGCGGAGACCCGAGCTCCCGCCCAAGTAACCCGGAAATGCTCGATGCTCGCCGAACATCCCGAGAAGTGAGATGCTCGGGCGAGTACCGAGCAGTGTTGAGCATGCTCGCTCAACACTAGTCATCACCCATTTCTGTGATTGCAATTGATAACACTCCCTTGAAATGTATTACTCACAAGGTAGCTGCATTTCCCTTCACTATCAATTGAGTTCACCAAGAAATTTTGGACTTGGTTGTATTAGATCGTTTAGGTTTGCCTTGGTTAAAACTGCACAATCCTTTGCTGGACTGGTCTACTAATGTGATTAAGTCTTGGAGTCTGAAGTGCTATGATAATTGTTGTAATGGTCGCATTGCGGCTGTGGAAAAAGGGGAATTACCTGTACTTATTCAAGATTTTTGGAGGTTTTTTTCGGAGGAGGAGTCGCAAGTTTTACCTCCTCATAGGGATTATGATTGCGCCATTGAGTTTGTTCCGGGAGCTACTCTTCCCAAGAGTCGCTTGTTTAATCTGACTATTCCTGAAAGAAAGGCCTTGGAGGAGTACATACAGACTAGCCTGGCTGCTGGTCACATTAGACCTTCTAAGTCGCCTGTGGCAGTTGGATTTTTCTTTGTTAAAAAAAAGGGACGGCGGTTTACGTCCATGTCTGGTTTTCGTGAAATTAATAAGATTACCGTACGCAATTCTTACCCATTGCCGTTAATTCCTGACTTGTTTAACCAGTTGGTGGGGGCCAAGTGGTACTCTAAAATTGATCTCCGGGGGGCATACAATTTGTTACGAGTGAAGGAGGGTGATGAATGGAAAACTGCTTTTAACACTCCAGTAGGTCATTTTGAGAATCTGGGGATGCCTTTTGGTCTTACCAATTCACCTGCATTTTTTCAGAACCTTATTAAAGACATCCTGAGACCTTTGATTGGTAAGAATGTGGTTGTGTATTTGGATGACATTTTGATTTATTCACCAGATTTAGAGTCCCATTGGCAGAGTGTACATGAAGTTTTGCAGTTATTGAGTGATAATTCACTCTTTGCTAAGCTGGAGAAATGTGAGTTCGCTGTGCAGAAAATAATTTTTTTGGGCTACATTGTCTCCAGCGAGGGCTTTGAGATGGACCCGGTGAAGGTTCAGGCTGTGCAGGAATGGCCTAGGCCTATTGGTTTGAAATCTATACAGAGATTTTTGGGTTTTGCCTATTATTACAGGAAATTCATTAAGAATTTTTCTATAATTGTTAAGCCTCTGATCGATCTCACCAGGAAAGGTGTGAATATGGTCCAGTGGACTACTGAGGCCATTGAAGCGTTTAAGTATCTCAAAGAGAGGTTCAGTTCTGCCCCTATCCTTATGCAGCCTGATGAGACCAAGCCTTTTTTGGTCGAGGTCGATGCTTCATCGGTGGGGGTCGGAGCAGTTTTGTCTCAGGATAACAAGGATGGAGTATGTAACATACCTGGCGGCATCCTTGCATAGTGGTCCATCTCTCACTGTGCAAGATCGCGCACTTGATCTCCAGTCCAGACTATCACTTTGGCTTCTTTCCATATGGTCTGCTTTGCTCTGCTCTGTCTGCTTAGGGCGACGCCCGCTGAACTTCCTGTTTCTTATAGCTACTGCAGACACACCCCTGATGCTTCCTCAGCCTATTGCTGTCTGTCACCTGGTATTTAACCCAGCTCCTCCCTGGAATCCTGGCCTGAGCATCTTGTACTGTCAGTTGGCTTCTAGTCACTGATGTGCCAGGTCCTGTCTATGTTTCCTGCCTTGCGGTATCAGTTCCCGTGTCTGAACTGAGTCCTGTCTGTGTACTCTAGCCAGCTGTCTTTCCTGGAGGCTGTATTTCCAGGCCCGAGTGAACACGCTCTTAGCCTGTTCCTTCCGCCCTCTAGGGGCCGCATACCTAGATCTGTAGTCTGTGTCCTTTCCCAATGTCTATTCCTGCCCTAACCATCTTCTAGCCTGTTTCCCGTTTCTCTCTACGCCCATATCTTCCCTTTTTCTGCAGAGTCTGAACTCGTACCTAACTCCTGCTCGTTGTCACTGTACTTCCGTTTGTGAGTTTGTGGTCCACTCGCTACTTCACTGCAAGTACCCTGTGGGTATTTGGTTCTGCCTTTCCCTTCCTGTCTGTTCCGTGTGAACAGAGCTCTGCCTTGCTCGCCGCTCCGGCCGTTCTTGCCTGCTCTGCCTTGCTCACCGCTCCGGCGGTTCTTGCCTGCTCTGCCTTTGCTCACCGCTCCAGACGGTCTCGCTCTGCTCTGCCTTTGCTCACCACTCCAGGCGGTCTCGCTCTGCTCTGACCCTTTGCTCACTGCTCCGGCAGTCTCGCTCTGCTCTGACCCTTTGCTCGCTGCTCCGGCAGTCTCGCTCTGCTCTGACCCTTTGCTCACTGCTCCGGCAGTCTCGCTCTGCTCTGACCCTTTGCTCGCTGCTCCGGCAGTCTCGCTCTGCTCTGACCCTTTGCTCGCTGCTCCGGCAGTCTCTCTCTGCTCTGACCCTTTGCTCGCTGCTCCAGCAGTCTCGCTCTGCTCTGACCCTTTGCTCGCTGCTCCGGCAGTCTCGCTCTGCTCTGACCCTTTGCTCGCTGCTCCGGCAGTCTCGCTCTGCTCTGACCCTTTGCTCGCTGCTCCGGCAGTCTCACTCTGCTCTGACCCTTTGCTCGCTGCTCCGGCAGTCTCGCTCTGCTCTGATCCTTTGCTCGCTGCTCCGGCAGTCTCGCTCTGCTCTGACCCTTTGCTCGCTGCTCCGGCAGTCTCGCTCTGCTCTGACCCTTTGCTCGCTGCTCCGGCAGTCTCGCTCTGCTCTGACCCTTTGCTCGCTGCTCCGGCAGTCTCGCTCTGCTCTGACCCTTTGCTCGCTGCTCCGGCAGTCTCGCTCTGCTCTGACCCTTTGCTCGTTGCTCCGGCAGTCTCACTCTGCTCTGACCCTTTGCTCGCTGCTCCGGCAGTCTCGCTCTGCTCTGACCCTTTGCTCGCTGCTCCAGCAGTCTCGTTCTGCTCTGACCCTATGCTCGCTGCTCCGGCAGTCTCACTCTGCTCTGACCCTTTGCTCGCTGCTCCGGCAGTCTCGCTCTGCTCTGACCCTTTGCTCGCTGCTCCGGCAGTCTCGCTCTGCTCTGACCCTTTGCTCACTGCTCCAGGCGGCCTCGTCCTGCTCTACTCTCGCTCACCGCTCCAGGCGGTCTCGTCTTGCTCTGCTCTTGCTCGCCGCTCCGGGCGGCCTCACTCTGCTGTGTTTGTCCACCGCATCTGCGGTTCTGTTCCTGAGTCCCAGTCTGTACTGGGTCCTATCCACTCTGTGCTCCAACCTGCGTGCATACCAGTCGTGCTTACCAACATCCACCTGACTGCATACCGGCCGTACCTGCCAGTACCTCCCTGTTTGCATACCAGTCGTGCTTGCCAGCATCCACCCGTCTGCATACCTGCCATGTCTGCCTGTACCCACCAGTCTGTGTGCCAGCCTAACCTGCCTGTTCCTGTGTTCCCCAGTGTGGGTCAACAGCCGTGTCCGGGGTCTGACCTGGAGTAGCACCTGGTCCCTCTGCTCGGTCCCTCCTTGGTGCACTGGCGTCGTATGCCATCGTGCGACCTTGGTCGGATCGGTTGGATACTTAGTTACGCCCCTCCAGGCATTCACTCTCCGGTACGGTCCAGTGGAATCACTACACATAAACGCACACGCCAGTCAGTCCGGGCGTGTGCATTACAGAGTACATCCTTGTGCCTTCTTTTCGAAAAAAATTTCGGAAACCGAACTGAATTATGATGTTGGAAATCGGGAGTTGCTGGCTATTAAACTCGTGTTTGCACTTTGGCATCATTTTTTGGAAGGCGCTAGATTTCCTATTCAGGTTTTCACAGATCATAAGAATTTGATCTATCTGGATGCTGCCTACCGCTTGAATGCCCGTCAAGCTAGGTGGGCACTTTTTTTTTTTCGGTTTCATTTTTCTGTTACCTATATCCCTGGTACTAAGAATGTTAAAGCCGATGCTTTATCTTGCAGCTTCTCTGCTACGGTCGGTGCCGAGGAGGAGGAGAGCATTTTACAGAAAGGAGTTGTGGTGGCGGCATTGGACTCCGTTTTGGCAGGTCATCCAGGAATTTCGGAGACTAAGAGACTTATCAGTCGCAGTTTTTGGTGGCCTGGATGGCAGAAGGAATTCATCAAGTGGGTGCGTCAATGTACTGTGTGTGCTAGGTCAAAGGCTTCACATACTCCTGCTGCGGGGTTGTTTTGCCCTCTGGAGGTTCCTAGTGCGCCTTGGACGCATCTCACAATGGATTTTATTACTGACCTTCCTGTGTCCGAGGGTTTTACTGTCATCTGGGTGGTCGTGGACCGTTTTAGTAAGATGTGTCATTTTGGTTCCATTCATTAAGTTGCCCTGCGCCAAGACACTCGCTAAGGCGTTTGTTAAGGAGATTGTCAAGCTCTATGGCGTTCCCACGGATATTGTTTCTGATAGAGGACCTCAGTTTGTGGCTCGCTTTTGGCGTGCTTTTTGTGACAGGTTGGGAGTCCATTTGTCCTTTTCGTCTGGTTATCATCCTGAGTCTAATGGACAGACTGAAAGAAAGAACCAGGATGTTGAACAGTTTTCGCGTTGTTTTGCGTTGTTGTTTCTGCCTCTCGCAGAATTTGCTCTTAACAATCATACATCCTCCTCTGCTGGGTGTTCTCCTTTTTTTTGTTGTACTGGGAGACATCCGTCTTTTGGTTCGTTCTCCAAATTGGGGTCAGCGGTGCCGGAGGAGGAGAATTTTTCCGGTGATTTGGAGAGAGTTTGGACTAATGTACGTTGCAACCTTCAAGAGGCTAACAAGAAGTCCAAGAAGTATTTTGACAGGAAATGTAAGGAGGTTTTGTTTACTGTGGGTGACATGGTTTGGTTGTCCTCAAAGAACCTGCGGTTGAGGATTCCCTCTAAAAAACTGGGTCCTAAGTTTGTGGGTCCATTTAAAGCGCTTCAGGTTGTTAACCCGTCTGCGGTTAGATTGGATGTCCCTACTTCCTGGAAGATTAATCCTGTGTTTCATGTTTCCTTGTTGAAAAAGGCTGATTTATCAGATAGGGACGCCACTGTCACAGTTCCTCCTGTGGTGGAAGACGGCGAATATGAAATTTCTCGTATCTTGAATTCTAGATGGCATAGAGGGAGATCACAGTATCTTGTCTCCTGGAAGGGTTTCGGCCCCCGAAAGACAACTCCTGGGTAAGGACGGATGATGTCTCTGCTCTTAGGCTTGTTAAAGCTTTCCACAAGAGGTTTCCGTATAGGCCTAGGTCTGGAGGATCCGGAGGATCCTCATAAAAGAGGGGGTACTTACTGTTAGAACCCTCCTGTTTGTTTTTTCCATCTTGTGTTTTGCGGTCATGTGACCATCTGCCTTTATATTCCAGCTCCGCCCTTTTAGCTGTGCTGGACTTCAGTGTTTGACTGTTTCTCTAGCCAGGTGCTGCGGTGCCTTTCTCTGTCAGTTCGCTTGGTCCTTCTGGGACCTCTAGTACCTTTTTGTCAGTTTGTCTTTTTGTGTTCTGCAACAACTTCTCTGTTTAGGAGGTGTCCCATTTTTTGTCCCAGTCCTTAGTTCTTTTAGGGACCCCTCCCCTTATGCTATAGGTCTTCGTTCAGACTAGCCGAGGACTAAGGCGGGTCTGTTCGCTAGGAACAGTCAGCCCGCTACATCGTAGGGATTCAGCTTAGTCTTACTGTAGGGACAGCTTTCCCCTATCTTTCCTTAGTACTTGTTGCAGATCATAACACCATGCATACCAGGATGAGAGATGGGGTGCCATGCATACCAGGATAGGGATGAGGGGTACCATACATACCAGGATAGGGATAAGGGAGGGGGTACCATACATACCAGGATAGGGATGAGGAGTGCCATGCATACCAGGATGGGGGTGAGGGGCCCATGCATACCAGGATAAGGCTGAGGGGGCCATGCATACCAGGATTGTGTATGAGGGAGCCATGCATACCAGAATGAGGGTTGAGGGGCGCCATGCATGCCAGGATTGGGATGAGGGGCGCCATGCTTACCAGGATAGGGGATGAGGGGTGCCATGCATACCAGGATTGGGGATGAGGGGTGCCATGCATACCAGGATTGGGGATGAGGGGTGCCATGCATACCAGGATTGGGGGTGAGGGGCGCCATGCATACCAAGATTGGGGTTGAGGGGTGCCATGCATACCAAGATTGGGGGTGAGGGGTGCTATGCATACCAGGATTGGGGGTGAAGGGTGCCATGCATACCAGGATGGAGATGAGGGGTGCCATACATACCAGAATAGGGATGAGGGGTGCCATGCATACCAGAATAGGGATGAGGGGTGCCATGCATACCAGAATAGGGATGAGGGGTGCCATGCATACCAGGATAGGATGGGGGCAGCACATAACAGGATGGGGGAACAGGATTGGGGAGCACAAATACCAGGATGGGGGCAGCACAAATACCAAGATGGGGGCAGCACAAATACCAGGATGGGGGCAGCACATACCAGCATGGGAGACCATATACCAATAAAAATGCTCGCCTCCCGGGCGTAGAACAGGTTCAATGGCTAGTATATACTATATATATATATATACACACACATATAACAGAGCATATGCTCAAAAGCCATTACTTATAAATACAGGCTTAGTCATCTCAACATCCTCTTGACCTTTTCTATTATGATATGGGTTATAATAGTGTATGTGAATCAATGCAATGTATTTTTACAGGAAATAAACCGCTCACCTTAACAAACAGTCATAATGGAAATGTAAGTGAAAAATCTGTGACAAGTGCTGGTTATTTTTCTTATCTTCCCTTTAGAAAGGAGAAAATGAAACCCTCACCTTCTCACACATAGTTATTGTTAACACTTAGTGGAAAATAAAATGATCTACTAAATTGATGATTAATAAAAGGCACTTGAAAAATAAATGAGATTTATGATTGCTGGAGAGTAGCAGCGTACATAAATGTGAAAGCAAAGATTAAAATGGGCCCCTATTCTGGTGCTGGATAACACCATTCCTTACCTTCTGGGGCAGAAGGATTTTCTCCTGTTTTGCCTCATCTCCTTTCCCAAGTGAGCTTGAAGAGATTGTCTCACAAATAAGTATTGTGAGACAATTGAGAAAAAAAAACTAAACTGCAAAGGAGTGAGTAAAGAAGCTGAAAGGGATGACATTATTACTGGACAGTGGTGTATTTTTTGCTTTTTTATGGTTAAATTAAAGATTTGAATTACTATAAAAATGCATTAAATATTTTTTTTAATTTGTGGGATAACCCCTTTAACTCATAGAAGCTTTTTTTTGTAAAACTTATAATTCACTATACAGGTTCTCTCCAACTATTAAATTATGCCTGGCCGTTTACAAGGTATAGATGTTGGCTGAACCTGCGTTTGGTAGACAGCTATCTCTCCCGACTTCTCAATACACATAATGACATTACAAAATTTTTGATCATTAGGTGGCAGAGGGCTGAGATCCCCATTAGTCACTAATACAAAGAGGTGAATTGATGCGCCCTTTCAGCTGTACATGCCTCCATACACTTTAGATAAAAGTCGGCAAAACCTGCCGATTTTGTACGGTTTGGCCGACCATCTGATGTGTATGGGGGTCTCCTGACTGCCCTCCAACAGATTTTGTCATGGTATATAAGGATCAAATACAAATGTGGAGTAAAACCAGCTCACACTGGATATGGCTGCTGCACTCTTCGGCACAGAAGAAGCCATTCCTGCCCGATTTGGCACCACGTGAGTCCAATGAAAAACCTCCAGCTATAATTCCAAAATATGATGAATTTTCTTCCAATAAAGTTAAAAGAATGACATCATCAAGTATATCCAAACATTCAAATGCTGTATGTACATTTCCTACGCGTTTCAGACTGCAACTCAATCCTTTTTCATGGTTATCGAGGAATAAAGACTGAGTTGCAGCCTGAAACCCGTAGGAAAATTACATTTACCATTAGGATGTTCTTGAGGATGTCATTCTTTTAACTTTGTTGGAAAAAAAATCATCATTTTATCTGAAATTATGGCTAGAAGTTTTTCTTATTTGGACATACAGTTAGAATATCTGGGGCCGATCTTTTTATTCTGCATGTAGAAAAGCAGCTACCCTTGTCTGGAATGCTTGGCTGGGCTGAGCACTAATGTGTATGAATGAATCAGAAGGTATAGCGGTCAGCTGAACATAGTTGAACCGAATCAACCGAGATTTGGAATATGTATGGCCAGCTTTGGTGGTTCTCATTATTCACATAAATAGCCTATGTGGGAGATTTACAACCCCAATTCCAAAAAAGTTGGGACACTAAAATGTAAAGTAAACAGGAATGTAAAATATGAAAATCTCTTATTCTACTCACCAAACCTCATAAATAACTGGTGCCCTTGTAGAATTGTATTCAAATGCTTATTTTTCAAATATTCAATAAGTTCCATCCCAGAAGAATGACATCATATAGTATAGGCAAAAATCACCCATGTATATGTGAAGCCCAGCTGTGCTTGGTATCACAACTCCTAGAAGGGTGTATTGAAGGATTCCTCCACAAGAGGCCCCCATAACCATTCACACATCTCCACCTTCCACCTCAGACCACCAGAGGGAGCCCGTTAGGGCTATAAAAGGGATATAAAAGGGAAGGTGGAGCCAGGCAGCAGTTAGTTAGTCTAGTCTGGTTGAGCAGTGAGTCCAGTACAGCCTGAGAGGAGTTACCTCAGAGGACAAAAGTCTGTTCCAGCTCCTGCAATTGCTATCCTGCAGTGGAGCTTATCCAGATCAAGACTCCGTGTAGCTCAGAGAGGTGAGCTTTAGGTGTGCCGGTGCCATAGGATCGGTGAAGTGCGGCACGCTGCCGTTAGTGTGTGTAGCCTATTGAGGGTCCGAGTAGGCCGAAGGCGAAGAGTAGAGAGTTAGTTCATAGGGTCAGAGGAGCTTAACTGGCTCACCCCGAAGAAAAAGTACTTACCGGACACCGGGTCCGAAGCTTACCGGGATCTCCGTGACCCAGTAAGATAAACCGGAATCCCTGGAGAACTGCAAGTCACAGGATCGCTAAAAGTGCTGATACGTACCAGAGCCAGGAGACACATAGGCCCCGTAGGTCGGGAGCGTGCACTCCAAGAGAAGGCCCTACCACAAGGTCAGCCAGCGCAGGACAGAGACAAAGTTAGGCCTAGCTCCAGGCAGGTCAGAAACTTATGACGCAGCAGCAAGAACCAGGAGGCCCAAAACCTGCTCATTGGGGAGGATCCGGACATACACCCTTCACCCTACAGTGCTCCGGGGAGTGCCTGAATTTCCATCAGTAAAAGGTACTGAAGTGACTTTTGTGTCCGTCCCTGTTCTTGCTCCGACTCGGCTGAGTCTCCTTGTCCTGCATCCCCGTTCTTATACAGCCCTGAGGCCCAGCTCCACCTGTGGGGAGCAATACCATCAAGCTGCCTTATCATCAGCCTCAGTGGACCGCGCAGCGCTGGTGAATATCATCAGAAACCATAGGTGGCGTCACAAACTTTTTAATAAAACTTAACATCTATCAACGCCTTTTTAAAGAGAGACCCCAGAGTACGGGCCTGGGAGCCGACCACCGCGACCTCCTTAAGGCTAAAGGCCCGGGTAACCGAGTCATCCCCATCCCCTGGGCTTGTCATATATTTCCGAGGAATTTTCTTTTTTCCACAAGAGTTTACAGAGTTTGCAGAGACGCTGAAGTCACTATGAGCCACCTTGTTTTGGGCACACCCCTTGTGGATTCCTAGTTCATTATGGGTTTAAATCATAAAAACCATGTGACCCCCCCATCAATAAAGATATTCCAGATAATTATAGACAAACCATTTTTAACAATAATGATATCAATTCAAATCAAATAGCTAATAATACTATAGAACACCTTTTCCGAACAGTAGTACCATAGTACTATTCATATATTTATGTAATAATCCTATATATTCTCTAGAAAAAGAAAAAAGTTATTTAATTTATATACATCACATATCTTATTGCTACTGTTCATAGAATAGCTCTGCAAACTCTGTAAACTCTTGTGGAACAAAGAAAATTCCTTGGAAATACACACGTGGGTGATTATCTGTCTATACTATTTGATGTCATTCTTCTGGGATGGACCTTATTGAATATTTTATAAAGAAGCATTTGAATACAATTCTACGAGGGCACCAGTTATTTCTAAGATATTTGATGACTTAGGCTTATAGAGAGCCTGATTGGAACATCTTTCGTAAAATGAAACCCTGTTGGAAAATGTATAGCCATATTTTATTCACAACAGATGGCAGTAATGCAACCTCATGCCGTCAGAGATGCAGCTTTTCAACTATGTGCTGATAACAAGCTGGATCTGCATCCTCTGAGTCCGCAGGATGCGATGTCCATGGTTTCCATAAAGAAATTCAAATTTTGAGTCATCTAACCACAGAACAGTTTTACATTTTGCCTCCTTCCATTTTAAATGAGCTGAGGCCCAGAGACGACGGCAGCATTTCTGGATTATGTTGATTTAGGAGTTCTTCTTTACATGATGGAGCTTTATCTTGTTTTTGTGTATTTCATAATGAACTACATTCATGTACAATAATTTCTGTAAGTATTCCTGAGCCCATGCAGTGACTGACTGATTCCTGTTTTTAATGCGGTGCCACCTGAAGGTCCATTAATCACGAGCATCCAATATTGACAGTCGGCCTTATCCCTTGTTCACATGAATTTCTCCAGAATCTCTGAATCTTTTGATGACATTATGCACTGTAGATGGTGGGATGTTCAAATTTTTTGCAATTTTACGTTGAGGAGCATTTTTCTGAAATTGTTCTTCAATTTTAAGATGCAATTGTTCATATAGCCTCTATGTGATTTCTATAGGAAGCTTTGGCTGTCATTATACCAGTATTGGGGGCTCCGAGTGTCACTACTGTGGGTGGAAAAGGCAGGAATTGTCACTACTCGGGGGGCTATGGATGTAGCTCGCAGCCCTCTTTTAAAGCTGAATGTGGCTCTCAAGATAAGAAAGGTTGGGGACTACTGTTGTAAGATATTGAAGAAGGCAAATTAACCATAGATATTCTTGCATTCCAATACAGACAGTCCCCCATGTTATGAGCTAGATAAGTTCTGTAGCTTTGTTCGTAACCTGGAAATGTATATAAGTTGGAACAAGGCTGGGAAAAAATATATATATAATACCTTACCGCTGTCCACTCTGGCCACCCTGCTGCTTGCCGCCAGCCAAACACTGTATCTCCTGCTCTCTTTAATATAGGCCAGAATTTATGGCTGCATCCAGACGTTACAGCGCGTCATAAAGTTACAACATAAGGTTACAACATCAACGTCACAATCTTATGACACAGTGACCTCTGGGGCCTGGACATGACCAAAAGTATTGAAGACGCTCGACTGCGGAAAGAAGACTGCTGCTGGAGAGGTGAGCAATAGGGTTTTTTTTTAACCAATGCTCACTTCTTCGGCTGTCCTGATGCTTACTGTCCTTTTCTCTTCTTTCTGCTCCTGGGTGCACCGCATGTCTGGCCTTTTAATCTGGCCTATAGTGAAGATGCCGGAGATGAGGTGCACCATGATGGAAAGAAGAGGAACAGACAGCAGCGGGATAGGTCAGCTGTGAGGTTAGCATGTTAGGTTAACTTTTCTTTGTTGAACATCCAATGTGTCATGGGTTTATTGCAACAGAGAGGAGTCAGAAGACCGCGCCGTCTGATTTCTCCTACTCCTGCATTGACTCTAAGCACTTCTCCTTCATATTAAATGGTGCAGGTTTATTCCAGCAGTGCAGGGGTTAATCTGCTCAGTTGTGAGCTCCTGGAAGCTTGCCTGCATTAATGCTCAGAGCTGTTCACTGTTGGCCCCTCCCCTCTCCTATATATACTGGACTCTGACTAGCGGTCATTGCCAGAGCTAGTTTCATTGCTGCATGGTTTCAGGAGTTGGTGGAAGATTGTTTTTGTTGGTTGGGTGTGGGGAGCAGACTGAGGGTGGATTCAGGTCAGGAGCTCAGCAAGGTACGTGGCCCCGGCTTCTTCACCTTCAGAAGTAATTCAGGGAACAGGGATAGCTAGGGCGCCTCCTAGCATTAGGCATAGAGAAGTAGTCCCTGGTCACGGGATACCCAACATCAGAGTCGTAACACAATGTTTGTAACTCGTGGTCGTACGCAAGTTGAATGTTTGTAAGTCAGAAACTCTCTATAAGTCCAAATTTTCATTAGATCGCTGTGGTCCAATAACCATGTTAGTTCAGATTCTCTTTGGTTCTTGTTAAAAATAACCAATATTTCAGTATGAGCCAGACGATGTTATCAAATTAAGGAATTAATTTTTATTCCTCTCATCCATCTGTGAGTCTTCTTAATCCGCGAGGGCAGCCCTGCTGACGGTTTTGCTTCTTGTATGTATTCTGAGACAGTATTTCACCATGACTCTCTGAACTGTGTGCTGCTGTAGATAATCTTTTTGTGATTTTGCATTATTAAAGAATTAGTATGAAAATTATAATAAAGTAATACACGGAAAAAAACTAACTGCATTGAAAAAATACAGAAATAATCCATGTATTTGGTTTATTGATGTATATTAGAGGAAAGTCTAATATCTGCATGACTGAATTTCCACTTCTACATTCCAGGAATTACTGCAATTGATAGATAACCAATTAAAAGGAGGTTAGTGAATTATTAAGCAACTTGTATTATGTTGTCCTTTACATTCATAGCAGTCACAATACTATTCATTATAAGAAATAAGAAATTATGGCCTCTTTTCGAAACAGTAACAAACTCCAAGGCCACTGTCATTATCTAATATTGTTCACAATAAATATGAATATAAATGAGTATAAAAAAATAGCACATCCATACAATATAAGTCTGACATTGGCCTATGGTAGAACTAGGGCCTCAAGCATGTGAGGGGTCTCCAAGGCAACCCAAACATGTCTTGGCACCTTCTGCTGAAACCTTCATGTTTTCTTAAACTTCCTTAGCCCATTTCCTTACATTGTGGTTCACTGTACACTCTACTGTAATGATCATAACAGATTAAATAAGTTATGTGAATTAAGGGTAAATAAGGGGATCATTAAGATATCCTTTAAGGGGTTTGTATGTAGTTGAACAAGTCCCTTACAGCAGAAAATTGTATTATACATTGCATTGTAGATGATCGTCAACCTATAAAGGTGGAGAAGATGTCTGAATACCCTCTCTGAAGACTCCTGATTGTATAGTTAATGTGGCCGGCGGTTTTATGTGTTTTATCCTTATGTAGGCAGCAGTTTTTCTGTATACAGGGGTGGACAGGGTTAACTGTAGGGCCAGCCCATAGTTTGGGGAGGAGTAGATGGGCACTAGGAGTTAGTTTTTTGTTTTTTTTAGTTAGTCTGAGTAGAGCTCCAGAGAAGAAAGGACACCCTCAGTCAGTTCTGGCCATAATAGGGTGTGTGCGAAGAGCAGACCTACAAGATAGCATGTCTTACAGGGTTGCTTTTGACTTTAGGATTGTTACTTCCTGTAGGTGGCACAAGAGCATTCAAGTAACAGTGGCGACAGTTTCTCTGCATAGCAGGCAAGTTGGGGCACTTACTGAAAGTGAATCTTAAGCAAGCCTCGATGTTAACCAGATCCAGAGCTCTTTGTGAAGAGATACGGGATCAGCCAGGCTGGGGCACGTCAATATGGTTTGCCAGCTGGGAGAGGTCCCTTACTTAGTCCATGTGTGTAGCATTTGGTAAAATGGTCACAGTGCAACACATCATCTTGCGTGGCCCTGTACTAGGTAGATGGAGATCCTCAGTGTAGCCTGTTATTCATTTGCAATGTTCTACACAAGTAATGTGCTGCCGTCCGCTACCGTCAAGAGTGAACCCCTGTCATACTGTAAAGATGAAAAACGTAAGCATTATTTCTGCTATCCATTGTACATATGTTCCTGACAGTGGCGTAATGACCGCGGTCGCAGTGGTTGCCACAGCGACAAGGCCTAGCAGGTAAGGGCCGGGGCCTGCCGACACCAGCAAGAGCTTCAACTGAATGTGCAGATACAGTTGAAGTGTATTGCAGCGTGCGGGTCAGCGCACCACAATACACGCTGCTGGCCAATCAGAGGCCAGCAGGTGACGTCACTTGCACGTGATGGGGCGCATAGCAGTGACGTCATACGCTCCCGTCGCATGCCGGAGTCAGCTGCTGCCTTCACAAGAGGAAGCGTGCAAAGCAGGGAGTGAAGGAATGGTGAATATTTATTTAAAATATGGGGTACTTGCATTATACTACTATGGATGACAATGGGGGTGCATTATACTACTATGGATGACAATGAGGGTTCATTATACTACTTTGGATGACTATGGGGTGCATTATACCTTATAGGATGACTATGGGGGTGCATTACACTTTATGGATGACTATGTGGGTGCATTATACAACTGTGGATGACAATGGGATGCATTATAATTTATAGGATGACTATGGGGGTACATTATTGTAGCGTCGGAGTCTCTGCCTCCTGCCCGGCAGAGACACCGATCCACTCACCGTCGCGGCCCCGGTCCGGCGTCCCCCGTTCCTCAATCTGGCTTTACCGCAGCGTCTACCCGGGGTGCGCGCACCGCGCGCAGATCCCCGGGCACTGTACTTAGGGCGCATGTGCTCCCTCCCTCTTAAAGTGGCGCGCACCATCCCAAAAAGTCCCCGGCCAGTGGCCGGAGGACTGCCCCTATTTAAGGCACCTCCTCCAAAATGGAGATGCCTGTGCACAATTGTTGTTTGTGTTCTAAACACTCTCTCCAGCACTCAGGTCCCAGTGCTGCCTGCCTTTCTATCAGCCATGCCCGCCAGCCTGTCTATCAGCCATGCCCACCAGCCTGTCTATCAGCCATGCTCACCAGCCTGTCTATCAGCCGTGTCCGCCAGCCTGTCTACCAGTCGTGCCCGCCAGCCTGTCTACCAGCCATGTCCACCAGCCTGTCTACCAGCCGTGTCCACCTGTCAGTCTGCCAGCAAAGCCTGCCTGTCTACCTGCGTTGCCTGCCTGCCTACCAGCTGTGCTCATCTGTCGTGCTTGTTGGCTTCGGCCATCAGTCCCGTGGAAGTCGCCTGCTCTCACACGAGGTCTGTCCCAGAGTGGCACCTGGTCCACCTTCCTGGTCCCTCCTTGGTTCACGGAGTCTATGAAGCCGCCGTGTAGCCAGGGTCGGTACGGGTAGGCACTTAGTTATGCCCCTCTGGTCCCTCCTTGTATCTCGGCACAGAGGTTCCACCACCCGGACCCATAACAGTTTGCACAGGTGGCTCCCAGGCTCCTTAGCTCTCAGACCTGTACCAAGAGGTTTCCCGCCAGAGATCTCAACAGGATACGATCCTGTCCTATCTGCAGACTGTTAACTCCTGCCTGGATGCACTGTACACCCCGGCTGTGTACGCCTCTAACCAAGCGGCATCTGCTTTGGCGGCACCTCAACCCAGTGGCACTGTAGCACCCGGCTTAGGACCCCGGCTATCTGCTCCACCACGTTTTGGCGGTGATCCCGCTCTGTGTCGGGGCTTCATCAACCAGTGCACGCTGCACTTCGAACTCTTGCCTCATCAGTTCGCTTCTGACCGGGCTAAAGTGGCATTTATTATGTTTCATCTCACCGGAGAGGCGTTGACGTGGCTCAACCCCCTATGGGAGAGAGGGGATTCCCTGGTGACTAATCTTCAGGTCTTTCTTGCGCCCTTCAGCAGGGTTTTTGATGAACCTGGCCGTACACCCTCGTCTGCCTCCTCTCATCTTCGTCTATGCCAAAGGAGTCTGACTGTGGGTCAGTACGCGGTGCGGTTCCGGACCCTAGCGTCTGAACTGGTCTGGAATAACGAGACCCTGGTGTCTACCTTTTAGGAGAGCCTTTCTTGACGTATCAAGGATGAACTAGCCGGTCGTGACATACCCTCCTCTCTGGACGACCTGGTGTCTTTGGCCACACGGATCGACATCCGGTTCCAGGAGCGTTCTAAGGAGGTGATCCATGAGAAGAAATCTCTGCGCCTTGCACCAACCTTCCAAAGGCCAGTCTCCCTACAGGCCTCTACCACTGCATCCTCCCCTGAAGCTATGCAGGTAGACCAGATTAAGATGGGCAAGTCTCATCAGGAGGTTCGCCGCACTGAGGGCAGATGTTTTTACTGTGGCAGTCCGAAACATCTAATCCGTTCTTGTCTGGAGAGACCGGGAAACTCCAGTGCCTAGGTCCGCTTGGAAAAATCGTCCTGGGCAAAAATTCTTCCTCTCCATCCCTGACTCAGTCGGTATCGATAACCTGTGGGAAGATACACTTCTTCGAGACTGTCTATCTGGATTCCGGTGCCGCCAGGAATCTCATCCAACAGGCCATTGTGGAGCATTATCAGATTCCTCTTCAACGTCTTTCGGATCCTATAGCAGTTTCCTCCATGAATGGGAAGCTTCTTTCAGAGTCCATCTTGTTAGTCACCGAGCCTGTAGGTCTTCAGGTGGGAATGCTACACTCGGAGAAAATCTCCTTCTACGTGCTGTCCAGCCTCTCTCATCCTTTGCTGCTAGGACTGCCTTGGCTACAGAGACACGAGCCAGTCTTGAATTGGAGCTCGGGTGCTCCGCTGGGGTCAGGAATGTCATAAGACCTTCTTGGTTCCTGTCCGTCCTGCTCGACCTCCGTCCACTCCAGCTAACCTATCTGGCTTACTGGCACCTTATTGGTCATATGCGGATGTCTTTGACAAAAATGAGGCTGAGACACTACCTCCTCATAGGCCGTATGATTGCCCCATCGACCTCATCCTTGGTGCTTCACCTCCTCGTAGTCGAATCTACCCCCTGTTGCTGGCTTAGACCCGTGCCATGTCTGAGTACATTGAAGAGAATCTTGCTAGTGGATTTATCCAGAAATCCACCTCTTCAGCTGGAGCAGGATTCTTCTTCGTCTAGAAGAAGGACGGCTCTCTTCGCCCTTGTAAACTTGTAACCTCTAACCAAGCGGCATCCGCTTTGGCTGCACCTCAAACCAGTGGCACTTTGGCACCCGGCTTAGGACCCTGGCTATCTGCTCCACCACGTTTTAGCGGTGATCCCGCTCTATGTCGGGGCTTCATCAACCAGTGCATGCTGCACTTCGAGCTCTTGCCTCATCAGGTCGGTCCCAGAGTGGTACCTGGTCCACCTTCCCGGTCCCTCCTTGGTTCACGGAGTCGATTAAGCCGCCGTGTAGCCAGGGTCGGTCTGGGTAGGCACTTAGTTACGCCCCTCTGGTCCCTCCTTGTATCTCAGTACAGAGGTTCCACCACCTGGACCCGTAACAATTATACTTTATAGGATGACTATGGGGGTGCATTATACTACTATGGATGACTATGGGGTGTATTATACTTTATGGATGACAATAGGGAGTGTATTATAATATATGGATGACTATGAGGAGCATTATACTTTATGGATGACTATGGGCTGTGCATTATACTTTATAGAGGATTATGGGCTGTACATTATACAATATAGATGACTACGAGCTGTGCAGTATATTATATAGAGGACTACGGGATGAATTATACTATATGGACGACTATGGGGGGGGTGCAATATACTTCTTCTATGGAGCCCCATGACTTCTATGTAAGCCCCTGGTGAGTATAATAGTTTATTTTCTTCTATACATTAAAGAACAGCAGCAGAATGGGGGATATATATACCAGGAAGTGGGATAGATATACCAGAATGGCGCCCGGGATAAGGGATATATATATACATTTTATATACAGTACAGACCAAAAGTTTGGACACACCTGCTCATTTAAAGATTTTTCTGTATTTTCATGACTATGAAAATTGTACATTCACACTGAAGGCATCAAAACTATGAATTAACACATGTGGAATTATATACTTAACAAAAAAGTATGAAACAACTGAAAATATGTCTTATATTCTAGGTTCTTCAAAGTAGCCACCTTTTGCTTTGATGACTGCTTTGCACACTCTTGGCATTCTCTTGATGAGCTTCAAGAGGTAGTCACCGGAAATGGTTTTCACTTCACAGGTGTGCCCTGTCAGGTTTAATAAGTGGGATTTATTGCCTTATAAATGGGGTTGGGACCATTAGTTGTGTTGTGCAGAAGCCAGGTGGATACACAGCTGATAGTCCTACTGAATAGACTGCTAGAATTTGTATTATGGCAAGAAAAAAGCAGTTAAGTAAAGAAAAACGAGTAGCCATCATTACTTTAAGAAATGAAGGTCAGTCAGTGCAAAAAATTGGGAAAACTTTGAAAGTGTCCCCAAGTGCAGTTGCAGAAACCATCAAGCGCTACAAAGAAACTGGCTCACATGAGGACCGCCCCCGGAAAGGAAGACCAAGAGTCACCTCTACTTCTGAGGATAAGTTTATTCGAGTCACCAGCCTCAGAAATCGTAGGTTAACAGCAGCTCAGATTAGAGACCAGGTCAATGCCACACAGAGTTCTAGCAGCAGACACATCTCTACAAAAACTGTTCAGAGGAGACTTTGTGCAGCAGGCCTTCATGGTAAAATAGCTGCTAGGAAACCACTGCTAAGGACAGGCAACAATCAGAAGAGACTTGTTTGGGCTAAAGAGCACAAGGAATGGACATTAGACTAGTGGAAATCTGTGCTTTGGTCTGATGAGTCCAAATTTGAGATCTTTGGTTCCAACCACCGTGTCTTTGTGCGACGCAGAAAAGGTGAACGGATGGACTCTACATGCCTGGCTCCCACCATGAAGCATGGAGGAGGAGGTGTGATGGTGTGGGGGTGCTTTGCTGGTGACACTGTTGGGGATTTATTCAAAATTGAAGGCATACTGAACCAGCATGGCTACCACAGCATCTTGCAGCGGCATGCTATTCCATCCGGTTTGCGTTTAGTTGGACCATCATTTATTTTTCAACAGGACAATGACCCCAAACACACCTCCAGGCTGTGTAAGGGCTATTTGACCAAGAGGGAGAGTGATGGGGTGCAACGCCAGATGACATGGCCTCCACAGTCACCAGACCTGAACCCAATCGAGATGGTTTGGGGTGAGCTGGACCGCAGAGTGAAGGCAAAAGGGCCAACAAGTGCTAAGCATCTCTGGGAACTCCTTCAAGATTGTTGGATGACCATTTCCGGTGACTACCTCTTGAAGCTCATCAAGAGAATGCCAAGAGTGTGCAAAGCAGTCATCAAAGCAAAAGGTGGCTACTTTGAAGAACCTAGAATATAAGACTTATTTTCAGTTGTTTCACACTTTTTTTGTTAAGTATATAATTCCACATGTGTTAATTCATAGTTTTGATGCCTTCAGTGTCAATGTACAATTTTCATAGTCATGAAAATACAGAAAAATCTTTAAATGAGAAGGTGTGTCCAAACATTTGGTCTGTACTGTATATAATTTATTCAGGATGGGGGGGGGGCCCAGTCCAAATCTTGCACCAGGGCCCTTCAGACTCTAGTTACGTCACTGGTTCCAGACCTAGTAAACGAGAGTTTATTTTCATAAAGCTGTCTGTCTTCTTTATCGCAGAGTTAAAGGGTCCCAGTGTCTCACAAATCTTGGCAGAACATAGTCTGAAGGTGTCTGCAGCTGAAATAGTAATACGTGCTCACACCTCAGGACTCCTATGTAAGGTGTTTTGAGACACGGAAGTAACAGTCGATCAGTTCAGTCCCTTACAAACCCTCTTAAATGCCTAAAGTGCATGTCGGTAGCCTTTATGTCCCTTACCCAACTTTCAAGCCTCTGACTCACCCTTCAGGATTGCTTATCTAGGCCTCGAAGTCTAAGGCTGTGTGCCCACTATGCGTTTTTTAAGCGTTTCCGCAGCGGCAAAAACGCTGCAGAAATGCTTAAAAAACGCATGGTAGAAGGCCTGCCATGTCCCCCAATGATAATCCGCATGTGCTGTGCACATGCTGCGGAAATTTCCGCTGCGGATAATCATTGCGGAAAAAAATGCAGCACTACCAATTAGATCGCATGGATTACGCATCACTGTATATGTAGATGCGCATTCCATGCGTTCTAATGTGCGGATGGTACTCAGGTCTAGAGGACAGGAGACTCTCCTTCGGACCTGGGTACCATAGAAAACTGTAAAAAAAAAGAATAAAATAAAAAATAAATATATACTTACCTTCTGGCGGCCCGCGGTTTGCTCCTCCTTTCATGCCGGCAGTTCGCGATGGACTGAAGGACCTGCGCTGACGTCATAGTCATGTGACGGGTCACGCGATGCTGACGTCGGCAGGTCCTTCAGTGTACCGCTGCCGGCAAGGGAGAACGGATGAAGCAGGACACCGGGGGCCATCAGAGGGTAAGTATATATATATTTTTTTATTTTTTGACATTCTCTCGGGTCACACTATATAAATCCATGCCGGTTGCATGGATTTATATAGTGTGACCAAGTTGTCAAGCACTTTCCAAGTGATGCTAAAATCGCTTGGAAAGCGCTTGTCAACCCGCATGCGGAAATGCATGTGAAGAACGCTTCACATCCGCATGTCCCTGGCAGGAAAAACGTATGTGACGCGCCCCCTGGGCCGCTTAGGGAACCCGGAACCGGGCCTTTTGTGGGATGCTGGGGGATGTAGTCACCGTGGCGATGACCCGGTCCCATGGCTCAGGGTGGTCAAACCAGTGGCAGTCAATTGATATGGTTTTTATGGTTTAATGTCCGACTACGCCACCCGTGGATCGCGGTCAAGGTGTACCGCCGCTGCGAGGCAGACCGCTGAGGCTGGTGTTGTGTGCGCAGCAGAGAATGGGATAACTCCCCACGGGAGGAGTATAGCCTCAGTGCAATGTAGAGTGATGATGGTGGTGGTGGTGCGGGGCGTCCCAGTACTAGTAGTGCTGACGCGGTGAGAAAGCACAGAGACAAGGTGTTGCAGTTTAGGTTCTTTACTCACAGCTCTCATCCAGGTCACTTGTGCACAGATAGGACTGCCCGAGCCGTGCTGCGTCCACCAGGCAGGGGGCTCGATCAACCCCCAGGCAATTCTGGAGTGTGGCACAGGACTCCCTTCTATCCTTTCGTCAGCCGTGCCCCACCAGTGACACTACCTCTGTCCAGCTGCCTCGGGTCTTCTCATGGGAGGACTGGGTTTCCACTTCCCTGACCCTATGTGGTGTGCCTTTCTAGTAGGTGTAGTGAGGGGTCGCACCAGTAAATAGTCACGACCGCCGGTTCTTGGTTAAGGATTAGTCGCCTCCACCAACTTGGGATCCGGTACCCTGTTCTGCCAACCCGTCACCCGCAATCTCCTGGGTCCTTAGGGTACCTTCCGCCTTCGTGTCTCTGGGCCTCTCTTGGTGTTCTGTTCCTTTCTGTTTCTGTTCCTTTCTGTTCCCTTCTTCTGGCTCTGGCCTTCACTCTAGGCCTGCCTCCGGAGCTGGGCCCAGACTGGGCCACAGCTCCCTGTCAGCCCTCTCTGGCTGAGCTCCTTCTCTCACTCCTCCTGACTGAACTGACCTTCTTCTCTGAACACTGTTCTAAGATGGTGCCCACCTCTTATACCTCCCTCTCTGTGTATGAGCCCAGGTGACTTGCAACCAATGGGCTCCTACCTATGCCCAGAAACCGTCCCCTCCTGCTCCTACATCACTGGGTTTTCCTCCCCCCTCCCCACTCCAGCCAGGGACATGTTCTGTCGTGCCTGCATTACTGTACTAATGGGAGCACCGTTGAGCTGTCCCCCGGAAATGGGGTGTGTGTGATGCATGCAGCTAACTGAGTCCCGGTCCACACACCATCCTTACCCGGGAGTGGGATATCACACCTCTGGTTGAGGTGCAATACCTCTGTAGCGACCGAACCCTCGGGGCGCTACATATGTACAATCCGCATGCGTTTTTTCTGCCAGGGAGATGCAGAAACGCTCAGGAAGAAATCCGGAGCATTTCTGCATCGTTAGCACATTGCCTATCATAAGAAAGGTAATCTACATTCAAAGGAAAGAGTAGGTTCCATAGAGACCATCTGGCTTCATATTTTGGAAGAGTATTGTTTTTTAGGGCAAATGTTAGTTCGAAAGTGTTATGTGTTGAGACTCTATCAATGATATCATTAATGGTAGGGATAACAGGAGATTTCCATTTAGTTCCAATGAGCAGTTTAGCTACTACAAAAATATGGAGAGATATAAATCTCATTTCCCTAGGAAGGGAATCAGTTTCAAGGGAGAGAAGACAAAGATAAGGAGAGATAAGTATCTTCCTTTTCCCTATTTTATATAGTAGAACATTGATCTCTTCCCATAAAGATCTTATTTTTGGACAAGACCAAAAAATATGTATAATACTACCAGTTTGCCCACAATCTCTCCGACACAGATCAGACAAGGCTGGAAAGGCTTTCTTAAGCCTAACAGGAGCAAAATGCCAATGAGAGAGTATTTTCGTTTATTTTTCACCGCTTGTCTTTTTGGGGCTTGTAGTGAGCGGATTCCGCCTGAAGAATGGACAGGTCCCTTATTTCAACTGATTCATGTCTTTAAAAATGCGAAGTGGTTAAAAGACGATCAAAAGACTGAACATATGTACAGCAATTCCTTTTGATATTGCAATGCATATGTTCAATCTTTTTAACATTTATTAAACGCTATCTGTATCAAAATAATATACGCCATAAAACGAAACCCAAAAAACAATGGAGGAATTGCCTTTTTTTTTAAAACCATTTTACCACACTTGAATTTTTTTTTTACTGCTTTTTAAGTACATTATGTGATAAAATTAAAGAGGTTGTTCCCTTTCAGGATATTTTTGCCCCATGTCTATGTTTGGTATAAAAAAACCAAACCCACTATAATCACCCACCCCGGCAGTCAACAGCCAATCAGTGAGCTCAGCTGCTCTACCAGTTTCGATAAAGCGCCCCACTCAGAGCCATTAAACTCACTGATTGGCTGCAACACTGTCGACATGATGTCAGCACTAGTGATGAGCGAGCGTGCTCGTTTAACCATTTCACCGAGCATGCTCGGGTGCTTGCCAAGTATCTTCGGCGTGCTCGTATCTTATGTTCGAGTCCCTACATCGGCATTATTTACATCTGTAAGACAGTCTCATCACATGCAGGGAATGCCTGTTTGTTAGGGAATCCTCACATGTGTTCAGGCTGTCTTACAGCTGTAAATCATGCAGACGCAGGGACTTGAACATAATACACGAGCATGCCGAAGATACTCGGCAAGAACCCGAGCATGCTCGGTGTAAGGGTTAAACGAGCTTACTCGCTCATCACTTGTCAGCACCAAAGCCAATGCCAGACGCCGAGAGCTGCAGCAGAGACTCTTCAGTGGACCCATTATTAGTGGGTACAGCGCTGTTTGTTCTTTTTTATACCAAACTGCATCCTGGGACCAATATTTCCTGAAAGTGGACAACCCCCTTAATAGTTATTTATAACAGCAACTGAGGGCTCATGCAGACGTCCGTGCAAATTGGTACGATTATTGAGTGCAATGGTCAGAATAGCCGTAAGTTTCCAGACCCGAGTGTGACAGCCTCATAGAAATCAGGTCGAGAGATCCACTTTCAGTCCGTGCATGGGGGTCTGAGATAAAACCAATTTGCATAGACATCTACATGAGCCCTTATCATGCAAAAAAAACAAGCCCTCATATGGCTATGATGGCAAAAAAATAAAAAAGTTATGGCACTTGAAGAAAAGGAGGAAAGAATTAAAGCACAACAATGAAAATTGTCTGCTTCTGGTAATAAAGCATATTGGGGAGGATTTACTATTTGCCACATTTTTAATTTTGATACAAATTGTTGCATCAAGTTTTAGATTTTTCAGTTTTTCAATTATGTGTTTAAAACATTGTTTTCACAACACTCAGAAAAAAAATTCCTCCATCTTCTCCATTCTGTCAGTAGAAATCGGACTGCACTCAGATGTCATCCCAATGCAGTCTGATGGTTTCCGCTGACTCAGTAACCTACATGGCCGAGTATGATCCAAATATCGGATCAAACTCGGGCATACAGCGATTTTTTCCTTGGACTGACTCGGTGCAAGGAAAAAATCTGACATGTGTTCTGCTCATAGTAAAACATTGGTTTTAGTCAGATCTGATGTTTTGTCGGATCTCACTAGGATCGAAAATAAGACCATGTGCGCGAGGCTTTAAAGTTAGCTAACCAAGTGTTACGATACTGGCATATTACTGCTGGAAACCAGTGGCTGAAGGGGCAGGAACATCAAGCGGTAGTAGATGTTCTTGGAGTTAGCAAAAGGAGTTGTAGGAAACAATCCGTAGATAGGTGAGAACAGGCTGGGTAAGAATATTCAGGAGCTGGAGACTGGAACTAGGCTAATAGCTAGACTCAATACTCAAGCAATGAGTGAGAGATCCATGCGGCTTTAAGCAGACCCAAACGGAAAACAAGATGGATCCCACCAGTTCAGAATCAGCCATCTTAGTAAAGGGCAATTGCAGAGCACATCGGCAGCATCCAGTGGTAAGGAGCAGGATTGCAGCACAATTATTAAGGTGAACAATAGCAGCCACTAGTGGTCAAACTGTATTATTATTATTTATTTATATAGCACCATTGATTCCATAGTGCTGTGGAATCTGTAGAAGGACAACAGGAATTCTGACACCAAGAGATTGGTGCATAGTTTAATAAAAGTGTCTAAACATTTTCTGATTTATCATCCAGCGTGAACCACTGTGATACATTTGGTGCATTTTCTGTCTAGTCTAAATTTACTTTGTCTACATATGAGACCGGGTTAGTAAATCTGCTTCATGGCCAGCTCCATATACATATGCCTGGAAAGAGGCACCAAAATGTGGCTCTATACAAAAGTATAAGCAAGAATAAAATATATATTTACTTTTTGACATGTAAAATGATTATGGTGTTCGGCTGGAGCCCAGCGTGTGATTTTATTTCCCCAGTAATAAGGAGAATGGGCTGAGTGGGCATCGCTAAGACCAGAGAGCAGTGAAGTGGAGCAGTGCCTGCAAGACAAATGTTGTCAGCTGGAGAATAAGCTCCCACTCCCTAGGCACATAAAGACAAGTGCACAGTCATTACTCCAATGTGTGCAAGGCTTGCAGAATAAAACCTGCCATGCTATACCCTATGCAAATTACTGAGAGCTGAAATGCTTGTATGGTTTCAAGGTTTCATATTAACTGGAAGTCAGAATGCATAGAGATTTAATGTCAGACCGTTCCCCACCCTCCACCGAGCCTTGCATTGGCTCCTTAATGTATTCTTTCATATTTGCAATGTGCTTAGATACAAATGATCTCGCCTCCTTGCAGACGTTTACTGGTGATAGAGGCCAGAATAAATGATGATTGCAGCTCGCTCCAGCCAAGTAGAAATGGAATAAAATGCATTTTATTTAGTAATATTTTTTCATTATTCTCCCCTATGCCCTGACTATGTATTTGTGTAGGTTTACAATCACCAGTTTTGATAGGAATGCATCATTTTGGGTCAGGTTTTTTTTTTCCCCACCACTCCTTCCTCTTGTTTTATATATATATATATATATATATATATATATATATATATATATATATATATGTATATATTTGCAATTCGCGGCTGTTGGAATCAATATTACCCCAATCCAAAAATGTACAAGTCAAATCTCCTGGTAAATTTGTATTTCTGAAATTGCTACAAGCTTCCTCATAGCATAATCCTGATACTGTCAAGCGTCCTTCCAGGAACATGTGACAGTTTAATCAGAGCAGGTTTGCATCTTATCAGCGCACAAACTAACACAATTCTAGGTGCTAGAGGCCTAGAATACGAGGACCACCCAGCGCAAAGGAATAAATCACAAATGCAAAAGCCCCGAACAATGTAATGAAATATAAGCAGCACGTCTCACCTAATAGCCTCAAAGTCATTACAAGCTTTTCCATGTATGGATTTCTATATGCGCATGAACCCTGCAAATATACTTGAACCAATTGGCAAATGTCATGCAGTGATTAATTCCCAAGGAGAATTATGGGTAATGGCATGCAAATTATCACACTGAATTAAATAGCTCAGAGTACCTTTTTTTTTTTTTTTTGCTCTCACAAGTATCTCCTGTAACAGACTACCCGTCAGATCATTTTCCCACGAGGCATCCATTCACTTGTCAAAATGCCATAAAATGTGGAGGTAGATGCTTCACGCCAAGACAGCACTATCTTTTTATGGAAAATATAATTTGGTAGACGCTTTTGTTATAGGATTGAAACATGTTATTTCTATATAGGTAAGTAGAGACTTCAGACTTAATATGGGTTTTATGTGGAACACGAAAAAGCAACTACTGAAAGGACCTGGAAACTTCTAAACTGCGTCCACTGAAGAAATCTCAATGTTTTGTGTCAAGTTGTCAAGAGAAACTACTTCTGTATTTTGGGTTTGTATTCTTTGACTATTCAACTCACTGGCGGCCACAGACAGAGGCCCCTGTGCATCAACAGTATATGGGCCGTTTGCCCACCTCATCATGATGCACAATTCCACCTCCTTTGGAGGTGAAAATGGGTCCCTACTACCTCTTGGGCCCCTCTTGCACCAGTGATGTGTTCCCCTCTATTTCAGCTCACAATGACACACTTAGTTATTATTATTTTAAGGGCTTGCTCACACCAGCGTATCACACGGCCGAGTGCTATGCGATAAAACATCCCATGCTATTCTATGGGGCAGTTCAGACCTGCGATTATTTTCTCCTGCCGATTCTGCATGAGAAAATAATGACAGCATGCTGTGATTGCATCCGAGAATCGGATCACAGTCACCCATACAAGTCTATGATTGCATGTGAAACATTGGACTGCACTTGGATGTCATCCGAGTGCAGTCCAGTTACCACGGATGCCGGTATTGGAGGAGATGGAGAAATTACTTTCTCCGTTTCTTCCGCACCTGTGCTGCGATTCTCTCATGTGAGAGGATGGGATCACAGAGCACTGACACTCGGATCACACTCTGACAGAGTTTGAGCCGAGTTTTATTTGCATAATCGGCCCCAATTCTGTCGCACAAGACAATATCCGCTTGTGTGACTCCAACCTTAGTCTTTATACTGTGTCAGGCTACATTCCCACGGTGAATATTTGGTGAGTTTTTTGATCTTGCAGCATTTCTGCTCCTATTAGTTACATTTTCATTGCGTTTTTTGAGTGCGCTTTTTTACATGCGGTGTTATGGCATTTTTGACGCTGAGGTTTTTGTCTCTTGTTGGTATGTCATGTTTTAAATAAAGATCCAAATAAAAGAAGGACTGGAAAGACACAAAGCACAAAAATAGGGTCTTATCTGGGTAACAATGTTAAGAGAATAGCATAAAGCCACGGCCCCACTATCAGTATTCGGTGAGTATTGTTTCTCAGGCGTGGGAGACAAAGCCAGGAGTGGGTGATAAATGCAGAATTGGTGACTTGTTTCTGACTCGCCCCCTGGGCCGTGGGGTACCCGGAACCGGGCTTCTGTGCGATGCTGGGGGTAGTAGTGGCAACCCGATCCCGTGGCTCAGGGTTGTCAGACCAAATTGTGGCAGTCTATTTATCAGTGTTTTAAATGTCCGACTACGCCACCCGTGGATTGCGGTCAGAGATAACCGCCGCTGCAAGGCAGGCCACCGGGGCTGGTGTTGGTGTGCAGCACAGAGGTAGAATAACTCCCCACGGGAGGAGTGTAGCCCCAGGGTAGTGTAGGTGGATGTTGGGGGTGATAGTTCCGTCCGCGACGGTCAGAATGCAGAGTCTGCTTAAACAGTTCAGGGTCTTTATTATAACAGATGGTAATGCCCCAACAACAGTACCGGCTAGAAGGGGGCCTGGATGTCTGAGAACACTCGGGAAGCCCCTCTGGTCAGGGTGAGGGTGTAGGCCTACCGTGCTCTCTAAGCTCTTTCTGACTATTTCCCCCCTTTAGTGGTAAAATAGCCCACGTCCCTGAGCGTGCTGTGTATTCTCGCCCGTATGGCTTTCAACTTGGGCTCCTTTTACCTCTGGCCTCTCTTGGCTTTGCTGGTCCCTTCTGTTGTGGCGGAGCCTCCGGGCTTTTTAGGCCAAAGGACATGAAATCCCTCGCGGATTGGTTCTCTGCTGCTGGACTTGGAGTCTTTACAGCCTCGGACCCCAATGTCCGGCAGAATATTCTCCCTTTCTGCCAGGACAGGCTCTCGGCGCCGTACGTCCCTGGCTAGCAGTTCCTCCACTGCCTCACGACCTCCTCAGCTACAGCTGAACTGTCCCTCCTTCTCTGGGACTAGTCTCACTCCTGAGCTAGGTCGTCCAGTTCTCTCTAACCCTGCCCTAGTTCCAGCTTTTATAGGGGCAGCCAGCTCCCCCTACTGGCCTGGGACAGGAGGTGCTGTATGCTAATTGTCTCTAACCAGGGAACCTCCTTCCAGCTCTCAGACACAGCCTTTAATATTTGTGGCATCCAGGCCTGGGGTGACACATTTCTATTATACCTTTTCTCTGATTGTTCCTCACCTGGTTTTGACTCCCACTTCTGAGAAAAAATACTGATCGAATACTGACCGAATACTGATAGCGGGGCCGTGGCCCAATGGTGCTCACCTGGTCGGGTTGTGCGCACAGAATGCTTAGGCTGCTGCAGACCCATGAGGGGATGAAAGTGCGGGTAATGGAGAAACAAATGGGTTAATTCTGCGCTGCTGTGTAGGAAGGATGAGGGCTGCCGGTCCGAGTATAAGTGGTTTATTAGTCTACGCGTTTCGAAGTACACAAACTTCTTCTTCCGGACAACCACGATAAAAATGCAAATGCAATAAAAACCTTCTTCTGCTGAATCTATTTTCATGGTGGTTGTCCTGAAGAAGAAGTTTGTGTACTTAGATTGTGAGCCCCAATGGGGACAGTGATGATAATGTCTGTAAAGCGCTGTGGAATTAATGGCACTATATAAGTGAGTAAAATAAATAAATAAATAAATAAATACTTCGAAACGCATTGACTAATAAACCACTTATACTCAGATCAGCAGCCCTCATCCTTTCTATACAGCAGCGCAGAATTAACCCATTTGTTTCTCTATAATCTGCGTGTTTTAAATAAAGCTGCTTTGTTTTTGATACTTCCTGGTATTTGGCTTTCACAAAACTTTATTGATACAGTCATGTGTGAAATATATGCGTCTTTAGTGAGTTTCCGCCACGGAGATGCACTAAAAACACGTGTGTTTTTTACCTGTGTATTTTCTGCATCTAATGCAAGTGTATGGGGAAAATTTGCACATAAAACTCAGCGTACCCGCAAGAAAAAATTGACATGTTGCGGGTTTCAAACACGCACCGCAGGTCAGTTTATGCCTCGTTTAAAAAAGCACAGAGGGCAGGAGAGTTATATAAATCCCATTCACTTTCCTGGAACTGTACACTCTATGGTTTTTGTGCAACAAAAGCAAAAGTTCGTTGTGGAAAATGAACCTCAATGTCTCAGTTCAAGTGACTTCTAATTAGTGTTGAGCCACCCCCGTAGTGTTCGAGTTCGGTTCGGTTCGTCGAACACCCGTGTGTTCGCCGAACTGTTCGTCGAACACCTTCGAACACCGTTAAAACCAATGGCAGGCAAACAAAAACACATAGAAACACATAGAAAACACCTTCAAAGGTGTCCAAAAGCTGACAAACTGCTCAGAAGACATAACTAACACATGGAAAAGTGACAAGTACATATAGTCATGCGAAAATAAAAGAGGTGGAGGAGTAAAAGGAGGGGGAGACACAGATATTGGCATGTCATGCCCTTCTAAAATCCAAAAAGTGAGAAGCCGACACGGCCAGTCCGTTCCTGCCCGTGCCACCTCCGTGTCGCCGGGTTTGTGCCAGAGCCGCGGTGGACCCTGACGGCCAGCCCCCCTCTCCTAATACTGGTGCCTGTCCGCTGGTGGGTCGAGCCCCCCGCGGTGGGGGGGGAGTAACATCTGCAGAAGAAAGACCATCTTCCAGCCAAACTAACATGTCGACTTCTTTTCGTGGACAATGTGATACGATCCCTTTGTTACGGACACGCCCATCGCTACAAATTCCAGATGAGGCACAAAAACAGCAGGTGCTTCAGCGGATATCAAGTGCTCCTTCAAGTGGGCTCTCCTCCACCTCAACTTCAACATCACAAATACTCCAGTCCTCAGAGGTGCCACCCCAATCGCACTTGCTTCCTCACAGCTCCCAAGTCTCCAGCTGCCCGTCTGAGTATGGGGTAACACAGATGGTTGAGTCTGCACAGCTGTTTACTCATACTATAGCCTGGGAAACGGAGGTCTGCTCCAGAGCTTCTGTTAATCCAGACGAGGAAATGATCTGCACTGATGCCCAGAATCTTTATAAGTCGGATCCAGGACCAGATGAAGAAGGTTCTGAGCATAATGTAGACCCTCGTTCCCAAACTGTAACTCCTGTTGGTGGAGACAATGATGAAGACGATGATGAGACTCAAATACCTGATTGGAGCGACAACTTGACTTTTCGGTCAGGGCAGGAAGAGGTTGGCTTTGAGGACGACGGGTGTGATAACACACAGGGTGATGATGACAAGGTTGGAGATCCCACTTACTGTCAACCCACAGTCAGCCAGTCGATGAGGTCACCCGGGCCTTTGCCTGGCCTTTGGGATGTCGCGGTGGTCGGCTCCCTGGCCCGTACCCTGGGGTCACTCTTTAAAAGGGTGGATAATTGTTAATTTTATAAGAGTTTGTGACACCACCTGTGGTATCTGGTGAGAAGCACCAGCGCTGCAGCAGTCCACTGAGGCCCGTGATAAGGCAGCTCGATGGTATAGCTCCCCACAGGTGGAGCTAGGTCTCAGGGCAGCGTATGCAGGGGGAATGCAGGACAGGCGAGACCCAGCTGGGTCAGAGCAAGAACGGAAACGGACACGGTAGTCACTTCAGTACCTTTTACTGGAGGAAATTCAGGCACATCCTGGAGCACTGTAGGGTGAAGGGTGCATATCAGGATCCTCCCCAATGAGCGGGTGTAGGGCCTCCTGTTTCTTGCCTCTGCGCAGTAAGTTTCTGACCTGCCTGGAGCTAGGCCTAACTTTGTCTCTGTCCTGCGCTGGCTGACCTTGTGGTAGGGCCTTCTCTTGAAGTTCACGCTCCCAGTATGCAGGGCCTAAGCGTCTCCTGGCTCTGTTACGTATCAGCACCTTAGCGATCCTGGGACTTGTAGTTCTCCAGGGATTCCGGTTATGCCTTACTGGGTCATAGAGATCCCGGTAAGCTCGGATCCGGTGTCCGGTAAATGCTTCGGGGTGAGCTGGTTAAGCTCCTCTGCCCCTTATGTACTAACTCGCCACTCGCCTTCGGCCTACTCGGGCCCTCAATAGGCTATACACACTAACGGCAGCTTGCCGCGCTTCACCGATCTTATGACGCTGGCACACCTTAAGCTCTATCTGGGCTCCCTGAATCTAGCTAGCAGGAGCCTCGTGCTCCACTGCTGAACTATTAACTGAGTTCTCTAGACTAGACTGAGCTCCACTGCAGACTGACCTCTCTTAGGCTTCTCTACTGCAGGAACTCTTCAGAGGAACTGAACTGCCTAGCTCCACCTTCCCTATTTATATCCCTAACGGGCTCCCTCTGCTGGTCTGAGGTGGAAGGTGGAGATGTGTGAATGTTTATGGGGGCCTCTTGTGGAGGATTCCATCAATACACTCTTCTAGGATCTGTGATACCAAGCGCAGCGGGGCGTCACAGATGCTATTGACGACGAGGTTAGGTTGCGCCTTCCTGGACAGAGACGGAGTACTGGAAGCACGTCAACAACTGCATCCTCAACCACAACTCCGCCTCTGACCACAAGTCGTAGTGGCTCTTCAGGTCGCATGGGCTCTAAGCCTTGCATAGCCTGGGCATTTATTCAGATCGATAAGGATGACCCAACTCGTGTTATCTGTAATATTTGTCACCAAAAGCTAAGTAGAGGCCAAAAAATCCATAGTTTGAGTACTTCATGCATGTACCGTCACATGGATATGAAGCATAAGTTGCAGTGGGAAGCTCACTGTGCTACAATGCGGCCTAGCAGGCTGGGTCAACCACCGTCTGCCCCATCTTGTGCATCCGCGGCCTCTTCATCCTCTGTGACTGGGGGGACAGCAGTCACACATGTTTTTGGACGCAGACCTGCCACCTCTTTACCTGCAACAGCCAGTGTGATTGGCAGGTCGTCAGTTCATTGGGAAGTGGAAACACCTGCTGGTGTTGAGAGCTCTCTGACATCGAGAGCACCACCTTTGGATCAAGGCAACCTAACATGTCCGCCTGCATCTTCCTCACAGACCGGCAGTTTGCCAGGGACACCCTACTCAACCCCGTCAAAGCACAACAGCCAGCCCTCGGTCCCTCAGATGTGGACAAGTAAAAGACCATTTCCTCCTAGCCATGAGAAAGCTAAGAGGTTGAATTTCACCATCTGCAAGCTGTTGGCTACAGAAATGCTGCCTTTCCGCCTGGAGGACACAGTGGATTTTTGAGACCTTATGTCCGTCGCAGTGCCCCAGTACCAGATGCCCAGTCGGCACTACTTCTCAAAGAAAGGTGTGCCGGCGCTCCACCAGCATGTCGCACACAACATCACCGCTTCTTTGAGAAACTCTGTGTGTGACAGGGTGCATTTCACCACAGACACTTGGACGAGTAGGCATGGACAGGGGCGTTACATGTCGCTGACAGGGCACTGGGTAACTATGGTGACAGCAGGACAAGGGGCTGCTGTCCAAGTCTTGCCGTCCCCGCGAGTTGTACGTCAATCCTCTTTATCTAGAAGTTCCTCCACTGCTTCTGCCTCCTCAACCTCCTCTCGGTCCTCCACCTGCACCCAAAGCCTGTCTGGTAATGCCACCTGCTTTCTAACTGCGCACCTCCTTACTATGCTGGCAGCAGGGCTCAACGGCATCAGTGTTTACTTTGAAATGTCTGGGAAATGTGAGTCACACAGCTGAGGACTTGTGGTCAGCTCTGGAGACCCAGTTTCATGAATGGTTGTCTCCACTGGACCTGCAACCAGGGAAGGCCGTGTGCGACAATTCTGCAAACCTGGGTGCGGCCCTTCGCCGGGGCAATGTTACACACGTGCCTTGTATGGCTCACGTGTTGAACCTGGTTGTCCATAAATTTTTAGCCCACTATCCCAGACTAGATGGCCTTCTGCAGAGGGCACGGTCACTGTGTGCTCACTTCCGCCGTTCGCATCCCGCAGCTCAACGACTTACATCTCTACAGAAGTCGTTGGGCCTGCCAGTTCACCGGCTGAAATGCGATGTGCCGACACGGTGGAATTCAACTCTGCACATGTTGCAGCGACTGTGGCAGCACCGACAAGCCCTGGTGCAATAGTTTCTGACGTATAGCCTGGGCCAACGAGATCCAGAGGTGGGGCAAATCACACAGCAGGAGTGGTCTCAGATCAGGGACCTATGAAGTTGACGCGCCCCCTGGGCCGTGGGGTACCCGGAGCCGGGCCGGTAGACGCTGGGGGTTGTAGTCACTGTGGCGGTGACCCGGTCCGTGACCCAGGGCGGTCAATCCAACGGTAATTTGTATATATGGATTTTATAATGTCCGACTACGCCACCTGTGGAGTGCGGCCAAAGGGGCCGCCGCTGCGGAACAGTCCTCTGAAGCTGGTGGTTTTGCTGCAATGGTATTATTACTCACCACAGGAAGAGTGTAGCTTCAGGGCAGTGTGGGTGGATGATGGTGGTTGTAGTGCAGGGAGTCAGTAATGAACACAGAGTCCGTGTGATGCAGTCCCAAGATCTTTACTCACAGTTGTTGCAGTCCAGATTACAGGTACCAGAGCTATCTCACCCGTCGTGCTGTGCGTACTCAGTGAGGGGCTCAGTCCACCCCCAGATAGCTCCGGAGTACTTAGCAGGACCCCCTTCTGTGTGTCCTTTCTCTGGCCTTCTCCCTGCACCTCACACCCAGTGACACTTCTATCCGGTATCCTCGGGCCTTGGCGGGCGACTTGTGTTCCGTCCCCTGGGTCCTATGTGGCTACCTTCTTAGTGAGACTGGTGTGGACTTTTGCCTGCAGTACATGAAATGCTGCAGCCTCCGGTTTCTAGTTGAGCCTTGCTGTTTCTCCTCTAGTTGAGGGACCGGTTCCCCTTATCTGGCCTGACCCCTCTACCTCCTGGTAGCAGCGGGAGTACAGGTGGCCTTCTGCACGGCCCGTAGCCCTAGGGTCCCTTCGGTTCCTGGAGCCTTCCTGCTCCCACTCCTCTCTTCTCTCCTTCAGTCCTGGGCCTCCCAGGCTAGGCCCGCCTCCGGAGCAGAGCTCATGCCGAGCCTCTGCTCCTGTCACTTTTCCTCCTCTGACTGGCTTGCTCTTTCTAAGATGGCTTCCTATTTATACTCTCCCTGTCATGTGCTCCCCTAAGCTGCTCCCCTAAGCACCCACTACATAGGATCCTCCCACCAGCTAGGGACCTGGGACTGTGCTCTCCCTTAGGAGCAATCTCGCCCTAACCCCACTGCGGGTATGTGTTGGATGCAGGTGTTAGGGTCCCGAGCCATACGCCTTCCTTACCTGAGGGTGAGATACCACACCTCTGGGTGAGATGCAGTAACTCTGTGGTGACTGCACCCTCAGGGGCGCCACACACCTTTCTGCACAGTTTTGAAATGGCGACGAAGATGTTTAGTGCTGACGACGATGCCATTAACTATTCCGGTGATTTACATGCTGGAGCACACATTAAACAGAATTCAGAGTCAGGTGGTCGGACAAGAGGAGGTGGAGGAAGTAGAGGAGGAGTCGTATGCGGAAGGGATAACATCTCCAAGGTCCAGACGGTTGGCAGCACCAAGGAGGCAGGCATGGGAGGGTGGGGGAGAGGGATTAAACAGGGCGCATGGTAGCAGCCAAACTGTTGAGGAAGGTGCAGGAGCCGAGGAAGAAGTGGAGGATGAACTGGCGATGGGCATGGAAGACTCATCAGATGAGGGAGACCTTGATCACATTTCTGTTGTGCGAGGTTGGGGGGAGAGGGCAGAGGAAAGAAGCATGATTCTTACCTCGCTACCAACACAACAAGGACTTGGTCCTCCTGGATGCGCAAGACACATGAGTGCCTTCTTGCTGCACTACCTGCAACATGACCCTCAGATTGCAGAATTCGAAGTAATCTCGACTACTGGGTTGCCACACTCTTAGATCCCCGGTACAAAAGTAAATTTGCCGAAATAATTCCTGCCATAAAAAGGGATTGACGCATGCAGGAGTATCTGCAGACGCTGTTGCAGAATCTTACATGTGCTTTTCCACAAAACACCAGTGGTGCACGAAGTGAATCTCACAGTTCTAACTTGCCAACCGCGGGACTGTCGAGTCTTCATCACTCAAACCGTAACAGTAACACAGTATCTGCTGGTAACAGCAATTTTGTGAAATCGTTTCACCACTTTTTTAGACCATCCTTTGCAAGGCCACAGGAGACAAGAAGTCTGACACATAGTCAATGCCTAGAGAGGATGGTGCAGGAGTATCTCCAAGTGAACATCGAAGCCATGACTGTGTCACTGGACCCTTGCTCATTTTGGTATTCCAATCTGGAAAAATGGCCGGAGCTCGCCACTCACGCCTTGGAGATCTTGTCATGCCCTGCAGCCAGTGTTCTCTCTGAACGTGTGTTCAGCGCTGCTGATGGTGTGCTGACAGATAAGCGCACGCGGCTGTCCACTGAGAATGTAGACAGACTCACGTTCATAAAGATGAACAAATCATGGATTCGCAAGGACTTTTCTAATCCTGTGTTATCCTTGGGAGGCTAAAAGCTTGAGGATTTGGTAATATCACCTCACCAACCGTTTTAAGCAACTGTGGGGCAATTGATGCCACTTAACCCTAGAACGCATGACCATAAAAATCTACACTTTCATATACCTGGGGCCTTTTAGGCCCGTGTGCAAATAACATTGAATAACTCAAACTCAAATGACAAACAACTATATACATGAAGAATACCTAGAGTTTCAAAATTCTAACTAAAGTAACCTTGCAGAAAATAGAAAACAATTAACAGGGCGGGACTGCGAGGCCCCAGGTATGCGTTCTAGGGTTAAGTGGTGTCTGTGCCACAATTTTGGGAAAAAATGGAAACTCTTTTTGGAGTCCCCTTGCTGTGTCTTACGTGACGTTGGCATCGTCAATTCCAGGTGGGTTGGGTCGCTCCCCCCCCATTTTAACTGTAAGAAACTACATACACTATGGCTTGGGGTAACACAGATGATTGAGTCTGAAGAGCTGTTTACTCAGAGGTCTGCTCCAAATCTTCAGTGTCTGCTAGTCAGCGTAGAATTTTTAACTGCATCTAGCCTAGGCAATACTTTGGGTGTAGTAGCCCAGCTGCGAAGCAAGCTGCACCGCCTGTGTATCTAATAAGAATTTTTAAATGCATCTAGCCTAGGCAGACTGTGGGGACCCCCAACCAAACCCAGACGCTCAGCCCCCCTACCGCCCCCCTTTCCTTGACAATACAATAATGTAACTCTTACAACTGGATGGGTGAGGATCGGTCACAGCTTTATTAACTCTTTATACTCATTCCATTAGAAAGACATTTTATTTCTAAAATAATTCAGCTTGTTGCAGCATGCCATGGGGCTCCACTCCGGCAACTTGGCCAGCAAGTGTAACTCTCCAACATGTCCTTTCTATTTCCAGGCCACGGAGGATCCTGCGTACTCGTATGCAGGACTCTGACCCCCACCCATCACTCTTAACGCTTGTTCCACTCCGTCCTGGAGTCCTGACAGGAATATGTCCAGTCCAATATCCATTAAGTGAACACCGTCGGGCCGTATGAGGCCTGCTTTATCTCCTTCCAGTTGTCGGTGTCGTACCACTACACCGCCTCTGTCTCTTCTAAATTTTGCCATCCGAATATTTATTACCCGCCTTGTCCGTTCGATGGCCGTGATGTCTCGCGCACCTTGCCATACCGCTATCGGCACAATCTCTGACCATACTATAGCTAGTTTTGTGAAAAATTCTCTGAAGCGCTCAGTGTCTAGTTTCATTATTGCCATTAGTTATGCGCTCTTGTGATGACCTAGGTTGTTTCCCCCGGCCTGTATAACTAAGATGACCAGACATCTTGCCTCTCTCCCTACCTTGATTACCTCCATTAGTACCTGTGGCCATAGCAGGCCTCTAATACCTCTCCAGTTGAAATATGTGTTATGAAACTCTAATTTCCTCCCGCCAGGGTGGACTTTCGCCCTTTAATCTGCCCAATATATATACGAGTGGCCTATCACCCACACTGTTGGCTTAGCGTCACCTGTAAAAGAAACAAACCACGTTAGGATAACAAGTCCGGTCTTATGTATCTTGCCAAACACGTGGATCACCATCTCTCTATCCTCTGAAATTCCGTTTCTGACAGTCCTGCTCTTGCTGCTTCTGTGGCCGCGCCTATGCGGAATGAGTGTGTCCCGTAATCTTTGGGGTGGTTCCCTGCCGATGTTATGCATTTATTAAATATAGCTTGGAACTGGTATCTTGCTAATGGCGTCCCATCAATGTGTGATAGGAACAAATTACTTTGTGATCTGATGGTTAGATATGGTTTTACTATTGTTACCCGACTCAGTGTACCGTTTGTGGGTTGTAGAAGTACCCAAGTGCCCCTGCCCGCTGGAACCATTTTCGATTTGTGTATGCGTAGACGTATTGCATTATTGGCTATGACTACGTCCTGGTGTAATAAGCCTCCACTGGTGCTAATTTTGGATTGAGGGACTAATTCGCTTATGCATAGCGCCCCGAAGAAGGCGATCACAAATGCAGTAGACAGTAGTGTTGCTTCAAATTGTGAGTGTCATGTTAATGGTGTTAGGGATATGATGTGAGAAATCAGTTTTAGTGACACGGGACGGGACGTCTACACTCCTGACTTGGCTGACCCCTTTTCCACCCTTTTATGGATTGTCTGATGATGAATCTTTGTCACATCTCCCCAATTCAGTAGTTGGAAGTGAAATGCTACTCCGGTCAGACACCGCTGCGCTGACGCCCCTGATATGCCCCTCATCATTAACTAGTGGAGAAATTCTATGGTGACTTGTGATCTGGCTTGTTCACATTGGTCAACCCGTCTGCCTGCTACTAGTCGTGTCCACTCTTCCCATGCCTTACCGTATGCTTGCCACGTCGACGGGGCAACTGACGCTCTGATTAATGGCATCAACTATTCGCCACTAGATCCCATAGGGAAGGTGGGCAACTGTTGTCCCGATGGGTGGGCATTGTGGAAGAGCTCTGTGAAAATCTGCCAATTGAATTGTTATAAAGCGTTAGCAGCAGCTTTAGACCCCTCAGCATAGTGGCTAGCGCGGACCCATACATTGTGTTTTAGGCACAGGAATGCTAGCCTGGGTAGTAGGCCTAGCACTGGGAGAGACGATGATGCCATCTTATTAATGCAGTGCGCTAAGCTGGTGTTTTTTGTTATGAAGCATATATTTTTGTAAGCCAGGAGCGCGCCCCATATTTCTATTGCTACCACTATTGGGAAGAAAAATTATTTTCAGGGCTAGATGCAGCGAAAAATTATTATTAATTGAAAAGCTGGTGGAGCTTGGTATAGATGGCCTAATACAATGAGACCCACACACTGCTAGAAGGCCAAATATTTTTTCAGAGGTAGATGCAGAAAAAAATCATATTCAGTTTGCAACCTTATGGAGGTCAGTATAGATGGACTAATAGAACAAGTCCCACACACAGCTAGAAGGCCAAATATTTTTTCAGAGGTAGATGCAGAAAAAAATTATATTCAGTTGCAACCTTATGGAGGTCAGTATAGATGGACTAATAGAACAAGTCCCACACACAGCTAGAAGGCCAAATATTTTTTCAGAGGTAGATGCAGAAAAAAATTATATTCAGTTTGCAACCTTATGGAGGTCAGTATAGATGGACTAATAGAACAAGTCCCACACACAGCTAGAAGGCCAAATATTTTTTCAGAGGTAGATGCAGAAAAAAATTATATTCAGTTTGCAACCTTATGGAGGTCAGTATAGATGGACTAATAGAACAAGTCCCACACACAGCTAGAAGGCCAAATATTTTTTCAGAGGTAGATGCAGACAAAAAATTATTTTGAATTTGCAACCTTATGGAGGTCAGTATAGATGGACTAATAGAACAAGTCCCACACACAGCTAGAAGCCCAAATATTTTTTCAGAGGTAGATGCAGAAAAAAATTATATTCAGTTTGCAACCTTATGGAGGTCAGTATAGATGGACTAATAGAACAAGTCCCACACACAGCTAGAAGGCCAAATATTTTTTCAGAGGTAGATGCAGACAAAAAATTATTTTGAATTTGCAACCTGATGGAGGTCAGTATAGATGACTAATAGAACAAGTCCCACACACAGCTAGAAGGCCAAATATTTTTTCAGAGGTAGATGCAGAAAAAAATTATATTCAGTTTGCAACCTTATGGAGGTCAGTATAGATGGACTAATAGAACAAGTCCCACACACAGCTAGAAGCCCAAATATTTTTTCAGAGGTAGATGCAGAAAAAAATTATATTCAGTTTGCAACCTTATGGAGGTCAGTATAGATGGACTAATAGAACAAGTCCCACACACAGCTAGAAGGCCAAATATTTTTTCAGAGGTAGATGCAGACAAAAAATTATTTTGAATTTGCAACCTTATGGAGGTCAGTATAGATGGACTAATAGAACAAGTCCCACACACAGCTAGAAGCCCGAATATTTTTTCAGAGGTAGATGCAGAAAAAAATTATATTCAGTTTGCAACCTTATGGAGGTCAGTATAGATGGACTAATAGAACAAGTCCCACACACAGCTAGAAGGCCAAATATTTTTTCAGAGGTAGATGCAGACAAAAAATTATTTTGAATTTGCAACCTTATGGAGGTCAGTATAGATGGACTAATAGAACAAGTCCCACACACAGCTAGAAGCCCAATATTTTTTCAGAGGTAGATGCAGAAAAAAATATATTCAGTTTGCAACCTGATGGAGGTCAGTATAGATGGACTAATAGAACAAGTCCCACACACAGCTAGAAGCCCAAATATTTTTTCAGAGGTAGATGCAGAAAAAAATTATATTCAGTTTGCAACCTTATGGAGGTCAGTATAGATGGACTAATAGAACAAGTCCCACACACAGCTAGAAGCCCAATATTTTTTCAGAGGTAGATGCAGAAAAAAATATATTCAGTTTGCAACCTGATGGAGGTCTGTATAGATGGACTAATACAACAAGTCCCACACACAGCTAGAAGCCCAATATTTTTCAGAGCTAGATGCAGAAAAAAATTATATTCAATTTGCAACCTGATGGAGGTCAGTATAGATGGACTAATAGAATGATGCTATGCCCAAAAGATTTTACTTCACTAGGTGCAGTAAAAAAATTGGTATTCTATACACAGGTGGTATATCTTGCAACACAGATAGGCTACTCCACTGACTAACACACTCTGCAATAGGCCAAAAAGGATTAGCTTTGCTAGATTCAGCCAAATGCTGTGAAAAAAACTTGCACAGCACTGGCACAGACCTGCCTGGCAAAAACTGATAGGAACTGATGTAACCTAGTCCTGAAAAGGACTCCAATTACAATTAGTCTTTACTCCCACAATCTATCTATTTAAGAGCACAGACCTGCCTGATAAAAGTCGTAGGAAATGCTGTAACCTAGTCCTTAAAAGGACTGCAATCACAACTATTCCCTACTCCCAAGCTATCTGTAGATTTGTGCGAAAATTGGCTTGAAATTAACAAGGTATAGCGCACACAGCAACAGCGGTGCCGTCTAACACGCAGCTGCAGCAGTGAGAAAATGGTGGCGACGGGGAAAATGGCTTGGTCTTATAGGGCAAGGACATGTGACATACACTGCCAATGACACATGCCCTTGCTTGTGTGAGAAAAAGCACTTCGCTCCGTGTGTGCGCTGCTGATAGGCTGACAGATTGCACCTCCCCACTGTAAATGCGGGAAAGAGAAAAAAAAATGGAGATCTTCATTGTTCCTGCAGAGATCCATCCCCTGCCCCTCCCCCCGCCCCGCTGTACACTCAAACTGCGTATTAACATTAATTTTCATCATTACTGAGAAAAAATACAGTTATGATTTTGGTGCACGAACAGTTATCGAACATAACCTCGAACAGCCGAATTTTTCTCAAATTGTTCGTGTTCGCCGAACGGCTCGAACACCGCCCAAAACAGCTCGAATTTGAGATTGGCGAACAGTTCGAGTAGAACAACGCTCATCTCTACTTCTAATTCAAAGGTTTGTGTATTCTGAAAATACTCAAATGCACATGAGCACATTAATGATTCTTGTCATAATGATTGTGAATATGGACCCACTACAATTCAATGGGGCCATGACAGTGTTAATGTTCCCTTTGCATGTTGTATATAATGGATTCGTACACAGAATTTTGCTGCCTTTTTTCGTGGCACTTTGGACGGCATTTTTCAAAGCTATTTTTGAGGCCAAAATGTTGCAGTCAAATGATAATTTACCCCTTATGGGTATGTGCACACAACGCCTTTTTCGGGCGGATTCCTCTCCAAAATCCGTCAGAAAAAGAGCCCAGAAACACTCAAAAGAATAAACAAATGAGCAGCTAGTTTTTACATAGAAATGCATTTGTTCAATCTTTTGAGCGTCTTTTAACTTCTTTGGGTGTCCAAAGACGCCAGATGATTAAAACAAGTGAGCTGACCATCTTTAAGAGTCTTTCACCCTAAACATGCTCCACAGATTATAACAGAAGTCAATAGGAAACACTCAAATGATGTCCCCATGACACCCGGGTGTTTTAATATGCATTTTTCTAATGTTTTTGCTTGAAAAACAATCAGCGTTTTCTTCATTGAAGTTTTCTTTACCCCATTTACCATATGGGCTAAATAATTTTGTATTTTCCTAGATCAGGCATTTACAGATGCAGCAGTATCAGATGTGGTTATGCTTTTTTCTTTATTTTTAACTGGGAAAAAGAGGGGTAATTCAAATTTTTGATTTTTTGACTGATATTGGGCCTGTGAGGATAGCGTGAATACAGTTTGAAAGAAGTCTTATTCTGCCCAATGTTACCCTTGCCCAGTCCACTTGCTTTGCAGTCAGTTAAGCCAGGGTTGTATGTTTGGAGAACATTGTGACAACCAGTCCAAGCATAAGGGTATATGCACTTGGCATCTTTTGTCCTGCAGCATATTTTTCTGGTGTCTTTTCTGTCATTTTTTTCATTGTTTTCACCTGCGTTTTTTCTTTCTTTTTTGGATATTTTGACAAACTATTTATCGAGCAACTTCCAAGTGGAAGCCACGTGAAAAATGGACTGGTTACTTCTTAAAAGAAGTTAAAAGAAACTCAAAAAGACTTAACTGATGCATTGCAAGTCTTTTTGAAGTTGCAATGCATATTCTCATTTTCTTTTAAGTGATGAGCAGACCCACCTGAAAAAAAGACGTAATGTGCACCTACCCTAAAAAGTCTTGTTGTCTGCCACGGTTAGAACACTTGGACTTTTGCTCTGGCATAGATGAACGGAAGTAGATAACTTCTGGACTATGTGTACAAATATTCCTGCTTTCCACTCATCTCCAGTTGGTATATATTTCATCTTCTCTGTTTTTACACAGTTTATTAGGTGTTATATGTTAGATTCATCAGGTGAGGTGGATCCTCCAAGTCCAAGGTGTGGGTGGGCACTGGGACCATGGACATCAGCGCAGAAGATAGGAGGGGCACACGGGATACGGACAGCCAAGGAAAAGGATACCGCAGGCAGGTGTATTGCAGAAGACCGCAAGCAGGAGGAGGATGTCAGGAAACCGCACTCAGGCAGGCGGAGTGCAAGAAACTGCAGGCATGCGGAGGACATCAAGAAACCGCAGGCAGATAGGCGGAGGATGTCAGGAAACTGCAGGCAGGCGGAGTACAAGAAACCTCAGGCATGCGGAGGATATCAAGAAACCGCAGGCAGATAAGCAAAGGATGTCAGGATACCGCAGGCAGGCGGAGTGCAGGAAACTACAGGCAGGCCAAGGACGTCAGGAAACCGCAGAAAGGCAACACAAAAGTTTTAAAGCAATACCAAGACATAAGGATGTGTCTCATTGAGACTTATATAGGCCCAGGCTGATGCTCACTAGTGTTGAGCCACCCCCGTAGTGTTCGAGTTCTGTTCGGTTCGTCGAACACCCGTGTGTTCGCCGAACTGTTCGTCGAACTGTTCGTCGAACACCTTCGAACACCGTTAAAACCAATGGCAGGCAAACAAAAACACATAGAAACACATAGAAAACACCTTCAAAGGTGTCCAAAAGCTGACAAACTGCTCAGAAGACATAACTAACACATGGAAAAGTGACAAGTACATATAGTCATGCGAAAATAAAAGAGGTGGAGGAGTAAAAGGAGGGGGAGACACAGATATAGGCATGTCATGCCCTTCTAAAATCCAAAAAGTGAGAAGCCGACACGGCCAGTCCGCTCCTGCCCGTGCCACCTCCGTGTCGCCGGGTTTGTGCCAGAGCCGCGGTGAACCCTGACGGCCAGCCCCCCTCTCCCAATACTGGTGCCTGTCCGCTGGTGGGTCGAGCGAGCCCCCCTGTGGTGGAGGCAGCTCTAAGCTTTTTAATTTAAATTGTCTCTCTAATTTGAATGAATACACTTTAAATCCATTTACAAGGATCTATTGGAGGGCAAGTCTCATGCCAGCAGCCGCGGTAATTCCAGCTCCAGTAGCGTCCACTAAAGCTGCTGCAGTTAAAAAGCTTTTATAAGGATCGAGCTCGGCTGTCCACCGCAAGGCATCCTACTGCCAGTCCCAGCCTCTATGCCTTGGGGTGCCTCCTGATGCTCTTCACTGAGTATCCCGTGGTCCCGAAGCATTTCCTTTGAAAAAATTAAGTGTCTAAACTACAGGTGGTGCAGCTTGCTTAACAGCCGGGATAATCCGCTCACTAGCAGACACTGCTACTAGGCACAAAGTATTTCCTGGGCTAGATGCAGTTAAAAATTTGTAATTAGATACTCTCGTTGGATGCTGAGAAAGCATTCCATAGAGTCTCCTGGCACGCCATATATGATTCTCTTAAAAAGCTTGGGGTAGGGGTCTAGGGGACCCTTTTATAGCCAAAATCACGGCCCTGTATCGCAATACGTCACCTAGGCTGAAGATAAATGGAACTGTAGCACCCTGAGGGCTCGGTTGCTACAGACGTATTGCACCTCACCAGGGGCGGACACAGACTGTAGTGGGCCCCTGTGCAAGAAATTTTTGGGGGCCCCCCCCTGCGCTTCATAAGGCAACAAAGTTATGTAAACATAACCCCTCCATGTGCATCTCTCGCCCCCCCATGTACAGCTCACCTCCCCGTGCATCTCCCATCCCCCCCATGTGCATCTCTCACCCCCCCCATGTGCATCTCTTACCCCCCCCATGTGCATCTCTCATCCCCCCCATTCCTAGTTAATTAATTGTATTTAAAACAAATAAAACTTGTTATACTTACCCCCATGCGATCCCTGCAGAATCCTCCTGACGTTCGGCCATGTGACGGTGCCACATACATAGCCATCAGCTTTTGTTTTGGCCAAAAGATTTTTACAGCCGCCACCACGATAAGGTAGACTCTTCTGGCCGGGCCCTACTCTAACCTATTAAAATTTTCTTAAAATATCCAATACTCTTTTTAGATATATTTTTATTTAGTTTTCTCTAAGGGAATGTGTCATATACATTTTTTTTTTAAAATGACCAATAATACCACACACAGGGAATACCGCCACACCATGACCAGACCACATATTACCACAACATAGTGACCGAATAATACCACACAGAAGGGGAAAAAACTGCCACACCATGACCAGACCACATATTACCACCACATTACTAATATTACCACCACATTACTAATATTACCATAAGTGTCATTATACACGGGAGCTCTATACATGGTATGTATAATGTAAGTGTCCAGGTAATCTAGTGATCACCAGTGACATTATACACAGGAGCTCTGTATATAGTGTCAGTGTACAGGTAATACAGTGATCACCAGTGACATTATACACAGGAGCCCGGTACATAGTATATAGTGTAAGTGTACATGTAATACACTGACTCACTGGTGACGTCTCTAGGTGAAGTCCTTCAGCTACGCTTTTCTCCTTCATCCAGCACAGACCGCCATCACGTCTTCCAGGCAGGACTCGTCTCTGCATAAAATAACACAGTTATCTAGAGCACATTCCCCAACTTCTACATTACGCAGCTGAATACAGACGTGCATCCACCATCAATATATGGTTAGTTATTATGCAACCTACCATTCCAAATATAAATTGTAATCCACCACGGTGCCCCCATTAACTGTAAATAGGCACTTAATATATCATTTAATTAGAACCTCTACTCTTTCCGCCAATTTGTTACCAGTTACACTCCTGCATCCGCAACGCCCCCTACTCTATACTTCCTGCTCCCCGCATTCATTATTTACATGCACCCCCTGCCCCAATTCATTATATCATGTCCGTGCTCTCCCCACCCCATCATCATTTATCATTTACTGTCCCCCACCCCACATTCATTATGTGCAGCTCGTTATCCCCCTACTCCCAATTCCCCCATGTGCAGCTCATTTTCTCCCAATTCCCCCATGTGCAGCTCTCATCCCTCCATGTGCACCTCTCTCATCCCCCTCCCCCACATGTGCACCTCTCTCATCCCCCTCCCCCACATGTGCACCTCTCTCATCCCCCTCCCCCACATGTGCACCTCTCTCATTCCCCTCCCCCACATGTGCACCTCTCTCATTCCCCTCCCCCACATGTGCACCTCTCTCATTCCCCTCCCCCACAAGTGCACCTCTCTCATTCCCCTCCCCCACATGTGCACCTCTCTCATTCCCCTCCCCCACAAGTGCACCTCTCTCATCCCCCTCCACCACATGTGCACCTCTCTCATCCCCCTCCACCACATGTGCCCCTCTCTCATCCCCCCCATGTGCACCTCTCTCATCCCCCTCCCCCACATGTGCACCTCTCTCATTCCCCTCCCCCACATGTGCACCTCTCATTCCCCTCCCCCACATGTGCACCTCTCTCATCCCCCTCCCCCACATGTGCACCTCTCTCATCCCCCTCCCCCACATGTGCACCTCTCTCATCCCCCTCCCCCACATGTGCACCTCTCTCATCCCCCTCCCCCACATGTGCACCTCTCTCATCCCCCTCCACCACATGTGCCCCTCTCTCATCCCCCCCATGTGCACCTCTCTCATCCCCCTCCCCCACATGTGCATCTCCCATTCCCCCCACTCCTAGTAAATTGTATTTAAAAAAAAAAAAAAAACTTGTTATACTTACCCCCATGCGATCCCTGCAGAATCCTGGCGCTCGTCCAAATCGCTGACACCAGGTTCTCCTGACTTCCGGTCATGTGACGGCGCCGTCACATGACCGGAAGTCAGGGGAATCATGAAAGCGCTGCCGCAGCAGCGCAGCGCTGAGATGTCCCGGACCCGGCGCTTAGCATGGGGCCGGGGGCCCCATGAGGAGAGAGACACACAAGAGGGGGGCCCCTACCGGCTGGGCCCCATACTGGAGTCAGGGCAGTCATGCCCTGATGGCGGCCCTGCTGGAGGGGCCCCCTCTCCCTCGGGGCCCCCGTTCAATGAACCGGCTGCACGGGCGGTAGTTCCGCCCCTGCACCTCACCCAGAGGTGTGATATCTCACTCTCAGGTAAGGATGGAGTGTGGATCAGGACCCGACACCTGCATGCATTACACCACATTGCCGTGGGGCAGGGCGACCAATATGCCCCTGAGATGGGCACGACAGTCCCTGTCCCTGGCTGGAGTGGGGGGAGGGAACACTGAGGAAGGGGAACCCTGTAGTGCAGGAGCAGGGAGGAAGCAGTTCCTGGGTGCATTGAGAAGGGAGTATAAAAGGTGGGCACCATCTTAGTTCAGTGCAGAGAAGTCTGAGCAGAAGTGGCAGGGAGCAGGGGCTCTGCATGAGCTCTGCTCCGGAGGCGGGCCTAGTAACAGAGGCCCAGGCCTGGAAGAGGGAGAAGGAAGGAAGAGGAGCGGAGAAGGCTCCAGGAACGAGGAATGAAGGGATCCCAGGGGTGCGGACGGGCGAGTCGCCACCGCACGCCCGAATCCACCTGCGTGGAGGGGTCAGGCCAAAGGGGGAGACCGGTCCCCGAACTAGTGGAGGCAGGAAACGACCCTCAGCTAGAAACCGGAGGCTCTGACATTTTATGTGGCGCAGCCCCTCGCTACACCCGCTAGGAAGGCACCACATAGGGTCAGGGAAACTGGCGCCAAGTTTACCAAGAGGAGGCCCGAGGCAGCCGGACAGAAGTGTTGGTAAGAAAGGCCAGACAAAGGACACACAAAGGGGGTCCTGTGAAGTGCTCCAAAGTTATCTGGGAGTTGTCTGAGCCCCTCACCTGGTGAGCACAGTATGACGTGGGCAGCCGTTACCTGCAGACGTGGTCTGGATAATAAGAACTGTGAGTAAAGGCCCTGAACTGCATCACTGACTCCGTGTCGTTACTGCTGCTGCCCTGCACCATCACCCCCATCCTCCGCATACACTGCCCTGAGGCTATACTCCTCCCGTGGGGAGTTATGCTACGCTCTGCTGCACCCACAACACCAGCCTCAGTGGTCTGCCCTGTAGCGGCGGTTCACTCTGACCGCAATCCACGGGTGGCGTAGTCGGACATTTAAACATGAAAACCACATAAATAGTTCCGCCACTGGTTTGACCGCCCTGAGCCACGGAACTGGGTCGCCGCCACGAAGACTACAACCACCAGCATCCACCAAAAAGGGTCCGGCTCCGGGTGTCCCAAGGCCCAGGGGGTGCGTCAGAACATTTTCATCACCTTTCACAATCACCAATGGGACAAGGCAGTGATGTCCTCTGTCCCCTCTCTTATACATCCTAGTGACGGAGCACCTGCTCTCATCAATTCGCCATAACCCCAATATTAGGTGGATTGAGGTGGGAGGCACCGAGTACAAGTGCTCTCTATTTGCTGATGATGTCCTAGTATATATCACTCAATCACATATATCCATCCATGCTGTTATGGCTGAAATAGATCACTTTGTTACATGGTAAAATTTTAAAATCAATGCAGCGAAGTCTGAGGCCCTCGATGTCTCCCTCCCCAAATCCATATAGGATTCCATCCAGTCCAACTTTCCCTTTGCCTGGCCCTCACAGGGTATCAAATACTTAGGAATTCCTATTCATAGAGACCTCTCCCATCTATGTTATCTTAATTTTGGGCCCTTTATTGAACAACTCCATACAGACCACGGTTGGCAAGTTAGAACTGTAAGATTCACTACGTGAACCACTGGTGTTTTGTGGAAAAGCACATGTACACTGCGTTCCAAATTATTATACAAAAAGTGTTTAGGAGTGATAAGGGAAGAATTTGTTTGTTTGTCAGTTAAACTCATTGATGGTGATGTGTGTCAGGGCTCTTTATATCACTGTAAGCAATTGCAGACACCTGTGCTAATTAGTTTGGCAGGTGTGTCCAATGAAAGGCAAGACTACTTAAGAAGGCTCTCTCACATTATTAAGCAGCCTACAATTTCTGCCAAAATGGGAAAGAAAAAGGATGTGTCGGCTGCTGAGAAGCAACAAATTGTGGAGTGTTTAGGTTAAGGCATGACTACAATCAACATTGTGCGATGATCAGGATGAAGTGTCTTGGCAATCAAGAAGTATGTAGCTGATTCACAGTACACACGTGTGCGTGCTGATAAGGGCAAATTGAGGACTCTTTCCTACAGGCAATTACGTCAGGTTGAAAGAGCAGCGGCAAAAAAGCCTTGTCATAGCAGCAGACAAGTTTTTGAAGCTGCTTGTGCCTCCAACGTCCCCCGAACAACAAGATGCAGGGTCCTTCAGAGGTTTGCAGCTGTGCATGCGCCATCCTGTCGACCTCCTCTATCCACTTCACACAAGCAGAAACGGCTCCAGTGGGCCAAACATTACATGAAGACTGATTTCAAAACTGTTTTGTTCACGGATGAGTGCCGTGCAGCGCTCGATGGTCCAGATGGATGGAGTGGAGGATGGCTGGTTGATGGACACCCCACGCAAACACGGCTACAGCGCCAACAAGGAGGAGGTGGAGTAATGTTTTGGGCTGGAATCATGGGGAGAGAGATTGTCGGCCCCTTTAGGATCCCTGAAGGCGCTAAAGATGAACTCCATAATGTATGTGGATTTTCTCAAACAGCACTTCCTGCCATGGTTCAAGAAGAAGAACCGTGTATTTCACAGCAAGATCATTTTTCTGCATGATAATGCACCATCTCATGCTGCACATAAAACATCTGCATCTCTGGCTGATATGGGCATAAAAGGGGACAAACTTATGGTGTGACCCCCATGCTCCCCTGACCTCTACCCCATTCAGAACCTTTGGAGCATCATTAAAAGGAGTGTCTATGATGGCGGGAGGCAGTTCACATCTAAGCAACAGCTCTGGGAGGGTATTCTGTCCTCATGCAAAACAATTGAAGCAGAAACCATCCAAAACCTGACAAATTCAATGGACGAGAGAGTTCAGAAGCTCCTTTCGAACAAGGGGTCCTATGTGAAAATGTAACATCACCTAGAATAAAGTTTTGAGTTGAAAACTGTTTGATTTCAGTTTCTAACAACCTGCTAATGCTTATAATTTCAAAAATGACCATTTTTTTGGTCTTTATTAAAATGAAAAGGTTGATCGAAAAGTTTGGGGGATCTAAGAGTGTGGCAACCCAGTAGTCATGATTACTTCGAATTCTGACAATATGAGGGTCATGCTGCAGGTAGTGCAGCAAGAAGGCACTTATGTGCCTTGCGCATCTCGGAGCCCCAAAATTATTTTCCGGGCTAGATGCAGCTAAAAATTATTTTTAATTTTAAATCTGGTGAAGCTTTAGTATAGATGGCCTAATAGGATCAGTGCTGCACACTGCTACAAAGCCCAAATTATTTTCCAGTCAAGATACAGATAAACATGATTAGTAATTTGAAAGCTTAAAACGGTTGGTAGGGTGATTTTAACCAATCATCAAGCTTTTACTCTCCCCAGGATGACACAGGGGTAGAAAAGTCGTTTCGGATCCATGATTTGTTCATCTTTATGAACGTGAGTCTGTCTACATTATCAGTGGAGAGCCGCGTGCGCTTATCTGTCAGCACACCACCAGCAGCGCTGAACACACGTTCAGACAGAACGCTGGCTGCGGGGCATGACAAGATCTCCAAGGCGTAAGTGGCTAGCTCCGGCCATTTATCCAGATTGGAAGCCCAAAAAGAGCAAGGGTCCAGTGACACAGTCGTGGCTTCAATGTTTACTTGGAGATACTCCTGTACCATCGTCTCTAGGCGTTGACTATGTGTCAGACTTCTTGTCTCCTGTGGCCTTGCAAAGGATGGGCTAAAAAAGTGGTGAAATGATTACGCAAAATTGATGTTACCAGCAGATACTGTGGTTCTGTTACGGTTTGAGTGCTGAACACTTGACGGTCCCACGGTTGGCAAGTTGGAACTGTGAGATTCACTACGTGCACCACTGGTATTTTGTGGAAAAGCACATGTAAGATTCTGCAACAGTCTCTGCTGATACTCCTGCATGCGTGCATCCCTTTCTATGGCAGGAATAATTTCTGCAAATTTACTTTTGTACCGGGGATCTAACAGTGTGGCAACCCAGTAGTCAGGATTATTTCTAATTCTCACAATTCGAGGGTCATGTTGCAGGTAGTGCAGCAAGAAGGCACTCATGTGTGTTGCGCATCCAGGAGCACCAAGTCCCTGTTGTGATGGTGGCGAGGTAACAATCATGCTTCCTTCCTCTGTCCTCTCCCCCCAACCTCGCACAACAGAAATGTGATCAAGGTCTCCCTCATCTGATGAGTCTTCCATCAGTTCATCCTCCACTTCTTCCTGGGCTCCTGCACCTTCCTCACTAGTTTGGCTGCTACCATGCGCCCTGGTAAAACCATCTCCCCCACCCTCACATGCCTGCCGCCTTGGTGCTGCCGACCGTCTGGACCTTGCAGATGTTAGCCCTTCCGCATACAACTCCTCCTCCTCTACTTCCTCCACCTCCTCTTGTGCCACCACCTGACTCCGAATTCTGTTTAACATGTGCTCCAGCATGTAAATCACCGGAATAGTCATGCTGATAATGGCATCGTCAGCACTAAACATCTTCGTCGCCATTTCAAAACTGTGCAGAAGGGTGCATAGGTCCCTGATCTGAGACCACTCCTCCAGCGTGATTTGCCCCACCTCTGAATCTCGTTGGCCCAGGCTATACGTCAGAACGTATTGCACCAGGGCTTGTCGGTGCTGCCACAGTCGCTGCAACATGTGCAGAGTTGAATTCCACCGGGTAGGCACATCGCATTTTAGCCGGTGAAGTGGCAGGCCCAACGACTTCTGTAGAGATGTAAGTCGCTGAGCTGCGGGATGCGAACGGCGGAAGTGAGCACACAGCGACCGTGCCCTCTGCAGAAGGCCATCTAGTCTGGGATAGTGGGCTAAAAATTGCTGGACAACCAGGTTCAACACGTGAGCCATACAAGGCACGTGTGTGACATTGCCCCGGCGAAGGGCCGCACCCAGGTTTGCAGCATTGTCGCACACGGCCTTCCCTGGTTTCAGGTCCAGTGGAGACAACCATTCATGAAATTGGTTCTCCAGAGCTGACCACAACTCCTCAGCTGTGTGACTCACATTTCCCAGACATTTCAATGTAAAAACCGCCTGATGACGTTGAGCCCTACTGCCAGCATAGTAAGGAGGTGTGCAGGATCCCTTCTGCGCAGTTAGAAAGCTTGTGGCATGACCAGACAGGCTTTGGGTGCAGGTGGAAGACCGAGAGGAGGTTGAGGAGGCAGAAGCAGTGGAGGAACTTTGACATAAAGAGGATTGACGCACAACTCGTGGGGACGGCAAGACTTGGACAGCAGCCCCTTGTCCTGCTGTCACCATAGTTACCCAGTGCCCAGTCAGCGACATGTAACGCCCCTGTCCATGCCTACTCGTCCAAGTGTCTGTGGTGAAATGCACCCTGTCACACACAGAGTTTCTCAAAGAAGCGGTGATGTTGTGTGCGACATGCTGGTGGAGCGCAGGCACACCTTTCTTTGAGAAGTAGTGCCGACTGGGCATCTGGTACTGGGGCACTGCGACGGACATAAGGTCTCGAAAATCCTCTGTGTCCACCAGGCGGAAAGGCAGCATTTCTGTAGCCAAGAGCTTGCAGATGGTGAAATTCAACCTCTTAGCTTTCTCATGGCTAGGAGGAAATGGTCTTTTACTTGTCCACATCTGAGGGACCGAGGGCTGGCTATTGTGCTTAGACGGGGTTGATAAGGGTGTCCCCGGCAAACTGCCGGTCTGTGAGGAAGATGCAGGCGGACATGTTAGGTTGCCTTGATCCAAAGGTGGTGCTATCGATGTCGGACAGCGCTCAACACCAGCTGGTGTTACCACCTCCAAAGAAAACGATGACCTGCCAATCACGCTGGCTGTTGCGGGTAAAGAGGTGGCAGGTCTGCGCCCCAAAACAGGTGTGACTGCTGTCCCCCCAGTCACAGAGGATGAAGAGGCCGCGGATGCACAAGATATGGCAGACGGTGATTGGCCCGGCCGGCTAGGCCGCATTGTAGCACACTGAGCTTCCCACTGCAACTTATGCTTCATGTCCATGTGCCGGTTCATGCATGAAGTACTCAAACTATGTATTTTTTGGCCTCTACTTAGCTTTTGCTGACAAATGTTACAGATAACACGAGTTGGGTCATCTTTATCGATCTGAAAAAATGCCCAGGCTATGCAAGGCTTAGCACCCATGCGACCTGAAGAGCCACCACGACTTGTGGTGAGAGGCAGAGTTGTGTTTGAGGATGCAGTTGTTGACGTGCTTTCAGTACTACGTCTCTGTCCAGGAAGGCGCAACCTGACCTCGTCGTCACTAGCATCTTCCTCCACCTCCTCTGCTGACCTCATCTCTTGGCTGACTGTGGGTTGACAGTAAGTGGGATCTCCGACCTCATCATCATCACCCTGTGCGTTATCACACCCGTCGTCCTCAGAGCCAACCTGTTCCTGCCCTGACAAAAAACTAAAGTTGTCGCTCCAATCAGGTATTTGAGTCTTATCATCGTCTTCCTCATTGTCTCCACCAACAGGAGTTACAGTTTGGGAATGAGGGTCTACATTATGGTCAGAACCTTCTGCGTCTGGTCCTGGATCCGACTCATAAAGATTCTGGGCATCAGTGCAGATCATTTCCTCGTCTGGATTCACAGAAGCGCTGGAGTCGACCTCTGATTCCCAGGCTATAGTATGAGTAAACAGCTCTGCAGACTCAACCATCTGTTCTACCTCATACTCAGACGGGCAGCTGGAGATTTGGGAGCTGTGAGGAAGCAAGTGCGATTTGGGTGACACCTTTGAGGACTGGAGTATTTGTGATGTTGAAGTTGATGTGGAGGAGAGCCCACTTAAAGGAGCACTTGATATCCGTTGAAGCACCTGCTGTTTTTGTGCCTCATCTGGAATTTGTAGCGATTGGCATGGCCGTAAGAAAGGGATCTTATCACATTGTCCGCTAAAAGAAGTAGACATTTTAGTTTGGCTGGAAGATGGTCTTTCTTCTGCAGATGTTACTGTTGCTTTAACACCTACCCCACGGACACAACCTTTTTTCCCCTTCCCAACACGCCTATTCCCCTTTCCACCAGCAGCAGGCCTTTTTCCACTCATTTTGGTGGTTAACTAATTCACAACTCTGGAGTTGTTTGCACAAAAAAACAATGGATGGTAACCGAGCAGAGCTGAGTGGCCAAACTGTGGTATTAGGCCAAAACTATTGGCTGGGTTAGATGCAGAAAAAAATTATTTTGAATTTGCAACCTGATGGAGGTCAGTATAGATGGACTAATACAAATAGTCCCACACACTGCTAGAAGCCCAAATTTTTTTTTCAGAGGTACTGTAGATGCAGATAAAAATTATTTTTAATTTGCAACCTGATGGAGGTCAGTATAGATGGACTAATAGACCAAGTCCCACACACTGCTAGAAGCCCAAATATTTTTTCAGCGCTAGATGCAGAAAAAAATTATTTTTAATTTGCAACCTGATGGAGGTCAGTATAGATGGACTAATAGACCAAGTCCCACACACCGCTAGAAGCCCAACTATTTTTTCAGAGCTAGATGCAGAAAAAAATTATATTCAATTTGCAACCTGCTGGAGGTCAGTATAGAAGGACTAATAGAACAAGTCCCACACACTGCTAGAAGCCCAAATATTTTTTCAGAGCTAAATGAAGAAAAAAATTATTTTTAATTTGCAACCTGATGGAGGTCAGTATAGATGGACTAATAGACCAAGTCCCACACACTGCTAGAAGCCCAAATATTTTTTCAGAGCTAGATGCAGAAAAAAATTATTTTTAATTTGCAACCTGATGGAGGTCAGTATAGATGGACTAATAGACCAAGTCCCACACACCGCTAGAAGCCCAAATATTTTTTCAGAGCTAGATGCAGAAAAAAATTATTTTTAATTTGCAACCTGATGGAGGTCAGTATAGATGGACTAATAGACCAAGTCCCACACACTGCTAGAAGCCCAAATATTTTTTCAGAGCTAGATGCAGAAAAAAATTATTTTTAATTTGCAACCTGATGGAGGTCAGTATAGATGGACTAATAGACCAAGTCCCACACACCGCTAGAAGCCCAAATATTTTTTCAGAGCTAGATGCAGAAAAAAATTATTTTTAATTTGCAACCTGATGGAGGTCAGTATAGATGGACTAATAGACCAAGTCCCACACACTGCTAGAAGCCCAAATATTTTTTCAGAGCTAGATGCAGAAAAAAAATATTTTTAATTTGCAACCTGATGGAGGTCAGTATAGATGGACTAATAGACCAAGTCCCACACACCGCTAGAAGCCCAACTATTTTTTCAGAGCTAGATGCAGAAAAAAATTATATTCAATTTGCAACCTGCTGGAGGTCAGTATAGAAGGACTAATAGAACAAGTCCCACACACTGCTAGAAGCCCAAATATTTTTTCAGAGCTAAATGAAGAAAAAAATTATTTTTAATTTGCAACCTGATGGAGGTCTGTATAGATGGATTAATAGAACAAGTCCCACACACAGCTAGAAGCCCAAATATTTTTTCAGAGCTAGATGCAGAAAAAAATTATATTCAGTTTGCAACCTGATGGAGGTCAGTATAGATGGACTAATAGAATGATGCTATGCCCAAAAGATTTTACTTCACTAGGTGCAGTAAAAAAATTGGTATTCTATACACAGGTGTTATATCTTGCAACACAGATAGGCTACTCCACTGACTAAAACACTCTGCAATAGGCCAAAAAGGATTAGCTTTGCTAGATTCAGCCAAATGCTGTGAAAAAAACTTGCACAGCACTGGCACAGACCTGCCTGGCAAAAACTGATAGGAACTCATGTAACCTAGTCCTGAAAAGGACTCCAATTACAATTAGTCTTTACTCCCACAACCTATCTATTTAAGAGCACAGACCTCCCTGATAAAAGTCGTAGGAAATGCTGTAACCTAGTCCTTAAAAGGACTGCAATCACAACTATTCCCTACTCCCAAGCTATCTGTAGATTTGTGCGAAAATTGGCTTGAAATTAACAAGGTATAGCGCACACAGCAACAGCGGTGCCGTCTAACACGCAGCTGCAGCAGTGAGAAAATGGTGGCGACGGGGAAAATGGCTTGGTCTTATAGGGCAAGGACATGTGACATACACTGCCAATGACACATGCCCTTGCTTGTGTGAAAAAAAGCACTTCGCTCCGTGTGTGCGCTGCTGATAGGCTGACAGATTGCACCTCCCCACTGCAAATGCGGGAAAGAGAAAAAAAAATGGAGATCTTCATTGTTCCTGCAGAGATCCATCCCCTGCCCCTCCCCCCACCCCGCTGTACACTCAAACTGCGTATTAACATTAATTTTCATCATTACTGAGAAAAAATCCAGATATGATTTTGGTGCACGAACAGTTATCGAACATAACCTCGAACAGCCGAATTTTTCTCAAATTGTTCGTGTTCGCCGAACGGCTCGAACACCGCCCAAAACAGCTCGAATTTGAGATTGGCGAACAGTTCGAGTAGAACAACGCTCATCTCTAATGCTCACATGGGTTCACCCCGGGCCATCTGCAAAGCCCAAGATGGAGCACAGCAGAGTCCAGTGGACCGGGGAGAGGGAAGCAAGACACGGTTCCGGGACAGGTGCGTAACATTATATACCATCTAATTATAGTTTTATTGCCTATTCTAAGGCTAGGGTCACTTGACAATATGAAAAAATTGGTCAGATTTTCATTCAGGAAAGTGGGATGATTTTATTCTCTCTGGTCATTCAAGTGCAGTCCGTATGCAATCCATTTTTTACTCAGCAGCTATTAACCCCTTTACAACGAGGTCAGTAATAGTACGCAGCTGCGCACTGGGCTTTATGGACCAGCTACATACGTGATCTTTAATGCGGTCCCGCGGCTGAAGTCGTGGTGATCACATTAAATTTCCGGCGCCATATTACCTTAGGGTAGATTGCGTTGTCATCCTGGGGTGTGTCGCCGTCCCCCTCCAACCACAATCGCTGTGATTGGCTGTTCAATTCTGAACAACCACTCACAGCATTTCTCACTGTTTCCGGCAATCCCACCAGATTGCCGGAAACAGTGATGTGCAGCCTAGGATCGGCGCTCCTATGAGCACCGATCCTAGGCTTTTGCCTAGTAACCCCAGCCATGGCCCAAACTCGCTCTGATTGGTGTGATCGCCGATTACATCAATTGCACCAATCAGAGCACGACCGTGCGGAGACCGGGCGGTGACCGGCCTGTGGCCTGCCTGTCACCGCCCCATGACCCCCTGTGATGTGTGTACAGGCTCCAGACGGCTATGATTGAAGCGATCGATGATGACATCGATCTCTCTAATCAGAGTGTCTGACCATAGCGGCAGTGACCAACCTGTGACCTGCCTGTCACCGCCTTGTGACTCCCTGTATTGTCAGCCAAGGCCCCAGCAGGCTCTGATTGGAGCGATAGATGATGACATCGATCGCACCAATCAGAGTGCCTGACCGAGAGGTGACCGGGTGGTGACCGGCCTGTGACCTGGCTGTCACAGCCCTATCACCCCCCTGTGACCACCCTGCAGCTCCTCACAGTTGGTGAAGATTTCTACAGGGTGGTCACACTGCTAATCTCTCTGTGCTGAGTCTTGTAGTGCCACAGAAGCCTCTGTGACACCACAAGACCTTTCTACTACCTGCTCCGGTCTTTGGTCTCCTGGGTCTCCTGCTCTGGATCTCCTGCTTCGGTCTTCGGTCTCCTGCTGGGGTCTGCTCCTGCTGCCGCTGCTGATCCTGAAAGAAGAACAGAGAAGACTTTGGTAAATCCATCTCTGATCTCCCCTCATCCACCCCAATCCCCCCTATCTTTTAACCCCCCTCTCTTTGTTCCGCCCTCTCCATCCCCCTTTTCTGCCATCGAGTGCTGATCAGTACTTGATTGCTCGTCTTTTGGCAGTTTTTTTTTCCGCGCGTCCTGCAGTGGCCGAGCGTTGACCAGTGACTACGTTACTGATCAGCGTCCGTGCTCTCTGTTTTCCAGGACTTTTTTTGTCCCTGTCCATTTTTTCTCCCCCCCTCTCACTTTGTGAGTGCGTGCAACTAGCAGCCGCTGAGCGTTGATCGGTGAGACAAAACACCAATCAGCACTCATGCTCGATACTTTACACTTTTTTCCCACTAATCTTTTTTCTTTTGTAGAGGGCGGTCGCGCTGTCCTATTGTGCGCTGTGCTGGGCCTTACAGTGCCACAGAAGCCTGTGACACCACAATTGCCACTCCTACTGCTGCTACAGAAGACATCTGACAAAAGACAACGGTAAGTAGGATTTTTTGATTCCTCCTCATCCACCCCCATCCACCTCTTCCTTTTCCCCTTACCCATCCGCCTTTCTGCCACCAAGTGCTAATCAGTAATTGATCGCTCGACTTTTGTCAGTTTATTTTTTCGTGCTTTATGCAGCGGCCGAGCGCTGATCAGTGACCATAGATCACTGATCCACACTCGTGCTCGCTGTTTTACACTTTCCCACCTCATCCGTGTGCACATCCAGCAGCCGCTGAGCGTTGATCGATGACATAGTTCACTGATCCGCACTCGTGCTCGCTGTTTGCACCACCTATGGTTGTTCCTTTTTTTTTTTTCAGAAAAAAAAAGTTTACACCAAGCACACTGACACACATACACACACACTCTAAATAAAGTACTGACACACACGCACCACATACATAAGAAAAAAATGTCCCGCTCATCCAAAACTATTTAGCCGAGGAGGCATACGCTTTCCTTGCCTCCGACACTGACAGCGAGGGTGAGGATCCCACCTTTCTTTATTTTTCGGACTCCTCGTAGTCGTCCTCCTCTTCCTCCTCAGGTGCTGCTGAACCACCGTGCAGTCGTCCCAGTAGAGAAGATGAACCAGCGCCCCTCACTGACCCCGTATGGACCTCACCCCCTGAAAATTATGAGCCATGGATTCCTGATTTCGGGGCGGAATCAGGAATCAAGTTTGACTCCACCGGCCTCACAGAACTTTTCAAAGTCTTTATCTCTGAGGATTTTGTAAACCTCATGGTCGGTCAAACTATTTTGTACGCTCATCAATTTTTGGAACAAAACCCCTCTTCATTATTTTTTAACTGGTCTCCTGTAGACGCAGTAGAAATTGTGAAGTTTTGGGGCCTGGTCCTTCATATGGGGATCCTGAAGAAGCCAGAAATTCGACAATACTGGAGTGTTGACATTTTGTATAATGGTCATGACCCGGACACGTTTTGAGGCCATCCACAAGTTCTTGCATTACAACGATAATGCAAGGTGTCCTGCACGCGATGACCCAAACTTTGATCGTCTTTTCAAAGTTCGGCCGGTCATCGAGCACTTCAACAACAAGTTTGCTGAAGTGTACATGCCCCAAAGGGACATCTGCATGGATGAGTCCTTAATCCATTTTAAGGGGAGGCTTGGATTCCGGCAGTACCGAGTAAGAGGGCCCAATACGGAATCAAGCTGTATAAACTGTGTGAGAGTACCTCAGGGTACACTCACAAGTTTAGAGTTTATGAAGGGAAGGACTCCCGGATTGAACCCCCTGTTCTGGGAGTGAGTGGGAAAATTGTGTGGGTTTGGTGCTGGATAAAAGTTATCACCTCCACGTGGATAACTTTTATACCAGTGTCCCGCTCTTGAAGTCCCTATCTGCGCGACGTACCGCAGCCTGCAGTACTGTCCACAAAAATCAGAGAGGCCTTCCGAAGGCGCTAATTGGGCAGATGCTCAGAAGGGGTGAGAGCAGAGCCCAATGTAGCGACCACCTTCTGGTGGTAAAGTACAAGGACAAGAGGGATGTCCTTTTCTTGACCACCATACATGGTGATGGCAGCACCCTCAGCACTGTACGAGGTTCCTCTACACAGGTCATCAAACCAGACTGTGTAGTGGGGTACAACAAGTACATGGGGGAGTTGATCTCACTGATCAACTCCTCCAGCGGTAGAGTTTGAGAAAGGCCAGGTGTGGTACAAGAAGCTGGCCGTGCACATCGTACAGATGGCAATGCACAATGCTTTCCTTATATCATGATGCGCAGGCCAGACTTCTACGTCGTACCTTCAGTTCCAGGAGATAGTGATCAAGGCCCTTATATTTGGCAGTGGTGACGGAGCGGGCCCCAGTACTTCCAGAACTGAAGGACCTCGAATTGTACCAGACCAGCATTTCCCAGGGGAAGTCCCTCAAACAGGAAAAAAAGGTAAGTCACAAAAGATGTGCCGAGTGTGTTCCAAAAGGGGAATACGCAAGGACACCACTTATCAATGTGATCCCTTCCCCGATAAACCTAGCCTGTGAATGATAGAATGCTTCAGAAGGTACCATACTTCTATGCACTACTAAATTAATTTCTGCCGTATAACAACCTGACGAACACCACACAATTGACATAGTGTTCGTCAGGTTGTCCTATGTCAGTTGTGTATTGTTTGTCAGGTTGTCCTACACAACTGACGTATGACACTACATTATAAAATTCACAAATCAGGTATCAGTTCCAAAAAGGGGGCACTTTTGGGGCATTTCCACTGTTTAGGCACATCAGGGGCTCTGAAAACATGACATGACACTCACAGACCATTCCATCAAAGTCTGCATTCCAAAGCGTCACTCCTTCCCTTCCGAGCCCTGACATGCGCCCAAACAGTAGTTTTCTCCAACACATGGGGTACCAGCGTACTCAGGAGAAATTGGACAAAAGATTTTGAGGTCCACTTTCTCCTGTTACCCTTGTGAAAATATTTTTTTTAACATTTTTGTGGAAAAAATGTGTTTTTTATTTTCACAAGTCAACGTTATAATTTTCTGTGAAGCACCTGGGGGTTCAAGGTGCTCACAACACATCTAGATAAATTCAATGGGGGGTCTAGTTTCCAAAAAGAGGGCACTTGTTGGGCATTTCCACTGTTTAGACACATCAGGGGCTCTGAAGACGTGACATGACGTCCACGGACCATTCCATCAAAGTCTGCATTCCAAAGCGTCACTCCTTCCCTTCCGAGTCCTGCCGTGCGCCCAAACAATGGCTTTCCCCCACATATGGGGCATCAGCGTACTCGGGAGAAATTGAACAACAACTTTTGGGGTCCAATTTCTCCTGGTACCCTCGTGAAAATAAAAAAATTGCAGCTAAAAGTTAATTTTTGTGGGAAATGAATTATTTTTATTTTCACAGCTCTACGTTATAAACTTTTGCGAAACACTTGGGGGTTCAAAGTCCTCACCACACATCTAAATAAGTTTCTTAAGGGGTGTAGTTTCTAAAATGGGGTCACTTGTGGGATTTTTCCACTGTTTAAGCACATCAGAGGCTCTCCAAACGCAACATGGCGTCCGCTGTCAATTCCAGTGAGTTTTGCATTGAAAACGTTAAAGGGTGCTCCTTCCCTTCTGAGCCCTACCGTGCGCCCAAACAATGGCTTTCTCCCACATATGGGGTATCAGCGTACTCACGAGAAATTGCACAACAACTTTTGGAGTCCAATTTGTCCTGTTACTCTTGTGAAAATAAAAAAAATTTAGTGAAAAAACGTTAAATGTTCATTTTTTCCTTTCACGTTCAATTAATTGCTGTGACGCACGTGAAGGATTAGTAAACTTCTTGAATGTGGATTTGAGCACCTTGAGGGGTGGCGTTTTTAGAATGGTGTCACTTTTTGGTATTTTCTGTCATAAAGGCCCCTGAAAGTGACTTCAAATGTGATGTGGACCCTAAAAAAATGATTTTGTAAATTTTGTTGTAAAAATGAGAAATCGCTGATCAACTTTTAACCCTTTTAGCTCCCTAACAAAAAATATTTTTTGTGGGAAATGTTATTTATTAACTCTTTTGTGTGACATATCTCTCTGATTTAAGGGCATGAAAATTCTAAGGTTGAATTGCGAAATTCCAAAATTTTCTCCAAATTTTCGTTATTTTCACCAATAAACGCAAGTCATATAAAAGAAATTTTACCACTATCATGAAGTACAATATGTCATAAAAAAATAAGCTCAGAATCAGGGGGATTCGCTGAAGAGTTCCAGAGTTATTACCTCATAAAGTGACAGTGGTCAGAATTGTGAAAATTGGCCTGGTCATTAACGTGCAAAGCACCCTCGGGGGGTAAAGGAGTTAAACATTTACAAGATCATTTACAGTGTCCTATATTACAGAATTGCAATGTATTCACAAAAATCAGATACTATACTGTTGCTCCATATGACATTTGATTTTTTTTTTGCGCACACATAGACTTGAATGGGTGAGTCTCATCCGATTTACAGAGGAAAATCGTGCATGCTGCATTTTTTTCATGTGCAGATTCAGCCAGTTAAAAAAATCATTCATTTGACTAACATTGGTCCGAGTGCAATCCGTTTTTTTAACGGACAGTACTCGGACCAAAAATGTGGTTGTGTTCACGAGCCGTAATGCTAATAAGACTTTCAACCAGTTCAAGAGCAGTAAGTAATTGAATTATTTCATTTATTCAACTTGTATAGCGTCATCATCTTACACAGCGCTTTACAGATATTATCACCATCAGAACCAGAGCACCATCTTTGTATATACATTAATACCAATAGACCATAACAGGTTGCCCTGGTCCATGGCATGCAGTGTAAGGCCGTGTACTTCCTACATAGAATGTCTTTTACTTATATTTTGGCGTGTGCATAGTTTAAGCCATATCTTGGTGCGGGCCTTTCATGTGGAGAATAAAAGTGGCCTAGTGTTATGTAATTGCCTTCCTGCTACCCTTTTTAGTTCTCCCCTGCTTTTAATAATTTCTTATAGGAATGACGTCCATTACTATTCTCATAATTATATAGCTGTACATCATTATAAAATATTACTTACAATACACTGCAGCACAATAAAATACAATAAACTTATTTTACGTAGGTGAATATAATTATCTGAAAGACGTACAATATATGCCGTACCTTAATTCTTCATTCTTAGTAGAAATGACGCACTAGAGGGGCGGACAACATAAATGTTACCTTTTTCATTTTTATATTAAGGAGAACCGGTACTTACAACATTTCTCCACCAGAGACCCCTAAGTCAGTGACCATGGGGTATATGACACTGGCAGCAGTAGAAAGAATTAATAATAAAGTTTTAATAAGTTTAATAATACATTTTTAATTGCAGGGGGGCATAATATTTTAGTAGGAGATACACAATGTGGGTGGAGAAAAGGGACATCACCACCCATGATAGGAAAGTGATTGGGCCACTGAGTTACAAATTTATGTTTTCACATCAACATGATTACCTTGTGGAGTATGGGCAACAAACAAGTTATGCTTCATGTCACTCATGCTGTCTGGCTGATCACTTTTAAAGAAAATAAATACTCAAGAGTTGCTGTAATGGCTCACTTTGGGGATTCGATCTGCGACCTGTTGTTTTGTGGTTGATTCTTCTGTCTGTTGAGCTATTGCTCATTCCCTTCCCTGTCCAAATGCTGATTGTTATTTTGTCTTTATTCTCCCTTCATGGTTTGCTCCTTTCCAGGTGTTTTCCATTTTCCCATTCTGGTTTGCCGTATCACGTTGTGAGTGGGTCTTTATATATTATCCCTTCACTGCACTTCCTTGCTGGCTATACTTCAAGGTAGATTTTTGTTAAGGAGTGCCAGTTTTTTAGCTGTTGGATTTTCCCTGCCAGAATTACGCTGCTTATATTCTTTCTGTTTGTGTTATGACTGCACATGCACACGGGTAGTGTGCAAACCAGGGGGACAAATACCTGAAAGTGATAGATCAATGTTCAGGGTGGTAAAAGCCTTATCTCTGACCCTGGTCTGTCCCTACCTGGCCACGTTGGTTGGCACCCTAAGATAACGCAATGGCGCCCACACTCGATAGCTGCGTACCCTCAATCCTTTTAACAGCTCCTAGTATACCTATGCCTATGAGCAACTCATTTGGGAAAATAGCTTATAAGCTAAAATCTGCAACTGACCCTGCTAGTTCTTGTGCAGACTAGATGTCTTGACTCCGCAGGCCCTAGTGGTACCTGCGGGTGCAGAGATAAACCTAACAGACTAGGAGATGGCAACTCTGACCTAAACTGCCTAAAAGGTTGAGGAGTTGCTTCATATTCCTCCTAAAGAACCAGAGGGCTGAGCAGAATGTGAATTACCTACAAGAAGAGAAGTGTGCTAAACAAAGGAAAGACCCAAGAGTGGGTAATGTAAATAATGAAATACCAAAGAATGAAGCAAGTACTGTTAACAAATATACTTCCTAATGATAAACAGAAGATAGATGCAAAGTATATTGAAGAAACAGCAAAACAAAAACCATTCGATGGAATCTCACAGACTGGCTCCAAACATCAATAGGATGTCAGAACATCCAAATGAAAGTACCACCAGCAGAAAACGCCAGCAGGGCAACAGAATATAAAGCTGCATCCAAAAGGTGATAGGCACACAAATGAAAACACCTGTGTTAAGCTAAGCAGACTGCAGTCAGAAAAACAGAACCCAAACACCCAGAAAAAGGTACGTCTACTTTGGCTTGGCACAAAGAGAAGCCAACCACAGAACACAAACTCAAGGGATCGAATTCAGGAGCATGACAGTTTGTCTACCTTGCTAGCACCTTTTCCTTTTCCCACTGTTAGGTTTCTGGGATTATTCTAGTTTCTTTGATTTTTTGGTTGTCCTTACAATTCTTTCTCTTCCCTTTTATGAATGTGCTTAAAATTTCTCACCCTGGGTCTTCGTGACCCCTTGCACACCTTACTCTCCCATTGTTGGCAGTGTGTTGCAGCCTCCCCTCTGGTCCCTCAGGAGGCACGAGAAATCATTTGAAGGTCTTTTAGGGAGTCAGATCCGAGGTGGTGTTATTAGTTGTGTGGCTAGGTATTTACTAGTCTGTACAGAGATCAGTTAGGTGTAGGTGCGGCTTCTCTCTATAGTTAGTCTTCCTTACTCCCTGTACCCATGTCTGAGTGTGGTACATGCATAACAGTTGCGTAAAAAAGATACTCTGCCCTCTCCATTCCGAAACTTACAATAAATGCTTCCTAATGACAATCTCAACACCTAGTGGTGACATGCCTTATCTAGTGATTGGCATTTCCTAAGTCCGACGAGGAAGAGGAAGCAGAGACCAGCCGGCGACCCAGGGAGCATTGCAATAGAAGCAGCAGGAAATTCATAGAGGTTAGTTTTGCTTCTCGTTTATTCTTGGAGCCTTTAAAAAAATAATAATCAACAAGACAGCTGCCACTTTTCTAATCAGAAATTTCTAAAAGTGGAGGAAATCAATGAGTATACCCTGCATATGACTTATTATGCCATATAGTCGTAACATCTGTGCCAGATGACAGCTCAGCGCGCAAAAAATCAGCCCTCACTCAGCCCCAGAACCCAAAAAAGGGAGCTGATACATGGCTCAGAAAATGGAGCCATTTTTTTTTTTACAAACTTTGGATTTCTTTTCACCACTTCAATTAAAAAGAACCTATACATGTTTAGCATCAACAAACTCGTAATGACCTGGAGAATCATCATGGCAGGTCAGTTTTAGCATTTACTGAACATGGTAAAAAAACAAAAACAAAAGACAATTGTGGAATTGCACTTTTTTTGCAATTTCACCACACTTGGAATTTTTCTACCATTTTCCAGTACACGATATGGTAAAGCCAATGGTGTCGTTCAAAAGTACAACTCGTCCCACAAAAAATAAGCCCTCACATGGCCATATTGACCGAAAAAATAAAAACGTTATGGGTCAGGGAAGAAGGGGAGCAAAAAACGAAAATGCAAAAATGGAAAACCCAAGGTGGTGAAGGGGTTAAACCCCTGGGTCACTGACTTCCACTGCCAGTCATTTAGTTTGCAGTCATTTAGTGCTCTAGTCCTTGCTTCTGTTGGTTTCCTAAAGCCTCCTGTTTTCTGATCCTTTGTGTAAATCTTGACCATCCTCTTGTCTTAGTTCCTGACGTTACCTTTTGGCTCTGACCCTGCTTGGTGACCCTACCTGCTCCTGGTTCACTACTCCAGATTGTGGCCCTTCCATGGAAGCAATCTGCCGGACCCTATTGTTAGACCAGATCCCTCTACAAGGGTGAAGGTCGGGGTACGTCTGGAATCTGCCAGACGGAGTGGCTTGTGCCTAGTCTGTCCCAGGCAGCCTTTTTTGATCCTGTGGCCTCTTACAGACGTGACAATAGTAAACTTAGATAGGTCTTTGCTTGTGACCTCCTTCTATGTTACTTAGCGGAGAGCCACAAAGGATGACTCTTACTTTAGAGTACACATATCTATTACATGGTCATGGTGGTAATGGTGTGGCTGACATGTAATACTACTAACCAAATCTGGACAAAAAGACCAATAATAAATTCCAAAATATAGAAAGCATTTAAAGTGTAAAAAAACAATAAAAAATACCAATACATTTCTCCTAAAGGAAAAAAAACAAATGTATATACTAGACAATGACCATATACAAATATATAAATTTTATTGAATTAAAAAAAATAAATAAATAATATACAATTACTAAAGAAAAAATATTATAAATACTCCATAAAAAAGGCAGTGTGATAAGTCCCACAATGGCGTAATATAATACTGTTTTATTGGTTTAGTCTAATAAACCAATAAAGCAGTAAGGGTACGATTGAAAAAATTCATACATGCAGATATGATATAGAAGTTAAAAAAAAACATGATTTTTGTCAATTTTGCCATTTAGAAATTTATCATTATTAGTATAGGGTCACACTATCGTAATTTCTCTCATCCAAGAGAATCGCGCCAATTATGCTAATCACACGCTTATCAAAATCTGATCTGAAAAGGTTGTCTCATTCTTCTCCATTCTGTCAGTCTATTGAAATCAGACTGCACTCAAATGTTGTCCGAGTGCTGTCCGATTTTTTTCCATGGGCTCATTCACTTGCATGAACAAGTGCGATCCCAATATTGGATGCAAATAGTGCATGCTGAGATTTTTTTTCCTCGGACTGGCTCTGTCCGAGAAAAAAAATCGGTCATGTGCACGGCCCCATAGACTAACATTGGTCAGAGTGCGATCTGATGTTTTGTTGGATCGCACTCGCACCGATAATACTGTTGTCTGCACGATCCCTAATATAAATAAAAACCTTAAATTAGGACACCAAAGACAATAATAATTAAACACACTCATATGGAAATACCCCAAGATAAGGGGTTAACCACAACATCAAAAAACATCAAACATCAAAAAGGCAAGTCATAGTACCCACCGCACGCCATATTTAGTGGACTATGTAACTCATACTGCCCAATACCCAGACACACATTTCATGTATATCTTCATCAAGGGGAATACTACATTCCCTCTGAAGCAGCCAGTAACTGAAACTGAACCTGTGTCCATCAATTAACAATAATACAATAATAATAATAGTAAAAATAATACATAATATTAAAATAAATATACAAATATATTCACCCCAAAAAATCTTCTTCTTATTACCATCATTGCTATGATAGGCAGGCTAGATATTTTTTTTCTACTAATGCAAATATTATGATGTTTTTCACATATTTGTTTCTTAATGAATCCTAGAAAACCCCATTTTGCTTAAGGCATGAAATTCTTTTAAGCCACTCATCTGTTCTGCACCAGATTTATTATCTTACCTTTTAATCTGTAGATTTATTTGTAGCTCCTAGATATTGTTTTATACTGCTGTTTATTTCTTGCATTTACTGGATAGTTTTTTTTTTTTATTAATTCCTCTACTTTATTTTTTTTCCTTTAATTTAAAGCACATGCAAATACAGCCCTACTGCATGTGATTAACTACTGATCTCTATGGCAAAAAAAAAAAAAGAAGGTTTGCGCTTTCATAATTATTTTTCTTTTAATGAAGTAGTTTGACGTGAAGCAGAAAAAACATGCTCCAATAGTTTAGCCTAAGAGCATAATCCTGGTTCCAGGCTGAGTTTGGGGTGTGTATGATGAGGTTGCGCTTATGTTTATGCCCTGAGGGGAAGTGACATATTGCCTGGTTGCCCCTGCTGTGATTAACCTCTTCAGCTCTCATCCTCCATGTTCACCAGGGACGTGTGTATGAGACATACACTCACAAGAGTATAAGCAATCCCCCTTGGTAAATTCCAATCCAATTATCTCTAACCTCTAAACCCAAAACATACTCTCTGGGAATAAGAGACACCCATAGATAAGCCAAGTCACATGACTAGTCCTTCTTATATCTCTATCACAATCTACTTCTACTGTTAATTTTCCAGTCTGTGGAATGAAACTTGTGTCATTAGTTCCGCAGTTTGACAAGATCACGTGCAGAAGAGCTTCAGAGTGATAACATGTGCTTCAAAATAACCCGTTACTATGGGAAAGCAGAGATAGCTTCGATTACCTACCGGGCTTACTCCATAATACGCTTCTTATGTGGCCTTTACTTAGAAAAAGATAGGTAATGGTAGTACACAGGACCAATATTATACTACTAGCCTGAGTAGATAAAGAGGGCTGGTGTCACATACAGTGTGGGAAAGACTAAATGCAACATGAAGAGATGAGGGGAAGGAAGCCCAGACACTAGGGAAAGGGGGAGTGGAGACACCTAGACAGATTTAATGACACCCTGCCTACCCTACCATCCATATATTGGTTCCAGACCAATCACTGTGCAGGAAACCTAAGCTCTGTATATCTGACTCGCCCAGGGAAATATGGGGGACTCGGTACCCCGGCCTTTTACCTTCTTGGGATGTCACGGCAGTCGGCTCCCGGGCCCGTACCCTGGGGTCACTTTTTAAAAGGGGTTTGTTAACAGTTTTGTGTCGTGACGCCACCTGTGGTTCCCGGTAATGGGTACCGGCGCTGCTGCAGACATCTGGAGCAGATGTTAGGGCAGCTGGGTTGGTTCGGCTCCCTACAGGCAGAGCACAGCTCCAGGGCAGTGTAGGTGCAGATAGTGATGCTGGGCGTTGTAGTGCAGGAGCGATAGCGTGGCAGAAATAACTGACAGAAACAGTGGGGTGCAGTCATCCGAGTTTACTCACAGTTCTTTAGGTTCCTCGGGTGCACTGTACAGGTGTTAGCCTCCCACGTCGCACTGCGTTTACCAGGCAGGGGTTCAGCACTCCCGCAAGTATATCAGAAGCACTTAACGGAACCCCTTTTCTGTATGTTCCTCTCTTAGCCGACTTCCCGTGCTGGGTCTTCTCCCTCCTGCCCTGCGGCCCGCCACACAAAGTCCCGATCGGGTACCTTGAGATCCCTCTGGGCAACTTGAAGTTCCCGGACCTTGCTTGGTGCCCTTCACGGCGGCTTAGGTGAGGTTGTGGCAACTGCACCATGAAAGTGCAGAAGCCTCTGGTTTTCCAGCCGAGACCTGAAGTAACTCGGCTAGTCCAGGGATCGGTTCCCTTCTTGCGGCCTGATCCCTCTGACACTTGGCAGATTCGGGCGTACGGGTGCCATCCTGCACTCACCGTACCCCCTGGGATCCCTTCTGTTCCTGGAGCCTTCCTCCCTAGCTCCCACTCCTCTCTCCTTCTTGGGCATGACAGGCCGAGCCTGCCTGCCGAGCAGAGCTCTTGCAGAGCCCCTGCTCCTCTTACTTACTTACTCACTGAATCCCCCCCCTACACATGATGGCTTCCCTTTATATACATATTCTCTAAGTGCTTCCCTCGTCTGCGTCCTCCACCCACACCCACTACATGGTTCCCCCTTACTTTTGGTTCCCCCCACTCCAGCCAGAGACAGGGCAGCAGAAGAAGTGCATAATGCCCTTCCAGCCGGACTGGAGCAGTGTAGTGTTGAATGTAGGTGTTGGGGTCCCGGGCAGTACTCCATCCTTACCTGAGAGAAGGAGATGCCACACCTCTGGGTGAGGTGCAGTACCTCTGTGGCGACTGAACCCTCAGAAGCGCCACATATCCCTAGAGCTAGGCCCTAGATAGAGAGGGTGGGGGTGAGCACTGGTCAATCCCCACTAATAGACTAAAGACAATAAGGGAGACAAACAAAGGGGGAAAACGTAGCTTGAGCAGACTCCAGAGAGATAACACCAAACGTCCTCCAAGGGCACCAGAGAGGAAGCTAGCCAACTGCTGTAGCTCCAAATCTTCACAAGGGAAAATGGGAATTTCACCGGTGACTCCCTGCAGCAGACTGAGAGTTTATAAACACCCAGACCAGGATGTGTCAATCAGAGCAGGAGGGAGGTTGCCGCTGCATTAAAAAGTGAGAAGGATCAAGAAGACATCTGCAATGCCAAACATGAGTGATATCTATTGTAAATTCTACAATAGCTCAGAAACCGGCGAATCCTCGCAGTGCACAGTGCGTGACCTGGGGGAACTCAAAAGTTTTCATTTTAGACTGAACAATAATTAATGAGCCCCATATATTGCTCCATACAGAATAATGGGCCCCACATAGTCTTCCATACAAAATAATGAGCCCCATATATTGCTCCATACAGTATAATGAGCCCCATATAATGCGCGATACTGTATAATGAGCCCCATATATTGCTTCATACAAAATAATGAGCCCCATATAATGCTCCATACAGTATAATGGACCCCATATATTGCTCCATATAGTGTAATGGGCCCCATATAATGCTCCATACAGTATAATGATCCCCATATAGTGCTCCATAAAGTGTAATGAGACCTGTATATTGCTCCATACTGAAGAACTCCATATATTGCTCCATACAGAATAATGGGCCCCACATAATGCTCCATACAGAATAATGGGCCCCATATAATGCTCCATACAGAATCATGGACCCCATATAATTCTCCATACAGAATAATGGACCCCATATAATTGCTCCATACAAAATAATGGACCCTATATAATGCTCCATACAGAATAATGGGCCCAATATAATGTTCCATACAGAATAATGGTCCCCATATAATGCTTCATACAGAATAAGGGATCTCATATAATGCTCCACACAGAATAATGGGCCCCATATAATGCTCCATACAGACTTCCAATGGGAATCTTATTGGTTGGACTCCCATTGATCACAGATAACTTAAAGGGAGTCAGTCACTCCCAAAATGGCCTATAGAGTGTTGTAGGGCAGTGTTCCCCAGCTCCAGTCCTCAAGGCCCACCAATGGATCATGTTTTCAGGATTTCCTTAGTATTGCAATACTAAGGAAATCCTGAAAACATGACCTGTTGGTGGGCCTTGAGGACTGGAGTTGGGGAACCCTGTTGTAGGGGACTTAGCCTCCATAAAAAATCATACCAGTAACAGGTACAGTGCCTGAGAAAATAACTTTTCACTTCTGACTGAAGTGCTTGCTTCCCAGTGTGAGCACTGTCTGAGTGATGTCACTGTGTGTGCACATGCACACTAACACTCCCTTTGCCAGAGTGGCTGGGCGCGATCTTCTCATTGTGTTCTTTCTGCTGATGCCATTCGCTACTCTAAAGTCACATTCAAACGTTCAGTATTTGGTCAGTATTTTACATCAGTATTTGTAAGCCAAAATCTGGAGTGGAACAATCAGAGAAAAGTATAATAGAAAGAAGTCACCACTTCTGCATTTTTCACTCCTGGATTTGATTTACAAATTCTGATGTAAAATACTGAAGGTGTGAACGTGGCCTAATACACAATAAAGAATAGCGAATTGCTTCTGTCACGCCAGGTGTGAGTGCAACACAGAGAGGAAAGGGAGCCCAGACACTAGGGAAAGTGGGGAGAGGTGACCTCCTAATCTGGACTAGTGTCACCCTTTCTCCCCTGCATAACGTCCCTATACAGCCTCCGCAGCTGTCGCCGATCACGTGCCTTGCCCTACTATCCCTGGCATAAGGCTATAGCTGGGGGGGAGGAGATGAGCACTAGTCAACCTCCGCTAGCACTCTAAAGACAAAAGGGGAAGACAACACAAGGGAATAAGAAGTTAGCTTTAGAAGAAAACTCCAACAAGGCACACGGCCTCAAAACTCCAAAGAGGACGTGATGCTGCTTCAGCCAAGTACCAAGTAGAAATGAGTATAACTGGCGACGCCCACCTGGAAAGACCAGGTATATATACACCCAGGCCAGAGGGAGGTAGTTGCTGGGTCCTAAAAACAACCTCCTATCTAGGAAGCTGTCTGCATTGCCAAACGTGGAGATCTCCTGCAAACCATTGCAGGGTGACTGTCACATCTGACACACCCGTGACAGTACTCCCCCCTGTATGAGTGGCCTCCGGACACTCAGGACCGGGTTTCTCAGGATAAGAGGTGTGAAAAAAGCGAACCAATCTGGGAGCGTTCACCTCTGACGCTGAAACCCACATCCTCTCCTCCGGACCATAGCCTTTCCAGTGCACCAAGTATTGCAGAGAACAACGTTGGAGACGAGAATCTACTATCCTCGAAATCTCGAACTCCAAATTACCATCAAAGATCACTGGGGGCGGTGGTAGAGGTGAGGGCTCAACCTTTTGAGTAAGGAACTGTGGAACACATTGTGAATCTTAAGGGCCTGAGGAAGTTCAAGACGAAATGCTGCTGGGTTAATGACGGCGGTAATTTTGTAGGGACCAATAAACCTAGGTCCCAGCTTCCAAGAAGGAACTTTCAATCTTATATTCTTGGTAGACAATTACACAAAGACATTCACATTCAGGTCCGGACCTGGCAAGCGTTTTCTGTTAGCCATACATTTATACCTGTCACCCATGGTCTTCAAATTATACAGAACGCCCTGCCACACCAAGGAAAGCTACGAAGCAAACCGTTCCTCCCCCACTGAAAGTACCAAACTGTGGATGATAACTGTATGCACCGAAAAACGGTGACCTGCCAGTGGATTCTTGACAATGATTATTGATGGCAAATTCTGCCAGCGGTCAGTAGGATGCCCAATCCTCCTGATTTTCAGAGACAAAACACCTGAGGTACAGTATAGACCAAAAGTTTGGACACACCTTCTCATTTAAAGATTTTTCTGTATTTTCATGACTATGAAAATTGTACATTCACACTGAAGGCATCAAAACTATGAATTAACACATGTGAAATTATATACTTAACAAAAAAGTGTGAAACAACTGAAAATATGTCTTATATTCTAGGTTCTTCAAAGTAGCCACCTTTTGCTTTGATGACTGCTCTACACACTCTTGGCATTCTCTTGATGAGCTTCAAGAGGTAGTCACCGGAAATGGTTTTCACTTCACAGGTGTGCCCTGTCAGGTTTAATAAGTGGGATTTCTTGCCTTATAAATGGGGTTGGGACCATCAGTTGTGTTGTGCAGAAGTCAGGTAGATACACAGCTGATAGTCCTACTGAATAGACTGTTAGAATTTGTATTATGGCAAGAAAAAAGCAGCTAAGTAAAGAAAAACGAGTGGCCATCATTACTTTAAGAAATGAAGGTCAGTCAGTCTGAAAAATTGGGCAAACTTTGAATGTATCCCCAAGTGCAGTTGCAAAAACCATCAAGCGCTACAAAGAAACTGGCTCACATGAGGACCGCCCCAGGAAAAGAAGACCAAGAGTCACCTCTGCTTCTGAGGATAAGTTTAACCGAGTCACCAGCCTCAGAAATCGCAGGTTAACAGCAGCTCAGATTAGAGACCAGGTCAATGCCACACAGAGTTCTAGCAGCAGACACATCTCTACAACTGTTAAGAGGAGACTTTGTGCAGCAGGCCTTCATGGTAAAATAGCTGCTAGGAAACCACTGCTAAGGACAGGCAACAAGCAGAAGAGACTTGTTTGTGCTATACAACACAAGGAATGGACATTAGACCAGTGGAAATCTGTGCTTTGGTCTGATGAGTCCAAATTTGAGATCTTTGGTTCCAACCACTGTGTCTTTGTGCAACACAGAAAAGGTGAACGGATGGACTCTACATGCCTGGTTCCCACCATGAAGCATGGAGGAGGAGGTGTGATGGTGTGCAGGTGCTTTGCTGGTGACATTGTTGGGGATTTATTCAAAATTGAAGGCATACTGAACCAGCATGGCTACCACAGCATCTTGCAGCGGCATGCTATTCCATCCGGTTTGCGTTTAGTTGGACCATCATTTATTTTTCAACAGGACAATGACCCCAAACACACCTCCAGGCTGTGTAAGGGCTATTTGACCAAGAGGGAGAGTGATGGGGTGCTACGCCAGATGACCTGGCCTCCACAGTCACCAGACCTGAACCCAATCAATGGTGAGCTGGACCGCAGAGTGAAGGCAAAAGGGCCAACAAGTGCTAAGCATCTCTGAATCTTGGAAGGCCATTTTCGGTGATTACCTCTTGAAGCTCATCAAGAGAATGCCAAGAGTGTGCAAAGCAGTCATCAAAGCAAAAGGTGGCTACTTTGAAGAACCTAGAATATAAGACATATTTTCAGTTGTTTCACACTTTTTTGTTAAGTATATAATTCCACATGTGTTAATTCATAGTTTTCATGCCTTCAGTGTGAATGTACAATTTTCAAAGGCATGAAAATACAGAAAAATCTGTAAATGAGAAGGTGTGTCCAAACTTTTGGTCTGTACTGTATGTCTCCAAGTTCTGATTGACCCACTCGGTCTGACCATTCAACTGAGGGTGGAAGGCAGAGGAAAATGACAGCTGTACCCCCAGTTGAGAACAGAATGCCTTCCAGAACTTGGAAACAAACTGACACCACATCGGAGGGAACCCCGTGAAGCTTCACAATCTCAATTATGAACACCTGAGCAAGTGTCTTAGCATTGGGAAGTGCAGGTAAAGCGACAAAGTGAACCATTTTACTGAACCTATCTACTACTACAAAAACCACCGTTTTGTCAGCAGAAACCGGTAGGTCAGTAATAAAATCCATGGACAAGTGTGGCGGAAGAAGAGTACCAGACGGAAGGGTGTGCGAAACCTTAGAATGTGCGCAAATACTACAAGCAGCTCCGTGTTCAATTACATCCCAATGCAACCCCGGCCACCAAAAATGACGAGAGAGGAGGTCCGCGGTTGCCTTAGCACCTGGATGCCCAGCAAACACAGAGTTATGATGTTCCTTGATTACTTTACGCCGCAGATCAGGTGGTACAAATAGTTTTCCTGAAGGGCAGGAGGCAGGGGCGTCCCCCTGAGCCTCCAGCACCTCACCCTCCAGTTCAGGAAAAAGAGCCGAAATAACTACCCCTTTCTGAAATATCGGGGCAGGGTTCTCATGGTCACCAAAGCATCATGGGACATCATGGGACAAAGCATCAGCCCTGACGTTTTTTACCCCTGGACGAAAAGTGACAACAAAATTGAACCTGGTAAAAAAACAGGAACCATCTGGCTTGCCTAGGGTTGAGACGTTTAGCTGACTGGAGATATGACAGGTTCTTATAGTCAGTAATAACAGTAATAGGATGGACAGCCCCCTCCGACAGGTGTCGCCATTCCTCGAACGCCAATTTGATCGCCAAAAGTTCCCTATTACCCACGTCATAATTTCTCTCAGCTGAAGACAATTTTTTAGAAATGAAGGCGCATGGACGCCATTTACCAGAGGACGAACCCTGAGACAATACAGCACCGACCCCGACATCCGAAGCATCGACCTCCACAATAAAGGGTTGAGAAACATCGGGTTCACTGAGTATAGGTGCAGTGGCAAAATCATTCTTTAAAGAAGAAAAAGCCTGGAGGGAAGCATCCGACCATTTGGAAAAATCAGACCCCTTCTTAGTCATGTCAGTAAGGGGTTTCACTACAGCAGAGTAATTTTGGATGAATTTCCTGTAAAAATTAGTAAAGCCGAGAAAACGTTGTAGGGCCTTCAGGTTCTCGGGACGTTCCCAGTCAAGGACTGCACGGATCTTCTCTGGATCCATTCGAAAACCTGAAGATGACAACAAGTACCTCAAAAACTGCACCTCCTGAACAGCGAAAACACATTTCTCTAGTTTGGCATAGAGTTTATCCCTTAATATCGGGAGCATCTGCTTAACATGACCCCGATGAGTCTCAAAATCAGGTGAATAAACCAAAATATCGTCCAGATAGACCACCACAAACCTCCCCACCAAATGAGGAAAAATATCATTAATGAAATGCTGGAATACCGCAGGTGCATTGGTCAGGCCAAAAGGCATAATCAGACTCTCTAAATGACCTTCCGGGGTATTGAACGCTGTCTTCCATTCGTCCCCTTCTCTGATTCTAACCAGATTGTAAGCTTCCCTTAAATCCAACTTGGAAGAATACCTTAGCTCACACAACCAGGCTGAGCATATCAGGAATCAGAGGAAGAGGGTATGGATCACGGATAGTAATTTGATTTAATTCCCGGAAATCTAAACAGGGATGTAGACCGCCATCTTTTTTCTTCACAAAGAAGAACCCTGCCGCCACGGGCTAAGATGAGGGTCTGATATGTCCCTTCTCCAGACTTTCCGCAATGAAATCCTTCATGGCTTGTCTCTTCTTGCCAGAAAGATTATACAATCTGGACTTGGGTAGTTTAGCTCTGGGGGTCAGGTTAATAGGATAGTGATAAGCACTATGAGGAAGCAAATCCTGACACCCCTTCTCAGAAAAACATCCTCAAAACCAGACAGAAAAGCAGGCAGAATCTCCGCAGAGACAGCAGCAGTGGAAACATTCAGACAGTTCTCATGGCAGTAATCTCCCCATTCAATAATTTCCCTGGTTTGCCAATCCACGAATGGATTATGTTTAACAAGCCAGGGGATACCTAAAACAATCGGAGTAGGGAGATTCTCCAAAACATAGCAAGGGATGATTTCACGATGAACTGACCTCACCCTCAGTTTCACATTATATACAATCTGAGTAAATGCTTTCTGTGCAAGTGGCGCCAAGTCAATGGCAAAGATGGAAATAGGTTCAGCTAAAGCACAGCAAGCGAGACCATGAGTTTTCACAAACTGAGCATCAACCATGCTGACTCCGGCTCCACTCTCAACAAACACGGAGATTTTTTCGATTTTGCTCTCTAGCACCACCTCTGCAGTCAGGACAAAGCGGGAACTGCAGTTTGGCCACAAATGCACCCCTTGTTTGTCCAACTCCAGACTACAGAGAGTTAATCGAGTCTCTTTTTGTTTAGGAATTGAAGGACAGGTCCCAACAAAGTGTCCTTTTTTCCCACAAAAAAACATACGCCTTTTTTCTTGCGAATCTCCGGGGAGATGTATGATGTAGAGACACCCCCTAACTGCATAGGTTCCTCCAGCTTCTCCAGTACTGCTTCACCCCCAGATCGCTCCCTTGGCAAAGGTACACAACCCTGACAAGAAGGCCCCGGAGAAGGAGGTCGCACCTGACGCGCCCCCTGGGCCGTGGGGTACTCGGCAGCCGGGCCTCTGGTTGCTGGGGGATATCACGGTGGCTGGCCCGGTCCGTGACCCAGGGCGGTCAGTAAAAGGGGGGGATACTTATAAGGGATTTAAAGTGTTCGTGAAGCCACCTGTGGAATGCGGCTAGAGGGAGCCGCCGCTGCGGAGGAGTCCTCTGGAGCTGGTGTTACGGCAGCAGGGATGGTGTGGCTCTCCACAGCTAGAGCTAGCTCCAGGGCAGTGTAGGTAGATGGTGGTTGCGCTGGGCGTTGTAGTGCAGGGGGAAAGATGGCGCAGACGAAATAATGGACAGAGGCGGTGCGGTGCAGTCATCCGAGTCTTTACTCACAGTTCTTTAGTTCCTCAGGGTGCACTGTCAGCTTACAGCCTCCCACGTAGCGCTGCATTCACCAGGCAGGGGTTCAGTGCTTCCTCAGGTAGATCAGGGGTACCTGGCAGAACCCCACTTTCACCTGTTCCTATCTAGACACACTGGGTCCGGGTCTTTCTCCCTCCTGCCCTGCGCTGCCCACTCTCAATCCCGCTCGGGTGCTCTGAAGTCCCTCCTGTCCGTCGGAGTTCACAGACCTGCTTGACCCTCACGGGGATTAGAATGCGGCTTACGATCCCTCTGTCTTCTGACAGATTTGGGGCGTACGGGTGCCGTCCTGCACTCGCCGTACCCCCTAGGATCCTTTCTTAGAACGGAGCCTACTCCCTGCTCCCCTCCTGGGCCTCTGTCACTAGGCCTTCGTGTGGAGCAGAGCTCCTACTGAGACTCTGCTCCCGGACTGTTCTTCTGAACTGTCCTGAGCTGTTCTTCTGAACTGCTCTCCTACTGATCTCTCTCTCTACTCGACCTGCCACCCTAAGATGGCTTCCCTATATATACTCCTACCAAAGTGCTCCCCCTAACTACTTCTGACTAGCCCCCTGGGCCGTGGGGTACCCTGAACCGGGCCTTCTGGTGTACGGTGCTGATGGGGGTAGTAGTGGCAACACGATCCCGTGGCTCAGGGTGGTCAGACCAAATTGTGGCGGTCTATTTATCAGTGTTTTGAATGTCCGACTACGCCACCCGTGGATTGCGGTCAGAGATAACCGCCGCTGCGAGGCAGACCGCTGAGGCTGGTGTTGGTGTGCAGCACAGGGGTAGGATAACTTCCCACGAGAAGAGTGTAGCCTCAGGGCAGTGTAAGTGGATGCTGGGGGTGATGGTGCAGGTGTAGCACCCCGAGGGCTTGGTTGCTACAGGGGTATTGCACCTCAAACCAGAGGTGTGATATTCCACTCCCGGGTAAGGATGGAGTGTGGACCAGGACTCGTTTAGCTGCATGCACCACACACACCGCATTTCCGAGGGACAGCTCAACGGTGCTCCCACAGAAGTGCAGGCACGACAGCTTCCGTCTCTGGCTGGAGTGGGGAGGGGAAGGAAAACCCAGTGGTGTAGGAGCAGATAGGGGTGGGTCTCTGGGCATAGGTAGGAGCCCATTGTTTGCTAGTCACCTGGGCTCACACATAGAGGGAGGTATATAAGGTGGGCACCATCTTAGAACAGTGTTCAGTCTGAGGAGGAGTGACAAGGAGCAGAGCTGCTGCATGGGCTCTGCTCCCCAGGCAGGCCTTGTCAGGAGGCCGGGGCCAGAGAGAGAGAGAGAGAGAGAGAGAAGAAGGAACAGAAAGGAAAGTAAGAAAGGAACAAGAACATCAAGAAAGGCCCAGAGACACGAAGACAGAGGGAACCCTAAGGACCCAGGAGATTGCGGGTGACGGGTTGGCAGAGCAGGGTACCGGAACCCAAATTGGTGGAGGCAACAGATTCCTCAGCCAAGGACCGGAGGTTGTGACCACATCTTGGTGCGACCCCTCACTACATCCACCAGGAAAGCATACCATATAGGGTCAGGGAAACCGGAGATAGGTTTTGCCAATAGAAGGCCCGAGGAAGCTGGACAAAGGTGGGTCACTGGTGGGGACGGCCAGAGAAAGGAAAAGAAGGGAGCCCTGTGCCACGCTCTGGAATTGCCTGGGAGTTGGTCGAGTCCCCTGCCTGGTGGACGCAGCACGGCTTGGGCAGTCATCACCTGCAGGATTGACACGAATAACAACTGTGAGTAAAGCATTGGAAACTGCAACCCCACGTCTCTGTGTTTCATCGCCGCACCAGCACCATCAGTACTGGGACGCTCACACCATCACTCCCATCATCCATACTAGCTGCCCTGAGGCTATACTTCTCCCGTGGGGAGTTATCCCATACTTGGCTGCTCTTACAACATCAGCCTCAGTGGTCTGCAGCACAGCGGCGGTCCCCACTGACCGCAATCCACTGGTGGCGTAGTCGGACATTTGTTATTACACTAAGACTGCCACTGGTTTGACCACCCTGAGCCACGGACCGGGTCGCCGCCACACTGAGACTACCACCCCCAGCATCCCACCAGAGGCCCGGTTCCGGGTTCCCCACACGCCCCAGGGGGCGCGTCACAGGCACAGCAGAAATCACACAGAGTCCAATGATGCAGTCCAGGGTCTTTTACTCACAGTTGTTATCCAAGTCACTTCTGTCAGCAATGACTGCCCAAGCCGCGCTGCATCCACCAGGTGAGGGGCTTGGTCAACCCCCAGGCAATTCAGGAGTATGGCACAGGACCCCCTTCTGTCATTTCTCTGGCCTCTCGTGCCCCACCAGTGACCAAACTTCTGTCCGGCTACCGCGGACCGTGTCGGGTAAGCGTTGGCCTCCGCTTCCCGCTATCCTATATGGCGCCTTCCTAGCAGGTTTGGCGGGGGGTCGCACCAATAAATGATCACGACCTCCGGTTCTTGGCTGAGGGATGATTTACCTCCACCAACTTGGGAATCCAGTACCCTTCCACTGCCTGACCCTTCACCCGATATAACGCGGGTTTGCAACGGTTGCTGTCCGTTCTGCTCTCTTAGGGTCCCTTCTGCCTTCTTGTTTCTGGAGCCTGTCTACTCCTCTGTCTCTTCTCCTTCCTTCTCCTTCTCCTTCTTCTCTTCTCCTCTCTGGCCCCGGCCTTCTCTCTAGGCCTGCCTCGTGGAGCTGAGCTCAGGCTGAGCCTCGGCTCCCTGTCAGCTCTCTCTCCCTTCTGAACCCCATTGACTGGACTGAACTGAACTCCCTCCTAAGATGGCTCCCACCTTTTATCTGTTTCTCTGTGTCTGAGCTCAGGTGACCTGCACCCAATGAGCTCCTTACTATGCTCCAGAAACCGTCCCCTCTGCTCCTACATCACTGGGTTCTCTCCCCCCCTCCTCACTACAGCCAGGGACATGGTCAGTTGTGCCTGCATAAATGGGAGCACCGTCGAGCTGTCCCCCGGAAATGGGGTGAGTGTGTGTATGCAGCTAACTGAGCCCTGGTCCACACTCCATCCTTACCCGGGAGTGGAATATCACACCTCTGGTTGAGGTGCAATACCCCTGTAGCAACCGAACCCTCGGGGCGCTACATTCCCCCCTGGTAAACCACAGCACGTCCTCGGGCTGGAAAAGAGTAAAAACAATTGATTTACAAGACATGCAGAATTAAAGTTTTTTTTTTTTTTTTAAGATACAAAACTGCCGACATTATTCAATTCCCTTTATGGGAAACACTTTCATCATGCAAAACATTTTCAATATCATGTAACTCTCCTAGCAGCATATATAGCAATTCTATATATAAAACTTTTTCAGGTAAAACATTTTTTTTTAAGTAAATTCTCTTCTTCACTGGCCACTGTGCAACTTGCGACCAGGTGTCCATTTTTCCATAAAATGCAAACTTGGCAAAACTTTTAACAGGAGGGACCCGTTCGTAAACCCTCAACGTAGGCCCTGGGGTAGCTGCACCTTCGGCCACCTCTAACGGGTTTTTGTTCTGAGGTCAGTTGTTGCAGTTTCTTATAAAACCAGTAGGGGGCACTTTAGGAAGTGCAACTATTTACAGAATTGACCGCTCCCAGTCCTCGGCCGGATAGTTCACTAAGTTGGCTGCTCCCAGTCCTCAGCCGGCTTTAACTGACCCGATGCCGGGTAACTCTATGTAACAGTCTCTTTACCCTGACGGGTAACTATATACATTTGTACGCTGCCGCTCCTCAGTAGCGTGTCCTCCTTGCGCACCTTCTTCCTCATAATATTCTTCAGACCTGTCCGGGTCCTCTGGGTAGCAATGCTCCTGGTACTGTTCCTCTTCCACCCTCTGGACATTGAGGGCATACCACCCTTTTAGGCCTTGATGTCGGGTGCATATTACCCGATCTCCCGGGAACAACTCCCGCTTCGGGTGACCCGCTGGCAGGTGACCCTCCACATCCCTCCTGTCAACATGGAGGTCTGTGGCTGTGGCAGAGTCCCGGATAAACCCCCACCCTTTCTCCTGGTGGAACTTCACCACGGTCCCAGCCACTTTAGGACCGTGCGCTGCATGGGGGTTTCTACGAGTCTGTGTCTTCTCCTCCGCGCTCCTGGCCTGCAGCCGCTCCCTCTTCCGGTGCCGCGCCCGCTCCTCCTTTGCAAGCTGCTCACAGATCTCTCGCCTGCGGACTGCGGCGCCCGCGTCTCCTGTGCAAACCCCATCACATCCTCCCCAGTCTGGTCCCATCCCATCTGGACCTCTTCCTCCGGGAGCTAAGAGACGGCGACTGGCTGTGGTCGGGGCAAGAGCAGAGCAAGCGGGGCCTCGGCCTCTGCGGACAGTTTTTTCCGCTGACTGGGGTGAACCCAACCCTCTGGTACAGGGACCGGCTCTCCATCGGGTCCGGCGAACTGGCTGTACAGGTCAGTCCCAAGGGGTGGTGGCTTCGGGACCGGGGGCGCACGCGGTTGGGGGGCGCCTGGGAAGGCCAGGCCTTGCGACCGGGCCTGGAGCGGGCCGCTTCCGACCGCACCCGGTGTCAGGGGGCACGACGTGGGGCATGGTTCAGCGGCGGTGCTCGCGGCTTGAGGCCCAGGTGTATGCGGCGGGAGCGTGGAAGCTGCAGCGGCTCCCGGGACTTCTGACTCCGCGGCGGGATCCAGGGGTAAGCTTTCGGTGTCAGGACCCGGGGAAAGGGTGTCTTCCTTACCTGCCTCCGCGGCAGCGCTGTTCTCGCCCTCCGGTCTCCTCTCTCTGTCCTCGGGGGCAGGCGCACTGCCGGGTGCTGGCAGCGTCTCTTGCTGCCGGGTCGCTACCCGCCGGGCCATCTTCTCCCTCCATCCGGCGATGACTTCCCTCTGCGCCCGGACCATCCTCCGGTCCAACTCCTCCAGCGCTGTCCACAGGAACTCAGGGTCTTCTGCAGGGAGCTGAGCCATCAGCTCCGTGAGGCTGTACGGGGTCGCCTTGGCCTGCAGCAGGCCGCTTGCCAGGGTGCTGGAGTTGGTGCTCCTCTCCATCTCCGGGTGTGATCTGGCGAGACTGATCCAAACCACACCCTGACCCTCGGTTTTCTTCTCTTTCCGCCCCTGTTGGAGGTGGTCCTGGGGCAATCTCCTGACGATCACTCTCAGGGGCAGCCCCCCCACCTTGATGGACATCTCTACAGCCGCACTCATGGCTGTTGGGGGTGGGCTCCTTCTTTGGCGCCATTCTGGGACCTGGCCCACGATGGGAGGTGGCTTCCTGTTGTCTTTTGGCGCGCACATTATGGCGTCCGTTCTGCCGGGGCGGGCGCCATTTTCAATACAGTGAAACAGTCTCTTTTCAGGCACGCAATACCCGTTTGTGGCGGGCTGGTCAGAATCTTGCCGACTACGCCAAAGCTGACTCGCCCCCTGGGCCGTGGGGTACTCGGAACCGGGCCTTCTGGTGTACGGTGCTGATGGGTGTAGTAGTGGCAACCCGATCCCGTGGCTCAGGGTGGTCAGACCAAATTGTGGCGGTCTATTTATCAGTGTTTTGAATGTCCGACTACGCCACCCGTGGATTGCGGTCAGAGATAACCGCCGCTGCGAGGCAGACCGCTGAGGCTGGTGTTGGTGTGCAGCAAAGGGGTAGGATAACTCCCCACGGGAAGAGTGTAGCCTCAGGGCAGTGTAAGTGGATGCTGGGGGTGATGGTGCAGGCGCAGCAGAAATCACACAGAGTCCAATGATGCAGTCCAGGGTCTTTTACCCACAGTTGTTATCCAAGTCACTTCTGTCAGCAATGACTGCCCAAGCCGTGCTGCGTCCACCAGGTGAGGGGCTCGGTCAACCCCCAGGCAATTCAGGAGTATGGCACAGGACCCCCTTCTGTCCTTTTTCTGGCCTCTCGTGCCCCACCAGTGACCAAACTTCTGTCCGGCTACCGCGGACCGTGTCGGGTAAGCGTTGGCCTCCGCTTCCCGCTATCCTATATGGCGCCTTCCTAGCAGGTTTGGCGGGGGGTCGCACCAATAAATGATCACGACCTCCGGTTCTTGGCTGAGGGATGATTTACCTCCACCAACTTGGGAATCCGGTACCCTTCCACAGCCTGACCCTTCACCCGATATAATGCGGGTTTGCAACGGTTGCTGTCCGTTCTGCTCTCTTAGGGTCCCTTCTGCCTTCTTGTTTCTGGAGCCTTTCTACTCCTCTGTCTCTTCTCCTTCCTTCTCCTTCTCCTTCTTCTCTTCTCCTCTCTGGCCCCAGCCTTCTCTCTAGGCCTGAATTATTTTACTTGGTAACAAGTTAGGAATAATCAGATTTTCTATGTATACCAATATTACCCATGTATAAAACTATATATAGGACTAGATCAATTCGGACAATAACAATAATAAATGTTGTTTCACTGATAACCTTTTTTACAATTTAAAATGATATTTAATGTATGTACTATGTGACTATTGTATTGAGAAATATACTATGTTTCATATCATATAAGGACATTGTATTCCCTTCAACATATATATATATATATTTATTGTGTGAGCGTCTCTTTATGCAGTGCCATTGATTTGGCCAAACCATGATTCATTAAAGGTTTTTTTAGTAACTTGTTTACTTTTGATCTTCTTTGTTCGGTATTTCCTCTGTTGGTCTATTCTCTCTAGGCCTGCCTCGTGGAGCTGAGCTCAGGCTGAGCCTCGGCTCCCTGTCAGCTCTCTCTCCCTTCTGAACCCCACTGACTGGACTGAACTGAACTCCCTCCTAAGATGGCTCCCACCTTTTATCTGTTTCTCTGTGTCTGAGCTCAGGTGACCTGCACCCAATGAGCTCCTTACTATGCTCCAGAAACCGTCCCCTCTGCTCCTACATCACTGGGTTCTCCCCCCCCCTCTCCACTCCAACCAGGGACATGGTCAGTTGTGCCTGCATAAATGGGAGCACCGTCGAGCTGTCCCCCGGAAATGGGGTGAGTGTGTGTATGCAGCTAACTGAGCCCTGGTCCACACTCCATCCTTTCCCGGGAGTGGAATATCACACCTCTGGTTGAGGTGCAATACCCCTGTAGCAACCGAACCCTCGGGGTGCTAAACTTCCTCCACCCACACCCACTACTGATTCCCCCCTACCTTTGGGTTCCCCCCACTCCAGCCAGGGTCAGGGCTCAGCAGAAACATACATTGCGTCTTGCCCCTCCAGCCGGCCTGGAGCAGTGTAGTGCTGGATGCAGGTGTTGGGGTTCCGGGCAGCACTCCCTCCTTACCTGAGAGAAGGAGACACCACACCTCTGGGTGAGGTGCAGTACCTCTGTGGCGACTGAACCCTCAGGGGCGCCACACACCCGTCTATCCCGAAGTTGCCTATCCAGACATATGGCCAAAGACATGGCAGCCTCCTAGGACTGAGGGGTATCATATACAGCCAAGGCATCTTTCAACCTTTCCGTTAGCCCCTCACAAAATTGACTTTTAAGGGCTGAGTCTTTCCATTTGGAATCCGTTGCTCATCTACGGAATTCCAAACTGTACATTTCCACGGACTGAATCCCCTGCTGAATGCAACATAGCTTAGACTCAGCCAAGGCGACTCGGTCAGGGTCATCATAGATGAGGGCAAGAGCTCAAAAAAAAACCCTCCACAGATTGGAGACAAACTGAATCCTGCGGTAAGGAAAATGCCCACGACTGAGGAGTTCCCTGCAGTAGAAAGATCACAATACCAAACCGTTGCTCTTCATTACCGGAGGAGTAGGGACGAAGCTTGAAATACAATTTGCATGCTTCCTTAAACATAAAAAACCTGTCCCTACCTCCTAAAAACCTGTCTGGGAGGGCAACCTTGGGTTCAAGCTGAACAGGCCTACCTGCAGAGACCCCCACATTGGCGGCCGGTAACTGCTGATACTGCTGTTGAACCTCACAGCGGAGTTCATTCACCTCCAGAGACAAACAGCGGAACTGCTCTGCGAGCTCTGCCACTGATCCCATACTAAAGGGGGTAAGGGGGAAAAAAAAAAAGGTGTACGCTCAAAAACACACAAAGAAAAAAAAATGTCAACCTTGTGTCGTTTTTTTTTTTTTCTATTTTTTTTTTTTTTTTTACAAAACTTGCTCGGCTGGTTATAATGTCACGCCAGGTGTGAGTGCAACACAGAGAGGAAAGGGAAAGGGAGTCCAGACACTAGGGAAAGGGGGAAGAGGTGAACTCCTAATCTGGACTAGCGTCACCCTGTCTCCCCCTAACGTCCCTATACAGCCTCCGCAGCTGTCGCCGATCACGTGCCTTGCCCTACTATCCCTGGCGTAAGGCTATAGCTGGGGGGAAGGAGATGAGCACTAGTGAACCTCCGCTAGCACTCTAAAGACAAAAGGGGAAGACAACACAAGGGAATAAGAACTTAGCTTTAGAAGAAAACTCCAACAGGGTACACGGCCTCAAGACTCCAGTGAGGACGTCATGCTGCTTCAGCCAAGTACCAAGTAGAAATGAGTATAACCGGCGAAGCCCACCTGGAGAGACCAGGTATATATACACCCAGGCCAGAGGGAGGTAGTCACTGGGTCCTTAAAACAACCTCCTATCTAGGAAGCTGTCTGCATTGCCAAACGTGGAGATCTCCTGCAAACCATTGCAGGGCGACTGTCCGTCACCTCTGACACACCCATGACAGCTTCAGAGGAGAGGGCAAGAGCAAATACGTGTGACCCATGAGTTTACTCTATCACCGAATAGGTGATTATCCCCACTGCCACCAGTGATAAGTATGCAAATGAGGAGGCGAACAGTGCACCGAACTCTTGTCAATGCCAAGGGTGCACCAAAGGCTCCTTGTATGCATTGAATTTAAAGTTATTTTCACAAGCACTGTATAAGTAACAGGAACACTGCTACTATGGCTTCTAAAGGGGCAAAGTCCGCTCCATACTGCATAGCACATTTAAAATTTAAAATACATTTTGGGGTGACGGACTACCTTTAGGGAGATTTTCCAGTATTTTAGGAAATCTGCTCACAGAAAGAAATGGTATAAAATAACAAAGTGATCGATACTCATCCATTGACTCTGGTGCTCCCTGTCAGTCTCTGCTTACTTCCTCCAACTTTAAAACTTTGAACTTGTGAACTCTTCTTCCAAATGTACAGTACCTCTAGGAACATTCAATGCCTTTACTATCGTTTTGTATTATTTTTCTTGTTTGTGCAGGGTAATGATTCACAGAATAGGTGCTAAATGTATGATCACTGGGGGTTTAACTGGGACCCCCACGATTACCAAAATCTTTGTTCCCAAGTTGACTGTGAGAATGGAGTGTCAGTGAGTATGTGAAACTTTTCCTCCATTCGTTGTCTATAGAAGTGGTTGTCACATGTGCTCACTACTGCCCCATTCACACAGGGACTTTAGATTACCTGTTCTCATGATCGATGAAAGTTTCATGAGAAGAGACTCTGTGGAGAGGTAATAAATGTTGTGTACGGGTCAACCTCTTTAAAAGAGTTGTCCATATTTGGGGTTAAAGTGTGCAGTCATTCTATGTGACTGCAAACTAGTGAATCCTCATAGCATGCACAGGACGCGCTGTCAGGATTCTCTGGTGCAGGTGCCGGATTGAGAGGGCACGTAATCACAAATAAGCAATTTGCATACATGCGGTCACGTGCCAACTAGACATGTCCAGCCTCACTCAATTCACTTGTATTGAATGGGGTCGGACACGTCTAGTCTGATTGTGGCCGGAAGTATACAAATCACATACTTGTGGTCACATAACCGCTTGCTCCCAGCGCCAGCAGCGGAGAATCCTGACAGCGAGCACTGTGAGGATTCACAAGTCTGCAGTCACATGAAGCCCAAACCCCTTTAAGTAACTCAAGAGCAGCACAGTTTAAAAAGAAAACAAAATGTTTACAAAGACACACAATGCGGAGGCACATGAAATTCCAGTATGCACAGCGATTAAATGACAATGAGGTTTTGTGTTTCTTTTTTTTTAATTTTTATATTGTATTTCTCTTTAGAAATGGGCCGCATCTGTCACACCCACTAATGATTTAGTTTCAATGGTCCTGTAAATGCTGCATAGCAGCCAGCTCTGGCTCATACACAGGCAACTATACCAGTGAATAAAAACAGCCTAGAATTTGCTTAAATTGTCTATTTTATTTCTATGCATGTGAATAATAATGTGAAAAATTACAAAGCTTTCCCCCATTGTCTCATGCTGCTGTCCTGATTGGTTATGGTTTGCTGCAGAAGATTACTATACGTAAGCTGCTAATTACAGACAATATTAGCAACATCTAACTGCTCGCTCCCCAGTCATCTCTCTTACCCATTACAAATGGTCAGGGGTCGCATCACTAAAAATGCAAATCTTTCTATTGCTGGGACCCTATACTCCCACATCATCGTGACCGCTCTTTCTATGTTGTTGATCAACTAATGGTGCAAACGTGTTTTATGTTCATTATTTGTATCATTTTCGAAATAACGGCTTTGTATTGTATGCGAAAGCTACAGAATTAAAGAGAATTTGTCACAGTGGACGGACTTTACTGCATATGAAAATATATCTTGGAGATTTGACTGTAAACTTTGGTCCACTTTTTCTCTTAGGCCTAATTCACTCATCAGTTTTTTTTTTCATGTATGCAAAAAAATAATAACAATTTGAGTTTTATTGGTATGTTAGATTATATTTTCAGATGTTCTTCGTTCATGTGTAGTGTTGAGCATTCCGATACTGAAATATCGGGTATCGGCCGATATTCGCGGTATCGGAATTCCGATACTTAATTCCGATACTATTGCAATATCGTATACCGGAATCGGAAGTTCCCATAATGCAATGAGACATTTTCATTTTATTCAGCCAATGAGGATCCTAAGAAGTGTGGGCACATCCTGTTAGGCATGTAGGCATCTTAACTAATGGCATGGCTGTGATTGGCTGCTGAAATGATGTCATGATGCACTATAAAAGCCACCGCCGCCATTTTGAGCTCACTCTGCTGTGAATTCAGTTAGGGATAGGACGCTGTTGTTCTGAGGGACAGTTTTAGCTACCTATTTGCTCTATACTGCTTTACCCAAGCTACTTTCTAAATCACTGTGCCTTGCAGTGCTAGTGCACAGTTCCCTGTGCTGTTCACCGCTATCTGCAAGGTCTGTGTGTGTGAGTGCAGCTCACCCTGTAGTGTGTGCTTCAGCCAAGTCTGGTTGTAGTGCACTCAGTGTGTGTCACTGCCTCATACATTGTCCTTTTTTGCCAATTCATAATTTTTCCTGATATCTCCTATTAGTGTGGTGGTTCCATCTGTATTCAGCTAAATTGGTTCCAAACACACTATATAGGAGTAGATAGAGAAATTTTTTTCCGTCTTGCAGCACTAGTGCACAGTGCTCTGCATCTGTACTGTTCACCGCTGTCTGCAAGGTCTGGTGTGTGAGTGCAGCTCACCCTGTAGTGTGTGCTTCAACCCCGTCTGGTTGTAGTGCACTCAGTGTGTGTCACTGCCTCATACATTGTCCTTTATTGCCAATTCATAATTTTTCCTGATATCTCCTATTAGTGTGGTGGTTCCATCTGTATTCAGCTAAATTGGTTCCAAACACACTATATAGGAGTAGATAGAGAAATTTTTTTCCGTCTTGCAGCACTAGTGCACAGTGCTCTGCATCTGTACTGTTCACCGCTGTCTGCAAGGTCTGGTGTGTGAGTGCAGCTCACCCTGTAGTGTGTGCTTCAACCCCGTCTGGTTGTAGTGCACTCAGTGTGTGTCACTGCCTCATACATTGTCCTTTATTGCCAATTCATAATTTTTCCTGATATCTCCTATTAGTGTGGTGGTTCCATCTGTATTCAGCTAAATTGGTTCCAAACACACTATATAGGAGTAGATAGAGAATTTTTTTTCCGTCTTGCAGCACTAGTGCACAGTGCTCTGCATCTGTACTGTTCACCGCTGTCTGCAAGGTCTGGTGTGTGAGTGCAGCTCACCCTGTAGTGTGTGCTTCAACCCCGTCTGGTTGTAGTGCACTCAGTGTGTGTCACTGCCTCATACATTGTCCTTTATTGCCAATTCATAATTTTTCCTGATATCTCCTATTAGTGTGGTGGTTCCATCCATATTCAGCTAAATTGATTCCAAACACACTATATAGGAGTAGATAGAGGAGCCTTTCTGCAGCATTGGGCCCTGCAGCCCCAGCCAGATTAGTATTAGCCTATTTTTTGCAGCCTCATCTATTGCATTGTAGGTTACCTTCCTACATTGTAATAGCTACAAAAAGTTTGTGATACTATCGTTATTACATCTTTAGGCACATCCAGTGTCTTTTTGTGACAAAAAAAACCTAAATAAAGTTCACCAAACACTCCACTTTACAGTTGTGTAGGCCACATTAGCTCATATTAAAGTCTAGTCCACACTTTATAAAATTAGTGTTTCTTATACCTGTTAGCAGCTGTTCAGGAATAAGCACACTAAGCCCTTAGTACTTTTCTGCCTATCTTTATCAGTCTACCAAGATGAAGAAGGCAGGGAGTAAGGCATGTGGTCGTGGTCGTGGGCGTGGAGTTTCTGCAGGGAGAGGACGTGAGGATTCTGTGCCTGCAGGGAGAGGACGTGGGGATTCTGTGCCTGCTGCGGGCACCAGTGACTCAGCATCCCCCAGTTTTACCAGGGAACAGTCCTTTATGCGCAGCTTTGTAGGAGCTAGCCGTACCCCACTGCTGCGCGAGGACCAAATTGAAGCCGTTGTCGGATGGATGGCAGCTAACGCATCGACTTCAATTAGTTCCAGATCCTCTCAGGTCCTGAGCACTGAAGAGCACCCATCTGTCTCTTCACCACCTGCCAAATTGCCCAGGCAGTCAGAGAGCCCTGGACAGGAGCCATCTCTACTTCTGTTCTCTGAATCTCTTGGCTTGGAAAGAGGGGGCCAGCCAAGCAGAATTCGAGAATTTGAAGAAGAGGTAGTATGCAGTGATGCGCAACCGTTTTGTCTCTCTGAATCTGAAGAGGCGGGTGGGCCAGTGCCTATGGTCAGCAGCACACCTCAGTACGCATCTGATGATGAGACTCAGGTGCCACTTTCTGGTGCGTACTGTGCTGTCGAGACTACCCAGGAGAAGCAGTTGTTTGAAGAGGGTGGTGTAGATGATGAGGTCCTTGACCCATCATGGCGTGAGGGACAGGAAGGTGGTGGGAGCAGCTCTGAGGAAGAGATTCCCCGAACGGCCCAAAAAGGAGGGAGAGGGAGGGGGCAGACTTGGTTGCCTGTAGCCTCCACTTCGGCACCCATTAGGAGCATGGCTCTTCCAAAATCCAAAGCGGGCGCTCCCAAGACTTGCAGTGCCTGGTCCTTTTTTGACACAGTTGCAGATGACATTTGCTTTGTCAAATGCAAGCTGTGTAATCAGAAGGTGAAAAGAGGGAAAAGTGTCAGCAACCTCAATACCACAAATATGTGGAAACATGTGCGGACCAAGCACGTGGTGGAGTTACACAAACACACTGAAGACCTAGGCCAACCTACAGCGCCACCTACCACCTCTTCAGCTCGTGTTGTAGCCTCTTCCTCCAGCTCACACACAGCTGGTTCGGCTTCCTCACAGGATCGCCATGGAAGAATCTCTGGCACTGTTGTACAGAGACACAGTGTAATTCCACCCACAGCACCACTTTCCCAGTCATCCTCACACTCCCAGGCCAGTCTACAGCCATCGTTAGCACAGGCATGGGAGAAAAGGCGCCCATACTCGGCAAACCACCCCCGAGCACAGGCTCTGAATGCTGGCATTGCTAAACTACTGGCCCTTGAAATGCTATCATTCAGGCTGGTGGAGACTGACACATTCCGTAACTTTATGGCATTGGCAGTCCCACAATACAACGTGCCCAGCCGCTTTTATTTCAGCAGGCAAGCCGTCCCTGCCCTGCAACATCATGTGGAGGGAAAAATTAAACATGCGCTACAAAACGCCGTCAGTAGCAAGGTCCACCTGACCACTGATGCGTGGACCAGTAAGCATGGACAGGGACGATACCTTTCCCTCACTGCCCATTGGGTAAATGTTGTGGAGCCGGGTACAGATCTTGAGAGTGGCGCTGTACGTGTTCTGCCAACTCCAAGGATTGCAGGAATCCAGTCTGTACACATTGACTCCTCCTCATACTCCAGTTCCTCTGAATCAGCGCTGCAGGAGCCGTCACGGTCTACCTCCACATCGACCCGTGAACGGTTACCTGTTATGATGACCGATATGAGCACAGCCATGGCCAAACGTCAACAGGCCGTATTAAAATTAATTTCTTTGGGGAATCGAAGCCACACAGCGCAGGAGCTCTGGAATGCCATCAAGCAGCAGAGTGACGTGTGGTTTGTGCCAGCGAATCTCCAGCCAGGCATGGTAGTGTGTGACAATGGCCGAAATCTGGTGGCAGCTCTGGGCCTAGGCAACCTCACTCACATCCCATGTCTGGCACATGTGCTCAACTTGGTCGTGCAGAGTTTTTTGAGGGACTATCCGGATCTTGATGCACTGCTTCACAAGGTCCGCATAGAGTGCGCTCACTTGCGGCGTTCCAGCAATGCAAGATCACGCATTGCAGCTCTGCAGCGCCGATTATGTCTTCCGGAACATCGCATCATATGTGACCTACCCACCAGGTGGAATTCAACGTTACATATGTTGGAGAGGTTGTGTGAGCAGCAGGCAGCAGTAATGGAGTACCAGCTGCAGCAGGCGCAAACAAGTCGCAGTGCGCGCCGTTCACACTTCACCACCACTGAGTGGGCCTCTATGAAGGACATTTGCCACGTTTTGCGTGCCTTCGATTATTCCACGCGGATGGCGAGTGCAGATGATGCACTAGTCAGCATGACTATCCCCCTTATCTGCCTGCTTGAAAAAACACTGCAAGCACTAAGGGACGAGGTTTTGGAAGAGGTGGAGGATGAGGAGTCACAAATGCCATCTGCTTCTCTACAGTCTGCGCAACGTGGTTCCTCACAAAGGCCTAGGCAGGGGACACTTTGTGAGGAGGATGAGGAGGAGTCAATGGATGAGGAAGACATCTGTCCAGAGGAGGGAGGTACACAATGCTCTAGTAGTCAGTATCTAGAGCGAGGGTGGGGTGATGCAGAGCAGGCAGAGATCACGCCTCAAGCAGGGGACAGCGTTTCTTGGCCAGTTGGCAGTCTGCAGCACATGGTTGATTTCATGCTGCAGTGCCTCAGAAACGACCGCCGCATCGCCCACATTCTCAACACGGCTGATTATTGGGTGTCCACCCTCCTAGATCCTCGCTACCGGGACAACTTACAAAGCCTCATAACACCATTGAACCGGGAGCGTAAAATGCGGGAGTACCAAGACGCACTGGTGCATTCCATCATGTTCTCCATTCCAACCGAGAGCAGTGCTGCTAGTGCTTTACAAAGCAGCTCAGTGCGTCGAGGCAGTGGAGGAAGCTCTGCACAAAGAGGGAGCAGAAGCAGCGCCTCAGCACAAGGCAAGACCAGTATGGCCGAAATGTGGCAAAGTTTTGTGTCCCCGCCGCCACAAATGTCTACACCATCACAGACAGCTCCAGTCAGCAGGAGGCAACGTTTCCGTCAGATGGTGACAGACTACATGTCTTGCCCTCTTAGTGTACTCCCAGACGGCTCTTCTCCCTTCAAGTTTTGGGTCTGTAAGCTGGATACATGGCCAGAGCTTAGTCAGTATGCACTGGAGGTGCTAGCTTGCCCTGCTGCTAGTGTATTATCGGAACGCGTCTTTAGTGCCGCAGGTGGTGTACTAACAGACCGTCGCATGCGACTATCCTCCGATAACGTTGACCGGCTTACTTTTCTCAAAATGAACAAGGCCTGGATCTCTCATGAATTTGCCAGTCCTCTTCCAGAATAAATAATTGGTTGGCAACAGTATCCAGGTCTCCTGTTCTGTTCATGTTTCTACCACCTGAACTGTAATCCCTGAGCTCCAACACCGCCAGTTGGCGCTCGGAAGTGCCGTCTGCACAGTCAACACTTGCTGCCGTGTTATTGGGGTTCAGTAACGTCAGCTGTTCTCCTGCTGTGCGGACGGCAATTTCTCCTGATTTGTCCACATCCACTGTACTACACATTTTAAAGTTGCTCCAATTACTCCTCTGGCTCCTCTGTTTTCATTCTTATCCCTGGGCTCCAGCACCGCCAGTTGGCGCTCGGAAGTGCTGTCTGCACAGTCAACACTTGCTACCATGTTATTGGGGTTCAGTAACGTCAGCTGTTCCCCTGCTGTGCGGACGGCAATTTCTCCTGCTCTGTCCACATTCTCACTACTACAGATTTTAAAGTTGCTCCAATTACACCTCTGGCTCCTCTGTTTTCAGTATTATCCCTGAGCTCCAACACCGCCAGTTGGCGCACGGAAGTGCCGTCTGCACAGTCAACACTTGCTGCCGTGTTATTGGGGTTCAGTAACGTCAGCTGTTCTCCTGCTGTGCGGACGGCAATTTCTCCTGCTTTGTCCAAATCCACTGTACTACACATTTTAAAGTTGCTCGAATTACACCTCTGGCTCCTCTGTTTTCATTCTTATCCCTGGGCTCCAGCACTGCCAGTTGGCGCTCGGAAGTGCCGTCTGCACAGTCAACACTTGCTGCCGTGTTATTGGGGTTCAGTAACGTCAGCTGTTCTCCTGCTGTGCGGACGGCAATTTCTCCTGCTTTGTCCACATCCACTGTACTACACATTTTAAAGTTGCTCGAATTACACCTCTGGCTCCTCTGTTTTCATTCTTATCCCTGGGCTCCAGCACCGCCAGTTGGCGCTCGGAAGTGCCGTCTGCACAGTCAACACTTGCTACCATGTTATTGGGGTTCAGTAACGTCAGCTGTTCCCCTGCTGTGTTCACGGCAATTTCTCCTGCTCTGTCCATATTCACTGTGCTACTTATTTAAAACTTGCTCCAATTACACCTCTGGCTCCTCCGTTTTTAGTATTTACCCTGGGCTCCAACACCGCCAGTTGGCGCTCGGAAGTGCTGTCTGCACAGTCAACACTTGCTGCCGTGTTATTGGGGTTCAGTAACGTCAGCTGTTCCCCTGCTGTGCGGACGGCAATTTCTCCTGCTCTGTCCACATTCTCACTACTACAGATTTTAAAGTTGCTCCAATTACACCTCTGGCTCCTCTGTTTTCATTCTTATCCCTGGGCTCCAGCACCGCCAGTTGGCACTCGGAAGTGCTGTCTGCACAGTCAACACTTGCTACCATGTTATTGGGGTTCAGTAACGTCAGCTGTTCCCCTGCTGTGCGGACGGCAATTTCTCCTGCTCTGTCCACATTCTCACTACTACAGATTTTAAAGTTGCTCCAATTACACCTCTGGCTCCTCTGTTTTCATTCTTATCCCTGGGCTCCAGCACCGCCAGTTGGCGCTCGGAAGTGCCGTCTGCACAGTCAACACTTGCTGCGGTGTTATTGGGGTTCGGTAACGTCAGCTGTTCCCCTGCTGTGTTCACGGCAATTTCTCCTGCTCTGTCCATATTCACTGTGCTACTTATTTAAAACTTGCTCCAATTACACCTCTGGCTCCTCCGTTTTTAGTATTTACCCTGGGCTCCAACACCGCCAGTTGGCGCTCGGAAGTGCTGTCTGCACAGTCAACACTTGCTGCCGTGTTATTGGGGTTCAGTAACGTCAGCTGTTCTCCTGCTGTGCGGACGGCAATTTCTCCTGCTTTGTCCACATCCACTGTACTACACATTTTAAAGTTGCTCGAATTACACCTCTGGCTCCTCTGTTTTCATTCTTATCCCTGGGCTCCAGCACCGCCAGTTGGCGCTCGGAAGTGCTGTCTGCACAGTCAACACTTGCTACCATGTTATTGGGGTTCAGTAACGTCAGCTGTTCTTCTGCTGTGCGGACGGCAATTTCTCCTGCTTTGTCCAAATCCACTGTACTACACATTTTAAAGTTGCTCGAATTACACCTCTGGCTCCTCTGTTTTCATTCTTATCCCTGGGCTCCAGCACCGCCAGTTGGCGCTCGGAAGTGCCGTCTGCACAGTCAACACTTGCTGCGGTGTTATTGGGGTTCGGTAACGTCAGCTGTTCCCCTGCTGTGTTCACGGCAATTTCTCCTGCTCTGTCCATATTCACTGTGCTACTTATTTAAAACTTGCTCCAATTACACCTCTGGCTCCTCCGTTTTTAGTATTTACCCTGGGCTCCAATACCGCTAGTTGCTGCTCAGAAGTGCCGTCTGCACAGTCAACGCTTGCTCCAGTGTTATTGGGATTCAGTAACGTCAGCTGATCCCCAGCTGTGTGTCCGGCAAATTCTCCTGCTTTGTCCACATCCACTGTAGTACGGATTTAAAACCTCCTCCAAATACACCTCTGGCTCTTCTGTTTTTAGTATTTACCCTGGGCTCCAGCACCGCCAGCTGGTTCTCGGCAGTTCCATTGGCTCTTGTACCTTCTGCTACCCATCCGGGTTCCAGTACCGTCAGCTGGTTCTCGGCAGTGTCTTTGGCACGGGTACTCCCTCCTGCCCAGCCTGGTTCCAGCACGCCAGCTGTTTCCGGGTAGTGTCAACGTCACTTTGCCTCCAATGCGTTGTCCTGTCGTGTTGCGGTCGGGTTAGCCGACTCTATGGTGCCTGCAGTTTAGGTGACTCCTATGTGGGCTGCGGGATCTGGCAATGAAGGCTGGTTCCATAGTGCCAATAGGACAAGCACCCTCTGTAGGACTGTGGGTTTTGGTAACTGCGGCCGGCTCGCGGCCTTGAACTTTTTTTTTACATGGGTACCTTCTGCTACCCATCCGGGTTCCAGTACCGTCAGCTGGTTCTCGGCAGTGCCTTTGGATTAGGTGCCTCCTTCTCGGTATCCAAGTTCCACCAACGTCTGCTGGTCCTTGGTAGTGCTTTCTGGCACAGGTACCTCCTGCTTAGTAACCGAGTTCCAGTAACATCAGCTGGTCCTCGGTAGTTCCATTGGCTCTTGTACCTTCTGCTACCCATCCGGGTTCCAGTACCGTCAGCTGGTCCTCGGTAGTTCCATTTGCTCTTGTATCTTCTGCTACCCATCCGGGTTCCAGTACCGTCAGCTGGTTCTCGGCAGTGTCTTTGGCACGGGTACTCCCTCCTGCCCAGCCTGGTTCCAGCACGCCAGCTGTTTCCGGGTAGTGTCAACGTCACTTTGCCTCCAATGCGTTGTCCTGTCGTGTTGCGGTCGGGTTAGCCGACTCTATGGTGCCTGCAGTTTAGGTGACTCCTATGTGGGCTGCGGGATCTGGCAATGAAGGCTGGTTCCATAGTGCCAATAGGACAAGCACCCTCTGTAGGACTGTGGGTTTTGGTAACTGCGGCCGGCTCGCGGCCTTGAACTTTTTTTTTACATGGGTACCTTCTGCTACCCATCCGGGTTCCAGTACCGTCAGCTGGTTCTCGGCAGTGCCTTTGGATTAGGTGCCTCCTTCTCGGTATCCAAGTTCCACCAACGTCTGCTGGTCCTTGGTAGTGCTTTCTGGCACAGGTACCTCCTGCTTAGTAACCGAGTTCCAGTAACATCAGCTGGTCCTCGGTAGTTCCATTGGCTTTTGTACCTTCTGCTACCCATCCGGGTTCCAGTAACATCAGCTGGTCCTCGGTAGTTCCATTGGCTCTTGTACCTTCTGCTACCCATCCGGGTTCCAGTACCGTCAGCTGGTTCTCGGCAGTGCCTTTGGATTAGGTGCCTCCTTCTCGGTATCCAAGTTCCACCAACGTCTGCTGGTCCTTGGTAGTGCTTTCTGGCACAGGTACCTCCTGCTTAGTAACCGAGTTCCAGTAACATCAGCTGGTCCTCGGTAGTTCCATTGGCTCTTGTACCTTCTGCTACCCATCCGGGTTCCAGTACCGTCAGCTGGTCCTCGGTAGTTCCATTTGCTCTTGTATCTTCTGCTACCCATCCGGGTTCCAGTACCGTCAGCTGGTCCTCGGTAGTTCCATTTGCTCTTGTATCTTCTGCTACCCATCCGGGTTCCAGTACCGTCAGCTGGTTCTCGGCAGTGCCTTTGGATTAGGTGCCTCCTTCTCGGTATCCAAGTTCCACCAACGTCTGCTGGTCCTTGGTAGTGCTTTCTGGCACAGGTACCTCCTGCTTAGTAACCGAGTTCCAGTAACATCAGCTGGTCCTCGGTAGTTCCATTGGCTCTTGTACCTTCTGCTACCCATCCGGGTTCCAGTACCGTCAGCTGGTCCTCGGTAGTTCCATTTGCTCTTGTATCTTCTGCTACCCATCCGGGTTCCAGTACCGTCAGCTGGTTCTCGGCAGTGTCTTTGGCACGGGTACTCCCTCCTGCCCAGCCTGGTTCCAGCACGCCAGCTGTTTCCGGGTAGTGTCAACGTCACTTTGCCTCCAATGCGTTGTCCTGTCGTGTTGCGGTCGGGTTAGCCGACTCTATGGTGCCTGCAGTTTATGTGACTCCTATGTGGGCTGCGGGATCTGGCAATGAAGGCTGGTTCCATAGTGCCAATAGGACAAGCACCCTCTGTAGGACTGTGGGTTTTGGTAACTGCGGCCGGCTCGCGGCCTTGAACTTTTTTTTTACATGGGTACCTTCTGCTACCCATCCGGGTTCCAGTACCGTCAGCTGGTTCTCGGCAGTGCCTTTGGATTAGGTGCCTCCTTCTCGGTATCCAAGTTCCACCAACGTCTGCTGGTCCTTGGTAGTGCTTTCTGGCACAGGTACCTCCTGCTTAGTAACCGAGTTCCAGTAACATCAGCTGGTCCTCGGTAGTTCCATTGGCTCTTGTACCTTCTGCTACCCATCCGGGTTCCAGTACCGTCAGCTGGTCCTCGGTAGTTCCATTTGCTCTTGTATCTTCTGCTACCCATCCGGGTTCCAGTACCGTCAGCTGGTTCTCGGCAGTGTCTTTGGCACGGGTACTCCCTCCTGCCCAGCCTGGTTCCAGCACGCCAGCTGTTTCCGGGTAGTGTCAACGTTACTTTGCCTCCAATGCGTTGTCCTGTCGTGTTGCGGTCGGGTTAGCCGACTCTATGGTGCCTGCAGTTTAGGTGACTCCTATGTGGGCTGCGGGATCTGGCAATGAAGGCTGGTTCCATAGTGCCAATAGGACAAGCACCCTCTGTAGGACTGTGGGTTTTGGTAACTGCGGCCGGCTCGCGGCCTTGAACTTTTTTTTTACATGGGTACCTTCTGCTACCCATCCGGGTTCCAGTACCGTCAGCTGGTTCTCGGCAGTGCCTTTGGATTAGGTGCCTCCTTCTCGGTATCCAAGTTCCACCAACGTCTGCTGGTCCTTGGTAGTGCTTTCTGGCACAGGTACCTCCTGCTTAGTAACCGAGTTCCAGTAACATCAGCTGGTCCTCGGTAGTTCCATTGGCTCTTGTACCTTCTGCTACCCATCCGGGTTCCAGTACCGTCAGCTGGTCCTCGGTAGTTCCATTTGCTCTTGTATCTTCTGCTACCCATCCGGGTTCCAGTACCGTCAGCTGGTTCTCGGCAGTGTCTTTGGCACGGGTACTCCCTCCTGCCCAGCCTGGTTCCAGCACGCCAGCTGTTTCCGGGTAGTGTCAACGTCACTTTGCCTCCAATGCGTTGTCCTGTCGTGTTGCGGTCGGGTTAGCCGACTCTATGGTGCCTGCAGTTTAGGTGACTCCTATGTGGGCTGCGGGATCTGGCAATGAAGGCTGGTTCCATAGTGCCAATAGGACAAGCACCCTCTGTAGGACTGTGGGTTTTGGTAACTGCGGCCGGCTCGCGGCCTTGAACTTTTTTTTTACATGGGTACCTTCTGCTACCCATCCGGGTTCCAGTACCGTCAGCTGGTTCTCGGCAGTGCCTTTGGATTAGGTGCCTCCTTCTCGGTATCCAAGTTCCACCAACGTCTGCTGGTCCTTGGTAGTGCTTTCTGGCACAGGTACCTCCTGCTTAGTAACCGAGTTCCAGTAACATCAGCTGGTCCTCGGTAGTTCCATTGGCTCTTGTACCTTCTGCTACCCATCCGGGTTCCAGTAACATCAGCTGGTCCTCGGTAGTTCCATTGGCTCTTGTACCTTCTGCTACCCATCCGGGTTCCAGTACCGTCAACTGGTTCTCGGCAGTGCCTTTGGATTAGGTGCCTCCTTCTCGGTATCCAAGTTCCACCAACGTCTGCTGGTCCTTGGTAGTGCTTTCTGGCACAGGTACCTCCTGCTTAGTAACCGAGTTCCAGTAACATCAGCTGGTCCTCGGTAGTTCCATTGGCTCTTGTACCTTCTGCTATCCATCCGGGTTCCAGTACCGTCAGCTGGTCCTCGGTAGTTCCTCAGCTTTCTTGTACCTTCTGCTACATTTCCAAGTTCAAGCTTTTTGAAATGGTTCTTGGTAATCACTCTGGATCTCCCTGACGAGGACCCTGAAGACGAGGACCCTGAAGACCAACCCTAAGAAGACGAGGACCCCGAAGACAATGACCCTGAAGACGAGGACCCTGAAGACCACCCCGAAGAAGACGAGGACCCTGAAGACCACCCCGAAGAAGACGAGGACCCTGAAGACCACCCCGAAGAAGACGAGGACCCCGAAGACGAGGACCCAGAAGACCAACCCGAAGAAGACGAGGACCCCGAAGACGAGGACCCCCGAAGACGACGACCCTGAAGACCACCCCGAAGAAGACCAAGAAGATGACCCTGAAGAAGTTGACCAAGAAGACAAAGAAGAGAAGACAAGCACCAAGATACAGAAAAACAAGAGACAGAAAACCAAGAAGCAGAAATACAAGAAGCTGCAGAACAAAAAGCGGAAGAACATTAAGCATAAGACTAAAAATCAGAGCAAAAGATAATATCTAAATTATAAGCAGAAGATGACTAAGCAGTGTATGGGGGTGAGTCCGTTCCTCCTCGTGGTGCCCCTGGAAAAGACCTGCTGCTGCAGGCCAAACTGAACGCGGACAAATCCTGTTGTAAATCTTTTGTGACGGGCAGAACGAAAGGTGTAATGTCCAACCTTTTATAGATAACAACTACAGGAATGCCTGTCACAAATAAGAATATGATGAAGAAGAAGAATATGAAGAAGATGAAGAAGTAGAATATGAAGAATGTAAAAAAAAGAATAATACGAAGAAGGTGAAGAAGAAGAAGGTGAAGAAGAAGTGGATGAAAAAGATGCTGAGGATGATGAAGGAGAAAGTGTGGGAGAAGTAAAAAAGAAGGTGAAGAGCATGGAAGTAGTGAAACATAAATATCTGACAAAATATAAAAATACTTAACATAGTTAATATTTCCGTAACTCAGAACATAATAAAAAAATATTAATTCCTGCTATTCCATTTGACTGGGCTAAACCTCTATGCCTTTATTGTCTCCCCCACCTCCCCCAATACATTCTACATTATTCTTAGTTGTTTTCCTTCATGTAGAAATAACCTACAAGGAAAGAAAGGGTTTATTTTAATTCCGATATTTATGTCCCATTGACTTGCATTGGTTTCCGGTATCGGAATCGGCGATATCCGATACTTTTTCGGTATCGGTCCGATCCAATCCGATCCGATATTTCCAGATATCGGAAGGTATCGCTCAACACTATTCATGTGTCCAATTAAATATGTGTCCTTTTTTCTCATATGAGAAGAAAAATTGATGAAGGACTCCGTAGGCTGCATCTTGGATGGCATCCATGCTCTGTCCAGTTTTTGGGGGGACCCATTCACTTGAATGTTCAAGTTTGATCCACAAATCAGACAAAGATCAAAATCGTACATGCCTACCTAAGGGTAGGTGCTCACAGAGATTTTTGAGGATTTTTTCTTTTGGAGCTGATCCTCTCCAAAATTCCTCTTTCTGCAGAGGCCTCCGGCTTCTTTTTCCATATATCATCATTAAAAGAGCAGGCGGCTTCCAAGCAGAAGTCCCCTGAAGAATGAAAATCGCTTTTAACTGCTCCAGGTTTTCCGAACCCTGAAGAGGTTAAAAGAAGTAACAAAAGACTGTACATGTGAACAGCAATGTTGTTTTAACATTGTTCTGCATTATGTCCATTTTTTAGGTCCTGCTTCAAAAACTCTTGGAAAACTCTTCCAATTCAATGGGAAATTCACTTTTTATGTTCATATGAAGAGGTTTTTTTTAGCATTTTTATTTCCTGAAGTGGTTTTCAAAATTGCTTGGTAGAAAAAAAGAATGTCACTTCTTTAAAGCACACCCTGAAGGAAACTTTTCCAAACCAGGCACTGTCCAATCAAAAAGGCTGCAAAGAATGATTTAGGAAAGAAAAACAGGTCCAAAAACTCCACAAAAAGGGAGCATTTCTTGTAGTGATTTCCGCTTGAAAAATTCATTGTCTTTGAACGAGTCAAACAAAACCTTGTGCACATACAGTACAGACCAAAAGTTTGGACACACCTTCTCATTTAAAGATTTTTCTGTATTTTCATGACTTTGAAAATTGTACATTCACACTGAAGGCATCAAAACTATGAATTAACACATGTGGAATTATATACTTAACAAAAAAGTGTGAAACAACTGAAAATATGTCTTATATTCTAGGTTCTTCAAAGTAGCCACCTTTTGCTTTGATGACTGCTTTGCACACTCTTGGCATTCTCTTGATGAGCTTCAAGAGGTAGTCACTGGAAATGGTTTTCACTTCACAGGTGTGCCCTGTCAGGTTTAATAAGTGGGATTTCTTGCCTTATAAATGGGGTTGGGACCATCAGTTGTGTTGTGCAGAAGTCAGGTGGATATACAGCTGATAGTCCTACTGAATAGACTGTTAGAATTTGTATTATGGCAAGAAAAAAGCAGCTAAGTAAAAAAAAATGAGTTGATATCATTACTTTAAGAAATGAAGGTCAGTTAGTCCGAAAAATTGGGAAAACTTTGAAAGTGTCCCCAAGTGCAGTTGCAAAAACCATCAAACGCTACAAAGAAACTGGCTCACATGAGGACCGCCCCAGGAAAGGAAGACCAAGAGTCACCTCTGCTTCTGAGGATAAGTTTATCCGAGTCACCAGCCTCAGAAATCGCAGGTTAACAGCAGCTCAGATTAGAGACCAGGTCAATGCCACACAGAGTTCTAGCAGCAGACACATCTCTACAACAACTGTTAAGAGGAGACTTTGTGCAGCAGGCCTTCATGGTAAAATAGCTGCTAGGAAACCACTGCTAAGGACAGGCAACAAGCAGAAGAGACTTGTTTGGGCTAAAGAACACAAGGAATGGACATTAGACCACCTGAAATCTGTGATTTGGTCTGATGAGTCCAAATTTGAGATCTTTGGTTCTAACCACTGTGTCTTTGTGCGACGCAGTAAAGGTGAATGGATGGACTCTACATGCCTGGTTCCCACCGTGAAGCATGGAGGAGGAGGTGTGATGGTGTGGGGGTGCTTTGCTGGTGACACTGTTGGGGATTTATTCAAAATTGAAGGCATACTCAACCAGCATGGCTACCACAGCATCTTGCAGCCGCATGCTATTACATCCGGTTAGTTGGACCATCATTTATTTTTCAACAGGACAATGACCCCAAACACACCTCCAGGCTGTGTAAGGGCTATTTGACCAAGAAGGAGAGTGATGGGGTGCTACGCCAGATGACCTGGCCTCCACAGTCACCAGACCTGAACCCAATCGAGATGGTTTGGGGTGAGCTGGACCGCAGAGTGAAGGCAAAAGGGCCAACAAGTGCTAAGCATCTCTGGGAACTCCTTCAAGATTGTTGGAAGACCATTTCCGGTGACTACCTATTGAAGCTCATCAAGAGAATGCCAAGAGTGTGCAAAACAATCATCAAAGCAAAAGGTGGCTACTTTGAAGAACCTAGAATATAAGACATATTTTCAGTTGTTTCACACTTTTTTGTTAAGTATCTAATTCCACATGTGTTAATTCATAGTTTTGATGCCTTCAGTGTGAATGTACAATTTTCATAGTCATGAAAATACAGAAAAATGTTTAAATGAGAAGGTGTGTCCAAACTTTTGGTCTGTACTGTACCTATTTGCAGCACACAGGTCCCTGAATAAAAGGCATGAATTGAATTTCCAACTGTAAAATGGCCCTTAACTTACCACATACCTATTAAAATGCTGATGTCTTATAAAGCAAAAGGATCTTTGCGTCCATTCAAACACAGAACCCAGACACGATTGCTACCTTTGCACTCTCTATAACTTCACTCCTATTTCCGACCTGTCAATTTTGTTAGTAGCACCCTAAGTGATAAATTTATCCCACGATAACTTGCTGATGGACCTTCCATTGATCTATCTTGATCTGTAGTGAAATTGGGCAAGTGGAGTGGCATCACAGGGGAAATTAAGAATTACATAACTTTTACACAACCGTCCCAGGTATCCTGTGCTCCGCTCCCTTCTCCTGGGTCCACTGCCCTCTGTGGTGCTCCAAGTCAGGTTTTGCAGGTTACTTGGCATAGATCAATGACATCATCTACCTAGACCTATTTAAAGCCCATTGACACACACACCTGTGTCTTGAGAATGAGACTCTAGTGTTCCTCTTTTGGTACGCTCCATTATCTGTACTTCTGTGTTTCAAATTGCATCCATCCCTGCTGGGTTCCATTCCATCTGTCCGTCTGCTCCTGAGTTTCCAGTTAGTCTTAGTCCAAAGGATTCCATGTGTACTCTGAAAGCTTGACCAACGCCTGGGTTGTGTGTGCCCACCCAGACCAGAGGCTTAACGGATAAACCTCACCAGGTGAGCCCTTACAATGATTCCATGTGTACTCTACTCTGAAAGCTTGTCCAAAGCCTGGGTTGTGTGTGCCCACCCAGACCAGAGGCTTAACGGATCAACCTCACCTGGTGAGCCCTTACAATGATTCCATGTGTACTCTACTCTGAAAGCTTGTCCAACGCCTGGGTTGTGTGTGCCCACCCAGACCAGAGGCTTAACGGATCAACCTCACCTGGTGAGCCCTTACAATGATTCCATGTGTACTTTGAAAGCTTGACCAACGACTGGGTTCTGTGTGCTCACCCAGACCAGAGGCTTAACGGATAAACCTCACCTGGTGAGCCCTTACAATGACACCCAATGAAATCAGCAGGTCCTCCAGAAACATACGCTCTTTGGAGTTGCTCTTTGCTCCTTCTAGTTGAGGAAGGTCTAATATGAGAGGCCATCCTCTAATAACCCACAATTCTTTAATGAAATCTTTAAAAAAGGTTTCCTGAACCAAACAAACTGACATCTTGACATTTTTAGTTAATAAATTTCCATATTCCTCATGAAATAAGAATTTTCCATGATATTTTCTAGATCTCTATGTGCACTTCCTCAGTATTTTTCCTCAAGGTTATTCATAAAAGCACCGGCTATTCACCATTTACCAAAAGGTGAAAATATGGACATGTAGTAGTTGTGCTGTATCAATAGAAGGTCCACTATTCTGCAATATAAGGCTATATGAGTTTTTGAAGCAGAAACTGAGCGAAAACGGACTATATGGAAACGTTCAAAAGAATGATCATATTCATATGCATGTCTATGGAAAAACTATTTGATAACATGTTCAGGCTTTTGAACAAGTTTCCAAATGTTTCTCTATTACTTAAAAAGCAAAAAATATGCAAGTTCGGTATTGCTGCAATAGTTCCAACCAGGAGAATCATGTTTACAAGTCATTTATACCAAACAAGGAATACCATAAAAACAAAAACAAAAAAAACAATTGCAGAATTGTGTTCTTTTTGTTGAATATCACTGCATTTTGATTTCTTTCAAATTTTCCAGTAAATTATATAGAGTAAAATGAATGATGCCATTCAAAACTACAGTATATCACCAAAGTGAGTACACCCTTCACATTTTTGTCAATATTTTATTACAGTGCCTACAAGTAGTATTCAACCCCCTGCAGATTTAGCTGGTTGACACATGCGGAATTAACTTGGCATTGTGACATTTGTACTGTAGATCAGCCTGGAAGTGGGAAATGCACTGCAGCAAATTTTTTTTTTTTTTTTTTAAAAACGTTAAAAGTTAATTCAGAGTGTCATTTATTATTCAACCCCTCAAACCACAAGAATTCTGTTTGGTCCCCCAAAAGTATTAAGAAGTAGTTCAGGCACCAAGAATAATGAGCTTCACATGTGTGGATTAAAGATCTCTTTTGCCAGCCTTTTCTGACTATTTAAGACCCTCCCCAAACTTGTGAACAGCACTCAGACATGGTCAACATGGGAAAGACAAAGGAGCATTCCAAGGCCATCAGAGACAAGATCGTGGAGGGTCACAAGGCTGGCAAGGGGTACAAAACCCTTTCCAAGGAGTTGGGCCTACCTGTCTCCACTGTTGGGAGCATCATCCGTAAGTGGAAGGCTTATGGAACTACTGTTAGCCTTCCACGGCCAGGACAGCCTTTGAAAGTGTCCTCCCGTGCCGAGGCCAGGCTTGTCCGAAGAGTCAAGGCTAACCCAAGGACAACAAGGAAGGAGCTCCGGGAAGATCTCATGGCAGTGGGGACATTGGTTTCAGTCAATACCATAAGTAACATACTCCACCGCAATGGTCTCCGTTCCAGACGAGCCCGTAAGGTACCTTTACTTTCAAAGCGTCATGTCAAGGCTCGTCTACAGTTTGCTCATGATCACTTGGAGGACTCTGAGACAGACTGGTTCAAGGTTTTATGGTCTGATGAGACCAAGATCGAGATCTTTGGTGCCAACCACACACGTGACGTTTGGAGACTGGATGGCACTGCATACGACCCCAAGAATACCATCCCTACAGTCAAGCATGGTGGTGGCAGCATCATGCTGTGGGGCTGTTTCTCTGCCAAGGGGCCTGGCCATCTGGTCCACATCCATGGGAAGATGGATAGCAAGGCCTACCTGGAGATTTTGGCCAAGAACCTCCGCTCCTCCATCAAGGATCTTAAGATGGGTCGTAATTTCATCTTCCAACAAGACAACGACTCAAAGCACACAGCCAAGAAAACCAAGGCCTGGTTCAAGAGGGAAAAAGTCAAGGTGTTGGAGTGGCCTAGTCAGTCTCCTGACCTTAAACCAATTGAAAACTTGTGGAAGGAGCTCAAGAATAAAGTCCACATGAGACACCCAAAGAACCTAGATAACTTGGAGAAGATCTGCATGGAGGAGTGGGCCAAGATAACTCCACAGACCTGTGCCGGCCTGATCAGGTCTTATAAAAGACGATTATTAGCTGTAATTGCAAACAAGGGTTATTCCACAAAATATTAAACATAGGGGTTGTATAATAATTGACCCACACTTTTATGTTTAAAATTTAATAAAATTCAACTGAGCAACATAACTTTTTGGTTTGTAAGATTTATGATTCTGTTCATAAAACCTACTCTCGTTTGCAGTTTGAAGGCTCTAACTTATTTGCATCTTATCAAACCAGCTAAATCTGCAAGGGGTTGAATACTACTTGTAGGCACTGTATATCTTTTCATGAGACAACACTGAAGGTATGACCCTTTGATACAATGTAAAGTAGTCAGGGTATAGCTTGTATAACAGTGTACTTTTGGTGCCCTTTAAATAGCTTAACACACAGCCGTTAGCGTCTAAACCGCTGGCAACAAAAGTGAGTACACCCCTAAGTAAAAATGGCCAAATTGGGCCCAAACTGTCAATATTTTGTATGGCCACCATTATTTTCATGCACTGCCCTAACTTTCTTGGGCACGGAGTTCACTCGAGCTTCACAGGTTGCCACTGGAATCCGCTTCACTCCTCCATGACAACATCACATAGCTGGAGGATGTTAGAGACCTTGCGCTCCTGCACCTTCCGTTTGAGGATGCCCCACAGATGCTCAATAGGGTTTAGGTCTGGAGACATGCTTGGCCAGTCCAGCACCTTTACCCTCAGTTTCTTCAGCAAGGCAGTGGTTGTCTTGGAGGTATGTTTGGGTTCGTTATCATGATGGAAAACTGCCCTGCAGCCCAGTCTCCGAATGGAGGGGATCATATTCTGCATCAGTATGTCACAGTACATGTTAGCATTCATGTACATGTTGGCATTAAAGAACTGTAGCACCCCACAACCGGCAGCACTCTTGCAGCCCAAAACCATGACACTCCCACTACCATGCTTGAGCTTAACTATAAGCAAGACACATTTGTCTTTGTATTCCACCCCTGGTTGCTGCCGCACGCGTTTGACACCATATGAAACAAATAAGTTTATCTTGGTGTCATCAGACCACAGGACATGGTTCCAGTAATCCATGACCTTAGTCTTCTTGTCTTCAGCAATGTGTTTGCGGGCTTTCTAGAGCATCATCTTTAGAAGAGGCATCCTTCTGGGACGACAGCCATGCAGACCAATTTAATGTAGTGTGCGGCGTATGGTCTGAGCATTGACAGGCTGACCCCCCCGCCCCTGTAACCTCTGCAGCAATGTGTATGATCTGAGCACTGACAGGCGGACCCTCCACCCCTGTAACCTCTGCAGCAATGCTGGCAGCATTCATACGTCTATTCTGCACTCAACTTCAGTAGTCGACCATAGCGAGGGCACCAAATTTACAATGTTAGGCCAGGGTCGCACTAGCATTATGGCATGCAGTGCAAGATCATCGGAGGTGATAGGCTAATGACCCTTTACTCCTGCTCTGCTGTGAGCGGGAGCCGAATGTCAGTGCTCTGTGCTCCCATACTCTCGCATGAGAGGATCGCAGCACAGTTGTGAAGGAGACAGAGAAATTAATTTCTCCATTTCCTCTGTTGCTGCGATCAGCGGGAATCGCACTGATATCCGAATGCAGTGCGATGTTTCACACGCACACATAGACTTATATACAGTAGGTGTGTGCGATCCGAATCTCCAATCGTGATCCGATCGGAGCTGAAAAATCGCATATGAACACAGATTCATTGATTAACATTGGACAGAATGCAATCCGATTTTTTTATCGGATTGCACTCGTCCAATATAATTGCAAGTGGGAGCGAGCCCTTACCTGTACACTGACTATTTTACATTGTATCAGTGTCATATCTTCAGAGTTGTCCCATGAAAAGATATAATAAAATATTTACAAAAATGTGAGGAGTGTACTCACTTTTGTGACATAGTGTACAACTTGTACTTCAAAAAACAATCTCTTAGGCTGCGTGCCCACTATGCGTTTTGCAAGTGTTTTTGTGGCGGAACTTCCGCAGCGAAAACGCTTAAAAACCGCTTGGTAATACGTGCCCCATGGTCCACAATGATAATCCGCATGTGCTGTGCACATGCTGCGGAAGTTTCCGCTGCGGATTATCGTTGTGGAAAAATACGCAGCATGTCCATTAATTTTGTCGACACGCAGCGTAATTGCCGCCATTGACTTGCATTGAATCGCTTAATATCCGCATGACTACATGTACACATGCGGATATTAAGCGATTCAATGTGCGGATGGTACCTGGGTCTGGAGAAGAGGAGACTCTCCTCCAGACCCAGGTTCCCAAGTACCTGTAAAAAAAAAAGAATTTAAAATATAAAAATACACTATACTTACCCTCCAATGTCCCCCGGTCTCCTGTACGATGCGTCTGGTCTGTTGTACAGCTCGCGGTGGTCTAAAAGGACCTGCGGTGACGTCATTTAGTCATGTCACAGGTCACGCGACCGCTGACATCGACAGTCGCGTGACCTGTCACATGACTCAATGACGTCACCGCAGGTCCTTTTAGACCACCGTGAGCCGCACAACAGACCGGACGCACAGGAGAAAAGACCGGGGGCCATCGGAAGGTAAGTATAATCTTTCTTTTTTATTTTTTACCATTTTTATTCTTTTTTTTAACTATTAACTTGGTCACACTATATAAATCCATGCCGGTTGCATGGATTTATATAGTGTAACCAAGTTGTCAAGCACTTTTCCAAGTGATGCTAAAATCGCTTGGAAAAGCGCTCGATAACCCGCATACAGAAATGCATGCAAAAACGCTTGACAAACGCTTCTCCCTGGCGTGAAAAACGCATGTAAAATCCGCATGCGTTTTTCCTGCCAGGGAGATGCGGAAAAAATCTACAGCATTTCTGCATCGTGGGCACTTAGCCTTATATGGTTATACCCATAGAAACAAGAAAGCTATGGCTCTTGGAAGAAGGAGAGGAAAAAGCAAAACTGCGAAAAACGAAAAAGTAGGTGCTAAACCAAAGTATGCTGTCAGATAAAGTATCTTGTTTTATTTCTTTATTGTTGTTTTTCCATAGACACAATCTAAAATTTTGAAAATATTTTTGATCTCAAATTTTTGTGTGCATGATGAGAAAATCACTGTGCAGCTGGATGATCCACGCCATATGTTGGCTCAGCATTTTGTTGATTAGTATTCTGGAAAGTCTTTGGCTGAACACAACTTTAATGCGGCTGTCAGCAGCACATATCCTCATGTAAACCTAAGATGTGCTGCCGACAATATGCTAAATGTGTGGGGAGAGTACAATCATATTAACGATTCTTTGTCTCCTTATAGTTTTCATTTGTCTTTGTAAGACTATGTTCACACATTGCATTTTTGCAGCATTTTTTTAGCAGCCATAACCAGCTGTCCTGGCAGTTTTTGAAGGTGTTTTTGTAGCATTTTTTGCTGCACTTTTTGGTGCGGATTACTTGTGTGATTTGTCTATAATGAACTTACTTTTGTTCACGAAAAATGCAACTAAGTGTTATTGCAGAGTCTTTGCACTTTCTCATTACTTTCAATGGGTGATAAAACGTTGCAAAAACACTGAAAGAACTGACATGTTGCAGATTTAAAAACACAGCAGTCGACCAATTCAGTCAGGAAAAACAATCAAACCTGTGCATGAGATATCTAAAATCTCACAGCTTTTGCTGTTACTGTAAAAAGCTGATTTTAATTGGTATAAAAAATGCTGCAATAAAAAAAATGCAGGAAAAAACATCTTCTTCCCCAATCTGTGGGTATCAGCCATGTTAAGAAGCTCATGTCTTTGCATCTCTGGTTCAGAATAGTCTTTATTCCTACTGCAGCAGATACAGCTACTGTTAGGCTGTGTGCCTACTATGCGTTTTTTAAGCGTTTCTGCAGCGGCAATTCCGCTGCAGAAACGCTTAAAAAACGCTTGGTAGAAGGTCTGCCATAACCCCCAATGACAATCCGCATGTGCTGTGCACATGCTGCTGAAATTTCCACTGCAGATTATCATTGCGGAAAAATATGCAGCACTACCAATTATTTTGCGGAATCGCGGCGTTTTCGCCGCCATTAACTTGCATTGGACCGCATGACATCCGCATAACTGCATCAGCAGATGCGGATATATCATGTGCCTCAATGTGCGGATGGTACCCGGGTTTAGAGAAGAGGAGACTCTCCTCCGGACCCGGGTACCATAGTACCTGTAAAAAAAATAATAAAATAAAAAATATACATTATACTTACCTTCTGATGGCCCCCGGTGTCCATAGCGATGCGTCCTGGCCTGCCGGCATCTCGCGATCGTCTAAAAAGGACCTGCCATGACGTCATTTAGTCATGTGACGGGTCATGCGACCGCCGACGTCGGCGGTCGCGTGACCCATCACATGACTAAATGACCTCATGGCAGGTCCTTTTAGTCTACCGCGAGCTGCCGGCAAGCCAGGAAGCATCGTATAAAGACACTGGGGGCCATCAGAAGGTAAGTATAATATTTATTTTTTACCATTCTTTCGGTCACACTATATAAATCCATGCCGTTTGCATGGATTTATATAGTGAGACCAAGTTGTCAAGCACTTTCCAAGTGATGCTAAAATCGCTTGGAAAGCGCTTGTCAACCTGCATGTGGAAATGCAAGTGAAGAACGCTTCACATTCGCATGTCCCTGGCAGGAAAAACGCATGTAAAATCCGCATGCGTTTTTTCTGCCAGGGAGATGCAGAAACGCTCAGGAAAAATCCGGAGCATTTCTGCATCATGGGCACATAGCCTTAGTGTAATTTTGCATAACTACAAGACTTCAGCTTGAAAATGAACCTTCTTCTGGAATGTTCATACGTGCCTCTGCAGTGGAGTCAAACTATCTGATGAAATCTCTTCATGTGAGTAATGGTACACAGAGACAGCCAAGAAATGGTGTCTCAAGTGCCCCACACTTGCAGCCTAAATATGGAGTCAGAATAGCATAGGATGTCATTGGTATAGCACAGTAGAGCCCACCTTTTATCATAAATGACTGTCAGCCGGACATTCATACCCCTCCTTTCTTGGTTCTTGTCATCTCTGTGTCTGTCTCTTCCACTTTTACTCCTCCCCTCTGCCTTTTCCACTCCCCTCTCATTCTCTCATGCTCCTTCTCCTCTGCGCATGTCAGCTATTCCCGTCTTTCCTTCTCGTCCTTCCCTGGTTATTTCCGGCGGCTTTTGCGCACCAGCTGGTATTCACCCCTTCCTTAAATGGCCTGGGATTCAACATCCGGGGCACATCGCAGCGTATTTGATGCGCTATCTCTACACAAGCGCTGATGGATGCACCAGACAGGTAGATGAATAGCACTATGCACTTTTATTTTTCTTTATCCTGCACCAATTTGACAGTGACCGGCATGTGCCCAGCATACCTTAAAGAGGTTGTCCACCACTTTATCATTGATGACCTTTCCTTAGGATAGGTCATCAATGTCTGATCGGCCGGCACCCCCACCAATCAGCTGTTCTCAGCATCGGCGGCCACTGGCCAGTAATGCTCAAAGGCGGAGCTGCTCGGTCTTCTGATAGTGGCCGCTGGCCAAGTACTGCACATCCGCTTCCTATTAATTTGCATAGGAGAAGGATATGCAGTACCCAGCCGCGGCCACTATCAGAAGACATAGCAGTTGAGCATTACCGGCCGGCAACGATGACACTGAGAACAGCTGATCGGCGGGGGTGCCGGGTGTCAAATCCAGACATTGGTGACCTATCTTAACGATAGGTCATCAGTGATAAAGTAGTGGACAACCTCTTTAAATTTATTAGGCACCATTTCTACTTTTACCCTATCTACATATTTGGATGCCATTCTTTTACTTCTTATCGTATTTTTGTTTTTGTCTTGCCTGACATGAGTGTTCTTCATTCCTTTTAGATATATTTACCCAACTAGGACATCGGCCTCTTGAAACTCTCACTTTATATTTTTTGTTGCATTTTCATGATATTTTCAGCTTATTAACAGCGTTGTCTGTCCTTTCAGCTCATTAGAAGATAATGTATTTACTTTAGTTTATCCCCTCCTTTTGATATATTTTGTTCCTGTATGCAGCAGTTCTTACCCTCATTATAAAATGCATTTATTCACATGACACAGACTGGATTGTTTTCTCTAACACTTAAGTCACGTTCACAAGTTCAGTATTTGGTGAGTTTTTAAATCATTATTTGTAAGCCAAAACCAGGAGTGGAACAATCAGAGGAAAAGTATACACTAGTGACCAAAATCGAGCCAACACCCTCAAGATTTATGAATTTTTAGCATTTTGCCAATACAAATCCAAATTTCATGAGTGTTTTTGATTTCACAGTAAAGTTTTTAAGTATAAATAACAAAATGTCATATAGAAACACAATATTAGCAGGAAATTTGATCATTTGTCAACAAATTGGACACTATTGTCACTCAGATGACTGTGGGAGAAAAGCCATTTATTTGTCCTATTTTTATATCTAACACTAAAATGTTAATACTTAGTTGGATAGTCCTTGGCCTTGATAACTGCCTGGCATCCACTCGGCATGCTATCTACCAGTTTGCGTAAATTAGATGGTGTGATGATATGAAACTATAATTTGATGATGGCTGCAATGAGTTCCTGCTTGTTTGAAGCCCTCTGTTTTGACACCGCTCTTTTCTCAATAGGATGGAGATCTGGACTGTGTCCTGGCCAATTCAATAGCTGGACATTTTTGTCCTTGAACCAAGAGAGCCATTTTTTAGCTGTACGGCATGGGGCTCCATCTTGCTAAAAGATAAACGGTGTCCTTTCACCAAATACATCACGTGCCGAAGGAATGAGTTTAGGCTTAAGGACTTCCTTGATGTACTTTTCAGCATGAACTGTTCCTTCAATTACCTGCAGCCGACCAACCGCATCTCTGGACACGCAGCCCCCTAGCATAACACTCAGAGGATGCTTCATGGTGGGTACTGTACACTCTGGCAAGCAATCCTCTCCAGGTCGTCGTCGAACGTAGCGGACACCGTCGCTGCCAAAGATGGATATGCGTGTCTCATCGCTCCATAAAACATTTCTCCATTGTTCAATGGCCCATTTAGAATGTTCTTTGGCCCACTGCAGACGTTTCTGACGCTGTGAGGCATTCAAAAATGGCTTTTTACTGGCTTTTTCCTTTTTCCTGTTCTTAACCCCGAGTTTACCAATTGTTGTCAAACACTGTCACTCCAGTGTTGACAAGCTCCTTGTTGATGTCAACAGCAGTTGATTTCCTGTTATTTAGGGCGATTCTAACAATTCTTCTATCAGTCTGAGGAGTTGTAGCCTCCTTCCTTCCTCTACCTGGTTCATTCTTTATCGAACCAGTCTCTTGAAACCGCTTACACACTTTCACTTTCAGAGACAGTATAAGGCTAAGTGCCCACAATGCAGAAATGCTGCAGATTTTTTCCGCATCTCCCTTGCAGAAAAAACGCATGTGGATTTTACATGCGTTTTTTTCCTGGTAGAAGCATTTGTCAAACGTTTTTGCATGCATTTCTGCATGCGGGTTATCAAGCGCTTTTCCAAGCGATTTTAGTATCACTTGGAAAAGTGCTTGACAACTTGGTCACACTATATAAATCCATGCAACCGGTGTGACCAAGTTAATAGTTAAAAAAAAGAATAAAAATGGTAAAAAATAAAGATTATACTTACCTTCCGATGGCCCCCGGTCTTTTCTCCGGTGCGTCCGGTCTGTTGTACGGCTCGCGGTGGTCTAAAAGGACCTTCGGTGACGTCATTTAGTCATGTGTCAGGTCACGCGACCGCCGACGTCAGCAGTCGCGTGACCTGTCACATGACTAAATGACGTCACCGCAGGTCCTTTTAGACCATTGTGAGCTATACAAGAGACCGGACGCATCGCTGAGGAGACCGGGGGCCATCGGAAGGTAAGTATAATCTTTATTTTTTATTTTAAATTCTTTTTTTAACATGTACTATGGTACCTGGGTCTGGAGGAGAGTCTCCTCTTCTCCAGACCCGGGTACCATCCGCACATTGAATCGCTTAATATCCGCATGTGCACATGTAGTCATGCGGATCTTAAGCGATTCAATGCAAGTCAATGGCGGCAATTACGCTGCGTGTCCGCAAAATTAATGGACATGCTGCGTATTTTTCCGCAATGATAATCCGCAAAGGAAGGAAATTTCCGCAGCATGTGCACAGCACATGCGGATTATCATTGGGGCCCATGGGGCACGTATTACCAAGCGTTTTTAAGCGTTTTTGCTGCGGAAATTCCACGGCAAAAATGCTTGAAAAACGCATAGTGGGCACGCAGCCTAACAGAATAAAAATGTAATTGCTTACCTTTTGATGACAAACTGCCTTTAAAATATAAAAACCGCCTTTTAATCGCACAATATCGGTCTTAAATCACACCCAGGTCACTATAAACAAACATAGAATACATATCGCAGAAAAGGGCGTGTGTTCAAGTAAGTATGTCAGTGAAAACGTTCATTAAATATTGGTGATAGTGAAAAACTGCAGGTGTTGCCTCAATTTTGGCCACTAGTGTAATAGAAACACGTCACCACTTCTGCAGTTATCACCCACTCCTGGTTTGGGCAAATACTCAATGTGTGCACATGGCCTTATAGGTGATATACACTTATCGTTATTTTCGTAATGGTGAATATCTGCATTGGTACTGTTTTTTTATACCTTAATACATACCTTATATGTTATACCTCATGTACAGATATCCTTCACAAATGCCTATAAGGCCAAAACGTTGGAAACCAAATCTGTTCTACACTGGTCGGTTGAATAAGGATACGCAATAAATAATTCATCATTCAAGTTCTCCATTTTCTGTGCCGAAGGATTATTGATTATAGGTTTGGCAGAGCACTCAGGGGGCAGCTAAGTCGGCCATCTCCCCCATACACAGGACTGCTCGCTCTGCCAAGAGCTTCTGTGGCACCCAGGGGATGGGGACTACTCGGCGCCCGGGCCTTAATGCCTGGCCTTGGGGGATGTCGCGGTGGTCAGCTCCCGGGCCCGTACCCTGGGGTCTCTCTTAAAAAAAGGGGTTAAATGGAAAATGAAAGTTCGTGACGCCACCTGTGGTGTCTGGTGAGGACCACCAGCGCTGCGGCAGTCCACTGAGGCCGGTGTTACGGCAGCTATGATGGGGTAGCTCCCCACAGGTGGAGCTAGGCCTCAGGCCAGCGGTGTTCGGTAAGGTGCACTATATGGCGGTGACCCAGCCGGGTCCAAGGAAAAAATGGGAGACACACTCACGTTTGGCTTCAGTACCTTTTTACTGGTGGAGTTGCGGTACCGCCCGGAGCACTGTAGGGTGAGGGGTGCACTGCAGGTTTCTCCCCAGTGAGCAGGTATAGGGCCTCCTGTATCCTTGCCGCTTGTGTAGTTTATGGCCTGTCTGAAACTAGGCCTAACTTAGTCCTTGTGTTGCGCCGGCTGACCTGGTGTTAGGGCCTTTTGCTGAAGAGCACGCTCCTGGTATGGCGGAGCCTCCGTGCCTCCTGGTCCTGTTACATGTCAGCTCCTGGGCTATCCTGAGACCTGAAGTCTTCCAGGAAAGATCTGGTTGTTTTCCACAGAGGGTATACTGCGCTGCAGACTCGGAGCCGGTGTCCGGTATATTTCTGGGGTGAGCTTATGAAGCTCCTCGGTACCCGATGCTACTGTTCCACTAGCCTTCGGCCTACTCTGGGCCCTCACTAGGCTATACACACTGGCAGTAAGCTGGCTGCCTCTTCTGCCGCTCTTTAGAGCGTCGGCAACGCTCCTAGCTGTCTCTCTCTGAGCTGCTTGCAGCAGACTCCAAACAACTCCTCTCAGCAGAAACCTGCTGAGTCACTAACCTTCTGTGTCTCAGCAGAGACTCCTGACTGGACTCACTCCTTAGACAACTGACTGAACTCCCTCTCTTCCTGCCTCCACCCTCCTTTATATATTCCCTAAAGGGCTCCCTCTGGTGGTTCTGAGGTAGGGTGGAGGTGTGTGTATGCTCTGAGGGCCTCTTGTGGAGAAAACCTGAAATGCACCCCCCTTTGGTCTGTGACTCCATGCACAGCAGGGAGTCACATTCCCCCCTAGTTAAAGTCAGCACTCCCGGGCTGAAGCACATTTTGTAAACAATAGAAATAACAAGCTTCCCTTTATGGGAGGTTAGAACACTTGAACATTGCATAACAAAACATGAATAAAAATATATATATACATTGCAAAAGCAGTAGGCAGTGAGCAACCAGAAAGTCCAAGTCTCTTCCGGAGAGGTTGCTCAAAGGGGCACTCCAGGGAGCGCAAATATTTACAAAGAAAATCTTTGGGCTGCACAAAGTCCTCAGCCTCAGAGTTCATATATAAGGAATAAACAGGTTAGGGTTAAAGTGTCCATATCACTTGAATTGTCCATTCAAAGGGAAGACATATAAGTTACACACATTAATACAATACGTAGTATAATACATAATACCTCAGGGGTAACTATCTACATTCTCAGAAATTGTACTATTTTATTCAATGTACCTAGCAGGGGGTTTACCTCTCGTGCTGCGTACTGATCTGCGTAATGCAGTGGTCTGTGGGGTATCAATGTCTGTATCATCAGTTACCCTGTCTGCCCTTCGTGTGGGTAAGTTGTAAAATTGCCTTAACATCTCTATGGGACTGGCAAGTGTACCATTGGCTGGGCCTTCTTGCTCTGCTCCAGCCGGAGATCCTTCTTGAGCTGGCTCTTCAGCAGCACTTACAGGCCCAACTTGCTGTAGAGAGTTTTCTGGTTGCTGGAAGAAGTGGAGTACTGGGACGATTACCGCTCCTCCTATTTGAGGCCAATCTGCCGGGAAGTCACCTAAGTCAGTATGGATTACTGCTTCTTCAGGTTCCTCCTGGATGATGAGGGGCACTTCTTCTTGGGGTTTTAGCAGATCCAGACACAACTTTAGATGGTCCCGAGATACTGTTGCAGCGGTTCTCCCTCCATCTTTGCTGATCAAACATGTCTTCCTGTTGTCAAACCTTGAATTCAACACAGTGTAGGGTTCTCTCTCCCACTGGTCATCAAGCTTGTGGTTCCTCCGCTTCCTTTTCAATACCACTTCTCCTGGTGTGAAGGGTTCTGCTGGTGCACTTCTGTTGTATTGCGCCTCTTGTTTATCCCTCACCCGAGTGAGACTGTCTTCGACACAGGCTTGTACTCTTCTGTACTGCTCCTGTCTGGCTGTGTCCCAGTCCTCAGTGGTCGCATCAGCTTCAGGTTCTACCACACCAAGCTCCAGGTCCATGGGCAACTTCCCAGGTCTTGCCCGCATTAGATATGCCAGAGTGCAATTGGTGGAGCTTACTGGTATGTGATTATACAGATCCACTAAGTCAGGTAGCAGGTCTGGCCACTGGTTTCTCTCTTCTAGTGGTATGGTCTTCAGTAGATCGATGATGATATTGTTCATCTTTTCACAGAGACCGTTAGTTTGGGGGTGGTACGGTGTAGTCCTGATCTTTTTACACCCGTACAGATGGCAGAACTCTTTGAACAATTCAGCCTCAAAGGCCGGGCCTTGGTCAGTCAGTACCTGCTCAGGGTATCCATGGGGTCTGCAGAAGTACGCTTGAAACGTCTTGGCTGCTGTGTCTGCTGTCAGGTCTTTGACAGGGACGACCACCAGGAACCTGGAGTAGTGATCCACCATGGTCAGGGCATAGGAGTATCCTGATCGACTAGGTGACAACTTGACATGGTCCAGGGCCACAATCTCCAAAGGGCGAGTCGTCTTGATGGGTTGCAGAGGTGCCTTCTGGCTGCTGTAGTCTCTTCTTCTGAGGCCACAGGGTCCACAGTCTCTGCACCACCTCTCAATGGAGCTGCGCATCCCCACCCAGTAGAATCGGCACTTCAACAGGGTCTCTAGCTTTTTCCAGCCAAAGTGCCCCGCTTGATTGTGGTAGGCCTCCAACACCATCTGGATGTCCGTCTTAGGGACCACTATCTGCCACACCATCTCGTGGGTTTTGGGATTGACGTACCTCCGGCACAACTTCTCACGGTAGATAAACAGCCGGCTTCTCTCATTCCACAGCTACTTTGCTTGGAGAGACGCATCCTTCTCCAGGGAGGAACCTTCTTGGGTTATCAGTTCCTTGATACGGCTGACAACCGGGTCGCTGTCCTGGGTCTCTTTCCAGCTGTGGTGAGGCAAGGGGTTTAACGTCTTACCACATTGCCTCCTGGAGGCTCGTAGCTCGTGGGTCATCCCATTCCGGTGGAAGGCAGGTAGTTCAACCTCTTCCAGGTCATCCACTTCTTCTTCTGTGTCTGACTGGTGAGGCATCCTGGACAGGGCATCGGCGTTGGCATTCTTGCGGCCCGCCCGGTACTTTATGGTGAATTGGTAGTTTGACAGCCGAGCCATCCATCGTTGTTCCATGGCTCCCAGCTTGGCTGTTTCAAGATGAGTTAAGGGGTTATTGTCAGTGTAGGCAGTGAACTTGCTGGAGGCTAGGTAGTGCTTGAACCTTTCTGTAATGGCCCAGACCAAGGCCAGAAACTCCAACTTGAAGCTGCTATAGTTCTCTGGGTTCCTCTCGGTCGGGCAGAGCTTCCTGCTTGCATATGCGATGACTTTCTCCTGGCTATTCTGCTTCTGACTTAGGACAGCTCCCAATCCTTCATTGCTGGCATCAGTATACAGCAGGAACGGTTGGCTGTAGTCAGGGTAGGCTAGGATCTCATCACCTGTCAGGATCTCCTTCATTTCTTGAAATGATTCAGCCTGTTCTTTACCCCAGTGGAACAGTGGATTTCTGCCCTTGGGGGACTGTCCTACCAGGAGGTCTTGCAGAGGTGCTGCTCTCTTGGTGTAATCTTTTACAAACCTCCGGTAGTATCCTATCAGTCCCAGGAACTGACGCACCTCCTTGAGGTTCTTCGGCTCCGGCCATTTCTGGATGGCAGTGACCTTCTCCGGGTCTGGTGCTACCCCTTCAGGACTGACAATGTGTCCCAGGTACTGTACCTTCTTCTAGAGCAGGTGGCACTTGGAGGGCTTCAACTTCATCCCATACTGGGTCAGTGACTCAAATACCTCCGCCAGGTGCTTCAAGTGGTCCTCATACGTCTTGGAGTACACAATTACGTCATCCAGGTATAATAACACAGTCTCGAAGTTGCGGTGTCCCAGGCAGCACTCCATCAATCTCTGGAACGTTCCGGGGGCATTGCAGAGTCCAAACGGCATACTGTTGAACTCGCAGAGTCCCATCGGGGTTGTGAAGGCCGTCTTCTCCCGATCCTCCTCAGCCACAGCTACTTGCCAGTACCCACTAGTGAGGTCAAGGGTGGAAAAGTAATTTGCAGACTTCAAGGCAGCCAGGGATTCCTCAATACGTGGTAAAGGGTATGCATCTTTATGTGTAATGCGATTTACTTGACAGTAATCTACGCACATTCTCATGCTTCCATCCTTCTTCCTGACTAGAACTAGGGGAGCTGCCCAGGGACTACAACTATCCCTTACTACCCCTGCCTTCTTCATGTCATGCAACATCTCCTTGGCTTTCTGGTAGTGTGCTGGAGGTATAGGCCTGTACCGTTCCTTGATGGGGGGATGGTTGCCTGTGGGGATGTGATGTTGTACCCCCTTAATCCTCCCAAAGTCAAGCGGGTGTTTGCTGAATACCTGCTCGTATTCCTCAACCACCCGGTGTACTCCCTGTTTCTGGTGGGCAGGAGTGGTGTCTGTCCCAACGTGGAGCTGTTGACACCAATCCCCCTCCTGTGTTGTAGGGTCATTATCCTCCACTTGGTCTGGGGAGGTTAAGGACTCAGCCCTGTGAATAGAGTTATTATTTACAGTGTAGAGTTTCGCAATAGTGGCATAACGTGGCAATTTAACCTCGTCATCCCCATAGTTAAGAAGACGGACGGGCACCCTCCCATTGCGTACATCTACTACCCCCCTGGCGGTTAAGAGTGTAGGTCTGTGCTCTGAGCTAAGGGGTTCTACTACCACCTGGTAGCTCTGTCCTTTAAGACCTATTGCTGCTCTACACCAGATAAGCATTTCACTCATTGGGGGAATTACAATGGGTACCGGGTCAGTTACCCACACGTTACCAATCTCACCGCCGGTCAGCTTCGCTTGCTGCTGGTACGTCAGGGCTCGGATCTCCTTCTGGATCGCTCTCCTCTGCCCTGGTCTGGCAACGTCAGCGAGCTGTTGGAGTAAAAACACAACCTCCTCCAAACAGTTACCAACAATGTTAGTGCCTAGTACCATATTCAGTCCATTTTCCTCATTGACAGTCTTCACTACAATGAGTCCCTGGTCCTTTAACTCCACTCTCCCCACTTTTACTGCTACATTCTTAACCCCGAGTAGGTCAAGAGGGAGGCCGTTAGAGGCATATACTGAAAAGTCTGGGTTTGGGGGTTGGAGACTATCCATGGACCAGTATTTGCTATAGAGCATATCAGGTATGATTGTTACCTGGGATCCGGTGTCCAGCAGGGCAGGTATCGCAATGCCGTCAAGTATGATGGATAGGAAAGGTCTTCCTCCCACGAACCTGCGGTGCCAGTCTGAGGGGCCTGCTGAGTCTATTCCTGGGTGCTGGCCCTCGGACCCAGGGTTTGCTCGTTTAAAGGACATTGGTGCACTGTGTGACCTGCCTTCTGGCAGCGGTGGCAGACGAACTCTTGGTGAGGATGGCGCTGGTTGTTGGTCCTTCCTGGGGGTGGCGTTGTCCTCCTCCGGGGTGGCGACGTCCTCCTTCTCCTCCGGTTCATCCAGGGGACATCCTCAGGGCAGTCGGCTAGCAGGATCTTTCCTTCCGTCTCTGGCTCAGTCCGTAGTTGCAGGGCACTCATCACAGTGGCCAGGTTTTTGGTCAGCTGGCGCACTTCTGAGCGCAGACAGTCCAGCTCAGTAGGGGGCGCTGCCTGCACTTTGGCTTCAGCAGCCAGCGGGGAAAAGGTGGGTGCTGCTGGCGTTGGAGTGGCCCCACCCTGGTAACGCTGGATAGACGTATCTGCTGTCTCCAGGGGTTGCAGTCCCTTGATAGCCATGTCCTTAAGGGTGTCGAAGGTAGCATCTGGATGGTCCAAGGACCACCAACGCACTGTCCTGCTCTCCGCTTGGGACCTCAGCCCCTGGTCAAATTGTTCTTTTAGCATTTTACTCTCATTGGTTATGCTAATTGGACTAACCTGTTTTAGAGCTCGCAGGGCCACCTGTAAACGGCAGGCATAGTCCCGAACGCTGTCCTCCGGCTTCTGAGAGCATTGGTAGAACCTCATCCGGAGGTCTGCCTCAGTGTGGTCCTCAAAGGCAGTCTGTAACTTTTTGAAAATTGTGGACACTGATTCCTGGTCTGCGGCCGACCAAGTCTCTACTTCTCTCTCTGCAGCACCAGTCAATTGTCCCACAACTACTGCAGCTCTTTGTTTGCCGGTCATAGAATACATGTCCAGGATGCTGCATATTTTGCGCTTGAATCCGGACAGGGTGTCCGGCTTGCCGTTGTACTGGGGGAGCCACTTGGCTCCAGGCATGTACGGTAAAGTCAATGGTACAATAGGGGCTAGAGGCCCTGGTAATGGTGCGGCTGCTCCGTCTTGCGCGGCGGCGGTTTCGGGCGCATCATCGGGGCTGTCAGCCTGGTCAGCGACGTCGGGCTGTTGCTGCAACATCTTGGCGCCCCCCTAGTGAACCGTGGCCTACCTTCCTTCTGTAGGCCGCAGCTCCGCAGGCGGAGGTCTTCTGATAGGACCTTGCGCCGCTTACGTTCCACGTCAGAGCGTTCGCTTGGGCTTCCTGCCAGGACCTGACGCTGCGTCAGTGCGTGGGGCGTGTCCTCGACTTTGCGCGCTTTCAGCGGTTACGCCCTCTAGTTTTCCCGCGGTTACGCCCTTCTTCTCGCATGGCGACCGGAAAGATGGCGGCCAATGGCGGGAAACTCCAGAAAATGGCAGGAAAAGCTTCACCACTGTGAGTTTTTTTTTTTTTTTACAGTTTCTTAAGGCACACAGTACCCAGTGGCAACAGGCACAACTCCTTCTGTTGCCACTGAGGCCGGTGTTACGGCAGCTATGATGGGGTAGCTCCCCACAGGTGGAGCTAGGCCTCAGGGCAGCGGTGTTCGGTAAGGTGCACTATATGGCGGTGACCCAGCCGGGTCCAAGGAAAAAATGGGAGACACACTCACGTTTGGCTTCAGTACCTTTTTACTGGTGGAGTTGCGGTACCGCCCGGAGTACTGTAGGGTGAGGGGTGCACTGCAGGTCTCTCCCCAGTGAGCAGGTATAGGGCCTCCTGTATCCTTGCCGCTTGTGTAGTTTATGGCCTGTCTGAAACTAGGCCTAACTTAGTCCTTGTGTTGCGCCGGCTGACCTGGTGTTAGGGCCTTTTGCTGAAGAGCACGCTCCTGGTATGGCGGAGCCTCCGTGCCTCCTGGTCCTGTTACATGTCAGCTCCTGGGCTATCCTGAGACCTGAAGTCTTCCAGGAAAGATCCGGTTGTTTTCCACAGAGGGTATACTGCTCTGCAGACTCGGAGCCGGTGTCCGGTATATTTCTGGGGTGAGCTTATGAAGCTTCTCGGTCCCCGATGCTACTGTTCCACTAGCCTTCGGCCTACTCTGGGCCCTCACTAGGCTATACACACTGGCAGTAAGCTGGCTGCCTCTTCTGCCGCTCTTTAGAGCGTCGGCAACGCTCCTAGCTGTCTCTCTCTGAGCTGCTTGCAGCAGACTCCAAACAACTCCTCTCAGCAGAAACCTGCTGAGTCACTAACCTTCTGTGTCTCAGCAGAGACTCCTGACTGGACTCACTCCTTAGACAACTGACTGAACTCCCTCTCTTCCTGCCTCCACCCTCCTTTATATATTCCCTAAAGGGCTCCCTCTGGTGGTTCTGAGGTAGGGTGGAGGTGTGTGTATGCTCTGAGGGCCTCTTGTGGAGAAAACCTGAAATGCACCCCCCTTTGGTCTGTGACTCCATGCACAGCAGGGCGTCACACTTCTTTGTTCTCTATGAGAAAGCTGCTGCCAGACATGTCTGGAGGCACATTATTTCATGGAGAATAAAAGGATCGGGTGTCTGAAATCATGGCAGATCCATAACTTGCTGACAAATAGACTGTCCGGGGCTCCCATACACAATCGATATCGACGGTTACGGCTAATGTGTATGGAGGGATTAAATGGGCATATCCGTATTGGAAGGCGAGCAATGTACCAAACCTTGGCAAGGGTAAGGTATTTAGACATTGGGCAAGGTAAGAGATCTGGAAGGATAGGATATATTCACAGCAGTGGTAAAAACAGTGATATGAGTAAATGAAGCATAGGATATCTCGGGACTGAGTCTCTTTTAGTGTCGCACTATACGATGAATACGCCAAGGAACTTTATTCACTAAGTATAAAACACGGCATGCCTAAGTCCTAGCATCAAATTGTGACTTCCTGGAGGAGGACTTGGCGGATTCTTACAAGAAGTTGGCGGTGACCCAGCTGTGCAAGAGAAAAAACCTACACAATGACTAGTGGATATATAACCAGGGCTCATTCAGACCTGGAATCGAGACTAAAACCTTATGAAATGTCATTAACTGGAGCTGCTGAAAAGTCCCAGCTAATCCCGAGCTCTACAATGGTGATTGCTGCAGGCTTTAGACTTCTATTGTGAACCCAGACTGCTCCTTGCTTCCTGGCTGCCTGAATAGACTTATTATAAGAGGTCTCTATATTGCTGAATTTCTTGTTCTGCTGCTGGATAATAACAGACTTGTTCCTGCAAGCAATACTTCAGGAAACTGCTTTACCTCAGGGTCAAGATAATGAAACAAAGAGGAAAACAAGCAGGTCCAGGCTAAGTTCAGGGCTGCACGGAGACTTAGATTTCAATGTCACTAAGGACTGTGGTGTAAAAACGCTGCTGAAAACAAGCTGTGCTTCTCACGTCTGCAGATTTATTTCCATGGATGTGATAAGAGATCAACTACTGTAAACAGTTAATCATTTGTTATTCAGGGTTACATTCAATGCATCCATCTAGCAGTCTGCAGATAGGGAAGATTTAGGGTTTGGATTTAAGGAGAACGGATCCATTTTTCTTTGTGGAGGTGCTATATCTGATAATGATATGTTACCATTACTCTCAGCTTTTATATCCCTCGAAATGTCACTGTATATATTCCAATCGGAAACCCTGCAAAGGTTCGGCTCTGCTCAGTCATTGTAATCCAAGCAGAACGGTTTCTTTTGCAAAATAATGTATTTTCCATTTTAAAATAACATATCACCGCATTATCTAGGGTGTTCTATATATTGTTTTGATCCTAACGCAACTCCCGGAGGAGGCCCTTGTCCATGGACCTAATGAAACCTTATACTCTTTGTTCACTGAGCCAGCATAAAATGAAGAATAAAGAGGAATTGCTGAGCCATATCAAAATGGATCTATTTATCTATCTATGGATGTGTTTGTCCATTTATGGATCTATTATCTATCTATGAAAAAAAAAGAAAAAAGTAGGACAAGTCCCACGTAGTGGATGCTAGCCCACAAACTGTAGCCCATCAACTATTACCACAAGCATACCAAAAAATTTAGGTAGCACTCCAACGTCAAATGCAAAAAGATGGCTGGTTTATTCGCCCATGTCAACTGGTAGCAACATTTTGTCTTATATATAGCAGATCCTTTGTTATGCTTTGAGCTTGACAAATGCTCAGCTATATGTGACGCCCAGCTGCGCTTGGTATCACAGAACCTAGAAGAGTGCATTGATGGATTCCTCCACAAGAGGCCCCCATAAACATTCACACATCTCCACCTTCTACCTCAGACCAGCAGAGGGGGCCCGTTAGGGATATAAATAGGGAAGGTGGAGCCAGGCAGTTCAGTTCCTGTGGAGAGTTCCTGCAGAGTGAGACACAGAAACAGGTCAGTCTGCAGTGGAGCTCAGTCTAGTTTAGAGAACTCGGCTAATAGTTCAGCAGTGGAGCACAAGGCTCCTGCTAGCTAGATTCAGGGAGCACAGTTAGAGCTTAAAGTGTGCCGGCGCCATAAGATCGGTGAAGCGCGGCAAGCTGCCGTTAGTGTAAGTAGCCTAGTGAGGGCCCGAGCGTGGCCGAAGGCGAGTGGAAAGTTAGTAGCAGTGGGGGCAGAGGAGCTTACCCAGCTCACCCGAAACAAATACCGGACACCGGGTCCGAGCTTACCGTGATCTCTACGACCCAGTAAGGTATAACCGGAATCCCTGGAGAACTACTGGTCCCAGGTTCACCAGAGAGCTGATACGTAACAGAGCCAGGAGACACATAGGCCCCGTAAACTGGGAGCGTGCACTCCAAGAGAAGGCCCTACCACAACGTCAGCCGGTGCAGGACAGAGATAAAGTTAGGCCTAGCTCCAGGCAGGTCAGAAGCTTACTACGCAGAGGCAAGAAACAGGAGGCCCTACACCCACTCATTGGGGAGGATCCTGATATGCACCCTTCACCCTACAGTGCTCCGGGATGTGTCTGAATTTCCATCAGTAAAAGGTACTGAAGTGATTATCGTGTCTGTTCCTGTTCTTGCTCTGACCCGGCTGGGTCTCGCCTGTCCTGCATCCCCCTCTCCGTACGCTGCCCTGAGGCCTAGCTCCACCTGTGGGGAGCTATTCCATCGAGCTGCCTTATCACCGGCTTCAGTGGACTGCCGCAGCGCTGGTGGTTCTCACCAGAAACCACAGGTGGCGTCACGAACTTTCATAAACTTAACAAATATCCACCCTTTCAAAGAGTGACCCCAGGGTACGGGCCCGGGAGCCGACCACCGCGACATCCCCAAGGCCAGGCAAAGGCTCGGGGACCGAGTAGTCCCCATCCCCTGGGCTGGTCATCTTCCCTGGTGTCACGAACAGGATCGCATGCCCGCTGCAATGACGCAGTGTTGCGCCCATTGCCACCGGGTACTGTGCGCCTTTATTGAAGTGAACTGTATATTTGACTGTGGTGAAGATTATCGCCATTGTTGGGCCGCTGAGCGAGAAGAAGGGCGTAACCGCGGGAAACTGAGGGGCGTACCTGTAAAAGAGCGCGAAGCCCCGGACACGCCCCACGCCTCGACGTCAAACCAAGAAGCGCCAGGTCCTGGAAGGAGCGTCTCTGAACGCTCTGATGTAGGACGCAAGCGACGCAAGGTTCTGAAGACAACCGTCACCTGCGGAGCTGTGGCCTACCGGAAGAAAAACTAGAAGGTAGGCCATGGTTAGCTAGGGGGGCGCCAGAATGTCCGACGAACAGCACAATGCCGGAATACCGGTTAACGGCCCTGAAGTTCAACCCGCGCCTGACGATGAGCAGGCCGAAGCAGCCGCTCCACCAGCAGCGCCTGTAACCCCTGTCATTCCCATAACTCTACCGTATATTCCTGGAGCAAAGTGGCTCTCCCAGTACAACGGCAAACCAGATACCCTGTCTGGATTCAAACGGAAGATATGCGGTATTCTGGACATGGCAAGGCAAGGCAAGCAGAGGGCCGCTGTTGTATTAGGACAACTGACTGGTGCTGCGGAACGGGAAGTGGAAACATGGTCAGCCGCAGACCAGGAGTCAGTGTCCGCAATCTTTAAAAAGCTACAGACTGTTTTTGAGGATCATACTGAGGCGGACCTCCGGATGAGGTTCTACAACTGTTCCCAACAGCCGGAGGACAATGTTCGGGACTATGCCTGGCGTCTACAAGGGGCCCTGCGGGCTCTGAAACAGGTTAGTCCGACCAGCATCGAAAATGAGAACAAAATGATAAAGGACCAGTTTGTCCGGGGACTGAGGTCTCCAGAGGAGAGCAGGACTGTGCGTTGGTGGTCCTTAGATCATCCAGATGCCACCTTTGACAATCTTAAGGACATGGCTAGAAAAGTACTGCAGCCCCTGGAAAAAAATGCCATCCAATGTTACCAGGGTGGGGCTACCCCAGTGCCTGCTACACCCACCTTTTCCCCAGTGGCTGCTGAAGCCAAGGTTCCAGCAATGTCCCGTAGAGAGCTGGACAGTCTGCGCTCTGAAGTGCGCCAGTTGAGAAAACCCTGACCACTGTGCTGAGTGCCCTGCAGCTGCGGACGGAGCCCGAGGAAGGAGGAAAAATCCTGTTAGCCGATAGCCCTGAGGACGTCCCCTGGATGCGAAGAAGGAGGAGGACAACACCACCCTATACGAGGATCAGTGACCAGCACCGTCCACAGAAGGACCCTACCTGCTACCGCTGCCGCAAGACCGGACACACCGCCCAGAATTGTCCTTTAAATGAGAAAACCCTGGGTCCGAGGGCTGACACCCAGGAGTAGACTCCCCAGGCCCATCAGACTGGTACAACAGGTTCGTCGGAGGAAGACCTTTCCTGTCCGCCAGCTCCAAATCTTTCTGTTTATGCCTCAAATGGACTCCCCCTTAACCTAGTCGGGGTTAAGAATGTGACAGTAAAAGTGGGGAGAGTGGAGCTGAAGGACCAGGGACTAATTGTAGTAGTGACTAATCTTGATGATACCAATCCGTATATGGTACTAGGCACTAACATTGTTGATAACTGTTTGGGAGAAGTTGTGTTCTTGCTCCAACAAATAGCTGACACCGCCAGACCAGGACAGAGGAGGGCGTTGCAGAAGGAGATCCGAGTCCTGATGTACCAACAGCAAGTAAGATTAACAGACGGTGAAATTGGTAATGTACGGGTGACGGACCCCATACCCATTGTCATCCCCGGAATGAGTGAAATGCTCATCTGGTGTACAGCTGCTATAGGTCTTAGAGGACAGAGCTACCAGGCGGTAGTAGAACCCCTTTGCTCCGAGCACAGACTCACACTTTTAACCGCCAGAGGAGTGGTAGATGTACGCAATGAGAGGGTGCCCGTCCGTCTTCTCAATTGTGGGGAAAACGAGGTCAGACTGCCACGTTATGCCACTGTTGCCAAATTACATGCTGTAAATAACAACTGCATTTACAAGGTGGAGTCCTTAACCTCACCAGATGAAGAGGAGGATAAGGACCCTGCAACCCAGGTGGAGGATTGGTGTCAACAGCTCCATGTTGGGACAGACACCGCTCCTGCCCATCAGAAACAGGGTGTACACCGGGTGGTTCAAGAATACTCGCAGGTGTTCAGTAAACATCCACTTGACTTCGGGAGGGTTAAGGGGGTTCAACATCATATCCCCACAGGTGACCATCCCCCAATCAAAGAACGTTACAGGCCTATACCACCAGCTCACTACCAGAAGGCTAAGGAAATGTTGCACGACATGAGAAAGGCAGGGGTAATAAGGGATAGTTGTAGTCCCTGGGCAGCTCCCCTAGTGCTAGTTAGGAAAAAGGACGGGAGCATGAGAATGTGTGTAGATTACCGACAAGTAAATCACATTACACATAAAGATGCATACGCTTTACCATGCATAGAGGAGTCCCTAGCTGCCTTGAAGTCTGCAAATTACTTTTCCACCCATGAGCTCACTAGTGGGTACTGGCAAGTAGCTGTGGCTGAGGAGGATCGGGAGAAGACGGCCTTTACTACCCCGATGGGACTCTGCGAGTTCAACAGTATGCCGTTTGGACTCTGCAAAGCCCCTGGAACGTTCCAGAGATTGATGGAGTGCTGCCTGGGACACCGTAACTTCGAGACTGTGTTACTATACTTGGATGACGTGATAGTGTACTCCAAAATGTATGAGGACCACTTGAAGCACCTGGCAGAGGTATTTGACTCACTCTCCCGGTATGGGATGAAGCTGAAGCCCTCAAAGTGCCACCTTCTCAAGAGAAAGGTACAGTACCTGGGGCACATTGTCAGTCCGGAAGGGGTAGCACCAGACCCGGAGAAAGTCACTGCCATCCAGAAGTGGCCGGAGCCGAAGAACCTCAAGGAGGTGCGTCAGTTCTTGGGACTAGTAGGATACTACCGGAGGTTTGTAAAAGACTACACCAAGAAAGCAGCTCCTTTGCAAGACCTCCTGGTAGGACAGTCCCCCAAAGGCAGAAATCCCCCATTCCACTGGGGTAAGGAGCAAGCCGAGTCATTTCAGGAGATGAAGGAGATCCTGACAGGTGATGAGATCCTAGCGTACCCTGACTACAGCCAACCGTTCCAGCAGTATACTGATGTCAGCAACTAAGGACTGGGAGCTGTCCTAAGTCAGAAGCAAAATGGGCAAGAGAAAGTGATCGCATACGCAAGTAGGAAGCTCCGCCCGACCGAGAGGAACCCAGAGAACTATAGCAGCTTTAAGTTGGAGTTCCTGGCCTTGGTCTGGGCCATCACTGAAAGGTTCAAGCACTATCTAGCCTCCAGTAAGTTCACTGCCTTCACTGATAACAACCTCTTGACTCATCTTGAAACAGCTAAGCTAGGAGCACTGGAACAACGATGGATGGCTCGGCTGTCAAATTATCAATTCACAATTAAATACCGGGCGGGCCGCAAGAACGCCAACGCCGATGCCCTGTCCAGAATGCCTCACCAGTCAGACACGGAAGAAGAAGTGGATGACCTGGAAGAGATCGAGCTACCTGCCTTTCACCGGAATAGGATGATCCACGAGCAACGAGTCTCCAGGAGGCAGCGTGGAAAGACGTTAAACCCCCTGACTCACCACAGCTGGAAAGAGACCCAGGACAGTGACCCGGTTGTAAGCCGCATTAAGGAGCTGATAACCCAAGAAGGTTCCTCCCTGGAAAAAGAAGCGTCTCCGCAAGCAAAGCAGCTGTGGAACAAGAGAAGCCTGCTGTTTATCTACCGTGAGAAGCTGTGCCGGAGGTACGTCAATCCAAAAACCCATGAGATGGTATGGCAGATAGTGGTCCCCAAGACAGACATCCAAATGGTGTTGGAGGCCTACCACGATCAGGTGGGGCACTTTGGCTGGAAAAAGCTAGAGACCCTGCTGAAGTGTCGAATCTACTGGGTAGGAATGCGCAGTTCCATTGAGCGGTGGTGCCGGGACTGGGGACCCTGTGGCCTTAGAAGAAAAGACTACAGCAGCCAGAAGGCACCCCTGCAACCCATCAAGACGACTCGACCCCTGGAGATCGTGGCCCTAGACCATGTCAAGCTGTCACCTAGCAGGTCAGGGTACTCTTATGCTCTGACCATGGTGGATCACTATTCACGTTTCCTGGTGGTCGCCCCCGTCAAAGACCTGACGGCAGAGACAGCAGCAAAGATGTTCCAAGCGTATTTCTGTAGACCCCATGGTTATCCTGAGAAGGTGCTGATGGACCAAGGCCCGGCCTTTGGAGCTGAGTTGTTCAAGGAGTTCTGCCATCTATACGGGTGTAAGAAGATAAGAACTACACCGTACCACCCACAAACCAATGGTCTCTGTGAGAAGATGAATAACATCATCATCGACCTGCTAAAGACCATACTACTTGAGGAGAGAAACCAGTGGCCAGACCTACTACCTGACCTAGTAGATCTGTACAATCACATACCAGTAAGTTCCACCAACTGTACTCCGGCATATCTCATGTGAGCAAGGCTAGGAAAGCTGCCCATGGATCTGGAGCTTGGTGTTGTTGAACCTGAAGCTGATATGACCACTGGGGACTGGGACACGACCAAACAGGAGCAGTACAGAAGGGTACAGGCTTGTGTCGAGGACAGTCTCAATCAGGTGAGAGATAAGCAGGAGGCGCAATACAACAAAAACGCGCCCGCAGAACCCTTCACACCTGGTGAAGTAGTATTGAAAAGGAAAAGACGAAACCACAAACTTGATGACCAGTGGGAGAGAGAACCCTACACTGTGTTACAGTCAAGATTTGATAATAAGAAGACCTGCATAATTAGTCAAGATGGAGGAAGAACGTCTGCAACAGTGTCCAGGGACCACCTAAAGTTGTGTCCAGACCTACTAAAACCTCAAGAAGAAGTGCCTCTCACTGTACTGGAGGAACCTGAAGAACCAGTAATACATACTGATTTGGGAGACTTCCCGGCTGATTGGCCTCAAATAGGAGGAGCAGTAATCATTCCAACACTCCAATTCTTCGAACAGCCAGAAAACCCTCCACAGCAAGTTGAACCTGTAAGTGCTGCAGAAGAGCCAGCTCAAGAAGTATCCCCGGACGAAGGATCCCCGGTAGGAGCAGAGCAAGAGGGCCCAGCTAATGGTGAACTTGCCAGTCCCAGAGAGAGGTTAAGGCAGTTTTACAACTTAGTCACACGTAGAACTGGTAGGGTAACTGACAATACAGACTCTGTCACCACACAGACCACCGCACTACGCAGATCAACACGTAGCATGCGAGGTAAACCCCCTGTCAGATACACTGAGTAAAATAGTTAAACTCTGACAAGTGTAGATAGTTACCCCTGGGGTATTGTGTATTATTGTACTGAATTATTGTGTATTTTCGTGCATATGTATATTACTTTGTGTTTTGCCTTATTGATGAACAGTTTAAGTGATACGTACACTTCCTTTATTGTTTATCTAAGAACTTCGTGGCTGAGTACTATGTGCAGCCCAAAACTGTTTTTTGTATATAATTGCGCTCCCTGGAGTGCCCCTTTAGGTGACCTCAGAAGAAAAACCTGTCTGGAGTGGCTCTACTGGAGGTCCAACTCGGGATCTTCATGCCCTGCAGCCACCCCAGGGCCTATGTTGAGGGTTTGGGACAGGTCCCTCAAACCACCAAGTACTCTAACCTGTGAGATGGACATCCTGTTTGGGAACCTCACCATAAGAGACTTGAACTCTGAGGACACATTTGTATTTGTTTATATTGTTATGCAACGTTTAACCTTGGTGCCTCCCATAAAGGGAAGATTGTTCATGTTTCCTATTGTTGTTGTTTTAAAATGTACTTCAGTCCGGGAGTGCTGAGCTTTGCTAGGGGGGAATGTGACGCCCAGGTGCGCTTGGTATCACAGAGCCTAGAAGTGTGCATTGATGGATTCCTCCACAAGAGGCCCCCATAAACATTCACACATCTCCACCTTCCACCTCAGACCAGCAGAGGGGGCCTGTTAGGGATATAAATAGGGGAAGGTGGAGCCAGGCAGTTCAGTTCCTGTGGAGAGTTCCTGCAAAGTGAGACACAGAAACAGGTCAGTCTGCAGTGGAGCTCAGTCTAGTTTAGAGAACTCGGCTAATAGTTCAGCAGTGGAGCACGAGGCTCCTGCTAGCTAGATTCAGGGAGCACAGTTAGAGCTTAAGGTGTGCCGGCGCCATAAGATCGGTGAAGTGCGGCAAGCTGCCGTTAGTGTGAGTAGCCTAGTGAGGGCCCGAGCGTGGCCAAAGGCGAGTGGAAAGTTAGTAGCAGTGGGGGCAGAGGAGCTTACCCAGCTCACCCCGAAACAAATACGGACACCGGGTCCGAGCTTACCGGGATCTCTACGACCCAGTAAGGTATAACCGGAATCTCTGGAGAACTACAGGCCCCAGGTTCACCAGAGAGCTGATACGTAACAGAGCCAGGAGGCCCATAGGCCCCGTAAACTGGGAGCGTGCACTCCAAGAGAAGGCCTACCACAACGTCAGCCGGTGCAGGACAGAGATAAAGTTAGGCCTAGCTCCAGGCTGGTCAGAAACTTACTATGCAGAGGCAAGAAACAGGAGGCCCTACACCCGCTCATTGGGGAGGATCCTGATATGCACCCTTCACCCTACAGTGCTCCGGGACGTGCCTGAATTTCCATCAGTAAAAGGTACTGAAGTGATTATCGTGTCTGTTCCTGTTCTTGCTCTGACCCGGCTGGGTCTCGCCTGTCCTGCATCCCCCTCTCCGTACGCTGCCCTGAGGCCTAGCTCCACCTGTGGGGAGCTATTCCATCGAGCTGCCTTATCACCGGCCTCAGTGGATTGCCTCAGCGCTGGTGGTTCTCACCAGAAACCACAGGTGGCTTCACGAACTTTCATAAACTTAACAAATATCCACCCTTTCAAAGAGTGACCCCAGGGTACGGGCCCGGGAGCCGACCATCGCGACATCCCCAAGGTCAGGCAAAGGCCCGGGTACCGAGTCGTCCCCATCCCCTGAGCTGGTCATATACATGAGCCGAAATGTTGCTACCTGTTCACATGGCCCAATAAACCACCAATCCTTTTGCATATGACATTGTTGGAGTGCTACCAACTTTTTTTTTGGTCTGTCTATCCAACTAATGGTGCAATTACACTGGCCAATTTCATGCCGTTAACCACCTTCCAATTGACCAAATATGATTTGTTCGATGCTCAGAATCAGCATGTTTACACAAGCCAAAAAACATTGATGGGGACTGAATGATCATTAATCTGATAGTTCTGTCTCAATGAGAGAAGAACAATTAAATTTGCACTGCCCTGATCTTGTATCCAGTCCGGTCCTCTGCAGAAACCAGTCTTCACTTCTTTGTGTGGCATTCTTGTCCCGCCATCCAGCATGTCTCAAGCCATTACTAAGCCTTGCAATATCATGACACTGTGTAAGGCCAAGACAATAAGTCATGATGTCTCAGCACCTAGTAAGTGCCAGGGGCTCCAGGATGGCAAGCAGAAGATGCCAGGCGCAAAAAAAGTAAAGATCGGCTGCCATTGAGGACTAGACTGGGTGCTGGACCAGGGCATCATGTTTTCGGCAGCACATCCCCTATTCATATGGGTGATCTGTTGCCAACAACAATTAAATTGTTTTGCCTGTATAAATGATCCAAACACCCAATGAACAAATTGCATGATTGCTATTATGTTTATATGGGCTAATTGGAACAAAACTATTTAAATTATGACAAACAGTAGCAGAAGACTGTCAAAACAGGCTTGCACACAGGGTTCGATAATATGAGGGACATGTGCCTTGAGGCCAGCAACACCTAAGGGAGCTATGGTACCACCACCTACCCTCCTTGATGGCTGTTTGGTCATTTCGAATCGAACATGTGAACAGTGTCCTGCACATTTGTGAAGCTTAATGTTTTGAAGAAAGAAAGTCAATGGCCAGTAGAGTGGACCACATATATAGGTAAAGCCATGTCTCCTAAATTTTGCTTTGATATAAGTAAAGACTGTATATGGATCCCAAGAGTGTGTGTTACACAGCTGTCCAGGATATCCTTCCTTCCACTGGGTCCGCTGCCCTCTGTAATGCTCCACCTTGGAATTTTGCAAGTTGCTTGGCATGGATCAATGACATCATATCCGTAGACCTATTTAATGCCCATTAAGACATACACCTGTGTCTTTGGATTGAGACTCTAGACTTGTATGTTTGGTGTGCTCCACCTTCTGTGCATACTGTGCTTTATCTTGCTTCCATCCCTGCTGGGTTCCACTGCATCTGTCCTGCTGCTTCTGAGATTCCTGAGTGGGCCAAGACCTCGCTTCCCATGTGCCTTTCTGTTTGCTGCATCAAAGCCCGGGGTCCATGTGCCCACCTGGACCTGAGGTTTAGGCTGAGTTCACACGATGCGTTTTTAATGCGTTTCCGCGGCATTTTTGCAGTTGCGTAAACGCCACGGAAATGCATTAAAAACGCATGGTAGAAGGGCAGCAATGTTCCCCAATTGAAATCCGCATGTGCTGTGCCCATGATGCGGATTTTTCCGCAGCGTAAACGCTGCGCTCAAAAATCCGCAGCATGTCAATTAATTTTGCGTAAATGCGGCGTTTTTGCCACCATTGACTTGCATTAGAACGCGCCAATTCCGCAAGACTGCATTTGTACTTGCGTTATTGGCGCGTTCTAATGTGCGGATGGTACCCGGGTGTGGAGGAGAGTCTCATCCACACCCAGGTACCGTTAAAAAAGCTGTAAAAAAAGAATAAAATAAAAAATAAATGTATATTTACCTTCTGTCGGCCCGCGCACCGCTCCTGCTTGGTTCCCGGCACTTGAGTTGAAGGACCTGCGCTGACGTCAGAGTCATGTGACGGATCACGTGACGCTGACGTCGGCAGGTCTTTCAATTCAAAGTTGCCGGCGAGGGAGAATGGATTGAGCTGGACAGCGCGGGCCATCGGAGGTAAGTATATACACTCTCTCGGGTCACACTATATAAATCCATGCCGGCTGCATGGATTTATATAGTGTGACCTAGTTGTCACAATCACTTTCCAGGTGATGCTAAAATCGCCTGGAAAGCGCTTGTCAATCCACATGCGGAAACGCATGTGGAAACGCATGTGAATCCGCATGTATTCCGCAGGAAAAACGCATGCACAATCTGCATGCGTTTTTTCTGCCAGGGAGATGCAGAAATGATGCAGAAATTTTCTGCTTCATTTCTGCATCGTGTGCACATACCCTTAGTGGATCCATCTCAACAGATGAACCTAACAGTGGAATTGGGGGGGAGGGGTCGATTAAACTTTTTTTGCTCTAAGCCTCTCAATCAATCTGTTTTTATATCATCACTGTCTTCAAATATTACTGATACTAGTCACCAAGTTCTGAACATCAGTATAAATGATAATGTTATTCCTTACTCTGGTTAAAGTCTTCCATATACAACATATCCTTGTCAGAAATTCTTACAATTTTTGGCAGGATGTGCCAGCAATCTAACATTTGTCATTGCTGCAAGTCACCATGGAAAGTCTATTTTCTGAAGATAAGAAAGTAGACTGGAACTTTTCAGAATTTGTTATTTCATCCAGAGCACTGCGAGGTAGGATGTGCCAGGCTACTAATTCTATCTGTAGCATTTCTATGGCTGTGAGTAATACTGGACCATGGATGGACATCTGTAGCAACACCAAAAATAAGATAGAAATTACATACAAATAATGTGAAAGCCATTGACACTTCTTGATTATAGCAAAAAGCAGAAACAGTCGAACGTTAATGGCTTAAGAAAGCCCTATTGGAAGAAACTGTGGCAAGTGATGCCAATCTCTTGTTCACATGTCGTTGTGAATTTCAAAAGGTAATAGAGATTGTGCCCAATTATCTACTAACCTGACAAGTTACTGTACAGATTAGATCTGGTGTTGGATAATGTGTTGGAGCATATGGGCAGAACAGCACAGGGAGCTCTCACAATTGATAATAGATTGTAAGTGGAAACTGAGCTATTAATTAAACAGTCTGCCAATATTTTCTCAGCTAATAACAGACGGAAGGGATTATGAAAACTTCTTGTCTGTAACTCAATCCCCCTCAATTTTGTTAACTTCTTTTTACAGCTTGTAGCCTGCGGTGGTATCACAAGTTTTGATTTTATCAAGCTCTTTGTAGGGAAGTTGTCTAATTGAAGCATTTTCTGATGTTTTCTTCATAAAGCAACGCTCCAAATAAAATACTGAATTCAACAACAGAAGGGTTTCATTCACACCAGAAGTCCAAAGCCTATGATCCACATTGAGTGATGGTCGAGAAAATGGGGAAAAGAATTGTTCAACGGCAATTAAATATTTTATTCTTCTCCTAAAAAATGAAGCATTTTTGCAAAAAGTCTAAATCCAAAATTCATTTTGCATCTACAACTCTAATGTAGACTCAAATACTCCTGTAACTCCTCACTTTACCCCCAGAGTGACGAAGTGCATGAATGCAATGGAGGTTGAAAGGGTTGCCTAGGACTATTCTGAGCCAGCGCCGAGTACAACAGGCAAGTAGTTGCTAACTGAGGCAACTACCTGCCTGTTGTACTCGGCGCTGGCTCAGAATGGTCACCGACTGCTCCTGTCCGCAGTTCAGCTGCGTCACATCAGCAGAGAAGCTCTTCTTCTTCCAGGTTGCTTTGTTGATGGGACGTGACTGCTGATGTCATGCGGATAGACATTCAACCAGCTTTCCGCAATTGGGCAGCAGGAAGCCAGCTGTCAATCATCATGACGCTGGCAGTCACGCCATGTCAATGTGCAGGCCAGAAGAGTAGTCGCTGCTCTGTTGACATGACATCAGCAGAAATTGCTAAATTGCCGTCGGGAGCAGTCTGTGACCTCTCTGTGCCAGCAGAGATCAGCACCGAGCACAAGAGTTCTCAGGCCTCTAGTAAAAAAAAATTAAATAGTCCTGGATAACCCCTTTAAGTGCTCTGCTTGGTTGTCTCCATCAGTTCCATGCTTTTACATGGAGTGATACAGAACACACCAGACTACTGCTCCATATAATTGTCTCCACACTTCAGAGAGTATAGTGAGGAATAAAAGGAGTCTCGTGACCCTTGTTCTAGTTATCAGTGATTTTACCAATTGTAATATATGTGGGCGGTAAATCCTCATAATTTTCATAAATTATGCCCTATTTGGTGTGAATTTTTTTGCTGCAGATTTTATTGTGTGATTTCTGCCGTGGAAAATCTGCAGCACATCCAACCCTTGTGGACATACACTAAACATCACTATCTGATGTCAAAACCTGATGATTATACAGTACAGAGAAGAGCAGTGGCACATAGTCCCTACTTATCTCTTCCTGGAGAAGTCTGTCACAGATCAGTTTGGGTGAACTACAGGAAAAGGAGACTAAGTGACAAGGGAATAGCAAGATCCTGAAGTGACCAATGAGACATAGGGGCCTTCCAAACAATGGATCCATGGATAGGACAATGTCTCATGAAAAACCCTGAGCTTACAATGCCAAAGGTAAGGGACCTAAACAGGACTGAGTTTGTGGGACTGGTGGAGGTTCCGAGAAGTAGATCTAGGGAGCCAGTAGTGGAACAAATAGGACGCGGAACTGCTGAGCAAGTAGAGAGACTTGCTGATCAGGACTGTTGCATTCAGGCTGGGTTGTGGTGACGTAGGATGAAACAGTGTGTCTACAGAGCCCTGGAGTAGAACTACAGAGGAATGATATGGTGTAAAAGGAAAATTCTTTATACCGCAGAGGAAACGTCCATAAGACTTTGTACCCGCTATCCCTTGTGCATAACCTTTTGCCAAATTATCATTCAGTAAAGACTCTGTGGTTGAACGATGGTCTCCTTTATTGAACTGGGGAACCTATGGTCCTGGCCAGCCCACACCACCGGCTACATGTAGCATGCACGGGCGTGATGCCCTTGTGGCGCCCCTGAGGGTTCGGTCGCCACAGACAGGGTCGGTCTGGGCTGGCGGGATACCGGGAATTTTCCCGGTGGGCCCCGCCCCCTGCTGCAGAGGAGAGGGGGGAGAAGAGAGCAAAAAAAAAATCCTGCGGTTTTAAGGGGCACGGGCCCTTTAAAAGCGCAGGCACAGTTTATGCAGGGACGCGCGCACGCGGCGTTCATTACCTGAACCACCGCGGCGCACGTCCCAGTGAAGCAGCTGAAGCTGCGCGTCTCCCTTCGCCGGCCGGCGTATGACATCATCGTCATGCGCCTGCTGTGAAGGAGGCGCGCAACTCAGGAGGAGGACACCGCACGGGAGCACAGGAAGGTAAGAGGTGTGTGTGTGTGTGTAATGGTCTGGGCCCCTGGCTGGACACACAAGGGGGGGCCCAGTTGGACACACAAGGGGAAGCCCAGCTGGACACACGAGGGGGAACCCTGGCTGGACACACAAGGGGGGAACCCTGGCTGGACACAAAAGGGGGGGTCCTGGCTGGACACACAAGGGGGGGCCCAGTTGGACACACAAGGGGAAGCCCAGCTGGACACACAAGGGGGGGCCCAGCTGGACAGACACACAAGGGGTAGCCTGGCTGGACACACAAGGGGTTAGCTGACTGGACACAAAAGGGGGGGTCCTGGCTGGACACACAGGGGGGAACCCTGGCTGGACACACAGGGGGGAACCCTGGCTGGACACACAGGGGGGGAACCCTGGCTGGACACACAAGGGGGAACCCTGGCTGGACACACAAGGGGGTAGCCTGGCTGGACACACAAGGGGGAGCCACAGGACACAAAAGGGGGGGTCCTGTCTGGACACACAAGGGGGAACCCTGGCTGGACACACAAGGGGGGCCCAGCTGGACACACGAGGAGGAACCCCGGCTGGACACACGAGGGGGAACCCTGGCTTGACACACGAGGGGGGGCCAAGCTGGACACATGAGGGGGGCCAAGCTGGACACACGAGGGGGGGGCCAAGCTGGACACACGAGGGGAGAGCCCTGGCTGGATACACAAGGAAGGCCCTGGCTGGACACGCAAGGGGGAACCCTGGATGGACACACAAGGGGGGCCTGGCTGGACACACAAGGGGGGGGCCTTGGCTGGACACACAAGGGGGGGCCCTGACTGGAAACACAAGGGGGGGGCCTGGCTGGACCCAGGCAAAGGGGGGTGGGCAGGATGGGTATATGGGGGGCAGGATGGACACATGGAGGCCAGGATGGATATATGGGGGGCAGGCTGGACACATGGAGGCCAGGATGGATATATGGGGGGTGGCAGGATGGACACATGGAGGTCAGGATGGATATATGGGGGGGCATGCTGGACACATGGAGGCCAGGACGGATATATGGGGGGGCAGGCTGGACACATCGAGGCCAGGATGGATATATGGGGGGGCAGGCTGGACTCATGGAGGCCAGGATGGATATATGGGGGGGCAGGCTGGACTCATGGAGGCCAGGATGGATATATGGGGGGCAGGATGGACATATGGAGGACAGGATGGATATATGGGGGGGCAGGCTGGACTCATGGAGGCCAGGATGGATATATGGGAGGGGGCAGGCTGGACACATGGAGGCCAGGATGGATCTATGGGGGGGCAGGCTGAACACATGGAGACCAGGATGGATATATGGGGGGGGGCAGGCTGAACACATGGAGGCCAGGATGGATATATGGGGGGGGCAGGCTGGACACATGGGGGGCTAGGATGGATATGTGGAGGGGTAGGCTCGATACACGTGGGCTAACATAAATATATGGAGGGGCACGCTGGATATATGGGGGGTGTCAGGATGGATATATGCAGGGGGTAAGGGCAGGATGGATATATGAGGAGGCAGGCTGGACACATGGAGGCCAGGATGGATATGTAGGGGGAGCAGGCTGGACACATGGAGGCCAGGATGGATATATGGGGGGGCAGACTGGACACATCGAGGTCAGGATGGATATGTAGGGGGAGCAGGCTGGACACATGGAGGCCAGGATGGATATATGGGTGGGGCAGGCTGGACACATGGAGTCCATGATGGATATATGGGGGGGCAGGATGGATATATGGGGGGGCAGGCTGGAAACATGGAGGTAAGGATGGATATGTGGGGGGGGCAGGCTGGCCACATGGGGGGCTAGGATGGGTATATGGGAGGGGGCAGGCTCGATACATGTGGGCTAGGATAAATATATGGAGGGGTCACACTAGACAAATGGGGGCCAGAAGGGATATATGCAGGGGGGTGTCAGGATGGATACATGGAGTCCAGGATGGATATATGGGGGGGCAGGCTTGAAACATGGAGGCAAGGATGGATATGTGGGGGGGGGCAGGATGGCCACATGGGGGGCTAGGATGGATATATGGGGGGAGGGCAGGCTCGATACATGTGGGCTAGGATAAATATATGGAGAGGCCACCCTGGACATATGGGGGCCAGAAAAGACATATGGGGATGCCTGGCTGGACAAGGGACTTAATTACTGTTTGGGGGCCAGATTGAGGAACATACTTTATTAGTTTATGGTGGCCAGTGGGGAACATTATTACTTTAGATTCCAATTATTATTATTACATTATTACTTCTGTAATATAATTTACTTTTTAGGAAACTGTTTTCCATGGGATGGGACAAAAGAGTCAGTGTATTACATGTACACTTACACTACACACGTGGTCAAAATTGTTGGTACCCCTTGTTTCATGAAAGAAAAACCCACAATGGTCACAGAAATAACTTGAATCTGATAAATTACAAATTTTTGAAAATGAACAAATGAAAGTCAGACATTGCTTTTCTGCTTCCACAGAATTTAAAAAAAAATTAACCTCATGAAATAGGCCTGGACAGAAATGATGGTTCTTCTTAACTTAATATTTTGTTGAACAACCTTTTGAGGCGATCACTGCAATCAAATGATTCCTGTAACTGTCAGTGAGACTTCTGCACCTCTCAACAGGTATTTTGGCCCACTCCTCATGAGCAAACTGCTCCAGTTGTCTCGTGTTTGAAGGTTGCCTTTTCCAGACGTCATGTTTCAGCTCTTTCCAAAGATGCTCAATAGGATTTAGGTCAGGGCTCATAGAAGGCCACTTCAGAATAGTCCAATGTTTTCCTCTTAGCCATTCTTGGGTCATTATCCTGTTGCAAGACCCATGACCTGCGACTGAGACCAAGCTTTCTGACTCTGGGCAGCACATTTCTCACTAGAATCCCTTGATAGTCTTGAGATTTCATTGTACCCTGCACAGATTCAAGACACCTTGTGCCAGATGCAGCAGAGCAGCCCCAGAACATAACAGAGCCTCCTCCATGTTTCACAGTAGGGACAGTGTTCTTTTCTTGATATGCTTCATTTTTCCGTCTGTGAACATAGAGCTGATGTGCCTTGCCAAAAACTTCCATTTTTGTCTCATCTGTCCATAGTACATTCTCCCAGAAGCTTTGTGGCTTGTCAACATGTAGTTTGGCAAATTCCAGTCTGGCTGTTTTATTTTTTTTTTCAACAATGGTGTTCTCCTTGGTCGTCTCCCATGAAGTCCACTTTGGATCAAACAACGATGGATAGTAAGATCTGACACTGATGTTCCTTGAGCTTGAAGTTCACCTTTAATCTCTTTAGAAGTTTTCCTGGACTCTTCTGTTACCATTCATATTATCCGTCTCTTTGATTTGTCATCAATTTACCTCCTGGGGCCACGTCCAGGGAGGTTGGCTACAGTCCCATGGATCTTAAGTTTCTGAATAATATGTGACTCTGTAGTCTAAGGAACATAAAGCTGCTTGGAGATGGTCTTATAACCTTTAACATGTTTTTCTATAATTTTCTTTCTAATCTCCTGAGACAGCTCTTTCCTTTGCTTCCTCTGGTCCATGTTAAGTGTGGTACACACCATGTCACCAAACAGCACAGTGAGTATCTGTAGCCCTATATACAGGCCCACTGACTGATTACAAGATTATAGACACCTGTGATGCTAATTAGTGGACACAACTTGATTTAACATGTCCCTTTTGTTACATTATTTTCAGGGGTACCATAATTTCTTTCCAGGCCTATTTCATGAGTTTAATTTTTTTTAAATTCTGTGGAAGCAGAAAAGCAATGTCTGACTTTCATTTCTTCATTTTCATAGATTTTTAATTTATTATTACTTTTGTCAGATTCAAGTTATTTCTGTGACCATTGTGGGTTTTTCTTTCATTAAACGAGGGGTACCAACAACGTGTGTGTATAGTATATACAGAGCTCCTGTGTATATCACTCGTGATCACTGTATTATGTATACACTATATACAGAGCTTCTGTGTATAATGTCACTGGTGATCACTGTGTTACCTGTACACTGACACTATATACAGAGCTCCTGTGTATAATATCACTGGTGATCACTGTATTACCTGTACAATGACACTATATACAGAGCTCCTGTGTATAATGTCAATGGTGATCACTGTGTTACCTGTACACTGACACTATATACAGAGCTCCTGTGTATAATGTCGCTGGTGGTAATAACAGTGTTGTTAGTATTGTGGTTTGTATTCATGATCAGTATTATAGTATTTGGTCACTTTGGGGTGGTAATATGTGGTCTGGTCATGGTGTGGCCGTATTTGTTCCTTGTATGTGGTATTATTCGGTCACTATGTGGTGGTAATATGTGATCTAGTCATGGTGTGGCGATATTTGTCCCTTTTGTATGTGGTATTATTGGTGTTGATATAGTGAACTGTGTTGTGTATGGTGGTCATTTTGTTCTTGCTGATATTAACTAGGAAAAGATTTTTTTCCATTAGGCCACAGCCCCACCATTAGTATTTGGTTAGTATTTTTTCTCAGGAGTCGCTGCCAAAACAAGTAGTGGGTGATAAATGCAGAATTGGAGACTTGTTTCTATTCTACCTTTTCTCTGATTGTTCCTCACCTGGTTTTGGCTCCCACTCCTGAAAAAAAATACTGACCGGATACTGACCAAATACTGATAGTGGGGCCGTGGCTTTAGAGATTAAATACTTGGACCAGAGCAGCAGAGATGCACTTACAGGGGTTCTCCGGTGAAAACAAGTAATCACCTCTCCACAGGATCAGTGATAATATTGATTGGTGGGGGTCTGACTGCTGGGACACAATTGGCAGAATGTGGAGCTTTTCTCCCCATTAGACTGGAGCGGCATGTGAGATACGACCACTGATCCATTCATTCCTTCAGTGGCTGTGAGCGCTGCTCTTTTTTGGAAGCCCCCAAGAGAATGAATGGAGCTGCGGTCAGAGGTCCCAGCGGTCGCTGCATTTTAAAATAGGGATAAGTGTCCTGTCAGGGATAAAACTCCCCCATTCATCCGATAGGTGCGTTTTCCAATGTTCGGACCCAAACGATCAATAAGTTATCACCTATCCTGTAGAGCCCATGGATCGATGATAACTTGATTTAACCAAAGAAGCCCTTTAATGCAAACTACCGTAATTGTACATCCCAGTTAGTGTCGCACAGTAGATGTGCAGGAGCCGCCAGTCAATGCTCCACTATAACAGGGATAGCGGATAACAGATATTTGCATATGGCTGTAGGTGGGCCCCTAGAGTCAGTTCTCCCTGTGGGCCCCAGACACCCCAGTCCGACCCTGGCCACAGAGGTACTGCATCTCACCCAGAGGTGTAGTGTCTCCCTTCTCTCAGGTAAGGAAGGAGTGCTGCACGGGACCCCAACACCTACATTCAACACTACACTACCCCAGGCCAGCAGGAGGGGCAATGTAGTTTTCTGCTGAGCCCTGTCCCTGGCTGGGGTTGGGGGAACCCAAAGGTAGGGGGAACCAGTAGTGGGTGAGGGTGGAGGGAGTAGTTTAGGGGAGCACTCATACAGTAGACATATAAAAAGGTAGACCTCTTAAAAGGAGTTGAGTGTTGAGTAGGGACTGTTCAGAGGAACAGTCTGGGAGCAGAGTCTCTGTAGGAGCTCTGCTCCACTACAAGGGCCTAGGACTGAGGCCCAGGAGGGGAGCAGGGAGTAAGTTCCGTTCTGCAGAAGGGATCCTAGGGGGGTACGGCGAGTGCAGGCGGCACCCGTACACCCCAAACCTGCCAAGTGTCAGGAGGATCTAGGCTGCAAGAAGGGGACCGGCCCCTGGCCCAGTCGTGCAGCTTCAGGCCTCGCCTGCAAAAACCGGAGGCTTCTGGCTTCTATAGCCAGAAGCCAAACCCCCACTTCAATCCAAGTAAGGTCAAGCAGGTCTGTGCAACTCCGACGGACAGGGGGGACCTCGCAGCACCCGAACAGGATTCACAGTGGGAAGCGCAGGGCAGGAGGGCGTAAGACCCAGCGTGAAGTCGGTCTAGAGAGGCACATAAGAAAGTGGGGTTTTGCCAGGTACACCCAAGCTGCCTGAGGAAGGACTGAACCCCTGCCCGGTGAACGCAGTGCGACGCGGGAGGCTTGCACTCCGTTCCTTTCTTTCACCGGCGCCATTTCCCTCCCTGCACTACAACGCCCAGCGCACCTCCATTTATCTACACTGCCCTGAGGCCTGCTCCACCTGTGGGGAGCCGTTCCATCTCAAGCTGCCCTATCATCTGCCTCAGAGGACTGTCATAGCGCTGGTGATCCTCACCAGACACCACAGGTGGCGTCACGACAAATCCCCTATAAATATCCCCTTTTTGCACTGACCGCCCTGGGTCACGGACCGGACCAGCCACCGTGATCTCTCCCCAAAAGCAGCCATAAGGTCCGGCTGCCGAGTACCCCACGGCCCTGGGGGCGAGTCACCCTCATAGCACAAGTCCACACCCCCAGCCAGGACCCACATGTAATGTGCCGGGCATTAAGGAATACGAGTGCCTCGCCTGCGACTACCACCCCGCTCGCTCTACACTTATTCTCTTTTTAAAGAGGCTCTTTAGCAGCTTGCAGTTCTGTACCTTAGCTTTTGCAGAACACTATGATACATACCAAGATGGGTTTCCATATTAATCAATGAAGGGTGAAACTATGTTCTGATTGGAATACTCAACTCTATCGCAAGTTCTCCTGACCTGAGCTAACTGCCACAATTAACTCACGTTAAGAGACCTTGAAATTGAATTCAGTATTCCGATTTGAGCACAGTCCGTGTATCATTAACGCATGAAGCTGGCCTAAACCTGAGTTTACACAGGCATACCTCAGTCTCTCATGATAAGTCAAACTGCTCTCAATTAATTCCCTTTTAAATGGGCCAATGTCAACGGCATAGGAATGAATGATTGATTATTAATATGATCAGTCAGCCCTGATTAACAATTTAATGATCCAACCAATCTTTGCCCTATGCAAACGAGGCAATAATCAATAGTAAGTATTCTCAACTACCTTCTCTTATGGCTACATTCCTTTGCTGTAGTCTACTATGAGCTTTTTAAGTAAACCAGCAAATTCCTATTAAACCATCACCCAAAGCCTTTTAAGGCAAACTCAGACAACTATGTGCTGCCTGTAAAGCTGATGGGTGTGGACCCAGTGCGCTATGGTCTGGGCTTACCTTGGAGGGGCGTGACTAAGTGTCTACTGGGTATTCACTAGAGCCTCTAATGGTGAGGATAGGCTTAGCCATAGGTAAACACCAGGTACTACTCCTGGGGTCAGAGCAGGTATTCGAGGTACAGTAGGGGTGAGCAGAAGTGTAGTCAGATGGCCTGGGGTCAGGGCAGACAGCACAGGTTCATAATACTAAGCCGAGGTCAGGAGGGAAGTAAAGGTGTGGAGGGAGTGCTGCCTAATATACAGTTATATGAAAAAGTTTGGGCACCCCTATTAATCTTAAGCTTAATGTTTTATAAAAATTTGTGTTTTTGCAACAGCTATTTCAGTTTGATATATGTAATAACTGTTGGACACAGTAATGTTTCTGCCTTGAAATGAGGTTTATTGTACTAACAGAAAATGTGCAATCTGACCTGTGGCTTGGAAACTCCACCTCACCAAACGTGCCCATAACAATTTGGCCAATTATCCCGTATAAAGGTACCTTTATGTTGCATGCACGCCACAAGGTATATAGAGGCAATACAAAGAAACATGAATTCTTTGAGATCCTGGGGGAAATGTTGCTCATGGTGACCATTAATCAGTGCTTCCACAATCATGAGGTGCAACAGCTTTCAGGCACACACAGCGATGACAGGATCCCAGAATGCAGTTAATCACAGTTGCTTAATTCAAGTTCCAGTACAGCACACAGTCACTGTTAGTAACTAACTGGTATTTACAGCTTGAGCAGCTCAGCACCCCCTTTAGCCCGGGGTAGAGGTTTGCATCCATCCAGCTCACTTTCCAGAACAAGACTAACTTTTACCAATCCTTTTGGGGCATGTCTGACCTCTCCCCCTAACTGCAACTTGTCACACAAGGTGAGGGAAGGAATAAGTGTACTACAATGGGAAGAAGGAGAAGTCAGCCCAACAACTAGGGAAAGGGGGAGTGGAGACTCCTAGGCAGATCTAATATCACCCTGACTACCCTATAGTCCCTATATTGGTTCTGCACCAATTGCCAAGCAGGAACCTAAGCCCTGAATGTCCCTAGAGCTTGGCCCTGGATAGGGAAGTGACGGGGTGAGCACTAGTCAGGCCCCACTACAAACTAAAGGCAACAAGGTAAACAAACAAAGGGGATACACTTAACTTGAGCAGACACCAGAGAGATAACGCCAACTGTCCTCCAAGGGCTCCAAAGATGAGACTAGCCGACTGCCAGTACTCCAAGTCTGTGCAAAGGTACATAGGACTATCACCGACGACTCTCTGGAGAAACTGAGAGTGTCTAACTACCAAGCAAGGGTGTGTCAATCAGCAGCAGAAGTTGGTGGTAGCTGCTGGGTCCTAAAGGAAGGAGGATATAACTATACTACAGAGATGAGAGGATCAAGAAGGTATCTGCAATGCCAAGCGCAGTGACCTTCTACAGCCGGATCCAGAACGACTTTCTGTCACACCTGACACACCCATGACACTTGTTAACCCCTCTAGATGCTGGATGCTTTTGAAGACACCCATACAGTTTCTACCCATCACATTTACTCTAAAGAACTAGAACCTGCAGCAGCTGAGGTATGTATTATAAAAGATAATGTGATGTCCTTACTACTAAAAAATTAATACAAATGTTAGAAGATTTTAAAATTGCAGTCGCTATTAGCTTGTTATCAATTATTGGGATACAAACACATGATAGAGTTGTGCCAATAAATATATAGAACTATAAATTAATATACTATTTAGCTTGTGCTGACTCATTATGTAAAGATAAACTCTGTCACCTTAAAAAAATCTCACTTCTGCTTTTCCTGGAATGTCTGAAATTCTATTATTAGCTAAGAAGCCTTTTCACACCCATAGACAGGAAAATCATACAAATCACAATATTTTTGTATGCTCCATTGAATATTGTGTTTGTCTTTTGAAATGCCCATGTCCATAGGAGGGCCAACACAAAGAGGATGTTGAAAGATAAATTAGCTTTTGTTAGGAAAGCAAAAAATCTTATTGAGCGCGATGCACCAGCACATCCTGCTGAATGTCAGTAAACTGACCATGTCCTTGTGCGACACATATCCTAGTAATCACGCAATTCGTGCTTCTGAAGTTCACATTAAAGTAATTAGTAATCTCTAGTGATGAGCGAGCACTAAAATGCTCGGGTACTCGTTGCTTGGGTCGAGCAAATTGAAATACTCGGGTGCTCGACCCGAGCAACGAGCCCAATGTAAGTCTATGGGAAACTCGAACATTTTTCAGACTGCTCCCATCTGCGGTCTGCAGAGGGCCTAAAAATTGCCCAAATCAATGGGAACAGTGCTCAAATGACATGGGGACTGCATGGGGAAGACCCCTGGAAGCATTTCTGACTCCCAGGTCACTGCTGTTAACAACGTTGTCAGAGGTATTACGCCACTTTTACGGACTCACAATAAAACATACAAAAACGAAACCAAAATGGATTTTCCTGGGAAATATTTTAAGGAACATCCTTTCCAGGGTAATGACTTGTATAGAAGGCAAAATAAATAGCCCAAGGTGTGGAGGAGTATATTTGGTTATGTTCACACGTTGCGTTTTTGAGGCGTTTTTGCACTTTTGCATTGCTTTCAACCAAGACAAATGCATTCACCAGGAAATGTAATTTAAACATTTTACAACCTTATCTGGCCATGTGGCATGTGACACATCATCAGACATATGCATACAGTGCTGAAAAGACATGGGAACAGCATGGGGAAGACCTCTGGGAGAATCTCTGACTTCCAGGTCACTGCCTAAAAGTGTGCCCATCATAAGTGATCCTTGGCGCATGCGAAGATGCCTCCCGCCATGCACCTGTCGTTGCAGACTTGCAACAATCACCGTCCACGTCCTTGTCCCACTGCAGCGTTCAGTTGTCCTTACGCCATTCCTTGGAATGTAAGCGCAAGTATGCAGGCAGCCAGCCACCCACCCACCCACAGGCTGCAATACTATACTGCCAAATTTTTGACAGCTGCTTGCTCTTGAAATGTGGCCTATTAAGCTCGTGGAAGCGGAAGCTTTTTACAACCTCATGCTGGGTGTCCATACTCGGTCCCCAGCCGCCACTATATTTCCCGGTATCGCCTCCGCCTTCCACAAGCACAGGTCTCACAACATTACCCGTGCTCTCCCCAGTGCACTTACTGGGAAGGACCGCCTAACCACAAACACGTGGACAGGTAAATGTGGCCAGGGACGGTACGGAGCCAGTCCACAACTTTTTTTTTGCTGACAGTTGTATTTAGCTCGGTGAAAGGACTGGCATAGAGGGAAACCCTAACTACCCTGCATATCATTTCTCACAGGAAGTCCTGTAATGCAGCTTGTTGCAGAAGCAATGGCAGCCCGTCCAACATCAACTCACCCTTGTCGGTGGTGCTTTGACACACACACACACACACATCTTTCTTTGCGCATTTAATATCTTGAATACAGAGTTGGACAATGGCCAGATCTGTAATGCGGTTTTAGAAATAACATGCATAAACATGGCCTATCCACATTAAAAAAGCAGCCATAGAGTGTCCGGGAACCTTTCCCCACACTTTTCTTAGCCAGGATTGCTTCTCGGCAGGGTTGGACGGTCCCACCAGAGAATCCTCTGGTGTGCCTTGGCTTCTACCTCAGGAAAGTTCATGATAGTGCTAACTTTGCAGCTGCTATGTGGCTCTTGAGCAGGGGAGAAAGGTGAGCCCTCAGAATCAAATCGTCTGGTAGGCAAAATGTTTTTCAATCTGAAACAACTTCTCAGTGGGAGTTGTATTTCACCACAGCCATATTCTTTAGCTCGGTGAAAGGACTGGCATAGAGGGAAACCGTATCTACCCCGGCAGTCATTCCTCCGTCACCAGGTTCCGCCCATTGTCACACACGACCATGCCTGGCTATATGTTCAGCGTTCACAGCCACAGATCAGGCAGCTGTGTTACAGCTTTCAACAACTCTGCAGCGCTGGGCGGTTTGTCAATTAAGCATTAAGCATGTTATCTTCAGCCTGTTGCCGCTTGACCAAGGCAGTGCTGCAGTGCTGTCAGCTTGTGACTGATGTGGTCATTTCGGAGATGGAGAAGGAGGTGCATGAGCTGAACAATGTGATTACATTGTTGTTAAATTGGTGACGCTGTTTTTTATACTAAAGAAATATCCTATTGTTTTGTTTTTTTTAAGTTTTTTTTTAAGACAAATGCATTCACCGGGAAATGTCATTTTAACATTTTACAACCTTACCTGGCAATGTGGTGTGTGACACATCATCAGACACTTCCTGTTTTATTTATGATGGAGGGGCTCTGAAAGTCATAAAGCCTATTTTTATAGGGACATCACCTTACTATTCTTAAAAGGCCAGCTGTCGGCCCTAGCTATTGTTAGAGAGCCATCAGCCGGCTATGCTTTGTTGTTACCATTATTAACAAGTGGGTCTCCTATACTGTTATTGCATATCCAGTGACTACAAGGGCTGCCAAAAATTTGGACGCAACCCAATACCCCTTTGAAGAGACATAGAGGAGGGTCTCAGTAAAAAAAATGTTCCCATTATAAAGGAGCGGGTCTCCTATAAGTGGTAATGCCCATGCTGTGACTGAAAGGGCTGCCAAAATTTGGGAAAAACCCCACTAAAAATTTAAAGACACATAGAGCAGGGCCACAGTAAAAGGGTACGACATGTTCCCATTAGAAAGGAGAGAGTCTGCTATACAGTTATAGGGTATGCAGTGATTCCAACGGCAGACAATTTTAGGAAAAACCCCAGTAAGAATTTAAAGACACATAGAGCAGGGCCACAGTAACAAGGAACGACAAATTCCCATTCGAAAGGAGAGAGTCTCCCATAGTGTTGGCCTATGCAGTGAATGCAAGGGCTGCCAAAAATTTGGAGGCACTTCAATGCCCCTTGGAAGAGACATGAAGGAGAGCCTCATAAAAAAATGTTCCCATTAGAAAGGAGCGGGCCTCCTATACTTGTAATGCCCATGCACTAAGTGTATGGGCTCACAAACATTTACCCCTGGTGGGTATACATGAACATACTGTATCAAAAATTTTTTTTACGGGCATCATAAACACCCTTTAAAAAAATTAGGTGGGTGTTGCATCACGGACCACGGTCACCCTGGTGTTATGGTGGTGGAGGATGAGGAGAAGGAGGAGGACAGGAGCAAATAGCCAAAATCAGGAAGCGTATACCCATGTGTGGGTGTGAAAAGGTGCATGGGAATACACCTCAAGAAAAGACACTGGATTGGAGTTTATGTTACGCTGCTATCATTCGGTGGTGTTGAGAAGTCTGGCCCAATCCAGCCCTTGTTCATTTTTATAAGAGTCAGCCTGTCAACATTTTCAGTTGACAGGCGGATGCGCTTATCAGTTATAATTCCACCAGCGGCACTAAAAACCCGCTCTGATAAAACACTGGAGGCAGGGCAGGCCAGGACCTCCAAGGTGTAAAGAACCAGTTCATTCCACGTATCCAGCTTGGATACCCAATAATTATAAGGCACAGCGGAATCACGGAGGGCGTTGGTATTGTCGGCAAGGTACTCCCTCAGCATCTTCCCAAACTTTGCACTCCTTGTGAGAGTACCCCGCACCTCAAGGCCTGTCTGATGGGAGGGTCTGAGAAAACTCTCCCAGAACTTTGACAGTGTTCCCCTGCCTCTGCTGGATTTCAGTTGTGTCTCTCTCGCCTGTACTCCTTGGTTGTTCAACAAAGTGTGCCCTCTGCCGCCAGCGTTTTCAGATGGGAATTTTTTTAATAGTTCCGCAACAAGGGCATTCCGGTACCGCCCCATTTTTGTAGACTTGTCCGCCTCAGGAATAAGAGATTTAAAGTTCTCCTTGTAGCGTGGGTCTAGAAGTGTCATCAACCAGTAATGGCTGTCACACAAAATTTTGAGAACGCAAGGGTCATGGGTAAGGCAGCGTAACATAAACTCAGCCATGCGTGCCAGACTGCTAACAGGCAAGACTTCCGTGTCCTCACCAAGAGGATGACTGACCATGCTCTCCTCCTGCTTCTCTCTGTCCTCTGGCCATCCACGCTGAACAGACGGTATGACAGATGTGGAGGTAGTACCGTCTATAGTGCATGAAACTAGCTCCTGTCCTTCCTCCTCCTCCTCCTCTTCCTCATTGTCACCCAATCCACATTGGGATGAGATGAGGCTTGGCTGTGTGTAATCACCCTGTATGGTTCTTTGCACCATCTCATCGTGCTCCACCTGCAATGCATCCTCTTTTATTGTGAGCAGAGAGCGCTTCAGAAGACAGAGAAATGGGATGGTGACGCTAATTATGGTGTCATCGCCGCTCACCATCTTGGTGGAGTCCTCAAAGTTTTGGAGGATGGTACATATGTCTGACATCCATGTCCACTCCTGAGGTCTTATGTGTGGAGTCTGAACTGAATACCGATGGCCTTGTTGATGCTGGTACTCAACAACTGCCCTCTTCTGCTCACAAATCCTTCCCAACATCTGCAGTGTAGAGTTCCAACGCGTGTGGACATCACACACCAGTCTGTGAGCCGGAAGCTGCAAACGCTGCTGAAACACTGCAAGGGCGTCGGAAGCTGTAGCTGACTTTCTAAAATGGGCACACAGACGGCGTACTTTAGCAAGCAGATCCGGCAGCTCCGGGTAGGATTTGAGAAACCGCTGAACCACGAGGTTAAGCACATGTGCCAGGCATGGTACGTGTGTGAGCTCGCCTCGCCTCAGAGCCGCCACCAGGTTCCGACCATTGTCACACACGACCATGCCTGGCTGTAGGTTCAGTGGTGTGAGCCACAGATCTTCTTGCTCTTTCAGAGCTGTCCATAACTCTTCAGCATTGTGCGTTTTTTTACCTAAGCATATTAGCTTCAGCACAGCCTTTTGCCGCTTGGCCGAGGCAGTGCTGCAGTGCTTCCAGCTTGTGACTGATGTGGTCATTTCGGAGATGGAGACTGAAGAGGAGGAGTAGGCTGTGGAGGATGAGGTTCAGGAGATGTAGACCGTGGGGGCAACCCTGATTGACCTAGGGCCCGCAATCCTTGGCGTAGGGAGGACGTGTTCCGTCCCAAGGTTCGACTGCGTCCCGGCTTCCACTATGTTAACCCAGTGTGCCGTCAGCGAGATGTACCGTCCCTGCCCACAAGCACTTGTCCACGTGTCCGTGGTTGGGTGGACTTTACCGGTAACTGCATTGTTGAGAGCACGGCTAATGGTTTGGGACACGTGCTTGTGTAATGCGGGGACGGAACACAGGAAGAAATAGTGGTGGCTGGGGACCGAGTACCAAGGGACGGCCGCCGCCATCAGGTTGCGGAATGCTTCCGTCTCCACGAGCCCAAAAGGCAACATTTCGAGCGCAAGCAGTCGTGAAATGTCAGAATTTAGTAGTGTGGCCTGTGGGGCGTTGGCTGCATATTTGCGCTTGCGTCCCAAGGACTGGGATATGGACAACTGATCGCTGTGCTGGGACAAGGACATGGACATGCTTCCTGATGCTGCTACTTGAGAGTGTGCAACGACAGGTGCAGGGCAGGAGGCATCTTTGCATGCACCATGGACAGGGGATTGGCTTGCATCCACAACAGCGGAAGAAGCAATGGTGCCACCTGCAGACAATGTTCCTGGACCCTGGGGTTCGGCCCACAAAGTCAGGTGCTTTGCTGCCATGTGCCTGATCATGCTGGTGGTGGTCAGGCTGGTCGTTTTGCCACCCCTGCTGATGCTGGCCTGGCAGGTGGTGCAAATGGCCTTTTTGGGGTTTTCGGCAGAGTCTTTAAAAAACAACCAGACTCGGGAAGATCTAATAGTTGTACTGGCAACTTCCTTCGTGTTGGTGTTACGGAGAACGGTTGCCTGCCTTCTGTCTGCGGCCACCACACTGTTTCTTCCTGCCTGTTGGGGTGCTCTGCCTCCCTCCTCCTGTGTGCTGCTGTCCTCACTCTGCATGTCCTCCTGCCAGCTTAGGTCAGTTACTATATCGTCCACCACCTCGTCTTCCACTTCCGCACCCTGATCCTCCTCCTGACTTTCTGCCAATTGTGTCTCATCATCGTCCACCTCTTGTGACACTATCCCACCGTCACCTTCGTGTGACCGTGGCTGCTACACGCGATCTCCTCTTGCCTCGCTTGAAGTGGACTGGGCGAGAGGCCCGAATCTATAAATAGAAAAGTGAACAGCTCTTCAGAGTGTCCAAGTGTGGGATCAGTTGTCTCTGGGTACTCGGCATGGTGGGAGGAAGGAGGATCAGGGTGAGGAATATGCGGTCCAGACTCACGGCTACTGAGACTTGACCGTGTGGAAGACAGGGTGGTGTTGGTGGTGGCTAAGTGACTGGAAGCATTATCCGCTATCCAACCAACAACCTTTTGACACTGCTCTGGGTTCAATAGTGGTGTGCTGCGGTCTCCTAGAAATTGAGACAGGAAGGTCAGGCGAGAAGATGTGGGTGTTTGTTGTGGCACAATTTCGGCTTGCCTTGTCCTCGCCCTCTGCATGCACCATTACCATCACGTCCAGTTCCCCGTCCCTTGCCACGTGCCTTGCCCATTTTAAATGGAGGACAGAATCTTCCATGCTCACTACAAATTACTGAGTTTGGAGCAAACTTATATGTGATCCGTGTGACGGAGAAAACACAGTTTTAAATACCTGGCCTGTAGTTAAGTAGTTTGAACAGCAAACTGCTGTGAATTACTTCACTGACACTCTGAAATTTTTTTTTAATGGAGGCCAGAAATGGCAGTATTTTCTGACAACGTATATGTGAGCCGCGTGACGGAGAAAACACAGTTTTAAATACCTGGCCTGTAGGTAACAATTTTGTACAGCAATCTGGTGTCAATTGCTTCACTGATACACTGAAAATTTTTTTTAATGGAGGCCAGAAATGGCAGTATTTTCTGAAAACGTATATGTGATCCGTGTGACGGAGAAAACACAGTTTTAAATAGCTGGATTTTTAGCGTTGTAATATGGAAAGGACCTGGCTGTATTCTGCAGTGCCAACAAGCAAATGGCGCAGAGAAACGGTGTTCTCTGGATTGCTTTTTAAGCAAATTATGAGGATTAAGATGCAAAAAAAATTATTCCTGGGCCCTGAGACCTGGGCCTATTTCTAGAAATATAACAGCAGCAGAAGGCAGAACTGGAATGGAGCCTCTTGTCTTATGTGCACTGTAATGTGTTATATACCCTGTCTGCCTGCCTGCCTATATACACTGCCTGCCTATACACCCTGCCTGCCTGATATCTTTGCAGATGGATTAGTTAGTCTTCAAAAGGACTGTTTGTTAAGATGGATATGTGTAATGTACAGTTTTTCTCCCTATACTACCTAATACACGATCAAATCTCTCCCTGACACAGCAGCAGCAGTTCTCCCTACACTGTCTGATCCGGAGTGACTGTGACGAGCATGGCAGCGCCAGGTCTTATATAGACCTGATGACGCTGTGCAGCCAGCCAATCACTGTAATGCCCACAACCAACATGGCTACGGCATTACAGTGCATGGCAGGCAATCCCTGCATGTTCATTGGCTCTCTAAAGAGCACCAAACATGCAGGGAGAGGACCCGAGTTCCCGCCCGAGCAACCCGGAAATATTCGCCGAGCTTGTCGAGCACCATGATGCTCGGGCGAGTACCGAGTAGTGGCGAGCGCGTTCGCTCATCACTAGTAATCTCTAAGAATATCTGTCACTAAAATGCAAATTTTCTATGCTTATCCTTAAATTGGAAGCTCAATGGTATATTGTATTTCCATAGCTCATACTGGATCCTCCTGTATATTACCTGCTTCACCTTTTTTGTTTCCTCTAGGAAACATATAAAAAGTAAAGCTAAAAAATGTGATAATCCACACAACGTTGGAATTAAAATAGGTATTGTCCAATAATCATATATGCACCAAATATAAAACACAAAAATTTAACGGGCTTGTCTACAACTGGGCAACCCCTGCATAAAACAATTCAGGGATCCCTAAAAAATTAAAACAATTAATTGTCACCTCCCACAGCAGTGATGGATGATGTGACATTGTTCTGTTACGTGACCGTTGCAACCAATCAGCTGCTGAATGGCTGCAGCCTTCACTATTTTGTCACAGCAGACATTCACTTTAACAAAATACTGATCAGCTGCAGACAATTATTGAACAATGATTGCCTGCAGGGCCATGTGAAGGAACAATGTCACATCACCCCGCAGAAATGGCGCTGCTGAAAAGTATACATGGTTTTTATTTTCTCTGGGGCCCTGAATTGATTAAGCAGGGGTAGTCCAGTAGTTAACAACCCCTTTAAGTGTAAGAGGTGCAGAGGTTTTTCTGAGAAGGGTGCAAGAGATTCATTCTGTTCTATATGAAGAGTACGATAAATAATAGTTGCTTAATTCTTGGGTACTTGTATATTTGGTGGACCCTAATTCCTTTGATTCATCTCTGTATGTGCCTAACTACAGTTATATGAAAAAGTTTGGGCACCCCTATTAATCTTAAGTTTATTGTTTTATAAAAATTGGTGTTTTTGCAACAGCTATTTCAGTTTGATATATGTAACAACTGTTGGACACAGTAATGTTTCTGCCTTGAAATGAGGTTTACTGTACTAACAGAAAATGTGCAATCTGCATTCAAACAAAATTTGACAGGTGCATAAGTATGGGCACCCTTATCATTTTCTTGTTTTAAATACTCCTACCTACTTTTTACTGACTTACTAAAGAACTTTTTTTTGGTTTTGTAACCTCATTGAGCTTTGAACTTCATAGCCAGGTATATGCAATCATGAGAAAAGCTACTTAAAGTGGCCACTTGCAAGTTGTTCTCCTGTTTGAATCTCCTCTGAAGAGTGGCATCATGGGCTCCTCAAAACAACTGTCAAATGATCTGAAAACAAAGATTATTCAACATAGTTGTTCAGGGGAAGGATACAAAAAGCTGTCTCAGAGATTTAACCTGTCAGTTTCCACTGTGAGGAACATAGTAAGGAAATGGAAGAACACAGGGACAGTTCTTGTTAAGGCTAGAAGTGGCAGGCCAAGAAAAACATCAGAAAGGCAGAGAAGAAGAATGGTGAGATCAGTCAAGGACAATTCTCAGACCACCTCCAGAGAGCTGCAGCATCAACTTGCTGCAGATGGTGTCACTGTGCATCGGTCAACTCTACAACGCACTTTGCACAAGGAGAAACTGTATGGGAGAGTGATGCGAAAGAAGCCGTTTCTGCAAACAGAGTCGGCTGAGGTATGCAAAAGCACATTTGGAGAAGCCAATTTCTTTTTGGAAGAAGGTCCTGTGGACTGATGAAACCAAGATTGAGTTGTTTGGTCATACAAAAAGGCGTTATGCATGGCGGCAAAAAAACACAGCATTCCAAGAAAAACACTTGCTACCCACAGTAAAATTTGGTGGAGGTTCCATCATGCTTTGGGGCTTTGTGGCCAATGCCGGCACCGGGAATCTTGTTAAAGTTGAGGGACGCATGGATTCCACTCAGTATCAGCAGATTCTTGACAATAATGTTCAAGAATCAGTGATAAAGTTGAAGTTACGCAGGGGATGGATCTTTCAGCAAGACAATGATCCAAAACACAGCTCCAAATCTACTCAGGCATTCATGCAGAGGAACAATTACAATGTTCTGGAATGGCCATCCCAGTCCCCAGACCTGAATATCATTGAACATCTGTGGGATCATTTGAAGAGGGCTGTCCATGCTCGGCGACCATCAAACTTAACTGAACTGGAATTGTTTTGTAAAGAGGAATGGTCAAAAATACCTTCATCCAGGATCCAGGAACTCATTAAAAGCTACAGGAAGCGACTAGAGGCTGTTATTTTTGCAAAAGGAGGATCTACTAAATATTAATGTCACTTTTCTGGTGAGGTGCCCATACTTATGCACCTGTCAAATTTTGTTTGAATGCAGATTGCACATTTTCTGTTAGTACAATAAACCTCATTTCAAGGCAGAAACATTACTGTGTCCAACAGTTATTACATATATCAAACTGAAATAGCTGTTGCAAAAACACAAATTTTTATAAAACAATAAACTTAAGATTAATAGGGGTGCCCAAACTTTTTCATATAACTGTATGTCTCAAATGAACTGGGGAAGGTATAAGATCAAGCTTAGCACTAATAGAAACCTAATAGGAAATAGCTAACTCGTGCTAGACCCAGGCGTATAGTAAGGAGGAGGCCAGGTAGTCCCACACCAGGACCCATGTGAGATAGCCTCCCGGCTACCCCCCAAACCGCTGGACTGCACCTAACCAGAGACGGTTCCAAGATCACACCCTACATCAACCAGGTAAACACCTGTCCTGTCCTACTTACAAGTACATCCTCCATTACAGTTCCACTTCAGATTCACCTTTTTTCCCTCCCACCAGTTAATTCACCATTTCCAGGATACAGGACCCAACCAATCAGCCTAAGGAACCTTGAATCCACACCACTACGGACTCTATTCTTATTGTATCACTTTTAATATATACCCCCTGTTTTACCTTATTTAAAATTTGATACAACCAATAAAATTCCAACATTTTAATACTTGCTTCCTCCTTACTATACGCCTGGGTCTAGCACGAGTTAGTTAGGGAAAGTGGTGGTGGAGACCTCCTAGGCTGATTTAATATCACCCTGTCTTCCTTACCGTCCCTATATTGGTTCCTCACCAATCGCCGAACAGGAAATCTAAGCCCTGTACCTCCTCAGAGCTAGGCCCTGGATAGGGAAGGGGGGATGTGAGAACTAGTCAGTCCCCACTAACAACTAAAGACAACAAGGGAGACAAAAACGGGGGAAAGCAACTTAGCTTGAGCCGACTTCAGAGAGATTACACCAAACGTCCTCCAAGCACCAAAGAGGATGTTAGCAGACTGCAATAGCTCCAAACCTTCATAAGGGAACATGTGAATATCACCGGCGCCTCCCTGTAGCAAACTGAAAGTATTTAAACACCCAGGCCAGGGTGTCAATCAGAGCAGGAGGGCAGTAGCCGCTGGGTCCTAAAGTAAGACAAATTTAAGAAGGTGTCTGCAATGCCAAATGAAGAGATCTTCTGCAGCCAACTACAGAGTGACTGTCTGTCACATCTCACACACCCATGATCGTACCATTCCCCCACCCCCCAATGCACAATGCAAAAAAAGCTGTATTTTATCTCTTCTGTTCATGTGAGGTCTGGTTAGGCACATAGAGAGATAAGTCAAAGAAGTTAGGCTCCAAGGGACTGCCAGAAATAGTGACTTGCTGTTCTGGGCATTTTTTGCCAGTCCCATAGACAATAAATGGAGCAGAGATCAGACATGCGACCCTCCACTCCACTCAAAATGGAGATCACTGGGGGATGAGGGATAAGTTACTATCTTGGGAATAATACACTAAAAGCCAGGGTCCACCTTGCAGCCCCCAGGCGTTCCAGGTCTATACTATAGAACAACCCCAGCACAAACTACTTCTGTCAAATTCATGGCCGCATTCCAGTCTGCTATGGTGATTAGCCCATCGATTACTGAGTGCCTTTGGAGAAGGTGACACCTTCATGCAGGCCACTTTTCTTTACCTACTACAGAAGCTAAGGAATGTGTGTACCTTATGTAGCTTGCACATAATTGCTGTCAATCACGTAGGCTGGACACATCTGCGATGTCGTACTTTTCCAACTTTAGCACTTCTATTGGCGTAGCACTTCCTTGACTTTAGAGATAGCCATCCTTTCTGCTTGCTACTGCCTACTCAAAGTTGCTCCACCAGTGGATGGGTGGTACTTGATACACACGTACAAATTTTAACATTTAATTTATTATCTATGGCATGGGTGCACAAACTTTTTGGTGCAAAGGCCATACTAAACCCATTCCAAGAGCTGCAAAAATGAAAGGGTTACTTACTTGAATATATCCCCAGATTTACCATAAGTGCATAAACACATCACTAGAATCATCATCAGTACATTAATTCATCGCCAGAAGCACCATCAATATATGAACACATCAGCAGAACCATCATCAGTATTTGAATACTTCACCAGAAACACCATCAGTACATGACTACATCACCAGAACCATCATCAGTACATGAATACATCACCAGAACCATTGTCAGTAGATTAATACATCACCGGAAAACCATCAATGCATGATTAGATCACAGAACCATTATTAGTACATGAATGCAGCACTAATATTGCATAGCGATCAGTTGCAATATCAGAAGAGCCTCCACCATATACACTTGTATTGCATGAACCTACAATTCCCAGTATGTCCTTAACAATGGTAAGGAGATACTTGGACTTATTGCCAGTCATCGTCAGACTGTGGACCATACAGAAACCACAGTACTTTCTACATGTAGTCAGTATCACAAACAAAGTTTTACATTCAGGTAACATACAGATGACATCTTCTCTGATTGCAGTCTTTATCATCCCTTTTAGTTTCCATGTAGTACAGATGTCATGATGAGATTTCAGCTCTCATCCATCCTTCTTCAGTACATACAGACACTGTGTCCTTAAACATAAGTGACATGGTATAATGCCCTATAAATAAAAATATTTCCCATGCTACACTGCATCTCTCCATACTGTCCCCCATGCTGGCACCTTTCTCCACTGTGCCCCCTCACACATTTCCACCCTCTGCACAATGCAGCCATCGTCCTGCCTCCTCCAAATCCACATCTCTCCATGTACAATAAAAGTCCCTACAATCTTAGGCTCCATAGAGTGCTTACCTCCCCTCCGTCTTCACTGACTCTTTAGCCCAAGAGTGACGGCAGCAATATGATGATTTCAGCAGTGGGATGACCTCATCACATGGCTGCGTGTCAGGGCAGGGAGCGCAGGAGCGCTCTTTTGCTCCTGTCCCAGCATTCATGTCTTGAAATGTGTTCATGTTGAGTGCCTACAATATTTTCTTCTATTGAAAGGTATTCACGTCTGAGCTGGGGTGGATTAAGAGTAGCAAGGGCTCCGGGCAGTTTAGAAGGCTTGGCCCCCCCCCACACACACACCTGATGTATCACATAATAGATCATGTGATAGTTCACGTGAAATTAATTTGGCATAATATTAATATATTATAATAATTTTTTTACATTAATTGTATGACTTAATATTGAGCACAATTAAGTATGCTGACATCCCCTATATACAGTATGAGACCCTACATAAAATATAAGCTGCCACATAATCCTCCTATACACAGAAGGAGGCCGCACGTAGCCATCTATACACAGGAGGAGGCCGCACGTAGCCATCTATACACAGGAGGAGGCGCACGTAGCCATCTATACACAGGAGGAGGCCGCACGTAGTAATCTATACACAGCAGGAGGCCGCACGTAGCCATCTATACACATCAGGAGGTCGCACGTAGCCATCTATACACAGCGGGAGGTCGCACGTAGCCATCTATACACAGCAGGAGGCCGCATGTAGCCATCTATACACAGCGGGAGGCCACACGTACAAATCTATTCACAGCAGGAGGCCGCACGTAGCCATCTATGCACAGCAGGAGGCCGCACGGCGCCCCCCAGATACAGCGGGAGGAGGCCACACGGCGCCCCCCAGATACAGCGGGAGGAGGCCACACGGCACCCCCCAGATACAGCAGGAGGAGGCCACACGGCGCCCCCCAGATACAGCAGGAGGAGGCCGCATGGCGCCCACCAGATACAGCGGGAGGCCGCAAGCAGTCACGCACACACACACAAACATATACAGACATACACGCATAAACACATTTGAAACACAAAAATACATATAAACAGACATCACACAATGATATCTGCACACACAGACACACTGTGACACACACACACTCACTCACTCACACACTCACACATTCACCATCCCCCGGCTCAGGTCCAGTCGTCCAGCTCCTCTCTGGTGGTAAGTAGCAGTGCAGGGCGCACACTGTGTGACGTCACACTAGCAGACACGGCCGGGCACAGGGCCATGTCTCCTAGCTGTGACGCGACTAGGCCAGCACACAGGGAACTTAACAGGTGCAGTGCTGGCCCAGCCGAAGAAGAAGCAGGAGCACTGTGCAGCTGCTTGGGGAGCGGTCCGGGGGCCCCCCCACCTCTGCCTGCCGGTGTGTGCCGCATTGGCGCCGGCGCACATATTATAATGAGGGCAATCTGACCATGGGCCCCCTGGAGGGTCGGGCCCCTGGCGGTAGCCCAGATTGCCCTCATTATAATCCGCCTATGCGTCTGAGAAACACAAATGCAATTGAATATCCATACCCTCAGATACCCTCAGATACCCTCCATACCCTCAGATAGTGGGATCATCAGTGTAAAGATCTCCCTGCGCAAGAGTCCTGTTAGCCGGCCGGAGAAGCTCAACGGAGGTATTGAGAACCCGGGGCACTTCTAGTCTGCAGGTAGCAGATAAATAGGACTCCAGGCTAAGACGTGGGGGAGATATTGGATCCGGAACACTGCCGGTATTGCAGAAGAGTCTCTTGGGCTAGAGATTAGAGTCACAGAGATGCTTCACCTAAAGAGGGAGCCAGGGCTGAAGATGTTGCCAGCGCCTGTGAGGGAGATAATAACCTGTCGGGCCTTATCCATTATATCTGCCTGTAAATATTGTACATATTCCTCTTCCCCAAGTAAAGTCCAAGTTATGGTTGAGAATCTCGTGTCTTCTGAATTTATTGCTGCCCTGGTCCCAGAAGAGAAGTGCCTGGAGACAGCCGCGATCGGATGGTTTGAGAGTCCCACATACACAGCCACATATCAGAGGGAGGACACAAATTTTCTGTAGGGTGCCAGAGCGAGAGGGGGCTACAGCCCACCCACTACTACCTCACCGGGGCTCCTTACACAGGTCTTATCTATGGGAACCTGCAGATGGGCTACGTGCTAACAAAAATTCCAGATCTTTGTGAGGCGGCTCTAGTTTCATTAAAGATTTTCTTTAAACTCTCTTATCTTAGAAATAGTATCTCAACTGAAATATATCCTGTAGTAAATCTACCTAACTACTAAATCAATACTAAATGGCCTTGGAAGCTCAGTCCTAAGGGCAACATCTAAAAGAAACACTTGAATTACAATGCACAGTCTTATGTCAGGCAGATGTAACAGGGAAGCTGAAGTAATTTCTACCTCAATCTTCAAACACCTTCATTCATGGGAATATTACACCTCAGAGAACCTGTAATACAGTGTAGTGAAGATTGTTGTGCGAACATGGCTATGCAGAGGCTAACCAGTGAGCTGAAAAGTCACAAAACAAGCTTTATAGTTTGTGAAGTCAGTTTTTTAAACCCCTTATAGTCCCCATACACATTAGAGTAAATGTGCGGGATTGACCGACAATCTAGTGTGTATGGAGGCTGGCTCCTGACTCTCCACCAACAGATGAACATGATAGAGAGAAGGACCGTCCTGATGACTTTTAGCTGCTGCTCCTTTTGTTCTTTGGAAGATGAGCTGCTGCCATAGGAGTCTGACAGTGGCTTTCTCATACAAAACACAGGAGCGCTCATCTAAATGTGTATATGGGCCTTTGTTGAATACAGTTGCCCAAGTCAGTGCATACATACAGCAAAGAGAGCTATATAGCAAGATTTAAAGGGGTTCTCCAGTTTTGGAAAGCCCCTGTTCCCTGGTTACAATTTCTTTACTCATCATCCCCAGATCCATCGCTGAGTCTCCGCCACTGCTCTCTGTGTCTCTTATTGTCTGCAGCGCTGATATCACATTGCTGCCTGCAGCCAATAACTGAGCTCAAGTTGACGGCATGAGCTGCTTAGCGCCACTGAGCTCAGTTTTAACTGCATCGCTGTCAACATGACATCAAAGCTACAGATAAAAACAGACAGTGGGAGCAGCGGTGGAAACTCAACGCTGAACCTGAGGAGGGTGAGTAAATCAAAATTGTTGGGTTTTTTAAACAAGCTGCTGCTCCGGGACAGGGGCTTTCCAAAACCACCTTTAAGATGCCCCTCATGCTTATTATTATTATTCATATAGTCATGTCTCACCCATTTGTCCTGGTGTTGGTTACCCTCTCCAGCCCCACCACTTGTCAGTTAGGGATGGTATTGCCCTTCTGTACTATTTTTGTTAATACTGCTTTAAAAAGGACTAAAGCTTGTGAAGGTCCCATAGAAAGACCCATAGAAATGGGCTCTCCATTTTACAGATTAGTAAAATTAGATTTAAGTTGACCAAACCCACTGATTTTGATGGGACTAGACAACTCTCTAATGATAAGCACACCCATTCCCCTTTCCCTCCAAATTAGGCTGAGCCCAAACTAGGTATTTGGCCAGTTTTGGGTGCATACCTCCTGAGTATATGCTACTGACAGTGGCCACGGTCAGGATGGATGTCAAGGCATTCGTCCACCAATGGGACCTATTGTAAAAAAACATTTATAGCACGATATGTTTCTTTTTCAGTGACTATATAGAAAAGCGCAGAATTAGTGTGCACCCAGACTTACATCACATTAATTATTATTAACTGTTATACACAGGGTGGGTTTACTAGCTTCTCTAATCCCGTGCGCCATTACAGCATTTCCTGCATGATCTCAGACCTTTCAGCCTTGTCATAGCCACACTGTGTCCAAATCATGATTCAAATCATTAAAGGTCTTCCCCAATTCCTGGCAGAGCCGGCAGCTTCCTGCATATTAGTTATACACTGCTCCAGTCCTGACACCTTCCTGTGCTGATCTCTCCTGATAAAGTTCATTACTGGAAGAGTCCATCATTGACCATGAATATGTCCCTGTAAGAAAGTCTTGGACACTGTAATGGTCCTTTTGCGTGAGCCATATAATTGGCATATGAACGTTTCTATGAATCGTGCCAGTAATCACTTGACAATTGAGAAAAGCACTTGTTTGTTGGATGATTTGATATTTTTAATGCATGCTTAAAAACCATCATTATCGGCAGCAGATTGCCCTCTTATGAACAGGTAACATGTACTGTATATTGGGGCAAAGCGATCGTATTGGCAATCATTCTGTCCTTACCATTGCTCGGCGGCGTGAATCATAAATTTCTCCTCTCCGTAAGGCACCAAAACATTTTGTAACATTCAAATTGCAAAAGTGGCCAAACTTCATAAAGGGGTTGTCCAGGACTTTAACATTGATGGCCTATCCATAGGATAGGTCATCAATCTCTGATCAGTGGGGGGTGCGATATCCGGCACCTCCGTCGATCCGCTGTTCCCGGTGTCGGCCGGCACTGCTCAGTTACAGAGCTAAAACAAAAACTTAAAGAGATAAACTGTTATATAAGTTTGTGGGCATGTTCACACTGGCCACTAAACAGACAAAACTCAAGATGAAAACATAATAATCAAATACCCTGCAGTAAATAAATAAACAGCAATAGTGCATGAAAATAATATAGGGTGCTCAGTTAACATAATTTTGTTAAAAAAAAGTAAAAGCCATCCCACTACGTCACGGTGACCCTATTCGGGATGGTCTTTACCTCTAGTGTTAAACCCTTACTATATGTCAAGTGACATAATGTGAATAAGGGCTGAGAAGGACTGAAACCCAGCTAATGGACACCCAGGCATGGGGAACTACATGAATGTAATGTCCTGCTCAAAGAAAAGGGTGGCTACACTCTTATTTGCACAAAGTGCAAAAAAAAACTAAACAAAACCTAAAGAGATGAACTGGAATATAAGTTAGTATGCATGCAGCATGTTGGCGGATGTTCACACTGGCCACTAAGAAACAGACAATACCCAAGATAAAAACATAATAAGCAAATACCCTGCAGTAAATAAATAGCAATAGTGCATGAGAATAATATAGGGTGCTTCGTTAACATCATTTTAATTAAAAAATCATGTGCGTCATTTGACAAATGGTAAGGTTTTAAACTGTAGAGGTTAGGGTCACCGTGACGTGGTGGGATTGCTTTTAAATTTTTTTTATCAGAATTATGTGAACTAAGCACCCTATATTATTTTCATGCACTAATGCTATTTATTTATTTACTGTAGAGTATTTGCATGTTATCTTTTTATCTTGGCCTTTGTCAGTTACAGAGCTGCACAGCACAGCTCAGTCAATGGAATAGTGGCTGCGACCAGGTACTACACAGCGGACCACTATTGATTTGAGTAAAGGATGGATGTGCCGTACCCAGCCACGGCCCCGATACAGTCAACAGATCTGTGCAGCTCCGTAACTAAGCAGTGTCAGCCGACTCCGGGAACAGCTGATCGGCGGAGATGCGTAACCCCACTAATCAGAGATTGATGACCTATCCTAAAGAGTAGAGATGAGCGTTGTTCTACTCGAACTGTTCGCCAATCTCAAATTCGAGCTGTTTTGGGCGGTGTTCGAGCCGTTCGGCGAACACGAACAATTTGAGAAAAATTCGGCTGTTCGAGGTTATGTTCGATAACTGTTCGTGCACCAAAATTATAACTGGATTTTTTCTCAGTAATGATGAAAATTAATGTTAATACGCAGTTTGAGTGTACAGCGGGGCGGGGGGAGGGGCAGGGGATGGATCTCTGCAGGAACAATGAAGATCTCCATTTTTTTTTTCTCTTTCCCGCATTTACAGTGGGGAGGTGCAATCTGTCAGCCTATCAGCAGCGCACACACGGAGCGAAGTGCTTTTTTTCACACAAGCAAGGGCATGTGTCATTGGCAGTGTATGTCACATGTCCTTGCCCTATAAGACCAAGCCATTTTCCCCGTCGCCACCATTTTCTCACTGCTGCAGCTGCGTGTTAGACGGCACCGCTGTTGCTGTGTGCGCTATACCTTGTTAATTTCAAGCCAATTTTCGCACAAATCTACAGATAGCTTGGGTGTAGGGAATAGTTGTGATTGCAGTCCTTTTAAGGACTAGGTTACAGCATTTCCTACGACTTTTATCAGGCAGGTCTGTGCTCTTAAATAGATAGATTGTGGGAGTAAAGACTAATTGTAATTGGAGTCCTTTTCAGGACTAGGTTACATCAGTTCCTATCAGTTTTTGCCAGGCAGGTCTGTGCCAGTGCTGTGCCAGTGCTGTGCAAGTTTTTTTCACAGCATTTGGCTGAATCTAGCAAAGCTAATCCTTTTTGGCCTATTGCAGAGTGTGTTAGTCAGTGGAGTAGCCTATCTGTGTTGCAAGATATACCACCTGTGTATAGAATACCAATTTTTTTACTGCACCTAGTGAAGTAAAATCTTTTGGGCATAGCATCATTCTATTAGTCCATCTATACTGACCTCCATCAGGTTGCAAATTGAATATAATTTTTTTCTGCATCTAGCTCTGAAAAAATATTGGGCTTCTAGCTGTGTGTGGGACTTGTTGTATTAGTCCATCTATACTGACCTCCATCAGGTTGCAAACTGCATATATTTTTTTCTTCATCTACCTCTGAAAAAATATTGGGCTTCTAGCTGTGTGTGGGACTTGTTCTATTAATCCATCTATACAGACCTCCATCAGGTTGCAAACTGAATATATTTTTTTCTGCATCTACCTCTGAAAAAATATTGGGCTTCTAGCTGTGTGTCGGACTTGTTGTATTAGTCCATCTATACTGACCTCCATCAGGTTGCAAACTGAATATATTTTTTTCTGCATCTACCTCTGAAAAAATATTGGGATTCTAGCTGTGTGTGGGACTTGTTGTATTAGTCCATCTATACAGACCTCCATCAGGTTGCAAACTGAATATATTTTTTTATGCATCTACCTCTGAAAAAATATTGGGCTTCTAGCTGTGTGTGGGACTTGTTCTATTAATCCATCTATACAGACCTCCATCAGGTTGCAAACTGAATATATTTTTTCTGCATCTACCTCTGAAAAAATATTGGGCTTCTAGCTGTGTGTGGGACTTGTTCTATTAATCCATCTATACAGACCTCCATCAGGTTGCAAACTGAATATATTTTTTTCTGCATCTACCTCTGAAAAAATATTGGGCTTCTAGCTGTGTGTGGGACTTGTTGTATTAGTCCATCTATACTGACCTCCATCAGGTTGCAAACTGAATATATTTTTTTCTGCATCTACCTCTGAAAAAATATTGGGCTTCTAGCTGTGTGTGGGACTTGTTCTATTAATCCATCTATACAGACCTCCATCAGGTTGCAAACTGAATATATTTTTTTCTGCATCTACCTCTGAAAAAATATTGGGCTTCTAGCTGTGTGTGGGACTTGTTGTATTAGTCCATCTATACTGACCTCCATCAGGTTGCAAACTGAATATATTTTTTTCTGCATCTACCTCTGAAAAAATATTGGGCTTCTAGCTGTGTGTGGGACTTGTTCTATTAATCCATCTATACAGACCTCCATCAGGTTGCAAACTGAATATATTTTTTTCTGCATCTAGCTCTGAAAAAATATTTGGCCTTCTAGCAGTGTGTGGGACTTTCTCTATTAGTCCATCTATACTGACCTCCATCAGGTTGCAAATTGAATATAATTTTTTTCTGCATCTAACCCAGCCAATAGTTTTGGCCTAATACCACAGTTTGGCCACTCAGCTCTGCTCGGTTCCCATCCATTGTTTTTTTGTGCAAACAACTCCAGAGTTGTTAATTAGTTAACCACCAAAATGAGTGGAAAAAGGCCTGCTGCTGGTGGAAAGGGGAATAGGCGTGTTGGGAAGGGGAAAAAAGGTTGTGTCCGTGGGGTAGGTGTTAAAGCAACAGTAACATCTGCAGAAGAAAGACCATCTTCCAGCCAAACTAAAATGTCTACTTCTTTTAGCGGACAATGTGATAAGATCCCTTTCTTACGGCCACGCCAATCGCTACAAATTCCAGATGAGGCACAAAAACAGCAGGTGCTTCAACGGATATCAAGTGCTCCTTTAAGTGGGCTCTCCTCCACATCAACTTCAACATCACAAATACTCCAGTCCTCAAAGGTGTCACCCCAATCGCACTTGCTTCCTCACAGCTCCCAAATCTCCAGCTGCCCGTCTGAGTATGAGGTAGAACAGATGGTTGAGTCTGCAGAGCTGTTTACTCATACTATAGCCTGGGAATCAGAGGTCGACTCCAGCGCTTCTGTGAATCCAGATGAGGAAATGATCTGCACTGATGCCCAGAATCTTTATGAGTCGGATCCAGGACCAGACGCAGAAGGTTCTGACCATAATGTAGACCCTCATTCCCAAACTGTAACTCCTGTTGGTGGAGACAATGAGGAAGACGATGATAAGACTCAAATACCTGATTGGAGCGACAACTTTAGTTTTTTGTCAGGGCAGGAACAGGTTGGCTCTGAGGACGACGGGTGTGATAACGCACAGGGTGATGATGATGAGGTTGGAGATCCCACTTACTGTCAACCCACAGTCAGCCAAGAGATGAGGTCAGCAGAGGAGGTGGAGGAAGATGCTAGTGACGACGAGGTCAGGTTGCGCCTTCCTGGACAGAGACATAGTACTGGAAGCACGTCAACAACTGCATCCTCAAACACAACTCTGCCTCTCACCACAAGTCGTGGTGGCTCTTCAGGTCGCATGGGTGCTAAGCCTTGCATAGCCTGGGCATTTTTTCAGATCGATAAAGATGACCCAACTCGTGTTATCTGTAACATTTGTCAGCAAAAGCTAAGTAGAGGCCAAAAAATACATAGTTTGAGTACTTCATGCATGAATCGGCACATGGACATGAAGCATAAGTTGCAGTGGGAAGCTCAGTGTGCTACAATGCGGCCTAGCCGGCCGGGCCAACCACCGTCTGCCATATCTTGTGCATCCGCGGCCTCTTCATCCTCTGTGACTGGGGGGACAGCAGTCACACCTGTTTTGGGGCGCAGACCTGCCACCTCTTTACCCGCAACAGCCAGCGTGATTGGCAGGTCATCATTTTCTTTGGAGGTGGTAACACCAGCTGGTGTTGAGCGCTGTCCGACATCGATAGCACCACCTTTGGATCAAGGCAACCTAACATGTCCGCCTGCATCTTCCTCACAGACCGGCAGTTTGCCGGGGACACCCTTATCAACCCCGTCTAAGCACAATAGCCAGCCCTCGGTCCCTCAGATGTGGACAAGTAAAAGACCATTTCCTCCTAGCCATGAGAAAGCTAAGAGGTTGAATTTCACCATCTGCAAGTTCTTGGCTACAGAAATGCTGCCTTTCCGCCTGGTGGACACAGAGGATTTTCGAGACCTTATGTCCGTCGCAGTGCCCCAGTACCAGATGCCCAGTCGGCACTACTTCTCAAAGAAAGGTGTGCCTGCGCTCCACCAGCATGTCGCACACAACATCACCGCTTCTTTGAGAAACTCTGTGTGTGACAGGGTGCATTTCACCACAGACACTTGGACGAGTAGGCATGGACAGGGGCGTTACATGTCGCTGACTGGGCACTGGGTAACTATGGTGACAGCAGGACAAGGGGCTGCTGTCCAAGTCTTGCCGTCCCCACGAGTTGTGCGTCAATCCTCTTTATGTCAAAGTTCCTCCACTGCTTCTGCCTCCTCAACCTCCTCTCGGTCTTCCACCTGCACCCAAAGCCTGTCTGGTCATGCCACAAGCTTTCTAACTGCGCAGAAGGGATCCTGCACACCTCCTTACTATGCTGGCAGTAGGGCTCAACGTCATCAGGCGGTTTTTACATTGAAATGTCTGGGAAATGTGAGTCACACAGCTGAGGAGTTGTGGTCAGCTCTGGAGAACCAATTTCATGAATGGTTGTCTCCACTGGACCTGAAACCAGGGAAGGCCGTGTGCGACAATGCTGCAAACCTGGGTGCGGCCCTTCGCCGGGGCAATGTCACACACGTGCCTTGTATGGCTCACGTGTTGAACCTGGTTGTCCAGCAATTTTTAGCCCACTATCCCAGACTAGATGGCCTTCTGCAGAGGGCACGGTCGCTGTGTGCTCACTTTCGCCGTTCGCATCCCGCAGCTCAGCGACTTACATCTCTACAGAAGTCGTTGGGCCTGCCACTTCACCGGCTAAAATGCGATGTGCCTACCCAGTGGAATTCAACTCTGCACATGTTGCAGCGACTGTGGCAGCACCGACAAGCCCTGGTGCAATACGTTCTGACGTATAGCCTGGGCCAACGAGATCCAGAGGTGGGGCAAATCACACTGGAGGAGTGGTCTCAGATCAGGGACCTATGCACCCTTCTGCACAGTTTTGAAATGGCGACGAAGATGTTTAGTGCTGACGATGCCGCCATTATCAGCATGACTATTCCGGTGATTTACATGCTGGAGCACATGTTAAACAGAATTCGGAGTCAGGTGGTGGCACAAGAGGAGGTGGAGGAAGTAGAGGAGGAGGAGTTGTATGCGGAAGGGCTAACATCTGCAAGGTCCAGACGGTCGGCAGCACCAAGGCGGCAGGCATGTGAGGGTGGGGGAGATGGTTTTACCAGGGCGCATGGTAGCAGCCAAACTAGTGAGGAAGGTGCAGGAGCCCAGGAAGAAGTGGAGGACGAACTGATGGAAGACTCATCAGATGAGGGAGACCTTGATCACATTTCTGTTGTGCGAGGTTGGGGGGAGAGGACAGAGGAAGGAAGCCTGATTGTTACCTCGCCACCAACACAACAGGGACTTGGTGCTCCTGGATGCGCAACACACATGAGTGCCTTCTTGCTGCACTACCTGCAACATGACCCTCGAATTGTGAGAATTAGAAATAATCCTGACTACTGGGTTGCCACACTGTTAGATCCCCGGTCCAAAAGTAAATTTGCAGAAATTATTCCTGCCATAGAAAGGGATGCACGCATGCAGGAGTATCAGCAGAGACTGTTGCAGAATCTTACATGTGCTTTTCCACAAAATACCAGTGGTGCACGTAGTGAATCTCACAGTTCCAACTTGCCAACCGTGGGACCGTCAAGTGTTCAGCACTCAAACCGTAACAGAACCACAGTATCTGCTGGTAACATCAATTTTGCGGAATCATTTCACCACTTTTTTAGCCCATCCTTTGCAAGGCCACAGGAGACAAGAAGTCTGACACATAGTCAACGCCTAGAGACGATGGTACAGGAGTATCTCCAAGTAAACATTGAAGCCACGACTGTGTCACTGGACCCTTGCTCTTTTTGGGCTTCCAATCTGGATAAATGGCCGGAGCTAGCCACTTACGCCTTGGAGATCTTGTCATGCCCCGCAGCCAGCGTTCTGTCTGAACGTGTGTTCAGCGCTGCTGGTGGTGTGCTGACAGATAAGCGCACGCGGCTCTCCACTGATAATGTAGACAGACTCACGTTCATAAAGATGAACAAATCATGGATCCGAAACGACTTTTCTACCCCTGTGTCATCCTGGGGAGAGTAAAAGCTTGATGATTGGTTAAAATCACCCTACCAACCGTTTTAAGCTTTCAAATTACTAATCATGTTTATCTGTATCTTGGCTGGAAAATAATTTGGGCTTTGTAGCAGTGTGCAGCACTGATTCTATTAGGCCATCTATAATAAGCTCCACCAGATTTAAAATTACTAATCATGTTTATCTGTATCTTGACTGGAAAATAATTTGGGCTTTGTAGCAGTGTGCAGCACTGATCCTATTAGGCCATCTATACTAAAGCTTCACCAGATTTAAAATTAATAATAATTTTTAGCTGCATCTAGCCCGGAAAATAATTTTGGGGCTCCGAGATGCGCAAGACACATAAGTGCCTTCTTGCTGCACTACCTGCAGCATGACCCTCATATTGTCAGAATTCGAAGTAATCATGACTACTGGGTTGCCACACTCTTAGATCCCCCAAACTTTTCGATCAACCTTTTCATTTTAATAAAGACCAAAAAAATGGTCATTTTTGAAATTATAAGCATTAGCAGGTTGTTAGAAACTGAAATCAAACAGTTTTCAACTCAAAACTTTATTCTAGGTGATGTTACATTTTCACATAGGACCCCTTGTTCGAAAGGAGCTTCTGAACTCTCTCGTCCATTGAATTTGTCAGGTTTTGGATGGTTTCTGCTTCAATTGTTTTGCATGAGGACAGAATACCCTCCCAGAGCTGTTGCTTAGATGTGAACTGCCTCCCGCCATCATAGACACTCCTTTTAATGATGCTCCAAAGGTTCTGAATGGGGTAGAGGTCAGGGGAGCATGGGGGTCACACCATAAGTTTGTCCCCTTTTATGCCCATATCAGCCAGAGATGCAGATGTTTTATGTGCAGCATGAGATGGTGCATTATCATGCAGAAAAATGATCTTGCTGTGAAATACACGGTTCTTCTTCTTGAACCATGGCAGGAAATGCTGTTTGAGAAAATCCACATACATTATGGAGTTCATCTTTAGCGCCTTCAGGGATCCTAAAGGGGCCGACAATCTCTCTCCCCATGATTCCAGCCCAAAACATTACTCCACCTCCTCCTTGTTGGCGCTGTAGCCGTGTTTGCGTGGGGTGTCCATCAACCAGCCATCCTCCACTCCATCCATCTGGACCATCGAGCGCTGCACGGCACTCATCCGTGAACAAAACAGTTTTGAAATCAGTCTTCATGTAATGTTTGGCCCACTGGAGCCGTTTCTGCTTGTGTGAAGTGGATAGAGGAGGTCGACAGGATGGCGTATCCACAGCTGCAAACCTCTGAAGGACCCTGCATCTTGTTGTTCGGGGGACGTTGGAGGCACAAGCAGCTTCAAAAACTTGTCTGCTGCTATGACAAGGCTTTTTTGCCGCTGCTGTTTCAACCTGACGTAATTGCCTGTAGGAAAGAGTCCTCAATTTGCCCTTATCAGCACGCACACGTGTGTACTGTGAATCAGCTACATACTTCTTGATTGCCAAGACACTTCATCCTGATCATCGCACAATGTTGATTGTAGTCATGCCTTGACCTAAACACTCCACAATTTGTTGCTTCTCAGCAGCCGACACATCCTTTTTCTTTCCCATTTTGGCAGAAAATGTAGGCTGCTTAATAATGTGAGACAGCCTTCTTAAGTAGTCTTGCCTTTCATTGGACACACCTGCCAAACTAATTAGCACAGGTGTCTGCAATTGCTTACAGTGATATAAAGAGCCCTGACACACATCACCATCAATGAGTTTAACTGACAAACAAACAAATTCTTCCCTTATCACTCCTAAACACTTTTTGCATAATAATTTGGAACACAGTGTACATGTGCTTTTCCACAAAACACCAGTGGTTCACGTAGTGAATCTTACAGTTCTAACTTGCCAACCGTGGTCTGTATGGAGTTGTTCAATAAAGGGCCCAAAATTAAGATAACATAGATGGGAGAGGTCTCTATGAATAGGAATTCCTAAGTATTTGATACCCTGTGAGGGCCAGGCAAAGGGAAAGTTGGACTGGATGGAATCCTATATGGATTTGGGGAGGGAGACATCGAGGGCCTCAGACTTCGCTGCATTGATTTTAAAATTTGACCATGTAACAAAGTGATCTATTTCAGCCATAACAGCATGGATGGATATATGTGATTGAGTGATATATACTAGGACATCATCAGCAAATAGAGAGCACTTGTACTCGGTGCCTCCCACCTCAATCCACCTAATATTGGGGTTATGGCGAATTGATGAGAGCAGGTGCTCCGTCACTATGATGTATAAGAGAGGGGACAGAGAACATCCCTGCCTTGTCCCATTGGTGATTGTGAAAGGTGATGAAAATGTTCTGACGCGCCCCCTGGGCCTTGGGACACCCGGAGCCGGACCCTTTTTGGTGGATGCTGGTGGATGTAGTCTCCGTGGCGGCAACCCGGTTCCGTGGCTCAGGGCGGTCAAACCAGTGGTGGAACTATTTATGTGGTTTTGATGTTTAAATGTCCGACTACGCCACCCGTGGATTGCGGTCAGAGTGAACCGCCGCTCCAGGGCAGACCGCTGAGGCTGGTGTTGTGGGTGCAGCAGAGCGTAGCATAACTCCCCACGGGAGGAGTATAGCCTCAGGGCAGTGTATGCGGAGGATGGGGGTGATGGTGCAGGGCAGCAGCAGTAATGACACGGAGTCAGTGATGCAGTCCAGGGCCTTTACTCACAGTTCTTATTATCCAGACCACGTCTGCAGGTAACGGCTGCCCACGTCGTACTGTGCTCACCAGGTGAGGGGCTCAGACAACTCCCAGATAACTTTGGAGTGCTTCACAGGACCCCCTTTGTGTGTCCTTTGTCTGGCCTTTCTTACCAACCCTTCTGTCCGGCTGCCTCGGGCCTCCTCTTGGTAAACTTGGTGCCAGTTTCCCTGACCCTATGTGGTGCCTTCCTAGCGGGTGTAGCGAGGGGCTGCGCCACATAAAATGTCACAGCCTCCTGTTTCTAGCTGAGGGTCGTTTCCTGCCTCCACTAGTTTCGGGGACCGGTCTCCCCATTTGGCCTGACCCCTCCACGCAGGTGGATTCGGGCGTGCGGTGGCGACTCGCCCGTCCGCACCCCTGAGATCCCTTCGTTCCTCGTTCCTGAAGCCTTCTCCGCTCCTCTTCCTTCCTTCTCCCTCTTCCAGGCCTGGGCCTCTGTTACTAGGCCCGCCTCCGGAGCAGAGCTCATGCAGAGCCCCTGCTCCCTGCCACTTCTGCTCAGACTTCTCTGCACTGAACTAAGATGGTGCCCACCTTTTATACTCCCTTCTCAATGCACCCAGGAACTGCTTCCTCCCTGCTCCTGCACTACAGGGTTCCCCTTCCTCAGTGTTCCCTCCCCCCACTCCAGCCAGGGACAGGGACTGTCGTGCCCATCTCAGGGGCATATTGGTCGCCCTGCCCCACGGCAATGTGGTGTAATGCATGCAGGTGTCGGGTCCTGATCCACACTACATCCTTACCTGAGAGTGAGATATCACACCTCTGGGTGAGGTGCAATACCTCTGTAGCAACCGAGCCCTCAGGGTGCTACAGTTCCATTTATCTTCAGCCTAGGTGACGTATTGCGATACAGGGCCGTGATTTTGGCTATAAAAGGGTCCCCTAGACCCCTACCCCAAGCTTTTTAAGAGAATCATATATGGCGTGCCAGGAGACTCTATGGAATGCTTTCTCAGCATCCAACGAGAGTATCTAATTACAAATTTTTAACTGCATCTAGCCCAGGAAATACTTTGTGCCTAGTAGCAGGGTCTGCTAGTCAGCGGATTATCCCGGCTGTTAAGCAAGCTACACCACCTGTAGTTTGGACACTTCATTTTTTCAAAGGAAATGCTTCGGGACCACGGGATACTCAGTGAAGAGCATCAGGAGGCACCCCAAGGCATAGGGGCTCGGACTGGCAGTAGGATGCCTTGCGGTGGACAGCCGAGCTCCATCCTTATAAAAGCTTTTTAACTGCAGCAGCTTTAGTGGACGCTACTGGAGCTGGAATTACGCGGCTGCTGGCATGAGACTTGCCCTCCAATAGATCCTTGTAAATGGATTTAAAGTGTATTTATTCAAATTAGAGAGACAATTTAAATTAAAAAGCTTAGAGCTGCCTCCACCACAGGGGGGCTCGCTCGACCCACCAGCGGACAGGCACCAGTATTGGAAGAGGGGGGCTGGCCGTCAGGGTTCACCGCGGCTCTGGCACAAACCCGGCGACACGGAGGTGGCACGGGCAGGAGCGGACTGAACGTGTCGGCTTCTCACTTTTTGGATTTTAGAAGGGCATGACATGCCTATATCTGTGTCTCCCCCTCCTTTTACTCCTCCACCTCTTTTCTTTTCGCATGACTATATGTACTTGTCACTTTTCCATGTGTTAGTTGTGTCTTCTGAGCAGTTTGTCAGCTTTTGGACACCTTTGAAGGTGTTTTCTATGTGTTTCTATGTGTTTTTGTTTGCCTGCCATTGGTTTTAACGGTGTTCGAAGGTGTTCGACGAACAGTTCGACGAACAGTTCGGCGAACACACGGGTGTTCGACGAACCGAACCGAACTCGAACACTACGGGGGTGGCTCAACACTACTAAAGAGTCTCAGACAACCCCTTTAAATTCTACCTTGATGAAACCTTTCAGCAAAGACCTACATAGCCTAGAAGAAATAGATGCTAAATGCTTCGGGGAACTTGCCCCCCTGGTTATTGAATAGGGTACGAAGGGGAAAACAAATAGTTTTGTACTGGATGGCAGATTATAGAGGGTCCATTTTTATTATTGCATTCTCCACCTTTTCTATACGTCCCCAGTTTTTCTTTATGTTCCATTCTCCTAATTTTGGACCACCAGGTTGTTTTAGTTTTTCTATATAAATGAGAATCCTGCTTTAAACACTTGCGATCTAAAGGGCAGTAAATATTATACTTCTTCTATACATTTAAAGCAGGCCCGATAAATCTGCATATAGATGAAGCCGACAGTGCGAGCTGAGCAATTGCATTAAATTGAACATCTAAGTTTAAACTTGACATTGAGAAAAGTCTGTGGTTTAATTAAAATATGTCTCCTTATTTGAAAAAAAAGAAAAACACACTCGATTACACTGTGAATCTAAATCAGACAGCGTGACAACAAAGGGTACAGTTTTGATGAATTATGCATGTCATCTGCATTTTCTGCCAGCTGGTAATTGACAAGTGTCACAGCATTGTCAACAAGTTCCAGTTATTATGGGCTACATATCAAACACAGGCTTCTTATATCACGTCTCCCCTCCCCCCCCGAACTGTGTCACGTATTATTAAGTGTCTGTCAGCTTCACAAGAGGCACATTGGGTCTTTTTTTTATGCATTGTGCAAAAATATAACTTAAAGGGCATGATTCAACACAAGGGTCCTAAGCTAGAAATCATTATAGCACATCTACAAAATGTATTAAATCCTAAATCAATTATATATTATAGGGCAAGAACACTCAGATTTACAAGAAAATGAAAAAATAAAATCTATAATTATTCTAAATATATAAAATTACACACACCCAAGAACTGAAACTTGTAAATTAATTTTGAAATACAACCTAAAATCTGTATTACAGGGGACTTATATACTGATGATCTATCTTTCAGCTAGGTCATCATTATCAGATCGGCGGAATCCTAAGCCTGTTTGCAGCTTCTGATGTGGCTGGAAGGACACAAAGCTGGAAAAACATGTCTCCGTACCCTGTGTGTTGGCCGTTCCTGCGTATTACAGCTCAGCTCCTATTGAAGTGAGTGGGATCGGAGCTGCACACCTGAGAACAGCCAGTATGCATTGTATGTAGCTGTGCTGTGCTGGCTCCGCACACTGTATACATCTGGTCACATAGTGGAAACCCCTTTACATTAAAGTTAATGTTCATTAAGGCAGTACAGGAAAAAAATATATCTTTGTACCGTGTTAGCCAGTAGATAGAAAAATATTAAGATTTGAGAGTCCTCAGATTCATCTATGCCTGATGAAGAGGCCTGAGTAGTCTGGAAAGCTTGCAATTTGTTACCATCTTTTCAGTTAGCCATTAACAGGTATCAACCACTGAGGACTCTCAAATCTTAATATTTTTCCATTAAGGCAGTAGTATCTGTCAAAGGTTTCTTACAATACGATCCAAGTTTCCACTTTGATATCAGATACTATCTGCATGAAATTTGTTCTTCCCATATTCCAAAACTCTTATTTCCTCGAGGACCGCAGACCAAAATTATTTTGGCAACTTTTCATGAAGTTCTCAATTGTTTGTCTATTGCATTGTGCATAACAGACAAAGCTAAAAGCAAGGCTGTCCGAGAAGCTATTTCTACATTGTCATGTTCAGAAAAAGCTGTCTGAAACCAAGAAAGAATCTGATGACCACACTTAAAGGGATATTCTCATGTTAAAATATCGTAAAAGAATGGTAGACAGTAAAAATGAAGTTTTGCTATTTCTATTTACTTCCATTCTCTTCCTATGGCTACTTTCTTAGTTGTTTTTTTTTTAGATCATTGCTCATTGCCAAGGAGTCAGGCCACCACTGCTGTCTGGGATGGTTGGCTGAACATGCGCAGTGATTATAAGCTTTTCCCAGCCCAGGATTCCTGTTCTATGTGGCTAGCTTCTAATTCTGATATATAGTAAGAGAAAAACTTCGGCACTCCAGTTCAGATACAAGAGAAATAGTTTATTTGTGTAACTAGAAGCCCCTCTGCGGCAAAAATTCATACGTATATTTATGTCAAAACTTGGTTAACATAGACCTTTGTGATCATAAACCACTTCGTTATCAATAACCTTTGTGATCATAAACCGACGTTTCGACCTATTTTGGTCTTTATCAAGGTTTGTTCTAAAAGAGAAAAACAGGGGCATCAAAATCCAAGAGATTCAACATCACAACACAAATATATGGGGCTGTCAAAGTGAAAACAGACTTTTAGTGTAATATTGTATATACAACAAGAATGGCTACGTGTAGAAATTCAATTAATTCATGTGGAAAAGAAGACATCTATAGTAGCATTATTGTGACATACAAATTAAAGTGAGAAAAAATAAACATAAAAATAGGAAGGATTTATAATAAATGTAAAACTCACTGGATGAAGGTTTGAGTTGAAATATGGTTACACATCAGATGCTGACAGGGAATAAGACTCTATGTGCAAAAGAAAAAAGCCATATAGAGAGGACCTAGATTTCACAAGTTTATATAAATAATCTCTGGTAGTAGCCAATAGTGTGCGAGCTATGGAACTCATATACATACCTGCTCATTGGGGAGAATGCCCTCAGGGTAAGTGCCGGCAATGGGGGTTTGTGCGGGGTAACGGGACATATCTGTCTGATTATATAGCCGATATCTGTGTGTTAATTGTTTAACCTGCGTTTGATCAAGGGCGCTGGTCATGCGCAATGCGTGAAATCCGTGATTGGGTGACCAGTGACATCCGGACGCGCGCCTCCCGCCTGCGGCCGGAACGTGCATCAGTGTGTCCGAGACTTCCGGTCATGCGCAATAGCTGAACCGCATGTTTGAACCGCATGCAACATCCGTGTATGTACTTCCTGTGTGCTGTTACAATGTAACAATGTTACATTGTAACAATGTTACAATGTCTACAAATATGTCAAGGGCTGTCACATTGTAGAAGGATCATCTTTATTCTCATTTGCACAAGGAAAGACTAGAAGCAATGGGATGAAACTAAATGGGAGGAGACACAGATTAGATATTAGAAAAAACTTTTTGACAGTTAGGGTGATTAATGAGTGGAACAGGCTGCCACGAGAGGTGGTGAGTTCCCCTTCAATGGACGTCTTCAAACAGAGGCTGGACAGACATCTGTCTGAGATGATCTAGTGAATCCTGCTTTGAGCAGGGGGTTGGACCAGATGACCCAGGAGGTCCCTTCCAACTCTACCATTCTATGATTCTATGATTCTATGAAATCAGTGCGTTGAACGCAAAAGGACTTCCGGGCATGCGCAATGAATGGAACGCATGGCTGGACCGCATAGGACATCCAAGTGCGCACCATCCGTTCGACACTGGGGCGTGCATCAGAACGCATTGGGTCTCTGAACATGTGCACTCACGTATACTGAACATATCCAAACACGCAAAAGGGGGTACTACCAGTAAGCCCCAAATATAAAAATAGATGGGGGTATCAAAGTGAGTCACTCAAGAAAAGTTCCCCAAACAAAGGAGGAGAAGAAGAAGAAAACCTGCAGCCCCACAAAATCACTGTAATTATATACACTGTGTTCCAAATTACTATACAAATAATATTTTCTCAGATTTTCCCAAATTACCTATATGAATTGCAGTCACTGTAATTTTCCAGTCAAATAACTATTAGAGTACAATTGAAAGGTTTTTGTACAACCTGCCTATGATAACAGTATATTTTTTAAAAATAAAAAACTCAAACTGCACTCAAAATGCATGTTCCAAATTATTATGCACAGCAGAGTTTTCAACCTTTTCATTTTAATAAAGAACAAAAAAATGGTCATTTTTGAAATTATAAGCATTAGCAGGTTATTACAAACTGAAATCAAACAGTTTTCAACTCAAAACTTTATTCTAGGTGATGTAACATTTGCACATAGGACCCCTTGTTCGAAAGGAGCTTCTGAACTCTCTCATTCATTGAATTTGTCAGGTTTTGGATGGTTTCTGCTTCAATTGTTTTGCATGAGGATAGAATACCCTCCCAGAGCTGTTGCTTAGATGTGAACTGCCTCCCGCCATCATAGACACTCCTTTTGATGATGCTCCACAGGTTCTCAATGGGGTTGAGGTCAGGGGAGCATGGGGGCCACACCATAAGTTTGTCCCCTTTTATGCCCACAGCAGCCAGAGATGCAGATGTGTTATGTGCAGCATGAGACGGGGCATTATCATGCATGAAATGATCTCGATGGTCCAGATGGATTGAGTGGATGGCTGGTTGATGGACACCCCATGCAAACATGGCAACGGCGCCAGCAAGGAGGAGGTGGAGTAATGTTTTGGGCTGGAATCATGGGGAGAGAGATTGTCAGCCCTTTTAGGATCCCTGAAGGGGTAAAGATGAACTCCATAATGTATGTTGAGTTTCTCAAACAGCACTTCCTGCCATGGTTCAAGAAGAAGAACCGTGCATTCCGCAGCAAGATCATTTTCATGCATGATAATGCCCCGTCTCATGCTGCACATAACACATCTGCATCTCTGGCTGCTGTGGGCATAAAAGGGGACAAACTTATGGTGTGGCACCCATGCTCCCCTGACCTCAACCCCATTGAGAACCTCTGGAGCATCATCAAAAGGAGTGTCTATGATGGCGGGAGGCAGTTCACATCTAAGCAACAGCTCTGGGAGGGTATTCTGTCCTCATGCAAAACAATTGAAGCAGAAACCATCCAAAACCTGACAAATTCAATGAATGAGAGAGTTCAGAAGCTCCTTTCGAACAAGGGGTCCTATGTGCAAATGTAACATCACCTAGAATAAAGTTTTGAGTTGAAAACTGTTTGATTTCAGTTTGTAATAACCTGCTAATGCTTATAATTTAAAAAATTACCATTTTTTTGTTCTTTATTAAAATGAAAAGGTTGAAAACTCTGCTGTGCATAATAATTTGGAACATGCATTTTGAGTGCAGTTTGAGTGTTTTATTTTTTTAAAAATATAATGTTATCATAGGCAATTTGTACAAAAACCTTTCAATTGTACTCTAATAGTTATTTGACTGGAAAATTACAATGACTGCAATTCATATAGGTAATTTGGGAAAATCTGAGAAAATATTATTTGCATAATAATTTGGAACACAATGTACACAGGTATTAATTGGTGACCTATGAAAGATAGAAAAGGAAAACAATCAGGATATAATAGAGTCTACTTCAATATACGGACAATCACAACACTGTTTGAAAAGGGATGTATAAGACTCTCACTAGATGATCAAACATGTAAAAAATAGGGACAAATTCAACTCTTTAACTGTTTACACCATTAGTATGATATGATATATGTTAGAGTAGCCGCTCTTAGAGTATACTGGATTATCACTAGGTGATTTAAATATGTAAAAAATAGGGACAAATTCAGCTCTCTCACTGTTTACACCATTAGTATGATGTAATATATATTAGAATGGCCAATCATGAATTAATGTTGTAGTTCATACTCTCGATTTAGCCCCTTTGGTGTCAGAGTTTGTAATGTATGGATCCAATACGATTCGCGTTCTTTAAGTCTCAGTATCCGATTACCCCCTCTTCTGTTGGGTGGAATATGATCGATCACCTGGAATCTCAGTTGGGACTCTGAATGGGAAATGGAGAAAAAAAGTGCTGGTAAAGGCTAAAATGTCCGAGATTGTCCGATTTGTGGGGCTGCAGGTTTTCTTCCTCTTCTCTTCCTTTGTTTGGGGAGCTTTTCTTAAATGACTCACTTTGATACCCCCATCTATTTTTATAGTTGGGGCATACTGGTAGTACCCCCTTTTGCGTGTTTGGATATGTTTAGTATACGTGAGTGCACATGTTCAGAGACCCAATGCGTTCTGATGCACGCCCCAGTGTCGAACGGATGGTGCGCACCTGGATGTCCTATGCGGTCCAGCCATGCGTTCCATTCATTGCGAATGCCCGGAAGTCCTTTTGCGTTCAACGCACTGATTTACATTGTAACAGCACACAGGAAGTACGTACCCGGATGTTGGATGCAGTTCAAACATGCAGTTCAGCTATTGCGCATGACCGGAAGTCTCGGACACACTGATGCACGTTCCGGCCGCAGGCGGGAGGCGCGCGTCCGGATGTCACTGGTCACCCAATCACGGATTTCACGCATTGCGCATGACCGGCGCCCTGGATCAAACGCAGGTTAAACAATTAACACACAGATATCGGCTATATAAACAGGCAGATATGTCCCGTTACCCCGCACAAACCCCCATTGCCGGCACTTACCTTGAGGGCATTCTCCCCAATGAGCAGATATGTATATGAGTTCCATAGCTCACACACTATTGGCTACTACCAGAGATTATTTATATAAACTTGTGAAATCTAGGTCCTCTCTATATGGCTTTTTTCTTTTGCACATAGAGTCTTATTCCCTGTCTGCATCTGATGTGTAACCACATTTCAACTCAAACCTTCATCCAGTGAGTTTTACATTTATTATAAATCCTTCCTATTTTTATGTTTATTTTTTCTCACTTTAATTTGTATGTCACAATAATGCTACTATAGATGTCTTCTTTTCCACATGAATTAATTGAATTTCTACACGTAGCCATTCTTGTTGTATATACAATATTACACTAAAAGTCTGTTTTCACTTTGACAGCCCCATATATTTGTGTTGTGATGTTGAATCTCTTGGATTTTGATGCCCCTGTTTTTCTCTTTTAGAACAAACCTTGATAAAGACCAAAATAGGTCGAAACGTCGGTTTATGATCACAAAGGTTATTGATAACGAAGTGGTTTATGATCACAAAGGTCTATGTTAACCAAGTTTTGACATAAATATACGTATGAATTTTTGCCGCAGAGGGGCTTCTAGTTACACAAATAAACTATTTCTCTTGTATCTGAACTGGAGTGCCGAAGTTTTTCTCTTACTATTGTAAGGCAGCGCTAGTCATCATAATGGGGGATACTCGCTGCACCGAGTAAATTAAGCACACGTGCAATGTCCTTCCGGTATTTCACAATGCAGCCGTTTATTATTATCATAAACCGCTGTTCACACACATAATGTCCACGAGCCCAAGTGGCAGACCGGCCCACTTGGCCCAGGTTACAGCCTTCAGCAAGGTAATACTTTAGCAATGTCCATACAAGTGTCCATATAACAAAGTGTATTACCTTTGCCGGGTTTTAGCTGCTGCAGTCCATTTAATCCGCCACCACTGTGGCTTTAAGGCTTTCCCAGGTGGGGGTCTCTAGCCGTCGTCCCGTCTAAGGCTACTGGAATGTTTCACTCACACAAATCCAGTCTGCGCCTTTCCGGACACTTCACCAAGCCGCTGCCTTCCAAGGCCACTGGCATCTACACAAGATCCAGCCTCGACCTTTCAGGCTGCCAGGCTTCACTGTATCACGGTGTCCCACACACACGGGGAACAGGCCTCACGCCCAACACACCGAACACACCTGTCTCCCATCAAGCAGGGTTTATATATCCATCCCGTGCACACACACACACACAGACAAGACCTTGCTGATGTCACAGTCATGTGATCAGACAGACATTCTGTGCGCGCAGGACCTGTGCTATGTCACAGTCATGTGACCAGTCACCTGAGGGGGAAGGTACATGGTCAGGTAAAACACATCCTGGACCATTACTGTAATGCCAGCAAGTCGCTGCATTACATATCCCCCCCTCTGTTCAAACTTGTGGGGTTGAACACATAATATACACAATCACTATAACCCCCAGCTCTGTTCAAACTTGTGGGGTTGAACACATAATATACACAATGACATTATAACCCCCAGTTCACATAGAGACCATGTACTTTACAATTGTGCTACTCAGCCCCTGGAACATTAGTCAACGACATTAGCCCATTCCTTAGGGACCTACCATTTGTCACTGTCACTGACTTCGTCAGGTCACCTTTCCGGGTCATAACCTTGTCAGAGCTCCCCCGCTCCCAGCGGTCAGTTGTAACCTTGTCTGGTCTCCCCCGCTCCCAGCGGTCAGTCGTAACCTTATCAGGTCTCCCCCGCTCCCAGCGGTCAGTCATAATCTTATGAGATCTCCCCCGCTCCCAGCGGTCAGTCGTACAGCGGTGTGACTCACATGCCCTGGTATCTAAGGTCCGGTTCGACTCCGTACTGTCCCGTCCTCTATTGGGTCGTTTGTATGGGCTTCTTAAACCTGAGTTACTGGAGGTCTCACTACCTCTAAACCCACGCCCACTACTCTCAGGACATCTTGAAAGGTCCCTAACTCCAGCTATATCTCTTCTGTTATTTAGGGGGCCCTTTCTCTGTCTGGTCTCATAATTTCTAGACGGCTGCCATCTTCTGCTACTCAGATGATGCTGTCTATCCACTCGCAGTCTAGCGAGATTCAACTGTTCTACCTCTCACAGGTAGGTCACTCGGTACTCCAACAGCATGTGCATATATCCCAGGCTTTCTTCTGTTCCTACAGCGGAGAATGATATCATGCCGTCTTCGTCTGGTATCCAGTCCTGACGATCACGTGGACTGCTTACTTTCACCACACCAGACTTCTTGACCATCATCTGCATGGCTCGACCATTTCTCCCAACGAGCTTCCTCACCAGAAAACGGAACAGGCTTGTTCCGTCTTCAACCGGAGAAACCGCTTCGTGCGAATACATCGCTAGTGCATGTCACTTAGGATAGCCACCCTTTTCACTGTGACTTCAGTCGTGGACAGGACCACCAGCTGTTTAGCTTCTGAGGTCAAGTACACCTTACAGGCTCCCACGGCCTTCTTAAACTCCTCATGCACGGACTCACTGGTGCATTCTTCCCTCAAATCCTCGGGTACATCTACGAGGCACTTGTACCGAGACGTTTCGGTCTCACCAGTGGTTTCCAGACGATCAACCAGCTCAGGTTTCAGGGACAACTGACCTCCAGCTTCTTCACCCTGTATGCTTTCCCTGAGCTGACTCACAGCTACAACTTCCTGAATTTCCGTCTTGACCACTTCCATCTCATATTTATCTGTGGTTAACACTCTCTTAGCTCTCCTCAGGTCCACCCTCTCTTGGTATAAGGGAGTGAGTGCAACGTGTTCACCCTTTTCCTTCTCCAAGAAGGCCTCGTTCACTGAGTGATACTTTGTCAGGCGACTTTTGAGCCCGGAAACTTCTTCCTCTAGCTCCGCCACTCGCCTCTCAGTGGCTCGTCTCTGAAGCTCCTCTTGCTTCCAATGGGTTTGTAGCGACTCCTTGAGCTCCTTGATCTCGGCTCCTACATCCACCGAATCATCCGAGCTCGCATCACTCGAGGAGGTATCTGCTTCATACCTCCCATCACCAGTGGCCAACTCCTGGCCCTGGTCTGCGGCTTCTCCGATAGACTCCTCCATCTGCTTCTGCTCAGCCTCCATCTTGCTGAGACTTTCCTTAAGGCACGTCTCTGCCCTCTGGAGATTAACACAGAACGTCTGCAGCTCCTTCACCTGAGCTTCCAGACCTAAGGTCCTTCTGCGGAGATCACCATTTTCATTACGGGTGTCCTGCAGAGTGGTCTCAACCACTTGGCGCATGTGCTCAGCATCCACCTTAACATCCCCTAGTTTTCCTTTAACCCTGAGGAGATCCTCATAGTCTCTCTTGATTTGTTGCAGTTCCCTCATGAGTTCACCATATTCCTTCTTGGAGTCACATAGCTCCCGGTTGAACTGTTCGTCCAGTCGTTTTAGGTTTTGGTCACGTCCGGAAACTTCAACCTGCAGCGGCTCTTTTAAGGCAGACAGCTCTCTATCCCTCTGGTGTAGTCCCTCATCCAGCTTTTGCTTCCCTTGTATCAGCTCTACGTGTACCAGGGAGAACCTATCATTCAACTCGCACAGCTCATCTTCAAACTCCGCTTTGTCAAGCCCCAACTGAAAAACCTCTTCTTTTTTTCTCTGGAACTTTTCCTTCTAATTGTTGACTTCCTTGCTGTTTTCCTCCAGTTCTCACTGCAAGTTCCTCACAACCTGGTTTATTTTCTGCCTTTCAGACTCCAGGTTCTGCTGGTCTGAGGACACGATCTCCAGGTTTCCACATAGTTGCTGCACGTCACTCTGACACTGCTGGCTGATAGGCTCCAGCTCTTGGTCACGACTGGCCACCTCCTATTTCAGGGCTGTCAGATCCTTCTGACTCGGTACCGTACCGGAGGTTGCTACTGGCAACGTCACCTCCTCTTCTGCCTCGGAAGGAGGATCCACCCTTGAAACAAAGGCACACAGTACTACATTTTCCTTATTTTCACGATCAGCCAAGTCTACAGGAGCAACCTTTTTGTGGCCCTTGCGCCGTCTACGAGATGGGGACTTTCTCACCTCGTCTAGCCCCTCCTGACTGACCTCTCCTTCTACTTTTGTAGTGTCACCGTCAGCTACGGGGTCTGTGTCACTCCCCATGGTGTTGTGGACTAACAGGTCACCTCCCACTTTGACGTCACCCCCTTCTACTGGAGCTACCCCGTTATCAACGGTCACATTGTAATTTTTAGGAGGTATCAACCCACCACCAGTAATTTTTTTTTATTTTCTATCCTCCACGATGTTTTGACTCCGCCCCCTTTTTAACAACCACACCGGCAGGGGAATTTTTACAAGAAAAATCAACAATAGTCTTAGGACTCAGTTTACAACAGCTCTTACCACCTCCCCGGGCACTCTGAGACAACAAGGGCGCCCCCAGAGAGTTCAAGGAATGGTCCGCTGCCGCCTCTCTGTAACGGGCCAACAGCTCCTGCCCTTCCTGCACCACGACCTCTTGTCGTTTCTCCCATACCTGCTGTTGTTTCTGAAATGCCTGCTGCGAGTCCTGCTGTTGTTTCTCCAATACCTGCTGCTGCGACTCCAACAGGCATTTCAATCGCTCAACAGCTTCAGACTCATCTGCTGCTCCCTTCACAGCCATCATTATCTGCTCCTGCATTTCTTCAGGAAACTCTATTATGCCGAAGAGCGATTGCACACGGTCATCTAACTCCTTCTCCATTCCGTCTGGAGATACTGCACCATTCATGGCCATCACGGTACACATTATTCACACATCGCTCTCCCCGGAAAAATTTTCGTGGCCCCGCCGAGCCACAGCAAAACCAGATTTGAGTGCGACGACAACCTTCGCGCAACCCCGCCGAGTTGAAGCCAGATGCTTTAAACTTCGTGAGCCCCGCCGAGCCACAGCAAACCAGGTTTGAGTGCGACGACAATCTTCGCAACCCCATCGAGTGGCAGCCAGATGCTTTAATCTACACTCGTCATCCTGTGCCGTTGCCCCTAGCAACCGGGCTGCAGTTGCCCCTAGCAACCGGGTTGTCATTGCCGCTAGCAACCGGGCTGCAGTTGCCCGCATTCTCGAACCATATGTAAGGCAGCGCTAGTAATCATAATGGGGGATACTCGCTGCACCGGGTAAATTAAGCACACATGCAATGTCCTTCCGGTATTTCACAATGCAGCCGTTTATTATTATCATATACCGCTGTTCACACACATAATGTCCACGAGCCCAAGTGGCAGACCGGCCCACTTGGCCCAGGTTACAGCCTTCAGCAAGGTAATACTTTAGCAATGTCCATACAAGTGTCCATATAACAAAGTGTATTACCTTTGCCGGGTTTTAGCTGCTGCAGTCCATTTAATCCACCACCACTGTGGCTTTAAGGCTTTCCCAGGTGGGGGTCTCTAGCCGTCGTCCCGTCTAAGGCTACTGAAATGTTTCATTCACACACATCCAGTCTGCGCCTTTCCGGACGCTTCACCAAGCCGCTGCCTTCCAAGGCCACTGGCATCTACACAAGATCCAGCCTCGACCTTTCAGGCTGCCAGGCTTCACTGTATCACGGTGTCCCACACACACGGGGAACAGGCCTCACGCTCAACACACCGAACACACCTGTCTCCCATCAAGCAGGGTTTATATATCCATCCCGTGCACACACACACACACACAGACAGGACCTTGCTGATGTCACAGTCATGTGATCAGACAGACATTCTGTGCCCGCAGGACCTGTGCTATGTCACAGTCATGTGACTAGTCACCTGAGGGGGAAGGTACATGGACAGGTAAAACACATCCTGGACCATTACCGTAATGCAAGCAAGTCGCTGCATTACACTATATATTGGAATTTTTTTTTTTCAGAGCACCCTAATTTCCTTGGATATCAGTGAGCGACCCCTCATTAGATATTAGCTTCTAATTCTGGACATCTTTTAGTCCAACTGTGCTTCAAAGTTGCCAAAGTTGCTCTCTTTACCAGCATCAAAGGGCATACAATTTAGGCCAGCAGTGCGATGATGTTCCTGGCCTCAACTGTCAATCAGGAGAGCATTGATCCCCAGAACAGTGAGAAGGGACAAACCAATTAAGACCACTTTCACACAGCTATTTTTTAGGGTGTGTATTATGGCGTAACATCTGGACTGTCTATACATTAAGTACAGGAAAGAAATGTATGTGTTTCCAATGTGGCCATTGCCAGAGATATATAAAATATAGAATAAAGGTAAAAAAAAAAATTTGTAACACATAATTTTCTGTATACTTAAATCTAGTAAAATGAGATTAAATAAAACACATAAAGCTGTTCCTTTAATGTCACAGTGGAGACAAAGCTCTACAAATTGAACTACATTTAACTCCTGTACCCCCGAAGGTGGTTTGCATGTTAATGACCAGGCCAAATTTTACAATTATGACGACTGTCACTTTATGAGGTAAATACTCTGGAACGCTTCAACGGATCCCCCTGATTCTGAGAATGTTTTTTCGTGACATATTGTACTTCATGACTGTGGCAAATTTATTCGATATGACTTGCGTTTATTTGTGAATAAATCGGAAATTTGGAGAAAATTTAGAAAATTTAGCAATTTTCAAAATTTGAATTTTCATGCCCTTAAATCAGAGAGAAATGTCACACAAAATAGTTAACAAATAACATTTCCCACATGTCTACTTTACATCAGCACAATTTTTTTTTAGAAAGTTAGAAGGGTTAAGAGTTGACCAGCGATTTTTCATTTTTCCAACAAAATTTACAAAACCATTTTTTTTAGGGACCATATCACATTTGTAGGGACCTTGAGGGGCCTTTATGAAAGAAAATACCCAAAAGTGACACCATTCTAAGAACTGCACCCCTCAAGAAATTCCCCAAGGAATTTTTGGAATGTGGAAGAAAACAATGAACAATTAACTTTTTTTCACAACAATGTTACTTTAGACCCAATTTTTTTTATTTTCACAAAGGTAACAGGAAAAAATAGACCCCAAAATTTGTTGTGCAATTTCTCCTGCCTAAATAGTAGAAACCAGCACAAGTGACACCATTTTGGAAACTAGACGTCTCAGGGAACTTATCTGGGTGTGTGGTGAGCAGCTTGAACTCCCATGTGTTTCACAGAAGTTTATAACATTGAGCCGTAAAAATAAATTTTCACATTTTTCCCACAAAAATGTTTTTCAGCCCCCAATTTTTGCATTTTCATAAGGGTAACTGGAGAAATTGCACCATGCAATTTGTTGTACAATTTCTCCTGAGTAAGCAGATACCCCATATGTGGGGGAAAACCACTGTTTGGGCGCACGGCAGGGTTCGGAAGGGAAGGAGCGCCATTTGACTTTTTGAATGTAAAATTTGCTTGAATGATTAGCGGACGCCATGTCGCATTTGAGGAGCCCCTGATGTCACACACTAAAAAACGCTTTTTCTTGGAAAGACTAGTTTTTGCATCACCATATTTTGAGAGTTATAATTTCTCCATATTTTAGCCGACAAAGTCATGTAAGGGCTTGTTTTTTGAGGGAAAAGATGACATTTTTATTGGTACCATTTTCGGGCACGTGACATTGGGTCACCATGGAAACGATCAGGACCCCGCGCACACAGAGCGGGATCCCTATTCAAGGTAAGAGGGTCTCTCTCACCTCTCCTTGCTCCCAGAATGCTGCAATTGGCTTCAATCTCAGCATTTTGGGGGGTTAATAGTACCGGGTGTCAGCTGTGAGAATAGGCTGACAACCGGCGGAGATCGCCCCGCACAGCTTCTGTGCGGGCGCGATCACATTGTGTGTAATAGTACGTACCAGGTCCATAAGGCCCAGGGCACAGGGATGTACGATCACTGACAATGTGAATGAGTAAGGGGTTAATATAATTCTTGAACAAAACATAACTGAATGCACAATTAAATATCCCCCATTGTTATATCACACCTGAATTAGCACAGGAACAGGCAAGTTTTAGGATCACAGTCTGATGGAGACTAGCTGTGTGCAGTCAGGTGAATGTAAGATAAATACCTGTGTCTGGAAGGTCTGACTGTTGATGAGTCATTTCCTTGGCCAAAAACAACTTGAGGAGCACCAAAAAACTCTCCAAACTACTCTTATTCTGACTCCATAACTCGGCTGCAAGCGTAGGGTGCTTTTTCACACCTTTTCTTTGGCTCTCTATATACCGTTACTCCCATGTAGAATATTATCAGATAGCTTGAACTTGACTGCAGAAGACACATATGAAGATTGCAAAAGAAGGTTTATTTTCCAATTCTTGTAGTTATGCACAAATACTGTAGACACGTGTGCTTCTTAACATGGCTGACATACAGAATTAGGAAGAACAATGGAGGGGTTAGTGACATCACAGCTATATCAGAGTCATATGGAGAGAGGGAGCGAAATTTTTAAAAGGGGCAAACCCTATTGCGAGGCAGCATAACAATTACACAATGATAATGCAATACTGTCTGCATGATTCCTAAATCATGGGACATAACACTCCCCGTCTGAAATCTTTAGATTTCAAGATAATTCCATCTTGATACAATGTCCTTCGATGATGTCCACTGCCATTCTAGGAATCTAAAAAAATAAAAAGAAACAAAACAAACATGCAACCATAGCTGCAAACAATAATCCAAGTGGTGAAAGTTTGAAGTTCTTACACAGCTGGAAGTTTGTGTCAGGTAGTAGTGTACTTGCTTCACGTGATGCCTTCTTCTATGAAGCCTTTGACCATGTATATCAGGTGAGTACCAGCATACACGACCGATGACCAGCTCGAGTGGCATCCCAAGTGACAAGGTCTCAAGCTTCAAACTTGGTACCATAAATGTACGGCATATAGAGATGTCTGGTCTGATCTCCCAATTAGCGTCCAGTTCCTCAAGTTTGCTGGCATCCTTTTAGACCATCGCGAGCTGCCGGGAAGCCAGGACGGATCACTATGGAGACCGGGGGCCATCAGAAGGTAAGTATAATGTATATTTTTTATTTTAATTATTTCTTTTTACAGGTACTATAGTACCCGGGTCTGGAGGAGAGTCTCCTCTTCTCCAAACCCGGGTACCATCCGCACATTGAATCGCTTAATATCCGCATGTGCACATGTAGTCATGCGGATATTATGCGATTCAATGCAAGTGAATGGCGGCGAAAACGCCACGATTACGCAAAATAATTGGTAGTGCTGCGGATTTTTCCGCTATGATAATCCGCAGCGGAAATTTCCGCAGCATGTGCACAGCACATGTGGATTATCATTGGGGAACATAGCAGACCTTCTACCAAGCGTTTTTTAAGCGTTTCTGCAGCGGAATTGCCGCTGCAGAACGCTTAAAAAACGCATAGTGGGCACACAGCCTTGATCAAATTTACAAACTATGCAAAGCTAGGAGGGATAGCTAACATTAGAGAAGAAAGAGAAAGGATGCAGAAGGAACTAGATAAGCTTTACCAATGGGCAGCGACTAACAGAATGGTATTTAACAAGGAGAAATGCAAGATTCTAAATCTGGAAATAAATTCGTGGCGAACCATGTACCTTGCAAAGTCAGACATGTCAGTCTTCTCTGATTCTGGGATGGCGACTGATGGCTGAGTACTGTTATTCATATGTGGCGTCTTGACCAAGGAATGCAAGAAATTATGGCGCAGCATAGGCATTTATTCCAGTAACTGATTTAATTTGCAAAGCTTCTGCCACCTATGGAACTGGAACTGTGTGGCTGACTGGAAAGTGATGACTTGCCTGCATATTGGCTTGCATGTGTGGGTCTGGGTACAGGGTTGCTGAGGTGCAGGGGCCTAGTACGTTCTGGTTCATGAAGGAGGTTCAGGATGAGGTACTGGCAGCTCATTGTATTGGCCTTGAATGAAGAGTGTTGAGGAAGGATCTGCACTCTGGTGCTTTGAAGAAATGTCTGCGCTGTCAGGAACGATTGTTGGAGTCAGGGGTGCGCTATTTTGGCATAATACATATTCTCGTGTGCTTAAGAGGGTCTTCTGCATCAAGATCACTTAAACTGATACTGTCTCTTTGACTCCCATTGATAGCTTGTTCCATGACCTTTAAGCTTGCCATGGCTGTGGCATGTTCACATTCCTTCTCCAGAACCTCTTTTTCTGCCATTTTGCAGGGTGCTTCTGCTGCTGCACTTGCTTCCAATGCATCTATTTCTGCTTTCTTGCAGGCTGCGCTCGCTTCCATTTCTGCCTTCTTGTGTGACACTTCTGCTGCTGCGTTTGCTTGCAATGTGTCCATTTCTGCCTTTTTTTGCACAAAGGTGGCTTGTATCTTAGTAGCCTCGGCTTCTGCACGTGCCCTTATAAGCTGCTCACTAAGTGTTGACAATTTCGAATAGCATGACTTAGATGATCATTTTGACTGCTTTGTGGATCCAAAAATACAAGATGACGTCACTGGTATTTGTGCAATACTTGCCTCTGTTTTGGACTTAAAGTGATATTCCACTAGCAGCTAGCTAACTAACTGTCACTATATCAGTGGTCGTAACATGGATACCTAAGGTCCTGCAATGCCTGAACATAAAGAAAGAGATATAGCGTATCAGAAAAACTATACTACATTTCTAATTGGAGGTATTTGCTAATATTATTATTATTATTATTACTACTACATATTGGAATATGATCTTGGAAATGGGAATACCCCTTTAATATCACTTATTATGTGATCTGTCTCTGAATTAAGTTGCTGGAAACTTTGCAGCTCTTCACCAGAATCGTGTATTAAGCCTTTGCAGAGTTGTAATGTATTCATTCGCCTTTCTGGTATAGAGCTCATAAACTGAACACAGTTGTCCTAGGGCTCCCTCTAGTGGTAATTCATGAGAAGCAGGCTGAGAGTTGGTGTTGATGTTACTCAGCAATTTTTGCCATAAGTCTGATACAGTACATAAAAGTTCACATTTAACATGTTCCAGTATTTCTTTGGCCTTCCATGTTAGCTTAGTAGAGTGCTTAGCCTTCATTTTGTACTAAATAGCTGAATAAAGTTGCTATAAGAGCACATACTGTATGTCCTCTACTACTTGTATATGCCTCTGATATCATATGGAGGTTTCTCCTCTTGGGTTCCATATAAATCCCACTTTTCATCATGTTATGCCATCGCATATATTTTTGACAGTAAGGAATTAGAGTCAGAGATCCCTTTTTAAGTGCATGGTTCAGGCAGAACTAGTAAGTACACAATAAACTTTTGTCGATGTTCAGTTAATGAAGCATAATTACATATTGATTCTTACCAGTAACACTTGTTCAGACAATTATTCATTAGTTTCAATTCTGTGTTTTCCTAATTGAATTATTTCTTCAGTGGGAAAAGGTAGAAAAAGTAAGGATGGTTTCATGCAGAGACTTTTTTGGAAAATCTTGCATTTTTGTTACCATTTTTTTTATGCTAAAGCCAAAAAGTGGATTATACAGTAATCAAAAATATAAAGGAAGGATTCTAGTAAATGTACCCATTGTTACTCACCTGTCAAGCTTCAGCATCGGACTTTGCTTCCTTCCCTATGGCCAGTTTTCTGCAAGTGTGAGGGGTACAGAGTGGTAGTTGTGGCGAGGGGCTGCTGCTGTACTTCCACACCCTGACTGCCCACAAAGAATAAATCATGTCCAGTCTGTCTTGTGGTCTGTGTGTACTGCACAACACTCACAGTTTTCCTGGAGGATCCCATCAGTTTCATGATTCCAGATGCAGCTGGAGGCCGACAATCACTTTCAGACTCTGTTTCCTTTTTCATCAAAACAACTTTACTCAACTTTTTCATCAGTTCAGTTTTGGTCACAGCACACTGTGTTACAGCAGTCACAGTTTCATTAGCAGATACAGTACAGCACATGTACTGATGCTCATCCTGAGCTCTCCCTGCATCTCTGTTACCTCAGGCTCTGCCATGCCTTCCTCTTCCAATACAGTTTTCATGCTTCCTGAGCCACTCTTCTGCTGGTTCAGCATCCCACTGAACAAAGTGGCGGACGTCCGCATACTGTATATACTACCCTTCAGCGTGCTCCTAGTACTTTCTCAGGCTCCAGGCCTAGTCTGCTTCTCCTTTGTCCTCTCTTCTCACTGCATGTCTGCTGATCTTCAGCCCCCAAAGGCCCTAAACTTCTCCATTTCTTTCAGTAATCCCTCCTGCACATGCTTAAATGTTCCAACAAATTCAACTAGACTCCACTATCTGACTAAACCAGGAAGTACTCCTTCTATTTATAACTTCACTGCCCCTTCCAACTGGGAAAACCCCTGGACCCAAGAACTACAACTTTTACCTACTCCTCACACTACAGTACCCCATGTCTTCTACTGAACCCCTGGTACCTAGCTAACCTTATATTATTCCTACACTTATACCCTATTCTTACCCTATATTATTTTGTTACAGTATACTAACACACACTTTCAACATTTCACCATAATGTACATATTACGCATTACACATGTACCTGTTTTATCAGGAAGAGATGCAGAGCGTGTGCAGGCATCCACACACCCTTAGGCTGTGTGCCCACGATGCGTTTTTGGTGCGTTTTTTGGTGCGTATTTGCAGCGCGTAAACGCTCCAGAAACGCATTGTATACCTTATCCCATGACTTCCTATGACATTCTGCAAGTTCTGTGCACATGGTTCATATTTTTTCTGCGCAGATTTTACTCGCAGAAAAAATACGGACATGACCAATTCTTGCGCGTTTCTGCATGCGTATTTGCCTATACAATGCATGGCAAATACGCATGCAAATACGCGTCAAATACGCATGTAAAAAACGCAAGCGTTTTTCTGCCAAGGAGATGCAGAAATGCTCAGGAAAATTTCTGCTTCATTTCTGCATTGTGCGCACTAAGCCTTACACTAGTCCGCACTTGGTTACTATAGCAAGCATTTCTGATGTCATCATCTAAGCCTTTTTAAGGTAGACTCAGTATTCAGCAAGTAGTTCACCCAAATAGTTCAATGTGCTACCACGTGCTTTACAGGAATCAAGCGATACTTTATACTTGGCTCTACTGCAACCAAGAGTCTAATTATCTTATTGCTCTTGACTGCTATCCAGCAACCAGCCTCTACTACCAAGCTTCAGTCAAGCGATTCCTGATGATCTCACACTCTCAACTCTGCGGAATCAAGATACCTGTTTTGGTGTTGCCCACACCATCCACTCTATCAAGTTACCTGACAATCAGTTCATCTTAGCTATAATGATGCTGGCTAGACCTTTAACGGTGTTGTGTCTATTTACCCAGTAACCAACTCATCGCTGCTATTTTTGTGCAGTTCTCACACAAGTCTGCTGTGCCTGTGCTAGTGTCCACACATTTGGCTCTGCTGATACGAGTACTTCCAGCTCTGCACACTCATTTGGCATCGCTACATTCTCAGATCTACTTGTTCTCGCTGTTCCACGTGCCACGTCTTCTGCATCATTGAACATAAAGCATTTTTCTTAGCTACAAGGTTCCGGCTAGTTTTATTAGCAACAGCTGAAGATGGCCATATACATTAAATAATACCCCCTTGCGAGGCTCCTCCATACACTTGAATATTTGGATAGGCAAAGAGAGGGAATTAGGGAATACAAAATGTTTGGCAGTGGCTTAACTCACTATGCAATCAAGGTTTAAACATCTCATACGTTCTTTGACTTGTTTTTCCTGAGATCTTCTGTTGGGAGACAGACAGAAAGCAGCCAATAGCTGATCATGCCAAAATTGAGAGGTTTGGCTGATGTAATGTGTATGGGTAGCTGAAGAGTGACAATGGACAGACTGATTTCTCGTATATTTACAGTAGATAAAGGTGGCTGCACACATTAGGTGAAAGTCGATCAGGCCTACCACATTGACTGGGAATGGCCGACCAACTAACGTGTATGTCAGTGTCTCAACTGTCCCCTGATGGCAATTGTCAGTGTAAAATAGGGTCAGGCATATCGCATTTCAACATGCTCAATACTTTTATCTTCAAGGGGGATAACCAGCAACTGCTTACTCGCCTCTCCCTGTTAACATTTGCTAGTCTGAATATGCGTCTATGTAAAAGTGAATCTGTCAACAAATTTCACAATATAAACTGAATCCATTAAAAGATACATCTTTCAGACCTGATAAATCTGGTGTACTTACATTCAAAATCCATATCAGAATTGATGTGTAATCCTCAAGTTAAGATGATCATTTTATGAGTACAGACTCATTTTAATATTAGACATGGACACATTCACAAGGGATTATACAGACATTCTGACATGGAATTTTCAAAGTAAGTACATCAGCCTCAACAGGTCTACAAGATCTATTTAAGATTGCATTCAGTCTGTATTGTGAAATCTGATGGGGACCTGCTCTAAGGAGTCAAAATTAATAGTTGACATCTATCTAAAGTGTTTGGCCAGGTTAAGACTTCTTTTGTATTCCCTGAATGCAGACAACATATTTTTATCCAACATAGCAGCACTCCGCTCCATATGTGGAGAGCAGTTTACACATTTCAGTTTAATAAGGAACATCGCTGATTCCTGTGGATATATGGTGTATCATACTGACATGTTAGAACGGCTAATTAAGTGACTTGGTGGCTGTTTTACACTGAATTTAATGCATTTTTCCTGGATTACAATTGAACTGTTGGTTTAGTGTCCAATTTTATCCAATACACCATCATTCACTTTTATCATGCAAGAGGGAAGACTATCCTCCCTATGAAAAGCATGTTACAAAGCGTGATGAATTTCCATCCAGTGCAATATAAGTGCTTCTTCTGTGGTGTGCAGATATGGATTTTTAACTAGAACATATTCCTCTAAATCATTGTCCCCTATTAGCATAGAAAACAGTTTGATCTTTTCCCCAAACCAACAAAAGATCTCTGGTCTTCCTTTGCTGCAAAATATATCTGCATGTTATTGCACGGCATAACCAAGCCCTGCGGATTTCAGATGACTGTAATATGGGTGCAATTTAGCGCCCATACTATACTCAAAACACCAGGACCTCCCATGGATTTACAGAACTAGAATTAGATTAGCATAGGATTCTAGGGTAATCTAAAGGCCCTCATGCACATTAGACTAAAGACCTCTCCGATCGCTGGGTGATAAGCTGCTGCTAGAGGAGGCCGGAAAGCATCTCGCTCATAGAGAACACAGGAGAGCTTGGCCGAGCCAAATGTTCCTATATATGGGAGAGTCGGAACAGATAACTGTTAGCTGAAAAGGTTGTTTGACCAACAGCTGTCTGATGTGTATAGGGCTCAGGTCTGCTCTGAAACCTGCCCAAAAAGCACTAACTAAAAGCTCGAAAAAAAATGAACATTTGCATTTCTATGTAAAAACGACTTCCTGATTATGTTTTCAAGGCTTTGGAGCATCTTTTAACTGCTTCAAGTTTCCAAAGACGTCAAGCGGTTAAATAAAGTGTATAACCAAAAAGAGGGTCTTTATCGGATACAACCAGATCAAAAATATAATACACGAGAGTTAGTTATGAGCGAGCCTGCTCATTTAACCCTTTTACCGAGCATGGTCGGGTGCTTACCGAGTATCTTCGGCGTGCTCGTATATTATGTTCGAGTCCCTGCGTCTGTATGATTTATGGCTTTTAGACAGTGTAAGGTAGCGCTATTCATCACGCTGGGGGCACTCGCTTCACCGTGTCAATCAAAGCACACATGCAACGTTTTTCCGGTAATTCACAGTACAGCAGTTTATTACATCTCATAAACTGCTCATAACATAGTCCATCTCAGTGGCTCGCCGACATGTTACACATAATATCCCAGAGCCTTTCTAGTGACAGACATGCCCACTTGGCTCCAGATACAGCCTTCAGCAAGGTAACAATATCAATGTCCACATCAAGCAGTGTTTTTACCTTTGCCGGGTCGTAGCTGTGGCTTTAAGGCTTCCCAGATGGGGCCTCCGGGCCACGTACCTTCAAAGGCTACTGGTATCTCAAACACAGGGGGGATCCAGCCTCTGCCTTCCAGGCTAGTGGAGTCCCACACAGGAACCAGGCCTCTCGCCCTCCAAGGCTACTGGTATCCTAAACACAGGGGGATCCAGCCTCTGCCTTCAAGGCTTCACTAGGCCTCTCTTTCTAGGCCTCACCAGGCCACTCTTTCTCTCTCTGTTTCAAAACTACCAGGGTTTATATATCCTTTTGTGCACCCAGGACCGGTGATGATGTCACAGTCACGTGATCAGTCACCTGAGGGGGAGGTAAATGGTCAGCTAGAGCACACCCCCTAGACATTCTAGCAATGCAGCAAGCCGCTGCATTACAACAGCCTCAACACATGTGAGGATTCCCTAACAAACAAGCAATCCCTGCATGTTATGAGGCTGCCTTACAGCTGTAAATCATCATGCAGACGCAGGGACTCGAACATAATATACAAGCACGCCGAAGATACTCGGTAAGCACCCGAGCATGCTTGGTGAAAGGGTTAAACAAGCACACTTGCTCATCACTAACGAGAGTAATTATATGTGCAACCAATCTGGAGGTGATAGAGAGGCCCAGAGACAAGGGGATTTAGAATTAATAATATTTTTTATTACAAAAATTACAATAATAACATGATAATGCAATACAAACATGGAATTAAGGGAGAAGTACGGCTAAAAATTATAGGGAAAGATGGAAAAAATACCTATATGGAAGAGACAATAATCCCCCATACACTGTGAGTCCTATTTGAATCAATAAATTTATCCTCAATACGGGTCTATATATATGTCATCTATGCGCCTACAGGATTAGGATGGAATGAAGGCATTCCATCCTAATCCTAAAGTGTGAACTTGCACGAATTAGATGCATAAAAGTAGTTACAGCTATAAGCCAGTGTAGCACTGCACAAGTGCATGTATTGGTGATGAAATAACACCAGTTAATTATATGCAGCTATAAGACCCAATTGTATGCTAAAGTGAGCTCATTTACATGAGCAGTTCACTTAAATGGTATCAAGTAGGAACCAATATAATAGAGCACAGACAAACCAGCGATATAATCACATGAATATGCACACAAGAAAGAATGAGTTCATATAATCATCCTAAATAAGTCCCTACCCTAGGGCATATAAGATCTAAAGCCCAATAAAGCAAGTCAATATATGGCAAAAATACCTTGGGACATGATGTCAGATGGTAAAAGTGCACAGGAGGGGATGTGCGAACGCCTCAGCGTTTCACCTGCTTTGCTTTGTCAGGAGGCGTTAAATAAAGTGACCTGACGATTCTTCAAGCATCTCCAAGTCAATGAAATAAGAAGGCTCAACAGACACCTGGAAGATGCCTTTTAGAGAGTATTGTCAACGTTTTTCCTTCAAAAACTGCTAGTGCTCTCTTCATTGTTGAACGAGTTTAAAAAAAAACGGCCAGAAAACTTAAAACAAAAACTGCAGCAGCCAAAAAAGGTTGAAAAAGCGATAAGGAAAGACACTTCAGGATTACAAAACGCCAGAGAAAAGTGGTTTCCTGAAGAATATGGAAACATTTTCATGTATTAATACGGCGGTCTAAATTCAGCATTATCGTGTTGCAGCTTTCATCTTCCTAGTCAAGGCTTTTTAAATTGACAATGGATGGCAAATGGTTCAGCAGCAAATTTTGACTTCCCTTTCCTGTCTCTGGTTTCAGATCTTCTGTTATTGTTAATGGTTTTGTAACCTTACAGTCATTTTAAATGTCAAGTTTGGTGGCCTAGATCTATCGTGTTTTTTTGGTGATGAGTGAGGTACAAAGGGCACACATTGCAATCTTTTAGCTAGAATTTACCAGACTTCGAATCTCCTGGCACCAGCTCTTCTATATTTTCTTTGAATATTTTGAAGGTCCCCATTATTTTAGAATTTACTCCTTTTTTGCTACCGAACTTGCAGTTGTGACATCTATACAAGCTACAGAATCAATTCTAGATGAGGCAGTGTAAGTAATCCCTGTAGGTCAGATCAGGATGATGAGGATCAATCAGGTAACAGAAAGCAGACTCAGGATGTAAGATCTCAAATGCAATCTGCTTACATCAATCTTTGCTTTATCAAAACCACTGCTAGACAGCTCATTGCATTCCTCTGGCTTAGGAAACTAGGATTGACTATTTCAGTCCTGGAGAACCGGACTTCAAGGTAATAAAGAAACCGAGGACAATTATAATCCCTGGTAGAGTTGGAACAAATCGATTCTCAGGTCCCAGTCCATTGGTCACGTCAGTAATCAGTGGTCGCTGCACAGGAACCCAGAGAACCAACTCTAATCTTTCATGGCACAACATCACATGTGCATCACTGCTATGATTGTGTATTTGCTGTTTTGATGATGAGTGTTGTTTTAGAGTTATTCTATACTGCATTTAAGTTATTGATCGTGGGGGTCCAACTGCTGGAACCTGCACTGATCAGCAGATTGTGGGACTTATATCCCTGTTAGAATCAAGCGTCAGTGCGTATGTTCAACCAATGTTCCATTAATTCTCTTTGGGGCTTCCGGAAAAAGCTAACCTAAACACTCAACAATCCCATAGTAAATAAATGGAACACCATTTGACCATGCCCACTACTGCTCCATTCAAGGATAAAAGTGCCAATTAGTGCGCATATCAGCAATCAAACCCCTACTGATCAAGAAGTTATCATCTATTTTGTGGATAGGTGATAAATTATTGTCACTGGACCAAAACTTTAAGTGTTAAAGTGAACCTGACAGCTGATACATGCTGCCCAATTCCTGGGCAACATGTATCAGGCACTGGCTGTACGATCTCAGCAATGTATGTTTTACTTTAAAACGTTGCGCCATTTCAGAGAAAAACATACTTTTAATAGTCTCGCTACAGACTAGTTGGACAGGCGGGTCCCCGGCGGCTTTTCCCCTGTTGCTGCCCTGGATTAACAGCTCCCTGCCTATGTGCGCGTGTAAGAGTGGTGGACTGTACTGTCGTGTTCCTACCCCTGAAGACACCAATCGCGCAGTGCTGTGTGTTATAAAGTGAATGATGTCATTCGTTATATACATATGTTGTTTCATGTGTAGTGTGAACTGTGTATTACAGTTTTGGTATATAATGTGATATGGCAATGTATAATGTATCGTATGGGATAAGTATTGTTAGCATAATAGGCATAGTGAGCAGCAGGAATATAGGGAATGTAAAGTATAAGATAAGTATAGAAAAGTGACCATATGATAAGAAACACTTTGATAGAGAAATGTGAGTGTAATATGCTTAATGTACAGCAATGTAATGTATAATGTTGTTAAGGGGATTTTGTCAGCTACATGTTGTAGGGACAGACATAGTTACAGTTCGGGACTAGCCCATAGTGGGAGAGGCAGGCACCAATAAAAAGGGACTGCTTCCTGACAGGAGTCAGATAGGGAAGTAAAGGTCACGTTCAAGTGCAGTGGGCTACTAGTGTCAGCAAGAATCTATCGTTCGGGACAGTGGGAGGCCTTACTGGAATCCCTTGCGGACATTCCTGCAACTTCCGGAGCTCAAGGCTCGATACAGGTACTACGAAGAGTGCCTTATCCTCTGGCATACAGAGGAAGATGAAAGTGGAACCGCGTGAACAGAAGGTAGAGGATCCCAGGTGTACTGCGGAACTGGACGGGAAATCCCTGGGGCTGATGGAAACAGTAAATGTAGGGATAGTCCAGGAGGAACAGATAGTAATGCTAAAAGTGTACTATACTAAGGCAACAAGGAATAAGAAGTGTTGTGCCCAATGATGCGAGTTACAATCTGATGAACTTGGACTGTCCAGTAAACGTTTTTTTTGTTGAAACGAACTGTGTGTCCCCTGAGTTATGTGCGGCGGCTCCAGAAGATGGAGGCCTGGAGACAGCAGAGGCCTGGGGCCTACAAGTGAGTGTGATGCTCCCCACACCTGACAGCACATTGGGACTGGGAGACAATTTTCCTGTGAAGTGGCTGGGCGTTATGGAGCAGCAGGTCGACCACGGGTACCGCCCTCGGACACGGTCAGGTTCTCTTTAAGCATGTCTTTCAAACTAATACTTTTTTCCAGGGTCAAGATAGAGAACCTGTCAAAACTAATGATATGTCTGTTTCAGTAAATAACTGTACGCTGTATAAAGTAATAATTTGTTTCTTAGAACTTTGCATTATGCCATACTTCTGTTGTCCTACTAGAACTATATACGTTTGTGGGTACTGTAAGAATGTAAAGGGGATATGTTGCCAGGTTTAACCATACAAAGTGAACACATTGTTAACTAAATATCTTGGACCTGGTGATGCTAGTGTACTTATTGTGAAAACCCATGTTAGAATGGCTTTATAAAGCTTTCTGACAGTTTTGACTCAATCTCGACTTCACATAACTAGACTGATTGACAGCTCCTCCTCCCTGCTGCTGCTGAATGCCAACCTATCCTGATTGACTCCTCTTTAATGTCCCTACTTTCTTGCTGCTGCATCTCCGCTCACTTATCCTGATTGACAGCTTCTCAGCACTCCTCCTCCCTGTTGCTGCTGAGATCTCACAGTGCTTAAAGAGAATATATCACCACATGAGACCTATCTAAGTTATTAATATGGGCATACGGGTTATAGACTGCTGAGGAGAGTGATCCCTGTATTTCTCATATCAGATGCCTTGTTGTTGCGGAGAAATTATCTTTTATCACTTTATATAAATGAGTTCTTCCAGGCTCTGAGGCGGATGTTGTCTGGAAGATAACTCGGCCTCCAGAGCTTGTTTTAAATATAAGGGGTCATTACTAGTCATGAGCGAGCGTGTTCTGTTAACCCTTTCGGCGCGCATGCTCGAGTGCTCGCCGAGTATTTGTGGCGTGCTCAGATGTTATGTTTTAGTCACTGTGTGTGCATGATTTGCGACTTTCTGACAGCTTTAATACATGTGAGTAATGCCTAACAAACAGGCTTTCCTCACATGTATTAAAGTTGTCAAACAGTCGCAAATCATGCACACGGAGTGACTAAAACATAACATTCGAGCACGCTGAAGATACTCGGAAAACACCCGAGCATGCTCTTAAATCTCGAGTAACGAGCATGCTCGCTCATCACTACTCATTACTGGTGTGATGTGTGATGGTTTCCAGTGTGATATGTAATGGCCGCTCTCTGCTCTCCTGGTCTCACTGCAGAGCTGTGTGTGATTATACCTGACACATCTGCAGGTTCCTCTTAGCTTCAGCCTCCAGCTCACAGGCAGACAGAGCTCACAATACAGCAGAGCTCAGAGAGCTGCAAAAAAATATGTTTGCTAGAAGACAAAGTTCTTTTCTCCTGTTCTGAGTTGATTTCTTTTCTCACACTGGTAACTCCCCCATCATGTAAAATAAGCTCTGGAGGCAGAGTTATCTTCTGGGCAACATCCTCCCCAGAGCCTGGAAGAGGCCATTTATATAAAGTGATAAAAGATGATTTGTCAGCAACAAGACATCTGATATGAGGCATACAGGTAGGACTTTTTTCAGTGTTCTATAACCTGTATGCCCATATTAATAGTTTAGAAAGGTCAAATGTGGTGACAGATTCCCTTTAATACGAGCCGCAGCTGTCAGTCAGGTTGCATGGGCAGAGGCTGAATACACTTGGACTCATGAGCTCTCTCGTTCTGTAAGAGGACTCATAAAATGGTCATTTTAATATCAGGATTAAATAACCATGCTTGGATTTCATAGTAAGTACACAAGCCTCATCAGGTCAAAGTGATAAAAATGTATGCAAATTACATTGTAAAATCTGGTGACAGATTCCCTTTAATAAAACAAAAATGTCAGGAAAGCTGAAACTCTGCCTAAAGACTGATCTGCTTGCCTACTTCATTCAGAAAAAGTGGGTCAAAAGTGGACCTCTCCGTTAATCTTCCATATAACTGTCCATTTAGAGGAATGCAAAATTGTTCTAAAATTATTTAAATAAGAATTATAAAAAAAGATCCAAAGTTAAACAAATAGATGTAATAAGAAAATTTAATGTGCGGACTCATACAAGCTAGCTATTTTGCCAGTGTTTTAGTTCCTCTGCACCATGAGACTTTTTCAGCTCGGTTAATATATAACACATGGATTCAGACACATTTAACAAGTATTTTGTCTGCAGGATATTATAGAAAATAACTTATGTAAAGAGTCATTGCTCCAGGGTATGGAAAGAGAATGTGACTAACCTGATGACTAATGCTGCGTAAAACATATACACAGTCTATAGTCTCCATTATATACATAGCAGCCGCGGAGGTGCAGATATATCCTGACTTCCAGTAACCGGATGAATCAGCCATATGACCGAATAACATAACCATATAACCCGGCTCTGCTCACCTCACTATGTCTACCATATAATAACAAAATGCCTTAGTAAACATTGCTGGGAATAGATGAATGACACCACAAGCACAATACTACAGATGCACTTACACATGTGAAATGCACAGATGTTATATGGCCAGCATTCATAAATTTCAGATTTATATTTTTAAAATAATTAGAAAACCATTTATCATTTCCTTTACACATCACACATTTTTGCTACTTTGTGTTGGTATATCACATAAAATCCCAATTAAATACAATTTAATTTCTTGGGTGTGGAAAAGTTCACGGGGATGAATACTTTTTTAAGGCACTGTATTTATGTCCTCTTTTTCTTGGCAATATGGCATACTGCATCAGTACCCTGAACCTGTGTCCCAACTGTAACGCACCATACCCTGAACCTGTGTCCCAACTGTAACGCACCATACCCTGAACCTGTGTCCCAACTGTAACGCACCATACCCTGAACCTGTCTCCCAACTGTAACGCACCATACCCTGAACCTGTGTCCCAACTGTAACGCACCATACCATGAACCTGTGTCCCAACTGTAACGCACCATACCCTGAACCTGTGTCCCAACTGTAACGCACCATACCATGAACCTGTGTCCCAACTGTAACGCACCATACCATGAACCTGTGTCCCAACTGTAACGCACCATACCATGAACCTGTGTCCCAACTGTAACGCACCATACCATGAACCTGTGTCCCAACTGTAACGCACCATACCATGAACCTGTGTCCCAACTGTAACGCACCATACCATGAACCTGTGTCCCAACTGTAACGCACCATACCATGAACCTGTGTCCCAACTGTAACGCACCATACCATGAACCTGTGTCCCAACTGTTATGCACCATACCATGAACCTGTGTCCCAACTGTAACGCACCATACCCTGAACCTGTGTCCCAACTGTAACGCACCATACCATGAACCTGTGTCCCAACTGTAACGCACCATACCATGAACCTGTGTCCCAACTGTTATGCACCATACCATGAACCTGTGTCCCAACTGTAACGCACCATACCATGAACCTGTGTCCCAACTGTAACGCACCATACCATGAACCTGTGTCCCAACTGTAACGCACCATACCATGAACCTGTGTCCCAACTGTTATGCACCATACCATGAACCTGTGTCACAACTGTAACACACCATACTATGAACCTGTGCCACAACTGTAATGCGCCATACCATGAACCTGTGCCCCAACTGTGCCCCAATTGGTCAGTGCCACACTGTGCAGAGCATCCTCCGCTCGATTTTCCCTGCTCACTGTCCTCCTCACAACACAACTGCCTCCAGTGTTGACACCTGATTGGACAACGAGCTGCAAACACAACCCTGATTGGTGAATGATACAAATCGACTAGCAGGATCTGGTCAATTGTACACAACAGTAATCAGTGGTAGCTGGACAGGAGCCATAAGAACCAGGTGCATGGTAGAGTTGGTGCAAATCAACTCACAGGACCTGAGATATTGGACAATCAATAATCTGTGGCCACTGGACCACAGTCAAAAAACCCTGGGATATGGTAGATGACGCGCCCCCTGGGCCGTGGGGTACTTGTAGGTGGTGCACTTCTGGTCTTGCTCCCCAGTGAGCGGGTATAAGGCCTCCTTTCTGTATCTTCCTGTCTTCGTATGCTTGGCGGCAAGGGCTTTCCCACTGGTTACCGCGATCCCTGGATGCTGGGGCCTTCATGGTGCCTAGTCCTCTGAGTGTGCGCTATTCATGGGTGGACTGAGGGATATGAAATCCTCCTCAGTATGCCGGATTCCCTACTGCGCATAGAGATCCCAATAGGCTCGGGCCCGGTGCCCGGCTTGCATCAGGGGATGAACTCTCTGTGGTTCCTCTGTCCCTCATGGCTCTTTTCTTCTCCTTGCCTTCTAGCCCACTCTAGGCTCTCACTGGCCAGACTAGCCCGCAGCTTGGGCCTAGCCTGGCTTTCAGCCACACAGACTTCAGCTTGTCTGGTGCTGCAGCATCGTGTCACACTCACTGCTTCCCACTGACTGACTTCCTGAACTCCACCCCCCAGTATATATATACCTGAAAGGGCTCCATCTAGTGTACTTGGGTGGAGGTGTCTGTGTGGCACCCCAGGGGTCTGGTTTCCACAGTAATGTAATGTTATGTCTGAGAGCAGGTGGGAGGTCCTTTGGTCAGGGATCCTGTGCATGCCACACCTCCTGCCCAGTCTTGGGAGGGGAGGAACTTCCCCTATATAAACCCGGGGCTGAGGCAGGGTTAGGAGTCAAGGAGAGTAGAGACGAGAAACAGTCATAGGAAGAAACAGCAGAAGCTCAGTGGGAGCAATACTACTACGAGTCAGGGGCTGGCAGCTGCAGAGCTCGCCCTGACTGAGAAGCTTTCTTACCGGACCCGGCGTCCGAGGCTGTGGGGACTAACTCTTACCCAGCAGCAGAAGCCGACCGGCAGGGGATTTCAGGTCCTCAGGCCCAGAAACCCGAAGGCAAGGTCACACGCGTGGGACCAGCACCGCCATCGTGGAGCGGAAGCCATTAGAAGGCCCCGAGTCACCGGCCATACGGGTGAGCACCACACGGCACACTCAGGGACGTGGGCTACTTATATCCGCTTCTAGCAAGGTAGCCAGAAGAGTACAGTCAGTTTGGGAGGCCTACAACTCCGCCTGGCCAGGGGAGATCCCATCTGCTCAAGGACTGACCAGGCCCCGTTCGCTAGCAAGTACTCCGGGAGGGTCTATCGTTGTTACCAGTAAAGACCCTGAATTACACCGCACCGTCTCTGAGTGGTTCCTGCTACCCCCATCTTCCACGTCGGCTGCCCTGAGGCCATACCCCTCCCGTTGGGGGTTATACTATCACGCTGCACAATTCTACACCGGCCTCAGCGGTCTGCCCTGCAGCGGCAGCTCCATAGCTGCAAATCAATGGGTGGCGTAGTCGACACTCAAATAACACCTATCAAGACTGCCACACACTGAGTTTGACTCCCTGGGCACGGACCGGGTCCCCGCCACTCGGAGACTACAACCCTCATCTGATCCGGTTCCGGGTAAGCCCCCGTGCGCGAGACGCTGCGCGACACAGCAGGCCCAGGGGCGCGTCAACTTTGGCGTAGTCGGCAGGATTTCGTGCCCGCAACCACCGGGTACTGCGTGCCTGAAAAGCAAAGACTGTTCAAACTTACCAGTGGTGAGGTTTCCCGCCATCCGGCGCCATCTTCTGCCTTCTTCCCGCCATCCGCGAAGTTTTCCCGCCATCCGGCGCCATCTTCGGCCTTCTTCCCGCCATCCGTGGAGTTTTCCCGCCGTTGGACGCCATCTTGAGGACGCCGCGCGGGAAGAAGAGGGGCGTGGACTCCGAAAAGCCCGCGAGAACTGAAGCCCCGCCTCACGTCCGGACGTTGCGTAAGGTCCTGGAAGGAGCCCAGCAGACGCCGACGTCACAGGAGCGCGACGGAAGGTCCTCAACCCTGACGATCCACTGCGGAGCCGCGGCCTACGGAAGAGGATCATCGCAAGGTAGGCCACGGTCCACTAGGGGGGAGAAGGATGTCGGATACGGAGGAGAGCTTCACCGCTTCAACCCCCGCCAGCGCCACCGCTGTTGCGGTCATGCCTTTCACCATGCCCTATATCCCGGGGGCAGCCTGGCTACCCCAGTACTCAGGGGAGTCACATACCCTGCAGGACTTTAGAGAAAGGCTGGATAGCCTCTTCCAGGTGTACCCCCTCACAGAAGAGCAAAAAGTGAGCATCCTGGTGGCCCAATTAACCGGAGCAGCCCGAAGGGAGGTAAAGTCCTGGCCACCTGGGGGGAGGACTGTCGCAGGGATACTAACCCGACTGAGGGACACCTTTGATACCCGCACCTCAGCAAAGATCAAGCTTAGATTCTACGGGTGCAAACAGCGGGCCCATGAGAGTATAAGGGACTATGCCCTGAACCTACAAGAGGCCCTGAGAGCCGTTAAGCAGACCGACCCTGACGGCGTGGGAGACGAGGACAGGCTGCTGACTGAACAATTTATAGAGGGTTTATATTGCAATGCCCACCGAACCCAGTTGCGGGCAATGGCCCTACAGGACCCTCATCTGGGATTTGCACAGTTCAAAGACAGAGCCATCCGGGAGCTCCGAGAACCGGCACCGGATGGCGTTGTGACCCACAGGCGCCCAGCTATCACTTACCACCAGGAGGCGGCGCCATTGTCGGCAGGGCCTGTAGGGGCTGATGCGCAGGCTTTGAACAATGACCCGGCTCCAGACCTGCACCATCAGGTCCAAGAGCTAGCTAAAAGCGTTGCTGCGTTAACCCGAACTGTGCAGTCTTTACAGGCTTCCACTCCAGGAAAGATCCAGCTGGCATCCGGACCGGAGAACATCCCGTGGCGTCGACCAAGGAGGACCCCACCGGCCAGAGGAAGACCCAGTGACCGGTACAACGAGGACGGACGACCCATCTGCCGCCGCTGCAATCAACCCGGACATATGGCAAGGTACTGTCCTTTAAACTGGCACAACCTGGGGGTAGAGGGCCAACCCCCAGGAAAAAGATCACCAGGCCCATCGAACTGGCGCGACAAATATGTCGGAGGACGTCCAGTCTTGCCTGTGGTACTGGATGGCATCCCTATGAGTGCCCTACTGGACACCCGGTCACAGGTCACCACCATCCCGTACGTGCTCTTCAAGCAGTACTGGAATGACTCGGATATAACCCGCTACCCTGACGACGACTTGAGTATCATCGCCAGCAATGGTCAGCCCGTGCCACAGATCGGATTTAAAGAGGCGACCATTAAAATTGGTAGAGTCGAACTGGCAGCACAGGGACTGATTATTGTAGACATTGACAAACACGAGAGTCACCCAAAGATAACGCTAGGAACTAATGTAATTGAAAATTGTCTTGCAGAGGTGATTTTCCTTTTACAACAGGTTGCCAAGAACGCCAGCTCCGGCGAGCAGCGGGTGCTCCAGAAAGAGATCCGGGCACTGATGCGACGGCAACAGGTGGAACTCTCCGGCGGTGAGATTGGTAGCGTAAGAATGTGTGACCCTTTTCCTATTGCCATGCCCCCAAAAAGTGAAATGATGATTTGGTGCCGGGCAGCTATTGGTCTGAGAGGTAGGGATTACCAGGCAATGGTAGAACCAGTTTACTCGGACAGTAGGCCCACCATTTTGACAGCACGGGGGGTGGTTGATGTACGCCATGGGAGGGTGCCCGTTCGCATAATAAATATCTGGGAGAGGGAAGTGTACCTGCCCCGGTATGCCACGCTAGCCAAATTATATACCATTAACCAAAATTCTATACAATCTGTGGAACCCTTGCCTCCATCTCACCCGGAGGAAGGTAACGGCTCTAAGAAAAACATGGAGGACTGGTGTCAGCAACTACATCTGGGTACTGACTCCACTCCCGCACACCAGAAACAAGGAGTCTATCGGGTGGTTCAAGAGTACGAGAGAGTGTTCAGTAAACACCCGTTAGACTTCGGGCGAGTCAAGGGGGTAGAACACCACATCCCCACGGGAGACCATCCTCCTATAAAAGAGAGGTATCGACCCGTACCCCCTGCCCACTACCAACACGCCAAGGGGATGCTTAGAGACATGAAGGAGGCTGGGGTGATCAGGGATAGCTGTAGCCCCTGGGCAGCTCCACTAGTCTTAGTCAGAAAAAAAGACAACACCATGAGGATGTGTGTAGATTACCGGAAAATCAACCGTATCACACACATGGATGCGTACCCCTTACCAAGGATAGAGGAGTCATTGGCTGCTTTAAGATCTGCTAACTTCTTCTCTACCTTGGATCTCACTAGCGGGTACTGGCAGGTTCCTGTAGCAGAGGCGGACCGGGAGAAGACCGCATTCACCACCCCGATGGGACTTAGCGAGTTCACCTGCATGCCGTTCGGACTCTGCAACGCACCAGGAACCTTCCAACGACTAATGGAGTGTTGTCTGGGCCACAGAAACTTCGAGACGGTCCTGTTGTACCTGGACGATGTCATCGTATATTCCAAGACGTATGAGGACCACCTGAAACACCTGGCGGAAGTGTTCGAAGCTCTGGCGAGTTACGGCCTAAAGGTGAAACCCTCCAAGTGTCACCTCCTGAAACCAAAGGTGCAGTACCTGGGACACGTGGTGAGCGCTGACGGAGTGGCTCCCGACCCTGATAAGATCACCGCAATTAAGGAATGGCCAAGCCCCTCCAGCGTAAAAGAAGTGCGGCAGTTCCTCGGGTTGGTAGGCTACTACCGAAGGTTTATTCCCGGTTTCACCAAAAAGGCAGCACCTATGCAGGACCTCCTGATAGGCCAGTCCCAGAAGGCCAAGAACCAGAAGCCGCCCTTCAAATGGGAGGAGCTGGAAGAAGAGTCCTTCCGCCAGCTGAAGATGGCCCTCACGGGGGACGAAATCCTGGCGTACCCGGATTATAGCCAGCCCTTTATCCTCTACACTGACGCCAGTAACATCGGGCTAGGAGCCGTACTGTCCCAGATCCAGCAGGGGAAGGAACGAGTAATCGCCTACGCCAGCCGAAAGCTGCGACCCACCGAAAGGAACCCCGAGAATTACAGCTCATTTAAGCTAGAGTTCCTGGCCGTAGTATGGGCAGTCACCGAGCGCTTTAAGCATTACCTCGCTTCTTCCCGGTTCACCGTGTACACGGATAACAACCCGTTGACACACCTGGACACGGCAAGACTCGGTGCCCTGGAACAGAGGTGGATGGCCCGTCTGTCCAACTACGAGTTCACAATCAAATACCGGGCCGGACGCTCCAATACCAACGCGGACGCCCTGTCCAGGATGCCCAACCTGCCGGACGAAGGAGAAGATCCGGAGGGACTGGAAGAAGTTGAACTCCCTGCGTTCCACCGTCATGGGACTATCCAGTATTCCCACCGGGTAAGGAGTAAGCAGGCTACTACGTTGAACCCCTTACCTCACTACAACTGGGCGGAAACGCAAGACAGCGACCCTGCCGTCCGACTGGTGAAGGAGATGCTGACTCGCCCGGAGGCTTGCCTTGAACCAGACGCTCCGGAGGAAGCCAAACAACTATGGGCAGAGAAGAGTCGACTGTTCCTTTACAAGGGGAAGTTGTGCCGCAGAATGGTTAACTCCCGGACGCATGAACTACTCTGGCAAGTAGTGGTGCCACGAGGAGACGCAGTCATGGTGATGGAGGCATACCACGACGGAGCTGGACACTTCGGGTGGAAGAAGCTGGAGTTCCTGCTGCGCGAGCGATTCCACTGGGTAGGCATGAGGGGAACCATTGAGAAGTGGTGCAGAGACTGTGGCCCGTGCAACCTGAGAAGGAAGGACCGTGCCAGCCAGAAGACTCCCCTGCAGTCCATCGTCACCCGGCAACCGTTGGAACTGGTAGCCTTGGATCATGTAAAACTGACCCCAAGCAGAAGTTTCTACGTCTTCGCGTTAACCATCGTGGATCATTACTCCCGGTTCTTGGTTGTCGTCCCCGTCAAGGACTTAACGGCTCAAACAGCAGCTAGAGCCTTCCAGCAGCACTTCTGCCGTCCACACGGGTACCCGGACCAAGTGCTGACGGACCAGGGACCTGCCTTTGAAGCGGAGGTCTTCCAGGAATTCTGCAATCTGTATGGCTGCCGGAAGATAAGGACGACACCCTACCATCCGCAAACTAATGGACTTTGTGAGAAAATGAACCAGGTGGTAATGGATCTTCTAAAAACGTTGCCCCTGGAAGAACGCAGTCTGTGGCCTGAGAAGTTGCCCGATCTGGTGGACCTATACAACCACATCCCGGTAGGTTCCACCAACTGTACCCCGGCTTACCTAATGAGGGCAAGACCTGGTAAGTTACCTGTTGACCTGGAAATGGGAGTCCTGACACCCGAGGACACTTCACCAGAAGCAGACTGGGACACAGAGAGGCAGCAGCAGTACCGGAGAGTACAGGAGAGCGTGGAGCAAAGTCTCTGTCAGGCTAGGGAAAGACAAGAGAAAACTTACAACCAGTATGCTCCCGCTGTTCCCCTGGTACACGGAGAGCAGGTCTTGAAGAGGAAGAGACGGCTCCACAAGTTGGACGACCAGTGGGAGAAGGACCCGTACACCGTACTGCCCTCAAGCCACGAGAACCCGAAGGTTTGTACCATCAGTAAAGACGGAGGGGAAACCACAGCCATTGTATCCCGGGACCACCTGAAGAAGTGTCCCGAACAACTGAGGAACCCTGAAGAGGAACAAGAAGACCATCGACCCGTAGAGGAAAGGGAAGATATGGTTAGTACTGTGCTCGGGGACTTCCCTCGGTCTTGGACTCGAGTCAATGGTGCAGTTGTGGTACCCGTACTCACCTTCCTCCAACCAGCATCCCAAGCACCTACGGAGCAACAGGTAGAGCTGGAAGAACAGCCGGTCCAGGAGGCAGAAGACCCCACACCCGCAGACCAGGAGGATCAACCCTCTGCTTGCAGTGAGCCTGCCATATCCCTAGTGAGCCAAAGAGCCGGTAGACAGCTGCCCAGTTTACCCTTGACAGCTCCTACACCCTGTAGTTCAGGGCTAGACAGTCAGCTCCGTAGGTCCACTAGGGCCACTAAAGGCCAGTTACCCGCACGTTGGAGGATTTGAAGTGTATAAATTGTTTTATTTATGTTTACCTGTGTATTGTTGCTTGTGTATAATTTTGTGTTTCTAGTTATTTGTAGGAGTCCTTGGTGGATTTACCGGGAATCCTTTGTACATAGTTGGAGCGTAACCCAGGACGGACTAAAGACTGTTAAGGACTCGGGGCAGGACAAACCCCTACCTGGTTACGTCTCCCTGTTTTGGTGAAATGGACACCTTGCTTTTCTTCAAAGACTGCACCCGGTTACGGACATGCCGTGACCACCTTTATGTGTTTCTTCTTATTGTACTATTATTGTTGTTATATCTTGTTATGTTTTTCTAAAATATGTTTAGTCCCGGAGTACTAAATTTCACTAGGGGGGAATGTGGCACCCCAGGGGTCTGGTTTCCACAGTAATGTAATGTTATGTCTGAGAGCAGGTGGGAGGTCCTTTGGTCAGGGATCCTGTGCATGCCACACCTCCTGCCCAGTCTTGGGAGGGGAGGAACTTCCCCTATATAAACCCGGGGCTGAGGCAGGGTTAGGAGTCAAGGAGAGTAGAGACGAGAAACAGTCATAGGAAGAAACAGCAGAAGCTCAGTGGGAGCAATACTACTACGAGTCAGGGGCTGGCAGCTGCAGAGCTCGCCCTGACTGAGAAGCTTTCTTACCGGACCCGGCGTCCGAGGCTGTGGGGACTAACTCTTACCCAGCAGCAGAAGCCGACCGGCAGGGGATTTCAGGTCCTCAGGCCCAGAAACCCGAAGGCAAGGTCACACGCGTGGGACCAGCACCGCCATCGTGGAGCGGAAGCCATTAGAAGGCCCCGAGTCACCGGCCATACGGGTGAGCACCACACGGCACACTCAGGGACGTGGGCTACTTATGTCCGCTTCTAGCAAGGTAGCCAGAAGAGTACAGTCAGTTTGGGAGGCCTACAACTCCGCCTGGCCAGGGGAGATCCCATCTGCTCAAGGACTGACCAGGCCCCGTTCGCTAGCAAGTACTCCGGGAGGGTCTATCGTTGTTACCAGTAAAGACCCTGAATTACACCGCACCGTCTCTGAGTGGTTCCTGCTACCCCCATCTTCCACGTCGGCTGCCCTGAGGCCATACCCCTCCCGTTGGGGGTTATACTATCACGCTGCACAATTCTACACCGGCCTCAGCGGTCTGCCCTGCAGCGGCAGCTCCATAGCTGCAAATCAACGGGTGGCGTAGTCGACACTCAAATAACACCTATCAAGACTGCCACACACTGAGTTTGACTCCCTGGGCACGGACCGGGTCCCCGCCACTCGGAGACTACAACCCTCATTTGATCCGGTTCCGGGTAAGCCCCCGTGCGCGAGACGCTGCGCGACACAGCAGGCCCAGGGGCGCGTCATCTGCATGTATTGAGGCCACTGGGGAGAATCCCATCTGTGCAACACCCAGGAGTTCTGTGACAGCCTGCAACCGCAGGGCGTCACATTCCCCCCTAGTAAAAGTCAGTACTCCCGGACTGAAACAAATTTTTGTATAACAGGTAACACAAGGATAACATATTTTTAAACATTACAATTTTTCTTCTCTTTATGGGAAGCACGTAGCTTGAACGTTGCAATAACAGGTTTAATAAACATTATTTATGCTTTACTGTAGCAACGAGTTTTGATGAGATCCCTCCTCGGGTGTGTCCCTCTCATCCGAGTAAGCTGGCTTGTGGGGGACCTGCTCCAAACCCCCAACGAAGGTAATGGGCGGGCTGCAGAACTGGTGTAGGACCACTGGTACGGCCACGCCAAGCAGGTTTTAGTGGTGGTAGTCTTGTGAAAACCACCAGGGGGCACCTCAGGAGGTGCAAACTATGTACAGTGCGGGTCGTTCACAGTTCACGGACTCCAAGTTCAGGTTAACTTATACTTAGCATGAGAGCTACCGGGGAACTAGTAGCTCAAGGGCGCCCCCTCCTGGGATGCGCCTGGTGATGGGAGGTAGATGACCCGTCCTGGTCATCCTCCCGTTCAGTCAGGGTGTCCTCCTGCAGAAGTTCCGTCACCCTCTGAACATCTAGGCCATACGGCAGAGCCATGGGTATCAACAGGGTCATGACCCCTGCTGGTGGAGCGGCCGCTCCGGCCTGTGCAGCGCAGGGTGCAGGTTGGGCATCAGGAGCGTTAACCGGTGGTCCGGCGGCTTGCTGGTCATCGGCCATGGTTGCGCCCCCCCCTAGTGAACCGGAGCCTACCTTCTTCACTTTCTTTTTCTGGTAGGCCGCAGCTCCGCGGGCCACGGTCTTCTTCCAGGACCTTGCGTCGCTCACGTCTGACGTCAGAGCGTCCTCTGGGCTCCTTCCAGGACCTGACGCTTCCTGGTTCGACGTCAGGGGCGGGGCGTGTCCTCGGCTTCACGCGCTTCCAGCGGTTACACCTCTCTTCTTCCCGCGGCTACGCCCCTCCTCTTCCCGCGCGGTGACAGGAAAATGGCGGACAATGGCGGGAAACAAGGGCAATTAGCGGGAAAACTTCACCACAGTAAGTATTACAGTCTTTCAAGGCGCACAGTACCCAGTGGCGATGGGCACGGAATCCTGTTTGTGACGCCAAGGTTGACGCGCCCCCTGGGTCGTGGGGTACTTGTAGGTGGTGTGCACTTCTGGTCTTGCTCCCCAGTGAGCGGGTGTAAGGCCTCCTTTCTGTATCTTCCTGTCTCTCTCCCTGGAGCTTCTAACCTGCCTGGAACAGGGTCTAGCTCCCTTGATGTTTCTCTCACCCGTATGCTTGGCGGCAAGGGCTTTCCCACTGGTTACCACGATCCCTGGACGCTGGGGCCTTCGTGGTACCTAGTCCTCTGAGTGTGCGCTATTCATGGATGGACTGTGGGATATGAAATCCTCCTCAGTATGCCGGATTCCCTACTGGGCATAGAGATCCCAATAGGCTCAGGCCTGGTGCCCGGCTAGCATAAGGGGACGAACTCTCTGTGGTTCATCTGTCCCTCATGGCTCTTTTCTTCTCCTTGTCTTCTAGCCCACTCTAGGCTCTCACTGGCCAGACTAGCCCGCAGCTTGGGCCTTGCCTGGCTTTCAGCCACACAGACTTCAGCTTGTCTGGTGCTGCAGCATCGTGTCACACTCACTGCTTCCCACTGACTGACTTCCTGAACTCCACCCCCCAGTATATAAATACCTGACAGGGCTCCATATAGTGGACTTGGGTGGAGGTGTCTGCATGTATTGAGGCCACTGGGGAGAATCCCATCTGTGCAACACCCAGGAGTTCTGTGACAGCCTGCAGCCGCAGGGCGTCACATAGAGTTGTTGTGAATTGACACAGAACCTGTTCCATTGGATACCTCAGTAATTAGTGGCCTAGAGGTTAGGACCATCTCAAATGGGTACACCTTGGCGCTGGCGGGATGTCTTTTACGCTTTTTGGTGTTTACTAAGTACCCAATGTTATTTACAGTATATGCAGTATTGATTTTTACTTACTTATAGCAGAGTATATATTCATTTTGTTTCTATCTTACAGGAGCTAAACAGTAACAATGCAGTGACATGACGAGAATCTGTATAACTAATCGTATGCAAAAATAGTTGCAAGTCAAATTTATGTATGAGATAGCCAAGATGATTGTCCATAAAATGATGGTAGTCTCACAATTGAAGCAGTAGTGGATGGTGAGATATGGAGGCTGAAAGTAAAAAGTTGAAAACATTGTTATTAGTGTTGAGTGAGTATGAATTGTTAACTCCTTCGTCGATCACACACAGCGTCGTGCTCGGCATTGATTAAAGTGTCGCCGCGGCTGCATGTGTCACATCTGTCATACACCTGTGACACATGCAGGGATTGCCTGACATAGAGGCAATCCTTGCATGTGTCACAGGTGTATGATTGATGTGACACATGCAGCCGCGGCTAATCAATGCCGAGCACGCCGCAAATACTCGGCGAGCACCCGAGAGTGCTCGCCGAAAGGTTTAACAATTCACACTCGCTCAACACTAGTAACAATGTTTTGAACTTTTTACTTTCAGGCTCCATATCTCACCATACACTATTGCTTCAAATGTGAGACTACCATCATTTTATAGACAATCATCTTAGCTGTCTCATCCAGGTGAGCAATTCACATCCTACTACCTCCCCAATTCCCCCGCGGTCTCTGACAGGGAGTACACCCTCTTCCTTTCTCTTTGAATATCTTATATTTCATCATAAACTAGTACTCGAACACTCTGCAAGGCTCAAAAATGAAGCAAACTAATTTGTAGTGCAGACTTTGCTGGAATATATTGTGATGCCATGTCAAATTAGCAAAGCCTTGAGTTTCCAAAATAGCAGCATACACCCAAAAGTGACTTCATTTAACAAACTACACCCCTCAATGAATTCATCTAGGAATTCAGTGAGCATTAAAATGCTGTTTTAGCTACAAATTTAATTGGTGAAAATGGACTTCAATGCCGTTTCTACCAAAGATGGCTATACTCCATATGTGGTTGAGAACTATTCGTTGGGCACATGGCTTTGCTCAGGAAAAAGGAGTGCTATTCGACTTTTGAAGCAGATTTTCCTGTAATTGTTAGCAGTCACGATTTGCAGAGTTCTTCAGGTGCCAGAGCATCAGTCGTCCCCTCCCTTATAGGACCGTATATTGAAAATTACACCCCTCCGGGAATCCATCTATGGGTGTAGTGACTATTTTGACAACCCACATGTTTTACAGAAATAAGCTCGCAGTTGGTATTGCGGATTGAGAAAATTGGAAATATGCCAGTATAGTGCCATACATTGTGCCCAGCTTGTACTTTTGGAGACATGCACCCCTTAAAATGTAAAGTTGGTTCTCCTTGCTACACCATTTCCATACATGTGGACATTAACTGTGGGTGGTGTTCAAAAGGGATGAAGGGGGCATTTGGATTTGGGAGCACAGATTTTGCAGGATTTTCTATGGTGGGGGAGCCTTTTCAGGAGCCTTTGTGCTTTCAGAAACCTGGAAACCCCCTATATTTCATTTGAAAGAAGGACATGAGTGAGGCTTGTTTTTGATGGGTTGAGGTTTTATTGGTACCATTTTGGGGTACATAAGATTTTGGATCTTTTTTAAGGCTTGGTTCACATTTATCTTGTGCTCTATGCTGATCAGATACATAGGGGTTCTATCTAAATCTCCAGAAGTCTCAAACAGAACCCCTGATGGAACCATTCACTAAAATGAGGCCGGCTGAGTTACTCTGAACTCCAGGAGGCCTGGGTTCCTGTCGTGTCCATCTTTTTAGTGTTGCACAGAGAACTAAGCGACTGTGCTTTTGTGCATGCCTAAAAAAATGAGACGTTGCTGGGAAAGAAGCCATATGGATAAATGTGAACCGAGCCTTGGGGGATTTTTGGGAGGCAGAAAAAACACACAAAAAACAGCAGTTCATTATTTTTCTACGCCCCTCATTGTGCGTTAAAAGTGAAATTCTTTGGGTCAATACAACCACAGTGATATCACAATTACATGAAGTACTTTTTTTTAAACGTTTTTCTACCTTTGAAAAAAAAAAATCAGTGATATATCATAGTGATTAAATAATATGAAAGTGTTATATAGAAACAGAAAAAACTGGCCAGCACTTCCAAAACAAGAAATAGGTGTGAACAGGTGCTTACTAGGAGCAGCTACCTTCATATACAATTAACAAACAAAGCAGCACACTGCAACGCTAAGTATGCGAACATGAAACATATGAAATTTGAATAGCATTACTGCTGTAGAAAAATAGAAATAAATGAGAAATCTTAGCACATAAATTGGCCAATTCATGTGAAACTGGTAGCCATGGTAAGGCGTTTCTCAAAAATAACAGGACCCTATCAATGTAAACTTCTCTCTGAGTGACTATGTCTGCTTGTGTGTGGGATAATAGGATTCTGCTGTAATTAAAATAGCCTGTGGCATAGAGGCGGAGTGCTGTATATGGAGGTAGCTGCTCCTAGTAAGCACCTGTTCACACCTATTTCTTGTTGTGGAAGTGCCGGACAGTTTTTTCTGTTTCTATGTATAAGCTTTGACTGAACACTCCACCTTATATATATTTTTGAGAAAGCTTTGACTGAGCACTCCGCCTCTATGTCACAGGCGATTTTAATTACAGCAGAATGCTATTATCCCACACACAAGCAGACATAGTCACTATTGACCACAGCGTCTAGAGGGTTAAACCACTACTGGCCCTCATTATTACTGCAGGAGCTCAGCTGTCCATTAAGCTGATCTCTTGCGGTGATCATGTTGGCCTCAGCTTGTGTGCCTGCACGATCATCATGCTGCACCAGCACGTCCATTTGCAGGGACTACACAACATACTAACACATCTTATGTCGGGAAGAGGCTAAAGAGCTTGACGCTGTGGTGACAATACATGCTCAAGGTTGTTCTACTGACAGATCTGCTTTAAAGCACCACTCTAGCCTTTTTATTTTACCACTGGAGTGGTGCCACTAATCTAAGTTTCCTGCCCCCAGTCTTATACTTACCGGCAGCTGTCTTCACCTTCTATCAGCGCTGCTCCAGTCAGTCTTCTGCAGGTTGAGACCTGCTGGATCGCTCCAGTGTTTGCTGGGCAATCCGCAAGTCACCACTCAATGTAAGTCTATGAGGCCAGAACGAGGCCTTTGTGGCGCCCCTGGTGCGCATTGGTGCCACAGAACCCAGAAGGGTGCATGAACGGACTTCTCCACAAGAGGCCATCACTACATTCATACACCTCCACCTTCCACCTCAGACCAGCAGAGGGAACCCATTAGGGACATATATAGGGATGATGGAGCTAGGCAGCTTAGTTTAGTTTCAGTTCAGTGTTCAGAGAGGAACACAGCTCTGAGTGAGCTGAGAGCATGCCGACACTCAGAGAGCGGTGAAGACGCAGCACGCTAGCTGCCAAGTAGTAAGGGCCCCGAGTGTGGTCAACGGCGAGGAGAAAAGGAGAGTGGAACTCAGGGGGCAGAGGAGCATAGTAGCTCACCCCGATTTATATACCGGACACCGGGTCCGCGCCTACAAGGACTCCTTACACCCAGTAGGAACCACCGGAACCCCTGGAGAACTACAGGTCCCAGGTCCACCTAATGCTGATTGTAGTACCAGGGCTAGGAGTTACAGAGGTCCCAGCATCCAGGGAGAGTGATCTCCAAAGAGAAGGCCCTACCACCAGGTCAGCAGGTGCAGAGAGAGACAGTAACCAAGCTAGGCCCAGTTCCAGGCAGGCCAGAAGCCTATAGAGTAAAGCAACGGATCAGGATGCCCTACACCCGCTCAATGGGGAGAGTCCAGAAGTGCGCCCTTCACCTTGAGTACCCTGGACCGTGCCTGCAGCATCACCAGTAAAGGTACTGAAGCTTACCCCTGTGTGAGTGTCCATCCTTCCTCTGGGACCGACCTGCTGTCTCTCCCCTGCACCACCATCCAGTACATCCTCTACACTGCCCTGAGGCCCGCTCCACCTGTGGGGAGCTGTCCCATCATTTGCTGCCCTAACATCTGCCTCAGAGGACTGTTGCAGCGCTGGTGATCCTCACCAGACACCACAGGTGGAGTCACGGATAATTCCAAAAAATCCCAAATAATAGAAGTTTCCCCATTTCACTGACCGCCCTGGGTCACGGACCGGGCCAGCCACCGTGATATCCCCCGGCAACCAGAGGCCCGGCTGCCGAGTACCCCACGGCCCTGGGGGCGCGTCATGTTTTGGCGTCACGAACAGGATTGCGTGCCCGCTGCCATCGGGTACTATGCGCCTTTATTGAACTGAACTGTGTGTTAAACTGCGGTGAGGAATGCCGCCATTATCGCGCTGCAGCGCGGGAAGAAGAAGGGCATAACCGCGGGAACCTGGGAGGCGTAACCACTAGAAGCGCGCGAAGTTGAGGACACGCCCCGCCCCTGACGTCGAACCAGGAAGCGTCAGGTCCTGGAAGGAGCCAGAGGACGCTCTGACGTCAGACGCAAGCGACGCAAGGTCCTGAAAGAAGAGTGTCGCCCGCGGAGCTGCGGCCTACCTGTGGAAGAAGGTAGGCTCCGGTTCACTAGGGGGGCGCAACAATGGCCGACGACCAGCAAGCCGCCGGAGCACCGGTTAACGCTCCTAATGCCCAGCCTGCGCCCGGCGCTGCGCAGGCCGCAGCGGCCGCTCCACCAGCAGGGGTCGTGACTCCATTGATACCCATGGCCCTGCCGTATGTCCACAGGGTGGTGGAGGAGAGCAAACCCTCGCCACCTAGAGCTGCTGACCCGGCTGGGCCAGCCTATTGTGGACAGGTGCTTCCCCCGGAGGGAGCACCATTATTGAACTGTTGAAAAATGTTTTATACTGTTTGAAAAAAAAAATGTAACCTGCAACGTTTAAGTGAAGTGCCTCCCATAAAGGGAATAAATGTTTTGTTGTCTTATATGCGAATGCATTCAAAAAATTTGCATGTCATTTATGCCATGTTTTGCTTTGTTCCAGCCCGCGGACGTGCTGTGTTTTACCCTGGGGGAATGTGGCGCCCCTGAGGGTTCAGTTGCCACAGAGGTACTGCACCTCACCCCGAGGTGTGTTGTCTCCCTTCTCTTAGGTAAGGAGGGAGTGCTGCACGGAACCCCAACACCTACATCCAACACTACACTACCCCAGGCCAGCAGGAGGGGCAAGACGCAATGTAGTTTTCTGCTGAGCCCTGACCCTGGCTGGGGTGGGGGGAACCCAAAGCTAGGGGGAACCAGTAGTGGGTGTGGGTGGAGGAAGTAGTTTATGGGAGCACTCATATAGTATATACAGTGCCTACAAGTAGTATTCAACCCCCTGCAGATTTAGCTGGTTGACACATGCGGAATTAACTTGGCATTGTGACATTTGTACTGTAGATCAGCCTGGAAGTTGGAAATGCACTGCAGCAAATTTTTTTTTTTTTTTTTTTTTTTTTTAAACGTTAAAGGTTAATTCAGAATGTCATTTATTATTCAACCCCTCAAACCACAAGAATTCTGTTTGGTCCCCCTAAAGTATTAAGAAGTAGTTCAGGCACCAAGAATAATGAGCTTCACATGTGTGGATTAAAGATCTCTTTTGCCAGCCTTTTCTGACTATTTAAGACCCTCCCCAAACTTGTGAACAGCACTCAGACATGGTCAACATGGGAAAGACAAAGGAGCATTCCAAGGCCATCAGAGACAAGATCGTGGAGAGTCACAAGGCTGGCAAGGGGTACAAAACCCTTTCCAAGGAGTTGGGCCTACCTGTCTCCACTGTTGGGAGCATCATCCGTAAGTGGAAGGCTTATGGAACTACTGTTAGTCTTCCACGGCCTGGACAGCCTTTGAAAGTGTCCTCCCGTGCCGAGGCCAGGCTTGTCCGAAGAGTCAAGGCTAACCCAAGGACAACAAGGAAGGAGCTCCGGGAAGATCTCATGGCAGTGGGGACATTGGTTTCAGTCAATACCATAAGTAACGTACTCCACCGCAATGGTCTCCGTTCCAGACGAGCCCGTAAGGTACCTTTACTTTCAAAGCGTCATGTCAAGGCTCGTCTACAGTTTGCTCATGATCACTTGGAGGACTCTGAGACAGACTGGTTCAAGGTTCTATGGTCTGATGAGACCAAGATCGAGATCTTTGGTGCCAACCACACACGTGACGTTTGGAGACTGGATGGCACTGCATACGACCCCAAGAATACCATCTCTACAGTCAAGCATGGTGGTGGCAGCATCATGCTGTGGGGCTGTTTCTCAGCCAAGGGGCCTGGCCATCTGGTCCGCATCCATGGGAAGATGGATAGCACGGCCTACCTGGAGATTTTGGCCAAGAACCTCCGCTCCTCCATCAAGGATCTTAAGATGGGTCGTAATTTCATCTTCCAACAAGACAACGACCCAAAGCACACAGCCAAGAAAACCAAGGCCTGGTTCAAGAGGGAAAAAGTCAAGGTGTTGGAGTGGCCTAGTCAGTCTCCTGACCTTAACCCAATTGAAAACTTGTGGAAGGAGCTCAAGAATAAAGTTCACATGAGACACCCAAAGAACCTAGATAACTTGGAGAAGATCTGCATGGAGGAGTGGGCCAAGATACCTCCACAGACCTGTGCCGGCCTGATCAGGTCTTATAAAAGACGATTATTAGCTGTAATTGCAAACAAGGGTTATTCCACAAAATATTAAACATAGGGGTTGTATAATAATTGACCCACACTTTTATGTTTAAAATTTAATAAAATTCAACTGAGCAACATAACTTTTTGGTTTGTAAGATTTATGCTTCTGTTCATAAAACCTACTCTCGTTTGCAGTTTGAAGGCTCTAACTTATTTGCATCTTATCAAACCAGCTAAATCTGCAGGGGGTTGAATACTACTTGTAGGCACTGTATATAAAAGGTAGACATCTTAACGTTAGTGAGTAGAGAGAGTGTGGTTCAGAGGAACAGTCTGGGAGCAGAGTCTCTGAAGGAGCTCTGCTCCACTACAATGGCCCAGGACTGAGGCCCAGGAGGAGAGCAGGGAGTAAGCTCCGTTCTACAGAAGGGATCCTAGGGGAGTACGGCGAGTGCAGGTGGCACCCGTACACCCCGAACCTGCCAAGTGTCAGGAGGATCTAAACAGCAAGAAGGGGACCGGCCCCTGGCCCAGTCGTGCAGCTTCAGGCCTCGGCTCGAAAAACCGGAGGCTTCTGACTTCTATAGCCAGAAGCCAAACCCCCGCTCCAATCCTAGTAAGGTCAAGCAGGTCTGTGCAACTCCGATGGACAGGGGGGACCTCGCAGCACACGAACAGGATTCGCAGTGGGAAGCGCAGGGCAGGAGGGAGTAAGACCCAGCGTGAAGTCGGTCTAGAGAGGTACATAAGAAAGTGGGGCTCCGCCAGGTACACCTGAGCTGCCTGAGGAAGGACTGAACCCCTGCCCGGTGAACGCAGTGCGACGCGGGAGGCTTGCACCGGTACAGTGCACCTGTGGACTGTCTAAGGACTGTGAGTAAATCTTGGATGACTGCACTGAGCTGCCTCCGTTCCTTTCTTTCGCCGGTGCCATTTCCCTCCCTGCACTATAGCGCCCAGCGCAGCTCCATTCATATACACTGCCCTGAGGCCTGCTCCACCTGTGGGGAGCCGTTCCATCTCAAGCTGCCCTAACACCTGCCTCAGAGGACTGTCGCAGCGCTGGTGATCCTCACCAGAGACCACAGGTGGCGTCACGACAAATCCCCTATAAATATCCCCCTTTTGCACTGACCGCCCTGGGTCACGGACCGGGCCAGCCACCTTGATCTCCCCCAAAAGCAGCCATAAGGCCCGGCTGCTGAGTACCCCACGGCCCTGGGGGTGCGTCACCTTCATAGACTTACACTGAGAGCTTGTGACCATTTCCTCTGATTTCCGGTCAGTCACAAGTTGCAGTCGCAAGATGGCAGCACGAGACCGGAGCAACTCCAGGAAGAGTTGAAAACGACAGCTGGTGAGTATGATACTAGGGGGCAGGGAACTTACATTAGTAGCACCACTCCAGCGCTGAAATTAAAAAAAAAAGCTGGAATGGTAGATCTGTCACCAGATGAGCCATCACTACAATATTAGGATTATACAGCCATTCCGACATGGATTTCCAAAGTAAACACACCAACTTCATTAGGTCTAAGAAATCTATTGAATAATGTTTGCAGTTTGTATTGTGAGATGTGCTAAGGTGAATTTATTCTCACATCTACAGGTAGAGAGTTGGGAGACCCTCATACATATTAGTTGGTTGGACGGTGGGCAATTTTTTCCTGACTTGTATGGGCGCCTTTAGTGTACTATGATCTAAGCTATGGCCCCAATTATAATCCTCCGCATTACTTCATCATCAGGATGTTGCTCTTTAATTGCTATTTTAATACCAAGTTATACTACTGACCTGGAATAACGACAAGAGGTGGCGATAACAAAGCACACAGTAAAAATAATAAGAGAAGACGCAAACGGACAGAGATTAAGCTTTTTATTAATGCGTTGGCTCCAGAGGGACCAGTGACACATAAAAAGACATGGGGAGGTGGCCCTCTGGCAGAAAGATGTAAGCTCCCCTCATTTATCAGGCCGTGCAGACTGAAGCCAGCCGAAATGTTAATGCAGGTTCATTTGCAGTTGTGCATGTGGAGATTGCTCCTCACAGCGCAGCCTGACAGCGGCCCGCAGGGACCAGGTTTGGACACTTTCTACTATTCATTTTTAAAATGTGACCTGAACCTAGGCTGGTTATAGCGTCTACTGGGAACCGGCGGACAGTAATCACCAGGGTAAGATTGGCATTCTTCAGCACGTCACTGTGAATAATTTACAGCTATGGTTTACTTCAATAGGTAATTTCAGGACATGTATTATGTATATATGTAAGTATTCATGTATTTACTTATTTATTTTCACAAGCCGCACATGGATAACATACAATTCTACATACTGTAGCTAATAGGGATGTTGCAGTGTAATTAACCCCCTTGTGACTGGATGATTTTTATTTATTTTTCTTTTTTTTTTACAGTTTTGCTTTTTCCTCCCTCTCTTCCAATAGCCATCATTTTTTTTTTTTCAATTTTTCCGTCGGCGTAGCCATATCAGGACTTGATTTTTTTATTTTTTTTTGTCGGACAAGTCATAGATTAGATTGATACCAGCCATGTTACCATATAATGTACTAAGAAACAGAAAACAAAAATCCAAATCAAGGAGAAATAATGTAAGTCTATAGATTTATTTATTTTTTTACGGCGTTAATTGTGCAGTAAAAATTATCTGATTCTCCAAGTCAGTATGATTGATTGCAATGATATCAAACTTGCATAGTTTCTGTTGTTGGTTTTTACTTTTTCAGTTGCTTAAAAAAAAATCTGAACTTTGTAAAAAAGAAAAATTAGGTTTGTGTCGCCATCCTCTGTGTCATAACTTTTTTACATTTTTCTGTTGATGGAGTTATTTGAAGGGATATTTTTTTGTGTGCCGAGTGGTAGATTTTAATAGTACGTACTGCGTTTTATGTGAATGCATAAGTAGTAATTATTTGTATAATTTTTTTATTATTATTATTGGATGCTTTTCATATACTAGAAATTGAGAAATGATGAGATTAAGGCTCTGATCATTTGTGGGGGTTTTTAAGTCACTTTTCTTTTTTGTCTTGTGATTTTTGCCGTTTTTTACGTCAAATTCTTCAAAATGCTTCATGAATGTTGCATAAAATAAAACTGTTCTTTTTTTGTCTTTGACCTGGTTTATGACTTTTTAGCTCAAAAAGTCACAAGGTTTTGAAAAATGGTGCAAACATTGTGCCAAAATAACTGCCATATATAAAATCACTCCAGAGGGGGACTGGAGTACATTTGTGCCAAAATTAATGAATCAGCCAAAAACATCTAGAAAAGTCACATTGAGGTCAAATTCATAAACCTAACAGAATAACCACTGTGAAAAAGGAGCAAATCAGTTTGTCGCAAACCAAACAGTAACTAATTCAGGCATATTCACGGTAAACAACTGTGAAAAATGTGAATCAAGACCCAAGTGTCTAGAGAAGTCTAAGTCCTAAGTTTACAGTAGTCTGTAGTATTTGGTTGAACCATAATATCCTAATGGGTGAAACAGTTTCTGTAGCTCCTTGATAAAATGCATGCTGCAGAAGTAACAGTACAGTAGCCTGTATTCTGCAGAAGGATCCACAGTGCAGAACACAAAAGGTTAAAGGGGTTGTTCACAACTTGAACAACCCCCTCTGAATCACTCATAGTTACCCCATGTAAAATAATAACAGCAATACTCACCTTTGATGCCAACGCCGTTCTAGCTGTGTTGGCATCCCGGGGCTCGTGTGACTTTATGTCACGCAAGTCCTGCTGTCAATGAGCAGCCGCTTCACTTTCACCGCCTTCAAATGTAACTGATATTCGGAGGAAGTCAGAGAGAAGCAGCAGTTCTTACTTCCTTCAGGTGTCAGTTTTATCCAAAGGATGTGAGAGTAAAATGGCCGCTGATTGGCTGCATGGTTCACCAGGCATAATGTCACGAGAGCCCCGGGAGAGCCAGTGCTAGTGGAATGGCGCCCACACCGGAGGCGAGTGCAGGCTGTTATTATTTTATATAGAGGAAATATGGTGATTGATAAGGGGTTGTATTAGTAGTGGACAACCCCTTTAATATTAAAGTGATAGCACAGGTAAAGGAAGCATTTCTGATAATATTTTATTGGTGAATTTAAATAATTTTCTAGTTCTATTTTTTAACCTTTTTTAGATTATTTTCTCCTTGTTTGCGCTAATAAAAATAACATTAGCATTGCTTCCACACTGGAAGCAGAGCTGACATTGTATGATCAGAGGCTAATAAAGCCATTGTGTTTCTAAACCGCACATCCTGCAGTAAACATTTATAAATCGATCATAGAAATATCTGCAAAAATAACCTCACATACCGGTAGTTCAATAAGGTGGTCTACAAACGACAGGAGTTGCCATTGCCATGGAAACTACATGTTCACGGGTTACGAGTAACCACTGGTTAGGCGAGAAGTTCTAGAAGAAAAGGATCTGTGACCCAAAGTCAACAACATGAGGTTCTGGCTGATAATTACTAATACACGGCAATAGGCTATAGCAGAGGTGGACGACCTGCGAGCCGAGGAGCGATATGCCAACCAACATGTCGGTGTTTTATTTCTCTAGAGAAAACTATGAAACACGCCTACAACAATATTAGAAATTTCTTTGAAGTTTAGGGTTCGGTCACACATACTACAACTGTTGTTGGTTTTTCGCCTGAATTTTCAGATGAAAATCACCAACAAAATTCGTTAGCAGTAAGTAGATGAGATTTTAACAAATCTCATCCACATTCTGGAAAGTTTCTGAGCAGAAATTGAACTGTGGCACGATTTTTTTTTTAATAGAATCCAATTAGTGATGAGCGAGTATGCCGCATTAACTCTTTCATGTATTTTGGCGTGCTCGGCATTTCATTCATTGTTGCCGTGCCTGCAAGTGTCACGGCTGTTAGACAGCTGTGACACATGCAGAGATCTCTACATGTGTCACAGCCATGACAATTGCAGGCGTGGTGACAATGAATGAAATGCCGAGCACGCCAAAATACTTGGTGAGCACCAGAGCATGCTTGCTGAAAGGGTTAATGAGACATACTCGCTCATCACTAAAACCTATATTTGTCGATTTTGCTGCAAAATACCTGCGAAAAACGAGCAAAATATGTAAGTTTAGCTAGTTTAAAAAAACATTATACCAATGGCACTCCAATAGTAATGCTAGCTTGACTCTCTCTGTACACCCGCTCCTCTCTGTACACCCTCTCCTCTCTGTACACCCTCTCCTCTCTGTACACCCGCTCCTCTCTGTACACCCGCTTCTCTCTGTATACCAACTGTTCTCTGTATACACACTGCTCTCTGTACACCCACTCTACTCTGTACACCCACTCCACTCTGTACATCTGCTCCTCTCTGTACACCCGCTGTTCTCTGTACACCTGCTGTTCTCTGTACACCCGCTGCTCTCTGAACACCCCCTGCTCTCTGTACACCCTCTGATTTCTGTACACTTGTGACGCGCCCGTGGGCCTGTGTCGCGCTGCGTTGCGCACGCGGGAGCTTACCCGGAGCCGGATCTGTTGAGGGTTGTAGTCTCGTGGCGGTGATCCGGTCCGTGCCCAGGGAGTCAGACTAAGTGGCGCTGTTTTAGCGGTAGATGTTGGACGACTACGCCACCCGTTGAGTGCAGCCAGGGAGCTGCTGCTGCAGGGCAGACCGCTGAGGCCGGTGTTAGGATTGTGCAGCGTGATAGTATAACCCCCAACGGGAGGGGTATGGCCTCAGGGCAGCCGACGTGGATGATGGGGGTAGCAGGAACCACTCGGAGACGGTACTGTGTAGTTCAGGGTCTTTACTGGTGATAAAGATAGACCCTCCCGGAGTACTGGCTAGCGATTGGGGCCTGGTCAGTCCTTGAGCAGATGGGATCTCCCCTGGCCAGGCGGAGTTGTAGGCCTCCCAAACTAACGATACTCTTCTGGCTACCTTGCTAGAGGCGGGTATAAGTAGCCCACGTCCCTGAGTGTACCGTGTGGTGCTCACCCGTATGGCCGGTGACTCGGGGCCTTCGGGTTTCTGGGCCAGAGGACCTGCAATCCCCTGCCGGCCGGTTTCTGCTGCTGGATAGGAGTTAGTCCCCACAGCCTCGGACTCCGGGTCCGGTGATAACTTCTCAGTCAGGGCGAGCTCTGCAGCTGCCAGCCCCTGACTCCTTGTAACACTGCTCCCACAGAGCTCCTGTTGTTTCTTCCTATATTTGCTTCTTTTCTCTGCTTCTTCTCTACTCACTAACCCTGCCTCAGCCCTAGGTTTATATAGGGGAAGTTCTTCCCCTCCCAGGACTGGGCAGGAGGTGTGGCATGCATAGGATCCCTGACCAAGAGACCTCCCACCTGCTCTCAGACATAACATTGCTGTTACTGTGGAAAACCAGACCCCTGGGGTGCCACATTCCCCCCTAGTGAAATTTAGTACTCCGGGACTAAACATATTTTAGAAAAACATAACAAGATATAACAATAACAATAAAGAAACACATAAAGGTGGTCACGGCATGTCCGTAACCGGGTGCAGTCTTTGAAGAAAGCAAGGTGTCCATTTCACCAAAACAGGGAGACGTAACCAGGTAGGGGTCTGTCCTGCCCCGAGTCCTTAACAGTCTTTAGTCCGTCCTGGGTTACGCTCCAACTATGTACAAAGGATTCCCGGTAAATCCACCAAGGACTCCTAAAAATAACTAGAAACACATAATTATACACAAGCAACAATAAACAGGTAACCACAAATAAAACAATTTATACACTTCAAATCCTCCAACGTGCGGGTAACTGGCCCCTAGTGGCCCTAGTGGACCTACGGAGCTGACTGTCTGGCCCTGAACTACAGGGTGTAGGAGCTGTTAAGGGTAAACTGGGCAGCGGTCTACGGGCCCTTTGGCTCACTAGGGATATGGCAGGCTCACTGCAAGCAGAGGGTTGATCCTCCTGGTCTGCTGGTGTGGGGTCTTCTGCCTCCTGGACCGGCTGTTCTTCCAGCTCTACCTGTTGCTCCGTAGGTGCTTGGGATGCTGGTTGGAGGAAGGTGAGTACGGGTACCACAACTGCACCATTGACTTGAGTCCAAGACTGAGGGAAGTCTCCGAGCACAGTACTAACCATATCTTCCCTTTCCTCTACGGGTCGATGGTCTTCTTGTTCCTCTTCAGGGTTCCGTAGCTGTTCAGGACACTTCTTCAGGTGATCCCGGGATACAATGGCTGTGGTCTCCCCTCCGCCTTTACTGATGGTACAGACCTTCGGGTTGTCGTGGCTTGAGGGCAGTACGGTGTACGGGTCCTTCTCCCACTGGTCGTCCAACTTGTGGAGCCGTCTTTTTCTCTTCAAGACCTGCTCTCCGGGTACCAGGGGAACAGCGGGAGCATACTGGTTGTAAGTTTTCTCTTGTCTTTCCCTAGCCTGACAGAGACTTCGCTCCACGCTCTCCTGTACTCTCTGGTACTGCTGCTGCCTCTCTGTGTCCCAGTCTGCTTCTGGTGAAGTGTCCTCGGGTGTCAGGACTCCCATTTCCAGGTCAACAGGTAACTTACCAGGTCTCGCCGTCATTACGTAAGCCGGGGTACAGTTGGTGGAACCTACCGGGATGTGGTTGTATAGGTCCACCAGATCGGGCAGCTTCTCAGGCCACAGACTGCGTTCTTCCAGGGGCAACGTTTTCAGAAGATCCATTACCACCTGGTTCATTTTCTCACAAAGTCCATTAGTTTGCGGATGATAGGGTGTCATCCTTATCTTCCGGCAGCCATACAGAGTGCAGAATTCTTGGAAGACCTCCGCTTCAAAGGCAGGTCCCTGGTCTGTCAACACTTGGTCCGGGTACCCGTGTGGACGGCAGAAATGCTGCTGGAAGGCTCTAGCTGCTGTTCGAGCTGTTAAGTCCTTGACGGGGACGACAACCAAGAACCGGGAGTAGTGATCCACGATGGTTAGTGCGTAGACGTAGCCACTTCTGCTTGGGGTCAGTTTTACATGATCCAAGGCTACCAGTTCCAACGGCTGCCGGATGACGATGGACTGCAGGGGAGTCTTCTGGCTGGCACGGTCCTTCCTTCTTAGGTTGCACGGGCCACAGTCTCTGCACCACCTCTCGATGGTTCCCCTCATGCCTACCCAGTGGAACCGCTCGCGCAGCAGGAACTCCAGCTTCTTCCATCCGAAGTGTCCAGCCCCGTCGTGGTATGCCTCCATCACCATGGCTGCGTCTCTTCGTGGCACCACTACTTGCCAGATTAGTTCATGCGTCCGGGAGTTAACCATTCTGCGGCACAACTTCCCCTTGTAAAGGAACAGTCGACTCTTCTCAGCCCACAGTTGCTTGGCTTCCTCCGGAGCGTCTGGGTCAAGGCGAGCCTCTGGCCGAGTCAGCATCTCCTTCACCAGTCGGACGGCAGGGTCACTGTCTTGCGTTTCCTCCCAGTTGTAGTGAGGCAAGGGGTTAAACGTAGCGGCTTGCTTACTCCTTACCCGGTGGGAATACTGGATAGTCCCATGCCGGTGGAACGCGGGGAGTTCGACTTCTTCCAGTCCCTCTGGATCTTCTCCTACGTCCGGTAGGTTTGGCATCCTGGACAGGGCGTCCGCGTTGATATTGGAGCGTCCTGCCCGGTATTTGATGGTGAACTCGTAGTTGGACAGGCGGGCCATCCATCTCTGCTCTAGGGCACCGAGTCTTGCCGTGTCCAGGTGTGTCAACGGGTTGTTATCCGTGTACACGACGAACCGGGAAAAAGCGAGGTAGTGCTTAAAGCGTTCGGTGACTGCCCACACCACTGCCAGGAACTCTAGCTTAAATGAGCTGTAATTCTCAGGGTTTCTCTCGGTGGGTCGCAGTTTTCGGCTGGCGTAAGCGATTACTCGTTCTTTCCCCTGCTGAATCTGGGACAGCACGGCTCCTAGCCCGATGTTACTTGCGTCGGTGTAGAGGATAAAGGGCTGGCCTCATCCCCCGTGAGGGCCATCTTCAGCTGGCGGAAGGACTCCTCTTCCAACTTCTCCCATCTGAAGGGCGGCTTCTGGTTCTTGGCCTTCCGGGACTGGCCTATCAGGAGGTCCTGCATAGGAGCTGCCTTTTTGGTGAAACCGGGGATGAACCTGCGGTAGTAGCCTACCAACCCGAGGAACTGCCGCACTTCCTTTACACTGGAGGGACTTGGCCATTCCTTAATTGCGGTGATCTTATCAGGGTCGGGAGCCACTCCGTCAGCGCTCACCACGTGTCCCAGGTACTGCACCTTTGGTTTCAGGAGGTGACACTTGGAGGGTTTCACCTTTAGGCCGTAGCTTGCCAGAGCTTCGAACACTTCCGCCAGGTGTTTCAGGTGGTCCTCATAAGTCTTAGAATATACGATGACATCGTCCAGGTACAACAGGACCGTCTCGAAGTTTCTATGGACCAGACAGCACTCCATTAATCGTTGGAAGGTTCCTGGTGCGTTGCAGAGTCCGAACGGCATGCAGGTAAACTCGCTAAGTCCCATCGGGGTGGTGAATGCGGTCTTCTCCCGGTCCGCCTCTGCTACAGGAACCTGCCAGTACCCACTAGTGAGATCCAAGGTAGAGAAGAAGTTAGCAGATCTTAAAGCAGCCAAAGACTCCTCTATCCTTGGTAAGGGGTACGCATCCTTGTGTGTGATACGGTTGATTTTCCGGTAATCTACACACATCCTCATGGTGTTGTCTTTCTTTTTGACTAAGACTAGTGGAGCTGCCCAGGGGCTACAGCTATCCCTGATCACCCCAGCCTCCTTCATGTCTCTAAGCATCCCCTTGGCGTGTTGGTAGTGTGCAGGGGGTATGGGTCGATACCTCTCTTTTATGGGAGGATGGTCTCCCGTGGGGATGTGGTGTTCTACCCCCTTGACTCGCCCGAAGTCTAACGGGTGTTTACTAAACACTCTCTCGTACTCTTGAACCACCCGATAGACTCCCTGTTTCTGATGTGAGGGAGTGGAGTCAGTACCCAAATGTAGTTGCTGACACCAGTCCTCCATTGTTTTCTTAGAGCCGTTACCTTCCTCCGGGTGAGATGGAGGCAAGGGTTCCACAGATTGTATAGCATTTTGGTTAATGGTATATAATTTGGCTAGCGTGGCATACCGGGGCAGGTACACTTCCCTCTTCCCGATATTGATTATGCGAACGGGCACCCTCCCATGGCGTACATTAACCACCCCCCGTGCTGTCAAGATGGTGGGCCTACTGTCTGAGTAAACTGGTTCTACCATTGCCTGGTAATCTCTACCTCTCAGACCAATAGCTGCATGGCACCAAATCATCATTTCACTTTTTGGGGGCATGGCAATAGGGAAAGGGTCACACATTCTCACGCTACCAATCTCACCGCCGGAGAGTTCCACCTGTTGCCGTGGCATCAGTGCCCGGATCTCTTTTTGGAGCACTCGCTGCTCGCCGGAGCTGGCGTTCTTGGCAACCTGCTGTAAAAGGAAAATCACCTCTGCAAGACAATTTTCAATTACATTAGTTCCTAGAGTTATCTTTGGGTGACTCTCGTGTTTGTCAATGCCTACAATGATCAGTCCCTGTGCTGCCAGTTCAACTCTACCAATTTTAATGGTCACCTCTTTAAATCCGATCTGTGGCACGGGCTGACCATTGCTGGCGATGATACTCAAGTCGTCGTCAGGGTAGCGGGTAATATCCGAGTCATTCCAGTACTGCTTGAAGAGCACGTACGGGATGGTGGTGACCTGTGACCCGGTGTCCAGTAGGGCACTTATAGGAATGCCATCCAGTACCACAGGCAAGACTGGACGTCCTCCCACATATTTGTCGCGCCAGTTCGATGGGCCTGATGATCTTTTTCCTAGGGGTTGGCCCTCTACCCTAGGTTGTGCCAGTTTAAAGGACAGTACCTTGCCATATGTCCGGGTTGATTACAGCGGCGGCAGATGGGTCGTCCGTCCTCGTTGTATCGGTCGCTGGGTCTTCCTGTGGCCGGTGGGGTCCTCCTTGGTCGACGCCACGGGATGTCCTCCGGTCCGGATGCCAGCTGGATCTTCCCTGGAGTGGAAACCTGTAAAGACTGCACAGTTCGGGTTAGCGCAGCAACGCTTTTAGCTAGCTCTTGGACCTGATGGTGCAGGTCTGGAGCCGAGTCATTGTTCAAAGCCTGCGCATCAGCTCCCACAGGCCCTGCCGACAAGGGCGCCGCCTCCTGGTGGTAGGTGGTAGTAGGGCGTCTGTGGGTCACAACGCCACCTGGTGCCGGTTCTCGGAGCACCCGGATGGCTCTGTCCTTGAACTGTGCAAATCCCAGATGAGGGTCCTGTAAGGCCATTGCCCGCAACTGGGTTCGGTGGGCATTGCAATATAAACCCTCTATAAATTGTTCAGTTAACAGCCTGTCCTCGTCTCCCACGCCGTCAGGGTCGGTCTGCTTAATGGCTCTCAGGGCCTCTTGTAGGTTCAGGGCATAGTCCCTTATACTCTCATGTGCCCGCTGTTTGCACCCGTAGAATCTAAGCTTGATCTCGGCTGAGGTGCGGGTATCAAAGGTGTCCCTCAGCCGGGTTAGTATCCCTGCGACAGTCCTCCCCCCAGGTGGCCAGGACTTTACCTCCCTTTGGGCTGCCCTGGTTAATTGGGCCACCAGGATGCTTACTTTTTGCTCTTCTGTGAGGGGGTACACCTGGAAGAGGCTATCCAGTTTTTCTCTAAAGTCCTGCAGGGTATGTGACTCCCCTGAGTACTGGGGTAGCCAGGCTGCCCCCGGGATATAGGGCATGGTGAAAGGCATGACCGCAACAGCGGTGGCGCTGGCGGGGGTTGGAGCGGTGAAGCTCTCCTCCGTATCCGACATCCTTCTCCCCCCTAGTGGACCGTGGCCTACCTTGCGATGATCCTCTTCCGTAGGCCGCGGCTCCGCAGTGGATCGTCAGGGTTGAGGACCTTCCGTCGCGCTCCTGTGACGTCGGCGTCTGCTGGGCTCCTTCCAGGACCTTACGCAACGTCCGGACGTGAGGCGGGGCTTCAGTTCTCGCGCGCTTTCGGAGTCCACGCCCCTCTTCTTCCCGCGCGGCGTCCTCAAGATGGCGTCCAATGGCGGGAAAACTCCACGTGTGGCGGGAAGAAGGCTGAAGATGGCGCCGGATGGCGGGAAAACTCCACCGATGGCGGGAAGGAAGCGGAAGATGGCGCCGGATGGCGGGAATCTTCACCACAGGTAAGTTTGAACAGTCTTTTTCAGGCACGCAGTACCCGGTGGTTGCGGGCACGAGATCCTGCCGACTACGCCAAAAGTTGACGTGCCCCTGGGCCTGTGTCGCGCTGCGTTGCGCACGCGGGAGCTTACCCGGAGCCGGATCTGTTGAGGGTTGTAGTCTCGTGGCGGTGATCCGGTCCGTGCCCAGGGAGTCAGACTAAGTGGCGCTGTTTTAGCGGTAGATGTTGGACGACTACGCCACCCGTTGAGTGCAGCCAGGGAGCTGCTGCTGCAGGGCAGACCGCTGAGGCCGGTGGTAGGATTGTGCAGCGTGATAGTATAACCCCCAACGGGAGGGGTATGGCCTCAGGGCAGCCGACGTGGATGATGGGGGTAGCAGGAACCACTCGGAGACGGTACTGTGTAGTTCAGGGTCTTTACTGGTGACAAAGATAGACCCTCCCGGAGTACTGGCTAGCGATTGGGGCCTGGTCAGTCCTTGAGCAGATGGGATCTCCCCTGGCCAGGCGGAGTTGTAGGCCTCCCAAACTAACGATACTCTTCTGGCTACCTTGCTAGAGGCGGGTATAAGTAGCCCACGTCCCTGAGTGTACCGTGTGGTGCTCACCCGTATGGCCGGTGACTCGGGGCCTTCGGGTTTCTGGGCCAGAGGACCTGCAATCCCCTGCCGGTCGGTTTCTGCTGCTGGATAGGAGTTAGTCCCCACAGCCTCGGACTCCGGGTCCGGTGATAACTTCTCAGTCAGGGCGAGCTCTGCAGCTGCCAGCCCCTGACTCCTTGTAACACTGCTCCCACAGAGCTCCTGTTGTTTCTTCCTATATTTGCTTCTTTTCTCTGCTTCTTCTCTACTCACTAACCCTGCCTCAGCCCTAGGTTTATATAGGGGAAGTTCTTCCCCTCCCAGGACTGGGCAGGAGGTGTGGCATGCATAGGATCCCTGACCAAGAGACCTCCCACCTGCTCTCAGACATAACATTGCTGTTACTGTGGAAAACCAGACCCCTGGGGTGCCACATTTGCTGCTCTCTGTACACCCACTGCTCTCTGTACATCCGCTGCTCTCTGTACACCCACTGCTTTCTGTACATCCGCAGCTCTCTGTACATCCACTACTCTCTGTACACCCTCTGATTTCTGTACACTTGCTGCTCTCTGTACACCCACTGATCTCTGTACATCCGTTGCTCTCTGTACATCCACTACTCTCTGTACACCCCCTGATTTCTGTACAACCGCTGCTCTCTGTACACTCGCTGTTCTCTGTACACCAACTTCTCTCTGTACTCCCTTTAATTTCTGTACACTCATTGCTCTCTGTACACCCACTGCTCTCTGTATAACCGCAATTCTCTGTACACTCGCTGCACTCTGTACACCTCCTGATCTCTGGACAACCACTCAAATCTGTACAACCACTCATCTCTGCACAACCACTCATCTCTGCACAACCACTCATCTCTGCACAAACACTCATCTCTGTACAACAACTCATCTCTGTACACCTGCTCCTCACTATTCTCTCACTGATCTCTGTACACCCGCTGATCTCTGTACACCCGCTGATCTTGTGGCGCCCCTGAGGGTTCAGTCGCCACAGAGGTACTGCACCTCACCCAGAGGTGTGGTGTCTCCTTCTCTCAGGTAAGGAGGGAGTGCAGCCCAGAACCCCAAACACCTGCATCCAACACTACACTGCTCCAGGCCGGCTCGAGGGGCAACATGCAGAGCGCAGCTGCTGAGCCCTGACCCTGGCTGGAGTGGGGGGAACCCAAAGGTAGGGGGAACCAGTAGTGGGTGTGGGTGGAGGAAGTAGTTAGGGGGAGCACTTTGGTAGGAGTATAAATAGGGAAGCCATCTTAGGGTGGCAGGTCAGTTGAGTAGTGAGGAGAGCGGTTCAGAAGAACAGCTCAGGACAGTTCAGAAGAACAGTCCGGGTGCAGAGTCTCAATAGGAGCTCTGCCCCACAAGTAGGGCCCAGTGTCAGAGGCCCAGGAGGGGAGCAGGGAGTAGGCTCCATTCTAAGAAGGGATCCTAGGGGGTACGGCGAGTGCAGGAAGGCACCCGTACGCCCCGCACCTGTCAGAAGACAGGGGGATCGTAAGCCGCATTCTAATCCCCAGGAGGGTCAAGTAGGTCCGGGATCCGACGCACAGGAGGGACTTCAGAGCACCCGAACGGGATTGAGAGTGGGCAGCGGAGAGCAGGAGGGAGAAAGACCCAGTGTGAAAACGGTCTAGATAGGAACACGTGAAAGTGGGGTTCTGCCAGGTACCCCTGATCTACCTGAGGAAGCACTGAACTCCTGCCTGGTGAATGCAGCGCGACGCGGGAGGCTGTAAGCTGACAATGCACCCTGTGGAACTAAAGAACTGTGAGTAAAGACACGGATGACTGCACGATACCGCCTCTGTCCAATTATTTTGTCCGCGCCATCATTCCCTCCCTGCACTACAACGCCCAGCGCAACCACCATTTACCTACACTGCCCTGGAGCTAGCTCTACCCGTGGAGAGCCACACCATCCCTGCTGCCGTAACACCAGCTCCAGAGGACTGCTCTGCAGCGGCGGCTCCCTCTAGCCGCAATCCACAGGTGGCGTCACGAACACTTGAATCCCCTATAACTATTTCCCTTTTGAGTGACCGCCCTGGGCCACGGACCGGGCCAGCCACCGTGATATCCCCCGGCAACCAGAGGCCTGGCTGCCAAGTTCCCCACGGCCCTGGGGGCGCGTCAATCTCTGTGCACCTGCTGATCTCTGTGCACCTGTCCTCCTGAAATTATGTCGCATCACATGTAATTGCTGCAGTCATTCAAAGGCTGCAGTGGTCACATGTGAAGTCAGTGATAGAGACCATATCAGCGGCGGACCACAGAAGCATTACCACAGGAAAACCATTGGAGGAGAGTATATAGTTACATAGGTAGCAAAAAGACCTAGGTCCATCAAGTTCAACCTTTCTCCACCAATTATACATTTTGTCACTAAATTATCTATAGCTCACAATGTTATGTGTACTGAGGAAATCGTTTTAAAATCTGTTATAGTGTCGGCCATTACTACCTCTTGTGGCATTCCACAGTCTGACTGCTCTAACTGTAAAGAACCCTTTCCTATTTAGATGCAGAAATCACCTTTCTTCCACCCTTAATGAGTGCCCCCTGGTCCTTAGTATGGTCTTTGGAAGGAATAAGTCATGTGCTTGTCCTGGGTACTGACCACACATATATTTATACATATAAATGAGATCCCCTCTGAGACATCTTTTTCCTATGCTAAACAAGCCCAACTTTTCCAACCTCTCATCATATGAGAGGCCTTCCATCTCTTGTAATAATCTAGTTGCCCGCCTTTGAACTGATTAACTTCTGAATATCCTTTTTAAAATGGGGAGCCCAAAACTGGATCCCATATTCTAGATGTGGCCTCACAAGTGATTTATAGAGGGGTAACAATATGTTAGTATTACAGGATTTTATGTCTTTTTATACACCCAAAAATCTTGTTTGCTTTTGCGGCTGCGGCTTGACATTGAGTACTGCTGCTCAGCTTACTTGTAACCAGAATACCCAAGTCTTTGTACTGTTCTGTAGTCCCGAGTATACTCCCATTTAACGTATATGCAGCTATAGCATTACTCCTTCCTAGGTGCATTACTCTACATTTATCAACATTAAATCTCATTTATCAAGTGTTTGCCCATTCAGTCATCTTACCCAAATCGTTTGTAATACTGTACTATCAAGGTCAGATTTTAATATCTTACATAGTTTGGTATCGACAGCAAAGACTAAAGGCCCCGTCACACTTAGCGACGCTGCAACGATCCCGACAACGATACGACCTGTCAGGGATCGTAGCTGCGTCGCTATGTGATCGCTGGAGCGCTGTCAAACAGGCCGGCTCACCAACGATCAGGGGAGCAGCAACATCCTGATGAAGCAGGAGCAGGCTGGTAACCATGATAAACATCGGGTTACTAGGGGCACACGCGCACCTAGTAACCCGTTGTTTTTAATATAGGCAGTATAGGTACCGTCCCAATTTAGGGTCACCTTGCCGCTGGTGGGACGGCTTGTATACTTTTTTTGATCAAAAATAGTTCACTAAGTACCCTATATTTATTATGCAACTTTGCTTTACATTTATATATAATTATGGTAGGGTATGAGATATATTTTTGTCTTGCTTCTTTTTTGCTAGTGTGAACATGCCTCTGTTTCTTGTATGTCTGCCATCTTAGACCTCAGTTCACATTGTCTGGTCTTTTGACTTGTTTGCATTCTGTGCAATTTAAGGGTGTGGCATGCCCTTTGTTGAGCTGATTGGTATATATGTAGCTTACCACGGGCCTAGGTGGTCTGGAGTTGGGACCCGGTCCTATTTGTCTACCCTTTTATATGCATTACTTCAACTTTGATATACAGTAAGGTTTTTAATATAGGCAGTATAGGTACCGTCCCAATTTAGGGTCACCTTGCCGCTGGTGGGACGGCTTGTATACTTTTTTTGATCAAAAATAGTTCACTAAGTACCCTATATTTATTATGCAACTTTGCTTTACATTTATATATAATTATGGTAGGGTATGAGATATATTTTTGTCTTGCTTCTTTTTTGCTAGTGTGAACATGCCTCTGTTTCTTGTATGTCTGCCATCTTAGACCTCAGTTCACATTGTCTGGTTTTTTGACTTGTTTGCATTCTGTGCAATTTAAGGGTGTGGCATGCCCTTTGTTGAGCTGATTGGTATATATGTAGCTTACCACGGGCCTAGGTGGTCTGGAGTTGGGACCCGGTCCTATTTGTCTACCCTTTTATATGCATTACTTCAACTTTGATATACAGTAAGGTTTTTAATATAGGCAGTATAGGTACCGTCCCAATTTAGGGTCACCTTGCCGCTGGTGGGACGGCTTGTATACTTTTTTTGATCAAAAATAGTTCACTAAGTACCCTATATTTATTATGCAACTTTGCTTTACATTTATATATAATTATGGTAGGGTATGAGATATATTTTTGTCTTGCTTCTTTTTTGCTAGTGTGAACATGCCTCTGTTTCTTGTATGTCTGCCATCTTAGACCTCAGTTCACATTGTCTGGTTTTTTGACTTGTTTGCATTCTGTGCAATTTAAGGGTGTGGCATGCCCTTTGTTGAGCTGATTGGTATATATGTAGCTTACCACGGGCCTAGGTGGTCTGGAGTTGGGACCCGGTCCTATTTGTCTACCCTTTTATATGCATTACTTCAACTTTGATATACAGTAAGGTTTTTAATATAGGCAGTATAGGTACCGTCCCAATTTAGGGTCACCTTGCCGCTGGTGGGACGGCTTGTATACTTTTTTTGATCAAAAATAGTTCACTAAGTACCCTATATTTATTATGCAACTTTGCTTTACATTTATATATAATTATGGTAGGGTATGAGATATATTTTTGTCTTGCTTCTTTTTTGCTAGTGTGAACATGCCTCTGTTTCTTGTATGTCTGCCATCTTAGACCTCAGTTCACATTGTCTGGTTTTTTGACTTGTTTGCATTCTGTGCAATTTAAGGGTGTGGCATGCCCTTTGTTGAGCTGATTGGTATATATGTAGCTTACCACGGGCCTAGGTGGTCTGGAGTTGGGACCCGGTCCTATTTGTCTACCCTTTTATATGCATTACTTCAACTTTGATATACAGTAAGGTTTTTAATATAGGCAGTATAGGTACCGTCCCAATTTAGGGTCACCTTGCCGCTGGTGGGACGGCTTGTATACTTTTTTTGATCAAAAATAGTTCACTAAGTACCCTATATTTATTATGCAACTTTGCTTTACATTTATATATAATTATGGTAGGGTATGAGATATATTTTTGTCTTGCTTCTTTTTTGCTAGTGTGAACATGCCTCTGTTTCTTGTATGTCTGCCATCTTAGACCTCAGTTCACATTGTCTGGTTTTTTGACTTGTTTGCATTCTGTGCAATTTAAGGGTGTGGCATGCCCTTTGTTGAGCTGATTGGTATATATGTAGCTTACCACGGGCCTAGGTGGTCTGGAGTTGGGACCCGGTCCTATTTGTCTACCCTTTTATATGCATTACTTCAACTTTGATATACAGTAAGGTTTTTAATATAGGCAGTATAGGTACCGTCCCAATTTAGGGTCACCTTGCCGCTGGTGGGACGGCTTGTATACTTTTTTTGATCAAAAATAGTTCACTAAGTACCCTATATTTATTATGCAACTTTGCTTTACATTTATATATAATTATGGTAGGGTATGAGATATATTTTTGTCTTGCTTCTTTTTTGCTAGTGTGAACATGCCTCTGTTTCTTGTATGTCTGCCATCTTAGACCTCAGTTCACATTGTCTGGTTTTTTGACTTGTTTGCATTCTGTGCAATTTAAGGGTGTGGCATGCCCTTTGTTGAGCTGATTGGTATATATGTAGCTTACCACGGGCCTAGGTGGTCTGGAGTTGGGACCCGGTCCTATTTGTCTACCCTTTTATATGCATTACTTCAACTTTGATATACAGTAAGGTTTTTAATATAGGCAGTATAGGTACCGTCCCAATTTAGGGTCACCTTGCCGCTGGTGGGACGGCTTGTATACTTTTTTTGATCAAAAATAGTTCACTAAGTACCCTATATTTATTATGCAACTTTGCTTTACATTTATATATAATTATGGTAGGGTATGAGATATATTTTTGTCTTGCTTCTTTTTTGCTAGTGTGAACATGCCTCTGTTTCTTGTATGTCTGCCATCTTAGACCTCAGTTCACATTGTCTGGTTTTTTGACTTGTTTGCATTCTGTGCAATTTAAGGGTGTGGCATGCCCTTTGTTGAGCTGATTGGTATATATGTAGCTTACCACGGGCCTAGGTGGTCTGGAGTTGGGACCCGGTCCTATTTGTCTACCCTTTTATATGCATTACTTCAACTTTGATATACAGTAAGGTTTTTAATATAGGCAGTATAGGTACCGTCCCAATTTAGGGTCACCTTGCCGCTGGTGGGACGGCTTGTATACTTTTTTTGATCAAAAATAGTTCACTAAGTACCCTATATTTATTATGCAACTTTGCTTTACATTTATATATAATTATGGTAGGGTATGAGATATATTTTTGTCTTGCTTCTTTTTTGCTAGTGTGAACATGCCTCTGTTTCTTGTATGTCTGCCATCTTAGACCTCAGTTCACATTGTCTAGCTTCAGTATAAGGCTGCGTGCCCAATATGCGTTTTTGAAACGTTTTTCCTGCTGAATTTCCACAGCGAAAACGCTTAAAAAACGCTTGGTAATACGTGCCCCATGGTCCGCAATAATAATCCGCATGTGCTGTGCACATGCTGCGGAAATTTCCGCTGCGGATTATCATTGCGGAAAATTACGCAACATGTCCATTATTTTTGCAGACACGCAGCGTAATTGCCGCCATTGACTTGCATTGAATCGCTTAATATCCGCATGACTACAAGTGCACATGCGGATATTAATCGATTCAATGTGCAGATGGTACCCGGGTCTGGAGAAGAGCAGACTCTCCTCCGGTCCCGGGTACCATAGTACCTGTAAAAAAAGAATTTAAAATAAACATTATACATTATATTTAACAGTGCACGTCACAGGGCCTGTCACAGAGCCCTGTAATGTGCAGGGGAGGGGGGGATATGATAATTAAGCAGAGAGGGGGGATTTATAGGAATAATAAGCACATTGGTGGGGATTGCTTGGACGCCAAGCCTGTGGAAAAAAGAATTGATTAAAGTGCTTTTCTCTGCAGTCAGACCTCTGCTATGGGCCATACAGGTAAGTATAGATTTACTTTTCTATACCCTGTATGGCCATAGTTGAGGTCTGATATCGCCCAGGGGGGTGACACATTCCATTTAACTTCGTAACCCCGATTGCCACTGCACCAGGGCAATTGGTAAAAGCTGGGCAAAGCATCAGAATTGGCGCATCTAATATAATGCGCCGATTCTGGATAGGCTGCGGGCTGGTATTTTTAGGCTGGGAAGGGCCTAATAACCAGGGAACCAGCCTCCCAGCTTCCCAGCCTGATAATAAGCCTGCAGCTGTCTGTTTCACCTTGGCTGGTTATCATTTTTTTTCACTTATTTATTTATTAGGTTAATAGATGTACAGTAAACTGCATATGACGCGCCCCCTGGGCCAGTGCTGTTTGGGGATTACCCGGAGCCGGATCAGATGGGGGTTGTAGTCTCCGAGTGGCGGCGACCCGGTCCGTGCCCAGGGTGTCAAACTCAGTGTGTGGCAGTCTTTACAGATGTTATAGTTGTTCTTAGTGTCGACTACGCCACCCGTTGATTTGCGGTCAAAAGGCCGCCGCTGCAGCAGGGTCCGCTGAGGCTGGTGGTATATGTGCAGCTGTGGTAGTATAACCCCCAACGGGAGGGGTATAGCCTCAGGGGGTCAGGTGTAGAGGATGGTGGTAGTGGTGGTGCAGTGTGGATGGTAAGAAGACTCAGAGTCGGGCTGTGCAGTTCAGGGTTTTTACTTACTGCTGTTTTGTTGGTCACTCTGGCCTTGAGTGACCGCCCGAGCCGTGCTGCGTCCACCAGGTCCTGGACTCGGCCAACCCCCAAGCAATTCTGGAGCGTGGTCCTGAGCTCCCTTTCTGACTGTCCTCTCTACTGGCCGTTCCCACCAGGGGTCCACTTATGTCCGGCTCCCTCGGGTCTCCTGTTGGGTGAACCTTCTTTGGCTTCCCTGACCCTATGCTCGGTGTGCCTTCTTAGTGGACTTGGTGAGGGGCTGCTCCACATGTAATGTCGCAGCCTCCGGTTCTTAGTTGAGGGTAGTTTCTCTCCTCCACTAATTTGGGATCCGGTTCCCTTGCGTGCCAACCCTTCACCCTTCTGGTTGTATACTGGGTTCTTGGGGTTCCTTCTTCTCCCCCTCTGGGTCCTTCTCTTCTCCTCTCTCTCTTCTCTCTGCAGGCGCTCCTGGACCTCTCTCAGGACTGACTGACCCTCTACAGAAGACTGACCCTGATCTAAGATGGTGCCCACCTTATATACTCCCTCTATGTGTGAGCTCAGGTGACCAGCACCCAATGAGCTCCTAGCCTTACCCAGACTGCTCCCCCTATCTGCCCCTACACTACTGGAATGTTCCACCCCCCTCCCACTCCAGCCAGGGACAGACACTGTCGTACCTGCACATATACTGGTGGGAGTACCGTCGGTCTGTCCCCCGGAAATGGGATGTATGTAGTGTATGCAGCTTTCTGAGCTCAGTCCCACACTCCATCCTTACCCGGGAGTGGAATACCACACCTCTGGCTTGAGGTGTAATACCCCTGTAGCAGCCGAGTCCTCAGGGTGCTACACATACGCAAAGCACTAATTATATATCTCATGGATATCTATCTACACCATGTATATCTACCCCAAATATATCTATCTATATCACAAGCATCAAAAATGCATCCAAAACACATGCGGCGAAAACATAAGGAAAAACGCAAGTAAGCTGAGGTGCTGGATTCATTAGGAAATTCAGGTGCGTGAAAGCCTGAACAAACACTAATCGTGGGAACGTACCCTAACTGTTACCCAGCTACCTACTTCTGGGTCCTGATATTCCCAACCTCCATCCTCCTCCATACCACTGGCCCCAGCCAGACCATGCAAAGTGAGATCTGAACTCCCCTCCAGATTTGCAATGCTCCTCAGCTCAATAGTTCAGCTCTCGCGAAATGTCTTCAAGACACTACTGTGCATGTGCTGCCCCTGCAGCGAGTGGTGAAGGAGGGAAAGAGGCCACAGATCCTTATGTATATTAAAAATAAGTGGAATAAAAAGGTTCCACAGTGTGTCAATGAAAAGCATGCGCCTGTAAGAGTCATGTTACCTCCAAAGCAGGAAAAAATTTAAATTTTGGCATAGTACTCTGTTCAAATGTAAAAATACCAGTGTTTAGTGATGTAATCTAAATAATTTATTGTTACTATGACCAATGACCAATTAAAGGGGCCAACATATGAAATTTATAGAGGGGTGCCCCCACAGCTCCCAACACTGTATGAAGTTCCTCACATAGAAGGAATGTGACCCCACAATCCCTACGACACAGTATGATGCTCCCACAGCCCACCCCCTATAAAGTATGATGCTTCCACAGTCCAAGTATGATAATCCCCACAGCCCCCTACAGTATGATGCATCCTGAGGATGCAAATACTTTTGAAATTGTTATGGGGGAAGGCAGTGCTGTTCGTCTCAGGGCTACATGGATCCATGGTCCCCATAGTGGTCGCATGGTCTGCCGCTATTAGTGGTAACCCACTGGAGGGAGAATAATTTATATCTGATTACTGTGAGCTTAGATTTATAAGATTCAAACATTTCGTTATAGTAAATCTAATAAGCTTTGTTTCAATCAATTCTGAGCAATGTGAGACCTGTGCCTGACATTGTGACACAAGTTTCAGTATTCACATGGTCTAGCTGAATTATATGGCGGTTTAATTACGTGTATTAGCTATGGTGGTATCCCATGACAATTCAAAGTTGTAAGAATGCATCAATACTACATTTCACGGAGGTGAAACATGTATCTAAATATATCCCTCCTTTAATTGGATACCCGGATTGTTGTACTATGTAGAAGTTTCTATGAGAACCTGGAAAAACAGCAGATTTCAATAGGGTTGTGATATCTTTAATTGGAAGACCGATTCTTGCAGATGACTTGTAGGGGTAGAAGAAGAGCCTCATGGGATGGTAGAAAAAGGTGCCCTGTTCCTAGAATTAGGAGGTGACAGCAGAGTATGGAGAAATGTATGTGTGAATAATGAATATTTGGGAAAGAGACATCATGTTTGTTTAATTGACATTTTCCCAGCCACTAAGGAATCCCAATTAATGTCTTCCACGTTCGGTGAGATGGAGGAGCTCAAAATGGCAAACAGTTTTGAAACTGTAGATCTGATAAACCAATATTAAGGTGAAATGAAATAGAGAAGAAGTAATTTGGAGAACTGGACCCAGGACAATAACTGCCGAGATGTGTCCTGAGAGGAAGTCAAATTTAGCTAATTGTACTGGCACAGAAATCAAACTTGCCAAGCAGAGTCACTCGCTGGTTGTTCTTGTATGAGCAATGCAAGTAAATGAAAAATGTAATGGCACATAGCAGATAATTTTCCACAATGACAGGCAAGTGGCATTGCCCAATGGTGGTGAAATGGCTTCCAGATTAGTTCGATGCTATTTAAATCTGACCTAGAGAAACGCTTATAAGTTAATAAGTTCTTATACTGTTTTTCTCTTCCTTTGTACAAACAGGGGTGTGGCTACCCCTTTTTAGGCTGGGCATTTTGTTTATATATAGCCTTCCAGGGGCAAGTGTCTGAACAGTCTGGTCGGGGTCCTGCTCTGCCCCCATCTACAATAAGATCTGCTGACACATGGGAAGGTTTAATACTAGAGGTTAGGACCGTACACCTTGTTGCGGAAGGGCGACTTTTACGCTTTTTTGATCAAAACAGTGTCAATTATGTACCCTGTTATTTATATGTACTATTACTATTTATTTATTTACTTACTGCAGGGTATTTGATCATTTTGTTTTTATCTTAGGTTTTGGTTTTCTCCTCAGCCTGTAGGTCATACCCCTACGCAAACACTCAAAGGCGATTCTTAAAGAAGCACTCTCAAGAAATTTTGTATTTTCTAAACCAGTCTAACTATGTGAGTAGTGTAGTATAAGTGCAATAAAATACTTACCAATCACCATCTTCCCAGTTTCCAGTGCCACTCTGGTCCTCTTCTCCCTCATGTGACTGAAATTCCAACTTGTTGGATCACATTGGGGTTTATCTATGAAACTGAAGTCACTTTTACAATGAAAGTCTTTGGAGACTCGTTCTGATGCTCCATGGACTTGCAGTGTAAGAGTGATTTCTGGCTCACACATAGAGCCCCGTGTGATCCAGCGAATTGGAATTTTAGTCACGTGAATGAGAAGAGGACCAGAGTGGCACTGGAAACTGGGAAGGTGGCGATCAGTAAGTATATTACAGCACTTACACTGTACTGCACATGTTATTAGACAAATTTAGCGAATAAGTAATTTCCTGAAAGTGCATCTTTAAAAACATAGTCCTATTATATACACTGCTCAAAAAAATAAAGGGAACACTCAAATAACACATCCTAGATCTGAATGAATTAAATATTCTCATTGAATACTTTCTTCTGTACAAAGTTGAATGTGCTGACAACAAAATCACACAAAAGTCATCAATGGAAATCAAATGTATTAACCAATGGAGGCCTGGATTTGGAGTCACCCCCAAAATTAAAGTGGAAAAACACACCACAGGCTGATCCAACTTTGATATAATGTTCTTAAAACAAGTCAAAATGAGGCTCAGTATTGTTTGTGGCCTCCACGTGCCTGTATCACCTCCCTACAACCCCTGGACATGCTTCTGATGAGGTTGCGGATGGTCTCCTGTGGGATCTCCTCCCAGACCTGGACTAAAGCATCCGCCAACTCCTGGACAGTCTGTGGTGCAACGTGACGTTGGTGGATGGAGCAAGACATGATGTCTCAGATGTGCTCAATCGGATTCAGGTCTGGGGAACGGGCGGGCGAGTCCATAGCTTCAATGCCTTCATCTTGCAGGAACTGCTGACACACTCCAGCCACATGAGGTCTGGCATTGTCCTGCATTAGGTGGAACCCAGAGCCAACCGCACCAGCATATGGTCTCACAAGGGGTCTGAGGATCTCATCTCGGTCATTAATGGCAGTCAGGCTACCTCTGGCGAGCACATGGAGGGCTGTGCGGCTCTCCAAAGAAATGCCACCCCACACCATTACTGACCCACTGCCAAACGGGTCATGCTGAAGGATGTTGCAGGCAGCAGATCACTCTCCACGGCGTCTCCAGACTGTCCCGTCTGTCACATGTGCTCAGTGTGAACCTGCTTTCATATGTGAAGAACACAGAGCGCCCGTGGCGACTTTGCCAATCCTGGTGCTCTGTGGCAAATGTCCTGCACGGTGTTGGGCTGTGAGCACAACCTCCATCTCTGGACGTCGGGACCTCATACCACTCTCATGGAGTCAGTTTCTAACCATTTGTGCAGACACATGCACATTTGTGGCCTGCTGGAGGTCATTTTGCAGGGCTCTGGCAGTGGTCCTCCTGTTCCTCCTTGCACAAAGGCGGAGGTAGCGGTCCTGCTGCTGGGTTGTTGCCCTCCTACGGCCCCCTCCATGTCTCCTGGTGTGCTGACCTGTCTCCTGGTAGCGCCTCCAGCCTCTGGACACTACGCTGACAGACACAGCAAACCTTCTTGCCACAGCTCGCATTGATGTGCCATCCTGGATGAGCTGCACTACCTGAGCAACTTCTGTGGGTTGTAGAGTCCGTCTCATGCCACCACGAGTGTAAAAGCACAACCAACATTCAAAAGTGACCAAAACATCAGCCAGAAAGCATTGGTACTGAGATGTGGTCTGTGTTCCCCACTTGCAGAACCACTGCTTTATTGAGGTTGTCTTGATAATTGCCAATAATTTTCATCTATTGTCTATTCCATTTTGCACAACAGCATGTGAAATTGATTGTCAATCAGTGGTGCTTCCTAAGTGGACAGTTTGATTTCACAGAAGTTTGATTTACTTGGAGTTATATTCTGTTGTTGAAGTGTTCCCTTTATTTTTTGAGCAGTGTATATACTGTATGTGTGTGTCTGTAAAAGGGAAAATGCAAGGGAGTCACTTAAAGAGTTGTCTGGGATTCATATGCTAAAATGAAAAAATACTCATATTCACCATGTGCACATGATGACCACTGCTGCCAAACACTAGCCTCAGTCAACATGGTTGCACAGTTGGCATGAGATCTCTGAGGTCACTGATTGGCTGCAGCAGTCATATCCATGTGGTTGGCTCATCATAACTACAATGGAAAGACCAATAGGGATAAGCAGGGAAATACGCTGGTGGTGAGCATAACTTTTCTTATTTTTTTTTTAACTTTAGCACATTTGCTGCCTTAAAGAGGACTTGTTGATTGTGATAAATATGTATTTTTTTTTTACCTTGTGTAAATGCGGAAGTTCTCTTGAATCTGGCTTTTTCTCTTGTTCCTTCTTCTCTCCATTCGTGAGATATGGCCTCTCTTCCCTCCTATATGCAAATTTAGTCTTTTTAGCCAACTGAGTGTGGACCTCCATAACACTCCAATAGAGAAGAGTTGAGGACCACGCCCAACTGGCTAATAAGACTACATTTATATATAAGGAATAGAAGGCTACAGTTAGGTCCATATATATTTGGACAGAGACAACATTTTTCTAATTTTGGTTCTAGACATTACCACAATGAATTTTAAACAAAACAATTCAGATGCAGTTGAAGTTCAGACTTTCAGCTTTCATTTGAGGGTATCCACATTAAAATTGGATGAAGGGTTTAGGAGTTTCAGCTCCTTAACATGTGCCACCCTGTTTTTAAAGGGACCAACAGTAATTGGACAGATTAAATAATTGTAAATAAAATGTTCATTTCTAGTACTTGGTTGAAAACCCATTGTTGGCAATGACTGCCTGAAGTCTTGAACTCATGGACATCACCAGACGCTGTTTTCCTCCTTTTTGATGCTCTGCCAGGCCTTCACTGCGGTGGTTTTCAGTTACTGTTTGTTTGTGGACCTTTCTGTCTGAAGTTTAGTCTTTAACAAGTGAAATGCATGCTCAATAGGGTTGAGATTAGGTGACTGACTTGGCCATTCAAGAATATTCCACTTCTTTGCTTTAATAAACTCCTGGGTTGCTTTGGCTTTATGTTTTGGGTCATTGTCCATCTGTAGTATGAAACGACGACCAATCAGTTTGGCTGCATTTGGCTGGATCTGAGCACACAGTACGGCTCTGAATACATCAGAATTCATTCGGCTGCTTCTGTCCTGTGTCACATCATCAATAAACACTAGTGACCCAGTGCCACTGGCAGCCATGCATGCCCAAGCCATCACACTGCCTCCACCATGTTTTACAGATGATGTGGTATGCTTTGGATCATGAGCTGTACCACGCCTTCGCCATACTTTTCTCTTTCCATCATTCTGGTAGAGGTTGATCTTGGTTTCATCTGTCCAAATAATGTTCTTCCAGAACTGTGCTGGCTTTTTTAGATGTTTTTTAGCAAAGTCCAGTCTAGCCTTTTTATTCTTGATGCTTATGAGTGTCTTGTACCGTGCAGTGAACCCTCTGTATTTACTTTCATGCAGTCTTCTCTTTATGGTAGATTTGGATATTGATACGTCTACCTCCTGGAGAGTGTTGTTCACTTGGTTGGCTGTTGTGAAGGGGTTTCTCTTCACCATGGAGATTATTCTGCGATCATCCACCACTGTTGTCTTCCTTGGGCGCCCAGGTCTTTTTGCATTGATGAGTTCACCAGTGCTTTCTTTCTTTCTCAGGATGTACCAAACTGTAGATTTTGCCACTCCTAATATTGTAGCAATTTCTCGGATGGGTTTTTTCTGTTTTCGCAGCTTAAGGATGGTTTGTTTCACCTGCATGGAGAGCTCCTTTGACCGCATGTTTGCTTCACAGCAAAACCTTCCAAATGCAAGCACCACACCTCAAATCAACTCCAGGCCTTTTATCTGCTTAATTGAGAATGACATAACAAAGGGATTGCCCACACCTGTCCATGAAATAGCCTTGGAGTCAATTGTCCAATTACTTTTGGTCCCTTTAAAAACAGGGTGGCACATGTTAAGGAGCTGAAACTCCTAAACCCTTCATCCAATTTTAATGTGGATACCCTCAAATGAAAGCTGAAAATCTGAACTTCAACTGCATCTGAATTGTTTTGTTTAAAATTCATTGTGGTAATGTCTAGAACCAAAATTAGAAAAATGTTGTCTCTGTTCAAATATATATGGACCTAACTGTATATCTAAGAAATGGGGAGGCACAGGAATAAAACAAAGACAAAGCCAGATTGAGGAAAACAACGGCATTTACACCAAATAAAAAAAAATACATATTTATGGAAAGTGTCAGGTCCTCTTTAAGTGAGTTATTTTTAAGCCCAGAAAACCAATTTTAGTGTATTTATTCTGTGTACTGAATTGTAGAATATATAGGTGCTATATGAATAATGGTAGGACATAAAGTGTGATCTCTTATAATAACAGTGAAACCTGTTTAAAACAACCAACCAAAACTGTATTGAGAAATGGTCCTCTCAGGGGTAGTCCGATTAAAGAGGTCAAGATGTACAGAAAATATGGTTTTCAGGCAATTAAATATTTGGTCCTGATTGGGTGGTCATCTTACAGAGGCGCTCTTTAAGGGAGGTTTCACTACATTATTATTCAATATATATGTTGAGGTGATGCCCTATCAATAAATATTCTACAATCTCTTTCAGGAAATGAGGACAAACTCTGACAGACATAATAACTCATTTGAAATATAATATTCCATAACCTAGCCCACGTGTTCTTCCATTTCCCTTATGCCACCTCTAACATGACACCTCTCAGTGGCACAATTTGAAGCTAGTGGGACCCAATGTAAAATCTCCAACAGGGCCCATTACTATCACAGACGTTTAATAGCGACGGTCTTCTCACAAAGGCCAAAAGGACCTTTTAGACCTCCTTGCCTCCAAGGCTAGAGTGCACATGCAACCCCTGCTCCCATTATAGTAACACCCCTGCCACCTTTCACTTGCATTTAAGAAAAGAATAACCCAGTCTGCCAAATATAATGCATTATCCAATGCAGTGATGATATACAGTGGGTACGGAAAGTATTCCGACCCCTTTAAATTTTTCATTCTTTCTTTCATTGCAGCCATTTGGTAAATTCTAAAAAGTTTATTTTTTCTCATTAATGTACACTCTGCACCCCATCTTGACTGAAAAAAAACAGAAATGTAGAAATTTTTGCAAATTTATTAAAAAAGAAAAACTTAAATATCACATGGTCATAAGTATTCAGACCCTTTGCTCAGACACTCATATTTAACTCACATGCTGTCCATTTCCTTGTGATCCTCCTTGAGATGGTTCTACTCCTTCATTGGAGTCCAGTTGTGTTTAATAAAACTGATAGGACTTGATTTGGAAAGGCACACACCTGTCTATATAAGACCTCACAGGGTATGTCAGACCAAATGAGAATCATGAGCTCAAAGGAACTGCCCCAGGAGCTCAGAAACAGAATTGTGGCAAGGCACAGATCTGGCCAAGGTCACAAAAGAATTTCTGCAGTACTCAAGATTCCTAAGAGCACAGAGGCCTCCATAATGCTTAAATGGAAGAAGTTTGGGACCACCAGAAGTCTTCCTTGACTTGGCCGTCTTCATTCTTGATTCTCCACAAAGCAGCATGTTAGGCAGAGATGGTGTGTTTACTTGTCACAAGCCACTGTAGTGAGTTTTTGCATTTCTTGAACAATCCTTTTCGTGAAGGGGGAATCATTTTTATTTAAAGATTGTAAGGTGGCTAATGGTCGCATAGTCGATGGGAGGTATGTGTCACAGAGATGGCTGTCCTCTGTGATGTAACCCGGAGTGTTTCTCTAGTGCACATAAGCACTAAGAGGATGGTTTGGTGTACCTGGGAGACGGGTTATGGGTAGCTAGGAAAGAATGGGCGGGTCCAGCTACCCACATACCTCACCACTGGGTGTGGTTAACAGCCTATATAATGGAGGCTGTTGTTTGGCACATGATCTGTGTTTGGAGGGAGAAGGCCTCCTGTGTGTGTTGTCTCCACACTGAGCTGTGTGCTGGATACGTACCAGCCTGTGAGACCACAGGTCCGGTTTACCAAAGACTTTGCTTAAAAGACTGTTTTCTTTGTTTTTGCCTGCCCTAAAGGCTGTTTTTTTGCATTTTACTTTCTGACCGGTTTATGAAGCCAATAAACTGCTATGAACATTTAAAGGCACATGCCTCCTGTTTGCCTCACACTGCAACTGAGTGAGTACAATCCCTACAAGATGCAAAAGAAAATTCCACAAAATCCAGACATATAACTGAGACTTTGTCCCTCACAAAGTGTGTGTGTCACAAACAATTTTATTTTTGTACATGTTTTAGAAGACAGATTTTACATCTGTACATGCCACAACAACATAGCGCCCTGTTGGCTGTTTGGTCATTTACCTACCTAGCAATTCAAATAACATCATTTCGGAGGAGGTTGAATTTTGTTCCAAAAATAGAAAAAAATGTAGACATTTAACTGTGCAAATCTATTTTTGAATACCAATTTTATTAGTCAAGTTTGGTAACTACACACAAATCACTTATACTATGGCCTGCTGCAACATTTTGTTTTCTGTATGTGTAACCACCCTCCTAGTATTTCTTGTCATGTTATTTTTGGCAAGGGTTAAATAACTTGAGTTGAAAAGATTGGCAAGGGCATAAACGGGGAGCAAACTGAGGACGTTATGGAATATATTGTTTGGCACATCACTCGTCTCAGTCACAGGAGGATGATGTTACCTCTGATCATGACACTGTCCGTTTGAGTCAGTGTTCTGCATAGAACAGTCTGTCTGATCACAAATGATTAAAAGGGATAATTTTTGGACTCCTTTAATTAAAAAAAATGAAAACGTGCTAGTGCACTATATTATTAAATGGGCGGCTGGTTATTATGGGTCACCATCCGTTGCTATGGTGAGATAACTTTGACATTACTAAGGTTTTGCAATTTTTGGCAAATTGATTCATTGCAAAATCTAATTTTGGGGCAAAATTTTTCAAACTTGGGGGATTTTGACTTTCAAAAGATTCAATCTTCTCTACTTGCCACCCATTAATATAACGTTGCTGCTCACTTATAGCTTCACCCACACTTCAACAACTGATGCCAAGATGGAGCCTATATTATAGACTCCATCTGTATTCACAATTCTACTGGTTTTGGAGCCGAAATCTCCCAGCATTCCTTGCTGGCTAATGTCTGAACAGAGTTAGGAAGTATAGACTTTATATCAGGCACTTTGCAATAATCTGCATTAGAGAGGCTCACTAAGGTTTTAGGGATAAGTCTGTGTACCTCCCTGGATTGCAATTCAGGATACAACCTTTGTGACTGCATTAATATATTCATAAAGCTTAACTTTTATGTACATTATTTCTATACAACTTATAAAGGGGAGTTTTATGGCAAATTTAGAATGCAAACGTACAGTTTTAGAAGGTCCCCACAGGATAAACTGGTTTTAATCTCATTACTGTAAAATATAGATGAATATTGAATAAGACACCAATGTTTTATTCACTCAATATTAATGAAATTGAGCTATAAATCATTTAGAGACAGAAAAATGACAACCACTTATTATATATGCAGAGCCCTGCACTGGGTATCTCCGATCTCATCAGCAATGTCACCTGCCACCTTGTCCAACTCTCCAACCAGCTGCTGTCCTCTGCTCACCTGAGAATACACATACCTGTAACATACACAAACCACTCATACATTTCCAGAAAATAAGTCTCTGCTTCCAAACATAACTCCACCAGAGGATTAATACGTCAGTTATATGTAGAAAAACTGACATGGGTTATACTAAACAAATCTCAGCTGAAATAAACTCTGAAGGTCGGCTAATGAATATTTCATCTGATTGCTAGATGCATACATTAAAGGGGGTCTCTGCTTCGGAAATCCCTTTGCGCAGCCTGTGACAATAGCCTGGTCTCAAGATGGCCTCTTTGCTGGGACCCTTAGCAGTTGTAATCTTTGGAGAAGCTAAGACAGTAAGGACAGTACGGAGCATTCCTCCTTTTTAGGAGTAAAAGTGGTTCTAATGTCCTTACAAGGAATCTGTCAATAGGTTGTTGCTATTTAATCGGAGAGCAGCGTAATGTAGGGCACAAGACCCTGATTTTAGGGATTCGTCACTTATTAGGCTGTGTGTTGTAGTTTAAATGTTCTGCTACATCTCCATCAGACAAAACAGGTATTCTATGAAAACCACACCAGGCAGCCCTGTAAGTGATACATGCCTGGAATCATACTTTCTTTCCCTATGTATGCTGCTATCAGATTATCCAGCAAAAACCTGTGCTGACATATTCACTTTAAAAATAAAAGCACATACAGGAAATGAGAAACTTGTATAAGCATCCTGAATAGGTCCCGCACACAATATTTACCCTATGGGAATAAGTCAGTTAGAGCATTTAGGGAATTAAAGCAAGAGGGTAGTGACAATGTATTAAATTAAAAAAACAAAAAAAACAAAAACAAATCAAAACAGCAAAGATTGAGACAGAGAGACTCAGTGTCACATGTTGGGACTATGGGCGCTAATGAGGTCCCTAGAACTAGGGGCACCCTAGTCTATCCCTGTCCCCCAGATTACTCCTGAAGGTGGGGACACCGGGTTCACGTCCCTTGCTATACTCCTATAGCAACCCTTATCTGTCCACTCCCCCACACAGGGAGGTGGGAAGCTGAAGTGTATAGGAACACACTAACCAGACAAACAAGGGAAGACGGACAGGGATGAATGAAAATACCAGCCATACAAAATACACTCACCAAACAACAGACTGGACACAAGGGAGTTAAAGGAAGGAGAAACCAAATAGAAGAGGATGAGGATGCGCACACAGACAAAACTTCAAGCAACAATCTCCTGAACAATCTCAAAGCGCCAACTCCAACCACGAACTACACCTCCAACTCCAGAACCAGGCAGTACAAACTTACACTGGCAACCCCTAAGTGCCAGAGGCGAGAACAACACTGAACACTTAAGGCAATCCAGGTAGGAAAGCTCCAGGAGCTTCAACTGAACAGATTAACCCTTGCACTTCTAGCAAGGAAAAAACCTGCACCGTTTAATATTATAGTGAAGTACTTCTAACCAGTGCAGGAGTTTGTGAAACCAGATAACGCGGTCTTCTGGCCCCTCTCTGTCACGGTATCTCCATGACACTAAGAAAATAATAATCTGTGTGAAATGGTGGAGAGGGGTGGCGAAAAGGCCAATCTACTAACTGTCTTCTTTTCTACAGTATTAACACAAGAAAAATCCCATGACAGATAAAATGATCGGGGATATCACACATTCTTAATTATATGTCACATGCTTAAAGCATACTCCAGCTGTTTTTTTAATTGCAGCGCTGGAGTGGAGCTACTAATGTAAGTTCCCTACACTAAGTCAAACAGAAAGAAACAATCAGCTCACCACGGAACAGAGGAATCCCCAATGCACGGATAAATCCATTGGTATGGCAAAGAGTCAAGCAGGAAAAAATGTGCAAAATGTCCAGAAAGGGGTAATTAAAATCCAGCTTTTATTGTCAATCCATTGAAATCCAAAAATTAGAAATCGCAGACACGTTTCGGTCTCCAGCAGTTTGTGACCTGCCAGATCGTTCCAGTATTTGCTGGATGATCTGGAAGTCACAACTCAATTTAAGTCTATGAGAGCCAGAATGAGGCCAGAACGAGGGTCTCATAGACTTACACTGAGCACTTGTGACAGATACCTCTGACTTCCAGTCAGTCAGAAGTTGTGATCACAAGTTGGCGGCGCGGGACCGGAATGCACGAATGGAATCCATTGAATGGATCGTGTAAGTTTTTACTCTAAAAAGGTGCAAAAAATAAAAGGGGCCCAAAAAAGCATCTTTGAATTTGCATAAATCCATTAAACATTGCGTGCCCATTATAAAGTATGTGGCACAAAATCCAGCAACACAAATAGAAAAGCAACAAAAAAAAGAAAAAAAAAACAACAATAATGATTCGGGGCCTAAGTGTCCTGTTTCTCCAGAGAAAAAATAAGCATCACAGTGTGCCTAAACACTACACTGTGCATAGAAGGTAAATGGCCAACAGTGGCCGCCGTCAACGTTGATGCCTCCATCCACCATAGGGTTCCTTTGCAAAAATGTATACCGCATGGTATACTTTTTTTGCAGTGGCAGACTGCTGTGATTTCCTATACTCTTAGACAAAAGGTAGTCAGATACGTACCAGACAGACGATGGCCAAAGCAACATAATTTTGGCCTTCGTCTGGTGAATGAGGGTCCATAGGAACATTCCAGAATATGCTCACAAGAGCTCCCAATGTATAATTTAGGCTAAGTGCTCAGATGCAGTGTGCACTTAGCCATATACAGGAGAGGTTCTCCTGAGCAAGAGACACTCTTGGTAACTGCTCTCCATACTGGTCAAAACAGAGGATCCTGAACAGCGAATACTGCATTTATATAATTCTCTAACAAGGTACAGTATGTCCATGCCCGAGTTTATAAATTACATTCCCTTCTTTATAGCTTCCAGTACTATATATTACATAATGCAGCCACAGTGAGTTTGCAGAATAGAGCAGTAAAATGTACCAGGCAGCAAGTTTTTTCCCAATTCTATTTTTGTTGTGCAAATGCCGAGCTAGCTGATGAAATGCGATGAGATAAAACAGGAGGAAACATCACAGAGGAAGCGTAATCCAGGTCAGGATTCGTCTCTGCCAGGAGCACATTTTTTAGCAGAGCAAAGAAAATAGAGGTGAAATCTGCTCCAGATAAGTCTTGAAGGGAAAGTATAGGCGTCTGATCAGCCTCATACACTAAGAAGGGCAAAAAAGCTGCAGAAAATGTACAAATGTAAATTCTGACATGGTGCAGCAGTGTGATTATGTCATAAGAGAGAGCTACATTATAAAAGAATATTAAACTAGCAAAAAAAAGAGGTATAACACATCTCTATGTTAAAATAAATGCATGTTAAAGGGGTTGTCCAGTCTAAGAAGTAAAGTCTATAGTCACTCTATGTGACCGCACGATCGTGACAGTGAGTGATGCGCATACTGTCACGATTCCAACTCCCCGTGAAAGTGTGCAGAATTTGTTTCTTAGATTGGACAATTTATTTAACACATACTGTATATAGAGATGATTTTTCTCATTAATACTATTTTAGGTGAGATTTTGCACTATAATATTTCATGGAGTTGTCCTACTTCATAGCTGGTTTTCCCCTACGCTGTCCCTCTTTTGGATGGAGTAGAAACACTAATAAGGAGGCTGGATGCTTTCCATGCTCCCAGGGCCCACATGTGGGCTGTCATGGGGACATTCTTACCACATGGGGACATTCTTTCACTTGTGTAATATGCCAGACTTGTAGGAGTAGTAATCACAATACAAACAGACAATGAGATAAAAAAGAGGGAGAAAGGAAGAAAGAAGTGAAGAGTCTGTTTATACAGATTATCTGGCGATGGTCAACTAAGAAAACACAAACTTTAAAGTGCATTTGTCAACAGATTTCACAATAGAAACTGTATAGATTAGCAAATAGAATATCTTGGAACTGATAAAACTGCTGTATTCACTCTGAAAATCCATGTCAGAATGGCTGTATAATCCTGATATTAATATGAGCATTTTAGTACAGCTAAACAGACAAAGAGCTCATGAGCCCATGTGTGTTGTGCCTGACAGCTGCAGCTTGTATTGAAGAACATAGGTGGATTATAATGAGTGCAATCTGAGCTACCACCCGGTCCATGGCCAGATAGCCACCTTTATAATGCGTTGTGCGCTGACATTGTCGGCACTAATGGCCGGGCAGGGAGCTTTCATGGAGCTCTACTTCCAGAATGGCAGCGCAGCTCCAGGCGACCTCGCGTAGCCTCTTTTGTGACGTGCCGATGCTATTGTGGTGCCCCTGCGGGTTCAGTCGCCACAGAGGTACTGCATCTCACCAAGAGGTGTGGTATCCCACTCTCAGGTAAGGATAGAGTGCTGCCCGGGACACTAATACCTGTATGGGTGTGGGTGGAGGAAGGAGTTCAGGGGAGCACAGGAAAGGAAGTGATATAAATAGAGAAGCCATCTTGAGAGTTCAGATCAGTTTGAGAGGAGAAGTAGTGGGAGCAGGAGCTCTGCAAGAGCTCTGCAGAAGCTCTGCTCAGAGAAGGAGCAGGGCCTAGGAGAGAGGCCCAAGACTGAGAAGGAGAAGAGGAAGGAGAGAGGAGGAGGAGAAAGGCTCCTGGAAAGTGAAAGGGATCCCAGGGGTACGGGCAGTGCTGGAGGCCACCCGTACGCCCGAATCTGCCAGGCGGTGGAGGGGTCTGGTCGCACAGAGGGGACAGGTCTCTAAACTAGCAGAGCACTTCAAGTCTCAACTAGGAAACCGGAGGCTGTAGTATTTTTGGTACTGCAGCCACAATCCACATCAGTCTCACCAAGAAGGTAGCCATAGAGGACCCAGGGGACAGAGAAGACAAGGTCCGCGGTCACTGGATTGGGACACTAGGTGTGAGGTGTAGGAAGATGGCCAGAAGGAACACACAGAACGGGGTCCTGTCAGGCACTCTTGAAACACCTGGGAGTTTGCTGAACCCCTGCCTGGTGAACGCAGCGCGACGTGGGAGGCTGTAATCCGGACAGTGCAACCTGAGGAACTTAACAACTGTGAGGAAATGCTGAAGACTTCACCCCACTGTTTCTGTGAAGTTATTGCTGCGCCATCACCCCCTGCACTACACCGCAACATCCATAACATCTCAGCACAGCCCTGGAGCTAAGCTCTACCTGTGGAGAGATAAACCAACTCCGCTGCAGTAACAACAGCTCCAGAGGACCTGCTCCGCAGCGGCGGCTCCCTTTAGCCGCATACCACAGGTGGCGTCACGAACATTATATAAAAACTATAAATCCCCTGTAAATATTCCCCTTTTGATTGACCGCCCTGGGTCACGGACCGGGTCACCGCCACTGTGACATCTCCCCTAGCAACGACCGGCCCGGCACCGAGTACCCCACGGCCCAGGGGGCGCGTCACTATGACCTAATCAGCCGGCGCCAGCACGATGATGTCATCACGCCAGAATGTACACACTGGCCACAGGACGAAGTGGAACACCGGGGGAACGGGACTGAGGTGAGGATCAGGGAGGTTTTTTTAAATATGTGTATGGGAGGTGTGGTTGTATATAGGAGGATATGTGGGTGCTCTGACTGTATATAGGGGGCTATGTGAGGCTCATACTGTATATAGAAGGCTCTGTGTGGGCTCTGACTCTATGCAGGGGGCTATGTGGGGGCTCATAATGTATATTGGAGGCTATGTGGTGCTCATACTGTATATAGGAGACTATGTGGGGGCTCAAACTGTATATGGGAGACTAAATGGGGCTCATACTGTATGCAGGAGGCTATGTGCGGTCTCATACTGTATATAGGGGGCTATGTGGAGCTCATACTGTATATAGGAGGCTATGTGGGGGCTCCGACTGTATATAGGGAACTATGTGGGTCTTATACTATATATAGGAGGCTATGGGAGGGCTCATTCTGTACATGGGCTATGTGGGGCTCAAACTGTATACAGGAGGCTATGTGCAGTCTCATACTGTATATAGGGGGCTATGTGGAGCCCATACTGTATGTAGGAGGCTATGTGGGGGCTCTGACTGTATATAGGGAGCTACGTGGGTCTCATACTGTATATAGGTGGCTATGTTGGGCTCATACTGTATATAGGAGGCTATGTGGGGGCTCCGACTGTATAAAGGGAATTATGTGGGTCTCATGCTATATATGTACAGTACAGACCAAAACTTTGGTCACACCTTCTCATTTAAAGATTTTTCTGTATTTTCATGATTTAGAAAATTGTACATTCACATTGAAGGCATCAAAACTATGAATTAACACATGTGGAATTATATACTTAACAAAAAAGTGTGAAACAACTGAAAATATGTCTTATATTCTAGGTTCTTCAAAGTAGCCATCTTTTGCTTTGATGACTGCTTTGCACACTCTTAGCATTCTCTTGATGAGCTTCAACAGGTAGTCACCGGAAATGGTTTTCACTTCACAGGTGTGCCCTGTCAGGTTTAATAAGTGGGATTTCTTGGCTTATAAATGGGGTTGGGACCATCAGTTGTGTTGTGCAGAAGTCAGGTGGATACACAGCTGATAGTCCTACTGAATAGACTGTTAGAATTTGTATTATGGCAAGAAAAAAGCAGCTAAGTAAAGAAAAACGAGTAGCCATCATTACTTTAAGAAATGAAGGTCAGTCAGTCCGAAAAATTGGGCAAACTTTGAAAGTATCCCCAAGTGCAGTTGCAAAAACAATCAAGTGCCACAAAGAAACTGGCTCACATGATGACTGCCCCAGGAAAGGAAGACCAACAGTCACCTCTGCTTCTGAGGATAAGTTTATCCGAGTCACCAGCCTCAGAAATCGCAGGTTAACAGCAACTCAGATTAGAGACCAGGTCAGTGCCACACAGAGTTCTATCAGCAGACACATCTCTTCAACAACTGTTAAGAGGAGACTTTGTGCAGCAGGCCTTCATGGTAAAATAGCTGCTAGGAAACCACTGCTAAGGACAGGCAACAAGCAGAAGAGACTTGTTTGGGCTAAAGAACACAAGGAATGGACATTAGACCAGTGGAAATCTGTGCTTTGGTCTAATGAGTCCAAATTTGAGATCTTTGGGTCCAACCACCGTGTCTTTGTGCGACACAGAAACGGTGAACGGATGGACTCTACATGCCTGATTCCCACCGTGAAGCATGGAGGAGAAGGTGTGATGGTGTGGACGTGCTTTGCTGGTGACACTGTTGGAGATTTATTCAAAATTGAAGGCATACTGAACCAGCATGGCTACCACAGCATCTTGCAGCGGCATGCTATTCCATACGGTTTGCGTTTAGTTGGACCATCATTTATTTTTCAACAGGACAATGACCCCAAACACCCCTCCAGGAGGTGTAAGGGCTATTTGACCAAGAAGGAGAGTGATGGGGTGCTACGTCAGATGACCTGGCCTCCACAGTCACCAGACCTGAACCCAATCGAGATGGTTTGGGGTGAGCTGGACCGCAGAGTGAAGGCAAAAGGGCCAACAAGTGCTAAGCATCTCTGGGAACTCCTTCAAGATTGTTAGAAGACCATTTCCGGTGACTACCTCTTGAAGCTCATCAAGAGAATGCCAAGAGTGTGCAAAGCAGTTGACTCGCCCCCTGGGCCGTGGGGCACTCGGATCCGGGCAGTAGGGGAACGATGGGAGTAGTAGTGGCAACCCGGTTCCGTGGCTCAGGGTGGTCAGGCCAGTGGTAGTCCGTTATGTGTTGTTGATTATGTCTGACTATACCACCCGTGGATTTGCGGTCATTAGGAACTGCCGCTGCAAGGCAGACCGCTGGGGCTGATGATGTGTGCAGCTGGGATGGTGTGACTCCGCACGGGAAGAGTGCGGCCCCAGGGCAGTGTAGTGGATGGTGGGAGTGATGGTGGTGAGAGTCCCAGTACCGGTAGTGCTGGAGGCGCGAAGGAGCACACAGACAATATGTTGCAGTCCAGGGTCTTTACTGAAACAGGTAAACTGACCCATAAACAGTCCCAGCTAGGAGGGGACCTGGATGTCTGAGAGCAACGGGGAAATTGGCCCTGGTCAGGGTGAGGGTGTAGGCCTACCGTGCTTTCTGTGCTCCTTCTGGCTATCTCCTCGTTATAGGGTAACAGCCCACGTTTCCGAGCTTTCCGTGTATTCTCGCCTGTATGGCCTGCGACGTGGATTCCTTTCTGCTCCCAGCCTTGTACGGCTTTACTGGTCCCTTCGGTTGTGGCAGGGCCTCCAGGCTTCTTAGGCCAAGAAATATACAGTCCCTTGCGGACTGGTTATCTGCTGGGGGATGTGGAATCCTTCCAGCCTCAGACACCAAAGTCTGGTAAATTAAGTCCGTGATCTGCCAAGACAGGCTCTCTTCGCCTCTTGTCTCTGGCTTGTGGCTCTCCTACTGCCACACTTCCTCTTAGGTGCAGTGCAACTGTCTGTCCCTGCTCTGCTCTGGGACAAGTCTCAGTGCTGAGACAGGCCATCAAGTTCTCTCTAACCCTGCCCCCAGCACCAGCTTTTATAGGGGCAGCCAGCTCCCCCTACTGACCTGAGACAGGAGGCATTGCATGCTAATGTTCCCCTGACTAGAGAACCTCCCCCTTGCTCTCAGACACAGCTTTAATTACACTTGTGGCATCCAGGCCAGGGTGACACATTCCCCCCTAGTAAAATTTAGTACTCCGGGACTAAACAGTAAATAAAGAATAACATGCATAACCATAAAACATTATCAGGAAAGTGACGCACAAATTGAGTTCTTTAGGTCACAGTGTGGTCTGTGACCGGGTGTCCATATCACCAGCTCAACGGGGAGCCTTAACCAGGTGGGGGTCTGTCCTACCCCAAGTCCTTTACAGTCTTAGTTCATTCCTGGGTTAGGCTCCGAACGCAGTCCATACAAGGTCCCGGTTATAAAAAGTCCATAACCTTTGAGTCCTTACGGTAGCTGCAAGAAACTGAAACACAGAATTACCAAACAAGCATGTAACTTGGCAAACAATTCAACTTTTGGCAACAGGGTTATTTACAATTTTAGTACACTCTATATTTTCCAGCGAGCGGGTATCTGCCCCTTTGTGCTCCTGGTTGACCTACATAGCCCACTGTCTGGTGGTGGACCAACCTGGCTTTCCCCACTAGCGTTAGGGGTACAGCTACCAGCTGGGTGTACAGGTAGGGCAGGCAGCTGTCTGCGGGTCCTTTGGCTTACCGCAGGCATGGCAGGCTCACTGTCAGCAGAGGGTTGACTCTCCTGGGCTGCTGGTACAGGCTCTTCTGCCTCTGGAACCGCTTGCTCCTCTTCACCTTCTGGCTCTGGTGTTGGTTGTTGCTGTGCCGGTTGCAGGAAATGCAGGACAGGTACCACTATGGCATCATTTATGCGAGTCCAGGACTGAGGGAACTCTCTGAGAACGGTTCTGATCATTTCTTCCTTGTCCTCTGCGGGTTCAAGGTCACTCTGATCTTCTTCTGCACTACGGAGTTGCTCGGGGCACCTTTTGAGATGGTCTCTGGAGACGGTACTAGTGGTTTCTCCTCCGTCCTTGGTGATTACGCACACCTTTGGGTTGTCGTGGTCAGACTGCAGTACGGTGTAGGGTTCCCTTTCCCACTGGTCGTCCAACTTATGTAGCCTTCTCTTCCGCTTCAGGACTTGCTCACCAGGTTCTAGGAGACCAGCAGGGGCGTGTTGGTTGAAGAGTTTTTCTTGCCTCTCTCTCACCTGGGCCAGGCTCTTCTCCACACTCTCCTGTACCTTATTGTACTGCAATTGCCTTTCCGTATCCCAGTCTGCATCCGGGGAGGTGTCCTCAGGCGTCAGGACTCCCATCTCCAGGTCTACGGGCAGCTTACCCGGTCTGGCTCGCATCAGGTAAGCCGGGGTGCAGTTGGTAGCGTTCACCGGGATATGATTGTATAAGTCTATCAGGTCCGGCAGTTTTTCTGGCCACAGGCTGCGTTCCTCCAGGGGCAACGTCTTCAGGAGATTGATAACTATATTGTTCATCTTCTCACACATCCCGTTGGTTTGTGGATGGTAAGGCGTTGTCCGAATCTTCTTACAGCCATAGAGGTTGCAGAACTATTGGAAGATTTCAGCCTCGAACGCTGGACCCTGGTCTGTCAGGACCTGTTCCGGATACCCGTGTGGACGGCAGAAATATTGCTGGAAGGCTCTGGCCGCTGTTTGGGCTGTCAAGTCTTTTACCGGGACCACCACTAGAAAACGGGAATAGTGGTCCACGATTGTCAGGGCATAGATGTATCCTGACCGGCTGGGAGCCAATTTGACATGGTCCAGAGCTACCAGCTCAAGAGGCTGCGTGGTGACGATGGGCCTCAAGGGTGTCTTCTGGCTGGTGCGGTCCTTCCTCCTGAGGTGACAAGGGCCACAGTCTCTGCACCATTTTTCTACAGCTCCTCTCATGCCGACCCAAGAGAATCTTCCTCTTAGCAGGAACTTCAGTTTCTTCCAACCGAAGTGCCCCGCTCTGTCATGGTAAGCCCCCAGGACCATAGCTGCATCTCGCCTTGGGACCACGACTTGCCAGGTCAGCTCGTGCGTCCGGTGGTTGACAATCCTTCTGCACAACTTGCCTTCGTAGAGGAACAGCTTGCTCTTCTCTTTCCAAAGCTGCTTGGCTTCCTCTGGGGCATCTGGATCTAAGCGGGCGTCTTCCCAGGTCAGCAGATCTTTCACCAGGCGGATTGCAGGGTCACTATCTTGGGTCTCGGCCCAGCTGTGGTGAGGTAGGGGATTGATCATCACGGTTGTTAGATCCTCCTCCTTCACGCGGTGGGAGTATTGAGCGGCTCCATACCGGTGAAACGCGGGGAGTTCTACCTCCTCCAGCTCTTCTGGGTCTTCGTCACCTTCAGGTAAGTGAGGCATTCTTGATAGGGCGTCCGCATTGGCATTGGTTTTGCCTGCCCGGTACTTGATCACGAAGTCATAGTTGGAGAGACGGGCCATCCACCGCTGTTCCAGGGCACCCAGTCTTGCATTGTCCAGGTGTGTCAACGGGTTGTTGTCCGTGTACACGGTGAACTTTGCGGAGGCCAGCTAATGCTTGAAGCGGTCCGTCACGGCCCACACCACCGCCAAGAATTCTAGCTTGAAGGAGCTGTAATTTTCCGGGTTCCTCTCGGTGGGCCTCAGCTACCGGCTGGCGTATGCGATCACCCGTTCTCTGCCCTGTTGGTTTTGGGACAGTACGGCTCCCAGTCCCACATTACTGGCGTCTGTGTGGAGAATGAAAGGCTGGCCGTAATCAGGGTAGGCCAGGATCTCATCCCCTGTGAGGGCCATCTTCAACTGGCGGAAGGACTCCTCTTCCGGTTTATCCCACTTGAAGGGTGGCTTTTGACTCCTGGACTTAGACTGTCCTATCAGGAGGTCCTGCATAGGAGCTGCCATCTTAGTGAACCCGGGGATGAACCTTCGGTAGTAGCCTACCAACCCGAGAAACTGTCTCACCTCTTTGATGTTCGAGGGGCTTGGCCAGCTCTTGATTGCCGTGACCTTGTCAGGGTCGGGGGCCACTCCTTCCGCGCTTACCACGTGCTTCGAGGTACTGGACCTTTGGTTTCAGCAGGTGACACTTCGATGGTTTCACCTTCAGGCCATAGCCTGCCAGGGCTTCGAACACCTCGGCCAGGTGCTTTAGATGGTCCTCGTAGGTCTTCAAATAGACGATCACGTCGTCCAGGTAAAGGAGGACCGTCTCGAAGTTTCGGTGCCCTAGACAGCATTCCATCAGCCGCTGGAAGGTCCCTGGTGCGTTGCAGAGCCCGAAAGGCATACCGTTGAACTCGCTCAGTCCCATCGGGGTGGTGAAGGCGGTCTTCTCCTTGTCAGCCTCTGCCACAGGAACCTGCCAGTACCCGCTAGTAAGCTCCAAAGTAGAAAAGAAGTTAGCTGATTTTAGTGCGGCTAAAGACTTCTCTATTCTAGGCAGCGGATATGCGTCTTTGTGGGTGATACGGTTGATTTGTCTATAGTCGACGCACATTCTCATGGTGCCATCTTTCTTTTTCACCAGAACCAAGGGGGCTGCCCAGGGGCTACAGCTGTCTCTAATGACCCCAGCTTCTTTCATTTCTCTTAGCATGCCCTTTGCGTTCTGGTAGTGTGCAGGGGGTACAGGTCTGTGTCTTTCTTTTATCGGTGGGTGGCTCCCTGTGGGGATGTGGTGTTCTATCCCCTTTACTCTGCCGAAGTCTAGCGGGTGCTTACTAAAGACTCTCTCGTACTCATGTACCACCCGGTAGACTCCTTGTTTTTGGTGCAGGGGAGTGGAGTCAGCACCCACATGGAGTTTCTGGCACCAGTCCTCCTTTTGTTTCTGGGAACCATTACCCTCCGCCTGTGGAGATGGAGGCAAGGGTTCCACGGCCCTGATAGCTTTGTGTTCGACAACAAACAGTTTGGCGAGTGTAGCGTACCTGGGTAAGTGTACTTCCCTCTCCCCAATGTTGAGGATGCGGACGGGCACCCTCCCATGATGGACATCAACCACCCCCCGGGCTGTCAAAATGGTGGGCCTGCTGTCTGAGTACACGGGTTCTACCATGGCTTGGTAGTCTCTACCTCTCAACCCGATTGCAGTCCGACACCAGATCATCATTTCACTTTTGGGAGGCATGGAAATGGGGAATGGGTCACTCATTCTTACGCTACCGATCTCACCACCAGACAGTTCTACCTGCTGCCGTCTCATCAGGGCTTTTATCTCCTTGTTGAGGACTCTCTGTTGGCTGGAACTGGCATTCACCGCCACCTGTTGTAGAATTACAATTACCTCTGAAAGACAATTTTCAATTACATTAGTACCCACAGTTATTTTAGGGTGACTTTCACGACGGTCAATGTCCACAATAATTACTCCCTGTGCCGGCACTTCAACTTTACCAATTTTAATGGTCATCTCCTTGAACCCCATCTGCGGCACGGGTAAGCCATTACTGGCGATGATGCTCAAGTTACTGTCTGGATACCGTGTGATATCAGCATCAGTCCAATACTGCTTAAAAAGTACATAAGGGATAGTGGTTACTTGCGACCCAGTATCCAGCAAGGCGCTCATGGGGATACCGTCCAGCACCACGGGTAAAACCGGGCGCACCCCAACGTACTTATTACGCCAATTGTAAGGGCCTGGTGATCTTATGCCTGGGGGTTGGCCCTCTGCCCCAGGTTGGACCCGTTTAAATTACAGTACCTGGAAATGTGTCCGGGCTGGTTGCATCGACGGCAAATGGACTGTCCATCCTCTGCGTAGCGGTCTGTGGGCCTCCCTCGGAACGACGGGATCCTCCTCTGTCGACGCCACGGGACATCCTCCGGACTTGAAGCCAGGTCGATGGGTCTTGACGGGTTCACTTGCAATGCCTGGACGGTCCTGGTCAACGCCGCGACGCTCCTGGTCAGGTCCTGGACTTGGTGGTGCAGGTCTTTCGACGGGGCTTGGTTCAGGGCCTGTGCATCAGCCCCCACGGGATCCATAGAGGAGGGCGCCGCCTCCTGGTGGTAGGTGAGAGCAGGGCACCGGGGGTTTATAGCGCCACTGGTTGCAGATTCACGGAGCACCCTTATGGCCCTGTCCTTAAATTGGGCAAAGGTCAGGTCGGGGTTCTGAAAGAACATGAGGCGCAGTTGGGCCCTGTGGGCGCTAGACAGCAGACCTTCTATGAATTGTTCTGTTAGCAGCTTATCCGTTTCCTGCACACTGCCAGGGTCAGTTTGTTGAATAGCCCTCAAGGCTTCCTGCAGATTTAGGGCATAGTCTCTGATGCTGTCCTGTGCCCGCTGCTTACATCCATAGAACCTCATTTTAATCTCAGCGGAGGTACGTGTGTCAAAGGTACCCCGCAGCCGGGCCAGAATACCCTTCACAGTCCTTTTCTCCTCAGTGGGCCATGATTTTACCTCCCTTTGGGCTGCGCCAGTTAACTGCCCTGTCAATATGCTGACCTTCTGTTCCTCTGTCAGGGGGTAAACCTGGAACAAACTGTACAGCCTTTCCTTAAAGTCAGTTAGGGCATGGGGCTCCCCTGAGTACTTGGGCAGCCAGGCCGCTCCGGGGATGTAGGGCAGGGAAAAGGGCATCACCGCTGCTGCAGCTGCGTTGGTGGTAGTGGGCGCCTCTGTGTTCGACATCTTCCTCCCCCCTAGTTAAGCGTGGCCTACCTTCCGACGATCCTCTTCTGTAGGCCGTGGCTCCGCTGCTGCTGCTCTGGACGAGGACCTGGCGTCGCGTCCTGATGACGTCAGCGTCGATCTCTCTCCCTTCCAGGACCTTGCGCAGCGTCGGTGCGTGGGGCGGAGCTTCGGATCTCGCGTGGTTTTGACGTCCACGCCCCTCTTCTTCCCGCGCGGCGTCCTGAAGATGGCGTCCGATGGCGGGAAGCAGCTGCGGATGGCGGGAAGACGGCAGAAGACGGCGGGAAACGGTCCAAGATGGCGTCTGATGGCGGGACACGACTCCGGACGGCGGGAAACTTCGCCACAGGTAAGTTACAAAAGTCTTTTTCAGGCACGCAGTACCCGGTGGTTGCGGGCACGAAATCCTGCCGACTACGCCAAAGCTGACTCGCCCCCTGGGCCGTGGGGCACTCGGATCCGGGCAATAGGGGAACGATGGGAGTAGTAGTGGCAACCCGGTTCCGTGGCTCAGGGTGGTCAGGCCAGTGGTAGTCCGTTATGTGCTGTTGATTATGTCCGACTACGCCACCCGTGGATTTGCGGTCATTAGGAACCGCCGCTGCATGCAGACCGCTGGGGCTGATGAGGTGTGCAGCTAGGGTAGTATGACTCCCCACGGGAAGAGTGCGGCCCCAGGGCAGTATAATGGATGGTGGGAGTGATGGTGGTGAGAGTCCCAGTACCGGTAGTGCTGGAGGCGTGAAGGAGCACACAGACAATAGGTTGCAGTCCAGGGTCTTTACTGAAACAGGTAAACTGACCCATAAACAGTCCCAGCTAGGAGGGGACCTGGATGTCTGAGAGCAACGGGGAAATTGGCCCTGGTCAGGGTGAGGGTGTAGGCCTACCGTGCTTTCTGTGCTCCTTCTGGCTATCTCCTCATTATAGGGTAACAGCCCACGTTTCCGAGCTTTCCGTGTATTCTCGCCTGTATGGCCTGCGACGTGGGTTCCTTTCTGCTCCCAGCCTTGTACGGCTTTACTGGTCCCTTCGGTTGTGGCAGGGCCTCCAGGCTTCTTAGGCCAAGGAATATACAGTCCCTTGCGAACTGGTTATCTGCTGGAGGATGTGGAATCCTCCCAGCCTCAGACACCAAAGTCTGGTAAAGTAAGTCTTTTATCTGCCAAGACAGGCTCTCGTCGCCTCTTGTCTCTGGCTTGTGGCTCTCCTCCTCCCACACTTCCTCTTAGGTGCAATACAACTTTCTGTCCCTGCTCTGCTCCGGGACACGTCTCAGTGCTGAGACAGGCCGTCAAGTTCTCTCTAACCCTGCCCCCAGCACCAGCTTTTATAGGGGCAGCCAGCTCCCCCTACTGGCCTGAGACAGGAGGCATTGCATGCTAATGTTCCCCTGAATAGAGAACCTCCCCCTTGCTCTCAGACACAGCTTTAATTACACTTGTGGCATCCAGGCCAGGGTGACACATCAGCACCCGGCGCACCCGGGCAAATGCCGGGGCCCTGAGCAGGCAGAGGGGCCCACTGGCGGTCGCGCACCCCGCTGGGCTATGGGCGGAGGAGAGCGGTGTCAGCGCCCGCCCTTCTCCGCCGCTTGCTCAGGGCCCCGGCAGCCGGATACTTACCTCTCCCCGTGCCTCCGCAGATCAGCTGTCTTCCTGCTCTGCGCTCCCTGTGACGTCTCAGGTCAGAGGGTGCAGTGACATCTTTACAACGCGCCCTCCCCTATGCCGTCACAAGCAGCGCAGAGCGGGAAGACGCCGACAACGCTGGAGTTCGGACCCGAGCAGCGGGCAGCAGGCAGCAGGTAGCTGGTGAGGAGAAGGGAGGTGAGTATTTGATTATTTTTTTTTAATGTATGGAGGCATGGGGCAGTATAAAGAGAAGGGGGGGGTGGCATCCTCCATGGAGCATTATAAAGAGAGGGGGGGACTGCCTGCATGGGGCATTATAAAGGGGGGGGGCAGCCTGCATAGTGCATTATAAAGGGGGGGGCAGCCAGCATAGTGCATTATGTGGGGGGGGACAGCCTGCATGGAGCATTATAAGGGGGGGGGGGGCAGCCTGTATGGGGCATTATGTGGGGGGTAACAGCCTGCATGGAGCATTATAAGGGGGGGACAGCCTGTATGGGGCATTATCTGGGGGGTAACAGCCTGCATGCAGCATTATATGGGGGCCAGTATCCTGTATGGAGCGTTATAAGGGGACCGGTATCCTGTATGGAGCGTTATAAGGAGACCGGTATCCTTTATGGAGCGTTATATGGGGGTCAGTATCCTGTATGGAGTTTTATAAGGGGACCAGTATCCTGTATGGAGCATTATATGGGGGCCAGTATCCTGTATGGAGCTTTATAAGGGGACCAGTATCCTGTATGGAGCCTTATATGGGGGCCAGTATTCCGTATGGGGCCTTATATGGGGGCCAGTATTCCGTATGGGGCCTTATATGGGGGCCAGTATTCCATATGGGGCCTTATATGGGGGCCAGTATTCCGTATGGGGCCTTATATGGGGGCCAGTTTTCCGTATGGGGCCTTATATGGGGGCCAGTTTTCCGTATGGGGCCTTATATGGGGGCCAGTATTCCGTATGGAGCCTTATATGGGGGCCAGTATTCCGTATGGAGCCTTATATGGGGGCCAGTATTCCGTATGGAGCCTTATATGGGGGCCAGTATTCCGTATGGAGCCTTATATGGGGGCCAGTATTCTGTATGGAGCCTTATATGGGGGCCAGTATTCCGCATGGAGCCTTATATGGGGGTCAGTATTCCGCATGGAGCCTTATATGGGGGTCAGTATTCCGCATGGAGCCTTATATGGGGGCCAGTATTCCATATGGGGCCTTATATGGGGGCCAGTATTCCGTATGGGGCCTTATATGGGGGCCAGTATTCCGTATGGGGCCTTATATGGGGGCCAGTATTCCGTATGAAGCGTTATATGGGGCCAGTATTCCGTATGGAGCCTTATATGGAGGCCAGTATTCTGTGTGGAGCGATTCACCGGTTTCTGAGCTATTGTGGAATTTACAATAGATATCACTCATGTAATGTAAGAAGTGAAATCTTTGCATTGTACTATATATATATATATATATATATATATATATATATATATATATATTTCTCCGCCATATCTCTGCATCATGAATCGTGGTATGTGTTAAAGGGGCCCACTGAGACTCTTTCGCCCGGGGCCCAGAAAAACCTGGAGCCGGCCCTGACTGCCGGAGTCGACAATAACATACAGTAGGGAACAAGCAGTAAACAATAAAATTAAAAATCCCTTCATTCTTGAGAAAATTGCAAAGTTGCTTACCTCTACCCAATAAAGGACTTACAGTGGTTGTCCGGCCTCAGAGTGACTGCAGACTTGTACTCTATGGGACTGCAGACTTGTGAATCCTCACATTGTGTGCACTGCGCGCTGTGAGGACTCTCCGGTGCCGGTGTCGGAAATGGGCGATCATGTGGCCTCAAATATGTGATCTGCATACTTCCAGACACATTCCAACTACACTGTGCCCTGCCCACCTTAATACAATTGCTTTGAGCGAGGCTGCACCCATCTAGTTGCCACGTAATAACATGTATGCAAAAAACATACTTACAGTCACGTACCCGCCATTCACAGCGCCGGCATCAGAGAATCCTCATAGCATGCAGAGTGCGCAATGTGAAGATTCACAAGTCTGCAGTCACAAAGAGTCTACCTTCTACCTTAAAAACTATGAAACTATGCATCACCACTCATGTGTTATCTATGCGCATTACTAATTTTCAGATTTATTATTATGTTTGCATCCCAACTTTGGATGTAAATATACCAAATTTTGGCAATTGTTAGAGCATATTTTCACATCTAGCTTTCGACCTGTTTAGTATGTTTTTTAGAAATAGAAGATAAGTTTACATTTTTTGCCAAAATTTAGATGCAAAAAAGTTATGCCAAGACCCAGACCTGAGAAGGTCCACAGACCCTGCTGCCATGTAAATAGGCACAAATATCCAAATGGCACATGATAATTGGAGGCATATTTTGCATCAGGGCCCAGGAGTGTTTCTGATAGAATATTATAGAGTACAGACCAAAAGTTTGGACACACCTTCTCATTTAAAGATTTTTCTGTATTTTCTTGACTATGAAAATTGTACATTCACACTGAAGGCATCAAAACTATGAATTAACACATGTGGAATTATATACTTATCAAAAAGTGTGAAACAACTGAAAATATGTCTTATATTCTAGGTTCTTCAAAGTAACCACCTTTTGCTTTGATGACTGTGTGTCACCCTGGCCTGGATGCCACAAGTGTAATTAAAGCTGTGTCTGAGAGCAAGGGGGAGGTTCTCTAGTCAGGGGAACATTAGCATGCAATGCCTCCTGTCTCAGGCCAGTAGGGGGAGCTGGCTGCCCCTATAAAAGCTGGTGCTGGGGGCAGGGTTAGAGAGAACTTGATGGCCTGTCTCAGCACTGAGACTTGTCCCAGAGCAGAGCAGGGACAGACAGTTGCACTGCACCTAAGAGGAAGTGTGGCAGTAGGAGAGCCACAAGCCAGAGACAAGAGGCGAAGAGAGCCTGTCTTGGCAGATCACGGACTTAATTTACCAGACTTTGGTGTCTGAGGCTGGAAGGATTCCACATCCCCCAGCAGATAACCAGTCCGCAAGGGACTGTATATTCCTTGGCCTAAGAAGCCTGGAGGCCCTGCCACAACCGAAGGGACCAGTAAAGCCGTACAAGGCTGGGAGCAGAAAGGAACCCACGTCGCAGGCCATACAGGCGAGAATACACGGAAAGCTCGGAAACGTGGGCTGTTACCCTATAACGAGGAGATAGCCAGAAGGAGCACAGAAAGCACGGTAGGCCTACACCCTCACCCTGACCAGGGCCAATTTCCCCGTTGCTCTCAGACATCCAGGTCCCCTCCTAGCTGGGACTGTTTATGGGTCAGTTTACCTGTTTCAGTAAAGACCCTGGACTGCAACCTATTGTCTGTGTGCTCCTTCGCGCCTCCAGCACTACCGGTACTGGGACTCTCACCACCATCACTCCCACCATCCACTACACTGCCCTGGGGCCGCACTCTTCCCGTGGGGAGTCACACCATCCCAGCTGCACACATCATCAGCCCCAGCGGTCTGCCTTGCAGCGGCGGTTCCTAATGACCGCAAATCCACGGGTGGCATAGTCGGACATAATCAACAACACATAACGGACTACCACTGGCCTGACCACCCTGAGCCACGGAACCGGGTTGCCACTACTACTCCCATCGTTCCCCTACTGCCCGGATCCGAGTGCCCCACGGCCCAGGGGGCGAGTCAGCTTTGGCGTAGTCGGCAGGATTTCGTGCCCGCAACCACCGGGTACTGCGTGCCTGAAAAAGACTTTTGTAACTTACCTGTGGCGAAGTTTCCCGCCGTCCGGAGTCGTTTCCCGCCATCCGGAGCCGATTCCCGCCATCAGACGCCATCTTGGACCGTTTCCTGCCGTCTTCTGCCGTCTTCCCGCCATCCGCAGCTGCTTCCCGCCATCGGACGTCATCTTCAGGACGCCGCGCGGGAAGAAGAGGGGCGTGGACATCTAAACCGCGCGAGATCTGAAGCTCCGCCCCACGCACCGACGCTGCGCAAGGTCCTGGAAGGGAGAGAGAGCTACGCTGACGTCATCAGGACGCGACGCCAGGTCCTCGTCCATAGCAGCAGCAGCGGAGTCGCGGCCTACAGAAGAGGATCGTCGGAAGGTAGGCCACGCTTAACTAGGGGGGTGGAAGATGTCGGATACAGAAGCGCCCACTACCACCAACGCAGCTGCAGCAGCGGTGATGCCATTTTCCCTGCCCTACATCCCTGGAGCGGCCTGGCTGCCCAAGTACTCAGGGGAGCCCCATGCCCTAACTGACTTTAAGGAAAGGCTATACAGTTTGTTCCAGGTTTACCCCCTGACAGAGGAACAGAAGGTCAGCATATTGACAGGGCAGTTAACTGGCGCAGCCCAAAGGGAGGTAAAATCATGGCCCACTGAGGAGAAAAGGACTGTGAAGGGTATTCTGGCCCGGCTGCGGGGTACCTTTGACACACGTACCTCCGCTGAGATTAAAATGAGGTTCTATGGTTGTAAGCAGCGGGCACAGGACAGCATCAGAGACTATGCCCTAAATTTGCAGGAAGCCCTGAGGGCCATCCAACAAGCTGACCCAGGCAGCGTGCAGGATACGGATAAGCTCCTAACAGAACAGTTCATAGAAGGTCTGCTGTCTAGCGCCCACAGAACCCAGCTGCGCCTCATGTTCTTTCAGAACCCTGATCTGACCTTTGCCCAATTCAAGGACAGGGCCATAAGGGTGCTCCGTGAATCCGCAACAAGTGGCGCTATAACCCCCCGGCGCCCTGCTTTCACCTACCACCAGGAGGCGGCGCCCTCCTCTATGGACTCCATGGGGGCTGATGCACAGGTCCTGAACCAAGCCCCATCGAAAGACCTGCACCACCAAGTCCAGGAGCTGACCAGGAGCGTCGCGGCATTGACCAGGACCGTCCAGGCGTTGCAAGTGGACCCATCAAGACCCATCGAGCCGGCTTCAAGTCCGGAGGATGTCCCGTGGCGTCGACAGAGGAGGATCCCGTCGTTCCGAGGGAGGCCCACAGACCGCTACGCAGAGGATGAACAGCCCATTTGCCGTCGATGCAACCAGCCCGGACACATTTCCAGGTACTGTAATTTAAACGGGTCCAACCTGGGGCAGAGGGCCAACCCCCAGGCATAAGATCACCAGGCCCTTATAATTGGCGTGATAAGTACGTTGGGGGGCGCCCGGTTTTACCCGTGGTGCTGGACGGTATCCCCATGAGCCACTATCCCTTATGTACTTTTTAAGCAGTATTGGACTGATGCTGATATCACACGGTATCCAGACAGTAACTTGAGCATCATCGCCAGTAATGGCTTACCCGTGCCGCAGATGGGGTTCAAGGAGATGACCATTAAAATTGGTAAAGTTGAACTGCTGGCACAGGGAGTGATTATTGTGGACATTGACCGTCGTGAAAGTCACCCTAAAATAACTGTGGGTACTAACGTAATTGAAAATTGTCTTTCAGAGGTAATTGTAATCTTACAACAGGTGGCGATGAATGCTAGTTCCAGCCAACAGAGAGTCCTCAACAAGGAGATAAAAGCCCTGATGAGACGGCAGCAGGTAGAAGTGTCTGGTGGTGAGATCGGTAGCGTAAGACTGAGTGACCCATTCCCCATTTCCATGCCTCCCAAAAGTGAAATGATGATTTGGTGTCGGACTGCAATCGGGTTGAGAGGTAGAGACTACCAAGCCATGGTAGAACCCGTGTACTCAGACAGCAGGCCCACCATTTTGACAGCCCGGGGGGTGGTTGATGTCCGTCATGGGAGGGTGCCCGTCCGCATCCTCAACATTGGGGAGAGGGAAGTACACTTACCTAGGTACGCTACACTCGCCAAACTGTTTGTTGTCGAACACAAAGCTATCAGGGCCGTGGAACCCTTGCCTCCATCTCCTCAGGCGGAGGGTAATGGCTCCCAGAAACAAAAGGAGGACTGGTGCCAGAAACTCCATGTGGGTGCTGACACTCCCCTGCACCAAAAACAAGGAGTCTACCGGGTGGTACAGGAGTACGAGAGAGTCTTTAGTAAGCACCCGCTAGACTTCGGCAGAGTAAAGGGGATAGAACCCCCCCCTTCCCCACAGGGAGCCACCCACCAATAAAAGAGAGACACTGGCCTGTACCCCCTGCACATTATCAGAACGCCAAGGGCATGCTAAGAGAAATGAAAGAAGCTGGGGTCATTAGAGACAGCTGTAGCCCCTGGGCAGCCCCCTTGGTTCTGGTGAAAAAGAAAGACGGCACCATGAGAATGTGCGTGGACTATAGACAAATCAACCGTATCACTCACAAAGAAGCATATCCGCTGCCTAGAATAGAGGAGTCTTTAGCCGCACTAAAATCAGCTAACTTCTTTTCTACTTTGGACCTTACTAGCGGGTACTGGCAGGTTCCTGTGGCAGAGGCTGACAAGATGAAGACCGCCTTCACCACCCCGATGGGACTGAGTGAGTTCAACTGTATGCCTTTCGGGCTCTGCAACGCACCAGGGACCTTCCAGCGGTTGATGGAATGCTGTCTAGGGCACCGAAACTTCGAGACGGTCCTCCATTACCTGGACGACGTGAACGTCTATTCGAAAACCTACGAGGACCATCTAAAGCACCTGGCCGAGGTGTTCGAAGCCCTGGCAGGCTACGGCCTGAAGGTGAAACCATCGAAGTGTCACCTGCTGAAACCAAAGGTCCAGTACCTAGGGCACGTGGTAAGCGCGGAAGGAGTGGCCCCCGACCCTGACAAGGTCACGGCAATCAAGAGCTGGCCAAGCCCCTCGAACATCAAAGAGGTGAGACAGTTTCTCGGGTTGGTAGGCTACTACCGAAGGTTCATCCCCGGGTTCACTAAGATGGCAGCTCCTATGCAGGACCTCCTGATCGGACAGTCTAAGTCCAGGAGCCAAAAGCCGCCCTTCAAGTGGGATAAACCGGAAGAGGAGTCCTTCCGCCAGCTAAAGATGGCCCTCACAGGGGACGAGATCCTGGCCTACCCTGATTATGGCCAGCCTTTCATTCTCCACACAGATGCCAGTAATGTGGGACTGGGAGCCGTACTGTCCCATAACCAACAAGGCAGAGAAAGGGTGATGGCGTACGCCAGCCGGAAGCTGAGGCCCACCGAGAGGAACCCGGAGAATTACAGCTCCTTCAAGCTAGAATTCTTGGCGGTGGTGTGGGCCGTGACGGAACGCTTCAAGCATTACCTGGCCTCCGCAAAGTTCACCGTGTACACGGACAACAACCCGTTGACACACCTGGACAATGCAAGACTGGGTGCCCTAGAACAGCGGTGGATGGCCCGTCTCTCCAACTATGACTTCGTGATCAAGTACCGGGCCGTCAAAACCAATGCCAACGCTGACGCCCTATCGAGGATGCCTCACTTACCTGAAGGTGACGAAGACCCAGAAGAGCTGGAGGAGATAGAGCTCCCCGCGTTTCACCGGTATGTAGCCGCTCAATACTCCCACCGCGTGAAGGAGGAGGATCTAACAACCGTGATGATCAATCCCCTACCTCACCACAGCTGGGCCGAGACCCAAGATAGTGACCCTGCCATCCGCCTGGTGAAAGATCTGCTGACCCAGGAAGACGCCTGCATGGATCCGGATGCCCCAGAGGAAGCCAAGCAGCTATGGAAAGAGAAGAGCAAGCTGTTCCTCTACGAAGGCAAGTTGTGCAGAAGGATTGTCAACCACCGGACGCACGAGCTGACCTGGCAAGTCATGGTCGCAAGGCGGGATGCAGCTATGGTCCTGGGGGCTTACCATGACAGAGCGGGGCACTTCGGTTGGAAGAAACTGGAGTTCCTGCTAAGAGGAAGGTTCTTTTGGGTCGGCATGAGAGGAGCTGTAGAAAAGTGGTGCAGAGACTGTGGCCCTTGTCACCTGAGGAGGAAGGACCGCACCAGCCAGAAGACACCCTTGAGGCCCATCGTCACCACGCAGCCTCTTGAGCTGGTAGCTCTGGACCACGTCAAATTGGCTCCAAGCCGGTCTGGATACATCTATGCCCTGACAATCGTGGACCACTATTCCCGTTTTCTAGTGGTGGTCCCGGTAAAGGACTTGACAGCCCAAACAGCGGCCAGAGCCTTCCAGCAATATTTCTGCCGTCCACACGGGTATCCGGAACAGGTCCTGACAGACCAGGGTCCAGCGTTCGAGGCTGAAATCTTCCAGGAGTTCTGCAACCTCTATGGCTGTAAGAAGATTCGTACAACGCCTTACCACCCCCAAACCAACGGGATGTGTGAGAAGATGAACAATATAGTCATTGATCTCCTGAAGACGTTGCCCCTGGAGGAACGCAGCCTGTGGCCAGAAAAACTGCCGGACCTGATAGACCTATACAACAATATCCCGGTGAATGCTACAAACTGCACCCCGGCTTACCTGATGCGAGCCAGACCAGGTAAGCTGCCCGTAGACCTGGAGATGGGAGTCCTAATACCTGAGGACACCTCCCCGGGTGCGGACTGGGATACGGAAAGGCAACTGCAGTACAATAAGGTACAGGAGAGTGTGGAGAAGAGCCTGGCCCAGGTGAGAGAGAGGCAAGAAAAACTCTTCAACCAACACGCCCCTGCTGGTCCCCTAGAACCTGGTGAGCAAGTCCTGAAGCGGAAGAGAAGGCTACATAAGTTGGACGACCAGTGGGAAAGGGAACCCTACACCGTACTGCAGTCTGACCACGACAACCCAAAGGTGTGCGTAATCACCAAGGACGGAGGAGAAACCACTAGCACCGTCTCCAGAGACCACCTCAAAAGATGCCCCGAGCAACTCCGTAGTGCAGAAGAAGATCAGAGTGACCTTGAACCCACAGAGGACAAGGAAGAAATGATCAGCACCGTTCTCGGAGAGTTCCCTCAGTCCTGGACTCGCATAAATGATGCCATAGTGGTACCCGTCCTGCATTTCCTGCAACCGGCACAGCAACAACCAACACCAGAGCCGGAAGGTGAAGAGGAGCAAGCGGTTCCAGAGGCAGAAGAGCCTGTACCAGCAGCCCAGGAGAGTCAACCCTCTGCTGACAGTGAGCCTGCCATGCCTGCGGTAAGCCAAAGGACCCGCAGACAGCTGCCTGCCCTACCTGTACACCCAGCTGGTAGCTGTACCCCTAATGCTAGTGGGGAAAGCCAGGTTGGTCCACCACCAAACAGTGGGCTACGTAGGTCAACCAGGAGCACAAAGGGGCAGATACCCGCTCGCTGGAGAATATAGAGCGCACTAAAATTGTAAATAACCCTGTTGCCAAATGTTGAAATGTTTGCCAAGTTACCTGCATGTTTATTAATAGTGTGTTTCAGTTTCTTGCAGCTACTGTGAGGACTCAAAGGTTATGGACTTTTTATAACCGGGACTTTGTATGGACTGTGTTCGGAGCCTAACCAAGGAATGAACTAAGACTGTGAAGGACTTGGGGTAGGACAGACCCCCACCTGGTTAAGGCTCCCCGTTGTATTGGTGATATGGACACCCGGTCACAGGCCACACTGTGACCTTAAGAACTCAATTTGTGCGTCACTTTCCTGATAATGTTTTATGGTTATGCACATTGTCTTTGTTTACTGTTTAGTCCCGGAGTACTAAATTTCACTAGGGGGGAATGTGTCACCCTGGCCTGGATGCCACAAGTGTAATTAAAGCTGTGTCTGAGAGCAAGGGGGAGGTTCTCTAGTCAGGGGAATATTAGCATGCAATGCCTCCTGTCTCAGGCCAGTAGGGGGAGCTGGCTGCCCCTATAAAAGCTGGTGCTGGGGGCAGGGTTAGAGAGAACTTGACGGCCTGTCTCAGCACTGAGACGTGTCCCGGAGCAGAGCAGGGACAGAAAGTTGTATTGCACCTAAGAGGAAGTGTGGGAGGAGGAGAGCCACAAGCCAGAGACAAGAGGCGGCGAGAGCCTGTCTTGGCAGATAAAAGACTTACTTTACCAGACTTTGGTGTCTGAGGCTGGGAGGATTCCACATCCTCCAGCAGATAACCAGTTCGCAAGGGACTGTATATTCCTTGGCCTAAGAAGCCTGGAGGCCCTGCCACAACCGAAGGGACCAGTAAAGCCGTACAAGGCTGGGAGCAGAAAGGAACCCACGTCGCAGGCCATACAGGCGAGAATACACGGAAAGCTCGGAAACGTGGGCTGTTACCCTATAACGAGGAGATAGCCAGAAGGAGAACAGAAAGCACGGTAGGCCTACACCCTCACCCTGACCAGGGCCAATTTCCCCGTTGCTCTCAGACATCCAGGTCCCCTCCTAGCTGGGACTGTTTATGGGTCAGTTTACCTGTTTCAGTAAAGACCCTGGACTGCAACCTATTGTCTGTGTGCTCCTTCGCGCCTCCAGCACTACCGGTACTGGGACTCTCACCACCATCACTCCCACCATCCATTATACTGCCCTGGGGCCGCACTCTTCCCGTGAGGAGTCATACTACCCTAGCTGCACACCTCATCAGCCTCAGCGGTCTGCATGCAGCGGCGGTTCCTAATGACCGCAAATCCACGGGTGGCGTAGTCGGACATAATCAACAGCACATAACGGACTACCACTGGCCTGACCACCCTGAGCCACGGAACCGGGTTGCCACTACTACTCCCATCGTTCCCCTATTGCCCGGATCCGAGTGCCCCACGGCCCAGGGGGCGAGTCACTGACGCCGGCCCTGCCGGCATTCTATCAGCAGTGGCCACAGCTTTTTTCTATAGACCTTGTAAGTGCTTCTCTGAAGCTGGTCAGATTGCAGGAATTGGCCAGCTTTACTGCCATTGCACTTCTCCAATGCTGCAGAGGTAAAATTACTTCTGCTTGCAGCATCAAAAAGAGCGCAGTTTGAACCAGCTGTGTGATGATGCTGCTGATTTGACTTGTGCGCCAATCAGATGAACACCGACCCCGAGCAAGGAGAAAGCCAAGAGTCCTAAAAAGCCAACATGAAACAACCTCTTTAATGCCTACAATGACTAATCAATTGCCATAGTGATCTGTTGATTTATTAAAAGCAAGTTATATTGGCCATCAACATAAGAAAATGTCTTTCCAATTCTATTTGGGGTTTTCCATGACCTAAACATGGATGAGCTATCCTTAGGATAACGCTTCAATGTTTGATCATGAGCATCCAACCAGTGAACCCCATTAATCAGGTGAATGAAGGATCTGACGCATGCTAGCCGCCCCTTCATTCAGTTAATGGGTTAGTGTCCTTGGATTTGTCCTTGATTGCCTATGCATTAAAAAAAATCATTCTTATAATTGCAGATGTCTTTAATGTATGCCCTATTAAAGGCCAGCATAGTGAATTATGTAGGAAATCATAAGAGGGATTTGGGGAAGAGAAGAGTAAGGACTTTTACCAATTGGGGGTCATTTGAATTCATGTTTGTTTCGGCTCACCTGATGAGATGGATCCACCAAGCCCAAGGTCCGGGTGGGCACATGGGCCTGGGGCGTTGGTGCAGCAGGAACTGAAGGCACACAGGAAAAAAAGGACTCAGCACATGCAGGACCAGAAGTACAGGTGCAATGGAATGAAGCAAGGGTGAATGCAGAGATGGTAAAGCGAGGGTCAATCTGCTGAGCTGTAGGTATGCAGGATCAGAGTTGGAGCACAAATGGTGAAGCACACCAAACACCAGAGTGCTAATACTAAGACACAGGTGTGTGTCTTATTGGGCTTTGAAATGTCTAGGGAGATGATGTCACATGCCGGACAACCTACAAAGCCTAACGTGGAGCACAACAGTGTGCAGTGGACTGAGGTGAAGGGAGCAGAGCCCGGACCTGGGACAGGTATGTAACAAAGTTTACACTGACTGATAAAAGTAAATGATGCACACTGAGCAATCTATATTAGATCATTCTTGTGCATAGACTGCATTATTCTCTGCAGTTTACATAGGATTATGCTCCACCGAGAACAATGATCTTTTATGTCGCACAAAAGAGTATTTCACCCTATGAATTAGCATTTTGCTGATTCATCGGGTGATCGGCATCCTGTTTACAGGGCAAGATAAAAGTGAAACAAGGTTTTTCCCAGTGCTCGCTCACGAATACCAGTTTAAATGCCACTTAATGGAAGAGTGGTGAAGTGTGGAGAGTTGACACAGACCGGAGAAGTTGGTTGGTCGATCTATTTCTAAAGCAGCGGGAAAGAAAGTTATGTGCAGGTGTTACAGAGACTCTACAACAAACAACTGGAAGGAAATTTTAAGTGAAGACTATTTGGAAAGTTGCTTAATTTTGCACTAAGTAAGTAAATAGAAAATACAAAAATGCAAACAGTGTAAAGCTGTAAATAGCCTTTTGCTTGGGAAAAAAAAGTAATTTGGGTACCAGGAACTCAACCCTCACTCCTTTCAATCCCAAGTGTGTTGCTATTGTAGGTGCTGCAGTGTTTGGTCTGTGGAAAATACTTTGTCTTGAATGTAAGCCCTCATGGGTATGATGGAGATAAACAATATTAACATAATGGCATCAGCAAGATGAAGACAGAACATTCATTTGAACATATGCCATAGTGCCAGACACAAAACAGCCTTTAGCCTTTCATCAAACTTAGTTCTTATCCCACACATGCTAGAGCTGATAAGGTTCATTGTTGTTTATATTGTCAGACAATCAAACATTTGGATGACCTTGTTTTTGCAAATCCAAAGTCATTGTCTAATAAGAGAAGACTGAACTTTGTCGTGTATGGAAATGGAATTATAATTCAAACTGGGATGATGGACTGCAACCAATCTAGAATCAGACAGAAGAAGGACAGATGAGTAACTGTGAGATATGGTAATACATTATTTAAAGTAAAAAGACTTGAGGATACACGAATGTATGATTTATATACCATGCATATTGTCAGGATGACTGGCTAAAACCAATATAAAGCAAGGTTATATATGTAGCATTAAGCGATGCATACATTGATTAATACAAAGCAGGTCAAAATTGAACTATAAGTAAAAATATTGTGACTTCTGGGTGTAAGTTTCATAAAAACCCAGAATCTTTTGTCTTTTAAGGTTCCTATACATATTTGATACTTGTTGCTTCACCCATAAATAATGTTGAAGGATCAGAGATTATCAGACTTGTTCAATTTTAATGGCCCATTCATTTTTTCCTTGGGATAAAAGTACCACCAGAGGTGTTTTCTTAGTTGTTTACTTTACTCTCCCCATTGAAAACATGACTGCTGACTGCTATCTAAAGTATATAGGCTATGAAGACAAGGAAGGATATCAAGGCCTACCTCCAAGCAACTACTGCGTTAAGCCCCCGTCTAACATAGCGAGATCGCTAGCGAGATCGCTGCTGTGTCACGGTTTTGGTGACGCAACAGCGACCTCACCAGCGATGTCGCTATGTGTGACACTTTGCAGCGATCAGGCCCCTGCTGTGAGGTCGCTGATCGCTGCAAAGTGTCCTGGACCATTTTTTGGTCGTTGCCCTCCCGCTGGTCAGCACACATCGCTGTGTGTGACTAGCGGGACCAACGATCAGGCTGGTATCCATGGTAAACATCGGGTTACTAGGGGCACACGCGCACTTAGTAACCCGCTGTTTATCATGGTTACGAGCCTGCTAAAGTGAGCGGTAACCTCCCGCTCACTGTAGCAGAGTGGTAACCATGATAAACAACGGGTTACTAGGTACGCGTGTGCCCCTAGTAACCCGATGTTTACCATGGTTACCAGCCTGCTCCTGCTTCAGCAGCAGGCTGGCAACCAGGAGCAGGACATCGTGGAAAGATTCTTTCCACGATGTCGCTGCTCCCCTGATCGTTGGTGAGCCTGCCTGTTTGACAGCTCACCAGCGACCACATAGCGACGCTGCAACGATCCCTGACAGGTCGTATCGTTGTCGGGATCGTTGCAGCGTCGCTAAGTGTGACGGGGCCTTTACCCCGAAAATAAGACAGGGGCTTATATTATTTTTTGCTTCGAAAGATGGGTTAGGGCTTATTTTCAGAGGATATTTTCAGAGGATGTCTTATTTTACTTCCAATCCACACTTATTCTTGAACAAAAAAATCAACATTTATTCAAATATAATCATGTCATCACACACACACTGCACATACACATGCATATACACACACTGCACATACATACATATGCACATACACACACTGCACATACGTTACATACCAGCCTAGTTACTCTAGACTCCCGCAGTTAACCCCTTAACGACCACCGTAACGCATTTTCACGGCGGCAGTTAAGGGTACTTATTCCTCAGGGACGTGAAAATGCGACGCTGAGGAATAAGGCTGCAGTGCCCCCCAGAGTCGGAAATTCTCCGGGGTCTCAGCTACTGGAGGTAGCTGAGACCCTGGAGAATATGATCAGGGCCGTTTTTTCCGGTCCCTAGTTTGCAATCATTTCTCTCTTCTCTGACATGATATACATGTCAGAGGAGGGAGAAATGAAGCCCCCCACCGAACCTCCCGGTAGCTCCGCCATCCTCCGATAAACCATATCACAGTGATCAAAAAGAATAAAAAATAAATAAATCAAACCCCCCTTGTAACCCCCTTAGGTAAATAAAAATTATAATATATTTTTTTTTTTTTGTCAGGGTTAGGGTTAGCCCAGGGTTAGGGTTAGCCCAGGGTTAGGGTTAGGGTTAGCTCAGGGTTAGGGTTAGCCCAGGGTTAGGGTTATCCCAGAGTTAGGGTTAGGGTTATCCCAGAGTTAGGGTTAGGGTTAGCACAGAGTTATGGTTAGAGTTAACCCAGGGTTAGGGTTAGCACAGTTTTAGGGTTAGCCCAAGATTAGGGTTAGCCAAGGGTTAGGCTTAGCCCAGGGTTAGGGTTGGGGTTAGCCCAGGGTTAAGGTTAAGGTTAGCCCAGGGTTAGGGTTAGCCCAGGGTTAGGGTTAGGGTTATCCCAGAGTTAGGGTTAGCCCAGCTTTAGGTTTAGGGTTATCCCAGGGTTAGGGTTAGCCCAGGGTTAGGGTTAGAGTTAGGGTTAGCCCAGGGTTAGGATTACGGTTATGATTAACGATAGGGTTAGGGTTGTGCTAGGGTTAGGGTTGGGATGTTTTCAATAGTAAAGAAAAAAAAATGATGACGATATTGTGACTAGTGTTGAGCACAAGTGCTCACTACTTGAGTTTGCATCGGGTGCTCGGGTATGCACTGAGTACCTCGGGTGCTCGAGTGACATGCTCGAGTCCTCGCCCCGCATATTTTGCGGTTGTTACACAGCCAAAAAAAACACGCGGGGATTGCCTGCCATACACGAGCCATCCCCGTATATATTTTTTGACAACTTATTCAATATGATGAAGTAATGTTATCAAATTCTGTGTCGTACCTCTGGGTTCAAAATGTTCACCATACCCCTTGATAAAATCCTAGAGGGGTCAAGTTTCCAAAATGGGGTCACTTGTGGGGGGCTTCCACTGTTTAGGCGCATCAAGGGCTCCCCAAATGTGACATGACATCCGTTAATTATTCAAGCAAATTTTACATTCAAAAAGTCAAATGGTGCTTCTTCCCTTCCGAACCCTGCCATGCACCCAAAAAGTGGTTTTCCCCCACATATGAAGTATCGGCTTACTCAGGAGAAATTGCACAACAAATTTTGTGGCCCATTTTCTCTTGTTACCCTTGAGAAAATTAAAAATTTGGGGCCTGAAATAAAATTTGTGTGAAAAAAAGTTAAATGTTCATTTTTTCCTTCCACATTGCTTCAGTTCCTGTGAAGCACGTGAATAAACGTCTTGAATGTGGTTTTGAGCACCTTGAGGGGTGCAGTTTTTAGAATGGTGTCATTTTTGGGTATTTTCTGTCATAAAGGCTCCTCAAAGTCACTTCAAATGTGATGTGGTCCCTAAAAAAATGGTTTTGTAAATTTTGTTGGAAAAATGAGAAATCGCTGGTCAACTTTTAACCCTTATAACTTCCTAACAAAAAAAATGTTGGTTCCAAAATTGTGCTGATGTAAAGTAGACATGTGGAAAATGTTATTTATTAACTATTTTGTGTGACATACAGTACAGACCAAAAGTTTGGACACACCTTCTCATTTAAAGATTTTTCTGTATTTTCATGACTATGACAATTGTACATTCACACTGAAGGCATCAAAACTATGAATTAACACATGTGGAATTATATACTTAACAAAAAAGTGTGAAACAACTGAAAATATGTCTTATATTCTAGGTTCTTCAAAGTAGCCACCTTTTGCTTTGATGACTACTTTGCACACTCTTGGCATTCTCTTGATGAGCTTCAAGAGGTAGTCACCGGAAATGGTCTTCCAACAATCTTGAAGGAGTTCCCAGAGATGCTTAGCACTTGTTGGCCCTTTTGCCTTCACTCTGCGGTCCAGCTCACCCCAAACCATCTTGATTGGGTTCCGGTCTGGTGACTGTGGAGGCCAGGTCATCTGGCGTAGCACCCCATCACTCTCCCTCTTGGTCATATAGCCCTTACACAGCCTGGAGGTGTGTTTGGGGTCATTGTCCTGTTGAAAAATAAATGATGGTCCACCTAAACGCAAACCGGATGGAATAGCATGCCACTGCAAGATGCTCTGGTAGCCATGCTGGTTCAGTATGCCTTCAATTTTGAATAAATCCCCAACAGTGTCACCAGCAAAGCACCCCCACACCATCACACCTCCTCCTCCATGCTTCACGGTGGGAACAAGGCATGTAGAGTCCATACGTTCACCTTCTCTGCATCGCACAAAGACACGGTGGTTGGAACCAAAGATCTCAAATTTGGACTCATCAGACCAAAGCACAGATTTCCACTGGTCTAATGTCCATTCCTTGTGTTCTTTAGCCCAAACAAGCCTCTTCTGCTTGTTGCCTGTCCTTAGCAGTGGTTTCCTAGCAGCTATTTTATCATGAAGGCCTGCTACACAAAGTCTCCTCTTAACAGTTGTTGTAGAGATGTGTCTGCTGCTAGAACTCTGTGTGGCATTGACCTGGTCTCATAATCTGAGCTGCTGTTAACCTGCGATTTCTGAGGCTGGTGACTTGGATAAACTTATCCTCAGAAGCAGAGGTGACTCTTGGTCTTCCTTTCCTCGGGCGGTCCTCATATGAGCCAGTTTCTTTGTAGCGTTTGATGGTTTTTGCAACTGCACTTGGGGACGCTTTCAAAGTTTGCCCAATTTTTCGCACTGACTGACCTTCATTTCTTTCCACCTGACTTCTGCACAACACAACTGATGGTCCAAACCCTATTTATAAGGCAAGAAATCCCACTTATTAAACCTAACAGGGCACACCTGTGAAGTGAAAACCATTTCCGGTGACTACCTCTTGAAGCTCATCAAGAGAATGCCCAGAGTGTGCAAAGCAGTCATCAAAGCAAAAGGTGGCTACTTTGAAGAACCTAGAATATAAGACATATTTTCAGTTGTTTCACACTTTTTTGTTAAGTATATAATTCCACAAGTGTTAATTCATAATTTTGATGCCTTCAGTGTGAATGTACAATTTTCATGAAAATACAGAAAAATCTTTAAATGAGAAGGTGTGTCCAAACTTTTGGTCTGCACTGTATCTCTCTAATTTAAGGGCATAAAAATTCAAAATTACAAAATTTTCAAAATATTTGTCAAATTTCTGTTTTTTTCACAAATAAACGCAAGTCATATCGAAGAAATTTTACCACTATCATGAAGTACAATATGTCACGAAAAAGCATTCTCGGAATCAGTGGGATCCATTGAAGCGTTCCAGGGTTATTACCTCATAAATTGACAGTGGTCAGAATTGTAAAATTTGGCTTGGTCATTAAGTATATAATTGGCTCCGTCCTTAAGGGGTTAAAGGACCTTTTGTTGACATCATGGTCACATGACCGTGATGTCATCAAATGTCCTTAAGCAGTTTTAACCTCAGAATAGAAATACTGAGGGCCCCTAAGAGAGTGCAGGCCCTGAGAAATTGCCCAGTTTTTTTCCCACCTTCTCCCTAATTGACTCCACATTACATACAACATAGGTAAGCAGTATCTAGATCTTTGACAGACATCTCTCTACAATTATCTACCTCTTTAACTGCACTAGCACTTTATTTTTGTATAACACTGGCATTTGGTTGTAGTATAAGGAAATAATATCATGTTCCATGATATAAACTGTAGATCTAGTGAACAATAACATCATGATTGTTGTCAATGATTGCTCTACAATTACCTACTTTTTTGGTTGCACTTGCACTTTATTTTTAAATGTATTGGAATTTGACTTCATTATAAGTAGCAAAATTATTGTATTGATACACATTTCTAATTAAAGATAATACCTGTTATGTGGTTCAATTTCCTTTTTCCTGATCCTTTTTGAAGACCTTATTCATGTATTTTTTTAATACACTGTAGGGATTCACTCTCTTGTACGCATTAGGCCTTAGGTATCGTTCACAAAGGCAATACAGTTTTATTCCAAACACATGCAGTTTTTATTTTTTTCGACAAGTTGCACAGCACCAAAACAAACTCATAAACAAATTTCTAGCCTTGTCCAGGTGCTAACTAAACAGAACAGACCCTGGCTACTCATACACGGCTGAGTTAGCCCCAGCTCGGTCAAACAAACCAGTTATTGTCCATAGCAGCCAGTGATACTTGCGGTTCTCTGCACACAGACTGTGCAGACTCTTCTCAGAGAGGGATTCTTGCCTCTGCTACATCCAGCAGACTGACTGACTTCTCAGTTACTCTATTCAAAGAAAGACTCCGGCAAGTCTCTCTCTAAGCTACAGCTCACATCTTGGTTGGTTCCACCAGCAGCACACTCTGCTTCATCAAGCAGACTGACACTCCCTCAGGAAACTGCCACACAATGAGTTTACTTTCTGCTTCTTAGAGAAACCGTACAGGTGCTTGGATTTAACCCTGTACTGCCCAGCTATGCTAAAACATGTGTATGTCTTGTTGTATTTGTCCAATAAAACAACTATTGATGTTAATATGACGCGCCCCCTGGGCCGTGGGGTACTCGGTAGCCGGGCCGGTCGATGCTGGGGGATGTCACAGTGGCGGTGACCCGGTCCGTGACCCAGGGCGGTCAATAAAAGGGGAATAAAGAAAAGGGAATATAGTTTTTATATAATGTTCGTGATGCCACCTGTGGTATGCGGCTATATGGAGCCGCCGCTGCGGTGCAGATCCTCTCGAGCTGAAGATGATGCAGCAGAGTTGGTTCAGCTCTCCACAGGCAGAGCTTAGCTCCAGGTCAGGAAGTGGTGATGTTATAGATGTTGCTGTGCAGTGTAGTGCAGGGGATGGCGCAGATAATGACCAGTCCACAACTTAATGGCGGTTTCCTCTTATCTTTACTTGCGGTGGTTAGGCAGATCGGGGCACGGGTACTAGCTGGTAGTAGAGGTCCGGGCGGCCTGGAAGCAAGTTGGGGATCCACCTCACCAAGTGAAGTTGGAGGCCTTGCCTTTGCGCTAATCTCTTTGGCCCTGCTGCTTACAGCTGTGCTGTGGCCCTCGTCCCTGAGTAAAACATCTTTGTGCTCACCCGTATGGCAGGCAGCTCGGGCCTTACTGGAGTGTCGCTCCCACGTGGCGGTGCTGGGCCCTATGTGCTGCTTAGCCTCCGGGCGTCTGATTGGGCCAGGAGACCTGCAGTCTCCTGCCCTCCGGTTTCTGTTTCTGGGCCTTCAGTGCCCCACAACCTTGGACTCCGGTGTCCGGTTCTTCTGCGCTCCTCTCTGGGGTGAGCTGCCGTGCAGCTCCACTCCCCAGGTCTTTCCTCTTCGCTGTCTTAACTTCAACTCCTCTCACTAACTCTAACTAACTCCGCCTCCAGATTCAAGTTGCTAAGGGGAGGAGCTCCCCTTGCTGGTCTGGAGCCAGGAAAGTGTTGCATGCTAGTATACCTGACTAGGGGACCCCCGCTTGATTCCAGGCATGACATCACCCCTTGTGAGGGAGGCAATGCCACTGTGACAACCGGACCCCTGGGGTGCCACAAATACATGTGTAGGTGGTTTGTGAGCACCTAAGGCACTCATTTGTAGACTGAAAGATTAAGTTAATCCAGTTCACAAGTTTCTTTCTATATTGATGGGGGACTTATACCATTATGTTCCCAGCTGAAAGATATATATGCTATATGAATATCTATGTAATCTAAAAACTCTGATTGTCTCATAACTGCTGCACCCAGTAAACTAAGTGATACATCACTGAAATCATGGTCTCTTTTCCTACATTCCTACATGCTCTCAGATGAGGTAGCAAAAACCTTGTGACAGATTCCCTTTCCCAGGTCTTTCATCTTCGCTGTCTTGACTTCAACTCCTCTCACTAACTCTAACTAACCCCGCCTCCAGATTCCAGTTGCTATGGGGAGGAGCTTCCCTTGCTGTTATGGAGCCAGGAAAGTGTTGCATTCTAGTATACCTGACTAGGGGACCCCTGCTTGCTTCCAGGCATGGCATCACCCCTTGTGAGGGAGGCAATGTCACTGCGGCAGCCGGACTCCTGGGGTGCCACATTCCCCCCTAGTTAACTTCAGTACTCCCGGACAGAGGATACCTTTTTGAATTAACAATTAACAAAAACAATTCACATTACAAATAGTTTACAAAATCTCAAAAAGCAAAAATCACAAAAACCCAACAAAAGTTGATAGCAGTCACAGCGGCGCTTATTCTTTATGCCACAATCCGGATAATTGAAATTTGGCTGGTGGGAACCACATCAACCCAATTTATGTATCGTCCCTGGGCGTGGCTTCAGGGCACGTTGTCGTTGGGCCTGGTCTTCGGCCACGCCTGCGGTTTATTTTCAAGGCCACTTACCAACTATTTTCAATATTGTCCTGACCACACCTAGTCCTGTGGTCCAATTGTCCATAAATTTAACAACTATATATATCCAAGATTATTTAACAGTTAAAACTATATATAACATACTCTTTAGTTCCTCCAGCGGGCAGGGAGCTGACCTTTCGTACTCCGGGTCGATCTACGTAGTACATTTGTTGTCACTGACATACCCTGGTCTCTAGTGTCTACCCCTGATGTGGTGGGTTCAGTGTGAAATACACTACAGGTAGTCTGAGGTAACACCGGTAGGCTGGGTAATCTCCTACGAATTCTTTGACTCACCCTGGGTACGACAGGTTCACTGCTAGCAGAGGGTAGATTCTCCTGATCTGTTGCTGATGAAGCATCTGTCTCGGGGGCCGACAGGTCTTTTAGATGTTCTTGAGCCTCTGCAGCTTCCGGTGAGGCGCTTGGAGAAGGGTCAGGACCGGGACCACAATCGCTCTGTTCACCTGCGTCCAAGACCAGGGAAATGCTCCAAGGACTGTCTGGACCGTTTCCTCCACTTTTCCTGTGGGCTGAGGGCTGTCTTGGTCGTCTTCTTTGTGTTTCAACTGTTCAGGGCATATCTTCAGGTGGTCTCTTGAGACTGCCGCTGAAGTTTCTCCTCCATCTTTACTGATGAGGCACACCTTGGTGTTATCGAAATTTGAAGGTAAGACAGTGTATGGCTCAACCTCCCACTGGTCATCTAATTTATTGACTCGTCTCTTCCTCTTAAGTATCTGTTCTCCAGGTGATAAGAGAACTGCAGGTGCGTGCTGATTGTAAGTTTTCTCCTGCTTCTGTCTCGCCTGGGACAAACTTCTCTCTACACATTCTTGCACCTTGCAGTATTTTTGCTGCCGCTCTGTATCCCAATCTGCATCTGGTGATGTCGTCTCTGGTGTTAAAACTCCCATGTCTAAGTCAATGGGTAGCTTACCAGGTCTTGCTCTCATCAGGTAAGCGGGTGTACAGTTGGTGGAGTTCACCGGGATGTGGTTATATAGGTCCACCAAATCTGGTAACTTGTTTGGCCACAGGTTACGTTCTTCAAGGGGCAAGGTCTTCAACTGGTCTATTACCACCTGGTTCATCTTCTCGCACAACCCGTTGGTCTGGGGATGATACGGTGTCATCCTTACTTTCTTACAGCCGTACAAGTTACAGAATTCTTGGAACACTTCCGCTTCAAAGGCTGAACCTTGGTCGGTAAGCACTTGTTCAGGGTAACCGTGCGGGCGACAAAAGTGTTGTTGAAATGTATTGGCTGCCGTCTGAGCCGTCTGATCTTTCACTGGCACTACTACCAGGAATCGGGAGTAGTGGTCTACTATGGTGAGAGCGTAGACATAGCCTGACCGGCTTGGGGCTAGCTTCACATGGTCCAAGGCTACCAGTTCAAGTGGTTGTTTGGTGATTATGGGCTGCAGGGGAGCCCTCTGGCTATCGCGGTATTTCCGCCTCGGGTTGCATGGACCACATTCTCGACACCATCTCTCGATTGCTTTCCTCATGCCAACCCAGTAGAATCGCTCACGTAGCAGGACTTCCAACTTCTTCCACCCGAAGTGTACTGCTCCATCGTGGTACGCTTCTAAGACCATTAGCGCATCCCGCCACGGGACTACCACCTGCCAGACCAGTTCGTGTGTCTGGGAGTTGATGCTTCTTTGACACAGCTTTCCCTCGTATATGAACAGCTTGCTCTTCTCCTTCCACAACTGTTGGGTCTCCTGTGGAGCATCTGGATCAGGCTGCGAGTCAGCTTGTGTCTGCAACTCCTTTACCAGGCGGACAGCCGGGTCGCTATCCTGCATCTCTGCCCATCCATGGTGGGGAAATGGGTTGAATGTGGCCTCTCTGTTGGCGGAGCGCTTGTCCCTCACACAGTGGGAGCACTAGGTCACCCCGTGACGATGGAAAGCGGCTAACTCTATCTCCTCCCAGCTCTTCCGGGTCTTCTCCCCCATCTGGCAAGTTGGGCATCCGGGACAGTGCATCAGCATTTGTGTTTTTATGCCCCACCCGATACTTGATGGTAATCTCGTAGTTAGACAGTCGGGCCATCCATCGTTGCTCTAGGGCACCAAGCTTCGTAGTCTCCAGGTGCGTCAGCGGGTTGTTGTCCGTTAAGACTGTAAATCTGGAGGAGGCGAGGTAGTGTTTGAAGTGCTCTGTTACAGCCCAGACTATGGACAAAAACTCCAACTTGAAGGAACTATAGTTGTTGGGGTTCCTTTCCGTGGGCCGGAGCTTCCTGCTGGCGTAGGCAATCACTCTCTCTCTGCCCTGCTGTACCTGGGACAGCACCGCTCCCAATCCCACGTTGCTGGCATCCGTATGAAGTATAAAGGGTTGGCCATAGTCGGGGTAGGCCAGGACTTCTTCTCCAGTAAGAGCCATTTTCAGTCAAGTGAAGGATTCTTCTTTTGTTTTACTCCACTTGAAAGATTCGTCTTCTGGTTTACCCCATTTGAAAGGAGGTTTCGGGTTCTTGGCCTTCTTGGACTGGCCCACTTAGAGGTCCTGCATGGGTGCCGCTATCTTGGTGAAACCCTTAATGAATCTCCTGTAGTAACCTACCAGCCCGAGCAACTGCCGCACTTCCTTGATAGTGGAGGGTCTTGGCCAGTCCTTGATCACAGTGACTTTTTCAGGGTCTGGTGCTACACCTTCGGCACTTACCACATGACCTAGGTACTGCACCTTGGGCTTCAACAGGTGGCACTTGGACGGCTGTACTTTCAGGCCATAACCAGATAGGGCTTCGAACACCTCGGCCAGGTGCTCCAGGTGGTCTTCATATGTCTTCCAGTAGACAATTACGTCGTCTAGGTACAGCAGGATGGTTTTGAAGTTTTTGTGTCCTAGGCAGCACTCCATTAACCGCTGGAAGGTTCCTGGGGTGTTGCAGAGCCCGAATGGGATGCAGTTGAACTCGCTGAGGCCCATTGGTGTTGTAAACGCGGTCTTTTCTCTGTCCGCCTCTGCCACAGGAATCTGCCAGTAGCCACTGGTGAGATCCAAAGTGGAGAAATAGTTAGCTGATCTCAATGCTGCTAATGATTCCTCAATTCTGGGTAATGGGTAGGCGCCCTTATGTGTAATGCGGTTAATCTGCCTGTAATCAACACACATCCTCATTGTACCATCCTTCTTTCTAACGAGAACTAATGGAGCTGCCCAGGGGCTACAACTATTTCTGATCACCCCAGCCTCCTTCATCTCCCGTAACATCCTTTGGCACATTGATAGTGAGCTGGGGGTACACGCCGGTATCTCTCTTTGATGGGCGGATAATCTCCCTTGGGGATATGATGTTGAACCCCTTTTACCTACCCAAAGTCTAGTGGGTGTTTGCTGAAGACTCGCTCATATTCTTGGACCACCCGGTATACTCCATGCTTTTGGTGCAAAGGGGTGGAGTCAGTGCCCACTTGTAGCTTCTGACACCAATCCTCCATCTGCCCCTTGAAGCCATTATCCTCTGCCGGTTTGGATGGAGGTAAGGGTTCCACTGTCTTTATTGCTCTGTTACTGACAGTGAATAGCTTAGATAGGGTAGCATACGGGGGTAAATGGACCTCTTTCTCCCCACAATTCAGGATACGTATCGGTACTCTCCCCTTGCGGACATCGACTACCCCCCTGGCTGTCAAGATGGTGGGCCCACTATCAGAGTACATGGGTTCTACCAGGGCCTGATAATCTTGACCCCTGAGACCGATTGCTGCCCGACACCATATTAACATTTCACTCCTAGGGGGCATTACAATGGGGAATGGATCACTAATTCTGACACTGCCAACTTCTCCTCCAGACAGCTCTACCTGTTGTCTTTTCATCAGGGCTCTGATTTCCTTCTGCAGAACTCGCTGCTGACTGGAACTGGCAGTCTCTGCGACCTGTTGCAACAAAATAATAATTTCCCCAAGACAATTCTCTATCACATTGATGCCTATAGTTATCATAGGATGACTTTTTCGGCGATCAATATCAGCAATAATCATTCCTTGTGATGGCAATTCTACTCGGCCAACTTTTATGGTCACCTCTTTATACCCCACCTGAGGCAAGGGCTGATCTTTGCTGGCATAGATGCTAAGATGTTCACCTGGACTGCGGGTAATGTCTGAATCAGTCCAATATTGTTTATAAAGAATATATGGCATCGTTGTCACCTGGGACCCAGTGTCCAGCAGTGCATTCATCGGGATGCCATCAAGCACGACAGGTAGGACTGGTCATCCACCCACATACTTGTCTCGCCAGCTTTGTGTGCCTGGTCGTCTTACTCCTGAGGGTTGGCCCTCTGCCCCAGGGGTTGCTTGTTTAAATTACAGAATCTTGCGTAGTGCCCCGCCTTTTGACAGCGGCGGCAGATGGGTTGTCCGTCCTGGTCGTAGCGATCGCTGTTCCTCCCTCTGGTCGGTGGAATTCTTCTGTCGTCTCCACGGGACGTCATCTGGACTGGAAGCCAGCTGGATCCTTTCCTTTGGAGACACTTTCATGGCCTGCATGGTTTTGGTTAGCGCAGCCACACTTTTGGTCAACTCCTGGACCTGAAGGAGTAGGTCCGCAGCCGGATCATTATCTAGGGTCTGCGCGTCAGTCTCCACATGTGCTGGGGAAAAGGACGCCACCTCCTGGTGGTATGTGATAGCTGGGCGCCGGAGGGATGCAGTGCCACCTGGGGTTGGTTCTCGTAGCACCCGTATGGCTTGGTCTTTAAATTGCGCAAAGTCCAGATTAGGGTTTTGCAGAGCGATAATGCGCAGCTGTGTCCGATGAGTGTTAGACAGGAGCCCCTCAATAAACTGCTCAGTTAGCAATCTGTCTTTCAACTGGGCCAGTATTTCCTTAACAGTGCCTTTGTCCCTGCCCGGCCAGGACTTCACCTCTCTCTAGGCTGCACCGATTAGCTGGCCTATGAGGATGCTGACTTTTTGCTCCTCAGACAGGGGGTATACTTTAAACAAACTGCGCAGTCTCTCCTCAAAGTCGCTCAGGGTGTGCAACTCCCCTGAGTACTGGTGCAACCACGCCGCCCCCAGTATATATGGCATTGATAACAGCATTACAGTGGCGGCGGCCGCACCCGCGGCTGCATCCTCTCCCAGGTTGGGCGTCTTCCTCCCCCCCTAGTGAACCTCAGCCAGGTCCTGGGTTTCTGCTGAAGTACCAGCATGCTGCTCTGCCGGCGAGAGGACGACACCTCCTGGTGGTATGTGATAGCTGGGCGCCGGAGAGATGCAGTGCCATCTGGGGTTGGTTCTCTTAGCACCCGGATGGCTCGGTCTTTAAATTGCACAAAGTCCAGATCAGGGTTTTGCAGAGCCATAATGTGCAGCTGTGTCCGTTGGGTGTTAGACAGGAGCCCCTCAATAAACTGCTCAGTTAGCAATCTGTCCTTGTCTCGCACACTGTTGGGGTCTACCTGTTTAATGGCCCGCAGCGCCTCCTGCAGGTTTAGAGTATAGTCCCGTACACTGTCCTGCACTCTTTGTTTGCATCCATAGAAATTCGTTTTAATCTCTGCTGCTGTGCAGGTGTCAAAGGTATCCTGCAACCTGGCCAATATTTCCTTAACAGTGCCTTTGTCCCTGCCCGGCCAGGAGATCACCTTTCTCTGGGCTGCACCGATTAGCTGGCCTATGAAGGATGCTGACTTTTTGCTCCTCAGACAGGGGGTACACTTTAAACAAACTGCGCAGTCTCTCCTCAAAGTCGCTCAGGGTGTGCGACTCCCCTGAGTACTGGGGCAACCACGCCGCCCCTGGTATAAATGGCATTGATAATGGCATTACAGTGGTGACGGCCGCGGCCGAATCCTCTCCCAGGTTGGGCATCTTCCTCCCCCCTAGTGAACCTCAGCCAGGTCCTGGGTGTCTGCTGACGTACCAATATGCTGCTCTGCCGGCGGGAGGGATCGCTTATGTGACGCCTCTACTCAGAAAGCCCGTGTTTTACCCTGGGTGTTGGGGGACTCGGTGTCGGGCCCTGCATTGAAGAGATGGGATGCAGCCGTGGCCTGGGCCCGACCCGTGCTCAGGGCCGTCACATTAGAAAGAGATGGTGTGGGCTATTCCGGGTTGAGTGGCTGATTAATGACTACGCCACCTGTGGTGTCTCGTGAAGAGCCACCAGCGCCGCTACAGTCCGCTGAGGCCCGGTGTCATGGCGGCTAAAGTTCTCGCTGCTCCCCACTGGTGGAGCCGGGCCTCATGGCAGGCAAGGCAGGATGAAGGGGGGTAGCAGTAGCGCGGGGAGTACGGGCACCGCGTCGCGTGGTATGGCGCGTAATGAACAGTCCGGAGGCCATAGAAGTGAACTTCCAAGGCTTTACTCACTCAGAGATGTTAGCGGGAAGGCGACTCCCTGCTCCCCGCGGAGTCCTGCGCCCACCAGGGACCGGGGTCCGACTACCTCCGAGGAAGTCCAGTGTTCGGTAGCGACCCTACACCAGAGTGTTCCTGCACTACAGACTTCACCCTTTCCCGTCTGTGCGTGTGTAGATAGGCCGGGTCTCCCTCTGAGCTCCTCTCAGGTGTAGGGGTCGGGTGGCAATTCCTCTCCATCCGACACCCGGTGGGATCCTCAGGGCCTAACCGGGCTTTCCCGTCCTGGACGTAGAGTACGAGGTCGGGTGTCGGGGGCCGGTACCCCTCTTGCAGCCGGAATCCCTCTGAATAGATCAGGTAGGCGAGGACAGGTGGCGTGCTCCGCTCCGTCTGCATCCTCCCCGGGACCCATTTGCTAGGGAACCACACTCTAAAGCTCCCGGGCCTTCTTGATCCTGGTCCTCGGCCGGGTTGACACATTCCTTGTCTGCAACCTACCTCTCGTCCCAAAGATCGGGGTACGAGGGCTGTGTCCCATGCTGGTGCAGGCCCACACAGGATCTGCGCTCCCGGAGGGAAGTCACATTACACACAGTATTTTGACTGCACAGTTACAGCCGACAGACTAGCAAAGGCTAGACTGATGGACCACAGAAGAACCAAACAGAACACCAACCGAAGACCCAGATCAAAGATGGCATTCTATTAAATATGAAATTTTAAGTGTAACTAACTAGTGTTCCTCCACCCACACCCACTAACTGGTTCCTACCACTTTGTGTTCCCCAGTCTCCCTGTAACCAGGGGAGCAGCACCTAGTGCATACTAGCTCCCTCTGGTGGAAATGTGGTGTTGGATGCAAAAGGCTAGGTCACTACCATCACACTGGCCTTACCTCAGAGGAGGAACACCACACTCCATTAAAGAAGTGCAGCATTCCTGTGGCGGTCGAACCCTCAGGGGCGCCACACTTACCCGGCGGTTCTGGATTGGGGCCTCTTCCTTCCCCTCGGCGGACGGCAAATGACGTGATGACACAGTTCAGTAAAGTCTATGGCACACAGGACCCGGTTATACTGGGCTTCATGAATCCTGTTCGTGACCCAAGATATGACGCTCCACCTGGTCCGTGGGGTACTCGGTAGCCGGGCCGGTCGATGCTGGGGGATGTCACAGTGGAGGTGACCCGGTCCGTGACCCAGGGCGGTCAATAAAAGGGGAATAAAGAAAAGGGAATATATTTTTTATATAATGTTCGTGACACCACCTGTGGTATGCGGCTATATGGAGCCGCCGCTGTGGTGCAGATCCTCTCGAGCTGATGATGACGCAGCAGAGTTGGTTCAGCTCTCCACAGGCAGAGCTTATCTCCAGGGCAGGAAGTGGTAATGTTATAGATGTTGCTGTGCAGTGTAGTGCAGGGGATGGCGCAGATAATGACCAATCCACAACTTAATGGCGGTTTCCTCTTATCTTTACTTGCGGTGGTTAGGCAGACCGGGGAACGGGTACTAGATGGTAGTAGGGGTCCGGGCGGCCTGGAAGCAAGTTGGGTATCCACCTCGCCAGGTGAAGTTGGAGGCCTTGCCTTTGCGCTAATCTCTTTGGCCCTGCTGCTTATAGCTGTGCTGTGGCCCTCGTCCCTGAGTAAAACGTCTTTGTGCTCACCCGTATGGCAGGCAGCTCGGGCCTTCCTGGAGTGTCGCTCCCACGTGGCGGTGCTGGGCCCTGCGGTGCTGCTGAGCCTCCGGGCGTCTGATGGGGTCAGGAAACCTGCAGTCTCCTGCCCTCTGTTTTCTGCTGCTGGGCCTTCAGTGCCCCACAACCTTGGACTCCGGTGTCCAGTTCTTCTGCATTCCTCTCTGGGGTGAGCTGCCGTGCAGCTCCACTCCCCAGGTCTTTCCTCTTCGCTGTCTTGACTTCAACTCCTCTCACTAACTCTAACTAACCCCGCCTCCAGATTCCAGTTGCTAAGGGGAGGAGCTCCCCTTGCTGGTTTGGAGCCAGGAAAGTGTTGCATGCTAGTATACCTGACTAGGGGACCCCCGCTTGATTCCAGGCATGGCATCACCCCTTGTGAGGGAGGCAATGCCACTGTGGCAACCGGACCCCTGGGGTGCCACAAATACATGTGTAGGTGGTTTGTGAGCACCTAAGGCACTCATTTGTAGATTGAAAGATTAAGTTAATCCAGTTCACAAGTTTCTTTCTATATTGATGGAGGACTTATACCATTATGTTCCCAGCTGAAAGATATATATGCTATATGAATATCTATGTAATCTAAAAACTCTGATTGTCTCATAACTGCTGCACCCAGTAAACTAGGTGATACATCACTGAAATCATGGTCTCTTTTCCTACATTCCTACATGCTCTCAGATGAGGTAGCAAAAACCTGGTGACAGATTCCCTTTTATTTCATTCTACTTAAATTCTTTTATTCGCAAAATAGCTTTAACACAACATTTTGTTATCACAAGCAAAGCAAAGTCACAGCAATCTCCTAAACAAATACTCAAAACTCTCAGTACCTATTGCTAGGGAAGTCCAATTTCTATTCTCTCCAACACAAGCGCCCAGCAGTAGAAACATTCTTCTCTCCAGTTAAAAATGACCTGTATGAGCTACAGAAACCCATCAAATATCACTCAAATCTAACTCATATGGAATTATCTGCAATTTCATCTCTATCCAAGAACCCAAATATAATTATAAGAGCAGCAGACAAAGCAGGAGGAATTATGATCTAAACCAAATGTGACTACCTGTCTAATGCCAATCGCATCCTATCTGACCACAAATTTTATCAACGCCTAGACCACAATGTTCTTAAAGGGAATATGTCAGTAGGATCAACCCTCCTAAACTGTCTATCTGGGCATGTAGATCACAGGAAGATTAATAAAATGACACCTTGATACTTGTGATCCAATGCCTTATTCACAAGAAATCCAAGTTTTTCTTAATATATAAATGAGCTATTAAAATCTATTGGGTTGAAACATAATCTCTAATCTGAGAGTAGTGTAAAGTAGGCGGAGATCAAGATTTTTTTTTTTTAAATCGTAGTCTTGTTAGCAAGAGATTATCATCACTAGAGGACTAGTAAACTTCCTGCCATGTAGTCCTCCATATTCATGAGTTTTGTATAACCCCGCCCCCACCACTGATTGGCAGCTTTGTGCCTATGCACAGTGTACACAGAAAGCTGCTAATCAGTGGCTCAAGATGGGGGACATTATACCAGAAAGGGGCTCGGGATGGGGGACATTATACCAGGAAGGAGTCCAGGATGGGGGACATTATACTAGGAAGGAGTCCTGGGATGGGGGACATTATTAGAGGAAGGTGCCAGGATGGACGACATTATTACAGAAAGGCGCCAGGGTGGGAGACATCATTATATGCGGGGGGTAAACACATATTTTTTTTAGGATGTAGAACTTTACAAGGGCCTATACATCTGACCAACATGCAGGTGAGGGCTCAGGTCAAAAATTTGCACTGGGGCCCATCAGACTTTAGTTACACTACTGGATCACCATTCTGAGAACTGTTAGGCTGTGTGCCCACGATGCATTTTTTAAGCTTTTCCACAGCGGCAAAAACGCTGTAGAAACGCTTAAAAAACGCAAGGTAAAGGGCCTGCCATGTTCCCAAGTGATAATCCGCATGTGCAGTGCACATGCTGCGGAAATTTCCGCTGCGGGTTATCATTGCGGAAAAAAACGCAGCACTACCAATTATTTTGCGGAAGCGCTGCGTTTTCGCCGCCATTGACTTGCATTGGGACACTTGGATTCCGCATCACTGGATCTGTACATGCGGAATCCATGCGTTTCAATGTTCGGATGGTACCCGGGTGTGGAGGACAGGAGACTCTCCTCCAGACCCGGGTACCATAGAACCTGTAAAAAAAAGAATAAAATAAAAAATAAATATTATATTTACCTTCTGATGGCCCGCGGTGCGCTCGTCTTCACTTGCCGGCAACTCGCGGTGGACTGAAGGACCTGCGCTGACGTCATTTAGTCATGTGACGGCAGGTCCTTCAGTGTAGTGCACAGCGAGATGCCGGCAACCAGGACGGAGGGAAGCAAGACTGCGGGGGCCATCAGAAGGTAAGTATAGATTTATTTATTTTTTTTTTTACCATTCTTTCGGTCACAGTATATAAATCCATGCCGTTTGCATGGATTTATATAGTGTGACCAAGTTGACAAGCACTTTCCAAATGTTGCTGAAATCGCTTGGAAAGCTCTTGACAACCCGCATGCAGAAATGCATGTGAAGAACGCTTCACATCCGCATGTCCCTGGCAGGAAAAACACATGTACAATCCGCATGTACAATCCGCATGCGTTTTTTCTGCCAGGGAGATGCAGAAACGCTCAGGAAAAATCGGGAGCATTTCTGCATCGTGGGCACATACAGTTATATGAAAAAGTTTGGGCACCCCTATTAAACTTAAGCTTAATGTTTTATAAAAATTGGTGTTTTTGCAACAGCTATTTCAGTTTGATATATGTAATAACTGTTGGACACAGTAATGTTTCTGCCTTGAAATGAGGTTTATTGTAGTAACAGAAAATGTGCAATCTGCATTCAAACAAAATTTGACAGGTGCATAAGTAAGGGCACACTTATCATTTTCTTGTTTTAAATACTCCTACCTACTTTTTACTGACTTACTAAAGCACTTTTTTTGGTTTTGTAACCTCATTGAGCTTTGAACTTCATAGCCAGGTGTATGCAATCATGAGAAAAGCTACTTAAAGTGGCCACTTGCAAGTTGCTCTCCTGTTTGAATCTCCTCTGGAGAGTGCATCATGGGCTCCTCAAAACAACTGTCAAATGATCTGAAAACAAAGATTATTCAACATAGTTGTTCAGGGGAAGGATACAAAAAGCTGTCTCAGAGATTTAACCTGTCAGTTTCCACTGTGAGGAACATAGTAAGGAAATGGAAGAACACAGGGACAGTTCTTGTTAAGGCCAGAAGTGGCAGGCCAAGAAGAACATCAGAAAGGCAGAGAAGAAGAATGGTGAGATCAGTCAAGGACAATCCTCAGACCACCTCCAGAGAGCTGCAGCATCAACTTGCTGCAGATGGTGTCACTGTGCATCGGTCAACTATACAATGCACTTTGCACAAGGAGAAGCTGTATGGGAGAGTGATGCGAAAGAAGCCGTTCCTGCAAGCACGCCACAAACAGAGTCGGCTGAGATATGCAAAAGCACATTTGGAGAAGCCAATTTTTTTTTGGAAGAAGGTCCTGTGGACTGATGAAACCAAGATTGAGTTGTTTGGTCATACAAAAAGGTGTTATGCATGGTGGCAAAAAAACACAGCATTACAAGAAAAACACTTGTTACCCACAGTAAAATTTGGTGGAGGTTCCATCATGCTTTGGGGCTGTGTGGCCAATGCCGGCATCGGGAATCTTGTTATGCAGAGGAACAATTACAATGTTCTGGAATGGCCATCCCAGTCCCCAGACCTGAATATCATTGAACATCTGTGGGATCATTTGAAGAGGGTTGTCCATGCTCAGCGACCATCAAACGTAAGTGAACTGGAATTGTTTTGTAAAGAGGAATGGTCAAAAATACCTTCATCCAGGATCCAGGAACTCATTAAAAGCTACAGGAAGCGACTAGAGGCTGTTATTTTTGCAAAAGGAGGATCTACTAAATATTAATGTCACTTTTCTGGTGAGGTGCCCATACTTATGCACCTGTCAAATTTTGTTTGAATGCAGATTGCACATTTTCTGTTAGTACAATAAACCTCATTTCAAGGCAGAAACATTACTGTGTCCAACAGTTATTACATATATCAAACTGAAATAGCTGTTGCAAAAACACCAATTTTTATAAAACATTAAGCTTAAGATTAATAGGGGTGCCCAAACTTTTTCATATAACTGTAGCCTTAGATGAAACAGGTATTTTATCAAAGTTGCAGCTTGCAGACCAGTAAGTGACACATAGATCCTGCTGCTCTAAGATGGGGTAACAAAAACCTGCTGATAAACTCCCTTTAAATAGTGTGGGTGATTTTACGTGAGAAATCACCCACGTTACCAAGGTACTGTCAAAACAAAAGAATGTCAGGAGTAATAGTCAACTACATCTTTCCATGTAAAAATAGGAGGGATGACAAAAAAGCTGGAGGCTCGAGCTTGTACTCTCATATGTTATTTTGAAATTTCAAGATATATAGATATAGAAGAAATAAGTAAGTTGATTTCACTAATACTTAAATAAAACTATACGAAGCCATAGAAAAATTTCATGTAGTATATGCTTTGCTTTCCATGTTCTGTTCATCGTAAAAGAGAAAATATACGCACAGTCATACATCATAGCAGCAGATAAATGTGCTGCCAACCTTCAGAGATGGTTAGTGACCTGTCTGTCCATTCAAGTTATAGTTTAATAAAGAATGCGCTGTATATTACAGATGCAATGTTATGGTGTGAGAAGAAATCAGACAATGAGCAGGAACCGGGTAATGTACTTAGCATGGTACCAGCAGAACAGCGTGCCACCCAGAAGTAAATAATGTGATGATTAATACAGCTCTATAGCAGGAAAAACTTACCTACTCTATATGGAGAAAGGTAAAAGAACACCTACACATTACACCTCCAGGAGCATTTGACATCCCATTATAAATCCATAGACATTAATATGGAGTCCCCCACCTCCTTTGCTGCTAAAACAGCTACCACTCTTCTGCAAAGGATTTCTGCAAGATTTTGGAGGTGCCTGTGGGAATTTGTGTACATTCATTCAGAAGAGCATTTGTGAGGTCAGATACTGATGTTAGACAAGATAACCTGGCTCACAGTCTCCATTCTAGTTCATCGAAAAGGTGTTTGATGGGGCTGACGTCAGGTCTCTTTGCGGTCAGTCAAGTTCCTTCACACCAAACTCCCCCAACTATGTCTTTATGAACCTTGCTTTGTGCACTGGGGTATAGTCATGCTGGAACAGGGAAGGGCCTTCCCAAACTGTTCGCATAAAGTTGAAAGCTACAATTGTCCCAAATGTCTTGGAAAGCAAAAACATTAAGATTTCCCATTATGAAACTAAGGAGCCTAGAAAAAACACCATAGCAATATCCCCCTTCAAAAAACGTTTCCAGTTGGCACTATGCAGTCAGGCAGGAACGTTCTCCTGACATTCGCAAACCCAGAATTGTTTATTAGACTGAACAGTTGTTTATTAGACTGAACATCCCATTAAACACCTGTGGAGAGATCTTAAAATTGCTTTGGGAGAAAGCTCCTTCAAATATGAGAAACCTGGAGTAGTTTGCAAGAGAAGAGTGTGTGACGCCCTCCCTGAGCGTTGGGGTTTTACTCAGTGCCGGGCCAATGTATGGTGGTTGTGTGGGATGTTGTCGTGGCCGTGACCCGGTCCGTGCCCAGGGCTGTCACATGAAAAATGGGCTTTGGATGAGTGGTTGTTCAACTACGCCACCTGTGGTTTCCGGTGAAGGCCACCAGCGCTGCAACAGTCCTCTGAGGCTGATGTTCTGGCAGCTTGGTTGGTACTACTCCCCACAGGCGGAGTAGGCCTCAGGGCAGTGTGGAAGATCTGGAGAGTTGGAGAGGGTGCAGTGCCGGGCAGGAATGAACAAGCGGAGGCAGTAGGTGAAGTCATCCAAGCTTTACTCACTTTGGTGAAGTAGCAGCTGCAAAGCTTCTCTCTGCTTCTCGCTGCGTACTGCGGGCACCAGGAAGGGGGTTCAGCACTTCCCAGGTAGATCAGGAGCACCTGTCAAGACCCCACTGGTGTGTTCCTCTCCTTAGTAAGTTCTCCCACTGGGTCCTTTCCTGACTGTGCGTGGTATGAACGTGGTGTAAGGCTGGTGTTAGAACTCTCCTGTTAGGTTTTTTTTAGTTTGCTGGTCACATGACCATTTTTGCCTATTTAATCCGGCTCCGCCCTCCTGGTCTTGCTGGACTTCATTGTATTTACTACTCTTGAGCTAGCTTGGTGCTCTGTTGCCGTTCTCTGTTAGTTTTGCTAGGTCTTCTGACCTCTATGCTTTTTGTTGTGTGTTTGTCTTTTGACTGCTACTATTTCTGCTAGGAGGTGTCCAACTTATCCCAGTCCCTAGTTCTTGTAGGGATCCCTCCCACACATCTATAGGTCTTCGTTCAGACTAGCCGAGGACTTTAGCGGGTCTGATCGCAGGATCAGGTTCCCCGTTACATCGTAGGGATCTAGTTTAGTTCTATTGTAGGGATAGTTCTCCTGTCTTTCCTTAGTCCCTGTAGCAGATCATAACAGTAAGTCCAGCCAGAAAAAGAAAAAAAAAAAATTTTCTCTAAGGAAAGACCTCCAGTTTTCCATCATGGTCTCGGTTCAAGATTTGGCTCAACGCTTGCAGGGACTCTCTCTGGAGGTGGCCAAGCTCCAACAACACGTGAGTAGCTGTTCTGGAGCACATTTTGTGGAACCAAAGGTACGTCTGGCTGATTTATTTTTTGGCGAACAACAAGATTTTTTTTCTTTTAAAAATGCTTGTTTATTGTATTTTCGTTTGAGACCCGGATCCTCTGGTGATGAATCACAGCGCATAGGGTTCATAATGTCACTTTTGCGCAAAGATCCTCAGGGATGGGCCTTCTCTCTCCAACCTAGTGATCCATGCTTTAGATCAGTGGATAGTTTTTTTTCTGCTTTGGGTTTGTTGTATGATGATCCTGATCGTGTCTCATCTGCTGAGTCTGAATTAAGACGTTTGAGGCAGGGATCAGATAATGTGGAAAAATATTGTTCTCACTTCCGTCGGTGGTCTGCCCAGGTGGGGTGGAACGATTCAGCTTTGAAAAGCTTGTTTCTTGCAGGGCTAGGTGAAAGGGTTAAGGATTTACTGATTGCTTATCCCACACCTGGAAACTTGCAGGAGGCTATGCAATTAGCTATACGGGTGGACAGGAGACTGCGTGCAAGGGTTAATGAGAGCAAATCCTCTGCTATGTCAGCTCCGAGTCTTGAGAGGGTCTGTGCTGACAATGGAGAGCCGATGGAGATTGGGGCGATGCCACCCTGCTCTCAGGAAAAAGATCGCAGGCTTTCTGAAGGCTTGTGCTTCTATTGCGGAAATTCTGGTCATTTTATTAAGAACTGTGTGCTTCGTTTGAAGAAAGAAAAAAAAATGGTCAGTTATGCCCGTATTGCCTGTTTAAATTCTAAGGGAGTATTCCTATCTGCCACTACTGCTGCTCAGGATGAATTAATTGAATTTCGGGTATTTGTGGATTGTGGTTCTACTCTGAATGTGATTGATGGGGGAAAAACTTAGATTAGAACCTAAAACTTTGTCATCCCCTATTGCTGTGGTTTCTGTTGATGGCTCTCCCTTGAAGAGTGTTACTCATAAGGTCTGTGAATTTCCCCTCACTATTAATGGTATTCACCAAGAAAATTTGGATTTGGTGGTATTGGATAATTTGCCTTCTCCAGTAATATTGGGGTTACCCTGGTTAAAATTGCACAATCCTGTACTGGATTGGTCTACCAATGAAATTAAGTCCTGGAGCCCTAAGTGTTATGACAAGTGTTGTAACGGACGTATTGCTGCTGTGGATAAAGGGGAATTGCCTGTACCTATTCAGGATTTTTGGAGAGTTTTTTCTGAGGAGGAGTCACAAATTTTACCTCCCCATAGAGACTATGATTGTACCATTGAATTTGTCCCTGGAGCGACTCTTCCTAAAAGTCGTTTATTTAATCTTACTATTCCTGAGAGAAAGGCTTTGGAGGAATACATACAGACAAGCTTGGCCGCCGGTCATATTAGGCCTTCCAAGTCTCCTGTGGCTGTTGGATTTTTTTTTGTAAAAAAAAAAGATGGCGGTTTACGTCCTTGTCTGGACTTTCGTGAGATTAATAAAATTACTGTACGCAATCCTTACCCACTGCCATTGATTCCTGATTTATTTAACCAGTTAGTGGGGGCCAAGTGGTTCTCTAAAATTGATCCCCGGGGGGCATACAATTTGTTGCGCATGAAGGAGGGTGATGAATGGAAGACTGCTTTTAACACTCCTGTGGGTCATTTTGAGAATCTGGTTATGCCTTTTGGTCTTACCAATGCTCCAGCATTTTTTCAGAATCTTATTAATGACATCCTTAGACCTTTAATCGGCAAAAATGTGGTTGTGTATTTAGATGACATTCTGATTTATTCGCCTGATCTGGAGTCTCATTGGCGGAGCGTACGTGAGGTATTACAGTTATTAATGGACAATTCGCTTTTTGCTAAGCTGGAGAAATGTGAGTTCGCTGTACAGAGAATTAGTTTTTTGGGCTACATTATCTCCAGTGAAGGTTTTGAGATGGACCCGGTTAAAGTTCAAGCTGTGCAGGAATGGCCTAGGCCTATTGGTTTGAAATCGATACAGAGGTTTTTGGGTTTCGCCAATTATTACAGAAAATTCATAAAAAATCTTTCTATTATTGTCAAACCGCTGACCGATCTCACCAGGAAAGGTGCTAATGCGGTTCAGTGGACTTCTGAGGCCATTGAAGCTTTTGTGTTTCTAAAGGAGAGGTTCAGCTCTGCCCCCATCCTTATGCAGCCTGATGTGACTAAGCCGTTTTTGGTTGAGGTTGATGCTTGTTCGGTGGGGGTCGGTGCGGTGTTGTCTCAGGAAAACAAGGATGGAGTACATCCCTGTGCCTTTTTTTCAAAAAAATTTTCTGAGACTGAACTTAATTACGATATTGGTAATCGGGAATTGCTGGCGATTAAACTCGCATTTGAACACTGGCGTCACCTCTTGGAAGGTGCTGAATTTCCCATTCAGGTTTTCACTGATCATAAAAATCTGATCTATCTTGATGCTGCCAAGCGCTTGAATGCCCGTCAGGCTAGGTGGGCACTTTTTTTCTCGCGGTTTAATTTTTCCGTTACTTACATCCCGGGTACCAAGAATGTTAAAGCGGATGCTTTGTCTCGCAGCTTTTCTCCCATGGTCGGTGTTGAGGAGGAAGAGGAGAGCATTTTACAAGAAGGTGTTGTGATTGCTGCTTTGGACTCCGTTTTGGAGGATGAGATTCTTAAAGCTCAGGAGAATGCCCCATCTAACACTCCCCATGGGAGGTTGTTTGTGCCTAGGACCTTTAGGAGAGATTTGTTTGTTGAGTGTCATGAGTCTCGGTTGGCAGGTCATCCAGGAATTTCTGAGACCAAGAGACTTGTGGGTCGCAGTTTTTGGTGGCCTGGATGGCAGAAGGAAGTCATTAAGTGGGTGCGCCAATGTACTTTGTGTGCTAGATCCAAGTCTTCGCATGCTCCTGCTGCGGGGTTGCTTTGCCCTCTGGAGGTTCCTAGTGCACCTTGGACACATCTGGCTATGGACTTTATTACTGACCTTCCCCCCTCTGAAGGTTTCACGGTCATCTGGGTGGTCGTGGACCGTTTTAGCAAGATGTGTCACTTGGTTCCCTTCATCAAACTGCCTTGCGCTAAGACACTCGCTAAGGCCTTTGTCAAGGAAATTGGCAGACTACATGGTGTTCCTACTGACATTGTTTCTGATAGGGGACCTCAGTTCGTGGCTCGTTTTTGGCGTGCCTTTTGTGACAGGTTGGGAGTTCATTTGTCGTTTTCATCTGGATATCATCCTGAGTCTAATGGCCAGACAGAAAGGAAGAACCAGGATGTTGAGCAGTTCTTGCGTTGTTTTGTGGCAGACAATCAAGAGGGGTGGTCTGAGTTTCTGCCACTTGCTGAATTTGCTCTTAACAACCATACATCCTCTTCTGCTGGGTGTTCGCCTTTTTTTTGTTGTTCTGGGAGACATCCGTCTTTTGGGTCATTCTCCAAATTGGTTTCGGCTGTGCCTGAGGAGGAGAGTTTTTCCGGTGATTTGGAGAGAGTTTGGATGGATGTGCGTGGTAATCTTCAGGAGGCTAACAAAAAATCTAAGAGGTACTTTGATAGGAAACGGCAAGAGGTTTTGTTTGCTGTTGGTGACATGGTTTGGTTGTCCTCTAAGAATCTGCGATTGAGGATTCCTTCTAAAAAATTGGGTCCCAAGTTCGTAGGGCCCTTTAAGGTGCTTCAGATAGTTAACCAATCTGCTGTTAGGTTGGAGGTTCCTACGTCCTGGATGATTAACCCGGTGTTTCATGTTTCTCTGTTGAAAAAGGCTGATGTGTCGGATGGTGACGCCTCTGCCACTGTTCCTCCGGTGGTGGAGGACGGGGAATATGAAATTTCCCGCATCCTAAATTCTAGACGGTATAGAGGGAGTTTGCAGTATCTCGTCGCTTGGAAGGGTTTCGGACCTGAGGATAACTCATGGGTGAGGGCGGATGATGTTTCTGCTTCCAGACTTGTCAGAGCGTTTCACAGGAGGTTTCCTGGTAAGCCTGGGCCTAGGGGATCCGGAGGATCCTCTTAGAAGAGGGGGTACTGTTAGAACTCTCCTGTTAGGTTTTTTTAGTTTGCTGGTCACATGACCATTTTTGCCTATTTAATCCGGCTCCACCCTCCTGGTCTTGCTGGACTTCATTGTATTTACTACTCTTGAGCTAGCTTGGTGCTCTGTTGCCGTTCTCTGTTAGTTTTGCTAGGTCTTCTGACCTCTATGCTTTTTGTTGTGTGTTTGTCTTTGACTGCTACTATTTCTGCTAGGAGGTGTCCAACTTATCCCAGTCCCTAGTTCTTGTAGGGATACCTCCCTCACATCTATAGGTCTTCGTTCAGACTAGCCGAGGACTTTAGCGGGTCTGATCGCAGGATCAGGTTCCCCGTTACATCGTAGGGATCTAGTTTAGTTCTATTGTAGGGATAGTTCTCCTGTCTTTCCTTAGTCCCTATAGCAGATCATAACAGCTGGGTCCCACTGGGTAAACGCGGATTGAGAGATACAGGTGGCGACTCCGCTCCGTCCGTATCCCCCTGGGATCCACTAAGCCTCCGGGCTTTTCTGACTGAGACGTGAAGTGACAAAGTCAGATATCGGGGGCCGGTTACCCCTCTTGCGGCAGGAGTCCCTCTGGCTAGGCCAGAGTGAAGAATACAGTTGGCGACTCCGCTCCGTCCGTACCCTCCTGGGATCTTTTCGCCTGTGGAGCCTAACTCCTCTGCTCCCCTCCAAGGCCTTCTTAGAACAGGACCCTGACCGGGCAGAGACACTTGTTAACTCAGACCCGCTCCTCGTCTGATTGATTGCAGTTATTTATTCCAAGGGGTGTGCAACCAATTATTAAGTTGAGGGTGCCAATAGTTTTGTCCGGCCCATTTTGGGGGTTTTGTGTGAAATTGTGTTGCCTTTTTTTCCTATTTTTTTTGTGTTGTTCCAATACACGCAAAGGAAATAAACATGTGCATAACAAAACATTTGTAATTGCAATAATTTTCTGGGTGAAATACTTAATTTTCTGGAACAAGTTCAAGGATGTCAACACTTTCGGCCATGACTGTGTGTAGCTGACTGCATCCTCCTACCATGATCATGATTATTTGTTTCAATGATCAGTGAATTGTTTGTTCACATTTCTCTATAAAAATCCATAACTGATTTAATTACACTTGTACCCTTGCTATATTCACAACATGGAAGCCATTAGACTTAAAACCAGAACTGTCTCTGACCAAATAATGATTTTATCTAAAAATAAGCATTTGAAGCATTTGACATGTTTACTTGAGAAATAGGGAACCCACATTAGTAATTAGTTTCACACTAATTGAATATTATGAGCGGTATAAGATGTATGTTTATGAAATGGATGATTTGATGCCAGTCTCCATCGTGTGATCAACTGCTTGGGCCAGCAAAAAAACTGATGCCCTAAACTGCAGATTACAATGTTCAGGTGCCATTTGGAATAAGCAGCCAAGAGCGCAGTGTGGGGGCTTAGGACGGAGTCTTTATTTTATGAAATTTAGTTAAAGAGGACCTGTCATGATTCTGGCTGATCTCTCATAGAGAACAAAGGCTGAGCAAAGCATTCCTGTGTATGGGGGAGTCGAGAGAGATAGCTGCTAGCCAACAAAAAATTGGCTAAAAACTATATAATATGTACAGCCAGCTTTCGAATATGTAAGGAAATGGACATATTGCCCACGTCTCCCCTTGAAGAACAAGTGTAATGTTATATTGTGTAATATGAATAGTGATAAGCGTTAATGATATTTATATGTGGAATAATCTGTATTGTTAGTGACAAAGCTGTGTTCCGCCCAGCAACAGGTAGTTAACAGGGACAGTTAGAGTTAAGTTTGGGACTAGCCCAGAGTGGGAGGGGATAAGCTGAAGGAACAAAGACAGTTTCATGTCAGAGCATCAGATGGAGCCCAGTATGCGTCTGAAGTAGACCTAAGGTCTAGACAGTAGTAGTGCCACAGGACATGGGTATCCTGATGTGAGGGGAGACCAACACGGTAGTTAGTGTGAACCAGAACCAAGAGGAAAGGAGACCCAACGGAACGACAAAGAGGCTAATTGGCGTTGGGTCCCAGGAGAGAGAAAGCGAGAAGAAAAGAGTGTGCCCTGGGCGGGAGTTCCAGAGCGTCAGTGACAGAGAAGCTAAGTACTGGCCATACTGGCAATATACTTCCCTAGAGGGGAAAGAAGATGCGGATCCACAGGTTGAGAATTGGACTCTTGCTAATTGGACTGTAGTACTGAGCAGGGTTGTGATGAAGTAGAGAGGAACAATGATGATAAAGGACAAGCGAGTAAATAGGAGGAAATTGAAATTGTGTGTGGAAAATGCTACGTATTGTGAAGGAAACGTTCTTCAAGAAATGTACCCACTATCTATTGTATATAATCCCCAAAACCTAAGATAAAATCAAAGTGAGCAAATACCCTGCAGTAAATAAATAAATAGCTATAGTGCCTGAAAATAACATAGGGTGCTTGGTTAACTCTTGTTATCAAAAAAATGTAAAAGCCATCCCACCATGTCACGGTGACCCTATTCGGGACGGTAAGCGGGAAGCTAACCTCTAGTATTAAAACCTTACCATATGTGAAATTACATAAATGTGAATAAGGGCTGACTAGGACCGAGACCCCAACTTAGTAATGGACACCCAGCAATGGGGAGCTATATAAATGTAATGCCCAGCTCAAGTAAAAGGGAGGCCATGTCCTTATTTGTACAGATTTCTTTAGGTTTTTGTATATAATCCACACCAAGTTATCGTTCAGCAAAAAGTTTATCTTTGACTGGTGGTCTCTCTCCTTGAACTGTAAAACATCTGGTCCTTGCCAAACAAAGTCAATGGTAACATGCAGCCTGCAAAGGCATAGCACCCCCATAGCACAAGTTTGCACACCGAGCCAGGGCCCCCACCTTCCTGTAACGTGCTGAGGAGCAAGGAGTGTAACGTGGCGTGGGGTGGTAGCCGTGGGTATGTAAGGTCCCCCAGCAAGGTAGTCGTGGGTGAGCTGTGGCCCCTGCTCGCTCTGGCACCCCACAGACAAGGTGTGTCCTGCCTCTGATGTGCTGCAGTGTATGTGGTACTTTCCACTTACTTCAGACCAGCCAGTTTCTTCTGTCTCCAGACATTTCTCTTCTGGAACCAGGGCAGCAATAAATCAGAGGACATGAGGTTCATAACCATAACTGGGACTTTACTTGGGGAAGAAGAATATGTACAATATTTACAGGCAGATATAATGGATAAGGCCCAACGGGTTGTCATCTTTCCCACAGGCACTTGATACAACTTCATCCCTGGTTCCCTCTTTAAGTGAAGCATCTCTATTGCCTTATTCTCTAGCCCTAGAGAATCTTCCTCACCAATGACAGTATATCCGGATCCTAGTTCTCCCCACATCTTATGTTTGAGTCCTGACTGCTTCTGCAGCCTGCAGACAGAATGTGCCCCCGGGTCCTCAATGACTCTCTTGAGTTTCCCAGACCATCTAAGGGGACTCTTGTGGAGGGATTCTTCTCTCTTGTGATTTGCTGTCCGAGATACGGGGCCCACGTCTGCCCTTGCAGCCAGCATACGGAGCTTGTCTGGCCTGTCCCAGGTACTACACAACACTGAACTCTCACTTCCTGGTACTGGAACCTAATCAGAGATTTTCCTAATGTGCCCACCTTCTATGGGCTGTCATCACACAATTAACCCCTTCATTGTCCTTCCTGTCTGCAATACTACTGGCAGACTTAACCTGTCATCTGCACCTAGGACAGTGGCATCTTGTGGCTGGTTACCAATACTACAGCCCACAAGGAAACACATCAGGGGCAGAGCACTTATTCACATCCTGTGGCCAACCATAGCACTGGGTTCCCCTTTACTCTACTGGGCTGGATTATCACAGCTAACCCCTTAACTGGACCTAACTGCAGCCCAGATAGATCTAAACGTTGGGAACATACTCTTTAACCCTTTTGATGCCAGAGGGAAACTACTTACTTCTCCACTACTACAGGTACACATCTCATTCCTTCACAATACGCAGCATTTTCCACACACAGTTTCAATTCCTTCTCATTACGTCTTGGAGTTATAAACTCTGGGCTGTACTGCTATGTGTCCTCTCCTGGGACCCGTCTCCAATTAACCACTCTGTCCTTCCGTTGGTTCTCCTTTCCTCTTGGCTCCGGTTCCCCTCACTTCAGGACACCCACGTCATGCAGCACTACTACTGTCTAGACCAGTGATGGCGAACCTTTTACACACCGAGTGCTCAAACTGCAATCTCAAACCCACTTATTTTTCGCCAAGTGCCAACATGGTAAATTAACCTGAATACTGAGGTTTTAGTTTAGAAAAAACAACTCATACAGAGAGCAGGCGAGGGCAGCATAAAGTAGCCACAGAAAGGAGCAGGGGCATGAGACTGCTGAAATAAAGAATGTGCTCACTCCCAATCCTTGTATGTATACTGCCCCCAATCCATGTATATATGCTGCCACCAATCCGTGTATGTATGCTGCCCCCAATCCATGTATATATGTTTGCTGTCCCCAATCCATGTATATATGCTGCCCCCAATCCTTGTATGTATGCCTGCCCCCAATCCTTGTATGTATGCCTGCCTCCAATACTTGTATGTATGCCTGCCCCTAATCCATGTATATATGTATGCTGCCCCCAATCCATGTATATATGCCTGCCCCCAATCCATGTATATATGTATGCTGCCCCAATCCATGTATATATGTATGCTGCCCCCAATCTATGTATATATGTATGCTGCCCCCAATCCATGTATATATGCCTGCCCCAATCCATGTATGTATGCTGCCCCCAATCCTTGTATGTATGCCTGCCCCCAATCCATGTATGTATGCTGCCCCGATCCATTTATATATGCCTGGCACCAATCCCTGTATGCATGCTGCCCCCAATCCTTGTATGTATGCCTGCCCCCAATCCTTGTATGTATGCCTGCCCCCAATCCATGTATATATGCTGTCCCCGATCCATGTGTATATATGCCTGCCCCCAATCCTTGTATGTATGCTGCCCCAATCCATGTATGTATGTCTGCCTCCCCCAATCCATGTATGTATGCATGCTGCCCCCAATCCTAGTATGTATATCTGCCTCCCCCAATCTTTGTATGTATGCTGCCCCCAATCCTTGTATGTATGTCTACCTCCCCCAATCCATGTATGCATGCTGCCCCCAATCCTTGTATGTATGTCTGCCTCCCCCAATCCATGTATGTATGTATGCTGCCCCCAATCCTTGTATGTATGTCTGCCTCCCCCAATCCTTGTATGTATGCTGCCCCCAATCCTTGTATGTATGTCTGCCTCCCCCAATCCATGTATGTATGTATGTATGCTGCCCCAATCCTTGTATATATGTCTGCCTCCCCCAATCCTTGTATGTATGCTGCCCCCCATCCATGTACTGTATATGCTCCCCCCCCTGCCGGCACCGCTATTCATCGCATATAGAAAAAAAAAACCTCACCTTCCTTCCTCTCCCGCGCTGCATCCTCTCTTGTAGCCGGCAGCTGATTTCAGCGTCCTAGCGACGGGGGCGCATGATGTCACTGTTATGCGCCCAGTCGCGTGTACTCTGACCTCAGCTGCTGGCCTCTGATTGGCCAGCAGCGTGTATAGCGGCGCACCTGCCTGGCATTTCGTGTGCTGCAATACACTTCAGCTAGGTGTGTGTCAGAGAACACACATCTAGCTGAAGTAGGGACTGGCGTTGGCACTTGGCGGGTTCAGAGTACTCAACCGCCGGGCCCGATACAGGAGCGCAAGTCCTGTGGCGATGGCGCTCGTGCCCTTAGGGAGGGCTCTGCATGCCCCCTCTGGCACACGTGACATAGATTCGCCAGCACTGGTCTAGACCGTAGGTCTACTTCAGATGCATACTGGGGCCTATCTGCCGTCCTGACATGAAACTGTCTCTGTTACTTCAGGTTAAGCCCTCCCACTCTGGGCTAGTCCCAAACTTAACTCTATCTGTCCTAGTTAAAGGGAATCTATCAGCAATTTTTTTGCTACCTCATCCAAGAGCAGCATGATGTAGGCAAAGAGAAGCTGAATCCAGCGATGTATCACTTAGTTTACTGGGTACAGCTGTTTTGATACAATCCAAGCTTTTAGATTTAGAATGAAACAGAGTTAAGAGAGCTTACCCCGCCCACAACAGGCTCTGCATTTACAAATTCCATAGACAGTAAGGTGCTTAGTGATAAATCTTTCTGAGATAGTAAACAACAGCACGCACTTTCGACAAGTGACACATGTCTGAATTTTGTGTTTCAGAATCTGTCTCCTGCTGTCTTCAGATTACATGGTAAAAACCTGCTGACAGATTCCCTTTACCTTTTGCCGGGTAGAATACAGCTTCGACACTAACAATACAGATTATTACACATACAAACATCATTAATGCATATCACTATTCACATTACACAATACAACATTACACTTGTTGTTCAAAAGGAAACGTGGGCAATATGTCCATCTCCTTACAAAAACACTTTTCCATTCTTCTGTATTCCACCTGGAAATGTACAAATGATCATTATTAGAGATGAGCAAACCCGAATTTAAAAGTTCGGGGTTTGTATTGGATAGTTAGAGTCTGGTGCTAAATGCTTAACTTGGACTTCTCCCAGAAGTCTGTTGCAATGTTCAGAGTTCCAGGGGAAGTCCATTGCAGAGAGAGAGATTTTCCAGCTCAAAAATTTGGGTCCCCAAACTTCAATGAGGTTCAGGTTCTGGTTCCAGTTCGGGTACAGTTCTGGTACCCGAACCAAACTTAGGAATAAAGTTCGGGTCATGTGCCAGAACCTGAACTTCTACGGGTCCACGTATCCCTAACCATTATCATTCCACTTATCAACATGGTGTGTGTACACAGTCTTGCACTGTCAAAACTGATTGGAAAGTGCCTGGAAAGAGGAACCCATGATGTGGCAACCGCATATGACTGTAAACTACACCCACATATGGGAGCTAATTAGTGCAAGATACAAGTTTTCTGGTAAAAGCTAAGTGGGAGTGTGGGGGTAGATTTCGTAGGACCTAAGACTGTAGGGATATGATGTGGGATTTTTAAAAAAAATTTCCATAAGGAATGACACGGTGCATTCTTTAATGGTGAGTGTTGCATCTTTCCAGTCTTGATGAGAAGAAATGGAATTCCACATTGTGGTGGTAGAAATAATTTTTCCAAGTCATCCTTTATTAGAGCCACAATTCCATCCCTTAACGAGAGGCTGAATAAAGTTTCTTCTCTTAGGCTCACCTAGCGATTTGGATCCTCCAAGTCCAAGGTCCGGGTGGGCACACAGGCTACGGGCATTGGTGCAGCAGGCAGGTGAGGCACGTGGAAGACAGGTAGCTGAGGTACTGGAAGTCGGAGGCAGACAGGACTTGGGAACACTGATGTCTTAATACCAAGACACAAGTGTGTGTCTTGGTGAGGCTTTTATAGGCCCAGACAAATGATAACATGGGATCACGTCAGGCCATCTGCGAAGGTTGACGTGGAGCACAACAGAGTTTAGCAGACCATGGTGAGGGAAGCAAAACACAGATCTGGGACAGGTACGTAACAGCTTCAAAGTGTAAAATAAGCCACCTTCTAAGAATCAAACCAAAGTGGTGGAAATTTTCAATAAAAGTCATAATCATGGGATTGCAGAGGATGAATGTCACCTATAATTATAAAGAATTTATTAATTTATTGTGCCCTATCCGTAGAACTGCTGGTGCAGATAAATGGTCTATAAAAAAATATCCCAGCAAGCATCTCTTAATCTCCTTTATTTCTTTAATCCTATTTTAATCCTCATATTACAGTTAAAAATTTGAAATATGTAAAGAAATCGTATCTATGTGTCTAAAGAGCTCAGCCATGTCCTCTTCTTCACCGTCCTATCTCTTGTGGTAAGACAATTGGCTGCAGCAGGAGCCTCCACCTCCCCTTCTGCCCTGTCTGCAGTAGTACAAAAGATTGTTCAAACCCACCGGCAAACCTTTAGCCAATCAGTAACCAGGGATGGAACTGCTGTGTTCTCTGCAGGAATTTCTACCAGGCTGATTTAGGATTACACAGGCGGGGGCAGCACAGATGCAAAATACTGAAAGCAACTACTTACTAACCCACCAAGCATCCGTGGGGTGGCTGCCTAGTATTCTAATTGCACCCAGGTCTGCGTATTGTATCATTTTTGCAGGGTGCAGGCCGGGTTTTTCTAGTGGTGACTGGGTAATATGTGGTGTCTGGCCTGTGGGTGCATATATGGTATTGGCAGCCCACCTGATTTAATAGTAAGTGCATTGATAATAGCCTGTTATACGGATAAAGGCGCATCTCACGTAATGGTGTGAATGACATCCTATGCAGACCTGTGTGCAATTAGAATACTAGGCAGTCACCCCACAGATGTTTGGTGGGTTAGTAAGTGGTTGTTTTCAGTCATTTGCCCCCGCCTTTATCATGGGGAACCTGATGCATCCTGTTTGTGCGTTTGTGTCTGGACATGTGATTGCAAATATGGCTGCTTTTTCTCTCTTTCGGGGATGTTTTTATTGACTTTTAGTCCTTTTTTTAGTGAATTGTTTTAGGATGACTCTGCAGACTATCAAACAGACAGGACAACTATATTTCTTGATTAATTTAAAGGGGTGGTCTGAAACTAAAATGTATTTTAATCCTAAATGTCTATTTATTTAATATCATGATCTAATCTCTTTTCTAATATACTTTAATTAAAAAGTCCCTATCGTTCCCTCACTACTCTATGTAAGCTCTTTATTATGATTTTTTTTTTACTACTTCCTGCATGATGACATTTCGTTCGAGAATCCCAGTGCATTCTGGAATACTAAAAGAGTCGTCATCAGGGAGCAGAGACTGCAGTTGCTGCTTCTGCCCCCACCATGATATGAAGCATCAAGAGTGACATCTGTTTTAGTGTCTGAGCTAGTCCCTGCTCTACTGAGCATTCACCGGTTGTCAATTCCTATGGATTCTCAGTAGGATCTTGTCACTGTGCACTACTCTTCTCAGTGCACAGTGACAGTGTGCTCTCTCCCAGCTGTGATGAGAAGGGACTAGCCGGCAAGAGATTACACTGTCAGTGCAAATTGTAAGGAGAGAACGAGCAGAGATCAGTCGACGGTCTCTGAGAAGAATAGTGTGCAGTGACAAGATCTACTGAGCATACGTCGGAATTGACTACTCTCAGTAGAGCAGGGACTAGCCCACCCTTGAAACGGACGGCACTGATGATGCTTTGCTTCTGGGTGGGGGCAAAGGCTGTGCCAGTGACCCTCGATGACAACTTGTTTGAGTACCCCAGCAACAAAGCGTCATCACAAAGGAAGTAGTAAAAAAAAAAAAAAATAGCTTAGTGACGGAACAATAGGGACTTTTTAATTAAAGTATGTTAGAAAAAAAAGTTAAATTATGACATTAAATATTTAGAGATTTTGAATCAAAATACATTTTAGTTTCAGACCACCAAAACGTTCGTTCTTAAGGTGAGTGTTTCTTTAAATGTTAATCTCTCTCCAAACTTAAAAATAACTAAAGCCAAGACGTTCTTCTATCACAAAACGGAATAAACAAGCTAAAATATGACTGTAGTTTACCAGAGATCAATGACCTTATTAGCCTCAATCACAGGTTCTGGATGGAGAGTAGCTGGAAAGGAAACTACTGCAATTGATGGCAGCTCTGAGCCGGTGCTCCTGTAACCTTAGCCCTGTGTAAACCATGAACTGGGTGATGAACTGGTGGAGTCCAGGAAAGCTGATTTCAGCAGACTTCCTCTAATAGCTGAGATATAAGCAGGACATCCTGTTTGCTGCAGCTAGGAAAGCCTTTTATATTCATTGTTAACGGAGTTCAGACACTACAGTCAAATAGTGATTAATGTGTCTCCATAGCTACCAACAAAGGAATGTGCGCTTTCCAGGGCAGAGTTTTGTTCTCTTTCTTCTTTTTTTTCCCACCTAAACATAAAAAGCATAAAATAGTCTTCTAATAATATATCTTACATTATCATTTTTAATCGCATAGTTTTCAATGTATTCAGCACAGAAATAGAGACCTCTTCACTGTAACCAATTAGAGCAATTGGAGGAGGCTTCATCTTCAGCAAATTCCCAAGGGTTGTCCCACTTTGCAAACAATCTACTCCTCAAGGGGAATACAACAATGGTGTATAGGCTGTGAGCGGACGGCTATGTCACTTGTCCATTCCTGCATTTTGTTTTCTTTCCCGTCTAATTCCCAAAAAAGCCTCAACATCGGTAGAGACTTTCTAGAGTTAGGCAACTTGTAGAATACTACACTATTTAGTTTTTACCATTTACAAAACAATTTACTACAGTTGATTCTTAGCTGATGTGCTCCTCTGGAATATCTATACTGTTATGTGACTAAAGGTCTTGTCTTCTTATTTTTTGGAAAGATCCACCGAAAATCAACTGATTGATGGTATTCCAAGCTATCAGATGTTATCTGTGCTGAAAGCTGGCAGCAAATGCTCAGTTCCCTGGCAGCGCCATCACTGGGGAAATGAAGATATACATTATTTCCCTACTGTTGTAAACATGCCGTTATTACCCCATTACTAAAGAAAAAACTGTTTTGACCCATCCTGTACTGCTGGCGACTGATTTGCCTCTAATCTCCTGGATCGCTAGATCTATTCTCGCCTAATCAACTGTCTCTCTGCTAACTCTCTTTTCGACCCCTTACAATCTGACTGCTACCCCTGGAAAAGTTTCAACTTTAAAATGATCTTCTTACGATTAAAACTAATTGCAGCTACAGTCTGTTGATACATACTCTCTGCAGCATTTTACACTGTGGATCACCAAACTTCTACTCAATATGTTCAGCTCTCTTACCCTTACAGGGTTGTCCCATCTCGGCGGGTTATCATCTATTTGGGGGACAGGTGATAATAACTTGCTGATCACGGTTCTCTCCACTGATCCTAAAAAATTATTATTTGTTTAAATGCCTACTTAGAATACAACATCGACGTACACCATCTATTCATTGCCTATGGTAATATCTTAGGTAGCCTAGTACAGCTCTTGACTATCTCTAGCAGTCCCATTAAGCTGTAGTGGAGTGATATTGGGTGTGCATGGCTACTACTCTGAAGGGCATTTCAGACCTGGCTTATTTGCTTATTCTTATTTGCTGGCCCTACTTGTTATCCTTTCTCCTTGTTATTGGGGTTCCTCAAAGTCCAGTCATAGATTCTCACATCTTTATTCCCCACTTAGCCCCTATTGGATAAACTATGAGCAATTTTGGTTTTCCGTGCCATTACCATAAATTAGATGTTTCCATTTAACTGTGACAAACTACTGTAACTACTGGGCAACACAGCCACTGTCTTGGGGTCATATTTGATTGATCTTTTCCAAACCTCTGTAGTCAATCACTTGCATGCTTACAACTCAAAAATATCTCAAGAATCCACTCTCTTTTTATAGTTGGACTTCTGTAGGTCATTACTGATCGATCTTTCACTAAACTTTCCAAACAAGTTGTAGGAGATTGGAGACATCTCTCTGATTGCTTTCTCACTAAAAAGACCATGCCTTCTCAAATTTGTTCTGTCAGGACCTCACCGGTTAAAACATGGTGATACTGGGGTTTCACCAGCAGTCAAAATCAATGACAAAAGAGGGACATCCAACATGCCGCCTGTATCAGCCAACCTTCTCCCAGTATTAGCCATACACAAGGCTTACACCTCCATATTTTCTCTCATCTGAGAGAGTAGGACCGATTATGCAAATGACACTGTGATCAAATTCTGATCAGAGTGTGATCATAGTGCGATCTGATTTTCTTGTATGTGGAGAAGATGGAAAAAATAATGTCTCCATCTTCTCCATTCTGTTAATCAGTGAAAATCAGACTGCACTAAGATGTCACCCGTGTACAGTTTGATTTTTTTTCCACGGACTCATTGACTTGCATAGCTGAGTGCGATCCGATAATCGGATCCAACTTGGGCATGCTGCGATTTTTCCTCGGACAGACACTGTCCAAACAACAAAATCAGACGTGCGTGCCCCCATAGAACAGCATTCATCCAAGTGCGATCCGATAATTTGTCATACGGTCATCTGCACGAGTCCATGGAGTGGTCAATTCTTCCTGCATCCAGAAGAAAGTTGCCTTTCAGAACTTTATTTTAGAACTTTGTTTCTCTCTGGTTTCTTAGCTTGTTTTATTGACTGCATGTAACCTTTTCCCAAATGATACTTAAATATTATTGATATTACTCAGATCACGTTTGCTGAAAATGAGGACTCCACGTCTGCACTAGATTTGACCTCCAATAATTTTGTGCTGAGACTCGGCCAGCATAAAATAAATAGACATTGCAGTTTACTTATGACACGAGTCTAATGCTGAATGGACTTTAAATATTTGGACTTATTATTCACAGTGTCCAAGAGGAAGTTTACAAAAGCTAGAAAGATTCATAAGCACAGGAAAGGTAAACTGCCAGCATACAAATAGACTACCTAGTGACATCTGTAGCACCCTGAGGATTCGGCTGCTACAGGGGTATTGCACCTCAACCCAGAGGTGTGATATTCCACTCCCGGGTAAGGATGGAGTATGGATCTGAGCTCGGTAGGCTGCATGCACTACACACATCCCATTTCCGAGGAACAGACCAACGGTACTCCCACTTAGAAATGTGCAGGTACGACCGAGTCTGTTCCTGGCTGGAGTGGGAGGGGGGTGGTACATCCCAAGTAGTGTAGGGGCAGATAGGGGGAGCAGCCTGGGTAAAGATAGGAGCTCATTGGGTGCTGGTCACCTGAGCTCACACATAGAGGGTGTATATAAGGTGGGCACCATCAAAGATCAGGGTCAGTCTGTGAGTCTTTGCAGAGAAGTCAGAGGAAGAGGAGCAGAACAGCCCCAGAGAGAGAGAGAGGAGAAAGCAAGAGAGACCCAGAGGGGGAAACAGTAGAGAGGACTCTGAGACCCCAAATCCAATCCACGGGTGAAGAGTCGGCATCAGGGTACCGGAACCCAAGCTGGTGGGGGCAAAAACACACCCCAGCCAGAGACCGGAGGCCGTGGGCAGCGTCTGCCACGGCCACCCACCACATCCACCACGAAGGCATACCACGTGGAGGGTCAGGGAACCCAAGGCCAAGGGTCTCCCAACAGAAGGCCCGAGGGAGCTGGACCTGGGTGGATCAATAGTGGGGACGGCCAGAGAAAGGACAGAAGGAGAGCTCAGGGTCACGCTCCGGACTTGCTTGGGGGTTGGCTGGATCCAGGACCTGGTGGATGCAGCACGGCTCGGGAGGTCACTTGAAGCTGGAGTGACCGGAACATCAGCAGTGAGTAAATACCCTAAACTGCATAACCCGACTCTGTCTTCCTTTAACACCTATGCTGCACCACCACAACCCCCATCCTCTGCACCTGACCCCCTGAGGCTATACCCCACCCGTTGGGGGTTATACCATCACAAGCTGCACCTACACCATCAGCCTCAGCGGACCCTGCTGCAGCGGCGGCCATAGTGACCGCAATACGACGGGTGGCGTAGTCGACAATAAAGAACTTAATAACATCTGTAGGACTGCCACATACAACTGAGTTTGACACCCTGGGCATACAACTGAGTTTGACACCCTGGGCACGGACCGGGTCACAGCCACTCGGAAGACTACAACCCCCATCTGATCCGGCTCCGGATATTCCCCATAAAGAATATGGCCCAGGGGGCGCGTCACATCCATATCAATGCAAGCAAGAAAGACACACCGCAAATATTCAGCTACAACAAGCACAGGCTGCATCATGAATAAGTCACACCATGATAAAAGTGAATGATGACCTTGGCATACATGAAGAGAACAGATATGAGTAGCAATTAGACACGCCCCCAATGCACTTCCAGGCTAATTTGCATGTGGGTTCAAAGCTTGATTTCTAAGCGTCGCCACATCGGATTGCTACAAGACAGGTACAGTATTATTTTATTGTTGATTTATAACCTGCAACACACCCATAGCACTGATTCCTCCTGACATATATGTAGTCAGTAAATTTAGGCTTCCCTACAATTTTTTGCATTGTTAATAATATTGAATGACTGTTTTTCAAGTAACCTCCCCCTCCTTCACTTTGGATTTTCACAGTTGGATTTTGCAATGCATTGTTCATTATTTTGTTATCACTTACCATTTACAAATGACAGCGACGCCTCTAGTGGAGATCAGGTGCAGAGAATGTTACTTTCCTCACACAGCTGCTATGTGAAATGCAATGTGTATTAAAAGTAATTATCATGCACATGTACAAAGCTGCTACTATATAAAAAAAAAAAAACTAAATCATACCGTTGATTGTCATACAATCCAAGATTTGGAGCAGAGTCTTGTATTATGGTACTATGGCTTTAGTTTTAAAGGGGTCTTCTAGGACTTTAACGTTGATGCAATATCCTTAGGCTAGGTCATGAATGTCTGATCGGTGGGGGTGCGACACCTGGCACCCGTGTCGATTATCTGTTGTTGGCGGCGGCCGGAACTGCTCAGTTGTGGAGCTGCACAGCTCTGTCGATGGAATAGTGGCCACGGCCTGGTACTGTATATCCACCCCCTATTGATTTGAATAGGTGGCGAATATGCAGAAACTGTCCGCAGCCACTATACAGTCGACAGATCTCCGCAACTGAGCAATCCTGTCCGCCACCAACACTGGGAACGGCAGATCGGAGGGGGTTTCGGGTGTCACACTCCCACCAATCAGACATTGATGACCCATCCTAAGGATGCGCCATCAATGTTAAAGTCTTGGACAACTCCTTTGATTGCTTGTTTAAACAATCTTTGTATTCTGTTAGCCACTTTGGACTCTGGCAAAAAATACTGTGACAAGTTGCAAAATTTTTGTGTAACCCTCTGCAAAGCTGGGGAGGAAAGGGGGTGAGGCGCCACAGGCCGTCTAATTCATGAAGAGCTTTAGTGAGGAGCACGGAGGTGCACGCCACTTTTTAAGATGCACCTGATTCATTAAGAGGCATTCGTGTCTTAATGAATCAAATGCCTCTAACTCCAATATGCCGCCTTGTGAACAACGCCAGACTTGATGAATCGGGGATGCCGGAGATTGTAGCCACACTCACTGTGTAGTGAGCCATGACTGTAACCGCTCTCTGCACCTCCCCAATAACTTGAAGCGATCGGCTGCAGGGAGGATATTACTTCTTTTTTTCCCTGTAGTCACTGATTCAGTAAAGGATCAGGATTAACAGGGTTTTAACCCCTGCAGGTAAATAGCATTTATGGATACAAGTTCCCTTTAAATTGCATATAAGATAGACAATATATTCACCAGCAACTTTTACAGTCACGAGAGCATCTAGTACTATAGCACTGGTCAATACCTGACACTTTATTTTTAAATTGTTTAAAATCCAGTCTTCATATTGGCTATAACACTTCTCTACATTGCAAATGTGTATTTATTAAGCCTTAGATACGTTAATTGTGGGTAACCCTTACTTAATCCAAAGCAGCAGCTGCTCTGTCCCGGATGTCTTGTGATAATGACAACAATTACAATGATACTGTTGTTATTGGCAAAACATTATTATGAAAAAATAAACAAAATAAAAAAGCAACCTCCCAGATATAGGTCTAAGGACTCGCTCACACGAGCGTATAACTTGGATGAGTGCTATCCAATTTTTTTATCAGATAGCACTCTGCCCAATGTTATACTATGAGGAAGTGCAGATTTGCAACTTTTTCCTCATGCAGTTGCAACATGAGAAAAACATTGTAGCATGCTGCGAGTGGCTCCACAAATTGGATCACGCTCACCCATTCAAGTCTATGGGTGCGTGTGAAACATTGGACTGCACTCAAATGTCATCCGAGTGCAGTCTGATTTACGTGGACACAGATAATGGAGAAGATGGAGAAATTAAGTTCTCCGTCTTCTCCGTACCTGTAATACGATTCTGTCATGCGAGAGAATCGTATCACAGTATACTGACACTCGGATCAAACTCTGATCAGAGTTTGAGCTGAGTGCCATTAGCATAATCGGCCTGATTCTCTCCCATGAGAGAATCATCGCACATGTGAGTGAGCCATAAAGGTATGGTATAGCAGGTCCTATATAGTCTACAGCAGCACTACAGCAGGTCTTACATGGTCAGATATTCATCAACTTTCACACTCTCATTCCTGATCACAGTCCTTTATAAAACAAAACTGTGGCACCCCACGGGTCCGGTTGCCACAGTGGCATTGCCTCCCTCACAGGGGGTGATGCCATGCCTGGAAGCAAGGAGGGGTCCCCTAATCAGTTATACCAGCATCTAACACTTTCCTGGCTCCAGACCAGGAAGGGGAGCTCCTCCCCTTCAAACTGGAATCTGGAGGCGGGGTTAGTAAGATTTAGTTGAGAGGGAGTTGGAAACAGGAGAACGACGAGGAAGGGCCTGGAGAAGGGAGCTGTGGACAAGCTCCCCCAATAGAAAAGCGCAAAGGAACCGGACACCGGAGTCGGTGGTTGTGTGGGCACTGAAAGCTCAGCAGCTAAATCCGAAGGGCAGGAGACTGCAGGTCTCCTGGCCCCACCAGACGCAGCATCATAGGGCCCAGCACTACCATGAGGGAGCGACACTTGAGGAAGGCCCGAGCTGCCTGCCATACGGGTGAGGAAGAGACGTTTTACTCAGGGACGAGGGCCGCAGCATAGCTTCAAGCAGCAGGGCCAAAGAGAATAGCACAGAGGGAAGGCCTACAACTCTACCTGGCGAGGTGGATCATCAACTTGCTTCCAGGCCACCCGGACCTCCACTACCAGCTAGTACCCGTGCCCCGGTCTGCTCTAACAAACCACAAGTAAAGATAGAGGAAACTGACATTAATTAGTTGTCTGGACATTATCTGCGCTCTCAGCCCTGCATTACACCGCACCAACAACATATACCTCCACAATTCTTCATATACTGCCCTGGAGTCTAGCTCTGCCTGTAGAGAGCTGAACCAACTCTGCTGCGTCACCATCAGCTCCAGTGGATCTGCACCGCAGCTGCGGCCCCATATAGCCACATACCATGGGTGGTGTCACGAACATTATCTCCAAAAACTTTATTCCCCTTTTACTTTTCCTTTAATTGACCGCCCTGGGTCACGGACCGGGTCACTACCACCATGACATCCCCAGCACCGACCAGCCCGGCTACCAAGTACCCCACGGCCCCAGGGGGCGCGTCATAACAAGACTAATCATATCTTTTATGTGACTTAACAAGTAGTTTTGGGCCGCATATGCCTCCATTTAAACAGGCGATGTGCTGCCGACAATATGTAAATTTTATAGAGACAGAATAAAAGTATTAAGTAGTTTGTCCACATTAGGTTTGCATCAGCACTGATCAGATTGTTATGTGTAAATGCAACTATACCATGCATTTCTGAGAGGCTCCTTGAAGGGAATTCACTATTAGAAACTAATTGAATGATAATGAAAAACAAGATTGTTATGATAAACCTATTTTGTACAGAATTTTGCTGCTGATTTGTATAGTTGTGTTAAAAATGTCCTGAAATATTGCAGTTTTCACTTTGATCACTGAGTCTAACTAATTAATTCCCCAGGTAAATAAAAAAAAAAAAAACTCATTTCTAGTGTGGCACCATTCCAGCGATGTTATGTGGCTGCAGCAGCTGATCAGATTGGCTGCAGCAGCCATGTCACGTGACCACCGCGTAAGGGCTCTTTCACACGTCAGTGTGTCCGATATGTGTGGTAACAGTTTCCACACGTACCGGAGACACGGACCACTGTAATTCTCTGACCGCTATTGCCGAGGAGCCGGGCAGAATGAGCCGCTCAAGCTAGCAGGGCCCCACACTGAGTGGAGCTCACTGAGTGACAGGACACTGCTCCAGAGTTCAGCACAGCTCTGGGGCCCTCTCACTGGAGCGAGTCATTCTCCCTGGCTCCTCAGCATCAGCAGTCAGAGGATTATAGAGGGGGACATCTCCGGACAGGTGAGTATAAGGATTTTATTCTTATTTTCACACATAGAAACTGCAGGAGCAGACTACTACTCCCAACATTGTCCCTTGCTTGTGCTGATCACAGCGCGAACAAGGGACAATGATGAGGGCAACGTTCAGCACCCGGCGCTTGGGAACAGTGCTAACTGTACACTGATTCCCAGGCGCCGGTATGTGTGATCCGGATGCGGCACACGTGTGCCACACGTATGCTACACAGGTGCACAAGGACACGGATATCTCCGGTACGGGTTTTTCCAGTACCAGAAATATCCGGATGTGTGAAATCGGCCTTACACAGTGCAGACATCACACTGATATTGATGACCTATCCTGATAATAGGCCAACAATATGACAATAGTGGAAAACGTTTTTTGTATCCATCTATTCTTATACAGTAGAGTTCCAATATATTATCAAATGGAAACATAGACACAAGGGTATATCATAAAGGCACTTTATACCACTTTGGTTTCTGGGGTTGACTTTGTGACCTTTGACATCTGTGTTGGTGCCTGCCCTTCCTGTCACTACTCTTGTTGCCAGGCGGCGCCACACTCTTGTTGTGAACGACGCGAGATGACTATTCTAGTTCTGCATTCTCATGGACTTGTAGTTCTGTCGGTACTAGAAGGTCAGAAGTTAATTTTTCTGTATTTGTTTCCTTCTGTGTGGACGCAGTTGCAAGCTATTTAAGCTCCTGAAAGCCTGCAGTTCACTACCAGTTATAATTTGACGTGCTCCTAGAGAACTTGTCAGCATCTTGCTTTGATTCCCTGTTGTTATTCCTGATTTTAGACCGCAGCTCGTTTATTGACTACTCTCCTACATTGTGATTTTGTCCCTGCTCTGACCTCAGGTTTTGACCCCACTACTGGACTAATCTACTTGCTAGCTCGCACCACCAAATGGCAGCTAACTCTGCGAACTCAGTTTAGGGGTCTGTGTTAAGTCCAGATCCCAATATATGGGTTGACGGGTGAAGTCCAGGACAACCTCTGGAATCTGAAAAATGGAGTACCTTGTGCTAAGCCTGTTCGTGGTAGCACTCTTTAGAGCTGCCAAGTGACCACATACAGTACTCCCGCAACATGACCATTTAGATAGGTGATGGGATGATGCACAGGGATGTGGTCTCTATTGCTGCTGCAAATTAAAATATTTCTAAGTCATAACAATGGGATGGGGGCAGCGGGACCACCTGTCACAGGTTGTACCCAGTTTGATTGTTACTTTGCCATAGGTTCTCCTTTCATCTAGTTTCTTCTTACATATCCTTTTATGTAAAGTCTATGCAGCAAGATAGGTTTATTAAAAATCTTACATATGAACTTTCCACATAAAAGATGTAAAAAAAAATGTATCTGTGGAATTATGAAAGCAGCCAAGCATTTACTCTCATTGCTTTTCTAGCACAACTGATAAAGAGATAATTGCTGGTTATGTCGAACTTTCTCGGCTATTTTTGTCATTTCACAATTTCTTAAAATAATAATAATCTATAATAAAATTCCCCAGCACACGACAGAATATAATCATTTTTCATACTTAGAACAATCCTCCTCCTTCTCTTCTTTTCTGAATGCCATTAGTAGCGTATCATTTATTGCATGTCACCAGCAATTTTATAAAACCTACATTTCCCCTTGCCTTGTTTTTGTCCATTTTCCCACTCGGTAAAATGAAGATATATTTATGAGGCTGTGGCTGGACAAGATCTATTGATGAAATAGCCGCAGGGAATATGAACATATCATTACTGCATCTTCATTTATGTCATTTATTGGGTAAACACAACAAATGTCTTTCCGCTGTTGGGTGAACCACAGCCGTACATGGCACGAGTGGATGCTTATGTTGCACTTCTTGCTGTGGGAGTCAATGGGAATGATTTTGTGTAGTTTTTTTTTTTTAGAACTGATGACATTGGGACATTGAGACATTCACTTTCATTCACTGAAGAGATTTCCCTTCTTTTTCATTATCCTGTTTGTGTACTTTCAGCTGCAAAATATGACTATTGATGTCAATGTCCTCCACCTTAAAACTACACACAGAAAAGTCTGATTATCTGGCAATGTAGAATGAGATTCAGATTATTCATGCACATTACAGTCCCATTGATTTCTATATGGATTCTGTAAGTACAGGTGCATCTCACTAAATTAGAATATCATCAAAAAGTTAATTTATTTCAGTTCTTCAATACAAAAAGTGAAACTCATATATTATATAGAATCATTGCAGACAGAGTGATCTATTTCAAGTGTTTATTTCTGCTAATGTTGATAATTATGGCTTACAGCCAATGAAAGCAGAAAAGTCATTATCTCAGTAAATTAGAATACTTTATAACAACAGCTTGAAAAATGTTTTTAAAATCCAAAATGTTGGCCTACTGAAATGTATGTTCAGTAAATGCCCTCAATACTTGGTCGGGGTTCCTTTTGCATCAATTACTGCATCAATGCGGCAATGTGGCATGGAGGGGGATCAGCCTGTGGCACTGCTGAGGTGTTATGGAAGCCCAGGTTGCTTTGATAGCAGCCTTCAGCTCGTCTGCATTGTTGGTTCTGGTGTCTCTCATCTTCCTCTTGACAATACCCCATAGATTCTCTATGGGGTTAAGGTCAGGCGAGTTTGATGGCCAATCAAGCACAGTGATACTGTTGTTTTTAAACAGGTATTGGTACTTTTGGCAGTGTGGACAGGGGCCAAGTCCTGCTAGAGAATGAAATTTCCTTCTCCAAAAAGCTTGTCAGCAGAGGGAAGCATGAAGGCTCTAAAATTTCCTGGTAGACGACTGCGCTGACTTTGGTCTTGATAAAACACAGTGGACCTACACCAGCAGATGACATGGCTCCCCAAACCATCACTGATTGTGGAAACTTTACACTAGACCTCAACCAGCTTGGATTGTGGCCTCTCCACTCTTCCTCAAGGCTCTGGGATCTTGATTTCCAAATGAAAATGGAACCCTGGTACCTTGTGGAGTGTGTCAGTGACTGCCTTTTGGACATCTGTCAAGTCAGCAGTCTTCCCCATGATTGTGGAGCCTACTGAATGGTCAGGTATCTATGTCAGGAACAGTAGATACGGATAGGGACAATATCAACAAGCCGATAATAGACTCAGGAATATCCACCAGAATCACAGGAGCTAAGACACACAGAATTTCACCAGTGCTGGTATAACTATAACCGGCAGTGGATAGCAGGATTTCAGGAGCTTAATTAGTTTGCAGCTCTACCCAGGCTGAACATCAGTCAGCTAAGATTAACAGAACTTTACTATCAACTAACAAGACCAAGAGAACAAAGGATTTACGTTGTTGCCCTGTGTCACCTGCAAGGAATTGCCTGGTAACAGAAGCTGAAACAGAGAGGGTGGGCTTTGACACAAATGTCACAGTAGCTAGGCCAGCCAGCTATGTCCTTGCTTTTCTCAAAATAAATGTCTAGGAATCACAGGCAAATTAATAGCCTGCAATTAAATGATGTGCATACATAAATGTACACCCAACACAACTTTTGTAAAAGATATCAGTGTATCCCCATAACATATGTAAAGGAAACGTAGTATTACAAGGATGGCTTGAGTCAGGGGTATTTTAGTTACCTTAATTTAAAGGGAATCTGTCACCAGACTTTTTTCACCTAATCTGAGAGCAGCCTAATGTATCAATGTGTCATTACTGGGCTGCTTGCTGTAGGTTTGATAAAGTCACTGTTTTATCTGCAGGAGATTATCACTATGCCCCCACCACTGATTGGCAGCTCTGTACAGTGTACATAGGAAGCTGCCAATCAGTGGTGTAGGCGGGTTTTACAAAGCTCAGCATTCATAAAAAATATAGATTTGCAGTAAATAAAACAGCGATTTTATCAAAACCGCAGCAAGAAACCCAATAAGTAATACACTGTAATCAGGGTCTCTGACCATACATCATACTGCAAAAACCTTGTGACAGATTCTATTTAATGACATTTTTGCAAAAATGAAAAGTATCTACTCTTTTTCAAAAGCTCTTGTCTTTGTGATGCATCTGGTTTTGTAGCTCAACCCTATTATCTTGAACTTAAAACTGAACTGGAATATCATAACCCAACCCATGAGCCAAAGTAAAAATTATAAAAAACTAAAATTATCTTGAATTAAAAAATGCTGCTGAAACAGTTTAGGCAAAGTATTATTATTCATCGTATTGAAGATATTCTAGCCAGAGAAAAGAATAGCTATAATGCAGAAACATGTAGCTTTTCTTTCTTTTTTTTCACCCTGGACCATTTCAGCAGCACTTTTTAAATTCCCCACATTTTTCAACTGTTTATATTTTTTATGTATCGTCTGACCAGAGCTTTGGTGTAACTGGTAGTTGCACAAACATACAAGGTGATAATACATACAATATGGAATTCCTTTTTATTTTGATTTTTTTTATAGGTTTCATGGTCAAGAGCAAGAGTGCTGTTGGTTTTGTCTATTTGCATAAATCTCCTGTGTTACTTATTTCAAAAGAAAAGAAAATAAATGTTCACCAACCCCCCAAAAAATCTAGTGGTACTTAAATGAATGGTCAGGATATTTGGATATTTAACAGACCATAATCTTCCAATTAAAGAGGACCTTTCATTTCATTTTTTATGTTGAACTAGACACATGATGTAATAGTGGCTGCAGAGTGGAATGAAACATTTTTTGTTTCATTTTGCTCATCTATGTCACAGGGACACCGCGACAGAAAGGAGTCAGAAGATCGTGGAGTCTGGCAACACGTACACTTGCACTAGTTGGATCCGCTTTGCCTTCCAGTTAGCTGTGCAGATTTCTTTTGCTCAGTTGTTGAAAGGGATAAACAGTTCTGTTTGTCTCATGGGGCTCTCCGTCCTGAGTTATCTCAGCTGTTCTGAATTCTCCACTCCCCTCTGGTATAAATATTGACCTCTTAGCTTCAGTAGTTACCAGTGATAGCTTGCTATAGTCTGGTTTGGAGTTGTAGTTGTGAGCTGTGTGAAGAGAGGTCATCTAGGAGTCGTCTCTGAAGATATCTGTTTGGAAATTTGTTTGAGTGTCTTCCATTATCTTTTCTCCTATATAGTTTGGCTCACCTTTGCCTTTCCCTTTTATCTAGTCTGGGAGCACGTTGAGTGATTGCTGCTTCTTTTATCCTTGTCTGTTTACTTTTGTGTTTTTAAGTCAGAGCAGGACTAGCGTTCCTCCTGCCCTACGCACTAGTCAGGGTCGTTCTGAGGGTATGACAGCGATAGGAACATGTTGCGCAGGGCAAGCTTAGGGTTGCGGAGGGCAAGTGTCAGGGGTGTCCCTCTATAATCTTTCACTAGTGGCAGAGCTCGCCTTCCCATCCGTCTCGCCGTGCGCCATCTTGCTTCTTGCAGAAGCATGGCAGTCAATTGGAGAGATCTTAGTAATCAAAGTATTTGGCACCTATTCAGTTAATACTCACTTTAAAAATACTTAAATAAGTTATCAGGCAGTTTTCCCTAAGAGCGTGTACTTTTTCCCCCTGTATGATGCCGACCTATCATAAGCAGGCAGCACCACTCAATGGGAATAAGAACACTGTAGTTTAGAGCACAGTTTTCAGTGTGTGAGATCTAATGATACAGCACTGATCTCCTGGTCTCATTATGTGCCAAATACTTTGAATGAAAAAATACATATGTTTTCGGCTCTGCAGACACTATTACATTGTGTGTCCAGTTCAGCATGAAAATTTGGTGAAAGGTCCTCTATAATTCCAAAGTCAGCATTACATTTATAATAGGTTTGCTTTTTTTCTATTGTGGTCTATTTTTTTTTAGTTTTTACAATAATAAATTGAATGGCCATTTTACCATCAAATTTTAGCATTTTTTACAGAATAGAATTAAATAGAACATGAAATAATTAAGAGTAGAAAGCTGATAGGAATAATTCAGGTATCTCCATTAGAGATGAGCAAACCTTTTAAGGTTTGGTTCTGTCGGCGAACGTACAGATGTTCGCCGAACAATTCGCCAAACGGTTCATCGAACATATCCGAACCCCATTGAATTCAATGGGAGGCAAAACCAAACGCATAGACAACACCTTCAAGGGGGGCCAAAAGCTGCCAAAACAGCTCACATTAGGGGCAGACACCAAGAAAAGTGGCATCAATTGACCCACAGTACAAATTTTATAATGGCACAGCAGCAGTCAGGCATCGGCTATGCATGAGGTATCAGGGTCTGGGCCAGCATTTCCAGCCTTAAATTTAATTTCAAATTAAGGCGAGGTGGATAAGAGATCGGTGTAGGTCTGCTGTCCTGGGAGCCCGGATACCACATGCAACAGCTCAAGCTGGTTTTCTGCTCAGCCGCACTGAGTTGGCACAAACATCAGTTTCATAGAGTGCTATTGGTAGAAAAATTTAGGGATAGTAACACAGGTAGTTGACTGAAAGTAAGTGCAGACCTGCCGGTCTGGGAGCCCTACTGCTATAGACAACCCAACAGATGGAGACCCAACTTGGAGTCTCCACATTTCAAAAAATTAGGGGCAGACACCACTAAAGTGGCATAAATTTCACCAGAGTAGAAATAGTATAATGGGGCTCTGAAAACCCTCCCACTACGGGAAACACACCAGATGGAGACCCAACTTGGAGTCTCCACATTTCAAAAAAATATTACCACACACCACCTAAGTGGCATCATTTTCACCAGAGTAGAAATAGTATAATGGGGCTCTGATATCCCTTCCACTACAGGCAAAAAAACAAATTATTGATAACATCAGCAGCAGTAGCAACAGCAGGCACAGAAGCCAAGACAAAGATGTCACAGACTGCAATAAAGCGAGATCAATGCAGCACACTAAAAACTACACCATTGCCTAGTCTGCACAGTCTTCGACTGGGGTGCAAAAGTCATTGGAGATCCATGACATGTTCACCTTGATGAAAGTTAGGTGGTCTACAATTTCAGGGGACAGCCGGATGCGCTTATCCATTAGGACACCACCAGCAGTGCTGAAGACACATTCTGAGAGAACGCTGGCTGCCGGGCATGACAAAAACTCCAAGGCATGACAGGCGAGCTCAGGCCACTCTTCCATTTTTGAAGACCAAAATTCAAAAGGGTCCAAAGCTTCCCTGATGGCATTGATATTGAGCTCAAGAAACTCCAGCACCATCCTATTCAGTCGTTCACCACGTGTCAAACTTGAACTCTGTTCTGCTGGTTCACAGGCTGGTCTAAAAAATGTGCGAAACGAAATTGCTTCTGCCACTTATACTGCTGCTGCTAATGTATTTGCATTGACAACTTGACTTTGCAAGTCTACAACTGCGATGCACACTGCGTGCCTCACTGCTGTCTTGGGGAAAACCACTCTTAAGGTTGTCTACAAGCGTGTTTCGATACTCCAGCATGCGTGCATCCCTTTCCGGGAGGGAAGCATCTGGCAAAATGTACTCTTGTACCGTGGATCTAACAGAGTGGCAACCCACTAGTCTGTACTATTTCTAATCCTAACAATATAGGCTTTATGTTGTAGATAGTGCAGCAAGAAGGCGCTCATGTGTCGGGCTCTTCCGTAAGGTCCAAGTCCATGGTATGCTGGTGGCGGGGTAACACTGAAGCTTGCTTCCTCCGTCCCCTCCCGCCAACCAAGGACAACAGAGAGGGGATCATTATCCTCTTCCTCTCCTGACTGTTGTGCGCACATTATTATTACTATTATTTATTATTATAGCTCCATTTATTCCATGACGCTTTACATGTGAGAAAGGGGTATACATAGCGAAAACAATTACAATAATCTTGAACAAATGTGATGGTGACTGGTACAGGAGGAGCGAGGACCCTGCCCGCAAAGGCTCACAGTCTGCAAGGGATGGGTGAGGATACAGTAGATGAGGTTAGGCCTCGTATCGCAGCTGTATGGTGAAGCGGTGGTTACTGCAGGTTGTAGGCTTGTCGGAAGAGGTGGGTCTTCAGGTTCCTTTTGAAGCTTTCCACGGTAGGAGAGAGTCTGATATGTTGGGGTAGAGCATTCCAGAGTAGGGGGGATGCACGGTAGAAATCTTGTATGCGATTGTGGGAAGAGGAGATAAGAGGGGAGAAGAGAAGATCTTGTGAGGATCGGAGGTTGCGTGCTGGTATGTACCGGGAGACTAGGTCAGAGATATATGGAGGAGACAGCTTGTGAATGGCTTTGTATGCCATAGTTAGGGTTTTGAACTGGAGTCTCTGGGTAATGGGGAGCCAGTGAAGAGATTGACAGAGAGGAGAGGCCGGGGAATAGCGGGGGGACAGGTGGATTAGTCGCGCAGCAGAGTTTAGGATAGATTGGAGGGGTGCGACAGTGTTGGAAGGGAGGCCACAGAGCAGGAGGTTGCAGTAGTCGAGGCGGGAGATGATGAGGGCATGCACTAGTGCTTTTGCAGATTCATGGTTGAGGAATGTGCGGATCCGGGAGATATTTTTGAGTTGGAGTTGGCAGGAAGTGGAAAGGGCTTGGCTATGTGGTTTGAAGGAGAGATCAGAGTCCAGGGTTACCCCAAGGCAGCGAGCTTGCGGGACTAGGAAGAGTGGACAGCCATTGACGTTGATAGATAGGTCAGTTGGGGGGTTGAGTGAGATGGCGGAAAGATGATGAATTCTGTTTTATCCATGTTAAGTTTTAGAAATCTAGCAGAGAAAAAGGATGAGATAGTGGACAGACATAGTGGGATTTTGGTTAATAGGGAGGAGATATCGGGTTCAGAGAGGTAGATCTCTGTGTCATCGGCATAGAGGTGATACTGAAAGCCATGAGACTCTATGAGCTGTCCCAGGCCTAAGGTGTGGATGGAGAAGAGTAGGGGTCCTAGAACTGAACCTTGGGGAACACTGACAGATAGGGGGCGAGATGAGGAGGTGGTGTGTGAGTAGGAAACTGAATATCCGGTCTGTTAGGTATGAGGAGATCCAGGATAGGGCCAAGTCTGTGATGCTGAGAGACATCACCTCTTCCTCCTTGTCCTCCTCCATTTGTTCCTCGGCTCCTGCACCTTCACTAACAGTTTGTCTGTTATCATGAGCCCCCCTTGATTGCTGTAATCCACCCTCCTTTGGCACCTGCTTGTGAGACTACAGTCTGTAACTTAGAGATATTGTTATCCCTTCTGCATCCTCCTCTGCTTCCTCTGGGACCACCACCTCTTCCTGCAGACTATTCAAAGTGTGCTCCAGCATGTAGATGACCGGAATAGTGATGTTGATGACGGTATCATCAGCACTAACCATTTTAGTAGCCATTTTGAAAAAGTACAGAAGGGTGCAGAGGTCCTTAATCTGTGCCCACTCCACAAACGTGATTTTCACCACGTCTGTACTGCGTTGGCCCAGGCTGTTCAAAATGAGATACTGCGCCAGGGCTCATCGCTGCTGCCACAGTCACTGCAACATGTGCAGAGTGGAATTCCACCATGTTGGCACGTCGCATATGAACCGGTTAGCCCAAAGACCTCTGTAGTGATGCAAGTGTGCGAACGGCGGAAGTGAGCACAAAGCGACTGTGCGTTCTGCAGCAGTGCCAGAATAGTTTTGGAGAAATTGCTGTACCACCAGGTTGAGGACGTGAGCCATGCAAGGCACGTGTGTGAGGTTGCCCCGGCATAGGGCCGCCACCAGGTTCGCACCATTATCGCACATGGCCTTCCCTGGCTCCAGGTTCAGTGGAGACAGCCATTGCTCAAAATTGACCTGGATAGCTGTCCACAACTTTTGAGCTGTGTGACTTGCGATCTCTTAGGCATATTAATTTTAACACTGCCTAATTGCGGTGAACCCTGGCTGCGCAGTACGGAGGTGGGTGCATTATCTCTGCACTGTTGGAAAACGTGTCTCATTAAGGCAGAGGAAGAGAGAGCAGGTGGAGGCCCTAAAAGAGGTGGAGGAGGCAAAAGCAGTGGAGGAAGTGTTCAATACAGAGGTTTATCCCGCAAGTCTTGGTGATGCCAAGACTTGTGGAGCAGCCCCTTCACCACCTGTCCCCACAGCCACCAGAGTCACCCTGTGCCCAGTCAGCGAGCCCCTGGTCATGCTTGCTCATCCAGGTGTCTGTGTTGAAATGCACCCTGGCAGACATACAGTGATGAGCAAAAGGGTAACAATGTTTTGAACTTTTGACATTCAGGCTTCATATCTCACCATCTACTACTGCTTTGAATGTGAGACTGTAAGAAGGAAGACTTGCCTAGGGCCAGGTGCGGAGCTCCAGCGCTGGAACTGCCAGGGTCCTGCCCAGTGTGCCAGGGGAGGGGATTAAGAGTGCACGGGGGACTTCCTGGACAGTGCTGGGGGACAGAGGAGAGGGACGGAAGAGAGGAAGTCAGGTGTCTGGGCTCGCGCGAAAGAGACAGTTGGTTGTGGAGAGCAGACCGGCAGTTGGGGAGAAACAGTCGGACCTGCCGACAACGAGATAGAGACGTGCTGCCCTGTCCTCGGTGAAATAGAGACGTGCTGACCTGTCTGCAGTGACGGACGAACGGGTGGCACAGCTTTCCGCAAAAAAACAAAGGACGTGCAGTCTGTACCGGGCCTACAGAATGAGATCGTTCAGTTACCTGCATCACCACAGTTTTTCAGACATCTGAAAGTGACCTACGGGTGAGGACGCACCCGGGATTAGTGATCCCATTACTGTTTGTTGTACGCCGGAGGAGCTTGCTACGGATATTAAAGGAGTCGTGACCGCTGTCGTGTGGTCAAAGAACTGGGGGCCCAGTGGGTGAGACCCGAGACCGCCCACTACCGCCAGAAGATGGACACCCTCCGGAGTGAGTGTCTGAAGACGGACGTAGTTATCACTAAAGGACAGATAAGTGCAAGCCTCCAGTAATCTACCTTCTCTTATTCAGCCTGAACTTTTGGGACTGCTCCGTATTGTTCATCCTTTCCGTGTTATAGTTAAACCACAATCGTTTATTGTCCGATTTTACTGTTTTATTGTTGTGTTACTTAAATTTACACTCCCTGCGTGGAGAAACTAAATCTTGAATTAAACCTCAGCCATACTCTCTGCGTGCTGTGTGCAACATCCGAGCCTTTTAACATTTGGCGTAGTCGGCAGGATGTCGTCCCCAGACACAGTTGCAGGCATGGCAGACCAGGCCAGCGCGAGAGCCCCTACAGCTAGCCTACCCCTGGGCGCCATGTTGAATAATCTCCCAAAGTTTACCGGAGACAACATGATGGTGTGGGATTGGGTAGAACGGGTTAAGAGCATGTTACGGATGCACCCAATGACCCCCGATATGCAAGCAGAGATAGCTTTGCTGGCTTTAGAAGGAGAAGCTTGACAGTCAGTAATGTTTCGTTCCCCCACTGACCGAAATACGGTGGAAAAGGTGGTACGGATCCTAGAAGAAATGCATGGGGACCCTACCAATGTGGCAGAGTTAAGGATGAGACTGTTCCAACAGGTACAAAGGGAGGGGGAGACTGTGACCCAATATGTCAACGCCCTACATAGTGTGTACACTTACATCAGTAGGAAAACGAACCTAGAAGACGTGGGAGTGGGGCCCCCGGACCTAGTACTTAGGGACCAGTTCGTAGCCGGCCTCAGAGATGCGCAGCTGAGACAGGCCTTGCGAGAGCGCTTGCGCACCAACCCGCGTATGACATTTCTGGAGGCAGGGGCAGAGGCCCGCGTGAGGGAACAGGAGATGGGGGTAGTGACTCTGGCAGGGATGGTCCGGGGCAATGCAGTGCCCCCGTCGCCCATGGCCGAACCAGAATGGGCCCGAGAGATGCGGCGGGAGATCCAAGAAATGCGAGAAGAGTGGTGCAATATTCGAGTGGCTCAATCAGTGAGAGCCGGAACAGTTGACCCAAGACCCCCGGGCGAAGTAAAGGACGAGCCCAGACCCCGGGTTGGAACAGAGCCCAATCGGGTGGCCCGACGACCCCCTGCAGACAGGGGACCAACGTGTTGGAATTGTGGGGGCATGGGGCATTACACCAGGAGCTGTGCCAGTCGAGGAAGGCCTCTGTCCCGGCAGCCGTTAAACTGACGGGCTCCGGGTGTGAGGGACGTAACCCGGAGCGGAGGAAGGCAGTGAGTCCCAAAGACTTAATATCCATGAGCCCGACAGTGTGGGCCGAGCTTGGCGGACGGGCGGTTCACTGCTTGATCGACACGGATCTCTAGTGACCACCATGGGAGAAACTTATTTCCGTCAGCGGTACCCAGAGATGGCATGAAATGAAGGGGGTCCCTTGATAAAGCTCACAGCCGCTAACCAACTGCCCATTCCGGTCACAGGAGTAGTGTGGTTACGCATCCGGGTGTGCGGACAAGATGTGGGAAGAAAAGGAGTCGTCCTGACAGGCGGAGATGCCGGCCCAGGACCACTAGTGACCCTCGGTATGAACGTGCTGAAGGAAATCGGGCAGATCCTGATTAGAGAACCACGAGAGCTCACGCTAGGGCGGTGGAACTCTAGAGCCCCTCAAAGGAAGGCCCTCCAGCAGCTGATCAGGGTTGCCCAGGCGCAAGAGACCTCGAGTGGGGGAAAAGTTCTGGGAAAGGTGATAATACCCGCCACCAACACCCTCACCTTACCACCAGGACAGACAGTCCTCACTTTGCCCGTCCGAGCCTGCACCCCACTAGAAGGGGTAAAGATTCAGATCGAGTCAACCACCGTGGACAAGGTGCCTCCGGGTCTATTGGTAGCGCGGACCTTGGCTACCGTCCATAAGGGAAACGTGGTGGTACGATGCATGAACCTGAATCCGAGTGAGCTCATTCTTCCCGCCAGGACCGAAATGGCCCAGATCCTGGGGATGCCAGAACAGCTGGAACCGCCAGATGCGATACAATTGTCAGCCATAAGGGGGGATGCCTGGACCCTGGCGATCACCGTACGATTGGGGTCTCAGACTTAGGACGGTCGAAGGATCCTAGAACAGATGCGTGCTGATTTGACAGGGCTCACGACAGAACAGGTGTACCAGGTCGAAGAGATGCTGGGACGGTACCAGGACGTCTTTTCCCGACATGAGGACGACTTTGGATGTACCGAGGCCATCACCCATGAGATCCCTACGGGAAATGCTGCTCCGATACGGGAACGGTATAGACAGATACCCCCGCAAATGTACCAGGAGGTGAAGGAAATGCTGGCCCATATGATACAGAACGGGGTGATTCGGGAAAGCCAGAGCCCATGGGCTGCTCCAATCGTCCTGGTCAGGAAGAAGGATGGAACCCTACGATTCTGTGTGGATAACAGGCGGCTAAATGCTTGCACCATAAGAGACTCGTACCCTTTACCCAGGATCAAGGAGTCTCTATCCGCCCTAGGCAAGGCAAAGTACTTCTCCTCCCTGGATCTGGCCAGCGGATACTGGCAAGTGCCAGTGGCTGAACACAACCCCGCCAAGACAGCATTCGTGTTGCCCATGGGACTCTTCGAGTTTAATCGGATGCCTTTTGGCCTAACCAACGCTTCCGGGACCTTTCAACGCTTGATGGAGAGATGTTTAGGCGATCTGAACTTTGAGGCCACACTGATCTACCTCGATGACATCATCGTCTATGCGTCTACCTTCCAGGAACATCTACGACGACTGGAGCAAGTCTTGAGTCGCCTTCGAAATCACGGCCTGAAGGTGAAGCCACAAAAATGTCATGTATTCCGCAAGTAGGTTGAGTACCTCGGGCACACGGTGTCTGGTGAAGGAGTCAGGCCCACTCGGGAGAAAGTGGCCGCCATGCAAGAGTGGCCCACCCCGAAGACTGCAAAGGACGTGCGGGCCTTCCTAGGACTCGCAGGGTATTACCGCAGATTCGTGAAAAATTTCACGCGCATCGCTAATCCGCTACTGGAGCTCCTTCAAGGGATACCTGCGGGCTCGAAAAATCGAACAGTGAAATGGGAAAGAGAACAGGAGGAGGCCTTTAGGGCCTTGAAGATGGCCCTGACGGAAGCTCCCATACTGGCCTACGCGGACTTTTCTCAGCCCTTTGTTCTTCACACCGATGGAAGTTTCCTTGGTCTAGGGACCATGCTGTCGCAGGAGCAGGAGGGGAGAGAGCGGGTGATAGGATATGCAAGTCGCTCCCTCCGAGACTCGGAGAAGAACCCAGACAATTACAGCTCCTTTAAACTGGAATTGTTGGCCCTAGTGTGGGCAATGACAGAAAAGTTCGCGGAGTACTTGTTGGGGTCTGAAGTGTTGGTGAAGGCAGACAACAACTCGTTGGCTCATCTGGAGAACGCGAAGTTGGGAGCCCTGGAACAACGATGGGTGGCTCGCATGGCTCGGTACCGGTATAAGATCACCTACTGGCCTAGGGCTGAAAACACGCATGCTGATGCCCTCCCCAGGGTGACCCATGAGCACCCCGACTGTGACCGAGACGAAGAACTGGAGGCCGAAGAGGTGCCCAGCTTCCGGAGGGTTGGCAGCCCGTTGTCCGCTACGCAGGGACAGATAGGGGAAATGAATCATAGAATCATAGAATGGTAGAGTTGGAAGGGACCTCCTGGGTCATCTGGTCCAACCCCCTGCTCAAAGCAGGATTCACTAGATCATCTCAGACAGATGTCTGTCCAGCCTCTGTTTGAAGACGTCCATTGAAGGGGAACTCACCACCTCTCGTGGCAGCCTGTTCCACTCATTAATCACCCTAACTGTCAAAAAGTTTTTTCTAATATCTAATCTGTGTCTCCTCCCATTTAGTTTCATCCCATTGCTTCTAGTCTTTCCTTGTGCAAATGAGAATAAAGATGATCCTTCTACAATGTGACAGCCCTTGACATATTTGTAGGCAGCTATTAAGTCTCCTCTCAGTCTTCTTTTTTGCAAGCTAAACATTCCCAAATCCTGCAACCATTCCTCATAGGACATGGTTTGCAAACCAGTCACCATTCTGGTCGCTCTTCTCTGAACTTGCTCCAGTTTGTCTATGTCTTTTTTAAAATGTGGTGCCCAAAACTGTACACAGTATTCCAGATGAGGTCTGACCAAAGAGGAGTAAAGACCGATAATGACTTCACGTGATCTAGACTGTATGCTTCTGTTAATACATCCCAGAATTGTATTTGCCTTTTTTGCTGCTGCATCACACTGTTGACTCATGTTCAGTCTATGATCTATTAGTATACCTAAGTCTTTTTCACATGTACTGTTGCTTAGCTCTATTCTTCCCATTCTGTATATGCTTTTTTCATTTTTATTGCCCAGATGTAGTACTTTGCATTTTTCCCTGTTAAAAACCATTCTGTTGGTTGCTGCCCACTGCTCCAGTTTATTTAGGTCTTTTTGAATCCTCTCTCTCTCTTCTCTAGTATTAGCTATCTCTCCTAGCTTTGTGTCATCAGCAAATTTAATCAGTTTACCCTCAATTCCTTCATCTAAATCATTGATAAAGATGTTGAACAATACAGGTCCCAGGACGGAGCCCTGTGGTACCCCACTTGAGACATTCATCCAGCTGGATGTGAAGCCATTTACAACCACCCTTTGAGTCCGATCACTAAGCCAGTTATGAATCCACCTAACAGTTGCCTGGTCCATTGCATACTTGGTCATTTTTTCAATAAGGATGGTGTGAGATACTTTGTCAAATGCTTTGCTGAAGTCAAGATATACTATATCTACAGCATTTCCCTGATCCACCCAGTCAGTGATTCTGTCATAGAAGGAAATTAAGTTAGTCTGACATGACTTGTTAGTTACAAAGAAGGACACGTGTTGGGGCGGCCCAGGGACGAGTGGGTACGGATACAGCCAATGGAAGGAGAGATTGCGCGGTTGCGACAGTGGGTGGCTTTGAAACAAGTCCCTAACCGCGAAGAAAGGGGGACCCTGACGCCAGAGGGGCTGAAGATGCTTCGGCAGTGGGAGAGACTGAGCCTGCAGGACGGCTTGTTGTACAGACGGGTCCAGTTGGTAAGGGAGTTTGGCCCCACTTGGCAAGTAGTGGTTCCAGAGAGTGTGATCGGGACACTGGCCAAGGAAGCACACGAGCGGGGAGCACACTTTGGACCCAAAAAGACCTTCCAGTGGCTGCAGAGACTGGTGTACCACCCCCAGCTAAGAGTTGCAGTGGAGAACGTCTGCCAGAAGTGCCGGAGTTGTGAGTTGGTGAAAACCCCAGAGCAGTGGGCCCCCGTCCAGACCATTGTGACGGCTGCGCCCTTAGAGGTGTTGATGATCGACTACCTGACCATCGGGCCGGCGCATCTCGGGTATGGACATTGCCTGGTCATGACCGACCACTTTACGAAATTCGCGGTGGTAACTCCGACCAGGGATCAGACAGCTGAATCTGCTGCCCAGGCTATCTGTCGGGACTTCATCAGGGTCTATGGCTGTCCGAAGAGAATTCACTCCGATCAAGGAGCTTGTTTCCAAGGACGGGTGATGGAGGAGCTGCACCGGCTATACAAGATCGAAAAGTCTAGGACCACCCCTTACCATCCGCAAGGGAATGGGTCCTGTGAACGCTTCAACAGAACTTTGATCCAGATGCTTCGAACCTTGGAAGAAGATCAGAAGGTACGCTGGCCGGAGTTTGTGGTCGAGCTGGTGTGGGTCTATAATAACCAGGTACATAGTGCCACAGGGTTCAACCCCTACACCCTGCTGTTCGGACAAAAGAGTAGGGAGATCACCGAGCTCAAACTAGATCCCGTGGAGGACTGGCCCCGGATGGGCCCATCTACCTGGGTCCGGGAGCATCGGCACCGGTTGCAGACTCTTCGGAGGTTGGTGCAGCAGAAGCTTAAGGAACATAGGCACCATGAAACGCCACCTCTTCGGGGGACAGCCCTTAAGTCCTGAGAACGGGTGTTTGTACGGGACAAGAGACCCCGGGGCAAGCTGAGTAGATGGTGCGAGTCGACCCCGTATCGAGTGAAACAGAGTTAGTCCTGAAGGACTGGTGTATGAGGTTCAGCCTGAGGGGGAAGAAGCGGCTTCAACTAGAATCGTTCATCGAAGCGTGTTACAGCCCTGTTTGTCTAGCGATGAGGAAAAGAAGGAAGAACTCAGCACAAGGACGAGAGATCCCACACCCAATGCGCCCATCTACGATAATGAGGAGGAAGAGACGATAGTGGCTGCGATTCCCAGTCTCACATCGCCCACAGCTTCCCTCACGAGAGAGGAAGGCCCACCGCTCCGTCAGGCTGGGCTGGGCGAAGTTGGGAAACCCAGCGACTCTCAAGTACCCTGCGCTCCAACTGTGTTACGCCTGTCCGAACGATCCATGGCTGGTGTGCCGCCAATGCGCTACAATCAGGATCAGTTCATCTGGCAAAGTATCATCCAAGAGGTCAGTGAGTGTGAGCGCCTGGTGAAAAAACTCTCGCCCGTGGAATGGCGAGCTCAAAGGGGGCGGGAGTGTGAGAAGGAAGACTTGCCTAGGGCCAGGTGCGGAGCTCCAGCGCCAGAACTGCCAGGGTCCTGCCCAGTGTGCCAGGGAATGGGATTAAGAGTGCACGGGGGACTTCCTGGACAGTGCTGGGGGACAGAGGAGAGGGACGGAAGAGAGGAAGTCAGGTGTCTGGACTCGCGCGAAAGAGACAGTTGGTTGTGGAGAGCAGACCGGCAGTTGGGGAGAAACAGACGGACCTGCCAACAACGAGAGAGAGACGTGCTGCCCTGTCCTCGGTGAAATAGAGACGTGCTGACCTGTCTGCGGTGACGGACAAACGGGTGGCACAGCTTTCCGCAAAAAAACAAAGGACGTGCGGTCTGTACCGGGCCTACAGAAAGTGATCGTTCAGTTACCTGCATCACCACAGTTTTCCAGACATCTGACGGTGACCTATGGGTGAGGACGCACCCGGGATTAGTGATCCCAACGCAGTTTGTTGTACTCCGGAGGAGCTTGCTACGGCTATTAAAGGAGTCGTGACCGCTGTCGTGTGGTCAAAGGTCTGGGGGCCCAGTGGGTGAGACCCGAGACCGCCCACTACCGCCAGAAGACGGACACCCTCCGGAGTGAGTGTCTGAAGACGGACGTAGTTATCGCTAAAGGACAGATAAGTGCAAGCCTCCAGTAATCTACCTTCTCTTATTCAGCCTGAACTTTTTGGACTTCGCCGTATTGTTCATCCTTTCCGTGTTATAGTTAAACCACAATCGTTTATTGTCCGATTTTACTGTTTTATTGTTGTGTTACTTAAATTTACACTCCCTGCGTGGAGAAACCAAATCTTGAATTAAATCTCTGCCATACTCTCTGCGTGCTGTGTGCGGTATCCGAGCCTTTTAACAAGACTACCATCATTTTATAGACAATCATCTTGGCTATCTCATAAATTTGACTTGCAAATATTTAGCATATGATTAGTTATGCAGATTCATGTCATGTCACTGCATTGTTACTGTTTTGCTCTTGGTGGTGATAAAATCCTTTTCTTCCTGTATAATACAAAATCTAATACAAAATGCATCTTGTTCTGACATTCCCTAATAGCTCAGTGTGTAATTAGGTTGATTCCCCAGCGAAAGGTCACTGGTTTGAATCAAGGAACAGCCATGAAGAGGATTTCCCAAGAAAAGAGAAACAGCATCATCGATAGCGGTCTCTCAGCTATTGAAATTGCCAAACTGCATCATGTGAGATCCATGACAGTTGGAAGAATATGAAAAGAAGTCTGTCCATCCATACAGAAGTCAAGGAGTAGACCTCCAAGCAAAATATCAGAGTCAATAATCGGCTCATCACAAGGTCTATCTGTTCTGGCACGACAAACACAGCAGTGAGGGTGTCTCGTATGCTTCGTAATAGTGAGATGACAGACGTTCATGCAACGTGTGACGCACGTTACACAAGTCTGGAATGGTGTCTCGAAAAAAGGTGAAGAAGCCTTGACTTCAATATCATCATAAGAAGCATTGGCACGAGTTTGAAGAAAAGTACGAGAAGTGGACAGAAGAAGAATGGAAACAGGTTATTTGGAGCGATGAGATGAAAGTTAATATACTAAGCTCTGATGGTGCAAATGGGTCTGGAAGAAACAAGGGAAAAAGGGACTAACAGATCAAGAAATTGAAGGAACTCTCAAGTTCATTAGAGGAAGCCTGATGTTATGGGGTTGTTTCACAGCCAAAGGCATTGAATACTTGACCAGGATCGATTGTGGTCTCAATGCTGAGTTGTATGTGAGTATCCTACAAGGCGAGTTACTTCATACACTCGAGTACTATGGGTATGAAAAGGACGACATAGTGTTCCAGCAGGACAACGACCCGAAGCATTCGTCGAAATTGGCAAATAAATAGTTCAATGACAATGAAGTAGAGGTGCTGGATTGGCCCTCACAATCCCCAGACTTCAACCCAATCAAACATTTGTGGGTAGAGTTGAAGGAAAAGCTGTATACATAACCCAAGTGAGTCGACCAGTATGCACCAACTTTGGGAACGTGTAGAAGAGACCTGGGATCAGATTTCAGTCGAGACATGCTTGAATCTGGTCGAGAGTATGCCCAGAAGTATTCTGGCAATGTTGAAAGCCAAAGGTGGATTTACAAAATTCTAATAAAACAATACAGATTAAAATTTAGATTTTTAAGAACAAAACAATAACAATGCAATGACATGACATGATTCTGCATAACTAATCATATGCTAAATAGTTGCAAGTCAAATTTATGTATGAGATGGCCAAGATGATTGTCTATAAAATGATGGTAGTCTCACGTTCGAAGCAGCAGTGGATGGTGAGATATGGAGCCTGAAAGTGAAAAGTTCAAAACATTGTTACCCTTTTGCTCATCACTGTAGATTGTTTCAAGGAATGGGTGATGTTGTCTGCGACATGCTGATGTAGCGCAGGCACTGCTTTCTTAGAGAAGTAATGGCAACTGGGCAACTGGTACTGGGGACTGCGATGGCCAACAGCTTTCGGAAACCATCTGTATCCACCAGGCAGCATTTCAGTGGCCAACAGATTGGAGATGACTCTTAGCTTTGGAATGTGTTGGAGAAAACAATCTTTTATGTGACCACAACTGTGGGACCGAGGGCTGGCTGCTGTGCTGAGAGAGGGTGGAGTAGGGTGAATACGACAAACTGCTGGACTGTGAGTGAGGTGCAGGCGGAGATGTTATGGTGGATTGAGATAGATGTGGTGTGCTCAGCAGGCATGTCCACTTCTGTAACAGCTGACGGGCTCTCACTCACCCCGACTGTAGCGGTGGAGGTTTTGCGGCCGGAGACCTGTGTGAGAACTCTTGCCATGGTGACGGAGGAGGAAGAAGCAGCAGATGTGGTTGATGGGGTGGCCAGTGGTTGGCGAGGCCCACTTATCCGCATTTTAGCGCAGTGAGATTCCCAGACTAACGCATGTTGATCGTGCATATGCCAGTTCCTGCATGTAGTAGTCAAATTATTGCAATTTTTACCTCTACTGAGTTGTTTTTTACAAAGTTGGCAGATAACGTGAGTTGGGTCATCCTTGGCTGTCTCAAAAAAGGCCCAGGTTAGGCAACCCTTGCTGCCCCTGCGAACTGCAGACTCGCCACCGCTGCTGGCCACTGCCACAGTTGTGGCTGAGGATGCAGTGCTTGTCGTGGTTGCATCACTCTGTGTCTGTGCGGGAGGCCACAACGTAACCTCCTCGTTGTAACATCCCTGGCGGCGTGCTTGCATGGTGCACCACCTCCCACCATGCAAGACCGCAATCTTACCTGTCAGTCCATGCTGCACTCTTTGCTCCAGTACCTGCTGTGTCCGTGTCTCTTGTCTGATTGCTTAGGGCGTCGGCGCGGCTTTCTGCTTGTTTCTTATAGCTACTGTGTGCACAGTCCTAATGTGTCCCCAGCCTATTGCTGTGAGTCACTGGATACTTAAACCCCCTCCACCCAGTAGGAGGTGCCTGAGCTACACTTTCACTCAGTTTGTCTTTTGCAACTGAGTTGCCAGGTCCTGTCCTGACTGTAGTCTGTTTCTGCCACCCTGGGGGCTGAGTACCCAGGGCCACTACCTGTACCTGTGACTTCTAGTCAGTTTCTGCCACCCTGGGGGCTCAGTTCCCAGGCTCGTTCCTGTATCTTGTTCCTGGTTCAGGCCCTGTCTGAACCGTGTCCTAGTCCATTACTTGTTTGTCTCTATGTTTGTATCTTCCCTTTTTCCTGCAGTATCTGAACCTGCACCTAACTCCAACTCGTTGTCTCTGCACTTCTGTTTGTGAGTTTTGTGTCCACTCGCTACTTCATTGCAAGTACCTAGTGTGTATCTGGTTCTGCTCGTTCTGTTTCTCTGCCCCTGTATCTAACTCCTGTGTTCCAGCTATCTTCTTGTGTTCTCCAGTCTGTTCCATGTGAACATATCCCTGTCCTGTCTACCGCATCTGCGGGTTTTGCTTTGCTCTGCTTGCTCACCACACCTGCGGTTTTGCTCTGCTTTGCTTGTTCACCGCATCTGCGGGTTTTGCTCTGCTTTGCTTGTTCACCACATCTGCGGGTTTTGCTCTACTTTGCTTGTTCACCGCATCTGCGGTTTTGCTTTGCTCTGCTTGCTCACCCCACCTGCGGTTTTGCTCTGCTTTGCTTGTTCACCGCATCTGCGGGTTTCGCTCTGCTTTGCTTGTTCACCGCATCTGCGGGTTTTGCTCTGCTTTGCTTGCTCACCCCACCTGCGGTTTTGCTCTGCTTTGCTTGTTCACCGCATCTGCAGGTTTTGCTCTGCTTTGCTTGTTCACCGCATCTGCGGCTTTTGCTCTGCTTTGCTTGTGTGGCGCCCCTGAGGGTTCAGTCGCCACAGAGGTGTGGTGTCTCCTTCTCTCAGGTAAGGAGGGAGTGCTGCCCGGAACCCCAACACCCGCATTCAACACTACACTACTCCAGGCCGGCTGGAAGGGCAAGATGCACTGTGTTTCTGCTGAGCCCTCTCCCTGGCTGGAGTGGGGGGAACCAAAGAGAGGGGGAACCAGTAGTGGGTGAGGGTGGAGGATGTAGAGTAGGGGAGCACCATAATAGGAGGTATATAAAAGGGAAGCCATCTTAGGGTGGCAGAGTAGTGCAGAGGACAGAGAGTAAGTAGCAAGGAGAGGAGGGGAGCAGAGTCTCTTTAGGGGCTCTGCTCCATAAGGGGCCTAGTAATAGAGGCCCAGGAGGGGAGCAGAGGAGGAAGGCTCCGTCGACAGAAGGGATCCCAGGGGGTACGGTGAGTGCAGGACGGCACCCGTACACCCAAATCTGCCAGGTGTCAGAGGGATCAGGCCGCAAGAAGGGAACCGGTCCCTGGACCAGCCGTGTTACTCCAGATCTCGGCTGGAAAACCGGAGGCTTCTGCACTTCCATGGTGCAGTTGCCACAGTCTCACTATAGTCACCGTGAAGGGCATCAAGTAGGTCCGGGAACTCCAGGTTGCCCAGAGGGACTTCAGAGCACCCGATCGGGACTGTGTGTGGGAAAGCGCAGGGCAGGAGGGAGAAGACCCGGCGCGAGAAGTCGGTCTAGTAAGGAACATAAAGAAAGCAGGATTCCATCAAGCGCTCCTGATATACTTGAGAAAGTGCTTGGACCCCTTATCTGGTAGACGCAGTGCGACGCGGGAGGCTGACACCCGTACAGTGTACCTGAGGAACTTGAACAGAACTGTGAGTAAACTCGGATGACTGCACTCCACTGCCTCCGTCAGTTATTTCCGCTACGCCTTCTCTCCTGCACCACAAGCCCCAGCATCACCATCATCTATACTACACTGCCCTGGGGCCCACTTCACCTGTGGGGAGCCGTTCCAACTCAGCTGCCCTACCAACCGCCCCAGAGGTCTGAAGCAGCGCTGGTATCTATTACCGGAAGCCACAGGTGGCGTCACGAAACAAACTTTACACTAAAGAACCCCCTTTTTCAAGAGAGAAGCCAGAGTACGGGCCCGGGAGCCGACTGCCGTGACAACCTTAACAAAGTAAAAGGCCCGGGTACCGAGTCCCCTATATCCCCCTGGGTGACACATCTCTCTTCCTGGCATCACGAACAGGATTTCGTGCCCATTGCCACCGGGTACTGTGTGCCTTATTTGAACTGTATATCTTCACTGAATGTGGCGCCCGCCCCGGAAGAACGGGCGCCATTATGTGTGTGATCAAAGACAACAATATGGAACCTCCCATCGTGGGCCGGGTCCCAGAATGGCGCCAAAAGCACAACCCGCCCCTTGCAACTGTGACTGTCCACATAGATGTGTCCGTCAAGGCGGGGAGGACGTCCCAGGGAGTGACCGACAGCAGGCTGCCATGGAACCGCCCCCTAAAAGGGAGGGGAGGAGGAGAGAAGGAATGGAGACAGGGTGTGGTCTTAACCAGTCTAGACAGACTGCACCCGGCAGCCAGAATGGAAGGAGGTCAGGAACAACCCTCTGCCTCTGGCCTGCAGGAGCTGGCAATCCTTCTCACCCTGGAGGAGGCAGTAGTGAAGCTGTCCCCGGAGAAGACCGAATTCCTCCAGGGCGTAGTAATGGAGCTGAGCCAGCAGCTGGAAAAAGCCCAGCAAGCAACGATCGCCAGGTGGAAGACGGGGCTGCTGGCGAAAATCACTGCCCGGTGGCAGTCAGCACTGCGTGCCACCTGCAGCACTCCAGCCCCGGCGGAGCATGACGAGCGCCAGGAGGCCGCGTCCAGCACAGGAGCAGGTAGGAGAAGTTCCCCTGTCCCGGGCGCTGCAAGTGCCGACCTGCTCCTGGGCCTCCTACAGCACCCTCTGTCCCCAGCCACGTACACCCTGGAGCAGCTGCTAAGCCCAGAACCTCCACCCCGGGCGCTGACTCCGCGGACCTTCTGCTCGGCTCCCTTCCCGAACCGCCAGCCCCGGCACCCGAGTGGGTGTACGGAGCGCCCTCGTTCGACTGGTCCGCCAAGTTCGAGGACCAGCAGTAGCGCCCTCTACTCCCAGTACCAGCGCCCCCGGCTGCCCGCCATGAAGGAGAGGAGTATAGGTGGGACAACCAGGGGGGCGACCTGATGGGGTTTCCGCAGGAGACCCAGGCCCAAGCCCTGCAGAGAGAGGAGTTCTGCAGAAGGGAGCTCCAACAGCTAGCAAAAGAGCGGCGCACCCGGCGGGTTTGCACGGAGCAATTAGAGGCCAGCAACAAGGCAACCAAGGCGCAGGAACGCCAAAACGAGACCATCCGGCCTAGTCCCCGGGAGGAGGGACTGATAGTCAAATTTAACCAAGAAACCGGATGGGGCATTATATGTGACCCAGAATTTGATCGGGACATTTTTGTGAACAGGCGAGATGTCGAGTCCCACCTAGAGCAAGGACACCCTGATCGGAACTTTTATCCTGGTGACTATGTCTCCTACACCAGGCACCATGGGGAACGCGAGTGGTACGCCCTCCAAGTCCATCGCGTGTTTAAAGAGGACGAGGACATGCCCCTGCAGCCTGAGGCTGATGACCCGGCTGGGTCAGCCAGCAAAAATCAGGAGTACCCCTGGCGGGGATACCATCACTAAGTGAGAGTGAATGGACAAACTTTATATAATCACCCGTAAGGGTACATCTTTGTTTGAGTGAGCTAAAAAAAAGTTTTGTGTGCATAATTACCCGGTAAGGGTATACAGACTTCAGGCTGAGGACTGTGAGCAGCCAAGAACTGTTCTTGTATATAGTTTGCACTTATTAAAGTGCCCTCTATTGGTTTTATATTTGCAACCAAGTGACCTCAGAACAAAAACCCGTTTGGCGTGGCCGAAGACGTGGTCCAGCACCAGGATCACTTAAGCCCTGCAGCCACGCCCAGGGCCTACGTTGAGGGTTTTCGGACGGGTCCCTCATGCTGCTCGATCTGCACCTTTACCAGTGAGATGGACACCCTGTTTGGGATCTCACTACAATATGCTTGAAAAATGTTGAAAGTGTTTTACATGAGAAAAAATGTATATGCAAGTGAAAAGTTTTATATTGTTCTTGATAATGTTAACCTGTAACGTTCAAGTAATGTGCCTCCCATAAAGGGAAGAAAAAGTTTTATAATCTTATAAGTGATGCATCTGAAAATTTTGTATGTCTAAAATACCGTGTTTTTGCTCAGTTACAGCCCGCGGACGTGCTGTGTTTTACCAGGGGGGAGTGTGGCGCCCCTGAGGGTTCAGTCGCCACAGAGGTACTGCACCTCACCCAGAGGTGTGGTGTCTCCTTCTCTCAGGTAAGGAGGGAGTGCTGCCCGGAACCCCAACACCCGCATTCAACACTACACTACTCCAGGCCGGCTGGAAGGGCAAGATGCACTGTGTTTCTGCTGAGCCCTGTCCCTGGCTGGAGTGGGGGGAGCCAAAGAGAGGGGGAACCAGTAGTGGGTGAGGGTGGAGGATGTAGAGTAGGGGAGCACCATAATAGGAGGTATATAAAAGGGAAGCCATCTTAGGGTGGCAGAGTAGTGCAGAGGACAGAGAGTGAGTAGCAAGGAGAGGAGGGGAGCAGAGTCTCTTTAGGAGCTCTGCTCCATAAGGGGCCTAGTAATAGAGGCCCAGGAGGGGAGCAGAGGAGGAAGGCTCCGTCGACAGAAGGGATCCCAGGGGGTACGGTGAGTGCAGGACGGCACCCGTACGCCCGAATCTGCCAGGTGTCAGAGGGATCAGGCCGCAAGAAGGGAACCGGTCCCTGGATCAGCCGTGTTACTCCAGATCTCGGCTGGAAAACCGGAGGCTTCTGCACTTCCATGGTGCAGTTGCCACAGTCTCACTATAGTCACCGTGAAGGGCATCAAGTAGGTCCGGGAACTCCAGGTTGCCCAGAGGGACTTCAGAGCACCCGATCGGGACTGTGTGTGGGAAAGCGCAGGGCAGGAGGAACAAGACCCGGCGCGAGAAGTCGGTCTAGTAAGGAACATAAAGAAAGCGGGGTTCCGTCAAGCGCTCCTGATATACTTGAGAAAGTGCTTGGACCCCTTATCTGGTAGACGCAGTGCGACGCGGGAGGCTGACACCCGTACAGTGTACCTGAGGAACTTGAACAGAACTGTGAGTAAACTCGGATGACTGCACTCCACTGCCTCCGTCAGTTATTTCCGCTGCGCCATCTCTCCTGCACCACAAGCCCCAGCATCACTATCATCTATACTACACTGCCCTGGGGCCTGCTCCACCTGTGGGGAGCCGTTCCAACTCAGTTGCCCTACCAACCGCCCCAGAGGTCTGAAGCAGCGCTGGTATCTATTACCGGAAGCCACAGGTGGCGTCACAAAACAAACTTTACACTAAAGAACCCCCTTTTTCAAGAGAGACCCCAGAGTACGGGCCCGGGAGCCAACTGCCGTGACATCCTTAACAAAGTAAAAGGCCCGGGTACCGAGTCCCCTATATCCCCCTGGGTGACACACTTGTTCACCGCATCTGCGGGTTTTGCTATGCTTTGCTTGTTCACCGCATCTGCGGGTTTTGCTCTGCTTTGCTTGTTCACCGCATCTGCGGGTTTTGCTCTGTTTTGCTTGTTCACCGCATCTGCGGGTTTTGCTCTGCTTTGCTGGTTTACTGCATGTGCGGTTTTCCTCTGCTTTGCCTGTTCACCGCATCTTCGGTTTTGCTCTGCTTTGCTTGTTCACCGCATCTGCGGGTTTTGGTATGCTTGTTCACTGCATCTGCGGGTTTTGCTCTGCTTTGCTTGTTCACCGCATCTGCGTTTTTTCTCAGCTTTGCTTGTTCACCACATCTGCGGGTTTTTACTCTGCTTTGCTTGTTCACCGCATCTGCGGGTTTTGCTTCGCTCTGCTTGTCTACCACACCTGCGGCTCTGTTCCTGTATCCCAGTCTGTATTGGTCCCTATCCTGCCTACGTTCCTACTTGCCAGTACCCGCCTGTCTGCATGTCAGCCGTGTCTGCCTGTGCCCACCTGTCTGCATGCCAGCTGTGCCTGCCAGTGCCCACCTGTCTGCATACCAGCCGTGCCTGTCAATATCCACCTGTCTGCATACCAGCCGTGCCTGCCAGTACCCACCAGTCAATATGCCAGTTTAACCTGCCTGTTTCTGCATTCCCCAGTGTGGGTCAACAGCTGTGACCGGAGTCTGACCTGGAGTAGCACCTGGTCCCTCTGCTCGGTTCCTCCCTGGTTCACGGAGTCGACTGAGCCGCCGTGCGACCTTGGACGGATCGGGTTGATATTTAGTTACGCCCCTCCAGGCACTCCTCGGTTCATGGTACAGTGGGATCACTAAACACGCTCACGCTAGTCAGTCCGGGCGCGAGCGTAACACTCGTCTTCCTCCTCCTCCACCTCCTCTCCTGAGCTACACAGCTGCGTGCCTCTTGGTTCACAACAAGTGGGATCTCCAACTTCATAGTCATTCTCTCTGTTCTCCCACTCTTTGCCCTGAGAGTCACCCCCCTCCTCTTCCTGCCCTGACTGCACAGTACAGTCCACGTGCGCCGATATCTGAGTCTCATCAGGATCACCTCCACCGCCGGGGGTTAATGTCTGCTGATGAGGGTCTGGATTATGCTTGAAACCTATTTCGTTCGGCACCGGATCCAACTGATAACATTTTTGGGCATCGGTGCTGATGCTTTCCTCCTCTTGAGTCTGTAAATTGTTGTAGCCACCCCCTGATGCCCATAGAATAGAATGTGTGAACAGCTTTGCAGACTCACCCATCTGTGATTCCACACAGTCAATTGGGTGATTGGAGAGTTGTGATGCGGGGGGGAACAAGGGTAATTGGGGTGCCACCTCTAAGGACTGTACTGTGTGTGATGATGAGGTGTAGGAAGAGGAGGACAGGCCACTTGATGCAGCGCTTGCCATCTACTGGAGTACATGCTCTTTCTGGCCCTTATCTACAAGGCATACCGCTGTGCGGCTGCCAAAGAAAGGGAGTGGAGTAGCCCATCCAGGAAAAGAAGTTGTCAGTTGTCTTTGGATAGGACGAGATGGTGTTTGATCAGTAGAGCTTTCAGCAACATTACCACTTACCCCACATACACCTTGAACACCAAGCCTATTCCCCCTTCCACCACGACCCTGCTCTTTCCCACTCATGCTGGATGTACCCTTCCCCTCTTTTAGCCAGATGTTTCACAACCCTAGGCCCAGACCTGTCAGTCACCTGTCACTAAATTAAAAATCAGTATTTATTTGTTGAGATAGTGTGGCTGGAGCATGCTATTAGCACAAGGAATTGATATTTTGAAAAGTGGACTGCTGGTTGGCCAAAAATATTAGCAACACAAAATATTTATATGCAGAAATGTGGCCTTGTTTCAGGACCATGCTATTAGCACAAAAAAATTAGATTCAGAAATGTGGACTCCTGGCTGAAGCAAAACTAGTAGCACAAAATATTTATATGCAGAAATGTGGTCTGCTTTCTGTAGCACGCTATTAGCACAAACAATTTAAATTCAGAAATGTGGGCTCCTGGCTGAAGCAAAACTAGCAGCACAAAATATTTATATGCAGAAATGTGGCCGCCTGCTTTCTGTAGGATGTTATTAGCACAAACAATTATGATTCAGAAATGTGGACTCTGGGCTGAAGCAAAACTAGTATCACAAAATATTTATATGCAGAAATGTGGCCTGCTTTCTATAGCACATTATTATCACAAACAATTTAGATTAAAAAATGTGGACTCCTGGCTGAAGCAAAACTAGTATCACAAAATATTTATATGCAGAATTGTGTCCTGCTTTCTGGAGCACGCTATTAGCACAAAGAATTTAGATTCAGAAATGTGGACTCCTGGCTGAACCAAAACTAGTAGCACAAAATATTTATATGCAGAATTGTGGCCTGCTTTCTGCAGTACGCTATTAGCACAAAGAATTTAGAATCAGAAATGTGCACTCCTGGCTGAAGCAAAACTAGTAGCACAAAATATTTTTATGCAGAATTGTGACATGCTTTTTGGAGTACGCTATTAGCACAAAGAATTTAGATTCATAAATGTGCACTCCTGACTGGTCAAAAATATTACCAGCACAAAATATTTTTATGCGCAAATATGGCCTTGTTTCAGGACCACGTTATTAGCACAAAGAATTTATAATTTCAAATGTGACTCCTGCCTGGAGCACAAAATTAGTGTTAGAACCCTCCTGTTTGTTTTTTCCATCTTGTGTTTTCCGGTCACGTGACCATCTGCCTTTATATTCCAGCTCTGCCCTTTTGGCTGTGCTGGACTTCAGTGTTGGACTGTTTCTCTAGCCAGGTGCTTCGGTGCCTTTCTCTGTCAGTTTGCTTGGTCCTCTGGGACCTCTAGTACCTTTTTGTCAGTTTGTCTTTTTGTGTTCTGCAACAACTTCTCTGTTTAGGAGGTGTCCCATTTTTTGTCCCAGTCCTTAGTTCTTTTAGGGACCCCTCCCCTTATGCTATAGGTCTTCGTTCAGACTAGCCGAGGACTAAGGCAGGTCTGTTCGCTAGGAACAGTCAGCCTGCTACATCGTAGGGATTCAGCTTAGTCTTACTGTAGAGACAGCTTTCCCTTATCTTTCCTTAGTACTTGTTGCAGATCATAACAGTAAGTCCAGCCCAAAAAACTAAAAGGAAAGAAATTCGGGGATCAGTATGGTTTCCGTCCAGGATTTGGCTCAATGCTTGCAGGGATTGTCTCTGGAGGTGGCCGAGCTACAGCAACACGTGAGTAGCTGTTCTGGAGCGCATTCTGTGAAACCCAAGGTAGGACTGCCTGATGTTTTTTATGGTAAACAGCAAGTTTTTTTTCCTTTAAAAATGCTTGTTTGTTATATTTTCGTTTGAGACCAAGGTCCTCTGGGAATGAATCACAGCGCATTGGTTTTATTATGTCACTTTTGCGCAATGAACCACGGGGGTGGGCCTTTTCTCTCCAACCTAATGATACGTGTTTAAGGTCTGTAGAATAATTTTTTTTCTGCTATGGGGCTATTATATGACGATCCTGATAGAATCTCGTATGCTGAGGCAGAACTCAGGCGTTTGAATCAGGGGTCAGGTGATGTTGAAAATTATTGTACACACTTCAGGAGATGGGCTTCAGAAGTCAAATGAAATGATCCTGCGCTGAAATGTTTATTTCTTGCTGGTCTAAGTGAAAGGGTTAAGGATCTGCTAATTGCATTCCCCGCACCTGAGACTCTGCAGGATGCCATGCAGTTAGCTGTTCGTGTGGACAGGAGACTGAGGTCCAGGGTGAATGAGGTAAAGACTCCTGTAATGTCAGGTCCTAGTCCCCAGAAAATCTGCTCTGATGGCGGGGAACCGATGGAGGTCGGGCGATGTCACTCCGCTCTCAGGAAAGAGACCGGAGGTTCGCCGAGGGATTGTGTCTTTATTGTGGTAAAGCTGACCATTTGATTAAGTATTGTGAGCTTTGGTTAAGTAAAGAAAAAAAAAAGTCAGTTACACCAGTATAGCTTGTTTACGCTCTGCAGGAGTATTTCTTTCTGGGAGTACTACTTTGCAGGAAAATTTGATTGAATTTCAGGTATTTGTGGATTGTGGTTCAACACTTAATGTGATTGATAAAGGGTTTTAGGAAAACCTTAAATTGAAATACAAACCTTTGTCATCACCTATTTCTGTGACTGCAATTAATAACACTCCCTTGAAATGTATTACTCACAAGGTTGCTGCATTTCCCCTCACTATCAATGGTCTTCACCAAGAAATTTTGGACTTGGTTGTATTAGATAATTTACCCTCTCCAGTCGTTTTAGGTTTGCCTTGGTTAAAACTGCACAATCCTTTGCTGGACTGGTCTACTAATGTGATTAAGTCTTGGAGTCCGAAGTGCTATGATAAATGTTGTAATGGTCGCATTGCGGCTGTGGAAAAAAGGGAATTACCTGTACCTATTCAAGACTTTTGGAGGGTTTTTTCAGAGGAGTCGCAAGTTTTACCTCCTCATAGGGATTATGATTGCACCATTGAGTTTGCTCCTGGAGCTACTCTTCCCAAGAGTCGCTTGTTTAATCTGACTATTCCTGAAAGAAAGGCCTTGGAGGAGTACATACAGACTAGCCTGGCTGCTGGTCACATTAGACCTTCTAAGTCGCCTGTGGCAATTGGATTTTTCTTTGTTAAAAAAAAGGACAGGGGTTTACGTCCATGTCTGGATTTTCGTGAAATTAATAAGATTACCGTACGCAATTCCTACCCATTGCCGTTAATTCCTGACTTGTTTAACTAGTTGGTGGGGGCCAAGTGGTTCTCTAAAATTGATCTTCGGGGGGCATACAATTTGTTACAAGTGAAGGAGGGTGATGAATGGAAAACTGCTTTTAACACTCCGGTAGGTCATTTTGAGAATCTGGTGATGCCTTTTGGTCTTACCAATGCACCTGCATTTTTTCAGAACCTTATTAATGACATCCTGAGACCTTTGATTGGTAAGAATGTGGTTGTGCATTTGGATGACATTTTGATTTATTCACCAGATTTAGAGTCCCATTGGCAGAGTGTACGTGAAGTTTTGCAGTTATTGAGTGATAATTCACTCTTTGCTAAGCTGGAGAAATGTGAGTTCACTGTGCAGAAAATTAGTTTTTGGGCTACATTGTCTTCAGCGAGGGCTTTGAGATGGACCCGGTGAAGGTTCAGGCTGTGCAGGAATGGCCTAGGCCTATTGGTTTGAAATCTATACAGAGACTTTTGGGTTTTGCCAATTATTACAGGAAATTCATTAAGAATTTTTCTATAATTGTTAAGCCTCTGACCGATCTCACCAGGAAAGGTGCGAATACGGTCCAGTGGACTACTGAGGCCATTGAAGCGTTTGAGTATCTCAAAGAGAGCAAAGTCTTGATTCCATATATAAAGGGAATATCTTTTACCAACTAACACAAAAAACCCTTTTATCTATTTATTATGAAAGATAATCTTTAATAGTCAAATATGACAAATATAACATACATAAAGTGCCCGTAAAGTGCCCATAAAAAGTGACCTAGTGCAGGCAGAAATATACATTCATCATAATTGATTTTTCCTATTTTCACACCTTCTTACTGAAGACGATAATCTTTCACTACTTGATACATAATGTGTAGGTGTGAACTTGAACAAAAACAGCCTATACATAATAGGTCACTAGTCTTAAAAACAGCAGGAGAAGGTTATTGTAGGTGGGACTTATGAATACATATCTATTATTTCCCAAACTGAATCAATATACCACATACATGTCAAGGGCTCAACCCTATATATGGAGTCCTTAATCAGATGCTTTACACAAATTACAGTATGATATTCACAGGGTTAACAGTGCTAATCCCCCTCACAGTTTGGGTTTATATGATAAGCTAATACTCCATTCCAAAATACTTTTTCTAGACCATAACATGATCAAAGATAGGACTTATCTGAAATATGTATTTAGGTTGCCCCCATCATTCCTCCAAACTCCTCGACGCGTTTCCCCGTTGTTTAGTGGTTCATCAGGAGAAGATCATCCTGCAGAGAGCTACATTGTGCCACTCTATCCCCTTCCTTATATGTGTACACCACGTGAAATCTGATTGAAACCACTTCCACAATCCAGAGACAGAGCCTCATTCATAATCATTGTACTCCTCTGTCTCCTCTCTCTACTACGCATGCTCTAAGGTCTGCACTAGGTCACTTTTTATGGGCACTTTACGGGCACTTTATGTATGTTATATTTGTCATATTTGACTATTAAAGATTATCTTTCATAATAAATAGATAAAAGGGTTTTTTGTGTTAGTTGGTATCTCAAAGAGAGGTTCAGTTCTGCCCCTATCCTTATGCAGCCTGATGAGACCAAGCGTTTTTTGGTCGAGGTCGATGCTTCATCGGTGGGGGTCGGAGCAGTTTTGTCTCAGGAGAACAAGGATGGAGTACATCCTTGTGCCTTCTTTTCGAAAAAAATTTCGGAAACCGAACTGAATTATGATGTTGGAAATCGGGAATTGCTGGCTATTAAACTCGTGTTTGAACATTGGCGTCATTTTTTGGAAGGCGCTAGATTTCCTATTCAGATTTTCACAGATCATAAGAATTTGATCTATCTGGATGCTGCCAAGCGCTTGAATGCCCGTCAAGCTAGGTGGGCACTTTTTTTATCTCGGTTTCATTTTTCTGTTACCTATATCCCTGGTACTAAGAATGTTAAAGCTGATGCATTATCTCGCAGCTTCTCTCCTACGGTCGGTGCCGGGGAGGAGGAGAGCATTTTACAGAAAGGAGTTGTGGTGGCGTCATTTGACTCCGTTTTGGAGAATGGGATTCTGAAAGCTCAGGATGATGCTCCATCTAACACTCCCCATGGGAGGTTGTTCGTGCCTAGAGCCTTTAGGAGAGATTTGTTTGTGGAGTGTCATGAGTCTCGGTTAGAAGGTCATCCAGGAATTTCGGAGATTAAGAGACTTATCAGTCGCAGTTTTTGGTGGCCTGGATGGCAGAAGGAAGTCATCAAGTGGGTGCGTCAATGTACTGTGTGTGCTAGGTCAAAGGCTTCACATACTCCTGCTGCGGGGTTGCTTTGCCCTCTGGAGGTTCCTAGTGCGCCTTGGACACATCTCACAATGGATTTTGTTACTGATCTTCCTGTGTCCGAGGGTTTTACTGTCATCTGGGTGGTCATGGACCGTTTTAGTAAGATGTATCATTTGGTTCCATTCATTAAGTTGCCCTGAGCCAAGACACTCGCTAAGGCATTTGTGACAGGTTGGGAGTCCATTTGTCATTTTCGTCTGGTTATCATCCTGAGTCTAATGGTCAGACTGAAAGAAAGAACCAGGATGTTGAACAGTTTTTCCGTTGTTTTGTGGCGGACAATCAAGAGGTGTGGTCTGAGTTTCTGCCTCTCGCAGAATTTGCTCTTAACAATCATACATCCTCCTCTGCTGGGTGTTCTCCTTTTTTTTGTTGTACTGGGAGACATCCGTCTTTTGGTTCGTTCTCCAAATTGGGGTCAGCGGTGCCGGAGGAGGAGAATTTTTCCGGTGATTTGGAGAGAGTTTGGACTAATGTACGTTGCAACAAGAAGTCCAAGAAGTATTTTGACAGGAAACGTTTACTGTGGGTGACATGGTTTGGTTGTCCTCAAAGAACCTGCGGTTGAGGATTCCCTCTAAAAAACTTGGTCCTAAGTTTGTGGGTCCATTTAAAGTGCTTCAGGTTGTTAACCCGTCTGCTGTTAGGTTGGATGTCCCTACTTCCTGGAAGATTAATCCTGTGTTTCATGTTTCCTTGTTGAAAAAGGCTGATGTATCAGATAGGGACGCCACTGTCACAGTTCCTCCTGTGGTGGAAGACGGCGAATATGAAATTTCTCGTATCTTGAATTCTAGATGGCATAGAGGGAGATTACAGTATCTTGTCTCCTGGAAGGGTTTCGGTCCTGAAGACAACTCCTGGGTAAGGACGGATGATGTCTCTGTTCCTAGGCTTGTTAAAGCTTTCCACAAGATATTTCCGGATAGGCCTGGGCCTGGATGATCTGGAGGATCCTCATAAAAGAGGGGGTACTGTTAGAACCCTCCTGTTTGTTTTTTCCATCTTGTTTTGCGTTCACGTGACCATCTGCCTTTATATTGCAGCTCTGCCCTTTTGGCTGTGCTGGACTTCAGTGTTTCACTGTTTCTCTAGCCAGGTGCTTCGGTGCCTTTCTCTGTCAGTTCGCTTGGTCCTTCTGGGACCTCTAGTACCTTTTTGTCAGTTTGTCTTTTTGTGTTCTGCAACAACTTCTCTGTTTAGGAGGTGTCCCATTTTTTCTCCCAGTCCTTAGTTCTTTTAGGGACCCCTCCCCTTATGCTATAGGTCTTCGTTCAGTCTAGCCGAGCACTAAGGCGGGTCTGTTAGCTAGGAACAGTCATCCCGCTACATCGTAGGGATTCAGCTTAGTCTTGCTGTAGGGACAGCTTTCCCCTATCTTTCTTTAGTACTTGTTGCAGATCATAACAATTAGAAGCACAAAAGAGTTATATGCTGAAATGTGGCCTGGTGTCTCTGGACCACACAATTAGCAAAAAGGATTGATCTGCTAGAAGGTAGATTTTACAGCCACACAGGATCCTATCTATCTGAACTAGCTGACTGACAATCAGCCGCCTAAATAACTATCTCACTATCCAGTAGCATCAGCACAAGCAGCCTCTCTGTGCTGATACACTGACAAAATGGCGCCAAAACAACATGTCCGCTCTTTATATGGAGAGGGACATGTGACTTTGACAACGAATGACATAAGCCCTTGTGTCTGGACATTCTGGATGGTTTATGCTCCTTTACTTGGCTGCCAGAATCTCCACACATTAAGTTAAGAAAAAAAAAATTAAGAATAACGGTTCGCCGCTCCTCTGACCTCTCCCCACCTGATGAAGGCTTTTTTAAGCAGAAACGCGTTGTGTGATTTGTCTATTAAGATATCCTGTATATGTGATCTATTTATCATGATATCCTGTTCTTAAATATTATTTTTTAAGAAAATAAAACCATTTAAATTTTTTAAAGAAAAAGTGGGTTACAAGGTGGTTCCTTTTAGAATCACGAGGATTCCCATAACATACACGGGAGAGCCAGCAGGATCTTTTATCATTTTTTCACCCCCTCCCCTTGTTAAACATGCCCCCCCCCACCCCGCTCATTATACAGGCACCACTATCCTAGCCAAAGTCCTAACAAAAGCATTAGTGGAAATGCAATCATTTACCGAACTTTAGCCGAATTTTGCTGATTTTGAGTAAAAATGCTTGGGGGTCTGAACACGAATCTGAATGTGCAATGTTCGTGCCGACTTTGAGATTGGCAAACGTTTTCCGAACAAGTTTGCTAATCTCTATTCTCCATCCATTTTGATCCATTTCTTATGATAACAAAGTAAGAAATATTTAAACAGTGTGAGTTTGTATCTGATTTTCTTAAAAAAAAGAAGATAAACTAAGCTCAGTCTTTTTCCATACACCGGAGAGATACGTCGTACTCGAAGCATACTGTAGGTTGTCTCCTCTATGCTACATATGTGATGCCCAGCTGCGCTTGGTATCACAGATCCTAGAAGAGTGCATTGATGGATTCCTCCACATGAGGCCCCCATAACCATTCACACATCTCCACCTTCCACCTCAGACCAGCAGAGGGAGCCCGTTAGGGATATAAATAGGGAAGGTGGAGCCAGGCAGTTGAGTTCCTCTGAAGAGTTCCTGCAGTAGAGAAGCCTGAGAGAGATCAGTCTGCAGTGGAGCTCAGTGATTCAGCAGTTCCTGCAGAGTGAGACACAGAAACAGGTCTGTCTGCAGTGGAGCTCAGTCTAGTTTAGAGAACTCAGCTAATAGTTCATCAGTGGAGCACGAGGCTCCTGCTAGCTAGATTCCAGTAGCTCAGAATAGTGAGCTTTAGGTGTGCCGGCGCCATAAGATCGGTGAAGCACGGCAAGCTGCCGTTAGTGTGTATAGCCTAGTGAGGGCCCCGAGTAGGCCGAAGGCGAGTGGAGAGTTAGTACATAGGGGGCAGAGGAGCTTAACTAGCTCACCCCGAAGCATTTACCGGACACCGGGTCCGAAGCTTACGGGATCTCTATGACCCAGTATGGCATAACCGGAATCCCTGGAGAACTACAGGTCCCAGGATCGCTAAAGTGCTGATACGTAACAGAGCCGGGAGACACATAGGCCCCGAAGCTGGGAGCGTGCACTCCAAGGAAAGGCCCTATCACAAGGTCGTCAGCCAGCGCAGGACAGAGACAAAGTTAGGCCTAGCTCCAGGCAGGTCAGAAACTTACTACGCAGAGGCAAGAAACAGGAGGCCCTACACCCGCTCATTGGGGAGGATCCTGATATGCACCCTTCACCCTACAGTACTCTGAGACATGCCTGAATTTCCACCAGTTAAAGGTACTGAAGTGACTATTGTGTCCGTCCCTGTTCTTGCTCTGACCCGGCTGGGTCCCCTCTGTCCTGCATCCCCCTTTCCGTACGCTGCCCTGAGGCCTAGCTCCACCTGTGGGGAGCGATACCATCTAAGCTGCTTTATCACCGGCCTCAGTGGACTGCCGCAGCGCTGGTGAATCTCACCAGAAACCACAGGTGGCGTCACGAACTTAAATAAAACTAATAAACAAACCAATCCCTTTTTAAAAGCTGACCCCAGAGTACGGGCCCGGGAGCCGACCACTGCGACATCCCCAAGGTCAGGCAAAAAGGCCCGGGTACCGAGTCGTCCCCATCACCCTGGGCGAGTCACATACATGTGGGCATTTGTGATACAAGAGGTGGATCTCGTTGATATCTAATATATTATACAAAATATCCAACATTCTGGACATTGGTCTGACTTGTGCTATCAGAAGTATAGAATCATTGTGAGTCTCATCCAGTGTTGGACTGGGTTGCCAAGGGCCCACTAGTAATCAGCTGCAGGCCCCCACTTTTCAGCTACATGCAAATGTGACATTATACTCAATCACAAATTTATATAACAATGACCTGGGTAGATTGTTAAATGAATAATATGCTACCTTTGTCTGTACATAGTAAATCAAGTATATTGTGCCAAGTACTGCTCATAAGAGAGTGTGGTGGCCCAGTCCTGCACAGGGGCCCACCGGAGGATTCTCCTGTTCTGCTGTGGGACAGTCCAAGCCTGGTCTCATCAGTGTACTATGTAATGCCTGAAAGAGTATAAGTCATTTATTTTTACATATTAAAGAGTTTTGGGATTTTAGTTTCTTATTTCAGGTGAATAAGATGAGTTCTTGCTGCATCTGCTGGCATTTTCACATTCTGTGGAACAGGAATGACATAAATCTGTGTTAGGGTTTGGTGTGTGGGATGTGTCAGTCGAATCAGTGAACTGTTATATGTGAAAATAGGCCAGAAGGGCAGGAAGTCTATTTAAAGTAACATTTAAGGGTTGCAAAATCCCTGGCATTTTTCTGCATTCTAGCTGTACAAACAGCCATGTAAACACACAAGAAACACACAGATTAAAGGGAACCTGACAGCTGATACATAACACCCGATCCACGTACAGCATGTATCAGGCACTGGCTGTAAGATTTCAGCCAGATATTTCAGAGTCAAACATACATGGCTGAAATTATACAGCCAGTGCCCCATACATGCTTAGAATTTTTATGGCCAACATTAAAAAGAATGATAGATTTACACTAGGTGAACGAGTGCCTTTCTGCTTTGTTTTTCTTTAGATTTTAAAGCTTAGAACAATCTGAAAACTTAATTCATAATTAAACTCATGCTCCCTCTTATTTCTCTTTCTGCTTATATTCTGCACTTTTTCGGATTGGATTTATCCAGCAGAATATTAGAGGATTTTTTTTCCTAAACTCTGAAACAATAACGGGCCCAAAATGTCCCACAGAAGATAACAGTATTTGGAGATCAATCACTCGCTACTAGAGGTTTTTTCTCCAACATTCATCTAAATATAGATTGCAATGTCCTGACCTGAACTCAACAACCTTATAGGTTCAGGATCGCTCCCCACCTGGCTTTTCTCTCCCCTGCCCTGGTAAGATCAAGATCCGTTCGGGACGCCATTATTATTACTTGGTGTTACTTCTGTACAGATACAGTGCTTTTGTCGTTCTGAGCTCTCTGTTACCAAGGGTTATTACTAACAGTATTATGTGCCTTAGTGCTATTTTCCCATACAATCCAAATAGGAACTTACGGGTTACCTTTTACTTCTATGCACTCTTGGCACTTTACTAAATGGTATATAATTCCCCTACTATTGTCCTGATCTTTTAAATTTATACTTTATGTTATGTCAGTTTTTCAATAAAATTGTATATGTTTTTTCCACACATCATATATTCCTCCTTTTTTCTCCACTTCACTATATAAAGCGGAATGATTTTTAAATGGACCTTGGTGCCTAACTGTGGTGCTATAGGCCCATGAGTATGATATGGGTTTTGTGTATATCATAGGTTCAGGACCATTCAGGTCAGGTGACCTGCGGCCGGACATCGCGGATCGTTTTAGGACCGTGAATTTCAAATGCGTTAAACCATCATAAGGGTGATCCACAAATAACCTATATGACATTGAATGTGAACATGTAAATGGTGGATCCAGGGTTCTTCAGCCCAACACTGGCAGTTCTACATCTTACGGGCCTTGTGATATTTTACTTTATTATTGCTATTAATTACTTTAGTCTTTTGCTGTTATCCTATTTCCCCCAAATCATACATAGACATTAAAACAAGAGCACCTCCAACTGTGAGATCTCAGCCCTTTTATCTCATGGGTCTGAATAATGTACACTTTTAACAATTGCCGCTATAAATGAGACTATATATAATATTCTGGATTTTTCACTTTGGACTATCACTTTTTTGTTAAAATATCTTTGATGATAAACTATACTGTGGTTCCTAGTAGTGGAAAATCCTGCTATTAGCTGTAAGCTGTAGGGGGAAATCTGCAAATGTTCAGTTCTCCTGGAGAGCCACCACTGGGAAAATAAAGCATTGTGCAGTCTTGCTTTTAACTACTTTTCACTAGTATACTGTTGTTCATTAGTCAATTAACTGAATAAGAATATTAAAGGGATATTCCAGTTGATAAAAACATTTTTATAAGGCTCAGACTAGTATAAAATATTTCAAGGATCAAAACTCACCATCACCAATCCTGATCCCCAGCATCTCCAGTTTTGATGCTTACCCAGTTCTTGCTGGTCACCTGGTCCTGTCTTGACTCACCCAAATTGGCAGAAAATGCCCATTCAGTGAATTTATGGCCGAGGAAGGTCACCATTGCAACCAATTATTGCCAGTCCCTGCCATTTCCAGAGAGTTGAGATGGGATTAGGAAACAGAAGCCAGCAGGGACAGGGTAAGCATCAGAATGAGGGCAGCAGGGGATCGGTGCCTCGTGATTCCGCTCCTATTTTAAACTGATCTGGACTCTTTCAAAGATATTTTTATCTATTAGATTATCCCTTTAATTACAAATCAAAGGTAATAAAGGAATTGCACATAGTTTATATATGTGACACGCCCCCTGGGCCGTGGGGTACTCGGTAGCCAGGCCGGTTGGTACTGTGTGGTGTCACAGTGGCGCTGACCCGATCCGTGACCCAGGGCGGTCAATAAAAGGGGGTTAAGTGAAAAGGAAATAAAGTTTTTATATATATAATATTCGTGACGCCACCTGTGGTATGCGGCTATATGGGGCCGCCCCTGCTGTGCAGATCCTCTGGAGCTGATGATGACGCAGCAGAATTGGTTCAGCTCTCCACAGGATGAGCTTAGCTCCAGGGCAGGAAGTGGTGATGTGATAGATGTTGCTGTGCAGTGTAGTGCAGGGGATGGCGCAGATAATCACCAGTCCACAACTTAATGGCGGTTTCCTCTTATCTTTACTTGCGGTGGTTAGGCAGACCGGGGCACGGGTACTAGCTGGTAGTAGAGGTCCGAGCGGCCTGGAAGCAAGTTGGGAATCCACCTCGCCAGGTGAAGTTGGAGGCCTTCCCTTTGCGCTAATCTCTTTGGCCCCGCTGCTTATAGCTGTGCTGTGGCCCTCGTCCCTGAGTAAATCGTCTTTGTGCTCATCCGTATGGCAGACAGCTCGGGCCTTCCTGGGGTGTCGCTCCCATGTGGCGGTGCTGGGCCCTATGTGCTGCTGAGCCTCCGGGCGTCTGGTGGGGCCAGGAGACCTGCAGTCTCCTGCCCTCCGGTTTCTGCTGCTGGGCCTTCAGTGCCCCACAACCTCGGACTCCGGTGTCCAGTTCTTCTACGCTCCTCTCTGGGCTGAGCTGCCGTGCAGCTCCACTCCCCAGGTCTTTCCTCTTCGCTGTCCTGACTTCAACTCCTCTCACTAACTCTAACTAACCCCGCCTCCAGATTCCAGTTTCTAAGGGGAGGAGCTCCCCTTGCTGGTCTGGAGCCAGGAAAGTGTTGTATACCTGACTAGGGAACTCCTGCTTGCTTCCAGGCATGGCATCACCTCTTGTTAGGGAGGCAATACCACTGTGGCAACCGGATCCCTGGGGTGCCACATATGCACTTTGACAAAAGCAGGAACATGGTTTACATATGTTATATGCAGATTTACAGATTTTGGTAAACCTTTAGTGGCAGGTTTCATTGCACTGCAATGGATGAACTCAATGGCAAAAATGCAAAATTTAGGGCATTGCTTTCAAAAAACCAAAGCATTTCTGAATTAGTTTTTTGTTAACCTTATTTAATTGTATTGCAGTGTGCTTTGTTTCCAGAATGAAAATTCAACAAAAAATATGCTACGTGTGAAAACAGTGTCATGATTCCACCATTCAGGGTGTCCTAGGGACGCAGTGAGTGACAGGTCAGCCTCCTATAGAATCAGGGGCGTGCTGGTCTGTCAGTATTTTGAGTGACAACCCAGCTATCCAATCTGTCCAGGCCTGCTGGGTTTTCTCCAGGTGTCAACCATTCTAGGTGATTACCTGGCTATTTAGCTGGCTGACAATGGTCAGACAATTGCCAATCGTAGCTTTGCTCGGTGGTGTGTGTGCCTTGTGCTCTGTGTTCAGCTATTCAGATTGTTGCCTGACCTCAGACTTTGCCTTTTGACCATTCTTTTGTATTGCCCCTTTGCCTTTGACATACTCGGACTTTGCTGTCTGATCTCGGACTTTGCTTTTGACCATGATGTTACCTTACCCTTTTGCCTTTGACATGCTCTCCTGGTACTGACCCCGGATTTCCTGACTTCCTTGTATCATGGCTTGTGCGTGAGAAGTGACTCAGCGTCACACCCTGCGAAAGAGGAGCCTGCAGAATGCACACTTCTCAATGGTGAAATTGCAACACTGAGAAGAAAAAGTCTTGGAATTATAAAAATCACAGGATGGATAGACATGTTACTGATGTAATGAAATATGGAGGCAAAATATTGAAAACATTTCAATTTATTCAGTATTGAGCATAAGCGCCACTTGCAGAAATCCCCGCACTTACAGGCATTGCCTGCTATGAGTGAGGTTATTAATGATTGTCTGAGGATTGTTCAGCCACTCTGAATGCACTTGCTCAAATAATTAAGATCCACTTCAGGCGGCTCCCTTTGCAATTACCAGTCAATGACATCCAAGATGTGCTCGAAGGGAGACAAGTCTGGAGACAATGCAAGACATGGAAGCATGATTTGGCCACGTTATTGGTCCTCATTTACAAAGGGAGCTGCCAGCAGCGGATCTTGATGATTTGCCCAAGTGCATTCAGTGCAGCAGAGCATTCCTCATTTCCGAGATTTCAATCTGGGCAAGCGCCGCCTCCGGCGGCCATTTTCCCGAGGCCCACCGCAAGGAAATCATTGGGAAAGGGGTCTCTGCTCACCAGCACCGACATCTTATGAGAGCCTAGGGCCCACAGCCTCGCACCACCTGGACAACCCCTCCTCCCAGCCCGGGGCCCGCAGCATCGCACCACTCCTTCTGCAGCCGCCTCATGCAGCAGTGTCCCTGCCTTCTGTGACCCCGCTCCACCACCGGCATCCCCCCCGGTAGCTACCATTAAAATAGACTATAAGATGCACCACCATTTTATTTTCAATTTTTTTTCCAATTTTCCACCCAAAAATTTGGTGGGCGTCTTATGGCCCGGTGGGTTTTATATTCTGCAAAATACGGTATTTTCTCATTTTGTTTCCATCTTAGGTTTTGTCTGTTTAGTGGCCAGTGTGAACATGCTCCTGTACATTGCATGCATGCCAACTTAGGCTATGTGCCCACTATACGTTTTTTAAGCATTTTCGCAGCGGCAATTCCGCTGCAGAAACGCTTAAAAAATGCTTGGTAGAAGGTCTGCCATGTTCCCCAATGATAATCCGCATGTGCTGTGCACATGCTGCGGAAATTTCTGCTGCGGATTATCATTGTGGAAAAATCCACAGCACTACCAATTATTTTGCGGAATCGCGGTGTTTTCGCCGCCATTGACTTGCATTGGACCGCATGGAATCTGCATCACTGCATCTGCAGATGCGGAATCCATGCGTTTCAATGTGCGGATGGTACCCGAGTCTGGAGAAGAGGAGACTCTCCTTCGGACACAGGTACCATAGTACCTGTAAAAAAAAGAATAAAATAAAAAATATACATTATACTTACCTTCTGATGGCCCCCGGTTTCCATAGCGATCCGTCATGGCTTGCCAGCAGCTCGCGATGGTCTATAAAGGACCTTCCATGACGTCATTTAGTCATGTGACGGTTCAGGCGACCACTGACGTCGGCGGTCGCATGACCCGTCACATGACTAAATGACGTCATGGCAGGTCCTTTTCGTCCACCGCGAGCTGCCGGCAAGCCAAGACGGATCGGATAACGGATAAGGAGACCGGGAGCCATCAGAAGGTAAGTCTAATATTTATTTTTTATTTTTTACCATTCTTTTACGGTCACACTATATAAATCCATGCCGTTTGCATGGATTTATATAGTGTGACCAAGTTGTCAAGCACTTTCCAAGTGATGCTAAAATCGCTTGGAAAGCGCTTGACAACCAGCATGCGGAAATGCAAGTGAAGAACGCTTCACATCCACATGTCCCTGGCAGGAAAAACGCATGTACAATCCGCATGTACAATCCGCATGTACAATCCGCATGTACAATCCGCATGCATTTTTTCTGCCAGGGAGATGCAGAAACGCTCAGGAAAAATCCAGAGCATTTCTGCATTGTGGGCACATAGCCTTAGACTTTGGCTGATTTTTCTGGGTTTTTCTTACAGTACTGTAAATAAAAAATAGTAACAGCTGCACTATGCGATATAGGGTGCAAGTCACAGTACACCGAAATAAAATATGAAGAAGGTAGGCAGTACTCCAAATAAAGTGTACAAAAAACTGGGGGTACTTTATTGACCCATCCCAAATGTGACTTTTCAGCTCTGTAAAAAACAGCGATGAGCCTTTCTCAACCATATATATACTGTATATACCCAGGGATCATACAAAAATAGCAGCACATTGTCATATAGGATAGGATGGAGAGAACAGTTACAATGACGTGTATTACTTTGCTTCCAGATATAACCTTTATAATTGTTTAATCAAACTGCAGGTTCAGATGGCAAAGACTTACAGATATCTCGGTCTGACACTGATAAATACCTCATTAGTATACATATCTCACCAGGGATAGGCTCTGTACAAGTGAGACTGATTACATGGAGCCCGTTCCGTTTAATAGATTAAGGTTTTGTAAATCAGGCACAATCTGCTTAGAGGGGCAATGACCTTGAGCAGTTTGTGTAATGAGGTAAACGTATATGGCGTATCTCTCACGGCTAGAAATTAATGGAAATCAGAAGTTCAGAACATTGAGTCTGCAATAAAAGATGGGTCTATGAAGAAGATAGGTGCATGCATGTCCAGCTCACCCAAATGGAGGCTTCTAGGTAGATTTGGCACGGAAACGCAACCACCCCTGGCTGATGTGGCCAAAGACTAAACAACAGAGGAAGATGATCCAGCCATTTCTTATGTTATAATATATCAAAAACTTTATTCCAAAAAACTTGACAAAAATTGTCAATATCAGTACATCCAAGCAATGTACAAAAAGAAAGCTCGCATATTGCTTGGATATACTGATATTGTTAATTTTTATCAACTCTTTTGGGAATAAAAGTTTTTTAATATATTTTAACAATTAATAACCAAAAAAACAAAAAGTGCCAGGAACAAAATAATGGACAATTAAATATGTTAAAAATCAAGTTTATTAGAACATAGTTAAAAAACACACATGGGCACATAAAGACCCCGGATACAAGAAAAATGGTCTAAAATTTGGTGGGTGGGTGAGCTACTGTGAGAAACCCCTGCAAACACGTATATAAATGTGTTGATGTTATGTAATTTGGTCTCTATCCAACTTAAAATACAACTGAAGACGAAATTTAACTCAGCAAAAACAGAATTTATTATGGTTTAAATATACATATAAACATACAAATGATAAAAAAGCACCTCCAAACTGTGAGGGACTGTAGATTGCATCTAATCCAAGGTGCATATATACACTGTGTGACGAATTATTAGGCAAGTTGTATTTTAGAGGATTATTTTTATTATTGATCAACAACTATGTTCTCAATCAACCCAAAAGACTCATAAATATCCAAACTTAATATTTTTGGAAGTTGGAGTGGGTTTTTTTTAGATTTGGCTATCTTAGGAGGATATCTGTTTGTGCAGGTAACTATTACTGTGCAGAATTATTAGGCAACTTAATAAAAACCAAATATAATCCCATCTCACTTGTTTATTTTCACCAGGAAAACCAATATCAGTGCACAAAATTTAGAAACAACCATTTCTGACATGCAAAAACAAAAACCCCAAAAATTAGTGATCAATATAGCCACCTTTCTTTATGATGACACTCAACAGCCTTCCATCCATAGATTCTGTCAGTTGCTTGATCTGTTTTCGATCAACATTGCGTGCAGCAGCCACCACAGCCTCCCAGACACTGTTCCGAGAGGTGTACTGTTTTTCCTCCCTGTAGATCTCACATTTTATGATGGACCACAGGTTCTCTATGGGGTTCAGATCAGGTGAACAAGGGGGTCATGTCATTATTTTTTCTTCTTTTAGACCTTTACTGGCCAGCCACGCCGTGGAGTAGTTGGATGCATGTGATGGAGCATTGTCCTGCATGAAAATCATGTTTTTCTTGAACGATACCGACTTTTTCCTGTACCACTGCTTGAAGAAGTTGCCTTCCAGAAACTGGCAGTAGGTCTGGGAGTTGAGCTTCACTCCATCCTCAACCTGAAAAGGTCCCACAAGTTCATCTTTGATGATACCAGCCCATACCAGTACCCCACCTACACCTTGCTGGCGTCTGAGTCGGAGAGGAGTTCTCTGCCCTTTACTGATCCAGCCTCTGGCGCATCCATCTGGCCCATCAAGAGTCACTCTAATTTCATCAGTCCATAAAACCTTTGAAAGATCAGTCTTAAGATATTTCTTGGCCCATTCTTGACATTTTATCTTATGTTTCTTGTTCAAAAGTGGTCGTTTTTCAGCCTTCCTTACCGTGGCCATGTCCCTGAGTATCGCACACCTTGTGCTTTTTGATACTCCAGTAACGTTGCAGCTCTGAAATATGGCAAAACTGGTGGCGAATGGCATCTTGGCCGCTTCACGCTTGATTTTCCTCAATTCATGGGCAGTTATTTTGCGCCTTTTTTGGCCAACACGCTTCTTGCGACCCTGTTGGCTATTTGCCATGAAACGCTTGATTGTTCAGTGATCATGCTTCAAAAGTTTGGAAATTTCAAGACTGCTGCATCCCTCTGCAAGACATCTCACAATTTTGGACTTTTCAGAGCCCGTCAAATCTCTCTTCTGACCCATTTTGCCAAAGGAAAGGAAGTTGCCTAATAATTAAGCACACCTCATATAGGGTGTTGATGTCATTAGTCAACACCCCTCCTCATTACAGAGATGCACATCACCAGATTTACTTAATTGGTAGTTGGCTCTCAAGCCTATGCAGCTTGGAGTAGGACAACATGTATAAAAAATATCATGTGATCAAAATACTCATTTGCCTAATAATTCGGCACACAGTGTATATTGGATATACTGCTTCTATTAAATATACTGAAATACATACAGTACAGACCAAAAGTTTGGACACACCTTCTCATTTAAAGATTTTTCTGTATTTTCATGACTATGAAAATTGTACATTCACTCTGAAGGCATCAAAATAGGAATTAACACATGTGGAATTATATACTTAACAAAAAAGTGTGAAACAACTGAAAATATGTCTTATATTCTAGGTTCTTCAAAGTAGCCACCTTTTGCTTTGATGACTGCTTTGCACACTCTTGGCATTCTCTTGATGAGCTTCAAGAGGTAGTCACCGGAAATGGTCTTCCAACAATCTTGAAGGAGTTCCCAGAGATGCTTAGCACTTGTTGGCCCTTTTGCTTTCACTCTGCGGTCCAGCTCACCCCAAACCATCTCGATTGGGTTCAGGTCTGGTGACTGTGGAGGCCAGGTCATCTGGCGTAGCACCCCATCACTCTCCTTCTTTGTCAAATAGCCCTTACACAGCCTGGAGTTGTGTTTGGGCTCATTGTCCTGTTGAAAAATAAATGATGGTCCAACTAAACGCAAACCGGATGGAATAGCATGCCGCTGCAAGATGCTGTGGTAGCCATGCTGGTTCAGTGTGCCTTCAATTTTGAATAAATCCCCAACAGTGTCACCAGCAAATCACCCCCACACCATCACACCTCCTCCTCCATGCTTCACGGTGGGAAACAGGCATGTAGAGTCCATCCGTTCACCTTTTCTGCGTCGCACAAAGACACGGTGGTTGGAACCAAAGATCTAAAATTTGGACTCATCAGACAAAAGCACAGATTTCCACTGGTCTGATGTCTATTCCTTGTGTTCTTTAGCCCAAACAAGTCTCTTCTGCTTGTTGCCTGTCCTTAGCAGTGGTTTCCTAGCAGCTATTTTATCATGAAGGCCGGCTGTACAAAGTCTCCTCTTAACAGTTGTTGAAGAGATGTGTCTGCTGCTAGAACTCTGTGTGGCATTAACCTGGTCTCTAATCTGAGCTGCTGTTAACCTGCGATTTCTGAGGCTGGTGACTCGGATAAACTTATCCTCAGAAGCAGAGGTGACTCTTGGTCTTCCTTTCCTGGGGTGGTCCTCATGTGAGCCAGTTTCTTTGTAGCGCTTGATGGTTTTTGCAACTGCACTTGGGGACACTTTCAAAGTTTGCCCAATTTTTCGCACTGACTGACCTTCATTTCTTAAAGTAATGATGGCCACTCGTTTTTCTTTACTTAGCTGCTTTTTTCTTGCCATAATACAAATTATAACAGTCTATTCAGTAGGACTATCAGCTGTGTATCCACCAGACTTCTGCACAACACAACTGATGGTCCCAACCCCATTTATAAGGCAAAAAATCCCACTTATTAAACCTGACAGGGCACACCTGTGAAGTGAAAACCATTTCCGGTGACTGCCTCTTGAAGCTCATCAAGAGAATGCCAAGAGTGTGCAAAGCAGTCATCAAAGCAAAAGGTGGCTACTTTGAAGAACCTATAATATAAGACATATTTTCAGTTGTTTCACACTTTTTTGTTAAGTATATAATTCCACATGTGTTAATTCATAGTTTCGATGCCTTCAGTGTGAATGTACAATTTTCAAAGTCATGAAAATACAGAAAAATCTTTAAATGAGAAGGTGTGTCCAAACTTTTGGTCTGTACTGTATGTTACCCTGTGTGTTTAATTCTCAGGCAAATGCCAGTACTGGTAATCATATATTATACAGTGGTAACATAACGCAGCAGAGGTCCAATATCAACACCGGCATGATGCAGAGTTCCTAAACCCCTACGCACGTTTCATCGTTTGACTTCCTCAGGGGGCGTGGTGGTGGCCTGGGAGCATGCTAATTTTATGTGTGGCATGGACCAATGTGGGAAAAAAGAGCTGTCATGTGACTTAATCAGCATCTGACGTTAGTGCCGCATGATTACCCCATCCGCATCTCCTAACCACATGACTTCCGGTTTCTGGCCCATGGAACGCACCCTGTCAGTGCTCCCATGACAACATGAGACGCGTTGCACGTACGCTCCTGCTGTGGTCGGATTCCCCGAAGTCAGGAGTGCAGACAAAGGGCGCATGCGCACTGACAGATGGATTAAAGTTGTATTCAGTGAGCTGAACGAGTATGGTATTGTATGAGATAGAATCATGTGCAAATATGGTGCAGGTAGAGGGATGTGATAATATAAATGTTTGGCGCCCAGCTGCGCTTGGTACCTCAGATCCTAGAGGGGTGCATTACCGGATTTCTCCACAAAAGGCCCCCACAGCATACACACACCTCCACCTTCCACCTCGGACCACCAGAGGGAGCCCGATAGGGATATAAATAGGGAAGGTGGAGCTAGGCAGCTGAGTGATTCAGCAATTCCTGCTCAGACACAGAAGGAGTCAGTGCAGTCGAGCCAGAGTCTAGCAGTTCCTGCAGAAAGAGTTTAGTACAGTCTGTAGAGTGAGTCCAGACTAGAACTCACAGAGCTCAGGATAGAGAGCTAGGAGTGTGCCGACACTCTGAGAGCGGCGAAGAAGAGCAGCGTCCCGGCTGCAGTGTGTGTAGCCTAGTGAGGGCCCTAGCGGGGCCGAAGGCGAGTGGAAAATGAGTAACATAGGGGGCAGAGGAGCTTAACCAGCTCACCCTGAAGCATATACCGGACACGTGGATCTTCATGACCAGTAGAAAACAACCGGAACCCCTGGCGAACTACATGTCCCAGGATCACCAAAAGCTGATACGTACCAGGGTCAGGAATCACGGAGACCCCAGAGAATAGGGAGAGTGATCTCCAACAGAAGGCCCTATCACCAGGTCAGCAGGTGCAGAACAGAAACCAAGTTAGGCCTAGCTCCAGGCAGGTCAGAAACTTACTACAGAGAGGCAAGAAACAGGAGGCCCTACACCCTCTCACTGGGGAGAATCCGGACATGCACCCCTCACCCTACAGTGCTCCGGGACGTGCCTGAATTTCCATCAGTAAAAGGTACTGAAGTGACTTTCGTGTGTGCTCCCATTCTTGCCCTGACCCGGCTGGGTCCCCTCTATTCTGCACCCCCCCCCCCCCTACGCTGTCCTGAGGCTCTGCTCCACCTGTGGGGAGCGATACCATCTAAGCTGCCACAACACCGGCCTCAGTGGACTGCTGCAGCGCTGGTTTTCCTCACCAGACACCACAGGTGGCATCACGAACATTTACAAACCTATTATCCCAATATACATTCCCCTCTTTTCAGTTGTCCGCCCTGGGCCACGGACCGGGCCAGCCACCGTGATATCCCCCAAGCATCTGAGGGCCCGGCTGCCGAGTACCCCACGGCCCCGGGGGCGCGACAAATGCGTGTCTAAACTAGTGAAATAATAAAGTATACCCATAAAAATAATCATAAGGTATACAGAGTTGTGTATTGCATTGTATACCTAATATGAGTTTAGTTTTGTGACACAGACTATAATGTGTAATAATATATGAATTATACATGGTGAGAAATGAAAATTGACAGAAGTGCATTTTGCATAATGATAGAGAACAGTGTAATGAAATATGAATATCATATGGTGAGGAATAAAGATTAACAAAAGTGATTTTTGCATGATGATAGGAAACAGTACTAAGAAAGCCACAATGGGCTTCATAGTGAATTAAAGTGCTGGGTGCAAAGAACTCATAATATCTAAATTTTTAAACATGTGTATTAAACATGATAGGACAGATAAAGAAAATACAGTACCAATGAACTCCATATACCTCCTAAAGAGATCTTCATCAGACCCCCAGTCTAAAAAAAAAACAACAACTTTTAATGTCCAGTGGACTGGTCTAAGGAAAATTATAGAGAAACACTGGAGCGTTCTCCAAGTTGACCCTGTTCTTAGAAAATGTCTGCCAGAACATCCTTCCATGCACGTTGCCACTATATTTGGCTGTCCCACTGAGAGTGAAAAGAGCAGCAGTTGAGCATCTGCACCGCCCGTCCTTTCTAACACAGATTAATGTGCCCCGTTCTGCCAATCGATGGTGCCCCAAGTATTTGAACCCCCACCAATCTATAAACCTGAATTTTTGTTTTTTTTTGCTCTTTTGATTTTTCTTCCTTTCTTCCAAAAGCAATAACTTTTTTTTCCATTGACAAAAAGGGCTTTTTTTCTTTTTTTTCAGGATTAGTTGTAGTTTCGAATTACACCATTCATTTAACCATGGAATGTTTTGGAAAATTAGAAAAAAAAATTGGTCCAAAAAAAGTACAGTGAAATGGAAAAAGAACGAAAAAAACAATGTCAACATAGATTTTTGAATTTTGCTTTTATAGTACAAAATGACCTGCTGACAACATGATTATCCATGACAGTACAATTTTCTCACTACTAATTGTGCCTTGTTTATTTATTATTTTAGTGGTGAAAAAAATTCAGAAATTTGTAAAAAAAAATGTTTGTGTAGCCATTTTATGAAATCCATTCTCCTTATCCACCAATGTAGCTGTGTGAGAGCTTGTTTTTTGGCGCTGAGCTCACATTTTAATTAGTACAATTTTGGGGTACTTATGTAATTTAGATTTCCTTTTATTGTAATTTTGGAAATGATGGCATTCCAATTTGTTTTTCTTTTAAGCATTTAATATTCGGTTCAAGTAATTATTTAATATGAGATTACATTCTTTTTCCTAACGATACCAAAAATGTTTATTCAAAAAAAAAAATTGTTTTTATTTTTGAAGGGTAAAAAGGTGGAGGATTTATATTTTTAATGTTTATACTTAATTTTTGGGTCATCTGGCTGGTAAGAAGCAGATCAATTCCTGAGCCAACTTCATACTTTCCTTATGGCAAAAATTAATAGGTTGTTAAGCAGTTAATGGACCCTCCTTGGGATTCACTTGCTGCTTTTGAGTGGTGCAAAGTCAAATCAGCTTTTTGATATCACTTTCAGAACCATCTCAGTGGTTCTTCATTTTAAATTTACATTTATTTAATTATTTTGAGCGGAAGAAATGGATTTTTGCTATAACATATCTTGGAGTGAAGGGATTCTATCCGGGTTGCGCTCTGGTCCTGTACAGAAAAAGGGGTGTCCCAGTCCCTGTGTGCTGTAGGGTGTGGGGTGCATCACACTCAATTGTAGGCCACAGACCTCCGCTGTCTCCAGGTTTCCGTCGTCAGGACACCAAGTTCTTTGTAACAGTCAAACCTTTACTGAACAGTCCAAGTTCATCAAGTGGGCACAAGTGGGATAGGCCACAGCAATTCGCACTTCATTCCTCCTTAGTACAACTCCTCTTCTGTCTTGCCACTGTAGCGCCCCGAAGGTTCGATTGCTACAGAGGTATTGCATCTCACCCAGAGGTGTGATATCTCACTTCCAGGTAAGGATGGAGTGTGGCACCCTAACACCCACATGCACTACACCACATTTCCGGGGGACAGGGCGACAATGCTCCCAAGTGTGAGCACAACTGTCCCTGTCCCTGGCTGGAGTGGGGGGAGGGAACACCTAGAAAGGGGGAACCCGGTAGTGTGTGGGTGGGGAGAGTAGATCCCAGGTGCACTGTAAAGTAGGAGTATATAAGGTGGGCACCATCTTAGAGTCAGGGTAGAAAGTAGTAGAAGAGAAGGGAGAGCAGAGAGAGAAGGAGGCGGGGAGCAGAGGTTCTGCACAGGCTCTGCTCTGCAGGCAGGCCAAGTCTTAAGGCCTGGGCCTGGAGGAGAAGGAAGGAAGGGAGAAGAATGGAGGAAGCTCTAGGAGAAGACTGAAGGGACCCCAGGGGTGCGGACCAGCCAGTTGCCACCGCACGCCCGCAGCTACCAGAGTAGGGGGGTCAGGCCAAGAAAAGGGAACCGGATCCCTCATCTAGTGGAGGAGAGCAACTACCCTCAGCTAGTAACCGGAGGTCGTGGCATTGTACGTGCACGGCCCCTCACTACACCCGTTAGGAAGGCACCATATAGGACCCAAGGAAACGGAACATTCGTTTGCCCGCCAAGGTCCGAGGCAGCTGGACAGAAACGTGGTCAATTGTGGGGTACGACAGGCCAGAGAAAGGACACACGAAGGGGGTCCTGAAAAGCACTCCAAAGGTACCTGGGAGTTGGCCGAGCCCCTCACCTGGTGAGCACAGCACGACGTGGGCAGCCATAATCTGCAGAAGTGGCTTGGAGTGTAAAACTGTGAGTAAAGACCCTGGACTGCATCACTGGACTCTGAGTCATTACTGCTGCTCCCGCGCACCATCACCCCCATCATCTGCACTCACTGCCCTGAGGCTAAACTCCTCCCGTGGGGAGTTATACTACCCCCTGCTGCGCACACGACATCAGCCTCAGCGGTCTGCCGGCAGCGGCGGTTCTCAGTGACCGCAATCCACGGGTGGCGTAGTCGGACATTTAAACATTAAAACCCAAAGAAACAGATCCGCCACTGGTTTGACCACCCTGAGCCATGGGACCGGGTCGCCGCCACGGAGACTACAACCCCTAGCACGACACAGAGAGACCCGGCTCCGGGTATTCCCCTACACACACGGCCCAGGGGGCGCGTCACCACCTCTTCATTCTGGACTACCCCCAAGTCCGCTGACTCCATCAGCCTCAGGGATTCGTTGTGCACCCGGGTCCGACCACCTGCCCTGACATAATTTCACGTCTACTGACCTCGTGATGTCAGAAGACCAGGCCCACTCCGTGGCACCTGGCAGAAGCCCTAGGCTCCAGATCCTGTTGGAACGTCCATCAGGAAACTCCATTTGGCCTCCCATTGCCTTGTTAGGGGCCGCATGGGCCAACATTTCAACCCACCCCACCTAAACTTGAACTCCACTGTACACTTCACTAGCTGACACCTAGTTCTAACCTTAACCATTTCCTATCTTATATGCTAAACCTACTTATCCATATTCTATATCTTATGCTGCCCTAAGCTTATCCTCATGCTATACTCACATTATGCAATAGCACCTTATATACTGTACATCACCATGACACATTACATTACATTAAACACACGTTACTTTTACATATAAAACCGCACGACAGTATCACATAGCGCGTCTGTTGTCTTCAGGGGCAGCAACAAGGTAAGACAGTCCACAGCCCTATATTTACATGCTTCATTTATATTATAAACCAACCCCTTAGATCTTAAACAAAGGGGAGGACACCGATGAAAATACTATGCCACAATTAATAAATAAAACCACTTTTTATTTAGATATTTTCTAAAATCAAAAAATGGCATACATGTATAAAAAGCAAGAGTGCCTCAAGGATACTGAGCAATGGGTCAATTTTAGCAAGATTGCTAAATATAAATATATATATATATATATATTATTTTTTTGTAGCGCAATACCACATAAACAGACAAATATACCTCAATCATGTATGGTTATAATTATTAGTATTTTTTTGTTTCAGTTCTGTAATAAGTGCACACAGTGCTTTAACTACCAATATGCCACAGATCTAGTGTCATATAACTGGGATTTTACCATATTTAGACTTAATTCAGTAATGGTAGTAGTACAGAGTATGTGTCTGTAATGGTGTCCCCAGGTGTATGTCACCAGAGCTGTGTATATAATATTCCTCTCTATATCTTTCAAATGCAGACTACATTGGGATATATGTCCCTGTATCACAGTGAGCAGCCTTAAAATTTCAGAGTAAAGAATCAAAAGGTAATGTATCCCTATACAATATACAATATGGTTATCCTAAACATAGGGGACCATTATTATATTAAGTTCAGTCACCTTATCTACGAGTATCACAGTTCATCATGTTAGTCTCTATATACTTGTGAATAGTCACATTATATGTTCATAACATCATATTATAGTCATGTCATATGTTCACAAAATCCAGGGATCCATATGAAACTAAAGAGGAATAAACCTAGCTTACCCAGTGCACATCCAGAGCCCCAATGGACGTTTCACCCTGCTTCTTCACACCCCCTGAGGAAGCAGGGTGAAACGCCCAGAAAGACACTGCATGCCATTTACATCTCAGAGTTGTGTACCCCTTTCAATGAGGTACTACCACCCACAGACCTCTAAACCCTTCTCTGATTAACCCAAAGGCCTGTTTAGGGCACTCTTAAGTGTATTGGAAAAGAGATATTAAACCTTTTATCGTGCCCAGTTTATGGATCTGTTTGTGAAGTTCCAGCCATTACATAAGACATTACATAATGACATTTCCGAAGTTTTTATCAGTGGAGGCCCGGATGCTGAGGCCACCAGCAGTTACTGAGAAGAGAAGTGCTCAGTTGACCACTGCACCCCATGGACTGTGCTCCTGGGAGAGATGAGGTTAACCATGTATGGACTTTATCTATTTCATACACCGCTTACCATGTATACATGACAAGAGCCAAGCAGAGTCGATCACACCACGCTACTTTACACCTCACATACATATGTGGCACCCCAGGGGTCTGGTTTTCCACAGTAATGTAATGTTATGTCTGAGAGCAGGTGGGAGGTCCTTTGGTCAGGGATCCTGTGCATGCCACACCTCCTGCCCAGTCTTGGGAGGGGAAGAACTTCCCCTGTATAAACCCGGGGCTGAGGCAGGGTGAGTCAGACAAGGAGAGTGGAGACAAGAAGCAGCATAGGAAACAGCAGAGTTCCAAGGAGTCAGGGGCTGGCAGCTGCAGCGCTCGCCCTGACTAAGAAGATTCTTTACCGGACCCGGAGTCCGAGGCTGTGGGGACTAACTCCTACCCAGCAGCAGAATCCTTCAGGCAGGGGATTTCAGGTCCTCTGGCCCAGAAGCCCGAAGGCACGGTCACACGCGTGGGACCAGCACTGCCATCGTGGAGCGGAAGCCATTAGAAGGCCCCGAGTCACCGGCCATACGGGTGAGCACCACACGGTACACTCAGGGACGTGGGCTACTTACATCAGCTTCTAGCAAGGTAGCCAGAAGAGTACAGTCAGTTTGGGAGGCCTACAACTACGCCTGGCCAGGGGAGATCCCATCTGCTCAAAGACTGACCAGGCCCCGTTTGCTAGCAAGTACTCCGGGAGGGTCTGTCGTTGTTACCAGTAAAGACCCTGAACTACACCATACCGTCTCTGAGTGGTTCCTGCTACCCCCATCATCCACGTCGGCTGCCCTGAGGCCATACCCCTCCCGTTGGGGGTTATACTATCACGCTGCACAATCCTACCACCGGCCTCAGCGGTCTGCCCTGCAGCAGCAGCTTCCTGGCTGCACTCAACGGGTGGCGTAGTCATCAACTATTTACTACTAATAGACTGCCGTCTAGTTTGACTCCCTGGGCACGGACCGGGTCACCGCCACGAGACTACGACCCTCCACTGATCCGGCTCCGGGTAGGCTCCCGCGTGCGCAACGCAGCGCGACACAGGCCCAGGGGCGCGTCAACTTTGGCGTAGTCGGCAGGATTTCGTGCCCGCAACCACCGGGTACTGCGTGCCTGAAAAGCAAAGACTGTTCAAACTTACCAGTGGTGAAGATTCCCGCTATCCGTGGAGGTTTCCCGCCATCCGGTGCCATCTTCTACCTTCTTCCCGCTATCGGTGAAGTTTCCCGCCATCCGGCGCCATCTTCGGCCTTCTTCCCGCCATCCGTGGAGTTTTCCCGCCGTTGGACGCCATCTTGGGGACGCCGCGCGGGAAGAAGAGGGGCGTGGACTCCGAAAGCGCGCGAGAACTGAAACCCCGCCTCACGTCCGGACGTTGCGTAAGGTCCTGGAAGGAGCCCAGCAGACGCCGACGTCACAGGAGCGCGACGGAAGGTCCTCAACCCTGACGATCCACTGCGGAGCCGCGGCCTACGGAAGAGGATCATCGCAAGGTAGGCCACGGTCCACTAGGGGGGAGGAAGATGTCGGATACGGAGGAGAGCTTCACTGCCCCAACCCCCGCCAGCGCTACCGCTGCTGCAGTTATGCCCTTCACCATGCCCTATATCCCGGGAGCAGCTTGGCTACCCCAGTATTCAGGGGAGTCACATACCCTGCATGACTTTAGAGAAAAGCTGGATAGCCTCTTCCAGGTGTACCCCCTCACAGAAGAGCAAAAAGTGAGTATCCTGGTGGCCCAACTAACCGGGGCAGCCAAAAGGGAAGTAAAATGCTGGCCACCTGGGAGGAAGACTGTCGCAGGGATACTAACCCGGCTGAAGGACACCTTTGATACCCGCACCTCAGCCGAGATTAAGCTTAGATTCTACGGGTGCAAGCAGCGAGCGCATGAGAGTATAAGGGACTATGCACTAAACCTACAAGAGGCCCTGAGGGCCATAAAGCAGACCGACCCTGATGGGGTGGGAAACGAGGACAGGCTGTTGACTGAACAATTTATAGAGGGTTTATATTGCAATGCCCACCGAACCCAGTTGCGGGCAATGGCCTTACAGGATCCCCATCTGGACTTTGCACAGTTCAAGGACAGAGCCATCCGGGTGCTCCGAGAACCGGCACCAGGTGGCGTTGTGACCCACAGACGCCCCACTACCACTTACTACCAGGAGGCGGCGCCCTTGTCAGCAGGGCCTGTGGGAGCTGATGCGCAGGCTTTGGACAATGACCCGGCTCCAGACCTACACCATCAGGTCCAAGAGCTAGTTAAGAGCGTTGCTGCGCTAACCCGAACTGTGCAGTCTTTACAGGTTTCCACCCCAGGGAAGATCCAGCTGGCATCCGGACCGGAGGACATCCCGTGGCGTCGACCAAGGAGGACCCCACCGGCCAGAGGAAGACCCAGTGACCGATACAGCGAGGACGGACGACCCATCTGCCGCCGCTGCAATCAACCCGGACATATGGAAAGGTACTGTTCTTTAAACGGGCACAACCTGGGGTAGAGGGCCAACCCCCAGGAAAAAGATCACCAGGCCCATCGAACTGGCGCGACAGATATGTGGGAGGACGTCCAGTCTTGCCTGTGGTACTGGATGGCATTCCCATGAGTGCCCTACTGGATACCGGGTCACAGGTCACCACCATCCCGTACGTGCTCTTCAAGCAGTACTGGAATGACTCGGATATTACCCACTACCCTGACGACGACTTGAGTATCATCGCCAGCAATGGCCAGCCCGTGCCACAGATCGGATTTAAGGAGGTGGCCCTCAAAATCGGTAGAGTCGAACTGGCCGCACAGGGACTGATCATTGTAGATATTGATAAACATGAGAGTCACCCAAAAATAACTCTAGGAACTAACGTAATTGAAAATTGTCTTGCAGAGGTGATTTTCCTTTTACAGCAGGTTGCCAAGAACGCCAGCTCCGGCGAGCAGCGGGTGCTCCAGAAAGAGATCCGGGCACTGATGCAACGGCAACAAGTGGAACTCTCCGGCGGTGAGATTGGTAGCGTAAGAATGTGTGACCCTTTTCCTATTGCCATGCCCCCAAAAAGTGAAATGATGATTTGGTGCCGGGCAGCTATTGGTCTGAGAGGAAGAGATTACCAGGCAATGGTAGAACCAGTTTACTCAGACAGTAGGCCCACCATTTTGACAGCACGGGGGGTGGTCAATGTACGCCATGGGAGGGTGCCCATTCGCATAATAAATATCGGGGAGAGGGAAGTGTACCTGCCCCGGTATGCCACGCTAGCCAAATTATATACCACTAATCAAAATTCTATACAATCTGTGGAACCCTTGCCTCCATCTCACCCGGAGGAAGGTAACGGCTCTAAGAAAGACATGGAGGACTGGTGTCAGCAACTACATTTGGGTACTGATTCCACTCCCTCACATCAGAAACAAGGAGTCTATCGGGTGGTTCAAGAGTATGAGAGAGTGTTTAGTAAACACCCGTTAGACTTCGGGCGAGTCAAGGGGGTAGAACACCGCATCCCCACGGGAGATCATCCTCCCATAAAAGAGAGGTATCGAACCGTACCCCCTGCACATTACCAACACGCCAAGGGGATGCTTAGAGACATAAAGGAGGCTGGGGTAATCCGGGATAGCTGTAGCCCCTGGGCAGCCCCACTAGTTTTAGTCAAAAAGAAAGACAACACCATGAGGATGTGTGTAGATTACCGGAAAATCAACCGTATCACACACAAGGATGCGTACCCCTTACCAAGGATAGAGGAGTCATTGGCTGCTTTAAGATCTGCTAACTTCTTCTCTACCTTGGATCTCACTAGCGGGTACTGGCAGGTTCCTGTAGCAGAGGCGGATCGGGAGAAGACCGCATTCACCACCCCGATGGGACTTAGCGAGTTCACCTGCATGCCGTTCGGACTCTGCAACGCCCCAGGAACCTTCCAACGATTAATGGAGTGCTGTCTGGGCCACAGAAACTTCGAGACGGTCCTGTTGTACCTGGACGATGTCATCGTATACTCCAAAACTTATGAGGACCACCTGAAACACCTGGCGGAGGTGTTCGAAGCTCTGGCGAGTTACGGCCTAAAGGTGAAACCCTCCAAGTGTCACCTCCTGAAACCAAAGGTGCAATACCTGGGACACGTGGTGAGCGCTGACGGAGTGGCTCCCGACCCCGATAAGATCACCGCAATTAAGGGATGGCCAAGCCCCTCCAGCGTAAAAGAAGTGCGGCAGTTCCTAGGGTTGGTAGGCTACTACCGAAGGTTTATTCCCGGTTTCACCAAAAAGGCAGCGCCTATGCAGGACCTCCTGATAGGCCAGTCCCGGAAGGCCAAGAACCAGAAGCCGCCCTTCAAATGGGAAGAGCCAGAAGAAGAGTCCTTCCGCCAGCTGAAGATGGCCCTCACGGGGGATGAAATCTTGGCGTACCCAGACTATAGCCAGCCCTTCATCCTCTACACCGACGCCAGTAACATCGGGCTAGGAGCCGTACTATCCCAGATTCAGCAGGGGAGAGAACGAGTGATCTCCTATGCCAGCCGAAAACTGCGACCCACCGAAAGGAACCCCGAGAATTACAGCTCATTTAAGCTAGAGTTCCTGGCCGTGGTATGGGCAGTCACCGAGCGCTTTAGGCATTACCTCGCTTCTTCCCGGTTCACCGTATACACGGATAACAACCCGTTGATACACCTGGACACGGCAAGACTCGGTGCCCTGGAGCAGAGGTGGATGGCCCGTCTGTCCAACTATGAGTTCACAATCAAATACCGGGCAGGACGCTCCAATACTAACGCGGATGCCCTGTCCAGGATGCCCAACCTGCCGGACGAAGGAGAAGATCCGGAGGGACTGGAAGAAGTTGAACTCCCTGCGTTCCACCGTCATGGGACTATCCAGTATTCCCACCGGGTAAGGGGTAAACAGGCTGCTACGTTGAACCCCTTACCCCACTACAACTGGGCGGAAACGCAAGACAGCGACCCTGCCGTCCGACTGGTGAAGGAGATGCTGACTCGGCCGGAGGCTCGACTTGAACCAGACGCTCCGGAGGAAGCCAAACAACTATGGGCGGAGAAGAGTCGACTATTCCTTTACAAGGGGAAGTTGTGCCGCAGAATGGTCAACTCCCGGACGCATGAACTACTCTGGCAAGTAGTGGTGCCACGAAGAGACGCAGCCATGGTGATGGAGGCATACCACGACGGAGCTGGACACTTCGGGTGGAAAAAGCTGGAGTTCCTGCTGCGCGAGCGGTTCCACTGGGTAGGCATGAGGGGAACCATCGAGAAGTGGTGCAGAGACTGTGGCCCGTGCAATCTGAGAAGGAAGGACCGGGCCAGCCAGAAGACTCCCCTGCAATCCATCGTCACCCGGCAACCGTTGGAACTGGTAGCCTTGGATCATGTAAAACTGACCCCAAGCAGAAGTGGCTACGTCTACGCGTTAACCATCGTGGATCATTACTCCCGGTTCTTGGTTGTCGTCCCCGTCAAGGACTTAACGGCTCAAACAGCAGCTAGAGCCTTCCAGCAGCACTTCTGCCGTCCACACGGGTACCCGGACCAAGTGCTGACGGACCAGGGACCTGCCTTTGAAGCGGAGGTCTTCCAGGAATTCTGCAATCTGTATGGCTGCCGGAAGATAAGGACGACACCCTACCATCCGCAAACTAATGGACTTTGTGAAAAAATGAACCAGGTGGTAATGGATCTGCTAAAAACATTGCCCCTGGAAGAACGCAGTCTGTGGCCTGAGAAGTTGCCCGATCTGGTGGACCTATACAACCACATCCCGGTAGGTTCCACCAACTGTACCCCGGCTTACCTAATGAGGGCGAGACCTGGTAAGTTACCTGTTGACCTGGAAATGGGAGTCCTGACACCTGAGGACACTTCACCAGAAACAGACTGGGACACAGAGAGGCAGCAGCAGTACCGGAGAGTACAAGAGAGCGTGGAGCGAAGTCTCTGTCAGGCTAGGGAAAGACAAGAGAAGACTTACAACCAGTATGCTCCCGCTGTTCCCCTGGTACCCGGAGAGCAGGTCTTGAAGAGGAAAAGACGGCTCCACAAGTTGGATGACCAGTGGGAGGAGGACCCGTACACCGTACTGCCCTCAAGCCACGAGAACCCGAAGGTCTGTACCATCAGTAAAGACGGAGGGGAAACCACAGCCATTGTATCCCGGGACCACCTGAAGAAGTGTCCCGAACAACTGAGGAACCCTGAAGAGGAACAAGAAGACCATCGACCCGTGGAAGAAAGGGAAGATATGGTTAGTACCGTGCTCGGGGACTTCCCTCAGTCTTGGACTCAAGTCATTGGTGCAGTTGTGGTACCCGTACTCACCTTCCTCCAACCATCATCCCAAGAACCTACGGAGCAACGGGTAGAGCTGGAAGAACAGCCGGTCCAGGAGGCAGAAGACTCCACACAAGCAGAACAGGAGAATCAACCCTCTGCTTATAGTGAGCCTGCCGTACCCCTAGTGAGACAAAGAGCCGGTAGACAGCTGCCCAGTTTACCCTTGACAGCTCCTACACCCTGTAGTTCAGGGCCAGACAGTCAGCTCCGTAGGTCCACTCGGGCCACTAGAGGCCAGTTACCCGCACGCTGGAGAATTTAAAGTGTATAAATTGTTTTATTTATGTTTTTTTTTCTGTGTATTGTTGCTTGTGAATAATTTTGTGTTTCCAGTTGTTTTTAGGAAACCTTGGTGAATTTACCGGGAATCCTTGTATATAGTTGGAGCGTAACCCAGGATGGACTAGAGACTGTTAAGGACTCGGGGTAGGACAGACCCCTACCTGGTTACGTCTCCCTGTGTTGGTGAAATGGACACCTTTGCTTTTCTTCAAAGACTGCACCCGGTTGCGGACACGCCGCAACCATCTTATGTGTTTTTCTTATTGTGTTGTTATTGTTATACTTTGTTAAGTTTTTCTAAATGTGTTTAGTCCCGGAGTACTAAATTTCACTAGGGGGGAATGTGGCACCCCAGGGGTCTGGTTTTCCACAGTAATGTAATGTTATGTCTGAGAGCAGGTGGGAGGTCCTTTGGTCAGGGATCCTGTGCATGCCACACCTCCTGCCCAGTCTTGGGAGGGGAAGAACTTCCCCTGTATAAACCCGGGGCTGAGGCAGGGTGAGTCAGACAAGGAGAGTGGAGACAAGAAGCAGCATAGGAAACAGCAGAGTTCCAAGGAGTCAGGGGCTGGCAGCTGCAGCGCTCGCCCTGACTAAGAAGATTCTTTACCGGACCCGGAGTCCGAGGCTGTGGGGACTAACTCCTACCCAGCAGCAGAATCCTTCAGGCAGGGGATTTCAGGTCCTCTGGCCCAGAAGCCCGAAGGCACGGTCACACGCGTGGGACCAGCACTGCCATCGTGGAGCGGAAGCCATTAGAAGGCCCCGAGTCACCGGCCATACGGGTGAGCACCACACGGTACACTCAGGGACGTGGGCTACTTACATCAGCTTCTAGCAAGGTAGCCAGAAGAGTACAGTCAGTTTGGGAGGCCTACAACTACGCCTGGTCAGGGGAGATCCCATCTGCTCAAAGACTGACCAGGCCCCGTTTGCTAGCAAGTACTCCGGGAGGGTCTGTCGTTGTTACCAGTAAAGACCCTGAACTACACCATACCGTCTCTGAGTGGTTCCTGCTACCCCCATCATCCACGTCGGCTGCCCTGAGGCCATACCCCTCCCGTTGGGGGTTATACTATCACGCTGCACAATCCTACCACCGGCCTCAGCGGTCTGCCCTGCAGCAGCAGCTTCCTGGCTGCACTCAACGGGTGGCGTAGTCATCAACTATTTACTACTAATAGACTGCCGTCTAGTTTGACTCCCTGGGCACGGACCGGGTCACCGCCACGAGACTACGACCCTCCACTGATCCGGCTCCGGGTAGGCTCCCTCGTGCGCAACGCAGCGCGACACAGGCCCAGGGGCGCGTCACATAAATTACACTATAACACGCATAAACCACACTACCCTACACATACAGACACCCAAAACAAAATTGTCTTGTGAAAAATTACAGAGGCGGCATCTTTATCTTAGTTTGCTGCCCTCCTCAGTCAGGTAAGTGCACAAGTAAGTTGCCTTAAATGTCACATATTTTTTTCGACCTCATAAAGTATTATGTGATATCTACAATTTATAGAATGGCGGCGAATATATTGAATGTCAGTGTGCAAACTGAACCTCTGCAGTATTAGCCAGGCTGATTGTGACGCCACTGAACTAATATTCTGTGATGTCATGATGCTGACTTGAATTCGTGCCCATCAGAAACTTGCACCTTACAGAAAAAAACAAGTAGATTATCCATGAGGTTTGTTGACTGTGATATAATATTTTCTACACTGTCACACAATGACTACAGGTTACAGAACAGTAGTATACCGAATGTCAGGGTGCATGGGGGGGGGCGATGGGACTCAACATCTGTATTAGAAGCCATGAAGATTGTGATGTCATGGAAGTGATTTGCATTTCCACCAATCAGAGGACGGCTGTTACGGATCCAGGTGGTGGAACCTCTGTGCTGCGGTGCAAGGAGAGACCAGAGGGGCGTAACTAGGTATCAACTCGGACCGACCAAAGTCGTACGGCGGCTCAATCGACTCCGTGACCAGGGAAGGACTGAGCAGAGGGACCAGGTGCTACTCTGGGACCGACCTTGTATGAGAGCAGGTGACTCCCACGGGTCAGAAGGCAGGGACTGACCGGTACAGCAGATGAGCACGGCAGGCAGGCTGACGGGTTATCCGGGCAGACGGACTGGCAGACATGGCAGGTAACAAGCAGAAGCCTCCAGGTAGGCTGGCTGGTAGGCACGGCAGGTAACAGGCAGGTGCTTCTAGGTAAGCGGGCTGGCAAGCACGGCAGGTAACAGGCAGGTGCTTCTAGGTAAGCAGGCTGGCAGGCACGGCAGGTAACAGGCTGGTGCTTCCAGGTAAGCAGGCTGGCAGGCACGGCAGGTAACGGGCAGGTGCTTCTAGGTAAGTGGGCTTGCAAGCATGGCAGGTAACAGGCAGGTGCTTCCAGGTAAGCGGGCTGGCAGGCATGGCAGGTAACGGGCAGGTGCTTCCAGGTAAGCAGGCGGGCAGGGCCCATAGGCAGACTGGTGGCCTGGACTGTAGACAGACTGTCGGGCTGAAGAGTAGGCAAGCTGGCGGACTGGACTTGTAGTCAGGCTGGCGGACTGGACTTGTAGTCAGGCCGGCGGACTGGACTGGTAGTCAGGCTGGCGGGCTGGACTTGTAGTCAGGCTGGCGGTCTGGACTGGTAGTCAGGCTGGCGGGCTGGACTGGTAGTCAGGCTAGCAGCGGGACCTGAGGGCTGAAGCAGAGTATAACACACAAAGCTAGAACCTTGCACGGGCACCTCCATTTTGGAGGAGGTGCCTGTTATATGAGAGGTCCTCCGGCCATTGGCCGGGGACTCCTTAGGACGCGCTCCCTCCCTCTTAAAGGGGCCGCGTGCGCCCTATGCACAGTGCCTGGGAAGCTGCGCTCGCCAGCAGCAGCAGAAGCAGGAGCGCCGGAGGACGCCGGACGAGGAGTGCGGTGGTAAGAGGGACGGTGTCTCTGCCTGTCAGGGGGCAGAGACGCCGATACTACAACGGCTTTGCAGCTCACTTCAATTGCATACATCTAAATTTGAATTGAAGAGCCGGTGAGTGAGTAAGCTTACAGTGATGTCATAAAGCTGACTTGAATATGCACCAATCAAAAAGTAGCACTGCCCTGAAACACCCATGAGTTATGCTGAATGTGATATCGTAACTGCTGACCGTGATATTTCCACCAGTCACAGAGCTGCAGTCGGTATAAATAGCAGCAGCCTCCACCTGTTCTTCTCATTCTGGGTTATTTTCTTATGTTTCTTGTGAACATGTCGAGAAGAGATCGCAGAAGCAAATCTAGAGCCCCAGCCAGGAGCAGCAGAACATCCACGGCTGGCCAAAGTTTCTTGCTGGCTGTATACACCACTTTCTGAGAAGAGAGAATAATGGGAAATTCTTCAGTGCCAATGCTCCAGTGTTCCTGTTAAGACTAACAAGATCATGTTCTTGTGTGGGTATGAAGCCAGCATTAAACCACTTCACCTCATGTATGCAGATGTGAAGCTGGATGAATTCCTCAAATATCATTGTACCACAGGGGGACTCTGTGTAATATTCACCCCTTTTTGTTGTGTACCCATTTCATTAATACACTGCCAACCACACACCTCTAAAAGCCTCTATCATTGACCCAAAAACACTCTTAAGGGTCACCCACATGTACCGAAAAAGAGCCAATTATCTTTTTCTTGAGTCTGGTTCATAGATCTGTGTGTAAAGGACAACTTCCATTTTAAGAGTAAATATAGTAATTATCCAAAGTTTTGATTGGTCAGGGTACCTTTTTTAGTTAATGAAAGACCCCATCAGTGCTCAATTTACATCTCTTCTAGCAGAATTATCCAGCAGTCCCCCAGAGGCTACATACTCCACCCTCACACTTCTCATCGTCCTTCTCCGCTCTGATGTCGGGTGCAGGATCTTAGTAATGTGACAACAGGAAAGTTTCTGCAGGACTTCTAGTTTCAGTTTTGTCACATTTTACCTAGAGCCGATATTAAAACAATTCAGTACTTTGCTAATTAAAGCTGACTCGCCCCCTGGGCCTAGTGTGGACGTGTGTGGGATACCTGGAGCCGGGTCTCTGGGGGTTGTAGAATCCGTGGCGGTGACCCGCTCCCGTGGCTCAGGGTGGTCAGGCCGATGGCGGTATTTTGTGGGGGTTTTAGGTTAATTGTCCGACTACGCCACCCGTGGATTGCGGTCAGCGCGGACCGCCGCTGCAAGGCAGACCGCTGGGGCTGATGATGTTTGCAGCTGAGGTAGTGTGACTCCCCACGGGAAGAGTGGAGCCCCAGGGCAGTGTAGTTGATGGCGAGGGTGATAGTGCACAGGAGTCTCAGCACTAGTAGTGCTGGTGCGGCGATGAAGCAGTAACGACTCAGAGTCTTTGCAGTGCAGTTCAGGGTCTTTACTGGTGATATTATAGCAGACTCTCCCAGGAGTACTGGCTAGCATAAGGGGCCTGGTCAGTCTGCGAGCAAACAGGAGTTCCCCTGGCCAGGTGGAGTTGTAGGCCTCCCCGTCTATCTGCACTCTTTCTGGCTACCTTGCTGTAAGCAGGTAGAAGTAGCCCACGTCCCTGAGTATACCGTGTGGTGCTCACCCGAATGGCTGGTGACTTGGGGCCTTCTGTTAGCCTCCGCTCCTGGATGACGGTGCTGGTCCCTTCCTTGTGACTGAGCCTCCGGGCTTCTATGGCCAGAGGACCTGGAATCCCCTGCCGGCTGGTTTCTGCTGCTGGGTGAATATCAGTCCCCACAGCCTCGGACTCCTGTGTCCGGTTCCTAGATTCTTCTGCCAGGGCGAGCTATATCTCTGCTTAGCTTCCAGCCCCTGGTCTTCTGCTCCTAGCTCCTACAGAGCTCCTGCTGTAACTCTCCCTGTGTCTGGAACTGTCTCCAGGCTCTGACTGAACTCTAATCCCGCCCCAGACCCAGTTTATAAGGGCAGATTCCTCCCCTCCCAGGTCTGGGCAGGAAGTGTTGCATGCTTAGGGCTCCTAACCAGAGAAACCTCCCACTTGCTCTTAGACGTAATATTTCTATTACTGTGGCAACCAGACCCCTGGGGTGCCACCACACAACAAATCTGCAACATGTCATGTGTAAAGATCCATGTACTGTACACAGCACAATTAATGTGAACGAGGATCCCAAGGAATATTCATTTCATGACAATAGTACCGTCTAAACAGACTGTCGATCACCCAACAACCAAGCTAGACACTTGTACATTGGGTGAAAGATCTCTTAGCTTACACAAAAGATCATCGTTGTCGGCAGATCATCATCTTGTATAAACAGGATCTGTGCTGTCAAGAACCAGCAGCCTATGTAACGCGCCCCCTGGGCATTGTGTGCACGTGTGTGGGTTACCCGGAACCGGGTCTCTGGGGGTTGTAGTCTCTGTGGCGGCGACCCGGTCCCGTGGCTCAGGGTGGTCAAACCAGTGGCAGTCTTTATAGGGTTTTTGTGGTTTAATGTCCGACTACGCCACCCGTGGATTGCGGTCAGGGTGTACCGCCGCTGCGAGGCAGACCGCTGAGGCTGGTGTGGTGTGCGCAGCAAAGGATGGGATAACTCCCCACGAGTATAGCCTCAGGGCAGGGAATGTGGATGATGGGAGTGATGGTGCACGGGCGCAGCAGGAACGACTCAGAGTCTTTGCAGTGCAGTTCACGGTCTTTACTGGTGATAATAAGGCTGACCCTCCCGGGAGTACTGGCTAGCATAAGGGGCCTGGTCAGTCTGTGAGCAAACAGGAGTTCCCCTGACCAGGTGGAGTTGTAGGCCTCCCCGTCTGACTGCACTCTTCCTGGCTACCTTGCTGTAAGCGAGTGGAAGTAGCCCACGTCCCTGAGTGTACCGTGTAGTGCTCACCCGTATGGCTGGTGACTTGGGGCCTTCTGATAGCTTCCGCTCCTCGATGGCGGTGCTGGTCCCTTGCTCGTGACTGAGCCTCCGGGCTTCTATGGCCAGAGGACCTGGAATCCCCTGCCGGCTGGTTTCTGCTGCTGGACTTAAAGATCCTTGCAGCCTCGGACTCCGGTGTCCGGTTCTTAGATTCTTCTGCCAGGGTGAGCTCTGCTTAGCTCCAGCCCCTGGTCTTCAGCTCCTGCTCCTACAGAGCTCCTTGCTGTTACTTTCCCTGTGTCTGGAACAAACTCCAGGCTCTCACTCTACTAACCCCGCCCCAGAACCAGTTTATATAGGGCAGGTTCCTCCCCTATTTGGTCTGGGACAGGAGGTGTTGCATGTTTAAGGGCTCCTGACCAGGAAACCTCCCACTTGCTCTCAGACGTAATATTTCTATTACTGTGGTAACCAGACCCCTGGGGTGCCACCTATGCGCTCAGAAAAATATATTCCTTATCGGTCAGTGCTCTTCTGCAGTGGGGTTTGCCTGTGTAAGCAGGCTATTAAATGACCGCTCACCAGCAAACAAGTAGATTACTGATAGTCGTAGAATAATGCAGGAAGGGTAATGTAAACGCACCCTAACCCCTTCATGAACAACGACGTATAGGTACGTCATCGGTCGTGCCCTGCCTTTGATGCGGGCTCAGCGCCGGAGCCCGCATCTTTCCTTGCACATGGCAGCTGAAGCACGTAAAAAAAAAGGCTTTTAAAAATATTAAAAAAATACAAGTTCCAATCCTCCCACCCTTTTGTCCCATTCAAAATAAAACAATAAGAAAAAATACACATATTTTATATTGCTGCATTCAGAAATATCCAATCTATCAAAACATAAAGTAAATTAATCCGATCAGTAAACGGCGTAACGAGAAAAAAAAATTAAATGTCAGAATTAAGCTTTTTTGGCTGCCTCAACATTGAAATAAAATGCAATAATGAGCGATCAAAACATCAGATCTACCCCAAAATTGTATCAATAAAAACGTCAGCTCGGCGCGCAAAAACTAAGCCCTCACCCATCCCCAGATCCCAAAAATGGAGATGCTACGGGTCTCGGAAAATGGAGACATTTTTTTTTCTTACATACTTTGTATTTTTTTTCACCATTTTAAATAAAAAACCTATGCATGTTTGATATCTGAAAACTCGTATTGACCTGGAGAATACTACTGGCAAGTCAGTTTTAGCATTTAGTGAGCATGGTAACAAAAAAAAAAACTATTGTGAAATTGCTTTTTTTTTGCAATTTCACCGCACTTGGAATTTTTTTCCAGTTTTCCAGTACACGATATGGAAAAATCAATGGTATTTGCTCTTTTCAAGAAGATATGGTGGCCCTTGAGGTCAGATGGGTCAATAAGAGACGCTTAGCGGTCTCCAGGTGTTAGGAACGCTACGAAAGCAGTGCACACGACACTGAGTGAAGCAAATCACACAGCACCTCCCTGTGGTACGATGTCATTTTTCAGCAATTTATCAAGCTCCACATCTGCATGCATTGCCTTCTGTAGGTTATGGGGTTTAATACTGAGACGGTTCTGGGACAGAGCTTCATACCCAACAATGAACAAGATCTCCTTCATCATAAGGCAGCGGCCAGGAACACTGAAGCATTGGCACTGACGCGTTTGCCATAATTCCCTCTCCTCAGGTAGCAGTGAATATGGCCAACTGGAAACTTCAGGCCAGCTCTGGGTGTTCTGCTGCTCCTAGCTGTGGCTCTGCGTTCTCTTTGTGACACGTTCACAAGGAACAGAATGGTTACAACACAAGACAAGAAGCCAAACTGAAGGGAACAGACAGCGGCTGCTGCTATTTATGCTCACTTCTGCTCTCTGATTGGTGTAAATCCATGCTAGCTTTATGACATCACAGTCACCATGACTCATGGGTGGTTTTGGTGGAAATCCAGGTCAACTTTATGACATCACTGTCACCATGACTCATGGTTGGTGGTTGTAGTTGGGGTTCCTCTGGGTGGTGTCATTTTCTAATTGGTGGAAATTAAAGTTAGATGGAAATTAAAGTTAGAGTTATGACAGAGCAGCCCTGTGGCTCAGAGGTTAGCACTATAGCCTTGCAGCACTGGGGTCCTGGGTTCAAATCCCTCCAAGGACTATATCTACAAGGAGCTTGTATGGTTTGCGTGGGTTTCCTCCCGGTTCCCCAGTTTCCTCCCACACTTCAATGACATTCTGATGGGGAATTTAGATTCTGAGCCCCAATGGTTACAGTGAAGATGATATCTGTGGAATTAATGGCGCTATATATATATATAATGGGATGAAACTAAATGGGAGGAGACACAGATTAGATATTAGAAAAAACTTTTTGACAGTTAGGGTGATTAATGAGTGGAACAGGCTGCCACGAGAGGTGGTGAGTTCCCCTTCAATGGACGTCTTCAAACAGAGGCTGGACAGACATCTGTCTGAGATGATCTAGTGAATCCTGCTTTGAGCAGGGGGTTGGACCAGATGACCCAGGAGGTCCCTTCCAACTCTACCATTCTATGATTCTATGATCAGTAAAATAAATGACACCACATGACACATGGATAGTTTTATTTGGCTCTTCTGCTATTTGGTGCAAATACAAGTCATCTTTTTTTAAAATCACTCTCGGAATATTACCTCATTGGCCCTTCATTATAATTTTTTTTTTTTTTTTCTTGTCTGTGAATGAAATGAATCTTTGTTATATCTCTTGGAGAGGTGGGAGAGTTGTTTAGGCAAACTGTGTGCCCTATTTGTTACCAGCTTCGTGTAGAAAAAATCAATGAAATATTCCTTGCGGCTAACTTTCCACAATGAGTATTTGATGCGTTTTTAATGCTGACTATTTTTCCTGTGCAAAAAATGCAGTATATTATAGTTCCAGCAAAGTGTATGGGATTGATCGAAATCTCTTACCACTGTGTTTTTTTTTTATTTTGTGTAAACTGATTTGAGGTGCGTTTTTGAAATCTACAACATTTCGATTTCTTGTGATGTAAATATGCGTTTTAGTTGTTGATTTTTTCACATAGACTAGGACGAGGTGAAGAAAATTAGCAGATAAAAAATGCATATGCTTTTTTGCAGCAGAAATGCAATAAAAATGCATGTAATCCATGCATGACTTTATCAATAACGTTTTACCCAAGCAAAATAACAGGATGTTTCCAAAACATTGCAGTTTTATTTAAAGCATTTAATTATCTAAATATTATTATTATTTAAGCACTTAATACATTTTTATGAAGATATTACTTGTCTGTCTGTCATACTCGGCAACATTTTTATCACACCTTTTTTATTTTAGTTTAAACATTATTTATTTAAAACATGACATACGAAAAAGATAAAAACGCAGCTGAAAAAATGCTCTAAAAACAAATATAAAAAAGCTGTAAAAATGCAATAAAAAAAACACAAGTAATGTAGTGTTGCTAATTGGTGCAGAAATGCTGGAGAAAATCTACAGCATCAAATACTCATGATGTAAACTTAGCCTGAGACTCTCAGTCTTAATTTTCTGTGGTAATTTCTTGATGTGCACATTGTTATTCCACTACCTGCCCTCAATATCAGTAAGCTTTAATTCAGCCAGTCCAGGACCAGTGCACTTACTCCCATTCCTGACCAGGCACATTTTTTTTCTCGTTATGACTTGAGACTGGGTCGTAGGTTCACCTTCCAGCAGGACAACAGCCCTAAACATGAATAGAACCCTAAACAACCGCCAAAGCTACAATGTAATGGTTTACATCAAAGCATATCCATGTGTGTGAATGGCCCCGTCACAGTCCAGAACTAAATCCCATTGAGAATCACAGATGCCTCAATCCAATCTCACTGGTCTAGACCTAGTGTGCAAGAAGAATGGAAAAAAAGTTTCAGCCCCTAGATGTGCAAAGCTGGTAGAGACAGACCCCCAAAAAATACTTGCAGCAGTAATTGAAGCAAAATGTGGTCTTGTAAAGTATTGGCTCAGGGGACTGAATACCAATGTACATCACAATTTTCAGATTTATAGTTATAAAATATTTGGAAAAACATGTATAATTTTCTTTATACTTCATAAATATTTGTGGGTATAACGTGAAAAAATGTGGACAAGTTCATGGGTATGAATACTTTTTCTAGGCACCGTATATGCATGTTTATATAATATAATTATAAAGAAACTTAAAGCTTGGCCCTAATGAAAAATATGTAACGGGGCTCGTACTTACCATGGCAACAGTTATAAAATTGGTATCTTTTAATGTAAAAGGGTGACCTCTGTTATGCTCTTTGCAGAGGGACCCAGCAAGACTGGCACCAAGCCAGCAAAGGCGCACCATAGACGTACTTGGCACAAGCTGCCCAGCTAGACGAGTTCTTGAGGGCCAGGAATACTCTTCACCAAGCTCCGAGTTTATGGAAGGGGAACTTTGGCACAGCCCTTCCCAGACCCACTGTCACCGGACAGCTGGCGTCTGGTGACGTGGCTGGTGCCTAGTAGAAGACCAGGTGAGTACCTCTGCAAGAACCCCAGGAAGTGATGGTGGTGGAAGATGAGGATGAGGAGAAGGAGGAGGACAAGAGCAAAAAGACAAAATCAGGAAGCATATATATGTCTGGGTGTGAAGACAGAGGTGCATGGGAATAGAGATAGACCTCCCCAAAAACAACACTGTATTTGTGTTTATGTTATGCTGCTATCATTCAGTGGTATTGAGAAGTCTGGCCCAATCCAGCCCTTGTTCATTTTTATAAGAGTCAGCCTGTCAGCATTTTCAGTTGACAGGCGGATGCGGTTATCAGTTATAATTCCACCAGCTGACAAAACGCTAGTGCCAGGGCAGGCCAGTATCTCCAAAGCATAGAGAGCCAGTTCATGCCACGTGTCCAGCTTGGATACCCAATAATTATAAGGCACAGAGGCATCATGGAGGACGTTGGTACGGTCAGCAAGGTACTCCCTCAGCATCTTCCAAAACTTTTCCCTCCTTGTGAGAGTAGCCCGCACCTCAGGGCATCTGCGATGGGAGGGTCTGAGAAAACTGTCCCATAACTTTGACAGTGTTCCCCTGCCTCTGCTGGATTGCATTTGTGTCTCTCTCTCGCCTGTACTCCTTAGTTGTCCAACGAACTGTTACCTCTGCCACCAGCGTTTTCAGATGGGAATTTTTTCAATAATTCCGCAACAAGGGCAATCTGGTACTGCTCCATTTTATTAGGCCTGTTCGGTGTGGGAATAAGAGACAGAAAGTTCTCCTTGTAGCGTGGGTCTAGAAGTGTCACCAACCAGTAATGACTGTCACCCAAAATTTGGACAACGCGAGAGTCACGGGAAAAGCAGAGTAACATAAACTCAGCCATGTGTGCCAGACTGCTAACAGGCAAGACTTCTGTGTCCTCATCAAGAGGACGACTGACCATGCTCTCCTCCTCATCCTCCTCCTCCTCTTCCTCCCTGTCCTCAGGCCATCCATGCTGAACAGACGGTATGACAGTTGTGCAGGTAGTACCGTCTATAGCGCAGGAAACTAGCTCCTGTTCTTCCTCTTCCTCCTCTACCTCATTGTCACCCAATCCACGTTGGGATGAGATGAGGCTGGGTTGTGTGTAATCACCCTGTATGGTTCCTTGCTCCATCTCATCGTGCTCCACCTGCAATGCATCCTCTTTTAATTGTGAGCAGAGAGCATTTCAGAAGACAGAGAAGTGGGATGGTGACACTAATTATGGCGTCATCGCCACTCACCATCTTAGTGGACTCCTCAAAGTTTTGGAGTATGGTACAGATATCTGACATCCATGTCCACTCCTGAGGTCTTATGTGTGGAGTCTGACCTGAATACCGACCGCCTTGTTGATGCTGGTAGTCAACAAGTGCCCTCTTCTGCTCACAAATCCTTCCCAACATCTGCAGTGTAGAGTTCCAACACGTGGGGACATCACAGATCAGTCGGTGAGCTGGAAGCTGCAAACGCTGCTGAAGCATGGCAAGGGTGGCGGAAGCTGTAGCTGATTTTCTAAAATGGACACACAGGCGGCGTACTTTGACAAGCAGATCAGTCAGATCCGGGTAGGTTTTGAGAAACCGCTGAACCACGAGGTTGAGCACATGGGCCAGGCATGGTACGCGTGTGAGCTCGACTCACCTCAGCGCCGCCACCAGGTTCTGGCCATTGTCACACATAACCGTGCCTGGCTGTAGGGTCAGCAGTGTCAGCCACAGATCTGCCTGCATTTTCAGAGCTGTCCACAACTCTTCAGCATTGTGCGGTTTGTCACCTAAGCGTATTAGCTTCAGCACAGCCTGCTGCCTCTTGGCCAAGGCAGTGCTGCAGAGCTTCCAGCTTCTAACTGATGTGGTCATTTCGGAGATGGAGGCTGAAGAGGAGGAGGAGGTGCAGGAGCTGTAAAATGTGGGGGCACCCCTTATTGACTCAGGGCCCGTAATCCTTGGCGTCGGGAGGACGTGTTCCGTCCCAAGGTCCGATTGGGTCCCGGCTTCCAGTATATTAACCCAGTATGCTGTCAGTGAGATATACCGTCCCTGCCCACAAGCACTTGTCCACGTGTCCGTGGTTAGGTGGACTTTCCCAGTAACTGCATTGTTGAGGGCACAGCTAATGTTATGGGACACATGCTTGTGTAATGTGGGGACTGCACACCGGGAGAAATAGTGGTGGCTTGGGACCGAGTACCGAGTGACGGCTGTCGCCATCGGGTTGCGGAAAGCTTCAGTCTCCACAAGTCTAAAAGGCAACATTTTGAGCGCAAACATTCGCAAAATGTGGCTGCGTATTTTTGCTTGCATTCCAAGGACTGGAGTAGGGACAACTGAATGTTGCGCTGGGACAAGGATGTGGATGTGCTTGCTGATGGTGCTAGCTGAGAGTGTGCAATGACACGTGCAGGGCAGGAGGCATCTTGGCATGCGCCATGGACAGGGGATTGGCATGCATGCACAACAGTGGAAAAAGTAGTGGTGTCACCCGCACACACTGTTTTTAGACCCTGGGGTTCGGCCCACTTAGTCGGGTGCTTTGCTGCCATGTGCCTAATCATGCTGGTGGTGGTCAGGCTGCTAGTTTTGCTACCTCTGCTGATACTGGCCTGGCAGGTGGTGCAAATGGGCTTTTTTGGGTTATCTGCAGAGTCTTTAAAAAACAACCAGACTCAGGAAGACCTAAGAGTTGGACTGGCAACGTCCGTTGTGCTGGCGTTACAGGAAACGCTTTCCCGCCTTGTGTCTGTGACCACCACACTGCTTCTTCCTGCCTGTTGTGGTGCAATGCCTCCTCCCACCTGTTTGCTGCTGTCCTCGCTCTGTATGTCACCCTGCCTGGTTGGGTCAGTTACTATATCATCCACCACCTCGTCTTCCACTTCCACACCCTGGTCCTCCTCCTGACTTTCTGGCAATTGTGTCTCATCATCATGCACCTCTTGTGACAGTAATTGCAATTTCCCACCTTTGCCTTCGTGTGACCATGGCTGTTCCAGTATTTAGGCATCGCTACACCGCGTTTTCCTCTTGACTTGCTTGAAGCTGGCCGGGTAAGAGGCCCGAATCTACAAATTGAAAAGTGAACAGCTCTTCTGAGTGTCCAAAGGTGGGATCAGTTGTCTCCTAGCACTCGGCATGGAGGGAGGAAGAAGAATATGTGGTCCAGACTCACGGCTACTGAGACTTGACCATGTGGAAGACAGGGTGGTGGTGGTGGCAAAGTGACTGGAAGCATTATCTGCCATCCAACCAACAACCTTTTGACACTGCTCTGTGTTCAATAGTGGTGTTGTGCGGTCCCCTAGTAATAGGGACAGGAAGGTCGAGCAACAAGATGTGGTTGTTTGTTGTGGCACAATTTCAGCTTGCCCACGGCCACAGCCTCAGTCTCTGCATGCACCATCACCATCACGTCCACTTCCCTGTCACTTGCCACGCACCTTGCCCATTTTAAATGGAGGACAACATTTTCCACGTTCACTAGAAATGGCTGATTTTGGAATGCAGCTATATGTGATACGTCTGACAGAGAACCACGGTTTTAAATAGCAGGCCTGTAGTTTACTAATACTCTTCTTCACAGAGACCTAGTGTGAATAGCTTGACCGACAAACACGTTCAGTTCAAATTTCTGGATTTTTATCGCTGTAATATGGAAAATGTTAGAACTCTCCTGTTAGGTTTTTTCTATTATGCTGGTCACATGACCGTTTTTGCCTATTTAATCCTGCTCCACCCTTCTGGCCTTGCTGGACTTCATTGTAATTTCTACTCTTAAGCTAGCCAGGTGCTTTGTTACCTTTCTCAGTCAGTTTAGCTAGGTCTTTTGACCTCTATGTTCTATGTTGTTTGTTTGTCTTTTTACTGCTACAATTTCTGCTAGGAGGTGTCCATCTTTCTCCCAGTCCCTAGTTCTTGTAGGGATCCCTCCCTCACATCTATAGGTCTTCGTTCAGACTAGCTGAGGACTTTAGCAGGTCTGATCGCAGGATCAGGTTCCCCGTTACATCGTAGGGATCTAGCTTAGTTCTATTGTAGGGACAGATCTCCTGTCTTTCCTTAGTGCTTGTAGCAGATCATAACAGTAAGTCCAGCCCAAAAAATTTCTCTAAGGAAAGACCTCCAGTTTCCATCATGGTGTCGGTTCAGGATTTGGCTCAACGCCTGCAGGGACTCTCTCTGGAGGTGGCCGAGCTCCAACAACACGTGAGTAGCTGTTCTGGAGCGCATTTTGTGGAGCCAAAGGTACGATTGCCTGATTTATTTTTTGGTGAACAACAAGATTTTTTTTCCTTTAAAAATGTTTATTGTATTTTCATTTGAGACCTAGATCCTCTGGTGATGAATCACAGTGCATAGGGTTCATAATGTCACTTTTGCGCAAAGAACCTCAGGGATGGGCCTTTTCTTTTCAACCTAGTGATCCATGCTTTAGATCAGTGGATAGTTTTTTCTTCTGCTTTGGGGTTGTTGTATGATGATCCTTATCGTGTCTCATCAGCTGAAACGGAATGGAGACATTTGAGGCAGGGATCAGGTAATGTGGAAAATTATTGTACTCACTTCCGTCGGTGGTCTGCTCAGGTGGGGTGGAATGATTCAGCTCTGAAAAGTTTGTTTCTTGCTGGGCTAGGTGAAAGGGTTAAGGATCTGCTGATTGCTTATCCTACACCTGGAAACTTGCAGGAGGCAATGCAATTAGCTATACGGGTGGACAGGAGACTGCGTGCAAGGGTTAATGAGAGTAAATCCTCTGCCATGTCAGCTCCGAGTCTTGAGAGGGTCTGTACTGACACTGGAGAGCCGATGGAGATTGGGGCGATGTCACCCCGCTCTCAGGAAAAAGACCGCAGGTTTTCTGAAGGTTTGTACTTTTATTGCGGCAAGTCTGACCATTTCATTAAGAACTGTGTGCTTCGTATGAACAAAGAAAACAAAAAGTCAGTTACGCCCGTATAGCCTGTTTAAACACTAAGGGTGTATTTCTTTCTGCTACTACCGCAGTTCAGGAACAATTAATTGAATTTCGGGTATTTGTGATTGTGGTTCAACTCTGAATGTGATTGATGGGGGATTCTTGGAAAAACTTAATTTAAAACCCAAACCTTTGTCATCCCCTATTGCCGTGGTTTCTGTCGATGGCTCTCCCTTGAAATGTGTTACTCACAAGGTTTATGAATTTCCCCTCACTATTAATGGTATTCACCAAGAAAATTTGGATTTGGTGGTATTAAATAATTTGCCTTCTCCAGTAGTTTTGGGGTTGCCCTGGTTAAAATTGCACAATCCTGTACTGGATTGGTCTACCAATGAAATTAAGTCCTGGAGCCCTAAGTGTTATGACAAGTGTTGTAACGGGCGCATTGCTGCTGTGGATAAAGGGGAACTACCTGTACCTATTCAGGATTTTTGGAAAGTTTTTTCTGAGGAGGAGTCGCAAATTTTGCCTCCCCATAGAGTCTGCGATTGTACCATTGAATTTGTCCCTGGAGCGACTCTTCCTAAAAGTCGTTTATTTAATCTGACTATTCCTGAGAGAAAGGCTTTGGAGGAATACATACAGACGAGCTTGGCCGCCGGTCATATCAGACCCTCTAAGTCACCTGTGGCTGTTGGATTTTTTTTTGTTAAAAAAAAGGACGGCGGTTTACGTCCTTGTTTGGACTTTCGCGAGATTAATAAAATTACTGTACGCAATCCCTACCCACTGCCATTGATTCCTGATTTGTTTAACCAGTTAGTGGGGGCCAAGTGGTTCTCTAAAATTGATCTCCGGGGGGCATACAATTTGTTGCGCATGAAGGAGGGTGATGAATGGAAGACTGCTTTTAACACTCCTGTGGGTCATTTTGAGAATTTGGTTATGCCTTTTGGTCTTACGAATGCACCAGCATTTTTTCAGAATCTTATTAATGACGTCCTTAGACCTTTGATCGGCAAAAATGTGGTTGTGTATTTGGATGACATTTTGATTTATTCGCCTGACCTGGAGTCTCATTGGCAGAGCGTACGTGAGGTATTGCAGTTATTGATTGACAATTCGCTTTTTGCTAAGCTGGAGAAATGTGAGTTCGCTGTACAGAGATTTTGTTTTTTGGGCTACATTATCTCCAGCGAGGGCTTTGAGATGGACCCGGTGAAAGTTCAAGCTGTGCAGGAATGGCCTAGGCCTATTGGTTTGAAATCGATACAGAGGTTTTTGGGTTTCGCCAATTATTACAGAAAATTCATAAAAAAAATTTCTATTATTGTTAAACCACTGACCGATCTCACCAGGAAAGGTGCTAATACGGTTCAGTGGACTACTGAGGCCATTGAAGCTTTTGTGTTTCTAAAGGAGAGGTTCAGCTCTGCCCCCATCCTTATGCAGCCTGATGTGACTAAGCCGTTTTTGGTTGAGGTTGATGCTTCTTCTGTGGGGCTCGGTGCGGTGTTGTCTCAGGAAAACAAGGATGGAGTACATCCCTGTGCCTTTTTTTCAAAAAAAAATTTCTGAGACTGAACTTAATTACGATATTGGTAATCGGGAATTGCTGGCTATTAAACTCGCATTTGAACACTGGCGTCATCTTTTGGAAGGTGCTGATTTTCCCATTCAGGTTTTCACTGATCATAAAAATCTGATCTATCTTGATGCTGCCAAGCGCTTGAATGCCCGTCAGACTAGGTGGGCACTTTTTTTTTCGCGGTTTAATTTTTCCGTTACTTACATCCCGGGTACCAAGAATGTTAAAGCTGATGCTTTGTCTCGCAGCTTTTCTCCCATGGTCGGTACTGAGGAGGAGGAGAGCATTTTACAAGAAGGTGTTGTGATTGCTGCATTGGACTCCGTTTTGGAAGATGAGATTCTTAAAGCACAGGAGAATGCCCCATCTAACACTCCCCATGGGTGGTTGTTTGTGCCTAGGACCTTTAGGAGAGATTTGTTTGTTGAGTGTCATGAGTCTCGGTTGGCAGGTCATCCTGGAATTTCTGAGACCAAGAGACTTGTGGGTCGCAGTTTTTGGTGGCCTGGATGGCAGAAGGAGGTCATTAAGTGGGTGCGTCAATGTACTGTGTGTGCTAGATCTAAGTCTTCACATACTCCTGCTGCGGGGTTGCTTTGCCCTCTGGAGGTTCCTAGTGCACCTTGGACACATCTGTCTATGGACTTTATTACTCACCTTCCCCCCTCTGAGGGTTTCACGGTCATCTGGGTGGTCGTGGACCGTTTTAGCAAGATGTGTCACTTGGTTCCTTTCATCAAACTGCCCTGCACTAAGACACTCGCTAAGGCCTTTGTCAAGGAGATTGTCAGACTCCATGGTGTTCCTACTGACATTGTTTCTGATAGGGGACCTCAGTTCGTGGCTCGTTTTTGGCGTGCCTTTTGTGACAGGTTGGGAGTTCATTTGTCATTTTCATCTGGATATCATCCTGAGTCTAATGGCCAGACAGAAAGGAAGAACCAGGATGTTGAGCAGTTCTTGCGTTGTTTTGTGGCAGACAATCAAGAGGGGTGGTCTGAGTTTCTGCCGCTTGCTGAGTTTGCTCTTAACAACCATACATCCTCTTCTGCTGGGTGTTCGCCTTTTTTTTGTTGTTCTGGGAGACATCCTTCTTTTGAGTCATTCTCCAAATTGGTATCGGCTGTGCCTGAGGAGGAGAGTTTTTCCGGTGATTTGGAAAGAGTTTGGACGGATGTGCGTGGTAATCTTCAGAAGGCTAACAAAAAATCTAAGAGGTACTTTGACAGGAAACGTCAAGAGGTTTTGTTTACGGTTGGTGACATGGTTTGGTTGTCCTCTAAGAATCTGCGGTTGAGGATTCCTTCTAAAAAATTGGGTCCCAAGTTTGTAGGGCCCTTTAAGGTGTTTCAGGTAGTTAACCAATCTGCTGTTAGGTTGGAGGTTCTTACCTCCTGGAAGATTAATCCGGTGTTTCATGTTTCTCTATTGAAAAAAGCTTATGTATCAGATAGAGACGCCACTGCCACTGTTCCTCCGGTGGTGGAGGACGGGGATTATGAAATTTCCCGCATTCTTAATTCGAGACGGTATAGAGGGAGTTTGCAGTATCTCGTCGCTTGGAAAGGTTTCGGTCCCGAGGATAACTCATGGGTGAGGGCAGATGATGTTTCTGCTTCCAGACTTGTCAGAGCGTTTCACAAGAGGTTTCCTGATAAGCCTGGGCCTACGGGATCCGGAGGATCCTCATAGAAGAGGGGGAACTGTTAGAACTCTCCTGTTAGGTTTTTTCTATTATGCTGGTCACATGACCGTTTTTGCCTATTTAATCCTGCTCCGCCCTTCTGGCCTTGCTGGACTTCATTGTAATTTCTACTCTTAAACTAGCCAGGTGCTTTGTTACCTTTCTCAGTCAGTTTAGCTAGGTCTTTTGACCTCTATGTTCTATGTTGTTTGTTTGTCTTTTTACTGCTACAATTTCTGCTAGGAGGTGTCCATCTTTCTCCCAGTCCCTAGTTCTTGTAGGGATCCCTCCCTCACATCTATAGGTCTTCGTTCAGACTAGCTGAGGACTTTAGTGGGTCTGATCGCAGGATCAGGTTCCCCGTTACATCGTAGGGATCTAGCTTAGTTCTATTGTAGGGACAGATCTCCTGTCTTTCCTTAGTGCTTGTAGCGGATCATAACAGAAAAGATATGGCTGTATTCTGCAGTGCTAACAAGCAAATGGAGCACAAAAATTGTGTACTCTGGATTGCTTTTTAAGCAAATAACAAGGATTAAGATAAAAAAAAATTAGCTCTGGCCCCTGATACGTGGGGCTATGTCTACAAATATTTGTCACAGCAGGATCAGTCAGAAGTTGAACATGCAATGGACCCTCTTGTCCTGTATCATGCACTGCAGTCTGTCACATACCCTGCCTGCCTAACTCCTGCTATCACCTTCACCACTTAAAATATTCAGCTGGAAGGACTGTTAGTTCAGATGCTGGTTTTAATATGTTCCTCTAATAATTTAATAGTAATTAATAAAAGTTAAATTTTATGAGTCTTTAGTTTAGGGTTTATTTGCCTATGGTGTGCCCTGTCAAGTTTAGTAAGTGGGATTTCTTGCCTTATAAATGGGGTTGGGACCATCAGTTGTGTTGTGCAGAAGTCTGGTGGATACACAGCTGATAGTCCTACTGAATAGACTGCTAGAATTTGTATTATGGCAAGAAAAAAGCAGCTAAGTAAAGAAAAACGAGTGGCCATCATTACTTTAAGAAATGAAGGTCAGTCAGTCCGAAAAATTGGGCAAACTTTGAATGTGTCCCCAAGTGCCAGTTGCAAAAACTATCAAGCGCTACAAAGAACTGGCTCACATGAGGACCACCCCAGGAAAGGAAGACCAAGAGTCACCTCTGCTTCTGAGGATAGTTTATCTGAGTCACCAGCCTCAGAAATCACAGGTTAACAGCAGCTCAGATTAGAGACCAGGTCAATGCCACACAGAGTTCTAGCAGCAGACACATCTGTTCAACAACTGTTGAGAGGAGACTTTGTGCAGCAGGCCTTCATGGTAAAATAGCTGCTAGGAAACCACTGCTAAGGACAGGCAACAAGCGGAAGAGACTTGTTTGGGCTAAAGAACACAAGGAATGGACATTAGACCAGTGGAAATCTGTGCTTTGGTCTGATGAGTCCAAATTTGAGATCTTTGGTTCCAACCACCGTGTCTTTGTGCGACGCTGAAAAGGTGAACGGATGGACTCTACATGCCTGGTTCCCACCGTGAAGCATGGAGTCGGAGGTGTGATGGTGTGGGGGTGCTTTGCTGGTGACACTGTTGGAGATTTATTCAAAATTGAAGGCATAATGAACCAGCATGGCTACGACAGCATCTCGCAGCGGCATGCTATTCCATCCGGTTTGCGTTTAGTTGGACCATCATTTATTTTTCAACAGGACAATGACCCCAAACACACCTCCAGGCTGTGTAAGTGCTATTTGACCAAGAAGGAGAATGATGGGGTGCTACGGCAGATGACCTGGCCTCCACAGTCACCAGACCTGAACCCAATCGAGATGGTTTGGGGTGAGCTGGACCGCAGAATGAAGCCAAAAGGGCCAACAAGTGCTAAGCATCTCTGGGAACTCCTTCAAGATTGTTGGAAGACCATTTCCGGTGACTACCTCTTGAAGCTCATCAAGAGAATGCCAAGAGTGTGCAAATCAGTCATCAAAGCAAAAGGTGGCTACTTTGAAGAACCTAGAATATAAGACATATTTTCAGTTGTTGTGTTAATTCATAGTTTTGATACCTTCAGTGTGAATGTACAATTGTCATAGTCATGAAAATACAGAAAAATCTTTAAATGAGAAGGTGTGTCCAAACTTTTGGTCTGTACTGTATATATATATATATATATATATATATATATATATATATATATATATATATATGTTGTGGAATACCTATACTAACTATCAACAAGCAAATCTCTCCCTGACTCAGCAGCAGCTCACCCTAATCTGCCTGTTTCCGGGGTAGACTGTGACGATCATAGCGGCGCCAGGTCTTTTATAGACCTGATGACGCTGTGTGGCCAGCCAATCATTGTAATGCCACAACTAAAATGGCTACGGAATTACAGTGCATGGCAAGCAATCCCTGCATGCTCTAAAGAGCGCCAAACATGTAGGGCGGGCACCCGAGTTCCCGCCCGAGCAACCCGGAAATACTCACCGAGCTTGTCGAGCACCATGATGCTCAGGCAAGTACCAAGTAGTGGCGAGCACGTTTGCTCATCACTAATCAAGACCATTAATTTTGTATATTTACCTTTTAGGTCAAACCTTTGTTCACCCCCTTACACCTTAGATCTAAAATACAGAGAAAAAATGTAATTATGCTAAAAGCATTGAGTGCTTTACTTGTGCAAATAATATCTTTGAATAAGGTTACATCCACACAAATTTACACAACTCCGCAGGCACCCAGTTATGCGATATATACATTGAAAATGCTACGGATAAACCATGACGCCAGTGCTGAATATCTGCAGCATTAATTGACAGGCTGGAGATGTCTACATCGCCAGTCAATTTACACTGAAGGTTTTTATCTCAGCGCATAGATAAAAAAATGTAAAATCTCATCTATGGCATTGGTACTGCAATGCGCAGTGTATTATTCTCCATCTGTTAGAAATCTTAATGCATGTTCACACAGTGAGAAAAGGCTGCTTTTTTCTTACAATTTTCTGATTTTGCCGTAAAAAAACAGTTTTATCAATTTTGGAAACTCGCAACAAAAATGCAGCAGAATTGCATTTTGAATGTGCCCTTAGAGTTTTCTAATCATGCTTCACTTGACCCATGAAAATTGGGATTGTTACCCAATATTCATTGGTTAAATTAATTAAAATACTGTCTATTAGAAAACTGTTGCAGCACAATACTGCTCTTATTTTTCCACAGCATGTTAAGAAGTTATTGCTAATGATAACAAGGTTGTTTTTTTTTACTTTTAGCAAGCTTTAATTATAACCAAAATGTTATAAAGTGAAAAAAAAAGTTTTTTCACTTAAATTTATTCACTTTTTCTACTTTTAGGAGTATAATGCTCCCCTGCTTGGAAGGTGCACTCCTCGTGTTTGACAGTTAAGACCAGTGGCATCACTGCACTGCTGGCCCAAAGTGTTTCTGATGTTGCTTGCAGAGGCAGCTTTACCTCTGCACCTAGGGGTGTACATCAAAATTATGGGGCCCCAAAGCAGATGTCCTAATTGGGCCCTCCCCCTTACAGAAAAAAAAAATATTCAGAGGGGTCATAAAAGAGCATATCTCCCAACTTTACAGCCTTTCCAAAGTAATTTTCCTCCTACCGGAGCCCTAAATTCCCCTTTCATTGCACTCATAAAGTTTGATGTCAACAAAAATGCCCAACAAACACTGTAAGATAAGATACTCCCACAGTGAACTCCTCCACAGTACTCTCCAAACGCACAATATGATGACTCTACTGTACTCCACCCCTCAACTCCCCCAGAAAAGTTTGGTGACCCCAACACAACATGACCCCCACACAGCCCTCCATGCAGTATAATAGGCCTACAGTGGGTACGGAAAGTATTCAGACCCCTTTAAATTTTTCACTCTTTGTTTCATTGCAGCCATTTTGTAAATTCTAAAAAGTTCATTTTTTTTCTCATTACAGTACACTCTGCACCCCATCTTGACTGGAAAAAAAACAGAAACGTTGAAATTTTTGCAAATTTATTAAAAAAGAAAAACTGAAATATCACATGGTCATAAGTATTCAGACCCTTTGCTCAGACACTCATATTTAAGTCACGTGCTGTCCATTTCCTTGTGATCTTCCTGAGAACCTGAGATGGTTCTACTCCTTCATTGGTGTCCAGCTGTGTTTAATTAAATTGATAGGACTTGATTTGGAAAGGCACACACTTGTTTATATAAAACCTCATTGGTCACAGTGCATGTCAGACCAAATGAGAATCATGAGCTCAAAGGAACTGCCCAAGGAGCTCAGAAACAGAATTGTGGCAGGGCACAGATCTGGCCAAGGTTACAAAAGAATTTCTGCATTACTCAAGGTTCCTAAGAGCACAGTGGCCTCCATAATGCTTAAATGGAAGAAGTTTGGGACCACCAGAAGTCTTCCTAGTCTTGGCCATACAGCCAAACTGAGCAATCGTGGGAAAGAGCCTTGGTGAGAGCGGTAAAGAAGAACCCCAAGATCACTGTGGCTGAGATCCAGAGATGCAGTTGGGAGATGGGAGAAAGTTCCACAAAGTCAACTATTACTGCAGCCCTCCACCAGTTGGGCCTTCATGGCAGAGTGGCCCAACGGAAGCCTCTCCTCAATGCAAGACATATGAAAGCCAGCATAGAGTTTGCTCAAAAACACATGAAGGACTCCCAGACTATGAGAAATAAGATTCTCTGGTCTGATGAGACGAAGATAGAACTTTTTGGTGATAATTCTAAGCGGTATGTGTGGAGAAAACCAGGCACTGCTCATCACCTGCCCAATACAATCCCAACAGTGAAACATGGTGGTGGCAGCATCATGCTATGGGGTGTTTTCAGCTGCAGGGACAGGACAACTGGCTGCAATTGAAGGAAACATGAATGCGGCCAAGTACCGAGATATCCTGGATGAAAACCTCTTCCAGACTGCTCTGGACCTCAGACTTGGCCGAAGGATCACCTTCCAACAAGACAATGACCCTAAGCACACAGCTAAAATAACAAAGGAGTGGCTTCAGAACAACTCTGTGACCATTCTTGACTGGCCCAGCCATAGCCCTGACCTAAATCCAATTGAGCATCTCTGGAGAGACCTGAAAATGGCAGTACACCAACGTTCACCATCCAACCTGACGGAACTGCAGAGGATCTGCAAGGAAGAATGGCAGAGGATCCCCAAATCCAGGTATGAAAAACTTGTTGCATCATTCCCAAGAAGACTCATGGTTGTACTAGCTCAAAAGGGTGCTTCTACTCAATACTGAGCAAAGGGTCTGAATACTTATGACCATGTGATATTTCAGTTTTTCTTTTTTAATACATTTCAAAAATTTCTACATTTCAGTATTTTTCAGTCAAGATGAGGTGCAGAGTGTACTTTAAGGAGAAAAAAAAAATTACTTTTCAGAATTTACCAAATGGTTGCAATGAAACAAAGAGTGAAAAATTTAAAGGGGCCTGAATACTTTCCGTACCCACTGTACATACAGTATAATGGCTTCACACTGTATAATGGCCCCCGCACATAATGATTGACCCCACACAAACATTCAAACTGCATAATTCCTTGCATTCAGTATAAAGGCTCCCACATAGCCCTTCAAATATTATAATAGCCCCCACATATTATTCCATATAGTATAATGCACCCCATATTCCTTCATATAGTATACTGCACTCCCCATAGTCCTCAATATAGTATACTGCACTTCCCATAGTCCTCCATATAGTATAATGCACTCCCCATAGTCCTCCATATAGTATAATGCATGCGCCATAGTCCTCTATATAATATAATGCACTCTCCATAGTTCTCCATATTGTCATTTGTCTGGGTTCGAACCCTTGAGCCTGTGCTTTGTGGTTGGCTTCTCTGCCCCCGAGCCACAGCAGTTACACCTTTTCTCTGGGTGTTTAGTTTCTGTTACCCTAAAAAGACTGAAGCAAGGATAAAAGGTGTTTTCATTTATTCATTTGTCTACCCTATCACCTATCGGGTGGGGCTTTACATACTTTCCCCCTGCTGGTATTTCCTGCTGGTGATTGTCTCATTTGGATGTCCAGCCCTACTGCTGTAGTTTAAGCCAGTCAGTGAAAGACCATCTAGGGTTTATCTCTCTGCTGTTTATGTTCTTTTACCCTGCACCTATCTTCTTTTTCTTTTAAGCAAGTAGGCGCCATATTCTCTAACAGTATGTACTTAATCCTTTATTTTGTTTTTCATGGTTTGTTTTACTCACTCTGGGATCTCTTTCTATTTCAGCACACTTTCTGTTCGGAAGGTAATTTTCACTCTGCTCTGCCCTCCGGCTCTTTAGGAGGAACGTGAAGCGCCTGAATACCTTTTAGGCAGCATAGGTCTGAGTTGCCATCATCTAGTCTATAGTGAGGACTATCTCAGCTCACGCAGGAATCACTAGGGACTGCGGGGTAAGAATCTCTAGTTTGTACAAGAACTGGCAGGGTAAGTTTCAGTTTTTAGTTTTTAGTGTGTTACCTATTTTCCTGAGTGAATAGCTATATTATCATAACACATATAGTATAATGCACTCTCCATGCACTCTCCATAGTCCTCCATATAGTATAATGCACTTTCCATAGTTCTCCATATAGTATAATGCACTCCTCATAGTCCTCCATATAGTATAATGCACTCCTCACAGTCCTCCATAAAGTATAATGCACTCCTCATAGTCCTCCATATAGTATAATGCACTCCTCACAGTCCTCCATATAGTATAATCCACTCCTCATAGTCCTCCATATAGTATAATGCCCTCCTCATAGTCCTCCATACAGTATAATGCACTCCCCATAGTTCTCCATACAGTCTAACGCACTCCCCATAGTCCTCCATATAATATAATGCACCCCCTTGTCCCATAGTCCTCCATACAGTATAATGCACTCCCCATAGTCCTCCATATAGTATAATGCACTTCCCATAGTCCCATAGTCCTCCATACAGTATAATGCACTCCCCATAGTCCTCCATATAGTATAATGCATTTCACATAGTCCTCCATACAGTATAACGCACTCCCCATAGTCCTCCATATAGTATAATGCACTTCCCATAGTCCCATAGTCCTCCATACAGTATAATGCACTCCCCATAGTCCTCCATATAGTATAATGCACTTCCCATAGTCCTCCATACAGTATACACCACCGGAAGCGGCGTTAGTGTGTGCATGCACCCGGGCAGGGGCCGTCTAGTGGGCGGGCCTCGCTCCATGAAATTGAATGGAGCGAGGCCACGCCCGCTGGATGGCCACACCCACTAGACATCCATGCCCTTGCTCCGTACACTTGTACGGCTGGACGGCTTCTGCCTGGGAGTGTGCATGTCATGTGCGTCGCCGCCGTTCCTGGCTCGGGAGCCGGTGAGTCCTCACAGCGCACAGTGCACTGGAGGAATTCAAATGAACTTTAGTGAAAACCTGATCTCCAGCAAGTCCTCAATTAGAATAGGGATTATACAAATTGTTCAAAATTTTGCCTGTGATTTGTCAAATTCAAAGTAAATCATGCTAATTTTCATTTATTCCCCAGTGCCTCATATAGTTACATTGCTGCATTTACCTTTGCCATTAGAAGTGTTGTATACTTATCTATTACTTGACATAGGGCATAATTGATCTTGTATCATTGATTATTAGTGTATCAAACAATTTTTCTTGGGATATAATTATATTTAGTTATTGTGTCTGTGGGGCAGCAATATTTTGAGCATTTGGGAATGATGGTCACTATATATTATGACATGTTCACAGAGCGTTTTTTGTACGATTATGTAGATTTATCCCCTATATATGATTCAATACTACACTTGATTTACTTTAAAGTCATTGGTCTTTACTAGTGATGAGTAAGCACTAAAATGCTCGGGTACTCGTTGCTCGGGTCGAGCAAATTGGAATACTCGAGTGCTCGGTCCGAGTAACGAGCCCAATGTAAGTCTATGGGAAACTCGAGCATTTTTCCTGCGGCTCCCCCCTCGGCAGTCTGCAGAGGGCCTAAAAATTGCCCAAATCGATGGGAACAGTGCTCAAATGACATGGGAACAGCATGGCGAAGACCCTTGGAAGCATTTCTGACTCCCAGGTCCCTGCTGTCAACAACGTTGTCAGAGGTATTACACCACTTTTACTGACTCGCAATAAAATATACAAAAACGAAACCAAAATGGATTTTCCTGGGAAAAATGTTAAGGAACATCCTTTCCAGGGTAATGATTTGTATATAAGGCAAAATAAATAACCAAAAACAAAAATGCTCCTCCACACCTAGGGCTATGTTCACACGTAGCGTTTTTTGATGCATTTTTGCACTTTTGCATTGCTTTCAACCAAGACAAATGCATTCACGGGGAAATGTCATTTTAATATTTTACAACCATATCTGGCCATGTGGTGTGTGAAACATCATCAGATACATCCTGTTTCATTTATGAAGGAGGGATTGTGAAAGTCACAAACACTATTTTTACAGCCTTACTGTTCTTAAAGAGCAAGCAGTCGGCTATGCTTTGTTGTTCCCATTATTAAAGAGTGGGTCTCCTATACTGTTATTGCATATGCAGTGACTGCAAGGGCTGCCAAAAATTTGGACACACCCCAATACCCCTTTGAAGAGACATAGAGGAGGGTCTCAGCAAAAAAAATTTTCCCATTATAAAGGAGTGTGTCTCCTATAGTGGTAATGCCCATGCTGTGACTGCAAGGGCTGCCAAAATTTGGGAAAAACCCCACTAACAATTTAAAGACACATAGAGCTGGGCCACAGTAACAACATGTTCCCATTAGAAAGGAGAGAGTCTGCTATACAGTTATAGGGTATGCAGTGAGTCCAACGGCTGCCAGTATTTAGGAAAAACCCTACTAACAATTTAAAGACACATGAAGCTGGGGTACAGTAATGAGTACAACATGTTCCCATTAAAAAGGAGTGGGTCTCCCATACTGTTTGCCTATGGAGTGAATGCAACGGCTGCCAAAAATTTGGAGGAACTCCAATGCCCCTTGCAAGAGACGTAGAGGTCGGAGGGCCTCTTGAAAACAATGTTCCCAGTCTTAGGAAGTGGGTCTCCCATACTGTTTGCCTATGCAGTGAATGCAACAGCTGCCAAAAATTTGGAGGAACTCCAATGCCCCTTGCAAGAGACGTAGATATGGTGATATGGTAGATATGGTGGTGATATGGAGGAGGATGTAGAGGATGAGGAGGAGGACAAGAGTAAATAGACAAAATCAGGAAGCATATACCCATGTCTGGGTGTGAAGACAGAGGTGCATGGGAATAGAGTTAGACCTCCCAAAAAAAAAGACACTGTATTTGAGTTTATGTTACGCATTCGGTGGTGTTGAGAAGTCTGGCCCAATCCAGCCCTTGTTCATTTTGATAAGAGTCAGCCTGTCAGCATTTTCAGTTTACAGACGGATACGCCTTTCGGTTATAATTCCACCGGCGGCACTAAAAACCCGCTCTGACAAAACGCTAGCGGCAGGGCAGGCCAGGACCTCCAAGGAGTAGAGAGCGAGTTCATGCCACATGTCCAGCTTGGATACCCAATAATTATAAGGCACACAGGAATCACGGAGGACGTTGGTAAGGTCTGCAAGGTACTCCCTCACCATCTTCCAAAACTTTAACCTCTTTGTGAGAGTACGCCGCGTCTCAGGACCTGTGCGATGGAAGGGTCTGAAAAAACTGTCCCATAACTTTGACAGTGTTCCCCTGCCTCTGCTTGATTGCATTTGTGTCTCTCTCTCACCTGTACTCCTTGGTTGTCCAACAAACTATGACCTCTGCTGCCAGCATTTTCAGATGGGAATTTTTTCAATAATTCGGCAACAAGAGCCTTCTCAAACTGCTCCATTTTATTAGGCCTGTCCTGCAAGGGAATAAGATACAGAAAGTTCTCCTTGTAGCGTGGGTCTAGAAGTGTCACCAACCAGTTATGACTGTCACTCAAAATTTGGAGAACGCGAGGGTCATGAGAAAGACAGCATAACATAAACTCAGCCATGTGTGCCAGACTGCAAAGAGGCAAGACTTTCGTGTCCTCACCAAGAGGATGACTGACCATGCTCTCCTCCTCATCCTCTTCCTCCTCCTCCCTGTCCTCAGGTCATCCACGCTGAACAGACGGTGTGACAGTTGTGCAGTTAGTACCGTCTATAGCGCAGGAAACTAGCTCCTGTTCTTCCTCTTCCTCATTGTCACCCAATCCACATTTGGATGAGATGAGGCTGGACTGTGTAGAATCACCCTGTGTGGTTCCTTGCTCCATCTCATTGTGAGCAGAGAGCGTTTCAGAAGACAGAGAAGCGGGATGGTGATGCTAATTATGGCGCCATCGCCGCTCACCATCTTGGTGGAGTCCTCAAAGTTTTGGAGGATGGTACATATGTCTGACATCCATGTCCACTCCTGAGGTCTTATGTGTGGAGTCTGACCTGAATACCGACGGCCTTGTTGATGCTGGTAGTCAACAAGTGCCCTCTTCTGTTCACAAATTCTTCCCAACATCTGCAATGTAGAGTTCCAATGCGTGTGGACATCGCAGATCAGTCGGTGAGCTGGAAGCTGCAAACACTGCTGAAGCACTGCAAGGGCGGCGGAAGCTGTAGCTGACTTTCTAAAATGGACACACAGGCGGCATACTTTGACAAGGAGATCGGTCAGATCCGGGTAGGTTTTGAGAAACCGCTGAACCACGAGGTTAAGTACATTGGCCAGGCATGGTACGTGTGTGAGCTTGCCTCAGAGCCGCCACCAGGTTCCGGCCTTTGTCACACACGACCATGCCTGGCTGTAGGGTCAGCGGTGTCAGCCACAGATCTGCCTGTTTTTTCAGGGCTGTCCACAACTCTTCAGTGTTGTGCGGTTTGTCACCTAAGCGTATTAGCTTCAGCACAGCTTGATGCCGCTTGGCCGAGGCAGTGCAGCAGTGCTTCCAGCTTGCGACTGATGTGGTCATTTCGAAGATGGAGGATGAAGAGCAGGAAGAGGAGGTGCAGGAGCTTTAGAATGTAGGGGCAACGCTGATTGACCCAGGGCCCGCAATCCTCGGCGTTGGGTCCCGGCTTCCGCTATATTAACCCAGTGTGCCATCGGCGAGATGTACCGTCCCCGCCCACAAGCACTTGTCCACGCGTTGGGTCCTGGCTTCCACTATATTAACCCAGTGTGCCATCAGCGAGATGTACCGTCCCCGCCCACAAGCACTTGTCCTCGTGTCTGTGGTTAGGTGGACTTTCCCAGTAACTGCGTTGTTGAGGGCACGGCTAATGTTGTGGGACACATGCTCGTGTAATGCAGTGACGGCACACCAGGAGAAATAGTGGCGGCTGGGGACCAAGTACCGAGAGACGGCCGCCGCCATCAGGTGGCGGAAAGCTTCTGTTTCCACGAGCCTAAAAAGCAACATTTCGAGCTCAAGCATTTACGAAATGTGTGAATTTAGTAGTGTGGCCTGTGAGGCGTTGGCTGAGTATTTGCGCTTACGTTCCATGGACTGGGGTAAGGACAACTGAATGCTGCACTGGGACAAGGACATGGATGTGCTTGCTGATGGTGCTATTTGAGAGTGTGCAATGACAGGTGAAGGGCGGGAGGCATCTTGGCATGCGCCATGGACAGGGGATTGGCGTGCACGCACAACAGCGGAAGAAGCAGTGGTGTCACCCTCAGACACTGCTTTTGGACCCTGGGGTTCGGCCCACTTAGTCAGGTGCTTTGCTGCCATGTGCCTGGTCATGCTGTGTAACGGGTCTGGGAGGCGGAACCTCTGAGCTACTATACAAGGGGGCGGTCCTTGTAAGGGAGCGGGTGGCGACCAGGCAGGCAGTCACAGCAGGTGACCGGGACAGTCTCTAGAAGAACGGGCAGGAGGTCACGGCAAGTGACCGGGGCAGTCTCTTGATGAACGAGCAGATGGTCACGGCAAGTGACCGGGGCAGTCTCTGGGTGAACGGGCAGATGGTCACGGCAAGTAACCGGGGCAGTCTCTGGGTGAACGGGCAGATGGTCACGGCAAGTGACCGGGGCAGTCTCTGGGTAAAGAGTTGGTACGACCTGTGGCGGCTGATGGTAGACGTGAGCTCCCAGGTGAGCAGGCGAGAGTCTCTGGATAAACGGGTGGTCACAGCATGTGACGGCGGAGCCTCCAGGAAGACCAACAGACAGGCGGCAGATGAGCGCTCCCAGGTGAGCAGGCAGAAGCCTCTGGACAGGCGGGTGGTCACAGCACGTGACGGCAGAGCCTCCAGGTAGGCTAGCAGACAGGCAGCAGATGAGCGCTCCCAGGTGAGCGGGCAGGAGTCACTGGACAGGCAGGTGGTCACAGCACGTGACGGCAGAGCCTCCAGGTAGGCTAGCAGACAGGCAGCAGATGAGTGCTCCCAGGTGAGCAGGCAGGAGTCACTGGACAGGCAGGTGGTCACAGCACGTGACGGCAGAGCCTCCAGGTAGGCTAGCAGGCAGGTAGCAGATGTGCGCTCCCAGGTGAGCGGGCAAGCTGCTCCTTAGACAGACTGACAGGAGTAGTAAGGCAGACCGTCGGACCTCAGGCTAGCAGGCAGGTAGCAGAATATCAGGCAGGAATAAGACAGCAAGCTGGCAGGAATCTGGCAGGTATCTGGCAGGTAACTGGCAACGGGACCTGAGGGCTGAAGCAGAGTAGTGAACAGTGCAACAACATTGCTCGGGCACCTCCATTTTGGAGGAGGTGCCTTATATATGGTGAAGTCCTCCGGCCATTGGCCGGGGACTCCTTAGGACGGCGCGCGCGGCCCCTTTAAGAGGGAGGGAGAGCGCGCGCGCCCTAAGCACCGTGGCCGGGAAGGAGCGCGCGCTGCCAGCAGAGCGGGAGGAGGACGCCGGGCACGGAGCAGAGAGGTGAGGGGAACAGCGTCCCTGCCTAGCAGAGGGCAGGGACGCCGGCGCTACAGTACCCCCCCCTTTAGGCCCCCCCTTTTTTAGGCCAGACAGAAATTTAGCAAGGATGAGCGGGGCATGGATGTTCTCCCGGGGCTCCCACGTTCTCTCCTCAGGACCAAACCCCTTCCAATCTACTAGAAAAAAGGTCTTTCCTCTTACCCTTTTGGTGGCAAGAATGTTCTCTACCTCAAACTCGTCCTCAGCAGAAACCGGAGCAGGAGGCGTACCTGTAGACTTGGAAAAAGAGTTAAGTACCACAGGTTTGAGGAGAGATACATGGAAGGAGTTAGGGATCCGTAAGTTGGCCGGGAGTTTCAATTTATAGGCCACCGGGTTGATCTGACTGATGACCTCCAGAGGACCGATGAACCGAGGCCCTAACTTGTAAGAAGGTATCTTGAGTCGGACATATTTAGATGAGAGCCAGACTTTATCTCCAGGACGAAATTGTGGAGGATCCAGGCGTTTTTTGTCAGCGTGTCTTTTCATCCGTTCGGACGACTGAAGGAGTGCGGATCGGGTACTCTCCCAAATGGAGGAAAATTTGCTAACGAGAGATTCCGCAGCCGGGTTGTCCACAGAGGTGGAGACAGGAAAAGGAATCCGAGGATGCTGACCGAAGACTACAAAAAACGGGGATTTGGAGGAGGATTCGCTCTCGTGATTGTTATAAGAGAACTCGGCCCATGGTAGGAGATCCACCCAGTCTGAATGATCGGCATTAACGAAGTGCCGGAGGTAACTGGTCAGGTTCTGATTGATCCGCTCCACTTGACCATTGGACTGTGGGTGGTAAGCGGAAGAGAAGTCCAGGGTGACGTCTAGCAGTTTACAAGTGGCTCTCCAGAAGCGTGAGGTGAACTGTACCCCACGATCCGACACGATGTGGAGGGGCAGGCCATGAAGACGAAAGATGTGACGAATAAAGTCTTTCGCTAGCTCGGGTGCAGACGGGAGGCCTGGCAGGGGAACGAAATGAGCCATCTTGGAGAAGCGGTCAGCGACCACCCAAATGACCGTACAACCGGCAGAGACTGGGAGGTCAGTTATAAAGTCCATTGCTATATGCTGCCAGGGGGCAGCAGGTACAGAAAGCGGAAGGAGGCGACCGGCTGGCAGATGTCTCGGAACCTTGTTGCGGGCGCAGGACACACAGGCAGAAACAAAGTCTATTACGTCCTTGTGCAGGGTAGGCCACCAGTAGTGCCGGGTAATAAGCTGGAGGGTCTTTTTCTGACCGGCGTGGCCAGCCAGTTTAGACGAGTGACCCCAGTGAAGGATCTTCTCCCGATCAGGTACTGATACGAACGTCTTTCCGGGAGGGAGACGATTTAGACTCACGGGAGCCACCTGCATTACTCTGGCGGGATCGATGATGTGTTTCGGATCTTCCTCGAGATCAGACACCAGAAAGGATCGAGACAAGGCGTCCGCCTTGACGTTTTTGTCAGCCGGGCGAAAATGAAGAACAAAATCAAAGCGAGCAAAAAACAAGGACCACCGGGCTTGGCGCGGGTTAAGTCTCTGGGCATGCTGGAGGTAAGCCAAGTTCTTGTGGTCAGTGTAAATTATTACCGGGTGAAGAGCCCCCTCGAGCAGGTAACGCCACTCCTCCAATGCCAGTTTGATGGCCAATAACTCTCGGTCTCCTATGGAATAATTGCGCTCTGAGGAGGAGAAGAGTTTAGAGAAGAAGCCGCAAGTTACCATCCTCCCGGAAGATGATTTTTGAGTAAGTACCGCTCCGGCTCCAGAGGAGGAGGCGTCAACTTCCAGGAAGAACTGCTTGTTGCCGTCCGGGCGATGCAGCACCGGGGCGGAAGAGAAGGCCTGTTTTAAGGAAAGAAAGGCCTCCTCTGCTTCGGGCGGCCACTCTTTGGGATTAGTACCCTTACGGGTGAGCGCGGAAATTGGGGCAGTCCAGGAAGAGAAGTGCGGTATGAAGAGGCGGTAGTAGTTGGCGAAGCCCAGGAACCGCTGAATGGCCTTCAACCCCTCCGGTCGAGGCCATTTCTCGATGGCAGACAGTTTCTCTGGATCCATTCGTAGGCCGGTCTGAGAAATAATGTAGCCCAAAAACGGAAGCGAGGTCTGCTCAAAGAGGCACTTCTCGTATTTAGCGAAGAGGTGATTCTGCCTGAGCCTGAGCAGGACCTGACGAACGTCCCTCCGGTGAGTCTGGAGATCCGGAGAGAAGACCAAGATGTCGTCCAGGTACACCACTACGCAGGAGTAGAGAAGGTCCCGGAAGATGTCATTGACCAACTCTTGAAAGACGGCAGGAGCGTTACAGAGACCAAAGGGCATTACCAGATATTCATAGTGGCCGTCCCGGGTGTTGAATGCCGTCTTCCATTCATCCCCCTGACGGATACGAACCAGGTTGTACGCCCCACGGAGGTCCAGTTTGGTGAAGATTCTAGCCCCCCTCAGACGATCAAATAACTCCGGAATGAGCGGAAGGGGGTACTTATTCTTCACCGTGATCTGGTTAAGGCCTCTATAGTCTATACAGGGACGGAGAGAGCCGTCCTTCTTTTTGACGAAAAAGAAGCCTGCTCCCGCCGGGGAGGTAGATTTCCGGATGAATCCCCTGGCCAGATTCTCCTCAATATATTCGGACATCGACCGGGTCTCAGCAGCGGATAATGGATAAATACGTCCACGGGGAGGAGTAGTACCAGGTAACAGGTCGATAGGGCAGTCGTATGGTCTGTGAGGGGGTAGTGTCTCTGCCTCCTTTTTATTAAAGACATCAGCATAAGACCAATAAGGAATCGGAAGTCCAGGTAGATTAGCTGGGGTAGGAGAAGGACGGACGGGATGGACGGGAACCAGACAGGTCTTATGGCAGTCCTGTCCCCAGCGAAGGACTTCTCCGGTCTGCCAGTCAAGCACGGGTGCATGTCTCTGGAGCCAAGGTAGGCCTAGCAAGAGGGCGTGGGAGAGTCGAGGCAGAATATGAAAGGAGATACTCTCAGAATGCAGCATTCCCACCTGCAGAGTAATGGATTCGGTGATGAGTTGGATGGGGCGTGGTAAGAGACCCCCATCCACGGCAGCAACAGACAAGGGTACAGCCAGAGGTTTGGTGGGGATGCGGTATTTCTCTACCAGGGACTGTGAAATAAGATTCCCGGCTGCTCCAGAGTCAAGTTGGGCTAGTTCGAAATAACGGTTCTCCCCGCAGACAATTGAGACTGACAGCAGCAGAGATGGAGAGGATTTATTCTTGTCTAGGTCGACCTCTCTGAGCGAACCTAGACACAGGCGTTTCCCGACCTCTCCAGGCAGGCACGGATCCGGTGCTCCTTACTGCCACAGTAGAAGCAGCTCCCCTCGGCACGGCGTAAGTCCTGACGGGTTTTGACCATCTTGGTCTGGTCGACCTGCATAGGCTCAGGAGAGTGTACCTGGGGAGAGACGGATTTCTGAAAAGTAGGAGCTAGACGTGGAAACCTCCTCTCACGGGTGACCTCTTTGGCACGCTCCTGGAACCGTAGGTCAATCCGGGTGGCAAGAGTTATTAGGTCATCGAGAGTGGTAGGAATGTCCCGACCGGCAAGTTCATCTTTAATACGGCCGGAAAGACCCTCCCAGAAGACGGATACCAGAGCGTCATTATCCCAGGCCAGCTCCGAGGCAAGGGTACGGAACCGTATGGCATATTGGCCCACGGTGAGACTTCCCTGACGGAGGCGTAGCAGTGATGATGCGGATGAGGTCTTCCGTCCGGGTTCGTCGAAGACTTTCCGGAAAGCCATGAGAAAGGCAGGCAAGTCGGACACCAGGGGGTCTCCTCTCTCCCATAGAGGATTTAGCCAGGCCAGGGCCTCCCCGGTGAGATGGGACATGATGAAGGCAATTTTGGCCCGGTCGGAGTTAAACTGGTGGGACAGGAGTTCAAAGTGCAGGGTGCACTGATTTATGAAGCCCCGAGCCTGGGCGGAGTCGCCTCCGAAGCGAGGAGGTGCAGAAAGCCGGGGTCCGGGGTAGGATACCATGGTATTAGTGGACAGCGGAGCTGCCGGATTGCGAGTCATGGCACTGGCGGAGGTTGCTGGCGGAGCAGTCAGAGTGTCCAGGCGAGAATTGACATTCCGCAGGTGACCCAAGATGGACTCCTGTTGGGACCTCTGACGGGACAGTTCATGACACAGGTCCGAGAGCGAGGGAGCTTGGGTGCCACCGGGTTCCATGGCACGAGCAAACTGTAACGGGTCTGGGAGGCGGAACCTCTGAGCTACTATACAAGGGGGCGGTCCTTGTAAGGGAGCGGGTGGCGACCAGGCAGGCAGTCACAGCAGGTGACCGGGACAGTCTCTAGAAGAACGGGCAGGAGGTCACGGCAAGTGACCGGGGCAGTCTCTGGATGAACGGGCAGATGGTCACGGCAAGTGACCGGGGCAGTCTCTGGGTGAACGGGCAGATGGTCACGGCAAGTAACCGGGGCAGTCTCTGGGTGAACGGGCAGATGGTCACGGCAAGTGACCGGGGCAGTCTCTGGGTAAAGGGTTGGTACGACCTGTGGCGGCTGATGGTAGACGTGAGCTCCCAGGTGAGCAGGCGAGAGTCTCTGGATAAACGGGTGGTCACAGCATGTGACGGCGGAGCCTCCAGGAAGACCAACAGACAGGCGGCAGATGAGCGCTCCCAGGTGAGCGGGCAGAAGCCTCTGGACAGGCGGGTGGTCACAGCACGTGACGGCAGAGCCTCCAGGTAGGCTAGCAGACAGGCAGCAGATGAGCGCTCCCAGGTGAGCGGGCAGGAGTCACTGGACAGGCAGGTGGTCACAGCACGTGACGGCAGAGCCTCCAGGTAGGCTAGCAGACAGGCAGCAGATGAGCACTCCCAGGTGAGCGGGCAGGAGTCACTGGACAGGCAGGTGGTCACAGCACGTGACGGCAGAGCCTCCAGGTAGGCTAGCAGGCAGGTAGCAGATGTGCGCTCCCAGGTGAGCGGGCAAGCTGGTCCTTAGACAGACTGACAGGAGTAGTAAGGCAGACCGTCGGACCTCAGGCTAGCAGGCAGGTAGCAGAATATCAGGCAGGAATAAGACAGCAAGCTGGCAGGAATCTGGCAGGTATCTGGCAGGTAACTGGCAACGGGACCTGAGGGCTGAAGCAGAGTAGTGAACAGTGCAACAACATTGCTCGGGTACCTCCATTTTGGAGGAGGTGCCTTATATATGGTGAAGTCCTCCGGCCATTGGCCGGGGACTCCTTAGGACGGCGCGCGCGGCCCCTTTAAGAGGGAGGGAGAGCGCGCGCGCGCGCCCTAAGCACAGTGGCCGGGAAGGAGCGCGCGCTGCCAGCAGAGCGGGAGGAGGACGCCGGGCACGGAGCAGAGAGGTGAGGGGAACAGCGTCCCTGCCTAGCAGAGGGCAGGGACGCCGGCGCTACATGCTGGTGGTGGTCAGGCTGCTAGTTTTGCTACCCCTGCTGATGCTGGCCTGGCAGGTGGTGCAAATGGCCTTTTTGGGGTTGTCTGCACAGTCTTTAAAAATCAACCCATCTCAGGAAGACCTAACAGTTGTACTGCCAACTTCCATCCTGTTGGCGTTACGAGGAACGCTTTCCCGCTTTGTGTCTGCGGCCACAACACTGCTTCTTCCTGCCTGTTGTGGTGCAATGCCTCCCTCCCACTGTGTGCTCCTGTCCTCGCTCAGTATGTCCCCTTGCCAGGTTGGGTCAGTTACTATATCATTCACCACCCCGTCTTCCACTTCCTCACCTTGGTCCTCCTCCTGACTTTCTGGCAATTGTGTCTCATCATCATCATCCACCTCTTGCGACAGTAATTGTACTTTCCCACCGTTGCCTTCATGTGGCTGCTCCAATATTTGGGCATCGCTACACACGTTCTCCTCTTGACTCACTTGAAGCTGGCCAGGCAAGAGGCCTGAATCTACAAATGGAAAAGTGAACAGCTTCTGAGTGTCCAAGTGTGGGATCAGTTGTCTCCTAGTACTCGGCATGGTGGGAGGAAGGAGGATCAGAGTGAGGAATATGCAGTTCAGACTCATGGCTACTGAAACTTGACCATGTGGAAGACAGGGTGGTGGTGGTGGTGGCAAAGTGACTGGAAGCATTATCTGCTATCCAACCAACAACCTTTCACTTTTTGTATTGAACAACTGAAATAAATTAACTTTTTGATGATATTCTAATTTAGTGAGATGCACCTGTATATATATATATATATATATATATATATATATATATATATACATATATATATATACACTGTGTGCTGAATTATTAGGCAAATGAGTATTTTGATAACATGATACTTTTTATACATGTTGTCCTACTCCAAGCTGCATAGGCTTGAGAGCCAACTACCAATTAAGTAAACCTGGTGATGTGCATCTCTGTAATGAGGAGGGGTGTTGACTAATGACATCAACACCCTATATAAGGTGTGCTTAATTATTAGGCAATTTCCTTTCCTTTGGCAAAATGGGTCAGAAGAGAGATTTGACGGGCTCTGAAAAGTCCAAAATTGTGAGATGTCTTGCAGAGGGATGCAGCAGTCTTTAAATGTCCAAACTTTTGAAGCATGATCACCGAACAATCAAGCGTTTCATGGCAAATAGCCAACAGTGTCGCAAGAAGCATGTTGGCCAAAAAAGGTGCAAAATAACTGCCCATGAATTGATGGAAATCAAGCGTGAAGCTGCCAAGATGCCATTCGCCACCAGTTTTGCCATATTTCAGAGCTGCAACGTTACTGGAGTATCAAAAAGCACAAGGTGTGCGATACTCAGGGACATGGCCAAGGTAAGGAAGGCTGAAAAACGACCACCTTTGAACAAGAAACATAAGATAAAATGTCAAGAATGGGCCAAGAAATATCTTAAGACTGATTTTTCAAAGGTTTTATGGACTGATGAAATGAGAGTGACTCATGATGGGCCAGATGGATGGGCCAGAGGCTGGATCAGTAAAGGGCAGAGAGCTCCACTCAGACTCAGACGCCAGCAAGGTGGAGGTGGGGTACTGGTATAGGCTGGTATCATCAAAGATGAACTTGTGGGACCTTTTCGGGTTGAGGATGGAGTGAAGCTCAACTCCCAGACCTACTGCCAGTTTCTGGAAGACAACTTCTTCAAGCAGTGGTACAGGAAGAAGTCGGTATCGTTCAAGAAAAACATGATTTTCATACAGGACAATGCTCCATCACATGCATCCAACTACTCCACAGCGTGGCTGGCCAGTAAAGGTCTAAAAGAAGAAAAAATAATGACATGGCCTCCTTGTTCACCTGATCTGAACCCCATAGAGAACCTGTGGTCCATCATAAAATGTGAGATCTACAGGGAGGGAAAACAGTACACCTCTCGGAACAGTGTCTGGGAGGTTGTGGTGGCTGCTGCATGCAATGTTGATCGAAAACAGATCAAGCAACTGACAGAATCTATGGATGGAAGGCTGTTGAGTGTCATCATAAAGAAAGGTGGCTATACTGATCACTAATTTTTTTGGTTTTTGTTTTTGCATGTCAGAAATGTTTATTTCTAAATTTTGTGCACTGATATTGGTTTACCTGGTGAAAATAAACAAGTGAGATGGGATTATATTTGGTTTTTATTAAGTTGCCTAATAATTCTGCACAGTAATAGTTACCTGCACAAACAGAAATCCTCCTAAGATAGCCAAATCTAAAAAAACCTCACTCCAACTTCCAAAAATATTAAGCTTGGATATTTATGAGTCTTTTGGATTGATTGAGAACATAGTTGTTGATCAATAATAAAAATAATCCTCTAAAATACAACTTGCCTAATAATTCTGCACACAGTGTATATATATATATATATATATATATATATATATATACAGTACAGACCAAAAGTTTGGACACACTTTCTCATTTAAAGAAATTTCTGTATTTTCATGACTATTTGCTTTGATGACTGCTTTGCACACTCTTGGCATTCTCTTGATGAGCTTCAAGAGGTAGTCACCGGAAATGGTTTTCACTTCACAGGTGTGCCCTGTCAGGTTTAATAAGTGGGATTTCTTGCCTTCTAAATGGGGTTGGGACCATCAGTTGTGTTGTGCATTAGTCTGGTGGATACACAGCTGATAGTCCTACTGAATAGACTGTTAGAATTTGTATTATGGCAGGTTAACAGCAGCTCAGATTAGAGACCAGGTCAATGCCACACAGAGTTCTAGCAGCAGACACATCTCTACAACAACTGTTAAGAGGAGACTTTGTGCAGCAGGCCTTCATGGTAAAATAGCTGCTAGGAAACCACTGCTAAGGACAGGCAACAAGCAGAAGAGACTTGTTTGGGCTAAAGAACACAAGGAATGGACATTAGACCAGTGGAAATATGTGCTTTTGTTTGATGAGTCCAAATTTGAGATCTTTGGTTCCAACCACCCTGTCTTTGTGCAACACAGAAAAGGTGAACGGATGGACTCTACATGCCTGCTTCCCACCGTGAAGCATGGAGGAGGAGGTGTGATGGTGTGGGGGTGCTTTGCTGGTGACACTGTTGGGGATTTATTCAAAATTGAAGGCATACTGAACCAGCATGGCTACTACAGCATCTTGCAGCGGCATTCTATTTATTTTTCAACAGGACAATGACCCCAAACACACCTCCAGGCTGAGTAAGGGCTATTTGACCAAGAAGGAGAGTGATGGGGTGCTACGCCAGATGACCTGGCCTCCACAGTCACCAGACCTAAACCCAATCGAGGTGGTTTGGGGTGAGCTGGACCGCAGAGTGAAGGCAAAAGGGCCAACAAGTGCTAAGCATCTCTGGGAACTCCTTCAAGATTGTTGGAAGACCATTTCCAGTGACTACCTCTTGAAGCTCATCAAGAGAATGCCAAGAGTGTGCAAAGTAGTCATCAAAGCAAAAGGTGGCTACTTTGAAGAACCTAGAATATAAGACATATTTTCAGTTGTTTCTCACTTTTTTGTTAAGTATATAATTCCACATGTGTTAATTCATAGTTTTGATGCCTTCAGTGTGAATGTACAATTTTCATAGTCATGAAAATACAGAAAAATCTTTAAATGAGAAGGTGTGTCCAAACTTTGGGTCTGTACTGTATATATATGTTGTGGAATACTTCTACTAACTATAAACAAGCAAATCTCTCCCTGACTAAGCAGCAGCTCTCCCTACTCTTCCTGATTCCGTGGTAGACTGTGATGAGCATAGCGGCACCAGGTCTTATATAGTCCTGATGACGATGTGCGGCAAGCCAATCATTGTAATCCCACAACCAACATGGCTACGGCATTACAGTGCGTGGCAGGCAATCCCTGCATGTTCATTGGCTCTCTAAAGAGCGCCAAACATGAAGGGAGGGAACCCGAGCTTGTCGAGCACCGTGATGCTCGGGCGAGTACCGAGCATTGGCAAGCACGTTCGCTCATCACTAGTCTTTATATGCTATGGCCTACTTCCGGTTTTTAGTAATTTTATGTATTTGTGTATGTGCACTCCTCTATGCAGTGCCATTCCATAACCATGGTTGCATTAAATAAAGTTTTTTTATTTGAACACATTTAGTCCTGTCTCTATATGACCTTTTAGTTCGGTTCTTCTTTGTAGGTATTGTGTAATTCTTCCGAATGGTCAGCCATTCATAGTCTGGGCAGATATATGTCAGTTTAATTAATGTGTGATTGGCATTAATCTCCCCTATACTGTATTGACATATCACTACTGCTATAGTCCAATATTTTTTCTAATTATACTGCACTATCCATAGTCCTCCATACAGTATACTGTACTCCCCATAGTCCTCCATACAGTATAATGCACTCCATGGTCCTCCGTACAGTATTCTAGCCACCTCAATGTTGTCACTGATTTAAAAAAATAAAATAATAATCACCTCTACTCCTCGTTCCCTCGCTACTCCGGTCTCTGCAGCGAGCATTCTGAAGCGCCACACATCTCAGCGCAGTGAGCGCCATGTAGTGACATCCTCACGTCAGCTGCACCGAGACGTCAGACGCCAACGAAGACTGATGAGAGAGGGAGCATCAGCTTTCAACTGTATCGGCATACAGGAACTTGGCCATTAGTGGTACGCCACTGTCTGCACCACTGGAGAAGCACAAGGGCTCTAAAGCTGACCGTATCCAGCAATCGGGCCAGTTTCAAAGCAGTGCCTGCAAACTGTGTAGCAAAGACGTTGTAAGGATGTTCTCTTGCCTAGGAGACCGACATCTGCTGATAGACAGCAGACAGACTACAGAGGTGGCCAGTAACCTATGCAACAAGCAGTAAACTACAGAATTAAAAAACCCTCCATTCTTAAGAACTGGGAGGATCTTTAATAAGTAAATTGCAAATTTGCTTGTTTTTACAATCACTTTGAATTTTTTTTTAACTGTTTCAGAAGTTGAGACAACCCCTTTAAAGTACATATCTATCAGACAAATACAGTGGGGAAAAAAAGTATTTGATACACTCAAAACATCCCCAAAACATGATGCTGCCACAACCATGTCGCACTGTGGGAATGGTGTTCTTGGGCTGATGAGCTGTGTTGGTTTGGCACCAGATATTTACCTTGGTGGCCAAAAAGTTCAATCAGGTTTGTTGTGGTACCATGTTCTTTCCATTTTGATGATACTTCTTCTCTGCTAGATTTCTAAAACTTAACATGGACAAAACAGAATTCATCATCTTTCCGCCATCTCATTCAACCCCCCCCAACTGACCTATCTATCAACGTCAATAGCTGCCCACTCTCCCCAGTCCCACAAGCTCGCTGCCTTGGGGCAACCCTGGACTCTGAACTCTCCTTCAAATCACATATCCAAGCCCTTTCCACTTCCTGCCATCTCCAACTCAAAAATATCTCCCGGATCCGCACATTCCTCAACCTTGAATCTGCAAAAACACTAGTGCACGCCCTCATCATCTCCCACCTCGACTACTGCAACCTCCTGCTCTGTGGCCTCCCTTCCAACACTCTCGCACCCATCCAATCCATCCTAAACTCTGCTGCCCAACAAATCCACCTGTCCCCCCGCTATTCCCCGGCCTCTCCTCTCTGTCAATCTCTTCACTGGCTCCCCATTGCTCTGAGACTCCAGTTCAATACCCTAACCCTGGCATACATAGCCATTCACAACCTGTCTCCTCCATATATCTCTGACCTAGACTCCCGGTACATACCCGCACGCAACCTCCAATCCTGACAAGATCTCCTTCTCTACTCCCCTCTTATCTCCTCCTTCCACAATCGCATACAAGATTTCTCCCGTGCTTCCCCCCTACTCTGGAACTCTGTACCCCAACACATCAGACTCTCGCCGACCATGGAAACCTTCAAAAGGAACCTGAAGACCCACCTCTTCCGACAAGCCTACAACCTGTATTAACCATCATTCCACCATACCGCGCCACGACCAGCCCTACCCTCACCTACTGTATCCTCACCCATTCCTTGTAGACTGTGAGCCCTTGAGGGCAGGGTCCTCGCTCCTCCTGTACCAGTCGCCTTCACATTGTGTTCAAGATTATTGTAATTGTTTTTGCTATGTATACCCCTTCTTCACATGTAAATCGCCATGGAATAAATGGCACTATAATAATAAATAATAATAATAATACTGGATTTGATGGTGCTCCGGGGGATTATCATAGATTGGGATATTTTTTGTAACCCAACCCTGACTTGTACTTTTTAACAACTTTGTCTCTGACTTGTTTGGAGACCTCCTTTGTCTTCATGGTGTTGTTTGGTTAATGGTACCTCTTGCTTAATGGTGTTGCAGCCTCTGTGGCCTTTCAGAAAAGGTGTGTATATATTGACAGACCATGTGACACTTAGATTGCACACAGGTGGACTTCCTTTCATTAAGCATGTGACTTATTAAGGTAATTGCTTGCACGAGAACCTTTTAGAGGCTTCATAGCAAAAGGGGTGAATTCATATGCACATGTCAATTTTTAGTTATTTGATCCCAAAAACGTAATGTATGCGTATACTTTTTTCTCACTTCACTTCACCAATTTAGACTATTTAGTGCTGATGCATCACATACAAATTGGATTACAACAATATTTAAACAGAAGTTGTAATGTAACAAAATAGGTAAAAAGCCAAGGGGGTGAATACTTTTGCAAGCCACTGTACAGTCATGGCTAAAAGTGTTGGCATCCTTGACATTGTTTTAGAAAATGAAGTATTTCTACCAGAAAAATATTGCAATTACACGTTTTGTTATACACGTTTATTTCTTTTGTATATTGGAAAAACTCCAAAAACAGAGAAAAAAAAGACATATTGGACATCATTTCACACAAAAACTTCAAAAATAGGCCAGACTAAATTGTTGGCACCTTCAACGTAATATTTGGTTGCACACCCATTGGAATAAATAACTGAAATCAATCGCTTCTTACAGCTCTCAACTGGAATTTTGAACTAGTCTTCTTTTGCAAACTGCTCCAGTTCTCTCATATTTGAAGGGTTCCTTCTCCCAACTGTAATTTTAAGATCTCTCCACAGGTGTTCAATGGGATTTAGATCTGGACTCATTGCTGGCCACTTCAGAACTCTCCAGAGCTTTATTTCCATGAGTGATTCTTGAAATGTTTGGGGTCATTGTCCTGCTAGAAGACCAAGACCTAGGACGCAAACCCAGTTTTCTGACACTGAGCACTACATTGCAACCAAAAATCCTTTGGTGATCTACAGATTTCATGATGAAAAAAAAAAAACATCTTTTAACCGCCACCATATTTGACGGTAGGTACTGTGTTTTTTGTAGGCCTCATTCTGTTTTCAGTAAACAGTAGAATGATATGCTTTACCAAAAAGCTCTATCTTGGTCTCATCTGTCCACAAGACACTTTCCCAGAAGGATTTTGGCTTACTCACGTACATTTTGCCAAACTGTAGTGCAGCTTTTTGGTCTCTGTGTCAGCAGTGGGATCCTCCTGGGTCTCCTGCCATAGCATTTAATTTCATTCAAGTGTCGACGGATAGTTTGCGTAGACACTGATGTACCCTGGGACTGCAGGGCAACTTGAATTTCTTTGGAACTTGATTGGGGCTGCTTATGCACCATGAGGACTATCCTTTGTTGCAACCTTTCATCAATTTTTCTCTGTCATCCACGTCCAGGGAGATTAGCTACAGTGCCATGGGTTGCAAACGTCTTTATTTTGTTGCGCACCATGGGGAAAGGAACATCAAGATCTCTGGAGATGGACTTGTAACCTTGAGATTGTTGATATTGTTCAACGATTTTGTCTCCCAAGTCTTCAGACAGTTCTCTTCTCCTCTTTCTGTTCTCCATGCTTAGTGTCGCACACATATACACACAATGCAAAGATTGAGTCAACTTTTCCCCTTTTAATCTGGTTTCAGGTGTGATTTTCATATCGCCCACACCTGTTACTTGCCACAGGTGAGTTTGAATGAGCATCACATGTTTAAAACAAAATTGTTTACCCACTATTTTAAAAAGGTGCCAACAATTTTGTCCAGCCCATTTTCGGGTTTTGTGTGAAATGATGTCCAATTTGCCTTTTTTCTCTGTTTTTTTTTAGTTGTTCCAATACACACAAAGGAAATAAACGTGTGTAATTTCAATAATTTTCTGGGAGAAATACTTCATTTTCTGGAACAATTTCAAGGGTGCCAACACTTTCGGCCATGACTGTACCATAAATGTCTAAAATAGAGTCTTTAAAGTGAACCTGTCAGCTGACACATGCTGCCCAATCTTTGGGCACCATTTATCAGGCATAGGCTGTATGATTTCAATCAGGTATATTTTACTTTGAAACACTGCGGCGTTTCAGAGAAAAACATACTTTAAAAGCCACTAGTCGGACAGGCGGGTCCCCGGCAGCTTTTCCCCACCCGCTGCCCTGGATTGACAGGTCTGTGCATATGCGCTCACGTAGACAGAAACCTTTCAATCCAGGGCAGCGGGTGGGGAGAAGCCGCAGGGACCCGCCTGTCTGACTAGTCTATAGCATGGTCTCGTTCCCCGGGGTTTTTTCTGAACCACCACATAGTTAAACATACCTGGCTGAGTTCATACAGTTGTATGGGCAGTATGTATCAGCTGACAGATTCACCTTATGATTGATTACTGATTTTTGCATAGTTTCATGCTAATGTGTTAATGTTTATATAAGTGCTTAAATAAGGTTCATAAATCCCTGTTTTTCTGACTTCATACGAAAGAGGTTATTAGGTTTTCTATCACTCAGCAATTTGTTTGTTAGACTCCAGCTCAGCAGCTTTATTGGTTTTTACATTTTTAATGTGTAGGACATTTTAATTAATTTGACACCTACTATATAATAAAGCCGCGCTACTATCTAGCTCAGCTTTTTAGTTCCGATAGTTTTATACTTAAAGACACCGCTGAAATACTTACGAAAAACACATTCAGAATGTTTGGACTAAACGTGGTCTTGACATTGCTAAGGCTAGCTGTCATTTCATCACTTTCTGCAATTGGCAAAGATCTGAGCTAATTAGCGAGAGCTTAATTGGTATTTATTCTAGTAATGGCATGAAATCAGCGGAAAATCAGAAAACAGGAGCTGCCAATCAAAAGCAAGAAGTTAACCAGCAAAACGAACTTCAAAGCTGTTTTGATCAGAATATGTCACAATTCAAAAAGTATAGATATGCTTATGGCAAAACCATATGAATAGACTGTGTGCAGTCCTTAGGCTAGGGCTATACAGCGAAGTGTTGCAGTACACTGAAATCGCAGCGACACATTGCAACATTGTAATGATATTCTATGGTGTTGCATTGCGACCTGCGATATACTGTGACTGCGACACAGAGTCACAAATGTTTACAAATGTGTTGGAATTTCTGTTGCTGGTCGCAAGTCACTAGCGACACACTTGCCATAGACTTCAGTGCTAGTTGTGCACAACATGTGACTTATGTGTGACTTGGCTGTATTAATTACAACAAAATCAGAGCTCTAAAATAGTCACATGACAGCAAGTCGCACGAATATTTTTGTCATGCAACTTTTCTGAGAAATTATGTTGTGCGACAAATGTCGCTGTGTAGTCTCAGCCTTAGGACTCCTTCACACATCCTGGTGATTCCTCTACAGGAAAAAACAGTACTGGTGAGATCCGTATGCCATCAGTATGTCCATATGTGACATCTGTGTGGCATCCATGTGCTATCCGTATGTCCATATGTCCATCTGTCATCTGTGTGTCCGTATGCAGCATCTGTGTTTTGTCCAGGAGAAAAACGGATGATATTTAAACAATGTATTTATAAAGTTTAATTGTAAGAAATTTGACAACACAGGACTTGCAGGAGGGAGAACAGATGATAGATAGATATAAGATAGATAGACAGATCGATAGATTTGGATAGATAGATGTGGATAGATAGATATAGATAGATAGAAGGTAGATAGCTACAAAAATGTAGTTGATATCTATATTATCAGTGCTTTGCATGTGTTATTGTAAACGGCATGGATTTATATACTGTGACCGAGAGAGTGGTTAAAAATAAAAAAATAAATATATACTTACCCTCCGTTGGCCAGCGCTGGCTTGTTTCGCTCGGTCCCGGCTGCCAGCAGCGGTGAATTAAAAGACCTGCCGACGTCAGCGTCACGTGACCCGTCACATGACTCTGACGTCAGCGCAGGTCCTTCAATCCACTGCAAAGTGCCGGGAAGCAAGTAGGAGCGCAGCGCGGGCCGCCAGAAGGTAAATATACATTTATTTTTTATTTTATTCTTTTTTTACAGATTTTTTAATGGTACCTGGGTGTGGAAGAGACTCTCCTCTCCTCTACACCCGGGTACCATCCGCACATTAGAACGCGCCAATTACAGATGTAGTCTTGTGGTATTGGCGCGTTCTAATGCAAGTCAATGGCGGCGAAAACGCAGCATTTCCGCAAAATAATTGGTAGTGCTGCGTTTTTTTCCGCAATGATAATCCGCAGCGGAAATTTCCGCAGCATGTGCACAGCACATGCGGATTATCATTGGGGAACATTGCGTTTTTAATGCGCTTCCGCAGCGTTCCCGCAGATGCAAAAACGCTGCAGAAATGCATTAATAACGCATCGTGGGCACACAGCCTTATACTCCCCTTACACCTATTTTCCTGAAGCCATTATCCCCTGTAAAAATAAATAAATAAATAAAATAACACCCATAATACTCACCTGTCCAACATACTGCCCCACGCAATAATCCATGTCTATGATAATGTAGCATCGGCATCTCTGCCCCCTGACAGGCAGAGACGCCATCCCCCTTACTGCCATGCTCCTGGCCCAGCATCTTCCGGCTCTCCTGCTGCTGCTGCTGCCGGCACGCGCAGCTTCCCGGGCACTGCGCTTAGGGTGCGCGCGCGCTCTCCCTCCCTCTTAAAGGGGCCGTGCGCGCCGTCCTAAGGAGTCCCCGGCCAATGGCCGGAGGATTTCTCGTATAAAAGGCACCTCCTCCAAAATGGAGTTGCCCGTGCAAGGTTGTAGCTCTGTGTACTTACTCTGCTTCAGCCCTCAGGTCCCGCTGCCAGCCTGACTACCAGTCCAGTCCGCCAGCCTGACTACCAGTCCAGCCCGCCAGCCTGACTACCTGTCCAGTCCGCCAGCCTGACTACCAGTCCTGTCCGCCAGCCTGACTACCAGTCCAGCCCGACAGTCTGCTCACATCCCAGCCCGCCAGTCTGTCTATGGGCTTGGCCAGTCTGATTATCTGGAGCCTTTACCTGCCGTGCCTACCAGCCAGCCTACCAGGAGGCTCCTGCTTGTTACCTGCCATGCCTACCAGCTTGCCTATCTGGAGGCTTCTGCCAGTTACCCGTGGTGTCTGCCAGTCCATCTACCTGCCTGCCATGCTCATCTGCTGTACCGGTCAGTCCCTGCCTTCTGACCCGTGGGAGTCACCTGCTCTCATACAAGGACTGGCCCAGAGTAGCACCTGGTCCCTCTGCTCGGTCCTTCCCTGGTTCACGGAGTCGATTGAGCCGCCGTGCGACCTTGGTCAGTCCGAGTTGATACCTAGTTACGCCCCTCTGGTCCCTCCTTGCACCGCAGCACAGAGGTTCCACCACCCGGATCCGTAACAGTTTGCACGGGCCATGGAACCCGGTGGCCCCCAGGCTCCTTCCCTTGCTGACCTGTACCAGGAGGTTTCTCATCAGAGATCCCAACAGGAAACCATCCTGACCTACCTGCGGTCTGTCAACTCTCGCCTGGGCACGCTGTCTGTCCCACTTGTGTCTGCCTTGAGCCGAGTGGCACCCACTCCCGCGGCACCTCTGCCTACCAGTGCCACAGAATCCAGCTCTGGACCCCGGCTCTCTGCGCCTCCTTGCTTTGGGGGTGACCCCGTCTTATGTCGGGATTTTCTGAACCAGTGCATGCTGCACTTTGAACTACTGGCACATCAGTTTCCCTCCGACCAGGCCAAACGGACGTTCATCATGTCTCACCTCACCGGGGAAGCATTGGCATGGCTAAACCCTCTATGGGAGAGAGGGGATCCCCTGGTGTCTGATCTTCTGGCTTTCCTCACTGCCTTTCGGAAGGTCTTTGATGAGCCCGGACGAAGGACTTCTACTGCCTCCTCAATGCTCCGTCTCCGCCAGGGGAGTCTCACCGTGGGCCAGTATTCCATACAGTTCCATAGCCTCGCATCTGAGCTTGCATGGAACAACGAGGCCCTGGTGTCCACCTTCTGGGAGGGTCTTTCTGGACGGATTAAGGACGAGCTAGCCGGCCGGGACATTCCTACCACCCTGGATGACCTGGTGTCACTAGCTACCCGGATTGACATCCGTTTCCTGAAACGAGCTATGGAGACTACCCGGGAGAGAAGATTTCCTTGTCTTGCTCCTGTTTTCCAGAAACCTGCCTCCCAACCAGCAACTCCCCGGGCACGCTCGCCCGAACCCATGCAGATCCACCAGACCAAGATGGTCAAGTCTCGCTAAGAAACACGCCGAGCCGAGGGGAGCTGTTTCTACTGTGGTAGTTAGGAGCATCTGATCTGTTCCTGCCCGGTGAAGCCGGGAAACTCCAGTGTCTAAGGACCGCTCGGAGAGGTCGTCCTAGGCAAGAGTAAATCCTCTTCGTCCTTGACTCTATCCGTTTCTATTTCCTGTGGAGAGACCCATTTCTTTGAAACCGCCCACCTGTATTCTGGAGCCGCTGGGAATCTCATTTCTCAGTCCCTTGTAGAGAAGTATCAGATTCCCACCAAACCTCTGGCTGAACCATTGGCAGTCGCTTCCATGGATGGAAAACTCCTTCCGGTGACCATCTTGCTCGTCACAGAGCCTGTAACCCTTCAGGTGGGAATGCTGCACTCGGAGAGGATCTCCTTCCATGTGCTATCCGGACTCTCTCACTCCCTTTTGCTAGGCCTACCCTGGCTACAGAGACATGAACCCGTTCTGAATTGGCAATCCGGTGAGGTGCTCCGTTGGGGGCAGGATTGCCATGAGACCTGCCTGGTTCCGGTTCGCCCGGCTCGACCTCCGTCTACTCCGGCTAATTTACCTGGTCTACCGGCACCTTACTGGTCCTATGCAGATGTCTTCGACAAGGCCATGATTGCCCTATCGACCTGGTACACGGTGCCTCTCCACCCCGTGGGCGTATCTACCCTTTGTTGATGGCCAAAACTCGGGCCATGTCTGAGTATATCGAAGAAAATCTGGCTAGGGGATTCATCCAGAAATCTACCTCCCCGGCTGGAGCAGGATTCTTCTTCATAAAAAAAAAGACGGTTCACTATGCCCCTGTATCGATTATAGGGGACTCAACCAGATTGCTATCAAAAACAAATACCCCCTGCCACTCATCTCAGAGCTGTTCGACCACCTTAAAGGCGTGAAGATCTTCACTAAGCTCGATCTTCGTGGGGAGTATAACTTGGTCCGGATCCGCCAAGGAGACGAGTGGAAGACGGCATTCAATACCCAGGACGGCCACTATGCATACCGTGTGATGCCCTTCGGCCTCTGTAATGCTCCAGCCATCTTCCAAGAACTAGTTAACGACATCTTCCGTGACCTCTTATATTCATGCGTGGTGGTGTACCTGGACGACATCTTGGTCTTCTCTCTGGATCTACCCACACACCGGAGGGATGTTCATCAGGTTCATCAGGCTCAGGCAGAATCACCTATACGCAAAATTGAAGAAATGCCTCTTCGAGCAGACCTCTCTTCCGTTCCTGGGCTATATTATCTCTAAGACTGGTCTACGGATGGATGCCGAAAAGGTCTCTGCCATCTTAAGGTGGCCCCGACCGGAAGGGTTGAAGGCGATTCAGCGATTCCTGGGCTTCGCTAACTATTACCGCCTCTTCATCCCACATTTCTCTTCCCGGACTGCACCCATCTCTGCGCTCACCCGGAAGGGAGCAAATCCTAAGGAATGGACGTTAAGCCCCTCTGGTCCCTCCTTGCACCGCAGCACAGAGGTTCCACCACCCGGATCCGTAACAGATAACTGGTTTACAACCTGAACGGTGCCAAGATATGACTCTCCAGGCTGTAAGCCAGGACACAATGAGGTGCTGCTAGCGCAGCTTCAGTGACAAGCGGTGACATCATAGAGGTGAAGTGAGCCTGTGAACGTACCTTCAGCTACCAGCGGTAGCCTCTACGACGTCATCCATGTGTCATCAGTGTGAAAAAAACTGTGCAAAAAAAACTGACATGTCCGCACACCCAATAAATACAATGGGTGTGTGTATGTCCGTATTTGCGGCCCTTTAAAAATGGGCCACATACGGACATACAAAACGGACGTGTGAAGGGGACCTTATGGTTATAAAGGATTCACTAATAGGAACTCTGTGTCACGCAAGGTGTGGGAAAGACTACGTGCAACATGAAGGGAAGAGTGGGAGGAAGCCCAAACACTAAGGAAAGGGGGAGAGGAGACCCCTAGGAAGATCTAATAACCCCCTGCCTACCCTACCGTCCCTATATGGGTTCCACACCTATCACCGAGCAGGTACATAGAAGTATCACCGGCAATTGCCTGGAGCAAACTGAGGGTTTTTAACTCCCATGCAAGGGTGTGTCAATCAGCAGCAGGAGGGAGGTCGCCACTGGGTCTTAAAGGAAGAAGGATTAAGATGGTGTCTGCAATGCCAAATGCAGTGACCTTCTACAGTTTGATCCAGAGCGACTGTCTATTACACCTGACACACCTGTGACACTCTGTGAGCCACTGTGAAGCCCCAGAAACAATAGTTCATGCCACAATTCTTTATCATAAGTATTTGATGAGTATTTGGTGATTTTTTGATGTTTCAGATTTTTTGCAGCATAATAAAGTTTTTTTGTTTCTGATATTTCCTGGTACTTGCAGCTCTCTTCTTCACCATGAGATCTGGAAGTGTTTGTAATGATTCATAACTCAGCTCTGCTGTATTACTACACTGAGTGGGGGGACACATTCTTTTTCCCCCTGTATGACGCTGCCTGCTATTGATTGGTCAACCACGTGCAGGGGAAGAAGTACACACCCCCAGAGACAAATCTTTGGTAATGCACAGTTAAACTTTACATAAATTATAACCTAAACTTTACAAGTGAGAGGCCAGATGCCAACGATTGATGGGCTTTTGAGGTGATTGCACAAGCACAGTTCCAGAGCCGATGCAAGTAACATAATGAACACATACAGCATAAAATCTTTAATAATCCCTATAGTCTCAACAAACTTTTCATAAATCAATAGTACAAGTAAATACAGGTAAATTTGGAATATATTTTATTAGAGAAATATGCTTCTTTATCTACTGACGGGCAACTTCTTTCCCTTTCCACTGCCTCCAGAGCTCATCAATCACGATGAAAAAAAACAGCTCAATTTTGCCTGGGTCTTATCTGTCTTACAGCCAGCACAGTAAGGTGTCAGGTTACAGCAGCCTAATGAAGTATATTGAAAAGGGAACTGGAGGAGAGAGATTCACACAGAAGCTCAGAAAGATATCATGCAACAGCTTCCTAGCAAGTATATTAGCTTAAACCCGAGCAGGATTTACAGCTACAATGCTCAGTACTGCTGTCTTATTTCCTATTTCCTCTATAATGCTGCTTCTGTCGGTGTATTATCCAATGAAGGAAGAAACGGAATAAATGTTTGCAGTGGTGTAACTAAAGTCCGATCCTGGTATATATTTATGTCCTCCATCCTGGTATATATGTCCCTCATCCTGGCCCCATCCTGGCCCCATCCTGGCCCCATCCTGGTATATACAGTACAGACCAAAAGTTTGGACACACCTTCTCATTTAAAGATTTTTCTGTATTTTCATTACTTTAAAAATTGTACATTCACACTGAAGGCATCAAACTATGAATTAACACATGTGGAATTATATACTTAACAAAAAAGTGTGAAACAACTGAAAATATGTCTTATATTCTAGGTTCTTCAACGTGTAAATATACAATTTTCAAAGTCATGAAAATACAGAAAAATCTTTAAATGAGAAGGTGTGTCCAAACTTTTGATCTGTACTGTATATGTCCTCTATCCTGGTATATATGTTCCCCTTCCTGGCCCCATCTGGGAATATATATCCCCCATCCTGGTATATATGTCCCTTTTCCTGGACCCCATCTTGGTATATATATCCCCCATCCTGGAATATATATTCCGTATCCTGGGCCCAATCCTGGTATACTGTATATGTCCCATATCCTGGGCCACTTCCTGGTATATATATCCCTCATCCTGGTATATATGTCCTTTATCCTGGGCCCCATCCTGATATATATGTCCCTTATACTGAGCACAATCGTCGTATATGTCTCTTATGCTGGCCCCCATCCTTGTATATATATCCCCCATACTGGTATATATGTCCCTTATCCTGCCTGGCCCCCATCATTGCATATATACATCCTGGGCCCCATCCTGGCATATATCCCGATCCTGGTATATGCTGGTTGGTTCTACCGCTGTTATTATTATTTATTTATAAAGCGCCATTGATTCCATGGTGCTGTACATAAGAAAGGGTTACATACGAAATACAAATATCACTTACAGTAAACAAAACTAACAATGATAGACTGGTACAGAGGGAAGAATACCCTGCTCTTGCGGGCTTACATTCTACAGGAACGGGGAAAGAGACAGTAGGTTGGGGGGGTTGCAGTAGCACCGCTGTTGTTGAGGTGGCAGCAAGCAAGGTCATGGCAGGCTGTAAGCTTGTTTGAAGAGATGGGTTTTCGGTTTCCGTCTGAAGGATCCAAATGTGGAGGCTAATCGGACGTGCTGAGACACAGAATTCCATAGGATGGGGGATATTCAGGAGAAATCTTGGAGGCAATTGGGTGAGGAATGAATAAGTGAGGAGGAGAGAAGGAGGTCTTGAGAGGACCGGAGATTACGTAAGGGAATATATCGGGAGTTTAGTTCAGAGATGTAAGGAGGAGAAAGGTTATGGATGGCTTTGTAGGTCAATGTTAGTAGTTTGAACTGGATACGCTGGGCAATTGGGAGCCAGTGAAGGGATATCCAAAAGGGGGTAGCAGAGGAGTAGCGAGGCGAGAGATTAACTAGTCGCGCAGCAGAGTTGAGGATGGACTGGAGGGGTGCGACAGTGTTAGCAGGTAGGCCACAGAGGAGGATGTTGCAGTAGTCGAGGCGGGAGATGATGAGGGCATGCACAAGCAGTTTAATAGATTGAGGGTTGAGGAAAGGACAGATTCTGGAAATATTTTTGAGTGGGAGGTGACAGGAGGTGGCAAGAGCTTGGATGTGGGGTTTGAAGGACAGGGCAGAATCAAGGGTTACTCCGAGGCATCGGATTGCTGGTACAGGGGAAAGTGTGATGTCATTTATTGTGATAGAAAGATCAGGTGGGGAAGATATGCGAGATGGGGGAAAGATGATGAGTTCAGTTTTGTCCACATTGAGCTTGAGGAAGCGAGAGGAGAAGAAGGAGGATATGGCTGATAGACATGCTGGGATTCTGGACAGCAGAGAGGTGACATCTGGGCAGAGAGGTAGATCTGGGTGTTATCAGCGTACTGATGGTACTTGAAGCCATGCGATTTTATGAGCTGTCATAGGCCAAGGGTATAGATTGAAAAGAGTAGGGGTCCTACGACAGAGCCTTGAGGGACTCCAACAGAGATGGGGCAGGATGAGGAGGTAGTGTGGGAGTGGGAGACACTAAATGTGCGGTACGAAAGGTATGAGGAGATCCAAGATAGGGCAAGGTCTTTGACGGCAAAGGAAGAGAGGATCTGTTGTAGGAGGCAGTGGTCAACTGTGCCGAAGGCAGAGGACAGGTCAAGAAGTAGTACAGAGAATTGTCTGTTAGCTTTGGCTGTAAGTAAGTCATTAGTAATTTTGGTAAAGGCAGTTTTGGTAGAATGGTGGAGACGGAATCCAGATTGTCGATTGTCGAAGAGAGAGTTAGATGAGAAGTGAGAGGAAAGTTGAGCGTGAACATGTTGCTCAAGGAGTTTGGAGGCAAATAGGAGCAGCGATATGGGGCGGTAGCTGGAAAAGGCGGTTGGGTTGAGGGATGGCTTTTTGAGGATGGGCATGATTGTGGCATGTTTGAAGGCAGTGGGGAAGGTACCAGAAGTTAGTGATAGGTTGAAGAGATGGGTTAGGGATGGGATGAGTGCGGGGGTGAGGTTGGGGAGGAGGTGGGATGGGATGGGGTCGAGTGCACAAGTGGTTAGGTGTGATTTGGAGAGGAGACGAGTGAGGTCTCCTTCCGTGATGTTGGAAAGGGAGGTTATGGGGGAAGGGCAATGGTCTGGGAAACAAAGGGGTTGTGGTGGTCGGACAGTAAAGACTTGCCGTGTTTGGTCAATCTTGTTTTTGAAGTGTGTGGCAAACTCCTCAGCAGAGATGACCGAGGTTGGAGGGGGCAGTGGAGGGCCGAGGAGAGAGTTAAAAGTGTTGAATAACTGTTTGGGGTTGTAGGATAAGGAAGATATGAGGGTTGTGAAGTATGCCTGTTTAACAGAGGTGAGGACTGATTTGAATGCGAGTGTTGCTTGTTTGAATGCAGTGAAGTCATCATGCGAATGTGTTTTCTTCCAATGCCGCTCCGCAACCCTGGATGCTTGTTGAAGCTGTTTAGTGAGGTTGTTGTGCCAGGGTTGCCTGTTGACTCATCGTGCTCTGCCATGCACAACAGGGGCGACCGAGTCAATAGCTGATGTGAGAGTGACATTGTAGAAATCAGTGGCGCTGTCTGTGTCGTGGAGTGAGGATATGGATGTCAGTGGTAAAATAGAGTCAGAGAGTGTGTGAGTGTCTAGATGTGCAAGGTTTCTGTGGGGGCGTGCTAGTTGCTGGACATGGGTGACAGTTGAGGAGGACAGGGATGAGAACATGGTGGTCAGATAGGGGCAGGGGGGAGCTTGTAAGGTTAGATAGGGAGCAGAGTCGGGTGAAGATGAGGTCTAGTGTGTGTCCGCCTGTGTGGGTGGTCGAGGGGGACCACTGAGTAAATCCAAAAGATGAAGTAAGCGACAGGAGTTTGGATGCTGTTGACTGGCGAGTGTCAGTGGCGATGTTGAAATCGCCTATGATGATTGTGGGAATGTCAGCAGAGAGAAAGTAGAGAAGCCAGGTGGAGAATTGGTCAATAAAGGCAGTGACTGGGCCGGAGGTCGGTATATAACAGCCACTTGGAGGTTGGAGGGAGAGTAGATGCGGACAGAGTGGACTTCAAAAGAAGGGAAAATAAGGGAGGGTACAGGTGGGATAGGGCTAAAGGTGCAGTTTGTAGAAAGGAGAAGAACCACTGCTCCACCATGTCTGTTACCAGGGCGAGGAGTGTGGGTGAAATGGAGGCCACCGTAACACAGCGCAGCAGGGGAGGCAGTGTCGAAGGGTGTCAGCCATGTCTCTGTGGTGCCCAGGAAGGAAAGATGAAGAGAGGTAAAGAGGTCGTGGACAAAATGGAGCTTGTTGCAGACAGAGCAGGCGTTCCAGAGTGCTCCCGAGAGAGGGAGCAGGGGGGTGGGTGTCTGGGGCACGGATTTTATGTAGGAGAGGTTGCGATACTTTGCAGCTGGTTGGAAGCGATAGGAGGGGGAATTAGTGGGAGGTGTAAGTTTTGGGGGTCCAGGATTGGGAGATATGTCGCCAGCAGTGAGGAGAAGCAGAGAGAAGGAGAACAGGTGGGAGAAGGAGAGTGTCCTGCTTGTTTTATGTTTTTGTAGGATAGATCTGAGGTTGAGGACCAGGCCTGCAGATGAGGTCAGGTGGGGAGGTAAGAGGGAAGGATAGATGATTATTTGGTTAGAGGGTGCTGGGGTTTGGGGATAGCGAAGGAGAGTGAGGATTAGTGGTGTAAAGACAGTAAGGGCATATGTAAGAATAGTGAAGGTTTAAGTGCGAATGAGAAAGAAAAACTAAGCTGTTCTTTAATGCATATAAAAAATAAACAATTATACTTACCTCCCATGCGCTCCCATTCCCCGCGGTATCCTCTTCTGAATCCGGCAGCTGACTTCAGCTTGCAAACTACGGGAGCGCATGAAGTCACTGCCATGCGCCACCAGACACGTGTACACTAACGACAGATGCTGACCCCGCAGGGTTTCTGTGCCGTAATACACTTCAGCTGAATGTGGGTATGAGGATGCACATCCAGTTAAAGTTTGTGCTGGCGTCAGTGGGCAGTGGGCACCCACCCGCATGGGCTCGGTCGCGACCTCTGCGTCCGCGGTCATTACGCCCCATGAATGTTTGTGTTGTGCTTTGTATTGGAGACATGATCGCAGCTAGCAAATAATTGAAAATTAGAGCTAGAGCCTGCAGAGGGGAACATTGGTGACTAATGAAGAATGACATTTTTCAGTTGCTGCACTTCCAGGCAGCCCCCTCCCCCCAAAAAATATAATAAAAAACACCCAAAATGTCATATGTACCTCACAATGATATCAAACAAAACATAATCTTAGGGCACAAAAAGCACGTCCTTACACAGCTCCATTGACAGAGAAATAAAAAAAGTTACACGTCTATGAAAATGGTGAAACAAATATTTTCTACAAGACTGTTCATTTTTTTATCACTAAAATATAAAAAAAAACTTGTAAGTTTGGTATCACTGTAATTTTACTTACCTGCTACTCTCTGCTACTACGTGCTACTCTCCTGAAGGTATCTATATATATACCCGATATATATCATCTGAATTATGCCCCAATTTATAGCTGTAAAAATTAAGGTTATTCCTTTCTTTATCCATCTCATTTTGGAAGCATGAACTAACCCGCTTGCTGAATATTCTTCTTTCATTGAATTTAAAAGAAAAAAAAAGCTAATTTTTCCCTTCTCTTCAAAGTCTTCTCTTGTTCATGAGATGCCCAGGAGATCAGAAAGTTTTCCCTTAATCTTTCCTGAGCAAGTCATTTTATTCCATGCTTATAATATGCCAATTTGCTGCATCAGTTATTTTTCTTAAATTATTAGATTTTATCTTTTGCCATGGAGATAAGGTAGCCCCTAATGGCTAACTCTCAGGCTTCTGACAGAGTATTTAATGAGACCACTGCATTATCATTTTTGTCACAAATTCCTGCAAATGCATAAGTGAGTTGACTATAATTGTATTTTTTAATGAGTGTACAGAGAGAGGGAACATTGAACAAAGCAACGAGAATGCATGTCACTGCTAATATAAAACAACAGCTCTTTATTTCTCAACTAATCATAAAGATAATGTAGTAAGCAAAATGTAGCATAAAAAGAACGCAGCACGATCCGTTCAACTCAAACTCCCCGGCTCTGTAATAATGACTGTACTACTTGTCAGTGATATCACTGGAATGTATCATTCTATTATGGAGGAGGTGAGACTTTATATAAAAGAAAGGTTTATATGTATTAACAGCTTAAAGAAAAAAATCTGATTTCTTCTATTGTGGGGTGCAAATAGATTTTTTTATTGAGCCAATATTTCCTTGGGCGGAAAAAAACATTTCCACATTCCATTGTACGACCCCAATTCCAAAAAAGTCAGGACGCAGTGTAAAATGTAAAGAAAGCAAGAATGCAATGCTTTGGAAATCTCTTATAGCCATGTTTTATTCACAGCAGATCAAAAGGTGAATGTTAGACAGTTTTGTATTTCATTTGAGAATATTAACTAATTTAGGAATTGATGGCAGCTACACATCTCAGTTGGGACAGGGGTTAACAAAAGACCGGAAAAGTAAGTGGTACTAATGACAGCTGAAGGGTCCATGTTCAATTATGGTACTTTAAAAGATGTAGCTGACTTTTCTGAAACAAAAAAATTGAGCCGGAGCACAGATTGGTATAGTGCATAGGTGAGCATTCCCACCCTGGATGAAGAATTTCAATGCGAAACGCGAGTCGGGTGTGGTGGGACTCCGGATACAATAAGTGAGGTAATGCAGGATACACTTGTGTTTATGTCCATTTAGACTTCATTGATTGCTTATGTTCTGCTTTATAATTTTATTTTTATACATTTGGCCTTTTGTAAAGTTCTCTTCTTGGAGACATACAGTACAGACCAAAAGTTTGGACACACCTTCTCATTTAAAGATTTTTCTGTATTTTCTTGACTATGAAAATTGTACATTCACACTGAAGGCATCAAAACTATGAATTAACACATGTGGAATTATATACTTAACAAACAAGTGTGAAACAACTGAAAATATGTCTTATATTCTAGGTTCTTCAAAGTAGCCACCTTTTGCTTTGATGACTGCTTTGCACACTCTTGGCATTCTCTTGATGAGCTTCAAGAGGTAGTCACCAGAAATGGTCTTCCAACAATCTTGAAGGAGTTCCCAGAGATGCTTAGCATTTGTTGGCCCTTTTGCCTTCACTCTGTGGTCCAGCTCACCCAAAACCATCTCGATTGGGTTCAGGTCTGGTGACTGTGGAGGCCAGGTCATCTGGCGTAGCACCCCATCACTCTCCTTCTTGATCATATAGCCCTTACACAGCCTGGAGGTGTGTTTGGGGTCATTGTCCTGTTGAAAAATAAATGATAGTCCAACTAAATGCAAACCGGATGGCATAGCATGCCTCTGCAAGATGCTGTGATAGCCATGCTGGTTCAGTATGCCTTCAGTTTTGAATAAATCCCCAACAGTGTCACCAGCAAAGCACCCCCACACCATCAAACCTCCTTCTCCATGCTTCACGGTGGGAACCAGGCATGTAGAGTCCATCCGTTCACCTTTTTTGCGTCGCACAAAGACACGGTGGTTGGAACCAAAGATCTCAAATTTGGACTCATCAGACCAAAGCACAGATTTCCACTGGTCTAATGTCCATTCCTTGTGTTCTTTAGCCAAAACAAGTCTCTTCTGCTTGTTGCCTGTCCTTAGTGGTGGTTTCCTAGCAGCTATTTTACCATGAAGGCCTGCTGCACAAAGTCTCCTCTTAACAGTTGTTGTAGAGATGTGTCTGCTGCTAGAACTCTGTGTGGCATTGACCTGGTTTCTAATCTGAGCTGTTGTTAACCTGCGATTTCTGAGGCTAGTGACTCAGATAAACTTATCCTCAGAAGCAGAGGTGACTCTTGGTCTTCCTTTCCTGGGGCGGTATTCATGTGAGCCAGTTTCTTTGTAGCACTTGATGGTTTTTGCAACTGCACTTGGGGACACTTTCAAAGTTTTCCCAATTTTTCGGACAGACTGACCTTCATTTCTTAAAGTAATGATGGCCACTCGTTTTTCTTTACTTAGCTGCTTTTTTCTAGCCATAATACAAATTCTAACAGTCTATTCAGTAGGACTATCAGCTGTGTATCCACCAGACTTCTGCACAACACAACTGATGGTCCCAACCCTATTTATAAGGCAAGAAATCCCACTTACTAAACCTGACAGGGCACACCTGTGAAGTGAAAACCATTTCCGGTGACTACCTCTTGAAGCTCATCAAGAGAATGCCAAGAGTATGCAAAGCAGTCATCAAAGCAAACGGTGGCTACTTTGAAGAACCTAGAATTTAAGACATATTTTCAGTTGTTTCACACTTTTTTGTTACGTATATAATTCCACATATGTTAATTCATAGTTTTGATGCCTTCAGTGTGAATGTACAATTTTCATAGTCATGTAAATACAGAAAAATCTTTAAATGAGAAGGTGTGTCCAAACTTTTGGTCTGTACGTATATACTAGATGGTGGCCCGATTCTAACGCATCAGGTACTCTAGAATATGTCTCCCGACGGTGGCGTACTTATTTTAAATCTGCCGCCAATTGGCCGGAGAACGTGCTTAAATTTGGCGCCGATATCGCTGATTGGTCGCAGTCGGTGGCTGCGACTAATCAGCGAACCGTGTTACTGAGGACCGGGGAGCATCTACCTGCCTTATAAGTCAGGGAAGTCAGCGGCGCCTCCGGTCAGGGGACTTATGCTGCGAGCAGCCGGCTGCATCTCCCAGGCTTCATCGCCGCTGACCTCCGTGCGGCAGATGAGCCGCTAACGGCCGCCATCTTTTTCTGAAATGCTGCGTTGCTGATTGGCCACGGCTGGGCCAATCAGCGACGCGGGATTTCCTGGACAGAAGGACAGACAGACAGACGGGATAAGACACTTATATATATTAGATATATATATATGTTAATGTAGCAGAGCTGTGTGTATGTGTTTGTATTGATATAACAGAGCTGTGTGTATGGGATGTATATTCATGTAGCAGAGCTGTGTATATGGGATATGTGTTGATGTAGCAGAGCTGTGTATATGGAATGTTTATTAATGTAGCAGAGCTGTGTGTATGGGATGTTTATTGATGTAGCAGAGCTGTATGTATGGGATGTGTATTGATGTAGCAGAGCTGTGTATATGGAATGTATATTAATGTAGCAGAGCTGTGTGTATGGGATGTTTATTGATGTAGCAGAGCTGTATGTATGGGATGTGTATTTATGTAGCAGAGCTGTATGTATGGGATGTGTATTGATGTAGCAGAGCTGTGTGTATGGGATGTATATTGATGTAGCAAAGCTGTGTATATGGGATGTGTGTTGATGTAGCAGAGCTGTGTATATGGGATGTGTATTGATGTTGATGTAGCAGAGCTGTGTGTATGGATGTGCACCATGGAGACATCATATCATGTGAGGAAATGTACTGTGGGGGCATATAAAAATTGCTGTGGAACGCTCTTGTTTTCAAAAGATGGGAGGTATGACAGGCCATGGAGAGCTGCATGGAGAAAAGTTTCTCCAATAATATAATAACTTTTTATTATACGCTCTGAGCATTGCAACACTTAACATATTATTCTATGTAGCAAACAAAACTTGCAGCTAATTATTTTTTAAGGTGCATTATTCCATTGCATTGAGATTCACAATGAAGTTCAGCTGGAAAACTTGAATAAAGCACATATTCCTCTCTCAATGGTCCAGATTATCACGTAATATTCAAAACCAAAACTGGTGTCCTTTCCTGGGTGTCAATAAAATGAGAGTGGGGCCAAATTCTTAATTTTTTTGGAGACTATATTAAAAACTATGGAAACTCTTATTATAATGGAAGCAATCATACAATGTGACAATAACAATTAAAGAAAACATGCGGCATAAAGAACGTCACAGTATCAGATACCTCTTATTGTTCCATAGGTTAATTTTGAATAGCAAAGTGATAATTGATATAATTATATGTTGTTTGTTTATTCAAACAATTCAATAAATTGCTGCGTGCAATCGCTGGAATATTTCTGCCGGAGCACTAATCATCTTTTTATGTTTGATCACGGTAACAAAGGTTAAAAAAACCTCTTTTAATGAGGATCGTTAATAGATGGTATCAAAATGAACAGATGGCGACGTTCACGACAAATCCAGTTTTATCATGTTTTGTACAGTAATTAATAGGTCTATGTAAAAGTCTCAAGAGAGATGTTCAGCCAGGATGAAGATATTGACACCCTTTCTGTGCCAGAATATCATTTTGTATCTCACTAATGCCTGGTTATTGCTACTATCCTTACTTGAGATTTTGGTCCTACTGGTGGCGTCTCGACATTTATTCGTTCTGTGCTACAAATATATATACATTTATATGTCATTCACTAGTTTCTTAGTAATGTATGTTAGATTCGGAGTTATTAAGATTAAACAACCCTTATCGATATGCCTTATGCAAGGATATACATGTAAGCCAGAAAATCCATTTAAAAACCTTCTATTTGCCATATTTCCTGGGAAGTGAGAAAAAATAAAGAAACAAGAATAGAAGGGGTGCTGCCATTAGGAATAACCAAAGGGTTGCAAAAAAATAAATAAAAATATTTTATTAGAGTAAGACATGATGTGCATTTCCAAACCGGTCAGCAGTTTCGACACTGTCTCTCCTGGGGATCATGTAACATTGTTATGTCACGCAATCCCTGCTGCCAATCAGCGCTGGCTTCACACTTCTCACCTTCGGAAAAATCGCTTACACCTGGAGAAAGCCAGAGCTGCTGCTCTCTCATTTTCTCCAGAAGTATTTAATACGTCCAAAGGCACGGAGAGTGAAGCCAATGCGGATTGGCCACAGGGATTGCGTGACATAACAATATCATCTGAGCACCTCTGGAACAATGCCGGCACCGAAGGTGAGCATAAGTGTTACTACTTTACATGAGGAAAACACGAGGATTGAGAAGGAGATATCTGAGTAGTAGACAACCCCTTTAAAGGGCTGTCTAAAATGAGTGACAATTACCAAATTGCGATAGCTAGACAACTTGGACAGATTATCTCCAAAACAGAAAGTTTTGTGGGGCATTCCCAATAAGCATTGTTTAGTGGCTACTAAAAGCGATGGGAAGTACAACCTGTGAGAGAGTGACAGTAATGGACACTCAAGTCTCAGTATTACACAGGGAGAGAAAACTAGCCCGTCTAATTCAATCCCACCGACGAGCACAAATTACATAAAAATGAATGCCGGTATGATGGAAAAGTGTCTGAACATACTTAGTGTCACAATTTGCTGTGTATGTGATTGTGTAACCAAAGATTAATCAGATTATCCATGCCGACCCCTGTCCACTACTGACAACGTTTACAATGGGCATACTGAATAAACATCCGCATTGGACTATGGACTTGACAATGAAAGAAGGTGACTTGGTCGAATGAATCACATTTTCTTTTACATCATGTGAAGTTTGTGTGCCTCACCAGGCACCAGGTCACTGTATGGAGAGAAGACAAGCCAGTAATGATGAGAGAATTGATTTGCAGGATCCTGGTCCAGCAGCCAGGTCAATATTCCGCGGTTGCTGGATGGGAGACCTGCGAACCACCTCCTACCTGACGGCATCCCCAGCTAGTTTCTTAATTAGACAGTCTGGCATGACGTCACTCTTACAGCAGGACACACAGATGATGTCGTGAAGGTAATAGGCAGTTCACAGAGTTCCCGGCCAGCAGACACAGAATACTTATCTGGCCGATGGACCAGTGTCTTGCAAAGCCAACGGCAGTGTGATACTCTGGCACATATTCTGCTGGGAAACTGGCATCTGTATGGATGTAAATTTGACCTGTACCCCCTACTAAACATTGTCCAGATCAAGTACAACTCTTCATGCAATACTATTTTAGTTGACAGAATTTTAGGTGGACATTCTGTGGATATGAAACACAAAATGTATCACATCTGGGCACAAAGGAATGAAATAAAAAATAAAAATTTGACATGTTTACTGAACACAAAACTATATACCTTACTATTAATTCTCCCTTCTCCAAACCAACAACTCAGCATCAATATACAAAACTTAAAGAAGATGCCCCATGATCTTTTTTTTCCTTAATTTATTCTAATTATATACGTAATGTAGTATAGGTGTCTTAAAATACTTACTGATTGCTGTCTTCCCCGGTATCCAACACAGCTGTAGTCTTCTGCCCCACGTGATCTCTCTGCTGGCTTACACTGTGTAGGGTGGTGCTTTATTCCAATGTGAAGGATCCATAGACATACATCAAAGAGGTTCTCCAGGAGCAAAAATAATTAAATAATTAAAGGAAAATGTAATTAGAAATAAATGTATAAATACCTTTTTTTTAAACAAATCACTAGCTTTGTCTAAGGATTTAATCACTACAGAATTAAAATAGCTGCCACCTTATTACACTGGCTGTAAACTGGACAGGTGCCTCTGATATTGTGCAGTAGGAAGCTTTTTCTTACTCCCTTCATGTGTATGAAGAGGTTGTCTTAGGGGATATTCTGATCTAATATTGGAGATATCAGTGATTTCTGAGTTAAGAAGAGGCTGCTCACACTGTTATCCGTCTTTCTGATCTAACACTGGAGATACCAGGAGTGCTGAGGTAGAAGAGGCAGCTCACACTGCTGTCTGTCTTGCTGATCTAACACTGGAGATATCAGGAGTGCTGAGGTAGAAGAGGCTGCTCACACTGCTGTCCGTCTTTCTTATCTAACACTGGAGATATCAGGAGTGCTGAGGTAGAAGAGGCAGCTCACACTGCTGTTCACCGTGTCAGTCTAATCTAATACTAGCGGTAGCAGGGGTGCTGAGTTAATAAAAGACTGCTCACACTGCTGTCCACCCTGTCTTGCTGATCTAACACTGGAGACACCAGGAGTGCTGAGGTAAGAAGAGGCTGCTCACACTGCTGTCCGTCTTTCTGATCTAACACTGGAGATATCAGGAGTGCTGAGGTAGAAGAGGCAGCTCACACTGCTGTTCACCGTGTCAGTCTAATCTAATACTAGCGGTAGCAGGGGTGCTGAGTTAATAAAAGACTGCTCACACTGCTGTCCACCCTGTCTTGCTGATCTAACACTGGAGACACCAGGAGTGCTGAGGTAAGAAGAGGCTGCTCACACTGCTGTCCCCCTGTCTTGCTGATCTAACACTGGAGACACCAGGAGTGCTGAGGTAAGAAGCTGCTGCTCACACTGCTGTTCACCCTGTCTCTCTGATCTAATTCCAGAGATATCAGGTGTGCTGAGGTAAGAAGAGGCTTTTCATTCTGCTGTCCATCCTGTCTATCTTGTCTTATTCTACGGCTGAAAGGGGTGCTGAGGTAAGAAGAGACTGCACACACTGCTGTTAATCTTGTATCTCACTGGACATACCAGATGTACTGAAGTAAAAAGAGGCTGCTCCCACTGCTGTTTACCTTGTCTTTCTGATCTAATGCTGGAGATAACAGGTGTGCTGAGGTAAGAAGAAGCTTCTCACACTGATGTCCACCCTGTTTTTTTTATTGACAACACATGGTGCAGGTATCTCTTAGATCTTATTTTTTTTCTATTCCTGGAGAATCCCTTTAAGAAAACAACTTCCAGTCTGCACATAAACTCCTGTGTGATCTAACTAGTCTGAGCCAGAAAAATGTCAATGTGTGCTGAAACCGGGGAAGCTGATGATTGGTAAGTATTTTTAATACATTTAAACTAAATGAAATGCATAATTAAGAGGGATTGGGAAAAAATAGAGGTGACGGCTTTTTTATACTGATTTTGTAAATAATTTCTGTCATTTTAAACAAATACATGTCTAAAAACCTTCATATAACACTGAAGTATATGATGATTTGCATAAGAAACCTTTTTCCTAATTTTGTATATACAACGTAAATTAAAATGTTGTGTTATGTTGAAAAAACACTCAATAAAAATACCAAGCATTTACGGTACTTTTTTTTGTATTTTATTCTTTATTGTAGAACAAGCAGTAGTTATTGTAGCATTACTAGGCTGCACCTACCCAAATACAACAAAAAGCTGGACACATTTTCCCTTGCAAATGCCAAAAGATTATGATTGCATTCCACCCATAATGAGATGAATAGGTCAAATGAGGAAATGAGAGATATAACCAGAATACGTGCACTTGGTCTACAAGGTCTTCCAAAGATTCCAAAAAAAATGTATGCATGTATCAGTGCTATGTAAGAGTTTTAGGTATGTTTGAAAGAAATGCTACAAAGTAAGAATGTTTAAAAAATAGAAGGGTTAATAGTTTATTTTTTATCAATTAACAAAATGCAAAGTGAATGAAAAAAAAAACAGATAAAATCTACATCAAATCAATATTTGCTGTGACTTTCTCCTTCAAAAGAGTATCAACTCTTCTAGGTACATCTGCAAACAGTTTTTGAAGGAACTCGGCTGGAAGGTTGCTCCCAACATCTTTGAGATTTAACCACAGATCTTTCGTGGATATAGGCTTGTAAAAATCCTTCTGTCTCCTTGTGTAATCCCAGACAGACCAAATGAGGCTGCGATCAGGGCTCTGTGGGGCCTTATCACCATTTACAGAACTCCTTGTTCTAATTTACGTATAAAGTTCCACTCCAGCGTTTGTTTTTTTCAGTGCTGGAGTGGTTCTCTAAATGTAAGCCCCCTGCCCCCGCACCTATACTTTTTACCGACGCCGGTCCGGCTCCACAGCGCCATTTTGTGCTCTTTACTGCTGTCTGGAAGTCATAAATTATGTCACAAGAGCTCAATGCAAGTCTATGAGAGCCTGGAGCTGCCGGCAGATCACTGGACAACATCGAAAGCGATGCTGGAAAAGGATGAAGGCGGCGGTAGGTGAGTATGAGACAGAACTGACATTTAAAGCACCACTCCAGCGGTGCAATAAAAAAAATGATGGAGTGGTGCTTTAAGATAATTCTTAATGACTTTGGTTGTATGTTTGGGGTTGCTGTCCTGCTACAGAATAAATTAGGAGCCAATCAGACTTTTCCCTGATGGCATTACATGATGGATAAGTATTATCCGGTATTTCTCAGCACTGAAGACACCATTAATCCTGACCAAATTCCCAACTCCATTTGTTGAAATGCAGCCCCAATCTTACAAGGACCTTCCACCATGCTTCACTGTTGCCTGCAGACACCCATTACTGTACTGCTGAACAGTACTTCAGCAAGCAAACTGCCTTCTGTTAAAACCAAATATCTAAAATGTTAACTCATCATTGTAAAGCACCTGCTGCCGTTTTCGGGAATGCAAGTTCTTAAGTTTTCATGCACAGTTGAGTGACTTAGTGTTGTTTCCATGTAAAAGCTACGTTTTTTTTGTCACACTTTTACCATGAAGACCACTTTTGACCTGATTTCAGTAGATCATGTAGCTGGGTCTCACTGGTTGCTGCCAGTAATGAGCTGATGACACTGCTGGACATCTTATTTGCAAGGTGTCAGTCATCTGCTGCACAAAGTTTCCTTGAAAAATCTCTATGTCAACAGTCCTCAATGTTGCCCATTTTTTGGTGTCCTCAATGCTAAAAAATACAGGCAGGTACTTAACCATGACACAATACCATCAAAGAAGCATCCACAATTATTTTGCAGCAGGACAATTACCCCAAACATACAGCCAATCTCATTAAGAACTATCTTCAACAGGAGTCCTGGAAGCTATAATTTTTCGCCCTTAGGAAGCACTGATCTCAATATCATCAAATCAAAGATTTTCACAAGCCTGTCTACATCCACAGAAGATCTGTGGTTAGTTTTCCAAGATGTTTGGGACAACCTCCCTGCGGAATTGCTTCTTAAACCGTGTGCAAGTGTACCTAGAAGAATTTTTGCTTTGATGCTGTTCATAAGGCAAAGGCTGGACACACCTAATATTGATTTGATTTAAATTTTTCCTTTGTTCATAAAAATGAGGAAAAAAAGACTTCTATTTTTGAAGCATTCTTACTATGTAGCATGTTTTTCCACATATGCCTAAAACTTTTGCACAGCACTGTATATTATAGGCAAATTTTATCCTAACCTTTATTGGATTGTGAGCATCCTATAGGACAGGAACAGTGACTGTGAATGATGAAAATCTTTATATGTGGAATATGTTGGAACTACAGTGTATAAATTAAATAATAATAACATTAATTGCAAATAAATATACATCTGTATGATAACTAAATTCTGATCTGGTATCCTGATGCAATTTCAAAAAGATGGGTAGTATTGATCAGGCACAGTCTACAATTTATATATAATGAATAACCTATAAAAACAGCATTCATTTCATTGAAACTTGTGAAAAAGAAAACAAAAAAATAGTGTAAATGTTTCAGGTTCAACTATTGTGGGTCCAACCAGAGAATGAATATGACGAGTCTCTGTCCATATAGGAAAAGTGGCAAAGTGTGTCAATTTAACCTATTCTTCATTAAAAGGGTATAGGTGATAAGATGGTCATTCGGGAATTCAGTGGCGTTTTGTGACCAATAGCAATGGCTTATTTTTACAGAATTTTTTTTATTTAGTCTTGTGTAAAAATGCCCTTTAAAGGGGTTATCCAGGACTTTTAATATTTTTGTGTATGGGGCTAAGAACTAACTAATGTTCTGTGCAGGGGAAATTCTCTACCGGCTCAGCCAGTGAGTCCCTTGCTTCATTTCACCTCTCGTCCCAGAGCAGCTCTTCCTCTTCCGGTCTGCTCTGGGGCATCACTACAGTTGTCATGTTTTTTGACAGCTAGCTCCCAGCATTTAGTCAAAGGTGAGCAGGCTGTCAACCAGCATTGATGCCTTGTCAACATAGCAGAGCGGAAGAGAAGACGCGGCTCTGTCAACGTGAAGTCACCGGAACCCGCAGAATCGCCTGCAGGAGCGGTCCCTGACCACTCTGAACTGGCAGAGATTGGGGTCGGGCAGAACTCTTCACTTTTAGCCCCATAGTAAAAATAATAAAAGTCCCAGATAATCCATTTAAAATAAACCATCCACTCCCTTACAATGCTAGACATCCACTGTTACTGGCTCTGCCTTAGGGTTTGGCACATTGTACCAGGAAGAAAAAGTTCACTGTCATTTGCCACCTTCTTTGACAATATTTGTAATCCATGATTAATTAGCTGCTTCGTTTCGATAGGCATAGTTTACAGCAAGGGTGTGAAGAATAGGAGACGACGGAATAAGGACAATCATAACCTTCTGCCTTAGCGATGACACCAGACACTATAACATTCTGTGGTTTACTATATTATCTTTAGTTTTCATATCATTTCATCAGAGTCATCCACCAGCAATATTTGTTCCTTTTTTTTTCTTTTTTTATTTTGTTAAAAATTTTACATTAATTTTGCTTACATCGCTATTGACTATTACGAATCCCAATTTAGTTAGATTTGTCCCTAAAATGTTTTACCTGCTTCAAGTTCATGTCCTCTTGCTCTCTCTTTGCAGCAGAAATAAAATACGATTTGAAGGGCAGTCGCTGAGAATGAATGGAGTCCAATATGTTTTCAGTCAACTATGTATTTGTGGATAAATGACAGGAGCCGCATGTAACTGTGAAGGTAATAATCGCAATGAACTTGCAGGTCAGAGTTTGAAATTACACATTGACATTGTGGAATAGTCTCTGCTTTCTAGATGTTTGGTTATTTTTGGGCCAATTTATAGTGTCCGTGTGTATTCAGCTCCCTAATAGAGATTACATTGTATATGTGCCCGGGGCACCAGGAGTCAGCTTTCAATCCTCTTAATATAACCTATTGCACTTGGAGAACCTTGGTTAATGATATTATTGTGTTTAAATTAATGTAAAAGTTATATGTTTCTGCTTTCTTGCCATACATGTGGAAACAGTACTGTTCATACACTCAAATCTAGACGTGGAAACATTTCTAAAAAGCTAAATATAAATATCTATATACAGTGGTGTGAAAAAAGTGCTTGCCCCCTTCCTGATTTCTTATTCTTTTGCATGTTTGTCACACTTAAATGTTTCAGATCACAAAACAAATGTAAATATTAGACAAAGATAACACAAGTAAACAGAAAATGCAGTTTTTAAATGAAGGTCTTTATTATTAAAGGAAAAAGAAATCCAAACCTACAGGGCCCTGTGTGAAAAAAGTGATTGCTCCCTAAATCTAATAGCTGGTTGGGCCGCCCTTAGCAGCAACAACCTCAATCAAGCGTTAGCGATAACAGGCAATGAGTCTTTTACAATGCTCAGGAGGAATTTTGGCCCACTCACCTTTGCAGAATTGTTGTAATTCAGCCACATTAGAGGGTTTCCGAGCAAGAACTGTCTTTTTAAAGTCATGCAACAGCATTCCAATCGGATTAAGGTCAGGATTTTGACCAGGCCACCCCAAAGTCTTAATTTTGTTTTTCTTAAGCAATTCAGAGGTGGACTTGCTGGTGTGTTTTGGATCATTCTCCTGCTGCATAACCCAAGTGCGCTTCAGGTTGAGGTCACGAACAGATGGCTGAACTTTCCCCTTCAGGATTTTCTGGTAGACAGCAGAATTCCTGGTGTTTACTTGTGTTATCTTTGTCTAATATTTAAATTTGTTTTGTGATCTGAAACGCAAGTGTGACAAAAATGCAAAAGAATAAGAAATCAGGAAGGGAGCAAACAATTTTGAACACCACTGTACATATATTTAGCAATGGTCATCAACCAGCAACATTATGGGAGGGCAAAAAAAGAGGTTGCATGAATTCAATTATTATTGTAGCACGTCTAAGCAAACTACCAAGCATTTATTTTCAATGATTGCTATATCAGTATAAGGGTTCAGACGAAAGTATTAAATGTCCGTATGCAAAACTGATAGCATATTGGCAGCACACTGATCGATGCAAGTCAATGTGCTAGACCACATGAATGTTTTTACACACGGACAGATAGTCTGTGTGTAAAAAAAAAATCCCAGCATATGACGCGCCCCTGGGCCTGAGTCGCGCAGCGTTGCGCACGCGGGAGCCTACCCGGAGCCGGATCAGATGGGGGTAGTAGTCTCGTGGCGGTGACCCGGTCCGTGCCCAGGGAGTCAGACTAAGTGGCAGTCTATTAGCAGTAGATGGTGGATGGTATAACCCCCAACGGGAGGGGTATGGCCTCAGGGCAGCCGACGTGGATGATGGGGATAGCAGGGACCACTCAGAGACGATGCGGTGTAGTTCAGGGTCTTTACTGGTGACAAAGATAGACCCTCCCGGAGTACTTGCTAGCAATCGGGGCCTGGTCAGTCCTTGAGCAGATGGGATCTCCCCTGGCCAGGCGGAGTTGTAGGCCTTCCCAACTAACTGTACTCTTCTGGCTACCTTGCTAGAGGCAGGTAAAAGTAGCCCACGTCCCTGAGTGTACCGTGTGGTGCTCACCCGTATGGCCGGTGACTCGAGGCCTTCTAATGGCTTCCGCTCCACGATGGCGGTGCTGGTCCCACGCGTGTGACCGTGCCTTCGGGTTTCTGGGCCAGAGGACCTGCAATCCCCTGCCGGTCGGTTTCTGCTGCTGGGTAGAGATTAGTCCCCACAGCCTCGGACTCCGGGTCCGGTGATACTTCTCAGTCAGGGCGAGCTCTGCAGCTGCCAGCCCCTGACTCCTTGTAACACTGCTCCCACAGAGCTCCTGATGTTCTGTTCCTATATTTGCTTCTTTTCTCTGTCTCTACTTCTTCTCTACTCACTAACCCTGCCTCAGCCCTAGGTTTATATAGGGGAAGTTCTTCCCCTCGCAGGACTGGGCAGGAGGTGTGGCATGCATAGGATCCCTGACCAATAGACCTCCCACCTGCTCTCAGATGTAATATCTCTATCACTGTGGCAACCAGACCCCTGGGGTGTCACATTCCCCCCTAGTGAAATTTAGTACTCCGGGACTAAACATATTTTAGAAAAACATAACAAGATATAACAATAACAATACAATAAAGAAACACATAAAGGTGGTCACGGCATGTCCGTAACCGGGTGCAGTCTTTGAAGAAAGCAAGGTGTCCATTTCACCAAAACAGGGAGACGTAACCAGGTAGGGGTCTGTCCTGCCCCGAGTCCTTAACAGTCTTTAGTCCGTCCTGGGTTACGCTCCAACTATGTACACAGGATTCCCGGTAAATCCACCAAAGACTCCTATAAACAACTAGAAACACATAATTATACACAAGCAACAAGAAAAACAGGTAACCACAAATAAAACAATTTATACATTTCAAATCCTCCAACGTGCGGGTAACTGGCCTCTAGTGGCCCTAGTGGACCTACGGAGCTGACTGTCTAGCCCTGAACTACAGGGTGTAGGAGCTGTCAAGGGTAAACTGGGCAGCTGTCTACCGGCTCCTTGGCTCACTAGGGGTACGGCAGGCTCACTATAAGCAGAGGGTTGATCCTCCTTTTCTGCTTGTGTGGAGTCTTCTGCCTCCTGGACCAGCTGCTCTTCCAGCTCTACCTGTCGCTCCGTAGGTGCTTGGGATGCTGGTTGGAGGAAGGTGAGTACGGGTACCACAACTGCGCCATTGACTTGAGTCCAAGACCGAGGGAAGTCTCCGAGCACAGTACTAACCATGTCTTCCCTTTCCTCTACGGGTCGAGGGTCTTCTTGTTCCTCTTCAGGGTTCCGTAGCTGTTCGGGACACTTCTTCAGGTGATCCCGGGATACAATGGTTGTGGTTTCCCCTCCGTCTTTACTGATGGTACAGACCTTTGGGTTGTCGTGGCTTGAGGGCAGTACGATGTACGGGTCCTTCTCCCACTGGTCGTCCAACTTGTGGAGCCGTCTTTTTCTCTTCAAGACCTGCTCTCCGGGTACCAGGGGAACAGCGGGAGCATACTGGTTGTAAGTTTTCTCTTGTCTTTCCCTAGCCTGACAGAGACTTCGCTCCACGCTCTCCTGTACTCTCCGGTACTGCTGCTGCCTCTCTGTGTCCCAGTCTGCTTCTGGTGAAGTGTCCTCGGGTGTCAGGACTCCCATTTCCAGGTCAACAGGTAACTTACCAGGTCTCGCCCTCATTAGGTAAGCCGGGGTACAGTTGGTGGAACCTACCGGGATGTGGTTGTATAGGTCCACCAGATCGGGCAGCTTCTCAGGCCACAGACCGCGTTCTTCCAGGGGCAACGTTTTCAGAAGATCCATTACCACCTGGTTCATTTTCTCACAAAGTCCATTAGTTTGCGGATGATAGGGTGTCGTCCTTATCTTCCGGCAGCCATACAGAGTGCAGAATTCTTGGAAGACCTCCGCTTCAAAGGCAGGTCCCTGGTCTGTCAACACTTGGTCTGGGTACCCGTGTGGACGGCAGAAATGCTGCTGGAAGGCTCTAGCTGCTGTTCGAGCTGTTAAGTCCTTGACGGGGACGACAACCAAGAACCGGGAGTAGTGATCCACGATGGTTAGTGCGTAGACGTAGCCACTTCTGCTTGGGGTCAGTTTTACATGATCCAAGGCTACCAGTTCCAACGGCTGCCGGGTGACGATGGACTGCAGGGGAGTCTTCTGGCTGGCACGGTCCTTCCTTCTTAGGTTGCACGGGCCACAGTCTCTGCACCACCTCTCGATGGTTCCCCTCATGCCTACCCAGTGGAACCGCTCGCGCAGCAGGAACTCCAGCTTCTTCCATCCGAAGTGTCCAGCCCCGTCGTGGTATGCCTCCATCACCATGGCTGCGTCTCTTCGTGGCACCACTACTTGCCAGATTAGTTCATGCGTCCGGGAGTTAACCATTCTGCGGCACAACTTCCCCTTGTAAAGGAACAGTCTACTCTTTTCTGCCCACAGTTGCTTGGCTTCCTCCGGAGCGTCTAGGTCAAGGCGAGCCTCTGGCCGAGTCAGCATCTCCTTCACCAGCCGGACGGCAGGGTCACTGTCCTGCGTTTCCGCCCAGTTGTAGTGAGGTAAGGGGTTAAGCGTAGCGCCTTGCTTACTCCTTACCCGATGGGAATACTGGATAGTCCCATGACGGTGAAACGCGGGGAGTTCGACTTCTTCCAGTCCCTCTGGATCTTCTCCTACGTCCGGTAGGTTTGGCATCCTGGACAGGGCGTCCGCGTTGGTATTGGAGCGTCCTGCCCGGTATTTGATGGTGAACTCGTAGTTGGACAGGCGGGCCATCCATCTCTGCTCTAGGGCACCGAGTCTTGCCGTGTCCAGGTGTGTCAACGGGTTGTTATCCGTGTACACGACGAACCGGGAAGAAGCAAGGTAGTGCTTAAAGCGTTCGGTGACTGCCCACACCACTGCCAGGAACTCTAGCTTAAATGAGCTGTAATTCTCAGGGTTTCTTTCGGTGGGTCGCAGTTTTCGGCTGGCGTAAGCGATTACTCGCTCTTTCCCCTGCTGGATCTGGGACAGCACGGCTCCTAGCCCGATGTTACTTGCGTCGGTGTAGAGGATAAAGGGCTGGCTGTAATCCGGGTACGCCAGGATTTCATCCCCCGTGAGGGCCATCTTCAGCTGGCGGAAGGACTCTTCTTCCAACTTCTCCCATCTGAAGGGCGGCTTCTGGTTCTTGGCCTTCCGGGACTGGCCTATCAGGAGGTCTTGCATAGGCGCTGCCTTTTTGGTGAAACCGGGGATGAACCTGCGGTAGTAGCCTACCAACCCGAGGAACTGCCGCACTTCCTTTACACTGGAGGGACTTGGCCATTCCTTAATTGCGGTGATCTTATCAGGGTCGGGAGCCACTCCGTCAGCGCTCACCACGTGTCCCAGGTACTGCACCTTTGGTTTCAGGAGGTGACACTTGGAGGGTTTCACCTTTAGGCTGTAGCTTGCCAGAGCTTCGAACACTTCCGCCAGGTGTTTCAGGTGGTCCTCATAAGTCTTAGAATATACGATGACATCGTCCAGGTACAACAGGACCGTCTCGAAGTTTCTGTGGCCCAGACAGCACTCCATTAATCGTTGGAAGGTTCCTGGTGCGTTGCAGAGTCCGAACGGCATACAGGTAAACTCGCTAAGTCCCATCGGGGTGGTGAATGCGGTCTTCTCCCGGTCCGCCTCTGCTACAGGAACCTGCCAGTACCCACTAGTGAGATCCAAGGTAGAGAAGAAGTTAGCAGATCTTAAAGCAGCCAAAGACTCCTCTATCCTTGGTAAGGGGTACGCATCCTTGTGTGTGATACGGTTGATTTTCCGGTAATCTACACACATCCTCATGGTGTTGTCTTTCTTTTTGACTAAGACTAGTGGAGCTGCCCAGGGGCTACAGCTATCCCTGATCACCCCAGCCTCCTTCATGTCTCTAAGCATCCCCTTGGCGTGTTGGTAGTGTGCAGGGGGTACGGGTCGATACCTCTCTTTTATGGGAGGATGGTCTCCCATGGGGATGCGGTGTTCTACCCCCTTGACTCGCCCGAAGTCTAACGGGTGTTTACTAAACACTCTCTCGTACTCTTGAACCACCCGATAGACTCCCTGTTTCTGGTGTGAGGGAGTGGAGTCAGTACCCAAATGTAGTTGCTGACACCAGTCCTCCATTGTTTTCTTAGAGCCGTTACCTTCCTCCGGGTGAGATGGAGGCAAGGGTTCCACAGATTGTATAGCATTTTGGTTGATGGTATATAATTTGGCTAGCGTGGCATACCGGGGCAGGTACACTTCCCTCTTCCCGATATTGATTATGCGAACGGGCACCCTCCCATGGCGTACATTAACCACCCCCCGTGCTGTCAAGATGGTGGGCCTACTGTCTGAGTAAACTGGCTCTACCATTGCCTGGTAATCTCTACCTCTCAGACCAATAGCTGCCCGGCACCAAATCATCATTTCACTTTTTGGGGGCATGGCAATAGGGAAAGGGTCACACATTCTCACGCTACCAATCTCACCGCCGGAGAGTTCCACCTGTTGCCGTCGCATCAGTGCCCGGATCTCTTTTTGGAGCACTCGCTGCTCGCCGGAGCTGGCGTTCTTGGCAACCTGCTGTAAAAGGAAAATCACCTCTGCAAGACAATTTTCAATTACATTAGTTCCTAGAGTTATCTTTGGGTGACTCTCGTGTTTGTCAATGTCTACAATGATCAGTCCCTGTGCTGCCAGTTCAACTCTACCAATTTTAATGGTCACCTCCTTAAATCCGATCTGTGGCACGGGCTGACCATTGCTGGCGATGATACTCAAATCGTCGTCAGGGTAGCGGGTAATATCCGAGTCATTCCAATACTGCTTGAAGAGCACGTACGGGATGGCGGTGACCTGTGATCCGGTGTCCAGTAGGGCACTCATAGGAATGCCATCCAGTACCACAGGCAAGACTGGACGTCCGCCCACATATTTGTCGCGCCAGTTCGATGGGCCTGATGATCTTTTTCCTAGGGGTTGGCCCTCTACCCTAGGTTGTGCCCGTTTAAAGGACAGTACCTTGCCATATGTCCGGGTTGATTGCAGCGGCGGCAGATGGGTTGTCCGTCCTCGTTGTATCGGTCGCTGGGTCTTCCTCTGGCCGGTGGGGTCCTCCTTGGTCGACGCCACGGGATGTCCTCCGGTCCGGATGCCAGCTGGATCTTCCCTGGAGTGGAAACCTGTAAAGACTGCACAGTTCGGGTTAGCGCAGCAACGCTTTTAGCTAGCTCTTGGACCTGATGGTGCAGGTCTGGAGCCGAGTCATTGTTCAAAGCCTGCGCATCAGCTCCCACAGGCCCTACCGACAAGGGCGCCGCCTCCTGGTGGTAAGTGGTAGTGGGGCGTCTGTGGGTCACAACGCCACCTGGTGCCGGTTCTCGGAGCACCCGGATGGCTCTGTCCTTGAACTGTGCAAATCCCAGATGAGGGTCCTGTAAGGCCATTGCCCGCAACTGGGTTCGGTGGGCATTGCAATATAAACCCTCTATAAATTGTTCAGTTAACAGCCTGTCCTCGTCTCCCACGCCGTCAGGGTCGGTCTGCTTAATGGCCCTCAGGGCCTCTTGTAGGTTCAGGGCATAGTCCCTAATACTCTCATGTGCCCGCTGTTTGCACCCGTAGAATCTAAGCTTGATCTCGGCTGAGGTGCGGGTATCAAAGGTGTCCCTCAGCCGGGTTAGTATCCCTGCGACAGTCCTCCCCCCAGGTGGCCAGGACTTTACCTCCCTTTGGGCTGCCCCGGTTAATTGGGCCACCAGGATGCTCACTTTTTGCTCTTCTGTGAGGGGGTACACCTGGAAGAGGCTATCCAGTTTTTCTCTAAAGTCCTGCAGGGTATGTGACTCCCCTGAGTACTGGGGTAGCCAGGCTGCCCCCGGGATATAGGGCATGGTGAAAGGCATGACCGCCACAGCGGTGGCGCTGGCGGGGGTTGGAGCGGTGAAGCTCTCCTTCGTATCCGACATCCTTCTCCCCCCTAGTGGACCGTGGCCTACCTTGCGATGATCCTCTTCCGTAGGCCGCGGCTCCGCAGTGGATCGTCAGGGTTGAGGACCTTCCGTCGCGCTCCTGTGACGTCGGCGTCTGCTGGGCTCCTTCCAGGACCTTACGCAACGTCCGGACGTGAGGCGGGGCTTCAGTTCTCACGCGCTTTCGGAGTCCACGCCCCTCTTCTTCCCGCGCGGCGTCTTCAAGATGGCGGCCAACGGCGGGAAAACTCCACGGATGGCGGGAAGAAGGCTGAAGATGGCGCCGGATGGCGGGAAAACCTCACGGATGGCGGGAAGAAGGCTGAAGATGGCGCCGGATGGCGGGAATCTTCACGGATGGCGGGAAGAAGGCTGAAGATGGCGCCGGATGGCGGGAAAACTTCACGGATGGTAAGTTTTAAAAGTCTCTTTTTCAGGCACGCAGTACCCGGTGGTTGCGGGCACGAAATCCTGCCGACTACGCCAAAAGTTGACGCGCCCCTGGGCCTGAGTCGCGCAGCGTTGCGCACGCGGGAGCCTACCCGGAGCCGGATCAGATGGGGGTAGTAGTCTCGTGGCGGTGACCCGGTCCGTGCCCAGGGAGTCAGACTAAGTGGCAGTCTATTAGCAGTAGATGGTGGATGGTATAACCCCCAACGGGAGGGGTATGGCCTCAGGGCAGCCGACGTGGATGATGGGGATAGCAGGGACCACTCAGAGACGATGCGGTGTAGTTCAGGGTCTTTACTGGTGACAAAGATAGACCCTCCCGGAGTACTTGCTAGCAATCGGGGCCTGGTCAGTCCTTGAGCAGATGGGATCTCCCCTGGCCAGGCGGAGTTGTAGGCCTTCCCAACTAACTGTACTCTTCTGGCTACCTTGCTAGAGGCAGGTAAAAGTAGCCCACGTCCCTGAGTGTACCGTGTGGTGCTCACCCGTATGGCCGGTGACTCGGGGCCTTCTAATGGCTTCCGCTCCACGATGGCGGTGCTGGTCCCACGCTAGTGACCGTGCCTTCGGGTTTCTGGGCCAGAGGACCTGCAATCCCCTGCCGGTCGGTTTCTGCTGCTGGGTAGAGATTAGTCCCCACAGCCTCGGACTCCGGGTCCAGTGATACTTCTCAGTCAGGGCGAGCTCTGCAGCTGCCAGCCCCTGACTCCTTGTAACACTGCTCCCACAGAGCTCCTGATGTTCTGTTCCTATATTTGCTTCTTTTCTCTGTCTCTACTTCTTCTCTACTCACTAACCCTGCCTCAGCCCTAGGTTTATATAGGGGAAGTTCTTCCCCTCCCAGGACTGGGCAGGAGGTGTGGCATGCATAGGATCCCTGACCAAGAGACCTCCCACCTGCTCTCAGACGTAATATCTCTATCACTGTGGCAACCAGACCCCTGGGGTGTCACACATACACTACTTTGATCCATATTGCAGGTCAGACGCGCTTATCATAAATGAATGTGTGCTTAACTCCTTTACGACCTATGATATATATACAGTACAGACCAAAAGTTTGGACACACCTTCTCATTTAAAGATTTTTCTGTATTTTCATGACTATGAAAATTGTACATTCACACTGAAGGCATCAAAACTATGAATTAACACATGTGGAATTATATACTTAAGGACTATCAGCTGTGTATCCACCAGACTTCTGCACAACACAACTGATGGTCCCAACCCCATTTATAAGGCAAGGAATCCCACTTATTAAACCTGACAGAGCATACATGTGAAGTGAAAACCATTTCCGGTGACTACCTCTTGAAGCTCATCAAGAGAATGCCAAGAGTGTGCAAAGCAGTCATCAAAGCAAAAGGTGGCTACTTTGAAGAACCTAGAATATAAGACATATTTTCAATTGTTTCACACTTTTTTTTTAAGTATATAATTCTACATGTGTCAATTCATAGTTTTGATGCCTTCAGTGTGAATGTACAATTTTCATAGTCATAATACAGAAAAATCTTTAAATGAGAAGGTGTGTCCAAACTTTTGGTCTGTACTGTACATCATAGGTCGCCTTCCCCTTTTTGGTGCGGGCTCCGGCAATGTGCCCGCTGTTACGCACACGCCCGGACTGACTGGCGTGAGCGTGGTTAGTGATCCCACTGGACCATGAACCGAGGAGTGCCTGGAGGGGCGTGACTAAGTATAAACTCGGTCCGACCAAGGTCGCACGGCGGCTCAGTCGACTCCGTAAACCAGGGAGGAACCGAGCAGAGGAACCAGGTGCTGCTCCAGGTCAGACCCCGGTCACAGCTGTTGACCCACACCGGGGAATGCAGGAACAGGCAGGTTAGGCTGGCATACTGACAGGTGGGTACTGGCAGGCACAGCTGGTATACAGACAGGTGGGTACTGGCAGGCACGGCTGGTATGCAAACAGGTGGGTACTGGCAGTCAAGGCTGGTATACAGACAGGTGGATACTAGCAGGTAGAAACGCAGGCAGGATAGGGACCAGTACAGCCTGGAATACAGGAACAAAGCCGCAGGTGTGGCAGACAAGCAGAGCAGAGCAAAACCCGCAGGTGCGGTAGACAAGCAGAGCAAAACCCGCAGATGCGGTAGACAAGCAGAGCAGAGCAAAACCCGCAGGTGCGATAGACAAGCAGAGCAGAGCAAAACCCGCAGGTGCTGTAGACAAGCAGAGCAGAGCAAAACCCGCAGGTGCAGTAGACAAGCAGAGCAGAGCAAAACCCGCAGGTGCGGTAGACAAGCAGAGCAGAGCAAAACCCGCAGGTGCGGTAGACAAGCAGAGCAGAGCAAAACCAGCAGGTGCGGAAGACAAGCAGAGCAGAGCAAAACCCGCAGGTGCGGTAGACAAGCAGAGCAGAGCAAAACCCGCAGGTGCGGTAGACAAGCAGAGCAGAGCAAAACCCGCAGGTGCGGTAGACAAGCAGAGCAGAGAAAAACCCGCAGGTGCGGTAGACAAGCAGAGCAGAGCAAAACCGCAGGTGCAGTAGACAAGCAGAGCAGATACACACAAGGTACTTACAATGAAGTGGACACTAAACTCACAAACAGAAGTACAGAGACAACGAGTTGGAGTTAGGTGCAGGTTCAAACACTGCAGGAAAAGGGAAGATACGAACATAGAGACAAACAAGTAGCGGGCTAGGACACTGTTCAGACAGGAATTGAACCAGGAACAAGATACAGGAACGAGCCTGGGTCCTCAGCCCCCAGGGTGGCGGAAACAGACTAGAAGTCACAGATACAGGTAACGGGCCTGGGTATACAGCCCCCAGGGTGGCGGAACAGACTAGAAGTCACAGATCCAGGTAACAAGCCTGGGTACTCAGCCCCCAAGGTGGCGGAAACAGACAAGATACAGGACAGGACCTGGCAACTCAGTTGCACAGAACACACTGAAAGAAAGTGTTGCTCAGGCCCCTCCTACTGGGTGGAGGGGTTTAAGTATCCAGTGACTCACAACAATAGGCTGGGGACGCATTAGGTGTGCGAACACAGTAACTATAAGAATCAGGCAGTAACCGCGCCGCCGCCCTAAGCAATCAGACAAGAGACATGCACACAGCAGGAACTGAAGCAAAGTGTGCAGCCTGGACTGATAGGCAAGATGGCGGTCTTGCATGGTGGGAGGTGGTAAGCCATGCCAGCACGCCGCCAGGGATGTTACACCCGCACCTTTTCAGGCACATGACAGTTAATTTCATCAGGTGAAATGTGCCCCTAACAGCTGCATGGGGAATTGCGATCCATCCGCGGCTGTTAACATGTTCAATGCCACTGCCAATCTCTGACAGCGGCATATAACATAATTGCGCCGGAAGCACGTTGTAGCATCGGCATCTCTGCCCCCTGCCAGGCAGAGGCGGCGTCCCACTCACCTCCTCGCTCCCCGCACTCCCCGCTCTGCGTTCTCCAGCGCTCCGCTTCCTGCTGCCGGCGCGCGCAGCTCCCCGGGCACTGTGCTTAGGGCGCGTGCGCGCTCCTTCCCTCTTAAAGGGGCCGCGCGGTCCGTCCTAAGGAGTCCCCGGCCAATAGCCGAGGATCCTCCCATATAAGGCACCTCCTCCAAAATGGAGGTGCCCGAGCAATAGTTGTTGCACAGTGTTTCTTACCTCTGCTTCAGCCCTCAGGTCCCGCTGCTAGCTTGACTTCCAGTCTTGCCCGCCAGCCTGTTACCTGCCTTTTACCTGCCGTGCCTGCCAGCCCGCTCACCTGGGAGCACTTGCCTGTTGCCTGCCTGTTACCTGCCGTGCCTGCCAGTCCACTCACCTGGGAGCACTTGCCTGTTGCCTGCCTGTTACCTGCCGTGCCTGCCAGTCCGCTCACCTGAGAGCACTTGCCTGTTGCCTGCCTGTTACCTGCCATGCCAGCCAGCCCGCTCACCTGGGAGCACTTGCCTGTGACCTGCCTGTTACCTGCCTGTCACTTGCCGTGACCACCTGCCAGCCCACCTAGAGACTCCTGCCGTCACTTGCCGTGACCACCTGCCAGCCCACCTAGAGACTCCTGCCGTCACTTGCCGTGTCTACCTGTTAGCCTACCTGGAGGCTTCTGCTCGCCAGCCTGCCTGCTGTGCCTACCTGCTATTCCGGTCAGTCCCTGCCATCTGTACCGTGGGGGTCACCTGCTCCCTTACAAGGTCGTCCCCAGAGTAGCACCTGGTCCCGCGGCTCGGTCCCTCCCTGGTCACGGAGTCGTTAGCCGCCGCACGACCAGGGTCAGTCCGGGTTGATACTTAGTTACGCCCCTCTGGGTCCCTCCTTGCACCGTAGCACAGAGGTTCCACCCCTCAGGACCCGTAACAGTTTGCTCAGGCCATGGAACCCGGTGGCCCCCAAGCCCCCTCGCTTACGGACCTGTACCAGGAGGTTTCTCGTCAGAGATCCCAACAGGAAACCATTCTGAACTACCTGCGGAATGTCAACTCCCATCTGGAAACGCTGCCTGTCCCACCTGTATCCACCTCGAGTCGTGTGACTTCCGCTCCAGCAGCACCGCTGCCCACCAATAGCACGGCATCCAGCCCAGGTCCCCGGCTTTCTGCGCCTCCTCGTTTTGGAGGTGACCACGTCTCATGTCGCGGCTTTCTGAACCAGTGTATGCTGCACTTTGAACTCTTGGCACATCAGTTCATCTCCGTCCGGGCCAAGGTGGCATTCGTCATGTCCCATCTCACTGGGGAAGCACTGGCATGGCTAAATCCCCTGTGAGAGAGAGGGGATCCCCTGGTGTCCGACCTATCATCTTTCCTCGCTGCTTTCCGGAGAGTCTTCAATGAACCAGGACAAAAATCCTCTTCAGCCTCCTCTCTGCTACGTCTCCGCCAAGAGAGTCTCACTGTGGGCCAATATGCCATACGGTTCCGTACCCTCGCTTCTGAGCTTGCCTGGGACAACGAGGCTCTGGTGTCCGTCTTCTGGGAGGGTCTTTCCGGTCGGATTAAGGACGAGTTAGCCGGTCGGGACATTCCTACCTCCCTGGATGACCTGGTGTCACTAGCTACCCGGATTGACATCCGTTTCCACGAACGTACCAAAGAGACTACCCGGGAGAGAAAGTTTCCTCGCCTTGCTCCTACTTTCCAGAGACCTGCCCCTCAACCAGTCACTCCTCGGGCGCACTCGCCCGAACCTATGCAGATCGACCAGACCAAGATGGTCAAATCTCGCCAAGAGTCACGCCGAGGAGAGGGGAGCTGTTTCTATTGTGGCAGTAAGGAGCACTTCATCCGTTCCTGCCCGGAGAAGCCGGGAAACTCCAGTGTCTAGGACCGCTCGGAGAGGTCGTCCTAGGCAAAAGTAAGCCCTCTCCGTCCCTGACTTTGTCTGTCTCTATCTCCTGGGGAGAGGACCGTCACTTTGAAATTGCTCATCTGGATTCTGGTGCTGCTGGAAACCTCATTTCCCAGTCCCTGGTAGAGAGATATCAGATTCCCACCAAACCTCTGGCTGAACCAATGTCAGTAGCCTCCATGGATGGAAGACTCCTTCCGGTGACCATCCTGCTCGTCACCGAACCCATAACCCTGCAGGTGGGAATGCTGCACTCTGAGAAGATCTCCTTCCATGTGCTGTCCGGACTCTCTCACTCCCTATTGCTAGGTCTACCCTGGCTCCAGACACATGAACCCGTGCTGAACAGGCAATCTGGTGAAGTACTCCGGTGGGGGCAGGATTGCCATAGGACCTGCCTAGTTCCAGTTCGCCCGGCTCGTCCTCCACCTACCCTGGCTAATTTACCCGGTCTACCGGCACCTTACTGGTCCTATGCAGATGTCTTCGGTAAAAAGGAAGCAGAGACACTGCCACTTCATAGGCCTTATGACTGTCCGATCGACCTGGTACCCGGCGCCACTCCACCCCGAGGGCGTATTTACCCATTGTCGTCGGCCGAAACCCGGGCCATGTCGGAGTACATCGAGGAGAATCTGGCCAGGGGATTCATCTGGAAATCTACCTCCCCGACTGGAGCCGGATTCTTCTTCGTTAAGAAGAAATATGGTTCATTACGCCCCTGTATTGACTATAGAGGTCTCAACGAAATCACGGTAAAAAACAAATACCCCCTGCCGCTCATCTCTGAGTTGTTTGACCGTCTTAAGGGAGCTAGGATCTTTACCAAGCTAGATCTACGTGGGGCGTAAAATCTGGTCCGAATCCGTCAAGGAGACGAGTGGAAGACGGCATTCAATACCCGGGATGGTCACTATGAATACCGTGTGATGCCCTTCGGTCTCTGCAATGCTCCTGCCGTCTTCCAAGAATTGGTCAACGACATCTTCCGTGATCTTCTTTACTCTTGCGTGGTGGTGTACCTGGACGATATCTTGGTCTTCTCTCCGGATCTTCCAACACAAGGAGGGATGTTCGTCAGGTCCTGCTTAGGCTCAGGCAGAATCACCTCTATGCAAAATTTGAGAAGTGCCTCTTTGAGCAGACCTCTCTTCCATTCCTGGGCTATGCTATCTCCCAGACAGGCCTACGGATGGATCCCGAGAAGCTCTCTGCTGTCCTAAAGTGGCCCCGTACAGAGAGGTTGAAGGTGATTCAGCGATTCCTGGGCTTCGCCAACTACTATCGTCTCTTCATCCCGCACTTCTCTTCCCGGACTGCTCCCATATCTGTGCTCACCCGTAAGGGAGCAAATCCCAAGAAATGGTCGCCCGAAGCTGAGGAGGCCTTCCTTTCCTTAAAGCAAGCCTTATCCTCTGCCCCAGTGCTGCACCGTCCGGACTGCAACAAACAGTTCTACCTGGAGGTTGATGCTTCCTCCTCCGGAGCCGGAGCGGTGCTCACCCAAAAGTCTTCATCCGGGAGAATGGTAACCTGCGGCTTCTTCTCCAAACTCTTCTCCTCGTCTGAGCGCAACTACTCCATAGGAGACCGAGAACTGTTAGCCGTTAAATTGGCGCTGGAGGAGTGGCGTTACCTTGCTTGAAGGGGCTCTATACCCGGTGATCATCTATACGGATCACAAAAACCTGGCATATCTCCAGAATGCCCAAAGACTCAATCCGCGTCAGGCTCGGTGGTCTTTGTTCTTCGCCCGCTTCGACTTCGTCCTACATTTCCGTCCGGTGGACAAGAATGTCAAAGCCGACGCCTTGTCCCGATCCTTCCTGTCCTCCGATCAAGAGGAGGAGCCTATGCACATCATCGACCCCTCCAAGGTGATGAATGTGGCCCCCTTGGATCTGACTCGTCTTCTACCCGGTAAGACGTTTGTAGCGGTACCAGATCGTGAGAGGGTTCTTCATTGGGGTCATTCATCTAAACTAGCCGGTCATGCTGGCCAAAAGAAGACCTTCCTACTCCTTACCCGGCATTACTGGTGGCCTACCCTGCACAAGGATGTGGTAGACTTCGTCTCGGCCTGTTCGTCCTGTGCCAGCAACAAAGTTCCTAGACATCTTCCAGCCTCCTGCCTCTTCCCGTACCTGCTGCCCCATGGCAGCACATTGCCATGGACTTTATTACTGATCTCACCGTTTCTGCCAGTTGTACAGTCATTTGGGTGGTCGCCGACTGCTTCTCTAAGATGGCCCACTTCATCCCTCTGCTTGGTCTCCCGTCTGCATCGGAGCTGGCCAAGGATTTCTTCCGTCATATGTTCTCCATGGCCTACCCCTCCACATTGTGTCGGATCGAGGGGTTCAGTTCACCTCACGTTTCTGGAGAGCTACCTGTAAGCTACTGGATGTCACCCTGGATTTCTCCTCCTCCTACCATCCACAGTCCAATGGCCAAGTGGAGCGTATCAACCAAATCCTCACCAGCTACCTCCGGCACTTTGTTAACGCTCACGATACCTATTGGGTGGAGCTCCTACCATGGGCCGAATTCTCCTACAACAACCATGAGAGGGAATCTACTTCTAAATCCCAGTTCTTCGTGGTCTATGGTCAACTTCCTCGGATTCCGTTTCCCATCTCCGCCTCGGTGGACAACCCTGCTGCGGAGGCTTTTGTCAGCGAATTCTCCACCATTTGGGAAAATACTAGGTCCGCACTTCTTCAGTCCTCCGAGCGGATGAAGAAACATGCTGACAAGAGACGTCTGGATCCGCCTCAATTCCGCCCGGGAGATAAAGTCTGGCTCTCTTCCAAGCATGTCCGACTCAAAATACCCTCCTACAAGTTGGGTCCTCGGTTCATTGGTCCATTTGAAGTTCTCAAACAAATCAACCCAGTGGCCTACAAGTTAAAACTCCCGGCCACCTTACGGATTCCCAACTCCTTCCATGTATCTCTCCTCAAACCAGTTGTGTTTAACTCATTTTCCAACAATCCAGGTACTCCCCCTGCTCCGGTTTCTGCTGACGACGTTTTTGAGGTAGAGAACATTCTGGCCACTAAGAGGGTAAGAGGAAAGACCCTTTTTCTAGTGGATTGGAAGGGGTTTGGCCCAGAGGAGAGAACTTGGGAACCCAGGGAGAACATTCATGCCACGCTTCTCCTTGAAAAATTTCTTTCTGGCCTAAAAAAGAGGGGGTGTAAAGGATGGGGTACTGTAGCATCGGCGTCTCTGCCCCCTGCCAGGCAGAGACGCCGTCCCACTCACCTCCTCGCTCCCCGCGCTCCCCGCTCTGCGTTCTCCAGTGCTCCTCTTCCTGCTGCAGGCGCGCGCTCCCTCCCTCTTAAAGGGGCCGCGCGCGCCGTCCTAAGGAGTCCCCGGCCAATAGCCGAGGATCCTCCCATATATAAGGCACCTCCTCCAAAATGGAGGTGCCCGAGCAATAGTTGTTGCACAGTGTTTCTTACCTCTGCTTCAGCCCTCAGGTCCCGCTGCTAGCTTGACTTCCAGTCTTGCCCGCCAGCCTGTTACCTGCCTGTTACCTGCCGTGCCTGCCAGCCCGCTCACCTGGGAGCACTTGCCTGTTGCCTGCCTGTTACCTGCCGTGCCTGCCAGTCCGCTCACCTGGGAGCACTTGCCTGTTGCCTGCCTGTTACCTGCCGTGCCTGCCAGTCCGCTCACCTGGGAGCACTTGCCTGTTGCCTGCCTGTTACCTGCCATGCCAGCCATCCCGCTCACCTGGGAGCACTTGCCTGTGACCTGCCTGTTACCTGCCTGTCACTTGCCATGACCACCTGCCAGCCCACCTAGAGACTCCTGCCGTCACTTGCCGTGACCACCTGCCAGCCCACCTAGAGACTCCTGCCATCACTTGCCGTGTCTACCTGTTAGCCTACCTGGAGGCTTCTGCTTGCCAGCCTGCCTGCTGTGCCTACCTGCTATTCCGGTCAGTCCCTGCCATCTGTACCGTGGGGGTCACCTGCTCCCTTACAAGGTCGTCCCCAGAGTAGCACCTGGTCCCTCGGCTCGGTCCCTCCCTGGTCACGGAGTCGTTAGCCGCCGTACGACCAGGGTCGGTCCGGGTTGATACTTAGTTACGCCCCTCTGGGTCCCTCCTTGCACCGTAGCACAGAGGTTCCACCCCCCCCAGACCCGTAACATGCGTAATTAGCTCCGCCCATCGGTGCCCCTATCACATGATCGTAGGACGCCGATGGGTTGGCATGACAACCCGGAGTCTGCAGGAGACCCCTGTGGTTGTCATTGCCGAACTGCTATGAGGGCCGCCCAGTCAAAATAGAACAATAATAAAATAAAAATACTCATATTTGGCATTACCACTTTCAGAAACGCCCGATCTATCAAAATATAAAAAGAATCAATGCAATCGGTAAACAGCGTAACGAGAAAAAAATCAAAACGCGAGAATTAAGTTTAGATTGGGTACAGTTCTGCAAGCCTCATGAGGCTCGCCAATGGGTTTTTTAAGGTGCGTGTTGCTGTCCAGGCGATGCCAGCTTTCTCTGTTGAGGCTCATCAAGAGAATGCCAAGAGTGTGCAAAGCAGTCATCAAAGCAAAAGGTGGCTTCTTTGAAGAACCTAAAATATAAGACATATTTTCAGTTGTTTCACACTTTTTTGTTAAGTATATAATTCCATATGTGTTAATTCATAGTTTTGATGCCTTCAGTGTGAATGTACAATTTTCATAGTCTAGAAAATACAGAAAAATCTTTAAATGAGAAGGTGTGTCCAAACTTTTGGTCTGTACTGTATATACTTACCCAAGTGCCAAATTTAGAATCTTGGTCTTTGAAGGCTGTTTGGGTCCATCTTCACACATTATGCATGTTTTACAGGTTTTGCTGAACGAAGAAGGGTAGAGAATTTAGGCCAATCCTACATATGGAAGGGGGTAATTTTGGAATAAAACAATGCAGGATATTCTCTATTGAGACCTCAATTTTTGGCTGTTTTTCATTTTGCTGTATTCTACTTCACTGTACTCTCACTAGCCAACACCATATTAGAAAGTTGCAGAAATCCCCTTTTAATTAAGTACTAAAATAAGAATATGCAAGAAAAAAGTCATTTCAAGCCTTATTTTCATTGAAGTCTGTCTGTGGCCTGCAACCAACATGCAGATTCTAGTACATTGCAAACCCTGAGCAGCCCCGATGATATCTAAACAATAAGGGAACGTCTTACTGAGTCCCTGGCACGCGTTAAGTATGAATTTCGAGCGATGTCCAGTGATATTATTTGATCATTGTGGGTAAAGAGACACCGTGACACAGACAAGCCGAGGCTAATTTTCTATCCGCAATACTCAATGTACTGTATAATTAAGGAATAAACAAGGTAGATTTAATATAAATGTTATTACGTTCAGAATCAGCTCACAGCAAGGAAGGAAAGGGGCATTCAAAGAGACAAAAAGTATTTATAGGCAAATAGGTTGAAATTCACTGGTGTGTTTTCCTGCACAGATGAATGCTGTCGTCCCGCTGTTTGCTGGAATAAACATTTGCCGGGATTAGCTTCTCTAAATACCAGGAACACTAGCTCTTATGTTCAAAGATATGCTACATTAAAACCGAATCTTTTCAGATCAGGCTGTGCAAAATACATCCTGCACCTGTTCTTTTACAGGAGAAATCACACTGCTTGGTAAACAACATGACATATCCGATTAAATGAAGAAACGATCGCGTGTAATCATTTCATAGGACTGAACAAATCCTAATAAAAGTCATCCTGTGGGCGACATCTAAAGAAATAAATAATAATGTGTTGTGGATGGAGGACTCTCCATAATTATAAAAAAGAAAGGAGGAAAATTGTATCTAAAAAGATGAACCAGGTTCGTCATCAATGCAACGTGAAACCGTCAACATTTAGGTCCCCATTCATCTTCTTTTTTTTTTTAAAGTCACTTTTCTTTTTTGGTATTGGCTGACCTTTTTTGCTCCAAATTCATCAAAGTGGCGAACGCGGTTCATGAATTTTCTGCAAGGTGAAAAATGGTCTTATATTCTGTATTTAACCATTGTTGCGACTTTTTAGAGCAAAAAAAGCGCATTTTACAAAATGTCGCAAAAAATTGCTAAAAATAATTTTGGTGTGCAGAAAATCACTACAGGGGGGGGTGGGACTGGAGGACGTTTGAGACAAATTTAGTGACTTTTTGAAAATTCACAAGTAATGAATCAGGCAAAAATATACTCTAAACCTCGACCACCGTAAAGAACTGAAAAAAAAACAACAACAGTTGAACATATGTATTGTAGACTTCAAAAAGGCGCAAATGGAAGGATGAAATTAGCGCAAACAAAAAAACTTGACAAAAAACAGTCACAAATGTAATAAGTCACAATAAGGAATCAGGCTCTTAGTGTGGACTAAAGTAAGCTGAACCCATCAGATTAAATTAGTCAGAGGGCCCCATTGTCATTTTACACAGAATAAGTTTGTATAGGGGAATAACTTCAAAAGTTACACACCCCGTTAGTAATTCACATTCACTATCATTAGTTACGATTTTAGAAGCCGAATATTAGGATCCTAAATAAGTTTTCAGGCACCCGTGGGATAGCTGGTGATTCTTAGATCCATGTGGGTCCCACTGCCCAGAACAGGCGACTTGTATACCACCTTCTTTCCTGGTTTACCCCTGGACGAAAGTTTCTGCCACTTCATTGAAATCTATGACACTGACACAGATAGTCGAATGCAGTATGACTGCATGTATGACTTGGCCTTTTTTTTAGGTATCTTCAGGGTCATAGGCTTGAATGGAGTGGGGAAAAGGGTGCATGGACCTGATACACTATTTCTCTCTTTCTGCCCACAGTTTTGCTGCCAAGGGAGAATCAGGAGAGAATAGGGAACATTCCCTATTCTTCTGGGACCGACAACGGATAGGCTATAGCTTGCTGAGGCTGTAATACCCCTATAATGTTGTGTGTCCAAAGTTACTACATAGCCCCAGTCTTACTGTGTCAGAACTCGCACTTCTGTAGGCCAGTTCAACTTTTTGACACAAAACCACAAAAAAACAAGTCAAGATACCAGATATGACAGTGTAGCGAAAATATCCTGATATGCAAATAGATATTACCACAAATTGGTAATACAAAAATATATCTTTATGTATAGAAATCACAGTTGATCATCAGAAGCATACGCGAAACGCACATTGAAGTGTGAGGCAGCGTGGTAGTGAAATTTCTGGCAGCAAGAACACAGGTCTGTACCACTTGCTGTCATAATGTAATGGTAAAACAGGACCAATCTATAAAGCCATCAATGAGAGGGGACGTGTCACCCTCACATTGAAGCAGGGCTTCATCATAAATTGAAGGGAAAAAGAGCTAGCAATCTACACAATGCACATGACCCTGGTTGTCCTGCTGTGAACAGGTAAGTGAAGTAGGTTATCTGATGGAGAGCAGACATGAAGTTCCGACATGGTGTGTACAACAGGATGTAAGGTGACAAATTTCTCGCCTGCAGAGATAACTCTTCCTGTCTTCAAAAGAATACAGGCAGACGCTCTGGCACTGGTGTCCTGTTATTAATATTATTTTTTTTGTGACCGGCATAGATCCTATAGTTATTGGAGACATATTTTCGGCGTTGTGACAAAGTGGTGAACGTAACAACGTAAGACATTTACTTACATCATGTCTATGAATCAGCCCAAATTAATATAGGCCACATGGATAGCGTTATATATGCCATGTTTCCTATGTATCAAAGTTTAAAATAATGATAGGAAAAATGGCATCAGTATCTCCCTCTTTGGATATCCAGGGGGGCAGATATCCTGAAGGTTGGGTATCTCCTAATTTTTTGTGACCTAGTCGCATCCCATTTAACTGCCTTAAGCTGAGGTCACCAAGGGGAGGTACTGTATGTGGGAGTGACTCTTATCTGATAAAAGCAGATTCTGAATTATTGTCATTGTTCAGTGCTGGGAGATACAGCTTACTGTAGGACTGTACCATATTCCAAGCACAGCGCTCCCCTGCATAAAGATCCAGCGCCATTTCTGTGATATCAGGTCTAGTAACTTTCTTTTGTTATTCCCCTTTATTCTGTGTGATTGTATATACTGTATTGTTTTTTTCCCTTTTGTAATATCTTATGTATATTTTTTAGAAACACTGCCTAATTTTTGGATTAAATATATAAAATTTAATAGCTTCGTTCCTCTTGCTCTATAAACTGCACCCCTGAAGCCTTGTGTGGCCATACGTTACCAGAAACTGGTGTCCAATCAGCCTGTATCAACGATTGGTAATGGCAGTTAATTTTTCTTGGGTTAATGTGGAACCCGGAGGTGACTGTGCCAAAGTACTGTATATATATATATATATATATATATATATATATATATATATATATATTACGTAAGTTGGAATCAGATGTGTATATACTATACTTCCACTGGGAAATGCAGAATAACCTGCCTAGTAGCAAAAGCAGATGTTGCCTTGTTCATCAATCGTCACTCGTCAGTCAGTTGTGTGATTGTCGTGACGATTGGGGGCAGCGGAGTGCTGGTTCATGATACTTGTAATACTCTGATGAACATATTGCGCTATTACACTTACTTTGGTTACTTAGTCACTGCTCCTTTGCGCTGCTATGTGCTTTTTAATTATGTCATGTTTGTGTATGTGTTTTTATTTGTGATGATCAACTCTGATTTCTATAAATAATGATATATTCATTGTTACCCATTGGTGGCAGTTGGCCATATCTATTTGTACCGATTGCAGTGGTAGCCAAGCAATCATCACCAATAGAAACAGTGGGTGTCATCTGTGGTCAACACAGAACTTCCAATATAGTAGTATTAATAGATTCTATCTATTGGTATCTTCTTAAAAACAACGCGTTTTGGGGAGCTATTTACAGAACACTTGACAAAGGGGACCCAGATCCCTGAAACGCGTTACTTTTAAGACGATACCAATAAACTGAATGTAGTAACACTTCTGCATTGGAAGTTCGGCACCAACCACACATGGTACCAGCTGTTTCTATTGGTGACCATTACTTGGCTACTACTGTAATCTCTACGTCCTAGGTGAAGGTAACACCAGTAGTTGAGAGGGATCAGAGTACCGGCACCATTCTTCCTTTGATTTTTGCTACAACATAGAGTTGGGCCTATTTAGCACAACTTAATACGATGAGCCCTTACACATACTCACCCCATGTAGGGCCTACATCTTACTCCTTGTTTTGCTCTTTCATGTCGTACTAAACCTATATCTTTTTGTATATCAGGTTGTTGTATAGGTAAACTGTTCAACTTTTTGGTTTGAAGATCTTCAGAAATAGACTGTCCGTTTTGCTCAAGAAAGCACCTCCTCTCATTTTACTATTCTTGGCCTCCAGCTCATAGTTCCCCTTCTCATCTCAGCCCCAACTCACCACCAATAAAAACCTTTTCAAAGTCTCTTGAAGGTTTTACAAACCTTGACTTACACTTTAAAAGTCGACTTGTAACCAAGTCAAAAGTGACCGGTTTTTGCTCTACTTCTATTCCGGCTGCTCCTTTGAGTATTACGTTTTTTTTATTTTTTTTTAAATCCGCCATACGGTTTCAGGGACATGGGCCTTTTTATTTAGTGCTAATTTTTATGATCTTTATAAATGGGGTGTAGGTGGCTCAAAGGATCCTCAGGGGATAGTCTTTATGCTGCTCTGTAAAATTACCTTGTGAAATAAGCCTTCTTTGGAAAAACCATAAAAAGTAGTAATAATTAAATAGAAATGTCCATATCTCTGGAACCATACAGCAAATTTAAAAACAGCAAAACCTGGAAACCTCAGGGGAGCGGTGAGAATAAAATAACAGTAAAAATTACCTAATTTTGACCTGGTAACAGGTCCTCTTTGAAGCGTTAGTTCAAATCCTTATTTGCCCAGGCATAATATAATTTAGATTCTGCTACTTATAGGCTCCACATTAAAATTATATTGCAGTGTAAAATAAAATAACTATATTGCACATGTAGTACTGGGTTATTACATTAAGGTGATGATCTTGAAAACATTGCATCCTATCTGGTCATGTTGGAGTGAAGGTTCTGCGTCATAGAGGGACTCCTATAGGCTATGGTGCCATAGACAGCACAAGTAACAGCCACATGCAAACTGTCCGATTGCTGTTGTCGTCCGGTACTAATGTTCCTGGTCAGGTGTCTGCTCAGTTTTTCCCCTTTGGTCAGATAGATTATAATTGCAGTAATTAAGAGTGAAAATAGCTTTTGCTTAAGGCTTTAAAGAGCGTTATTATGGGTTAGGAATGTGCACGAATGCTAAATATCTTCCACATCTTGGTTTTCTCCACGTTTGGCTGCCGTGTTGGAAAGGGGCAGAGTTTTATTAAAAAGTTAAGGGTTAGTTTTTCTTGGTTTCAGTCGCTGTGTGAGCAGAAGGGATAAGTATCCTCTACCTCCCACAAAGAAATAAAATAGCCTGGCCATTCTCCAAAATGTTATTATGATGCTCTGAGGTCAGAAGGGAGGAGACAGAGGGGGAGATAAAAGAATCGCCAACAATCCATTTCTATCATAATTTGAATAGGGATAGAAGCAATGAAATGGATTTTATGTGATGTATCATATATATCTGACGCGCCCCCTGGGCCGTGGGGTACGAGGTAGCTGAGCCGGTCGATGCTGGGGGATGTCACAGTGGCGATGACCCGGTCCGTGACCCAGGGCGGTCAATAAAAGGGGAATAAATAAATAAATAAAAGGGAATATGGTTTTTATATATATAATATTCGTGAAGCCACCTGTGGTATGCTGCTATATGGGGCCGCCGCTGCAGTGCAGATCCTCTGGAGCTAATGATGACGCAGCAGAGTTGGTTCAGCTCTCCACAGGCAGAGCTTAGCTCCAGGGCAGGAAGTGGTTATGTAATACAGTAGATGTTGCTGTGCAGTGTAGTGCAGGGGATGACGCAGATAATGACCAGTCCACAACTTAATGGCGGTTTCCTCTTATCTTTACTTGTGGTGGTTAGGCAGATCGGGGCACGGGTACTAGCTGGTTGTAGAGGTCCGGGCGGCTTGGAAGCAAGTTGGGAATCCAACTTGCCAGGTGAAGTTGGAGGCCTTCCCTTTGCGCTGTCCGGTTCTTCTACGCTGATATCTGGGGTGAGCTGCCGTGCAGCTCCACTCCCCAAGTCTTTCCTCTTCACAGTCCTGTATTCAACTCCTCTCACCAACTCTAACTAACCCCGCCTCCAGATTCCAGTTGCTAAGGGGAGGAGCTCCCTTTGCTGGTCTGGAGCCAGGAAAGTGTTGCATGATAGTATACCTGACTAGGGGACCCCTGCTTGCTTCCAGGCATGGCATCACCTCTTGTCAGGGAGGCAATGCCACTGTGGCAACCGGACCCCTGGGGTGCCACATTCCCCCCTAGTTAAATTCAGTACTCCCGGACTGAGGATACCTTTTTGAATTAACAATTAACAATAACAATTCACATTACAAATAGTTTACAAAGTCAAAAATTATAAAAAACCCAGCCAAAAATGTATAGTAGTTACTGCGGCGCTTAGTCTTTACGCCACAATCCGGATAATTGAAATTTGGCTGGTGGGAACCGCATCAACCCACTTTGTGTATCATCCCTGGGCGTGGCTTCAGGGCACTCTGTCGTTGGGCTTGGTCTTCGGCCACACTTGCGGTCTATTTTCAAGGCCAATTATTAACTATTTTCATCGTTGTCCTAACCACACCTAGTCCTGTGGTCCGATTGTCCATAAATGTAACAACTATTCATATCCAAGATTATTTAACGGCTACAACTATATATAATATACACTTTAGTTCCTCCAGCGAGCAGGGAGCTGACCTTTAGTACTCCTGGTCGATCTACGTAGTACATTTGTTGTCACTGACCTACCCTGGTCCCTAGTGTCTACCCCTGGTGTGGTGTGTTCAGTGTGAACTACACTATGGTTAGTCTGAGGTAACACCGGTAGGCTGGGTAATCTCCTACGAATTCTTTGACTCACCCTGGGTACGACAGGTTCACTGCTAGGGTAGAGTCTCCTGATCTGCTGCTGATGAAGCATCTGTCTCTGGGGCCGATTGGTCTCTCTGCTGTTCTGGAGCCTCTGCAGCTTCTGGTGAGGCCGCTTGGAGAAAGGTCAGGACCGGTACCACAATTGCTCTGTTCACCTGCGTCCAAGACCGGGGAAATGCTCCAAGGACTGTCTGGACCGTTTCCTCCACTTTTGCTGAGGGCTGTCTTGGTCTTCTTCTTTGTGTTTCAACTGCTTAGGGCATATCTTCAGGTGGTCTCTTGAGACTGCCGCTGAAGTTTCTCCTCCATCTTTACTGATGAGGCACACCTTGGTGTTATCGAAATTTGAAGGTAAGACAGTGTATGGCTCAACTTCCCACTGGTCATCTAATTTATGGACTCGTCTCTTCCTCTTAAGTATCTGTTCTCCAGGTGATAAGGGAACTGCAGGTGCGTGCTGATTGTAAGTTTTCTCCTGCTTTTGTCTCGCCTGGGACAAACTTCTCTCAACACATTCTTGCACCTTGCGGTATTGTTGCTGCCTCTCGGTATCCCAATCCGCATCTGGTGATGTAGTCTCTAGTGTTAAAACTCCCATGTCTAAGTTGATGGGTAGCTTACCAGGTCTTGCTCTTATCAGGTAAGCGGGTGTACAGTTGGTGGAGTTCACCGGGATGTGGTTATATAGGTCCACCAAATCTGGTAACTTCTCTGGCTACAGGCTACGTTCTTCAAGGGGCAACGTCTTCAACAGGTCTATTACCACCTGGTTCATCTTCTCACACAACCCGTTGGTCTGGGGATGATACGGCGTCGTCCTTATTTTCTTGCAGCCTTACAAGTTACAGAATTCTTGAAACACTTCTGCTTCAAAGGCTGGACCTTGGTCGGTGAGCACTCGTTCAGGGTAACCGTGGGGGCGACAAAAGTGTTGTTGAAACGCTTTGGCTGCCGTCTGATCTTTCACTGGCACAACTACCAGGAATCAGGAGTAGTGGTCTACTATGGTGAGAGCGTAGACATAGCCTAACCGGCTTGAAGCTAGCTTCACGTGGTCCAAGGCTACCAGTTCAAGTGGTTGTTTGGTGATTATGGGCTGCAGGGGAGCCCTCTAGCTATCACGGTCTTTCCGTCTCAGGTTGCATGTGACGCGCCCCATGGGCCGTGGGGTACTCGGTGCCGGGCCGATCGTTGCTAGGGGAGATGTCACAGTGGCGGTGACCCGGTCCGTGACCCAGGGCGGTCAATCCAAGGGGGATATATTTTACAGGGGAATTAAAGTTTTATATTTATAGTTCGTGACGCCACCTGTGTTATGCGGCTATATGGAGCCGCCGCTGCGGTGCAGATCCTCTGGAGCTGATGATGACGCAGCACAGTTGGTTCAGCTCTCCACAGGCAGAGCTTAGCTCCAGGGCAGGGAATGGTGATGCTGGGCATTGTAGTGCAGGGGTGATGGCGCAGCAGCAATAACGGACAGAGGCAGTGGGGTGCAGTCTTCAGGTTTTTTTAACTCACGGTTGTTGCAATCCAAGTTACAGGTACCAGTGTAACTTCCCTCGTCGTGCTGCGCTTACTCAGGGAGGGGTTCAGCCAACCCTCAGGTATATCCGTAGTACTTAGCGGGACCCCCTTCTGTGTGTTTTCTCTCTGGCAGTCTCCCTGTAACTCACACCTAGTGTCTCAATCCAGTAACCGCGGGCCTTGTCGGGCGACATCTGTTCCGCCCCCTGGGTCCTCTATGGCTACCTTCTTGGTGAGACTGATATGGACTGTTGGCTGCAGGACTTACTGCAGCCTCGGGTTTCTAGTTGAGACATAAAGTACTCTGCTAGTTGAGGGACTGGTCCCCTTTGTGCGGCATGACCCCTCCACCTCCTGGTAGATTCGGGCATACGGGTGGCCTCCAGCACTGCCCATACCCCTGGGGACCCTTCCTAGTTCCTGGAGCCTTTCTTCTGCTCCTCTCCTTCTCAGTCTAGGGCCTCTCTGCTAGGCGCTCCTCCTGGACAGAGCTCCTTCAGAGCTCCTGCTCCCACCACTTCTCCTCTGACTGATCTCTCTGACTGGACCCTCTCTATCAAGATGGCTCCCCTTTTTATACACCTACTGAAGTGCTCCCCTAAACTACATCCTCCACCCACACCCACTATATGGTTCCACCCTTCAGCTAGGGACCAGGGACTGTCCTATCCCTTAGGAGCAATCTCGCCCTGCCCCCACTGAAGTGGAAAGTGTTGGATGCAGGTGTTAAGATCCCGAGCTGTACTCCTTCCTTACCTGAGAGTGAGATACCACACCTCTGGGTGAGATGCAGTACCTCTGTGGCGACCGAACCCTCAGGGGCGCCACACATGGACCACATTCTCAACACCATCTCTCCATTGCTTTCCTCATGCCAGCCCAGTAGAATCGCTCACGTAGCAGGGCTTCCAACTTCTTCCACCCGAAGTGTCCTGCTCTATAGCGGTACCCTTCTAAGACCATTGGCGCATCCTGCCTCGGGACTACCACCTGCCAGACCAGTTCGTGTGTCCGGGAGTTGATACTTCTTCGACACAGCTTTCCCTCGTAGATGAACAGTTTGCCCTTCTCCTTCCACAACTGTTGGGTCTCCAGTGAAGCATCAGGATCAGGGTGTGAGTCAGCTTGTGTCAGCAACTCGTTTACAGGCGGACAGCCGGGTCACTATCCTGCGTCTCTTCCCATCCATGGTGGAACAATGGGTTGAATGTGGCCTCTCTGTTGGCGGAGCGCTTGTCCCTCACACAGTGGGAGCAGTGGGTCACCCCGTGACGATGTAAAGCAGGTAGCTCTATCTCCTCCTGCTCTTCCGGGTCTTCTCCCCCATCTGGCAAGTTGGGAATCCTGGACAGCGCATCAGCATTTGTGTTTTTATGCCCCACCTGATACTTGATGGTAAACTCGTAGTTAGATAGTCGGGCCATCCATCGTTGTTCTAGGGCACCAAGCTTCGCAGTCTCCAGTTGCGTCAGCGGGTTGTTGTCCGTGAAGACTGTAAATCTGGAGGAGGCGAGGTAGAGTTTTAAGCGCTCTGTTACAGCCCAGACTATGGCTAAAAACTCCAACTTGAAGGAACTATACTTGTCCGGGTTCCTTTCCGTGGGCCGGAGCTTCCTGCTGGCATAGGCAATCACTCTCTCTCTGCCCTGCTGTAAAGCTCCCAATCCCACATTGCTAACATCCGTATGAATATAAAGGGTTGGCCATAGTCGGGGTAGGCCAGGACTTCGTCTCCACTAAGAGCCATTTTCAGTCGAGTGAAAGATTCGTCTTCTGGTTTACCCCATTTGAACGGAGGTTTCGGGTTCTTGGCCTTCTTGGACTGGCCCACTAAGAGGTCCTGCATGGGTGCCGCTATCTTGGTGAAACCCTTGATGGATCTCCTGTATTAGCCTACTAGCCCGAGGAACTGCCGCACTTCCTTGATAGTGGAGGGTCTTGGCCAGTCCTTAATCACAGTGACTTTTTCTGGGTCTGGTGCTACACCTTCGGCGCTTACCACATGACCTAGGTACTGCACCTTGGGCTTCAACAGGTGGCACTTGGACGGCTTTACCTTCAGGCCAAAACCAGATAGGGCTTCGAACACCTCGGCCAGGTGCTCCAGGTGGTCTTCATATGTCTTTGAGTAGATAATTACGCCGTCTAGGTACAGCAGGACGATTTCGAAGTTTTTCTGACCTAGGCAACACTCCATTAATCGCTGGAAGGTTCCTGGGGCGTTGCAGAGCCCGAATGGCATGCAGTTGAACTCGTAGAGGCCCATTGGTGTTGTAAACGCGGTCTTTTCTCTGTCAGCCTTTGCCACAGGAACCTGCCAGTACCCACTGGTGAGATCCAAAGTGGAGAAATAGTTAGCTGATCTCAATGCTGCTAATGATTCCTCAATTCTGGGTAATGGGCAGGAGTCCTTATGTGTAATGTGGTTAATCTGCCTGTAATCAACACACATCCTTATTGTACCATCCTTCTTTCTAACGAGAACTAATGGAGCTGCCCAGAGGCTACAACTATCTCTGATCACCCTAGCCTCCTTCATCTCCCGTAACATTCCTTTGGCACATTGGTAGTGATTATCTCCCATGGGGATATGATGTTGGACCCCTTTTACCTGCCCAAAGCCTAGTGGGTGTTTACTGAAGACTCGCTCATATTCTTGGACCACCCAGTATACTCCATGCTTTTGGTGCAATGGGGTGGAGTCAGTGCCTACTTGTAGCTTCTGACACCAATCCTCCATCTGCCCCTTGGAGCCATTAGCCTCTGCCGGTTTGGATGGAGGCAAGGGTTCCACTATCTTTATTGAGTTGTTACTGACAGTGAATAGCTTAGCAAGGGTAGAATACAGGGGTAAATGGACCTCTTTCTCCCCACAATTCAGGATGCGTATTGGTATTCTCCCTTTGCGGACATAGACTACCTCTCTGGCTGTCAAGATGGTGGGCCTACTATCAGAGTACATGGGTTCTACTAGGGCCTGATAATCTTGACCTCTGAGACCGATTGCTGCCCGACACCATATTAACATTTCACTCCTAGGGGGTATTGCAATGTGGAATGGATCACTCATTCTGACACTGCCAACTTCTCCTCCAGACAGCTCTACCTGTTGTCTTTTCATCAGGGCTCTGATTTCCTTCTGCAGAACTCGCTGCTGACTGGAACTGGCAGTCTCTGCGACCTGTTGCAACAAAATAATAATTTTCCCAAGACAATTCTCTATCACATTGGTGCCTATAGTTATCATAGGATGCCTTTCTCGGCGATCAATACCAACAATAATCATTCCTTGTGATGGCAATTCTACTCGGCCAACTTTTATGGTCACCTCTTTATACCCCACCTGAGGCAAGAGCTGACCATTGCTGGCATAGATGCTAAGATGTTCATCTGTATGGCGGGTAATGTCTGAATCAGTCCAGTATTGTTTATAAAGGATATATGGCATCGCTGTCACCTGGGACCCAGTGTCCAGCAGTGCGTTCATCAAGATGCCATCAAGCACGACAGGTAGGACCGGTCGTCCTCCCACGTACTTATCTCGCCAGCTTTGTGGGCCTGGTCGTCTTACTCCAGGGGTTGCTTGTTTAAATTACAGAATCTTGCGAAGTGCCCCGCCTTTTGACAGCGGCGGCAGATGGGTTGTCCGTCCTGGTCGTAGCGATCGCTGTTCCTCCCTCTGGTCGGTGGAATTCTTCTCTGTAGCCACCACGGGACGTCATCTGGACTGGAAGCCAGCTGGATCCTTTCCTTTGGAGACACTTGCATGGCCTGCACGGTTTTGGTTAGTGTAGCCATAGTTTTGGTCAGCTCCTGGACCTGAAGGTGTAGATCTGCAGACAGGTCTGCACATCAGCCTCCACAGGTGCTGGGAAATAGGACGCCACCTCCTGGTGGTATGTGATAGCTGGACGCCGGAGGGATGCAGTGCCACCTGAGGTTGGTTCTCGTAGCACCCGGATGGGTCGGTCTTTAAATTGCGCAAAGTACAGATCAGGGTTTTGCAGAGCCATAATGCGCAGCTGTGTCCGGTGAGCGTTAGACAGGAGCCCCTCAATAAACTGCTCAGTTAGCAATCTGTCCTCGTCTCGCACACTGTCGGGGTCTACCTGTTTAATGGCGCCTCCTGCAGGTTTAGAGCATAGTCCCGTACACTGTCCTGCACCCCTTGTTTGCACCTGTGCAACTTCATTTTAATCTCTGCTGCTGTGCGGGTGTCAAAGGTATCCTTTAATCAGGCCAGTATTTCCTTAACAGTGCCTTTGTCCCTGCCCGGCCAGGACGTCACCTCTCTCTGGGCTGCACCGACTAGCTGACCTATGAGGATGCTGACTTTTTGCTCCTCAGACAGGGGGTATACTTTAAACAAACTGCACAGTCTCTCCTCAAAGTCGCTCAGGGTGTGCGACTCCCCTAAGTACTGCGGCAACCGCGCCGCCCCGGGTAAATATGGCAGATTGGGCATCTTCCGCCCCCCCTAGTGAACCTCAGCCAGGTCCTGGGTTTCTGCTGATGTACCAGTATGCTGCTCTGCAGGCGGGAGGGATCGCTTACCCGGCAGTTTCGGATCGGGGCCTCCTGCTTCCCCTCGGCTGATGGCAAATGACGTGATGACACAGTTCAGCAAAGTCTACGGCACACAGGACCCGGTTATACCGGGCTTCGTGAATCCTGTTCGTGATGCCAAGTTGACGCGCCCCCTGGGCCGTGGGGTACGAGGTAGCCGGGCCGGTCGATTCTGGGGGATGTCACAGTGGCGGTGACCCTGTCCGTGACCCAGGGTGGTCAATAAAAGGGGAATAAAGAAAAAGGAATATAGTTTTTATATATATAATATTCATGACGCCATCTGTGCTATGCGGCTATATGGAGCCGCCGCTGCGGTGCAGATCCTCTGGAGCTGATGATAACGCAGCAGAGTTGGTTCAGCGCTCCACAGGCAGAGCTTAGCTCCAGGGCAGGAAGTGGTGATGTGATAGATGTTGCTGTGCAGTGTAGTGCAGATAATGACCAGTCCACAACTTAATGTCGGTTTCCTCTTATCTTTACTTGCGGTGGTTAGGCGGACCGGGGCACGGGTACTAGCTGGTTGTAGAGGTCCGGGCGGCCTGGAAGCAAGTTGGGAATCCACCTCGCCAGGTGAAGTTGGAGGCCTTCCCTTGTGCTAATCTCTTTGGCCCTCCTGCTTATAGCTGTGCTGTGGCCCCCGTCCCTGAGTAAAACGTCTTTGTGCTCACCCATATGGAAAGCAGCTCGGGCCTTCCTGGAGTGTTGCTCCCACGTGGCGGTGCTGGGCCCTATGTGCTGCTGAGCCTCCAGGCGTCTGATGGGGCCAGGAGACCTGCAGTCTTCTGCCCTCCGGTTTCTGCTGCTGGGCCTTCAGTGCCCCACAACCTCAGACTCCGATGTCCGGTTCTTCTGCGCTCGTTTCTGGGGTGAGCTGCCGTGCAGCTCCAGTCCCCAGGTCTTTCCTCGTCGCTGTCCTGTATTCAACTCCTCTCATTAACTCTTACTAACCCCGCCTCCAGATTCCAGCTGCTAAGGGGAGGAGCTCCCCTTGCTGGTCTGGAGCCAGGAAAGTGTGACGCCCAGCTGAGCTTGGTATCACAGATCCTGGAAGAGTGCATTGATGGATTCCTCCACAAGAGGCCTCCATAAACATTCACACATCTCCAAACTTCCACCTCAAACCACCAGAGGGAGCCCGTTAGGGATATAAAGAGGGAAGGTGGAGCCAGGCAGTGCAGTCTGGAGTCAACAGAGAGCCAAGTCTGCCGTTAGTGTGTATAGCCTAGTGAGGGCCCGAGTAGGCCGAAGGCGAGTGGAGAGTTAGTACATAGGGGGCAGAGGAGCTCAACCAGCTCACCCCAAAGAATTTACCGGACACCGGGTCCGAAGCTTACCGGGATCTCTATGACCCAGTAAGGCATAACCGGAATCCCTGGAGAACTACAAGTCCCAGGATCGCTAAAGTGCTGATACGTAACAGAGCCAGGAGACACATAGGCCCCGTAAGCCTGGAGCGTGCACTCCAAGTGAAGGCCCAACCACAACGTCAGCCAGCGCAGGACAGAGACAAAGTTGGCCTAGCTCCAGGCAGGTCAGAAACTTACTACGCAGAGGCAAGTAACAGGAGGCCCTACAGCCGCTCATTGGGGAGGATCCTGATATGCACCCTTCACCCTACAGTGCTCCGGGACGTTCCATCAGTAAAAGGTATTGAAGTGACTATCGTGTCCGTCCCCGTTCTTGCTCTGACCCGGCTGGGTCTCGCCTGTCCTGCATCCCCTTTCCGTACGCTGCCCTGAGGCCCAGCACCACCTGTGGGGAGCTATACCATCAAGCTGCCTTATCACTGGCCTCAGTGGACTGCGCAGCGCTGGTAATTCTCACCAGAAGCCACAGGTGGCATCACGAATTTTTATAAAATTAACAAATATCCACCCTTTTAAAGAGTGACCCCAGGGTACGGGCCCGGGAGCCGACCACCGCGACATCCCCAAGGCCAGGCAAAGGCCAGGCAAAGGCCCAGGTACCGAGTCATCCCCCATCCCCTGGGCTAGTCATCTCTCCTGGCGTCACGAACAGGATAGCGTGCCCGCTGCAACGACGGAGTGTTATGCCCGTTGCCACCGGGTACTGTGCGCCTTTATTGAAGTGAACTGTATATTTGAATGTGGTGAAGATTGCCGCCATTGCTGGGCCGCCGAGCGAGAAGAAGGGCATAATCGCGGGAAACTGAGGGGCGTACCTGTAAAAGAGCGCAAAGCCCCGGACACGCCCCACGCCTCGACGTCAAACCGGGAAGCGCCAGGTCCTGTAAGCAGCGTCGCTGAGCACTTTGACGTAGGATTCAAGCAACGCAAGGTCCTGAAGATGACCGTCACCTGCAGAGTTGCGGCCTACTAGAAGAAAAACTAGAAGGTAGGCCACGGTTAGCTAGGGGGGCGCCAGAATGTCCGATGAACAGCACAACGCCGGAATACCGGCCAACGTCCCTGAAGTTCAACCCGCACCCGACGATGAGCAGGCCGAAGGGGCCGCTCCACAAACAGCGCCTGTAACCCCTGTCATTCCCATAACTCTACCGTATATTCCTGGAGCAAAGTGGCTCTCCCAGTACAACGGCAAACCAGATACCCTGTCTGGATTCAAACGGAAGATATGCGGTATCTTAGACATGTACTCTATGACAGACAAACAAAGAGCCGCCGTTGTATTAGGGCAACTGACTGGTGCTGCGGAACGGGAAGTGGAAACATGGTCGGCCGCAGACCAGGAGTCAGTGTCCAAAATATTTCAAAAGCTACAGACTGTCTTTGAGGATCTTACTGAGGCGGACCTCCGAATGAGGTTCTACAACTGTTCTCAACAGCCGGAGGACAATGTTCGGGACTATGCCTGGCGTCTACAGGGGGCCCTGCGGGCTCTGAAACAGGTTAGTCCAACCAGCATAGAAAATGAGAATAAAATGCTGAAGGACCAGTTTGTCCGGGGACTGAGGTCTCCAAAGGAGAGCAGGACTGTGCGTTGGTGGTCCCTGGATCATCCAGATACCACCTTTGACAATCTTAAGGACATGGCTATAAAAGGACTGCAGCCACTGGAGACAAATGCCATCCAATGTTACCAGGGTGGGTCTACCCCAGTGCCTGCTACACCCACCTTTTCCCCAGTGGCTGCTGAAGCTAAGGTTCCAGCAACGTCCCCTAGAGAGCTGAACAGTCTGCGCTCAGAGGTGCGCCAGTTAAGCAAAACCCTGACCACTGTGCTGAGTGCTCTGCAGCTGCGGACGGAGCCCGAGGAAGGAGGGAAGATCCTGTTAGCTGATAGCCCTGAGGATGTCCCCTGGATGCGAAGGAGGAGGAGGCCAACACCATCCTCTACGAGGACCAGTGACCAGCGCCGTCCACAGAAGGACCCTACCTGCTACCGCTGCCGCAAGACCGGACACACCGCCCAGAATTGTCCTTTAAACGAGAAAACCCTGGGTCTGAGGGCCGACACCCAGGAGTAACCTCCCCAGGCCCATCAGACTGGTACAACAGGTTCGTCGGAGGAACACCTTTCCTGTCCATTGTGCTGGATCCCGACGCACACTCTGCTGGACACAGGATCTCAGGTAACCATCATGCCTGATGTCCTCTACAAGAGGTTCTGGTCCATGGACGATCTACGTCCGCCAGCTCCAAATCTTTCTGTTTATGCCTCAAATGGACTCCCCCTTAGCCTAATCGGGGTTAAGAATGTGACTGTAAAGGTGGGGAGAGTGAAGCTGAAGGACCAGGGGCTAATTGTAGTAGAGACTAATCCTGATGACACCAATCCGTATATGGTACTAGGCACTAACATTGTTGGTAACTGTTTGGGAGAAGTTGTGTTCTTGCTCCAACAGATAGCTGACACTGCCAGACCAAGACAAAGGAGGACACTGCAGAAGGACATCCGGGTCCTGATGTACCAACAGCAAGTAAGGTTAACAGACGGTGAAATCGGTAACGTGCGGGTGACAGACCCCATACCCATTGTCATCCCCCCAATGAGTGAAATGCTTATCTGGTGTAGAGCCGCCATAGGTATTAGAGGACAGAGCTACCAGGCGGTAGTAGAACCCCTTTGCTCCGAGCACAGACCCACGCTCTTATCCGCCAGAGGAGTGGTAGATGTATGCAATGGGAGGGTGCCCGTCCGTCTTCTCGACTGTGGGGAAGATGAGGTCAGATTGCCACGTTATGCCACTGTTGCCAAATTGCATGCTGTAAATAACAACTGCATTCACAAGGCGGAGTCCTTAACTTCACCAGACGAAGTGGAGGATAATGACCCTGCAACCCAGGTGGAGGATTGGTGTCAACAGCTCCATGTTGGGACAGACACCACTCCTACCCATCAGAAACAGGGAGCACACCGGGTGGTTGAAGAATACTCGCAGGTGTTAAGTAAACATCCACTTGACTTCGGGAGGGTTAAGGGGGTTCAACATCATATCGCCACAGGTGACCATCCCCCAATCAAAGAACGTTACAGGCCTATACCACCAGCACACTACCAGAAGGCTAAGGAAATGTTGCACGACATGAGAAAGGCAGGGGTAATAAGGGATAGTTGTAGTCCCTGGGCAGCTCCCCTAGTGCTAGTTAGGAAAAAGGACGGGAGCATGAGAATGTGTGTAGATTACCGACAAGTAAATCGCATTACACATAAGGATGCATACCCTTTACCATGCATAGAGGAGTCCCTAGCTGCCTTAAAGTCTGCAAATTACTTTTCCACCCTCGACCTCACTAGTGGGTACTGGCAAGTAGCTGTGGCTGAGGAGAATCGGGAGAAGACGGCCTTTACTACCCTGATGGGACTCTGCGAGTTCAACAGTATGCCGCTTGGACTCTGCAATGGCCCCGGAACGTTCCAGAGATTGATGGAGTGCTGCCTGGGACACCGCAACTTTGAGACTGTGTTACTTTACCTGGACGATGTAATAGTGTACTCCAGAACGTACAAGGACCACTTGAAACACCTAGCAGAGGTATTTGAGTCACTGTCCCGGTACGGGATGAAGTTGAAGCCCTCAAAGTGCCACCTGCTCAAGAGAAAGGTACAGTACCTGGGGCACATTGTCAGTCCGGAACGGGTAGCACCAGATCCGGAGAAGGTCACTGACATCCAGAAGTGGCCGGAGCCGAAGAAGGAGGTGCGTCAGTTCTTGGGACTAGTAGGATACTACCGGAGGTTTGTAAAAGACTACACCAAGAAAGCAGCTCCTCTGCAAGACCTCCTGGTAGGACAGTCCCCCAAAGGCAGAAATCCCGCATTCCACTGGGGTAAGGAGCAAGCCGAGTCGTTTCAGGAGATGAAGGAGATCCGGACAGGTGATGAGATCCTAGCCTACCCTGACTACAGCCAACCGTTCCTGCTGTATACTGATGCCAGCAACGAGGGACTGGGAGCTGTCTTAAGTCAGAAGCAGAATGGCCAAGAGAAAGTGATCGCATATGCAAGCAGGAAGCTCCGCCCGACTGAGAGGAACCCAGAGAACTATAGCAGCTTTAAGTTGGAGTTCCTGGCCCTGGTCTGGGACATCACTGAAAGGTTCAAGCACTATCTAGCCTTCAGTAAGTTCACAGCCTTCACTGATAACAACCCCTTGACCCATCTTGAAACAGCTAAGCTAGGAGCACTGGAACAACGATGGATGGCGCGGCTGTCGAATTACCAATTCACAATTAAATACCGGGCGGGCCACAAGAATGCTAACGCCGATGCCCTGTCTAGGATGCCTCACCAGTCAGACACAGAAGAAGAAGTGGATGACCTGGAAGAGATTGAGCTACCAGCCTTTCACCGGAATGGGATGATCCACAATCAACGAGCCTCCAGGAGGCAGCGTGGAAAGACGTTAAACCCCCTGCCTCACCACAGCTGGAAAGAGACCCAGGACAGTGACCCGGTTGTCAGTCGCATCAAGGAGCTGATAACCCAAGAAGGTGCCTCCCTGGAGAAGGAAGCATCTCTCCAAGCAAAGCAGCTGAGGAACGAGAGAAGCCGGCTGTTTATTTACGGTGAGAAGCTGTGCCGGAGGAACGTCAATCCAAAAACCCATGAGATGGTATGGCAGATAGTGGTCCCTAAGACAGACATCCAAATGGTATTAGAAGCGTACCACGATCAGACGGGGCACTTTGGCTGGAAAAAGCTAGAGACCCTGCTGAAGTGTCGATTCTACTGGGTAGGAATGCGCAGCTCCATTGAGAGGTGGTGCCGGGACTGTGGACCCTGTGGCCTAAGAAGAAAAGACTACAGCAGCCAGAAGGCACCCCTGCAACCCATCAAGATGACTCGACCCCTGGAGATCGTGGCCCTGGACCATGTCAAGCTGTCCCCCAGCAGGTCAGGATGCTCTTATGCTCTGACCATGGTGGATCACTACTCGCGTTTCCTGGTGGTCGCCCCCGTCAAAGATCTGACGGCAGAGGCAGCAGCAAAGACGTTCCAAGCGTATTTCTGTAGACCCCATGGTTATCCTGAGCAGGTGCTGACGGACCAAGGCCCGGCCTTTGAGGCTGAGTTGTTCAATTAGTTCTGCCATCTCTACAGGTGTAAGAAGATAAGAACTACACCTTACCACCCTTAAACCAACGGTCTCTGCAAAAAGATAAATAACATCATCATCGACCTGCTAAAGACCATACCACTTGAGGAGAGAAACCAGTGGCCAGACCTACTGCCTGATCTAGTAGATCTGTATAATCATATACCAGTAAGTTCCACCAATTGCACTCCGGCATATCTCAAGCGGGCAAAGCCAGGAAAGCTGCCCATGGATCTGGAGCTTGGTGTTGTTGAGCCTGAAGCTGATATGACCACTGAGGACTGGGACACGACCAGACAAGAGCAGTACAGAAGAGTACAAGCCTGTGTCGAGGACAGTCTCACTCGGGTGAAAGAAAAGCAGGAGGCGCACTACAACAAAAACGCGCCTGCAGAACCCTTCATGCCTGGTGAAACAGTATTGAAAAGGAAAAGACGAAACCACAAACTTGATGACCAGTGGGAAAAAGAACACTACACTGTGTTACCGTCAAGATTTGATAATAAGAAGACCTGCATAATTAGTCGAGATGGAGGAAGAACGTCTACAACAGTGTCTAGGGACCACCTAAAGTTGTGCCCAGACCTACTAAAACCACAAGAAGAAGTGCCTCTCACAATCCCGGAAGAACCTGAAGAAGCAGTGATACACACTGACCTAGGAGATTTCCCGGCAGATTGGCCTCAAATAGGAGGTGCAGTAATCATTCCAGCACTCCAATTCTATGAACAGCCAGAAAACCCACCACAGCAAGTTGAACCTGTAAGTGCTGCAGAAGAGCCAGCTCAAGAAGTATCCCCGGACGAAGGATCCCCGGTAGGAGCAGAGCAAGAAGGCCCAGCCAATGGTGAACTTGCCAGTCCAAGAGAGAGGCTAAGGCAGTTTTACAACTTGGTCACACGTAGAACTGGTAGGGTAACTGACAATACAGACTCTGTTACCACACAAACCACCGCACTACACAGATCAACACGTAGCACGCGAGGCCAACCCCCTGCCAGATATAAGCAGTAAAATAGCTAAACTTCTGACAAGTGTAGATAGTTACCCCTGGGGTATTAAGATTGTAATGTACAGTATTAATTGTGTATTTTCATGCATATGTATATTAAATTGTGCTTTACCTTATTAATTCCTTTATTATTTACCTAAGAACTTCGTGGCTGAGGACTATGTGCAGCCCAAAAACTGCTTTTTGTATATATTTGCGCTCCCTGGAGTGCCCCTTTAGGTGACCTCAGAAGAAAAACCTGTCTGGAGTGGCTCTCTTGGAGGTCCAACTCGGGATCTTCATGCCCTGCAGCCACCCCAGGGCCTACGTTGAGGGTTTGGTGCAGGTCCCTCAAACCACCAAGTACTCTACCCTGTGAGATGGACATCCTGTCTGGGAACCTCACCATAAGAGACTTTAATTCTGAGGACGCTATGTATTTGTTTATACTGTTATGCAACGTTTAAGCTTGGTGCCTCCCATAAAGGGAAGATTGTTCCTGTTTCCTATTGTTGTTGTTTTAAAATGTACTTCAGCCCAGGTGTGCTGAGCTTTGCTAGGGGGGAATGTGACGCCCAGCTGAGCTTGGTATCACAGATCTTGGAAGAGTGCATTGATGGATTCCTCCACAAGAGGCCCCCATAAACATTCACACATCTCCACCTTCCACCTCTGACCACCAGAGGGAGCCCGTTAGGGATATAAAGAGGAAAGGTGGAGCCAGGCAGTGCAGTCTGGAGTCGAAAGAGAGCCAAGTCTGTTGAGAGAGTTCCTGCAGTAGAGAAGCCTGAGAGAGGTCAGTCTGCAGTGGAGTAGAGTCCAGACTCAGTTGTAGCTCAGAATAGTGAGCTTTAGGTGTGCCGGCGCCATAAGATCGGTGAAGCGCGGCAAGCTGCCGTTGGTGTGTATAGCCTAGTGAGGGTCCGAGTAGACCGAAGGCGAGTGGAGAGTTAGTACATAGGGGGCAGAGGAGCTCAACCAGCTCACCCCGAAGAATTTACCGAACACCGGGTCCGAAGCTTACCGGGATCTCTATGACCCAGTAAGGCATAACTGGAATCCCTGGAGAACTACAAGTCCCAGGATCGCTAAAGTGCTGATACGTAACAGAGCCAGGAGACACATAGGCCCCGTAAGCCGGGTGATTAATTATTATGCTTTGTTGTTTGCAATATCTACAAAAAAATAATAAGAATAAAAAAATAGTTTGTGTATAGTTATACCTGTACATAAGTATTGGGACACGTCAACATTCCCACTAGAGGAGCTCCAACTATTCTCTAAAGGTTTTTCCAAGATTTTGGAAGTGTCTGTGTGAATTCCAGCCCATTTATTCCGAACATTTGTGAGGTCAGACATTGATGTGGGAGGAGAAGACCGGGCTCACAATCTCCGTTCTAGTTCATCCCAAAGGTGTTCAATAAGGTTGAGGTCAGAGCACTGTGTGGCAGGTTATGTTCTTTCACACCAGTCTTCCCCAACCATGCCTTTATGGACCTTGCTTTGAGCACTGGGTACAGTCAGGCTGTGTGCCCACTATGCGGGTTTTTAAGCGTTTCCGCAGCAGCAATTCTGCTGCAGAAACACTTAAAAAACGCTTGGTAGAAGGCCTGCCATGTTCCCCAATGATAATCCGCATGTGCTGTGCACATGCTGCGGAAATTTCCGCTGCGGATTATCATTGCTGAAAAATCCGCAGCACTACCAATTATTTTGCGGAAGTGCGGCGTTTTCACCGCCATTGACTAGCATTAGAACGCATAATATCCGCATGACTACATGTGCACATGCGGAATCCATGCGTTTCAATGTGCGGATGGTACCCAGGTTTGGAGAAGAGGAGACTCTCCTCCGGACCCGGGTATCATAGTACCTGTAAAAAAAAGAATAAAATAAAAAATATACATTACACTTACCTTCTGATGGCCCCCGGTGTCCTTAGCAATGCATCTCAGCTTGCCGGCAGCTCGTGATGGTCTGATAAGGACCTGCCATGATGTCATTTAATCATGTGATGGGTCACGCGACCGCTGACGTCGGCAGGTCCTTTAGTCTACCGCGAGCTGCCGGCAAGCCAGGACGCATCGGATAAAGACATCGGGTGCCATCAGAAGGTAAGTATATATTTATTTTTTTATTTTTTACCATTCTTTCGGTCACACTATATAAATCCATGCCAGTTGCATGGATTTATATAGTGTGACCAAGTTGTCAAGCACTTTCCAAGTGATGCTAAAATCGCTTGGAAAGCGCTTGAAAACCCGCATGTGGAAATGCATGTGAAGAACGCTTCATTTCCGCATGTCCCTGGCAGGAAAAACGCATGTAAAATCCGCATGTACAATCCGCATGTACAATCCGCATGCGTTTTTTCTGTCAGGGAGATGCAGAAACGCTCAGGAAAAAATCCGGAGCATTTTTGCATCGTGGGCACATAGCCTCATGGGAAACAGAAAAGAAACTCCCCAAACTGCTCCCACAAAGTTGAAAGTTGCAATTGTCCAAAATATCTTTTCCACTGACCCAGACCCTACCCCATTCAATTTTTGATGATGTAAGGCTTGCATGCAGCTGCTGGGCCATAGAAACCCTTGACATGAAGTGAAGCTCATTGGGCACAGTTTTGTGCTGATGTTAATGACGCACCCCCTGGGCCGTGGGGTACCCGGAGCCGGACCTGTAGATGCTGGGGGTTGTAGTCACCGTGGCGGTGACCCGGTCCGTGACCCAGGTGGTCAATCTAAGGATAGTTTATGTATATCTGTTATGTATAGTCCGACTACGCCACCTGTGGAATGCGGTTATTGGGAACCGCCGCTGTGGAGCAGTCCGCTGAAGCTGGTGGTATGTGCAGCAAGGTGATGTAACTCCCCACAGGAAGAGTGGAGCTTCAGGGCAGCGTGTATGGATGATGGTGGTGGTAGTGCAAGATATCAGAAATGACAACACGGAGTCTTTGCAGTGCAGTCCCAGGGTCTTTACTGTTGGCAATTATATGGGCCCCAACGGGAGTACAGGCTAGTGATGAGGGCCTGATCAGTCTGGGAACAATCCTAGAGTCCTCCTGGCCAGGTGAAGTTGTAGGCCTGCCATTCTGACTAGACTCTTTGGCTATCCCGCTTATAGTCGTGTTGTAGCCCACGTCCCTGAGTGTAACGTGCTGAACTCACCCATATGGCTGGCGACTCGGACCTTGTGTATTCCTCGCTCCTCTGTGGCGGTTCTGGTCCTTTCGTGTGGCTGAGCCTCCAGGCTTCTGTTGGGCCAGGAGACCTGCAATCTCCTGCCCTGCGGTATCTGCTGCTGGGTATGCAATCCCCACAGCCTCGGACTCCGGTGTCCGGTCCTCTGTGGATACTATCCAGGACGAGCTAACTCCAGCTCCAGTCCCTGGCTCTTTTCTCCTTCGTGTCCTACTTGACTCCACACACTGTACTCTAGACTCAGACTGTGACTCAGACCAACTAACCCCGCCTGCAGATCCAGTTATATAGGGCAGGATCCTCCCCTTTCTGGTGTGGGGCAGGAGGTGTTGCATGTAATGTGTTCCTGACCAGGAAACTCCTGTTTTGCTCCCAGACATGGTATTACTACCACTGTGGCAACCAGACCCTCTGGGGTGCCACATTAATACCAGAGGAGTTTGGAGTTATGGAGTTAGAAGAGCGTTACTGACTTTTCTGCCCTCTGCCTCTAAGCACTCGGTGACCCTGCTCTGTATCATTACGTGGTCTCCACTTTGTGGCTGAGTTGTTGCAGTTCCTTCCACTTTTCAATAATCCCACTCAGAGTTGATTGCAGTATATTTCGGAGTGAAGAAATTTCAAAAACTGATGTGTTATAACATTGGGAACCTATAAGAAAACCGCACTGGTATCAGTAAGCTTTCTAGAACGAGCCATTCTTCATTCTTTTACTAATGTTAGTAAAGGCAGACGGCACAGCGAAGGGTGGGCATTATACACTAGGGGCAATGGGACTGAAAGAAAAACCTGAATCCAATGATTAAGACTTGTGTCCCAATACCTTAACCCCTATAGTCTATATATGTTGTAGGCAAGCAGCTGGCAGAATCCTGGATTGGAGGGGTGTATCACCATGGTGGCAAGCCTCAAGGATATGAGACCTGGTAAGCAATTAGGAAAGGGAAAATTGCTTTCCTAATTGCTTACTTGTAATTTGGTGGTGTTCACCTTTGTGAGTACTGTCTGATGAGATCAGACAATACTTTGACTATATGAGACCTGGTAAGCAGGCTCCACGACTAATAGGTGCTGAGACGGATAATAGGGCCAGTATGGGAATGACTAGATAAGATGGGCGGGACTAGTCATTCCCACCCATATAAAAAGGGCAGCAAAGCTCCTCATAACTGCCCGGGAGCAGAGGTGGAAACACCTTTGATACTTGTGTCTGAGAGTGAAGGTGAAAAGACCCAAGCCCGTAGCTTCTATGGGACTGTTTATTGCTATTTTATACCTTTTTGCTGGAGAAAAGACTTTTACTTTGTGTTGGAAGTTTATGGACTCAATAAACCTTCCTGTTTGCACAAGAAACAGCGTGTCTGTGTGAATGCTGCTGACTGTGAAATCTCCGATTCCCTACAATGTATACAAACATCATTCAAAACTTTAAACAAGATCATCTTGTAAAATCAATAAGTGAGGTGAGGTTGTGGCAATCTATGCTTTATTTTCACGAGAGAGAGGATCTCAACAAAAGCAATAGAGTTCTTTCTCATAATTAGAGGTGTATTCCAGCCTTATGATATTGATTATCAATATCGAGGTTATCAATATCAGATCGTTGTGCACACCCAGCACCCTCAACGATCAGCTGTTTGCAGCTTTTATGGCAGCTGAATATAAATCTGATCTCACTGCAGAGCTGTGTGTGATTATAACTAACATAGTACAGTAGAGCTGAGCTTTGTCTTATTACAAACACATTTGCAGCTGCAGCTCTTCTCTCACAGTGCTGTCAGCCCCGCTGTACTGTCCTTCCCCCACACTGGCTGCCTGTGAGATGGAAGCTGAAGCATTATGAGAGGACAACTGCAGCTGAAAATGTGTTTGTAATGAGACAAAGTTCAACTCTGCTGTACTATGTTAGCTATAACCACACACAGCTCTGCAGTGAGACCAGGAGAGCAGACTGCCAGTAATTACATCTCTAACACTGGTAATGGCCCCTTTTATTTATAATAAGCTCTGGAGGCAGATTCTCGGCGAGATATGTGTCCGGTCCATGGATCTTAACAGCTCATTTACAAACAAGAAAAACCTGGATTTCTGTGGAATAAAGCAATGGATTGCAGATATCAAGGTGTAATTTTATTCAGCTTCCAATAACTTACATGTCCATATAGACGACTTGCAAGGGTTGATCCTAGTGACAAATTCCCTTTGATAGGAATAGAGCTATGCTGCCATTTCCTGCATGGCGGACGGCTAAGTGCACAGATTTGCAGGAAAATATCAAGGAACCTTCATTTTTAAAAAAAAAGAGGGGGTTGCAGACATCAGGACCCCCAGCAATCATTATGATAGCTGCATGGCATAACATTAGAAAGCAGGAATACCCCTTTCACAATGATATACATATGAAATATCACTCATATACTATACCCAATAGTTTGCAGCCACTTGGCACTTATTAGTTTTGTTGCATTTCCACAAGCTCAGCTATAATCACGTTTTTCAGTGTTGATAATTCACAAATAGATTACCCGGTAATGATTCTTTAACCTTTGCCTTCTGACACCCCCTACAGTCACACCGTCTCCTTTCCCTCCTACCGCAGTAATACACTAATCTATACACTCTAGCGCTTGCTAATTGCCGAGCGTTTTTTTATTCCTTCTTGCAATGTAAACACGGTGAGGTTAAATGTTATGTTTTTTACAAGCATATCCTGCTGTCAATATCAATTAGCGTTAAATACAATACATTCATTCCTGAAACCCAGCGTGAGGAATACACTTCACAAGGTTTTGTTAAGTCCTCAAAATAAGCCTTCACATTTGCAATTAACTTGAGGAAAGGCCTCGCTCTTTCCAGCATTGATTTTCTAGCCTAATAACACAACTGCTTGAAAATAACGTTAAATCAACAAGAAAGAGTGGACTGTTCTTTACCAAACTTGATTATCACCGCAGGAGCCATTACTGTGGCCCAGAACCCCACAAATGCAACTTTGTGTGTGCAGAACTAAAATTACATTATTTCTACAGGGAATGTAACAATGTAGCATCTATTAAATCAGGTAAAATAGCCGGACTAATGAAAATCCCCCGATGCAGCCATATGTATGCACATTTGGGAATGTAATGTAGCATGATGCAGCAAAACATATTTCCTTCTGCATTTTTATCCATAGCGTTGGATCAACAAGAAGTATCTAAAGGGGCAATCTGGTTCCAACGACACCATCCTCCTTAGGGCAGGGCCGTATTTACATTTAGGCACTCGTGGTCCGTTGCCTAGGGCGGCAGATCGCAGGGGGCGGCGCCAGGGGAGAGTTTTTTTTTATTTTTTATTATTATTATTTTTTTTACTTCCCTCCCCCAGACTCCATATGAAAACCGGAGTCTTTGTGGGGTAGGGGGAGTGTCGCCGGAGCAGAGCGCGGTGCAGGCATTGCATTGCCGCCCGCATGTGCCTCGACGCTGAGAGCGCTCCTGTCGCCGGGTCAGACAGGAAGCTGCTGGGAGCTGTACGGAACCCGCACTTCCGGGTTCCGTACAGCCCTGTTCCTTCCTGTCCCGCGGTGGCTCCCAAGTGCTGCTGCTGCGGTGGTGGCGGCGGTGAGACGGATCCGGAGGACAGGGAGCTGGCGGAGGTGCAGTGGGTGGAGGTGCAACCGGCGCCCCCGCACTCTGCTGCAGCTGCCGCCGGAGATCCTGGTGGAGATCTTCTCCTGCCTGCCCGGCACCGAGCTGCCGCCGCTCGCCCTGGTGTGCGAGCTGTCATGGTCAGTGGCGTACCGCAGGCCACGCGACTGCTATGGGGCCCGTAAGCCGGGGGGGCCCGATAGCAGTCGCCCCCCTTCTGCAACCCCTGCTCCGCTGTTTGATTGCCACCGCCACTGTGCTCAGACATGGCCATGCTCTGTGCGGCTGTGTCTGGTAGTAATGACGGCAGGGGAGACAGCGCCTTTAATTGCGCTTGTGTCGCCCCTGCCGCGTCATTACTACCAGACACAGCCGCACAGCACGCGGCCATGTCTGAAAACAGTGTCGGCGGGCGGCGTCAATCAAACAGCGGAGCGGGGGGTGCAGGAGGGGGACCCAGATGGAGGGGGGGCCCTGTTTAAGGGAGGCCCCGATGGAGGGGAGGCCCTGTTTAAGGGAGGCCCCGATGGAGGGGGGGCCCTGTTTAAGGGGGGCCCTGTTGAAGGGAGGCCCTGATGGAGGGGGGGCCCTGTTGAAGGGAGGCCCCGATGGAGGGGGGGCCCTGTTGAAGGGAGGCCCCGATGGAGGGGGGGCCCTGTTGAAGGGAGGCACCGATGGAGGGGGGGTCCCTGTTGAAGAGAGACCCTGTGGGGTCCCTGTTGAAGGGAGACCCTGTGTAGGGTCCTTGATGAAAGGAGACCCCGTGGGGGTCCTTGATGAAAGGCCTGGGGGGGTTCCTTGATGAAGGGAAGCCCGGGGGGCGGGGGTCCTTGATGAAGGGAGGCCCGGGGGGCGGGGGTCCTTGATGAAGGGGGGCCCCGGGGGGCCCTTGATGAAGGGAGGCCCCATGGGGTCCCTGTTCAAGGAAGATCCCGTGGGGGGCCTTGATGAAAGGAGGCCTCGAGGGGGGGGCCCTGATGAAGTGTTGGCAATTAAGCAGCACCGGCAGAGCAGAGGGTGCAGGAGGGGGGCCCCGATTAAGAGCCGGCAATCAAACACCACCGGAGGTCATCCCTGTGGACATGCTGGGGGAGCGGTGTGGGCCCCGACGGCGAGTGGGCCCCTCTGATGGTCCAGAGCCTGCCTGTGATGGCCATCAGACATGCCGGCGGCCCTGCACAGCTGGACCGGACACAGGACAAGGGGCAGGTAAGTGAGGCTTGCCACCAGATTCCCCAGTCCCCATATTAAATATATTTCTAATGTGTATTGTGTGTATGTCAGTGTGTATGACTGTGTATGTATATATATACAGTACAGAGCAAAAGTTTGGACACACCTTCTCATTTAAACATTTTTCTGTATTTTCATGACTATGAAAATTGTACATTCACACTGAAGGCATCAAAACTATGAATTAACATATGTGGAATTATACACTTAACAAAAAAGTGTGAAACAACTGAAAATATGTCTTATATTCTAGGTTCTTCAAAGTAGCCACCTTTTGCTTTGATGACTGCTTTGCACACTCTTGGCATTCTCTTGATGAGCTTCAAGAGGTAGTCACCAGAAATGGTTTTCACTTCACAGGTGTGCCCTGTCAGGTTTAATAAGTGGGATTTCTTGCCTTATAAATGGGGTTGGGACCATCAGTTGTGTTGTGCAGAAGTCTGGTGGATACACAGCTGATAGTCCTACTGAATAGACTGTTAGAATTTGTATTATGGAAAGAAAAAAACAGCTAAGTAAAGAAAAAGGAGTGGCCATCATTACTTTAAGAAATGAAGGTCAGTCAGTCCAAAAAATTGGGAAAACTTTGAAAGTGTCCCCAAGTGCAGTTGCAAAAACCATCAAGCGCTACAAAGAAACTGGCTCACATGAGGACCGCACCAGGAAAGGAAGACCAAGAGTCACCTCTGCTTCTGAGGATAAGTTTATCCGAGTCACCAGCCTCAGAAATTGCAGGTTAACAGCAGCTCAGATTAGAGACCAGGTCAATGCCACACAGAGTTCTAGCAGCAGACACATCTCTACAACAACTGTTAAGAAGAGACTTTGTGCAGCAGGCCTTCATGGTAAAATAGCTGCTAGGAAACCACTGCTAAGGACAGGCAACAAGCAGAAGAGACTTGTTTGGGCTAAAGAACACAAGGAATGGACATTAGACCAGTGGAAATCTGTGCTTTGGTCTGATGAGTCCAAATTTGAGATCTTTGGTTCCAACCACCGTGTCTTTGTGCGACGCAGAAAAGGTGAACGGATGGACTCTACATGCCTGGTTCCCACCGTGAAGCATGGAGGAGGAGGTGTGATGGTGTGGGGGTGCTTTGCTGGTGACACTGTTGGGCATTTATTCAAAATTGAAGGCATACTGAACCAGCATGGCTACCACAGCATCTTGAAGCGGTATGTTATTCCATCCGGTTTGCGTTTAGTTGGACCATCATTTATTTTTCAACAGGACAATGACCCCAAACACACCTCCAGGCTGTGTAAGGGGTATTTGACCAAGAAGAAGAGTGATGGGGTGCTACGCCAGATGACCTGGCCTCCACAGTCACCAGACCTGAACCCAATCGAGATGGTTTGGGGTGAGCTGGACCGCAGAGTGAAGGCAAAAGGGCCAACAAGTGCTAAGCATCTCTGGGAACTCCTTCAAGATTGTTGGAAGACCATTTTCGGTGACTACCTCTTGAAGCTCATCAAGAGAATGCCAAGAGTGTGCAAAGCAGTCATCAAAGCAAAAGGTGGCTACTTTGAAGAACCTAGAATATAAGACATATTTTCAGTTGTTTCACACTTTTTTGTTAAGTATATAATTCCACATGTGTTAATTCAAAGTTTTGATGCCTTCAGTGTGAATGTACCATTTTCATAGTCATGAAAATACAGAAAAATGTTTAAATGAGAAGGTGTGTCCAAACTTTTGGTCTGTACTGTATATGTATATATATATATATATACATATATATATATATTTATATTTATGTCTGTTTTATGTGTTTTTAAGAATGTGTTCTAATATGTACGTATGTGTGCATATCTGTGTACCATCTGCATGTCTGCGTGCTGTGTACGTCCATGTTTGCATATGTGAAGGGTGAGGGGGCAGCCTTTGCCCTGTGTTGTATACCTACATTTCTCCGCTGTATTTGTGCATCATGAATGCTGTATGTATTAAAGGGGCCACTGAGATTCTTTCGCCCGGGGCCCACGAAAACCTGGACCCGGCCCTGGTTGAAAGCAATGATGGAGGAGGGAACGTCATGTGACACTCCAGCTCCCATCATTCCTCCTCTGCTTCTGACGCAGTGGGGTGATGATGCTCCACGCTCTGTCAGACAGTGGAGCTGGCAGCTGCTGAGGTGATGACAGAGACGCGCTGCAGAGACTGAAGCAGCCGGGAACGAGGAGCGGTAAGTATGTATTTATTTATTTATTTTTGTAAATCAGTGAGTACTGATAATACTTCAGGACTGGGGCTGCATTTTACCCTATGGTGGGGGCTGCCTTTTTCCCTATGGGGGGCTGCATTATACTGCATGCAGAACCATGGGGAGTTCATTATACTGTGTGGAGGACCATGTGGAGTTCATTATACTGTGTGGAAGACCATGGGGAGTGCATTATACTGTGTGCAGGACCATGGGGAGTGCATTATACTGTGTGGAGGCCCATGGAGTGCATTATACTGTGTGCAGGACCATGGGGAGTGCATTATACTGTGTGGAGGACCATGGGGAATGCATTATACTACGTGGAGGACCATGGGGAGTGCATTATACTGTGTGCAGGACCATAGGGACTGCATTATACTGTGTGCAGGACCATAGGGATTGCATTATACTGTGTGGAGGACCATAGGGACTGCATTATACTGTGTGGAGGACCATGAGGAGTTCATTATACTGTGTGTAGGACCATGGGGAGTGTATTATACTGTGTGCAGGACCATGGCGAGTGCATTATACTGCGTGGAGGACCATGGCGAGTGCGTTATACTGCGTGGAGGACCATGGCGAGTGCATTATACTGCATGGAGGACCATGGCAAGTGCGTTATACTGCGTGGAGGACCATGGCGAGTGCGTTATACTGCGTGGAGGACCATGGCGAGTGCGTTATACTGCGTTGAGGACCATGGCGAGTGCATTATACTGCATGGAGGACCATGGCAAGTGCGTTATACTGCGTGGAGGACCATGGCGAGTGCGTTATACTGCGTGGAGGACCATGGCGAGTGCGTTATACTGCGTGGAGGACCATGGCGAGTGTATTATACTGCGTGGAGGACCATGGCGAGTGCATTATACTGCGTGGAGGACCATGGCGAGTGCATTATACTGCGTGGAGGACCATGGCGAGTGCATTATACTGCGTGGAGGACCATGGCGAGTGCATTATACTGCGTGGAGGACCATGGCGAGTGCATTATACTGCGTGGATGAACATGGCGAGTGCATTATACTCAGTGGAGTGTGGAGAGGTGTGGGGGCCATTATACTGTATGTAGGCCCACTATACTGTATGTAGGCCCACTATACTGCATGGAAGGGGGTCACAGTTGGGGGATTATACTGTGTTGGGGTCACCATACTTTGCCCTGGGAGTTGAGGTGGGGTACAGTAGGCAGGGCTGTGGAGTCAGTAAGCCAAACCTCCGACTCCACAATTTCCATGACACAGACTCCAAGTGCGACTCCCTCATACATGGCTCATGTTTAAGTGATAAATTTACTGTAGCACAGATTCATCTCCGCTAAAAGTCTAGACTCTTAGATCAGGAATAGGACAGACATTTATAGGACATTTCATAACTTTCCCAAATTCTTATGAAAAAAATATTCCCCACAAACTGCATTGAACTACTGTACCCAATTTATTAATTGCTGTGCAAAGGCTGGAAAGTTGTGAGATCTGCTCTTCTGTGCCCCCAACAATTATTTACATTTTTCTTTTGGGTGGGGGGGCCCAATTAGAACTTCTGCTATGGGGCCCCATGATTCCTATGTACGCTCCTGGTCATGGTGGTACATGGCGGTACACTGTGCACAGCATAGAGCTGAGGACATGGTGGTACACAGTCTCCCGCCGCCTTAAAATCGGTCCGTTTCTCATCCAGGAGAGTCGGATGAGTGTCATCGGTTTTTTGGTCTGTTTGGCATGCAACTGCTATGCAAGTGTCCGACATTTTTCTCAGATCACATCCGAGTGCTGTCCGTGTTCAATCTGTTTTTTTGTCAGCAGCTATTACTGTATAATCATTTACAGGAACATTTTACAGTGTTCCCTGGTATTGTGACATAATATTAGGAATAATATTTTTTGCATTTATATTACCCTATGAACTCTACAGCACTTTACCGACATAATCAACACTGTTCCCATTGGGGTTCACAATGTAAACATCCTATCAGTATGTCTCTGTAGTGTGGTTGGAAACCCATGCAAACACTTGGAGAATAAACTTGCACATAAACCAATTAAAATCATTAAAAGATTATTATTTTTTCTATTTATCTCAAGGTAGCCTGTCTGCAGGATTTTACCCCTACAAACCTTTTATATGTGCTACCTGGAATGTGGGGGGAGAAGCTGCAAGGATGGGGGAGAAGCTACATGAAACTTGGGCCGCGACAGGGGGGAAGATTGTCTGCGATTGGGGGGTTCAGAGGGGGAGGGGATTGTACGCAACGGGGCCGCGACGGGGGAGGGCTGCGACGGGGGGGGGCGCCACCGCTGACAGTGTCTAGGGCAGCAGGAACTCCAAATATGGCCCTGCCTTAGGGCGCAGTCAGATGACTGTATAAATTGGACGGAGATCGGACTGCAATGCTTGGACTGGATGGCGGCTCTCCCGACCTGAGAGTGACATCTTCATGTATTTCTATGCAGATGTCACACTTATTGAGCATCCTATAACTGCCAATACACATTAACAAGCAGTAGGACAAATGCTGGACAGCTACTCCTCTTGACCACACCATACACATGCATGCTTGGTTCAGTCGATCATGCATGTGCTCATAAAGAGGATAGGGGAGTGTGAAGACCCGGGGTCTTCCGTGGGCGTAACGCTACTCAGATGACACAGGGTGAGGGTAAAACAGTGTGGCAATACTTAATTGAACCACAAAGTGGACAATAAACACGTAGAACAGTCCCAGCAAATACCCAAGATGGTACAACATTGCACAGTCTCACCCTTCCGTTGGCCCGCCTGGGATAGAACAGCTGCGACTTTGGAGACTTCCAGGGCCAACTATCTCAACCAGTGGCCCCGCGCTTCTGGCAAGCCCCCACAGAGAGGAGGTAGTGGCAAGCTTAGGAAGCTAGCTTTCCATTGAGGTACAAGACCAGGAGACTCGAGGGTCCAAATCTGGCCTCTCCGAGAGTTTCCATGGGGCCAGACGACCGCCAGTTTCCATGGGGCCAGGTGGGTCCCTCCTGGCAACTCCAAATGCCTCCATGGGTTCTAGGCGACCGGTGGGTTCCTCCTAGCAACCCCAAAACAACATATCCATGGGGCCAAGTGACTTCTTCGTCCTCTCCTGGACTCCCCAAAATGTATCCATGTCTCTCTGATGGTCAATGGATGGAGCAGATCCGAATCTTTCCAGTCAGGGCCAGGTACCCTTAGGCTAGAATGTAGAATACAAATCCGTTGTCTCTTTGGATAATGCCATGCAATCCATGAAGGATGTCTCTCATTCTCCTTCATTCTCCTTCCAAAGTCCTTCTGAATCTCTGTCCCAAGTCTGACTCTATCTCTAGCACTACAGACATCCCTGTTTATATTTACATCTGTGTGAGGTCATCAGGCACAGGTAAGAAGTAAAGGTGCAGGGTTCGAACATCCACAGCTCATTCCCCAAGATTGACTGGCAAACACCCTACAATGGTATTTAACATATCTCACCAGGTCTAAGGGCTTTGAACATCCACTTTATCAGGAGCATCATAACAGTTCTTATGATTACAGAACTGGAATGGAGAAACAAAGAAATCCCTGTCACCCCTTCTGATTATGGGGTCAAGGCTTCAAACTATCAGCCTCCTAATAATTAGCTTAAAGGGGTTGTACACTACTATTTAAAATATGCCAAAGCGTTCTTATGATGAAAAGCAACTTCTTTATAATTACCTCCCTCTGCCTTTTCTGCCTGTGAGCGGCGCTATTGCGGGCCGCTCACAGGCAGCACGTGACACGCCGCTAACGTCCCGTTTATTGAGGCGTAACACAGTGCTGGGGTCCCTGCGGTGGCTGCTGGGTTGTGGGCGGGGTTATCCCACCACGTCACACCCAGCATCCACGGCACGCTTTCCCAATGAATGGGGAGAGGCAGAGCGCGGGGTGGATGCTGGGTATGACGCGCGGGGATAACACCGCCCACAACCCAGAAGCCACCGTGGAACGCGGAAGAGAGAGACCCCCGGCTGCAGCCTGGACTTTTCGTGACATCAGCAGATGTCAGAGCTGGTTGCAGCCGGGGGTCATGTGATGCCTGTGAGCGGCCAGTGATAGCGCCGCTCACAGGCAGAAAAGGCAGAGGGAGGTAATTACAAAGAAGCTGCTTTTCATCATAAAAACGCTTTGGCATATTTTAAATAGTAGTGGACAACCCCTTTAATATTCTGAATCCTGATACAAACTTTTGCCTATACAGTATCACCAAATCAGATACAGTAGATAGTGTCAAAAAAAAGGAAATGTGCTAGATACCTTGGGATATAGTACTAAAAATAATAGAAAACATATGAGTTGGGCTGGCTGGGTTACTATACTTTGTTCTTTTTGATTTCATAGGTTCTCTTTTTAATGGATCCATTATGAATACAATGGATCTGTATTGTAAAGGAACTATATTGACTTATAATAAGTCTATCAGCAGAACAGAAGTTATATTCTGCCCGCCAGAGGCAATGGAAATGATGATGCCAATATTAACAGAGACTTACGAAAAAAGAATAGTGTATAACAGCACCAGCGTCCCTGCACGATCCCACCGCCTCCTCCCGGCAGGGACACCGACACGCTCACCCACGCACCCGTGCTACTCCGGTCCCCGCTGATTCTGTTTCCTCTCAGGACCTGCGCACAGCAAGCAGGTCTTCTGGGAGTGTACTTAGGGCATGCGCGCTCCCCGCTTCTTAAAGGGGCAACGCACACATTTCTGAAAATGTCCCCAGCCAATTGCTGGGAGACATCAGGTATTTAGGGCACCCTTCCCTTTTGGGAGGTGCCTGAGAAACATTGCTACTTCGTTGTAAGGTCCCTGTATCTGTGCTCCCTAAATCTGATCCTGTCCATCCTGTCTAAACTTGGTCCTGTCCATCCTGCTGAACCTATTCCTGTACCCATTCTGCCTATACCTACTCCTGATTCGCCAAGTCCACACCCTTACCGGTACCATCCCCTGGCCAGTCTGAACCAGCACCTGTGATCCTGCACCTGAGTCCGCTCTGTGTTCCTGAACCAATCCTGTCCGTGTCTGATCCAGTATCCATTCTGTCTACCAGCAGGGAAGTCCTATTCTGAACCTGCTCTAGTAACCAGCCGTACAGCATCCATTCCTCCTGCTAACCAGTTCCTGGCCGGTCCGACTCTCCGAGGCCATGGCTGCTTTCCTGGCCCTTTGGGGGTCAGCGGCTGTGGCTCCGGGGTCTGTCCTGGAGTGGTACATGGCATCCACCTGCGGCCAAGTCTAACCACACCATCAGGGGCTCTAGTGAAGAACCAGGCGGTCACTTAGATATGCCCCTCCAGGCTCTCCCGGGTCCGTAGCGCAGTGGTTCCACAACCACCAGCGTGATATATGGAGCAGGACTAGTGGCATAGTGTAAGTTGCCAGCAGCTTGAGCAAAGCATGACTTTTGTGTCCCCTAACTCGTAGACCATCAACACTCCCTGATTCTCTCCCACTAGTCCAGTATTGAGCCCTTTATTCCCCAAACATATATATCACATTTAAAAAAAATACTCCTGTAATTATAATAAGGCTACGTACACATTTCTGTATATTTCGTTTGTCTGCTCTGTTTAAAGCAACCAATGAAATTTATGCGCAAAAGTCTCCATTTCCATCATTTATGCAACCGGAAGTTCTATTTGAAAGACTTTTCTGTTCTAAGAACTGACAGAAAACAGAACCTAGATGAACCCCATAATAATTAAGTGAGGCCCCTCTGCTTCTATTTGCATTATTAATGCAATGCATCCTTTTGCACATAAAATATATTTGTCTGTTCTTTTAAATGGAGCAGAGAAACAGAATGCATGGAAATGTGAAATTAGCCTTATGCTAGTATATACATTATTATTATACTGATTGCTTTGTCATCCGTATTGCTGTGCTCTGAATAGGTCCTGCCCTGTGTAGGGGGCAGACTGCCTTATTCTGATTAAAGCTAGTGCTTGCTGGTTCCGGGCACTCACGGCCGCCGTGCGCTGCTAGTAGATGTGGTGCTTGCTGGCCACTCAGTGAAGTTTCCCTAGTGATATCCTGCCATCCCAGATGATAATGACCATGGGAGGGGGGCCTGAAATGTTGCACATCTATGACTTGGCACCCAGGGTAACTGCCTCCTCGCTCCTCCTTCACACTCTGCCACTGGGCCGGACAGGCAACAATGATTTTTATTTTTCATAAGCTGTGTTTTCGCCTGAAGAATGCTTTCTCTAAATATGTTTGTAAAGATGTGCAGTTGTGGATTTTAATAATCACCTAGGCAGGTTATCGATGCAATTTATATTTATTCCTTCCGACCACGGTGAACAGCAATACCAGGTAAATGTCCAACAGGCAATTCTCTTAGTCCTTGAGTTTCCAACCTGGGATCAGTAGTGCCCCGTACCAGGTGATACCCACTGCCCCGTACCAGGTGATACCCACTGTCCCGTACCAGGTGATACCCACTGTCCCCCAACTTTTGGTTGGCCCACCGCTTTTTGTATCTCCCGCCAGTATATTGGCAGTCACAGCATATGTCCTTCGGATGATGGATATCACGACCGCAGCCCGTGATTTCACCCAGCTCTCCGTCCGACTAGCAATGAATCTTCTCTTTCTCCTGCACAGGGTTCAGCCCCCTGAATCGGCAGAAGAGCTCACCCCTCCCTCCCCCAGCTAATTGTGCCTTAGTGGAGATATTTGAACCCATCCACTGGGTTTGCATGGGAGACTACCTGTAGTGACGGAGAGAACAATAGCCCAAGGTCTCGGAGATATGGTCAGCGAATGGAATAGATACCAGAGGTTGAACTGATGAGCAAACAAATCACTAACAAAACACAGCAAGCAAATTTCTAACAAAATACAAAAATAAGATCGATGAAAATGGGTGCTCAGTGCTGGAAAAGTGTTTAGTAAGTGGCCAGGTCCTCACACTCCTCCCCCACTTTTTCAGCACAGACACGAATGTAAGAGGTCTCGCCTTTATGAGAACAAAATTTTGTATCATCCAGTTTCCCCAAAGCATATTCCATGTCGCCCTTGTGAATATACTCCACAGTCCCCATTCCACTCTGGTATACATCAGTATAATAGACATCTCCAGCTTTTCTCATATGGTCTTTCAGATCCTGCCAACTTCCCGATGGGGGAAGCCCTGAGACGAGAACTCTGTATTTAGTTAGCTGGTTCAGGGGTCTGGCCCTTCTGGGGATCCTCCATATCCCCCCCCTGATCCCCGGTTTGTCCTGGGAAACTCCCCACGTGCCCACTGAGAACCAAACTTGGATCCATTGCGACCAACCCCAGAGTGCTGACACCCAGTTAGGAGGATGGTCACTTGGCGGCCTGGTAAAGGGAGCTCTGGGAGGACAGTATCTGGGCTGAAGAGGGTGATGGTAGATCCAGTGTCCCGAAGTCCCTGGGCCTCCTCCCTGATGTAATTTACCTCCCCCAGAATACGTTCCTTCATTGTGACAGTCATTGCATTTTGTGTATCACTCACCGCTGACATGTTGATATTGCTCCTTTCCCTATTGACTGATGCAGTGTGAACCGGTCCTTGGCTTCCGGTTACGACATTGGCTCAGTGGCACACCAATCCTGCTCCCAGATTGGTTCCCAGCAACATATCAACTGGTAGGTGCCGCACTACTCCTACAGCCACCATTCCATGACTGTGACCCCAGTCTAAATGTAGTCGGGCCCTCCGAATGTTCAAAGTTTCTCCTCCAGCTATATTGACTAACATACGGCTGCTGGGGACAATACATTGGTCCGGTACTAAATGGTCTTTTATCAATGTGACAGAGGCTCCGGAGTCACAGAGTCCCACAGCCTCCACGCCCTCTATCCAGACCGGCTGCAGATGCTGGTTAATAGACTCTGAGGTGTCCCATCTAGTCCGGGACACTTCTCCTTGTACCACATATGCCTCTTCTTCTTCCGGTCGGGGTAGTGGGATCCTCTCTCTCTCAGCATTCCAGCCCTATTGCAGCACAGTGTTCACTTGTTGGGGACGTGGATGATGTGAGCTAGAACGTTCCCGGCATTCCCTGGCAAAGTGTCCCATGCGTCCACAGTTATGGCAACTTAACCCTCGTCGCCCTGACGTGGGCAGTACTTGGGGGCTTGGGAAACCTCCCCCTCTTTGTGAAGTACAAAATCCCCGCAGTGCCTCCTCTCGGTGGTCCATGGGTCTCACTGGCCTCCGTGTAAGCCCTGGTTCTCGACTCACTGGGGCTGTACTTCCACGTTGCCTGGGTCGATTGGCAGACCAATCATCAGCCAATCTGGCAGCCTCATCCAGGCTGAGTGGTTTTCTATCTGCCACCCATTCTTTTAAATTACCTGGGAGCTTTGACATAAATTGTTCCAGCATGATTTTGTCCATTACATGTTCTGTTTCCCGAGCCCTCAGTCCTTCCATCCACCGAGTGCATGCCGTCCGTAGCGTGTTGGCAAACTCCCGATGTGTGTGTGCAGTGGGCTTGTCAGTCTCCCGAAACTTCCTCCGGTAGGTTTCCGGCGTGACGGCATACCTCTCTAGCAATGCACTGCGAATGGTAGAGTAACATCTCTGATCCACCGAAGACAAGTTATTAAAAGCTTCTCTTGCTTTTCCTGTCAGGTTAAAAATCTGGGCCAGTCACGGACTGACACCTCATGCAGCAGGCAGAGGTTCTCAAATAACCGGAGATGTTCATCAATATCTGAGGTGTCATCATTAAACTGTGGTATATCTTGGTACCTTAAATATGTAGACCCCTCTCTCCTGTTATCCATTGTCCTCTGCACTGGGGCAGGTGGGGGTATCGCTACATGCACACCCAGATATTTGCTTAGCACTGCCGCCCGCTCTGTCTCCGTGGACTGCTCTCCTAGCAGCCACCTCAACTCAGTTGGTTGATCCACTGCCATCTGGATGACAGTCCTGGGCTGTGGTCCCTCCAGGGAGATGCCCTCCTCCACGTCTGAACTGACCTCTTCCTGTGGCTGTTCACGGTCCCAATCATCCAAGCGTTGTATTAGGGTCACACGGTTATCCTCTGGCAACCACTCTAGCTCTCTCCCAGAGCAAAGAGTTCTCAGCTCCTCCTTTTTGAGCCTTTTGTAGATGGAGTCTGTCATCTCTTCTGCCAAGTCACCGCTCAGTAACCTTCCCTGGTATGCTGTCCAGAGATAGGTGATCCCTCCGCTGCCACCACTTGTAAAGATGTGCGGTTGTGGATTTTAATAATCACCTAGGTAGGTTATCGATGCAATTTATTTTTATTCCTTCCGACCACGGTGAACAGCAATTCCAGGTAAATGTCCAACAGGTAATTCTCTTAGTCCTTGAGTTTCCAACCTGGGATCAGTAGTTCCACTGCCCCATACCAGGTGATACCCACTGTCCCGTACCAGGTGATACCCACTGTCCCCCAACTTTTGGTTGGCCCACAGCTTTTTGTATCTCCCGCCAGTATTTTGGCAGTCACAGCATATGCTCCTTCGGATGATGGATATCACGACCGCAGCCCGTGATTTCACCCAGCTCTCCGTCCGACTAGCAATGAATCTTCTCTTTCTCCTGCACAGGGTTCAGCCCCCTGAATCGGCAGAAGAGCTCACCCCTCCCTCCCCCAGCTAATTGTGCCTTAGTGGGGATATTTTCTCAGGTGGAACCCATCCCCTGGGTTTGCATGTGAGACTACCTGTGGTGACGGGGAGAACAATGGCCCAAGGTCTCGGAGATATGGTCAGTGAATGGAATGGATACCTGAGATTGAACTGATGAGCAAACAAATCACTAACAAAACACAGCAAGCAAATTTCTAACAAAATACAAAAATAAGATCGATGAAAATGGGTGCTCATTGCTGGAAAAGTATTTAGTAAGTGGCCAGGTCCTCACAATGTTAATTAGTCAAAAGACAAGATAAAAACTCTGGGGCCGATATATCAAAGTGTTTGCATCAGAAAACTGGTGTAACACTTTGAATTGTGGATATTTTTTACTTAATTCAGAGTTGCAGAAAAATTTAGCAACTTTTGGCGATTTCACTATATTTTTTAAGCAGAGCCACCAAAAGGGGTGGTTCTGGGGAGGATCCAGAGTGGGACGGGGCTTGGTTATGCTCACCCGACAAATTCATAGAAAATGGCGACGTTTCTTATGCCAGAAATGTTACTCCACTCATTGACTGTTACGATACTGGCGTAGTACTGCTGGAAGCCAGTGGCTGAAGGAGCGCAAGCAGGAACAGCAGCGGTAGTAAAAGTTCTTGGAGATAGCAAGTACTTGTAGGAAACAATCCATAGATGAATAGAACAGGCTGGCTATGAATGTTCAAGAGCTGGAGACTGAAACTAGGCTAACAGCTAGACACAATATTCAAGCAATAAGTGACAGATCTATGCGGCTTTAAGTAGGCCCAAACAGGAAACAAGATGGATTCCATAAATTCAGAATCCGCCATCTTGGTAAAGAGAAATTGCAGCACAATATTAAAGAGAACAATAGCAGCCACTAGTGGTAAAACTGTAGAACGGCAACAGAAATCCTGGCGTTACTCCCCATTTCAACAGCGGCCTCCGGACGATGCTTAGCTTAGTTTATGTGGGTACTTTTGGTGACACTTTTTAAGCACTTGAGGAGCACTGAGATTTTTTACAGATTCCCAGGAGTTATCTTCAGGGCCGTACCCTTGCCACTTTATTAAGTACTGCAACTTGTTTCTGAATATTCTGGAATTCAGGACCTTTTCAACTGTGTAATGTTCTTGCCCATCCACTTTAATAGGATCAGGAGGAGGTAGACGACGCCCTGGAAAAGGACTTGGAATAAATGGCTTTAGTAAGTAGACATGGAACACTGGATGTATCTTCATTGTTCTGGGAAGTTGAGCGCGAAAAGCTACTGAGCTAAATTGTCCAATTGTTTTAAATGGACCAATACATTTTTGGCCCAGTTTTGGCGAGGGTATATAGAGTTTCAAATTGTTGGTGGAAAGCCATACTTCATCACCCTCTTGGAAGCTTGGAGAAGGTCTGCGAGATTTATCTGCTGCTTCCTTATATTTATCCTGGAAAATTCTTAAAGTGTCTTTTAGTATTTCCAGATTCTGTTGCAGGATTGTATTCTGTTGGTGACAGCAGGGATAGGCGTTTCTCTTGGAAAATTGGGAAAGATACTTGGATGGTACCCAGAATTTGCGAAGAATGGTGTTTGTTTGGTCGAAGCATTTTGAAAATTGTTGTATGCAAATACTGCCATAGGAAGCAAATCAACCCAGTCATCCTGGAGATGACAAAAGGAGCATCTGAGATATTGCTCTAAGGTTTGGTTTGTGCTTTCAGTCTGACCATTAGATTAGGGATGGAATTCAGAAGATAATCTGACATCAATGTCCAATGCTGCACAATTTTTTTTCCAGAATCTAGATGTAAATTGTGTTCCACAATCAGAGACAACTTCATCTGGAACCCCATGAAGACTAAACACATTTTGAATTATAAGATTTGCAGTCTCTTTAGCAGATGGTAAACCAGTGCAAGGGACAAAATGTGCTGCTTTGGTGAGTCGGTCCACCACTACTAGGATTGAACTCTTTCCCTTTGAAACTGGCAGTTCCACAAGAAAGTCCGTAGATATAGAGTCCCAAGGACGAGATGGAATTTTCAGAGGCTGCAGTAATCCCATTGGTGATGTGCGGGGAGTTTTATACATGGCACAGGTGCTACAGGAAGATACATATTGTTTGACATTGACATACTTTTGGCAATTGGACCACCAAAAGAAATGATACAGAAATGTTTGTGTTTTTTTAATTCCTTTGTGTCCTGCTAACTTGGAGTCATGGTTTAGTTTTAATACTTTAAGTCTCACAGTTTTGGAACATAGATGAGATGATTATGAGTCCATACTTTATTTTGAAAGGTAAGAGATAGATCATCTGGTGGATGCAAAAGAATTGGGTCTGTCTCGTATGCTTCCCGTATATCTTCCAGCAAGACTTTGTTATGGATCACCCCCAGGAAGTTATGGATCACCCCCAGGAACATTTGGCAGTACTGATAAATTCAAGATTACGATGCTCAGTTAGAACAACAATTTGTTGAGCTGCTCCTTCTAGATGATGTCTCCATTTCTTGAAAAGAGCAATGATAGCTAAGAGCTCTTTGTTCCCCGCATCATATTTCTTTTCTGACATGGTCAAACTTGTGGAGAAATAAGCACCAGGATGTAGCAAATCTTTTGTTCCTGTTCTTTGTAATAGAATAGCCCCTATTGCACCGTCTAAAGTATCCACTTCTACAATAAAGGCATGTTCAGGATTGGGATGAATTAGTATAGGAGCTGTGGTGAACTTCGTCTTCAGGCAAGAAAAAGCATTTTGTGCTTGAGGACACCAAACAAACGATATGCCTTTCTTTGTTAATTCGGTGATTGGTACAATTATACCTGAAAAATTCTTAATGAAACGTCTGTAAAAATTGGCAAAGCCCACAAATTGTTGGACTTCTTTCACGTTTTTTGGCGTTGGCCACTCAGTGATAGCTTGAATCTTGCTAGAGTCCATTTTCAATCCTTGAGTAGAGATTTTATAGGCCAAGAACTGGATCTGTTTGATGAAACTCACATTTTTCCAGCTTAATATAAAGATTTTGGGTTCTTATACGCTCTAGCACAGTTTTCACATAATTCTGATGCTCTTCTGCAGAATTAGAAAAGATTAGTATATCATCCAGATAAATGACTACAAATTGATCAAGCAAGTCTCTGAAAATGTCATTAACGAAATACTGAAACGTGACAGGAGCATTGCACAATCCAAACGACATGACTAAGTACTCATAGTGTATAGTGTCCATAACGTGAACTGAATGCCGTTTTCCATTCATCACCTGGTCTAACACGAACAAAGTTGTATGCCCCAAGAAGATCCAGTTTTATGAACAACTTTACATCACAAACACTGTCCAGCAATTCAGGGATCAAAGGCAGAGGGTAACGATTCTTTACAGTAATTTTATTCAATTTTCTGTAATCAACGCAGGGTCTTAAGGACCATCTTTCTTTTTGACAAAAAATATAGGTACACCTGCTGGTGATGAAGATAGACAAATAAACCCTTTAGCTGCATTTTCATCGATGTATTCCTTGAGTGTTTTTAATTCCTGCTCTGCCAGTTGGCAAATGCTTCCAAAGGGTATTGCTGCTCCAGGCAATAGATCAATTGGACAATCATACGGCCAATGAGGAGGGAGATTGTCGGCATTTTTCTTGTCACATACATCAGCAAATTCCTTATACATAGATGATAGTTTAGAAGATTGTTTAGAATCCTCTACAACCTCTTCATTTGGTGAAGCCTGTGGGAAGTGTACAGTAAATGGAAAAGACACTTCTTTGGTTCCCCAATTGATTGTGGGATTTTGAGCCTATAGCCATGGCAACCCCGGGATTATTGGAAAATGTGGACATGAGATTAGTAGGAAGGATAAAACCTCATGGTGATTAGGTTCCATAACTATCTCTAAGGGATCAGTCTCTTGATTCACTGGTCCCGAATTTAGTGGCGATCCGTCAACAGTTTCCATGATAATAGATGAAAGTCTGTTTTGAATTTTTACCCCATGTTCCTTTGCGAAAGAGATGTCCATAAAATTTCTGTTTGCTCCTGAATCAACCATGGCAGATGTGGAAATCCATTGAGAATCAACTTGAAACTTGATAGAAAGGAAATAATGAGAGTCCTTGTTTTCTTTTTTAATGTTGGGTGCAATAGAAGAAATTGAATGGATGACAGCATTCACTGGAGGCACTGTTTCAGACTAGACTGATTCTTCATTGGAAAAGTTGGGATCCGCTACTACTGCCACTGTTTTATGTAGTCGAGAAGGACAATTAATGAGAAAGTGGTCAGTCTTGCCACAATAAAAACACTGATTTTCCCGAAGTCTCCTTTCTTTTCTCTCAGCACTTTCATGTTTTTACAGGCTGTCAACGTACATGGATTCAGACTCAGATATGTGAGGACTCTTTATTTCAAAGTCTCTGGGACTGGTGGTTGAAGCAGGTGGATAACGATTATTGTTGCGGGACCAGTTTAAATTCCACTTTTCCAATCTTCTCTCTGACAATCGGTTGTCTATTAACTACAATGGTGAATGAAGTCATCAAAATTTGTGGGAGCATCTTCCTGGGCTAGTTCATCTGTCCATTCTTAAAAAAAAATATAGTTTTGCAGCATTATTCCATTTGGTATCAATAACCCACCATCAGAATTCTGTGGCGTACTTTGCCATAGAGCATTTACCCAGACATAGCGCCATCAGTGTAGCTGAAGCTGTTGCACAACGGTTAGGGTCATCAAACACCTGGCTCATGGCTGCTAGGAAAACCTCCAGATCATTAAGTCGATCATCATGAGTTTCAATGAGGGGGCTGGCCCAAGCCAAAGTTTTATGTGTCAGTAGCATAATTATACACAGTACTTTTGATTTGTGAGTATGGAAGTGAGCATGGTGAGCACCAAAGTACAATGTGCACTGATTGATGAATTCACTAAATTTGTCACGGTCTCCACCAAACCGGAAAGGTGGCAGTGGAAGGGTGGGTGGAGGGGCCGTAGCAATATGTTGATTTTGTAACTGAAGTATCTGTTCAGTCTGCAGTGTAATCTTATTGCTTTGATCTCACACAATATTCTGTAGATTCTGTATAGCTTGTCCAAAAATTTGAACGTTTGCATATCTGCATAGATGTTGGTAAGCAAACAGTTCATCTTAGTTACAGGCACCTCCAATTTTCCTCCCTCGGCAGTGTCCATGATGAAGGCTTGAGTACCTGTTACGATACTGGCGCAGTACTGTTGTAAACCAGTGGCCGAAGGAGCACAAGCAGGAACAGCAAGCGGTAGTAAAAGTTCTTGGAGATAGCAAGGACTTGTAGGAAATAATCCGTAGATGAATAGAACAGTCTGGGTAAGAATGTTCAAGAGCTGGAGACTGAAACTAGGCTAACTGCAACACAATATTAAAGTGAACAATAACGGCCACAAGTGGACAAACTGTAGAAGAGCAACAGAAATCCTGACATTGACTGGAGTAACATTTCCAGCGAGGTGCACACCACTGATGAGATGAGATGCCCCAAATTCATTAAATGGCTCGCACCTCTTAATGAATATGCGGCATCCTATTCCTGCATGCTCCTCATCACGTAACTTACCAGTGCTATTTTATAGGACTGGCTGTCGTCTCTGGCCTCCAAGTTCAAAGAGTAGGGATACAATAGGACAATCAAACCTCAGAAAATAATATTTAAATCAAATCCTGAAACCTTTCTGCTGCTGGTTATAGTGGTTAATGTCTATTCCTTGCTTTATTTCATGCTTAAATTTCTATCCTCTGCATCTTTGATGACTTGGTCTGACTCCATTATACATAACACAGATTATTCAAAGGGTGTTTAATTGGATGCAGCGTAATAGCTTTTCAGCATCTGATTGGCGTGGGTAAAACTCTGCACTTCCCATAGCCACAAACACAAGAGCTGGGCTGTATTGGGTGCAGCATTCAACAATTTGAAAGGCTCTAAAGTTTCCCATTGTCATGCTGGCTTACTGCCACTTGTACCCAGTCAGCCGGTGGACTCCTGCTTCCCACTCTCCTCCTGCGTTTCTGTTGTGGTCACAAGGCCACTGACATCTTTCTCTGGCTTAGATCTTTGCTGTTTCCTAATTATTGCCAGTCTGCACCCTGGTCTATCTTCCCCAATCAATTCCCAGGTGACCTGGGATACTCAAGGGAATTTCCATCTACGTTACTTGCCTGGGCAATAAGGTTCAGTAGTTTATGTCTGTGCAAAAGATGTTCTTCAGTGTTGTCTTCTAGTTACTGATCTGGATTGTACAGACTCTTGTCCGCGCATGTCCCTTCCTTCAATGTCGAATCTATTCTGCCTGTCCCGACCATCAGCTAGTCTTCTCTACTGAGTGAACTTCCCGACCTTCTCCTTGACCACCATATTTTTAGAATTCCGCCTGCCCTGACCTTGGCTTGTCTGAATATGCTTGATGGAACTCGTCTTGGCCTTATATTTTAGATTTAACTACCTCTCAGATATTGCTAGCGGAAACTTTCAAAAAGTATGTATATGCCCAGTTTATTTACGTTCTTTTAGAGGAGAAACTGAGCGTAAACTCTCCAAATCCTTCTCAGAAACTCAAAACACCTTCAAAAACTTAGTTTCTACTAATTTTACTCTCTAAAAACTCAGCAAATTGACTCAGGGGTGCGATTCATCAAGACCGGTGATTTTTGCAGTGGACACCCCTGATTCATTAAGATGCTCGTGCCTCTTAATGAATAAGGCCCCTCACCACAAATCTTACTCCAGCCTCTGGAATAAGATTTGTGGCATAGTGATAGTCGCCGCTCGTCAAGAATTTGATGAGCGGGGGTCACCACGCCCCATCCCAGCACTCCCCACTTTGTCGGAGCTGGGGCAAGAATAGTATGAAAATGCCAGAAGTAGCATTTTTTTTAAAGCTTTTTTAGCCAGATAGACATCTGACGAAAAAGCTTTGATGAATCGCCCCCCACCTCCCAATGTGCACATACCCTAATGTAGTCTCCTGTGAAACCCTGCAGAAAATACCAGATCTCTGTACAGGGGTTAAATATTGAATACCACGGATTCCAGGGTACCCCAAAACTCAATTTACTCAAAGTCTTGTCTGTTGCAGCCCAAGTAGTCCACTATTTTCAGATAGTTCTCTTACACACATATGCAGTATGATAAAAGCCAGTCATGTAGCACAATCTTCAGGTTATATAAGTGGGATTTTATTTGCATTCTAAAACATATATTTCATAAAGAAATATAAAAAATATAAAATATAAAAAAAATAGTTGGGGAAAAGTATGGAATAAACCTCAGCACAAATATCTAAGAGAGGTCTCTGTAGGTTCTTCATAAAATTCTGACATTTAGAACCAGATGTTCCTTCATCTACGTCCTAACCCGGTCAGAAGGGGATATTGCAAAGCTGTTCCCGATTCTCCATGCAAGGGTGAAGATTGACGCTCCTCGGAGAGGCTATTCCAACCACTTATCCAAAGTAAAATCAGTTATACTGGTAAATCCAAGTAACAGGCATAGGCATGACTTATTATATAATATCTATCTTTATAAATGCACTGTACTATCTACCCAGTAGATATAATTAAAAGTTCTTTTCTTCCAAATGAAAACATGACTAAGTAATAAAGTATGACCTTTAAGTAATCCACGTTAAATATCCAAGAAAATGGCAAGCTTGCTGGGGGACAGCAATCATCCTGTGCCCAGTGTTTGTAAGATACCAGTTAATTATTCTTTGTAGCTCACCTTTGGTAGGGTTTGTCATTTAGTAATTATACCCTGAGTGCATATGTAAACGGGAAGAAGATATATAGGTATAATTAAGGATTAGGACAGAAGGAGGGGTCGTTCTATAGTGAGTGCATTGCGAAGAAATAGGGCCAGAGGCCAAGTCTTTTGAGGACATGGCTGCCATGAGTCACATTCTACATCTGTGTCTAAAATAGCAAGAATATTTCCAAACTGGAGGACTCAATGCTGGGTACGTCCTCGTTCCTTCCACAGCTATGTGGGTATGAATAATTTAGTCACAAATAAGAGCCTTTAACTAGAAATATCTCCATGGTTTCTAAGACAAAGAAGCCGGCAAGGGGAGGAGAACTTGGCAATGCGACGATAAAATATTATCTGTCTCTGTCAAAACTATGCAAATATTTAGATAGATGGACCCATCTAAGAACGGCTAGTGTGTTTTACAAGGAAAATTCATCCAAGGAGAGAGATTCAGGAAAACACCCAGTAGATCTGTTATCAGATATATTCTTTTCATGTAATTGAACGAGTTAAACTATCTGATACTCCGTCTTTTTAATCTTTTCCTAAATGGCTTGTCTCCTTTCAGACAACCCCTTTATTCTTAAAGCCCCTTCTACGATCACCTGATTGCTGCTCATGTTCTGGTGCACAGGAGCAGGACAAGCAGCATCTCTCCACCTGGGCTCATGGAGGGTGTCCCAAGGACTTCACTTTGGTGACATCATTATGCTGCAATAGGGCACATATACACGGCTTATCCATAAGGGGAATTCACTTTAATAAATCTTATAATACAGCACTACAGAAATCTATAGGTCTATGCTATACTGCTACATGCCTGTATGACTCCAGCACCGGTCCGCGCATCTCCTCTCTCTGATGGCCGTCTCTCTCTGCTCTTGTGCGTCAGGTTACCATGGTAATCCGAAGCGCACATCTGATGTCATCTCCCTGGACCTTTTAAGGTCCAATCAGGCAGCTACTATTAAGGTAGTGGTACATGCTGATTCTACGTGGATTCTTGGAGCAGAACCACTTGCATAACCTAGCTCTACTATTGTCTGGCTCATAAATCCATTGCCATCCATACTCTTGGCTCTATTTCATCAAGTTGCCTGTAGGCCGTCTCAGTTCTGCAGTTCTAAGGTGCTATTGTGACACCCCAGGGGTCTGGTTGCCACAGTGATAGAGATATTACGTCTGAGAGCAGGTGGGAGGTCCTTTGGTCAGGGATCCTGTGCATGCCACACCTCCTGCCCAGTCTTGGGAGGGGAAGGACTTCCCCTATATAAACCCGGGGCTGAGGCAGGGTGAGTGAGAAAGAAGACAGAACAAGAGTAGAGAAGAGAAGCAGCATAGCAAGAAACATCAGGAGCTCTGTGGGGAGCAGTGTTACAACGAGTCAGGGGCTGGCAGCTGCAGAGCTCGCCCTGACTGAGAGGATTTCTTACCGGACCCGGAGTCCGAGGCTGTGGGGACTAACTCCTACCCAGCAGCAGAAACCGTCCGGCAGAGGATTTCAGGTCCTCTGGCCCAGAAGCCCGAAGGCACGGTCACACGCGTGGGACCAGCACCGCCATCGTGGAGCGGAAGCCATTAGAAGGCCCCGAGTCACCGGCCATACGGGTGAGCACCACACGGTACACTCAGGGACGTGGGCTACTTATTCCCGCCTCTAGCAAGGTAGCCAGAAGAGTACAGTTAGTTGGGAAGGCCTACAACTCCGCCTGGCCAGGGGAGATCCCATCTGCTCAAGGACTGACCAGGCCCCTATCACTAGCAAGTACTCCGGGAGGGTCTATCTTTGTCACCAGTAAAGACCCTGAACTACACCGCACCGTCTCTGAGTGGTTCCTGCTACCCCCATCATCCACGTCGGCTGCCCTGAGGCCATACCCCTCCCGTTGGGGGTTATACCATCCACGCTGCACCATCCTTCCACCGGCCTCAGCGGTCTGCCCTGCAGCGGCAGCTCCAGAGCTGCATTCAACGGGTGGCGTAGTCACCAACCATCTACTGCTAGTACATCGCCGCTCAGTTTGACTCCCTGGGCACGGACCGGGTCGCCGCCACGAGACTACAACCCTCAAGAGATCCGGCTCCGGGTAAGCTCCCGTGTGCGCAACACAGCGCGACACAGGCCCAGGGGCGCGTCACTATCCATACATTTAGCTCTGCTACATCAAGGTGCCGGTATACCATCTCTGCTGCACTGTTCCAATTACACTTGTCAGCACACTTAGCTCTGCTGACTCAAGGTACCAGACTGTCTACACAACTCTACTGTTCTTAGGTGCTGTCTACACACTCAGCTCTGCTGTTCCATGGTGCATAACTACATATGACTCGCCCCCTGGGCCGTGGGGTACTCAAAACCGGGTCTTCTGGTGTACGGTGCCGAGGGGGGTAGTAGTCTCCGCGTGGCGGTGACCCGGTCCGTGGCTCAGGGCATTCAAACCAGTGGCAGTTAAATGTCCGACTACGCCACCCGTGGATCGCGGTCAGAGTGAACCGCCACTGCAGGACAGACCGCTGAGGCAGGTGTTGTGGGTGCAGCAGAGAATAGTATAACTCCCCACGGGAGGAGTGTGGCCTCAGGTCAGTGTGTAGATAGGATGGGGGGTGATGGGGGTTGTGGTGCAGGATGTCCCAGTACCGTTAGTGCTGGCGCGGTAAGAAACACGGAGACAAAGTGTTGCAGTCCAGGTTCTTTACTCACAGTTCGTATACTCCAAGCCACTTCTGTAAAGGTAATGGCTGCCCACGTCGTGCCGTGCTCTCCAGGTGAGGGGCTCGGCCAACTCCCAGGTCTCTTTGGAGCGCTTCACAGGACCCCCTTTGTGTGTCCTTTCTCTGGCCTTTCATACCCCACCAGTGACCACGCTTCTGTCCAGCTGCCTCGGGCCTTGGCGGGCAAACGTTGGCCTCCGTTTCCCCGACCCTATGTGGTGCCTTTCTAGCGGGTGTAGCAAGGGGCTGCACCACTTAAAATGTCGCAGCCTCCGGTTCCTAGCTGAGGGTAGTTTCGCGCCTCCACTAGTAATGGATCTGGTACCCTCTCTTGGCCTGACCCCTCCACTCCGGTAGATTCGAACGTTTAGTGGCGACTGGCCGGTCTGCACCCCAGGGGTCCCTTCTTTCCTGTTCCTGGAGCCTCCTCTGCTCCTCTTCCTTCCCTCTCCTCTCCAGGCTCTGGCCTCTAGACTAGGCCCGCCTCTGGAGCAGAGCTCGTGCAGAGCCTCTGCTCCCTGTCACTTCTCCTCAGACTGAGCCTTGAACCCAAGATGGCTCCTCCCTTTTATACTTCCTAACTGTGCACCCAGGAACTACTCTCTCCCTACCATGCACTACAGGGTTCCCCCTTCCTAGGTGTTCCCTCCCCCCATTCCAGCCAGGGACAGGGACTGTCGTGCTCTACCTGAAGCATATCGGTCGCCCTGCCCCCCGGAAATGTGGTGTAATGCATGCAGGTATCGGGGTCCTGATCCACACTCCATCCTTACCTGGAAGTGGGATATCACACCTCTGGGTGAGGTGCAATACCTCTGTAGCAACCGAACCCTCGGGGTGCTACACATACATTGCCATCCTATCCCAAGGTGCTGTCCCCACACTCAGCTTTGGTATACCAAGGTACCTGTCCACATCTTCTGCTTCAGTGACCCATGGCTCATCCAGTATGTAGTGAGCTGGCCGGCTCTGGCTGTTCTGTGATAATTGATATAGAGCCTGTTACAGAAGTGATTACACAGGATGATGTTGCCACCTTGTGGCCAGAGGTTGCACCTGCGCAGGGTGTGATGACAGAGAAAAAGACTGAGCCTCCTGTGTCCCGCCCTAGAGAGTCACGTGACCAAAGTGGGAAGCAGGAAAAAGCGCGCGAAGAGTCTGCTGTGGTCTGTGAAAAGAGCCAGGACGGTGTGCAGGCCCTCGTGTGTGGCGCAGGAGAGACTCTCAACGTGATTTCTTCTATCTAACACCATATCCTCGGAGCCTTCCCCAGCTTCTGCACTGCTGAAGGATACAGCTATTACACTCCCTGCTACTGGAGTGTGGACTACATAAGGGGACCCACCAGAGCTTCTATCCGGATCAGAGAGACTGTAAGCGGGACCTCTGGCGAGAGGCCGAAGTATCCCTTCCTTTCTTTCCGCGAATTCTGCTGTTCCTGTTTTTTTTTCCGGCTGGGATGCCCTCCTGCAAAGACAGACAGGCCTGCGACGGGGGACACATCCTTCTGGAGTAAAGGACTGGTAACGTGTGAGTAGGGACAGTGAGGGTCAGCTTATCAGTACACGTTATTACTGTGCATATTTACGGTTGTCATTTATTGTTTTTCTTTGCTGTGTTAAAAATGTATACGAGTAAAGATACGGTTATCAAGATAGAGTCTGTGTGTGGGGATCTTGCTGGGCCAGATCATAGATACCAATGCGCGGCCTTGCCCGCGGTCACTTCACAGTATATTCAGCTATGATGTTCAATGTGTCATCCAACCTCACCATATTTCTCTGCATCAATGCCTCCAGTCCGTGCTACTCACCCTGACCTACTGATTAGTGAATCAACATCAGGTGAACCAAAACAGTAGTTGTTCTGCCCTTTAAAGGCTGTTGTCCATGACCTGATCTGTGAGGCAACCACCAGATCCATAGACAATGAATGGAGAGGTGGCTGTGTGTGTGCATGGCTCCTAACTCTCTACATTTACTTCTATGGGAGTTACAGAAACAGTAGTAAAGCTGACAGATCTGTCATACACCGGGCACAAGCTATGTCTATAGACCACCAGTGACTTGTAGCGGAGTGTATTCAGCTCCGGTCAAGTTTTATATAATTTGACAGGACAGGAACAATAGCTGTCCCCACAAAATTTGCAAAAGAGGCAAATCAGACATAAGAAGGTTTCCAGCTCCAGGCAGATTTTTTACCTGGAGCAGGAAACAGTCTTACGTCTGAGCTGCAAAAGTAACCTCCAACCAAGTGAGTTTGTGCCACAATTTAATGATGTCGTGGGAGCCTACTTATCAGGGGAGGCATCAGGGATGCTGTTGTTATTATGAGGTTTGCAGGGCTACTAACAGTAATTCCTGGCCACTGGACTAAGGTCCTGCAAATCTTTTTTGCTCATCTCTAATATCTAATATGTGTATGTAGTATACACAGTACTGTGCAAAGGTTTTAGACAGGAGTGGAAAAAATGCTGCAAAGTAAGAATGATAAAAATAAACTACTAATGTTTCTATTTTTGAAAGCATTTACCAAAATGCAAAGTGAAAGTACAAAATCAATATTTTATGTGACCGCCCTTCGCCTTCAAAACAGCATCACTTCTTCTAGGTACACTTGCACACAGTCTTTGAAGAAACTCAGCAGGAAGGTTATTCTAAACATCTTGGAGAACTAACCACAGATCTTCTGTGGATGTTGGTTTTTTAAACTCCTGTCTTCCTGTCTCTTCAAGGTATCCCACACAGACTTGATGATGTTGAGATCAGGGCTCAGTGGGGGCCAAATCATTGCTTCCATGAGGGTAGCGAATTGTTGGTCGGGGCTCAATTCACTAAACTAACCTACAAGTGCAAACTGAACCTTATTTATGGTTAAAGTTATGTCCACACCTGGCAATCTGTACAGTGGATTGAGCATCAACAAACGACCCCAAATATCTCAGCTTTATTACTACCACTCATATGTTTACTGAACCCCTAGATAGGATTTTTGCGGGGAGAGGTAGGTCTGGTAGCAGTCTATTTTCCTACAGGCTACTTTGGATGTTTTTTATATTGAAGTTATATTTTTGCCTGTAATTCTTCCATGAAGACCATTTTTGCCCAGATTTCTCTAAACAGTAGATGGGTGTAGCTGGGTCCCACTGATGTTCTCAGTTCTGAGCTGATGGCACTGCTGGGCATCTTCCGATTTCAAAAGCAAGTAAGCATAATGTGTCTTTCATCTGCTGCACCAATATCCCTTGGCCAACCACTGCAGCTATGGACCTCAATGTTGTCAATTTATTGGTGTCCTCAACATTCAATACGGGCAGATACTTATCTATCATGTAATACCATCAAAGGGCATCTGATTAGCTCCAAATTTATTCCGCAGCAGGACAATGACCCAAACATACAGGCTCCAGCCAATGTCATTAAGAATTATCTTCAGCATAAAGAAGAACAAGGATTCTTGGAAGTGATGATAGGGCTGAAGAAAAGTATTCAATGTATATGAGGAGATTGCTAATTCGTGAACATATATTCCCTCTAAAACAATAGATTTTATTTAGTTGATTAAAAAACACACCAAAAATCCCGTGTATTAAAGTACAGTGTTGTCTTATCAGACGACAGAAAAGCTCCCAAAAAAAGGATATGATGGCATTAACAAGCCCTAATATGCCACTAATTAAATCCTGCCTAGCGTGGAGGTTGGCACCCTAATATTGCGTATTTGGCGCCCCCACTCAGCAGCGGCTGTCCCTATCTCTCCCTGTTAGTCCCTATCAGGTGATCTAAACAAGGTATAAAGGTGACTGCCTAATCTAATACAAATAGCTCCTATCTCTAATCAAAGTATACAGGAGATACTGATAAACATTTTTACAAAAAGAAAGTTGATAGACTTATCTTATATCATATTTGCACCTCAACGCGTTTCCCCAACTGTATCTGGTTCATCAGGAGGCAGATGTACAGTACAGACCAAAAGTTTGGACACACCTTCTCATTTAAAGATTTTTCTGTATTTTCATGACTTTGAAAATTGTACATTCACACTGAAGGCATCAAAACTATGAATTAACACATATGGAATTATATACTTAACAAAAAAGTGTGAAACAACTGAAAATAAGTCTTATAGTCTAGGTTCTTCAAAGTAGCCACCTTTTGCTTTGATGACTGCTTTGCACACTCTTGGCATTCTCTTGATGAGCTTCAAGAGGTACTCACCGGAAATGGTTTTCACTTCACAGGTGTGCCCTGTCAGGTTTAATAAGTGGGATTTCTTGCCTTATAAATGGGGTTGGGACCATCAGTTGTGTTGTGCAGAAGTCAGGTGGATACACAGCTGATAGTCCTACTGAATAGACTGTTAGAATTTGTATTATGGCAAGAAAAAAGCAGCTAAGTAAAGAAAAACGAGTGGCCATCATTACTTTAAGAAATGAAGGTCAGTCAGTCCGAAAAATCGGGCAAACTTTGAAAGTGTCCCCAAGTGCAGTTGCAAAAACCATCAAGTGCTACAAAGAAACTGACTCACATGAGGAAAGGATGACCAAGAGTCACCTCTGCTTCTGAGGATAAGTTTATCCGAGTCACCAGCCTCAGAAATCGCAGGTTAACAGCAGCTCAGATTAGAGACCAGGTCAATGCCACACAGAGTTCTAGCAGCAGACACATCTCTTCAACAACTGTTAAGAGGAGACTTTGTGCAGCAGGCCTTCATGGTAAAATAGCTGCTAGGAAACCTATGCTAAGGACAGGCAACTAGCAGAAGAGACTTGTTTGGGCTAAAGAACACAAGAAATGGACATTAGACCAGTGGAAATCTGTGCTTTGGTCTGATGAGTCCAAATTTGAGATCTTTGGTTCCAACCACCATGTCTTTGTGCAACACAGAAAAGGTGAACGGATGGACTCTACATGCCTGGTTCCCACCGTGAAGCATGGAGGAGGAGGTGTGATGGTGTGGGGGTGCTTTGCTGGTGACACTGTTGGGGATTTATTCAAAATTGAAGGCATACTGAACCAGCATGGCTACCACAGCATCTCGCAGCGGCATGCTATTCCATCCGGTTTGCGTTTAGTTGGACCATCATTTATTTTTCATCAGGACAATGACCCCAAACACACCTCCAGGCTGTGTAAGGGCTATTTGACCAAGAAGGAGAGTGATGGGGTGCTACGCCAGATGACCTGGCCTCCACAGTCATCAGACCTGAACCCAATCGAGATGGCTTGGGGTGAGCTGGACCGCAGAGTGACGGCAAAAGGGCCAACAAGTGCTAAGCATCTCTGGGAACTCCTTCAAGATTGTTGGAAGACCATTTCCGGTGACTACCTCTTGAAGCTCATCAAGAGAATGCCAAGAGTGTGCAAAGCAGTCATCAAAGCAAAAGGTGTCTACTATGAAGAACCTAGAATATAAGACATGTTTTCAGTTGTTTCACACTTTTTTGTTAAGTATATGATTCCACATGTGTTAATTCATAGTTTTGATGCCTTCAGTGTGAATGTACAATTTTCATAGTCATGAAAATACAGAAAAATCTTTAAATGAGAAGGTGTGTCCAAACTTTTGGTCTGTACTGTAGTTGTTATAGATTTATAAAAAATGGAGCTGCATGATGAAAGCTGCTGCAGGATGGCTGGCTCTAAGAGCTATGTCAAAGGCCAGGTTTAAATATCCCCCTTGATAATAGGTTAAGCATTTCCCTACACCCCTCAGGGAGAGCCTATCTATATATCAATGGGCTCCCCTGTCCCCAGGAGGTGAAGTGCGCATGTCCTGTGTGTGAGCACTAGAGGTTCTGCTTTCACTGCGTGGAAGCCGGCGTGCCTTGCCGGAAGTGATGAATGCGCTCCACGCTGGAGCGCAGGAGGCTACCGCCCTCCCATATAGCGTGCGTTCCAGTGTGAAGAGCACGCCAGTGAGGCTGCGCAGATGATAAAGAATGTGGTAAGCCGGAGGAGGGGATCCTTCCGCCGGTTTGACAATATGTGCGCTCCAGTCCGGGGCGCAATGGTGCGGTAGCAAAGCCGCACATGGAGGCAATGGCACACATGTATATCATGCGTTTCACAGTGGAGCACAGACAGACAGAGGGAGGATATAAACAGTCTCCCAAGGTCTTACTGGACAAATAGACATAAATATTAATGTAAAGAAATACGTAATCCAACATAATACTTGATTTTATGCAGAAAATCTATTTCCTCTTATCCAGTGTAGCTATGGATCTATTCGCATTTAGTTATCCTTAAGGTCCGTGTTCGCATGATAAGGTGACCAAGATACTGTACACATTATCATATACAGTATTATAATGTACTGCGTTCCTTGTTATAAAAGGAAGTACTGGGGAATAGATGTATGGAAAAAAGGGGGGGGAAGAATTGGGGGAGAAAAAAAGAGGTGAGAGAGTTATTTCTATAAGCTAGAATAAACACAACGCTAAGTTAAGTGTTTTTTGATACGTGTGCAAGGAATACCTAGAGGATAGGTGCCTTTCAGCACACTGATCCACCCCCAGCATTTTCTGTATAGACTGCCATAATAGAGCAACCACATATAAGGTGGAATAAAGGAGAATGGCAACACACAGGGTGATGCTAGCCAGAACAACTGTTAAGGACGGAGAAGGCCAATCAGGAAACCTAATATAAGGGGGAAGGGGGAGGAGGGAAGGTATAAGAGGGACAAAGAGGGGGATCACAGAAAACATGTAAATGACATATGTTCATTAAGCCCCTTCGGGGCTAGGGACTATAACCAGAAGATCCACTCGGATTCTTTTCTTAGGATTGCTCTGTCTAAGTTACCCCCTCTGATTTTAGGTCTAATCACTTCTATTATACAAAAGGATATCTCTCCTGGCCGACCTTTACGCATCTCATTCATATGTCGAGCCACCGGGGTGTCACGTTTATTCCGAATATCCCCCAAATGTTCCCCTACCCTCCTACGAAATTCCCTCATGGTTTTACCCATATAGTCTAAGAGGCAGGCACAGGTGGGGCCTTATAGACCACTCCTGAGGTTTTACAATTCGAGAAGTCTCTTATAGAAAATATTTTTCCGGTCAACGCACTCCCAAAGGTTTAACATGACTCCATCCAACCACAATAACTGCAGTTCCCACAACGAAAATGACCGCATTGTCTTCTATCAAGCCAAGTTGGTATTTGTGGTGTCCTCTGATATAGACTATGCATCAAGCGGTCACCAATTGATCTACCCCTTCTGAAGGTTACGCTTGGAGAGGAGGGAATAAGTCCCTTCAGATTTGGGTCTGCTAGTAGTATGCCCCAGTATTTTCTCAGAACTTGATACACTCTCTGGGACTGGCTATCAAACGTGCCTATAATCCTTGACACCTCCATCCCCTGTTCCCTATTCTTGTTAGTCAAGAGGGAACGCCTATCACTACTGCTTGCATTGGTATATGCCTCCTCCAATACCTGCTGGGGATATCCACGATCATTGAACCTCTGATAAAGATTATCAGCCTGTTCCTTGAAGGCTTTATAGTTAGTACAGTTCCTTCCTTTTTTGGGAGCTTTTTTGTAGTCTGATAAGACAACATTATATTTTAATACACAGGATTTTTGGTGTGTTTTTTAATCAACTAAATAAAATCTATTGTTTTAGAGGGAATATATGTTCACGAAGTGATGATAGGGCCCAACAGAGTTCTGATCTCAACAACATTGTTACGGATCCGGGTGGTGGAACCTCTGTGCTGCAGTGCAAGGAGGGACCAGAGGGGCGTAACTAGGTATCAACTGGGACTGACCAAGGTCGTACGGCGGCTCAATCGACTCCGTGACCAGGGAAGGACCGAGGAGAGGGACCAGGTGCTACTCTGGGCCAGACCATGTATGAGAGCAGGTGACTCCTATGGGTCAGAAGGCAGGGACTGACCGGTATAGCAGATGAGCACGGCAGGCAGGCTGACGGGTGATCCGGGTAGGCGGACTGGCAGACACGACAGGTAACAAGCAGGAGCCTCCAGGTAGGCTGGCGGGTAGGCACGGCAGGTAACAGGCAGGAGCTTCCAGGTAAGCGGGCTGGCAGGCACGGCAGGTAACAGGCAGGTGCTTCCAGTTAAGCAAGCTGGCAGGTACGGCAGGTAACAGGCAGGTGCTTCCAGGTAAGCAGGCGGGCTGGGCCCAGAGACAGACTGGCGGACTGGACTGTAGACAGACTGTCGGGCTGGAGACTAGACAAGCTGGCAGACAGGGCTGGTAGTCAGGCTGGCGGACTGGACTGGTAGTCAGGCTGGCGGACTGGACTGGTAGTCAGGCTGGCGGACTGGACTGGAAGTCAGGCTGGCGGACTAGACTTGTAGTCAGGCTGGTGGGCTAGACTGGTAGTCAGGCTAGCAGCGGGACCTGAGGGCTGAAGCAGAGTTTAACACACAAAGCTACAACCTTGCACGGGCACCTCCATTTTGGAGGAGGTGCCTTTTATATGAGGTCCTCCGGCCATTGGCCGGGGACTCCTTAGGAAGGCGCGCGCGGCCCCTTTAAGAGGGAGGGAGTGCGCGCCCTAAGCACCGTGCCCGGGAAGCTGCGCGCGCCGGCAGCAGCAGAAGCAAGAGCGCCGGAGGACGCCGGGCGGGGAGCGCGGCAGTAAGAGGGACGGCGTCTCTGCCTGGCAGGGGGCAGAGATGCAGATACTACAGTACCCCCCCCCCCCCTTTACGCCCCCCTCTTTTTAAGGCCTGAACTAAATTTTTTAAGGAGAAGCGGGGCGTGGATGTTCTCCCTTGGTTCCCAAGTTCTCTCCTCTGGGCCAAACCCTTTCCAATCCACCAGAAAAAAGGTTTTTCCTCTTACCCTCTTGCTGGCCAGAATGTTCTCTACCTCATAGACGTCCTCAGCGGAGACCGGAGCAAGAGAGGTACCTGGATTGTCGGAAAAAGAATTAAGCACATCTGGTTTGAGGAGAGATACGTGGAAGGAGTTGGGAATCCGTAAGGTGGCCGGGAGTTTTAACTTGTAGGCTACTGGGTTGATTTGCTTGAGGACTTCAAATGGACCGATGAACCGTGGACCCAACTTATAGGAGGGTATTTTGAGACGAACATGTTTGGAGGAGAGCCAAACCTTGTCTCCCGGACGAAATTGAGGCGGATCCAGACGTCTCTTATCAGCATGTTTCTTCATCCGCTCGAAGGATTGAAGAAGTGCGGATCTAGTGTCCTCCCAAATAGTGGAGAATTCGCTGACCAGAGACTCTGCGGCAGGGTTGTCCACTGAAGCGAACACGGGAAACGGAATCCGGGGATGTTGACCGTATACCACAAAGAACGGGGATTTGGAAGAAGCTTCGCTCTCATGGTTGTTATAGGAGAACTCGGCCCATGGTAGGAGCTCCAGCCAATCGGAATGGTGAGCGTTGACGAAGTGCCGGAGGAAGCTGGTAAGGATCTGGTTGATACGTTCCACTTGGCCATTGGACTGCGGATGGTAAGCAGAGGAGAAATCCAGGGTGACATCCAGCAGCTTACACGTAGCTCTCCAGAAGTGCGAAGTGAACTGGACCCCCCGATCAGACACAATGTGGAGGGGTAGGCCGTGGAGACAAAAGATGTGATGGATGAAGTCCTTAGCCAGCACAGATGCAGACGGGAGACCAGGCAGAGGGATGAAGTGAGCCATTTTAGAAAAGCGGTCAGCGACGACCCAAATGACCGTACAACCGGCAGAAACAGGGAGATCAGTAATAAAGTCCATAGCAATGTGTTGCCACGGGGCAGCAGGTACGGGAAGAGGCAGGAGACGGCCGACTGGAAAATGTCTGGGAACCTTGTTGCGGGCACAGGAGAAACAGGCCGTGACGAAGTCTACCACATCCTGGCGCAAGGTAGGCCACCAGTAATGCCGGGTAATGAGCAGGAAGGTCTTCTTCTGGCCAGCATGGCCGGCTAGTTTGGATGAATGGCCCCAGTGAAGGACCTTCTTATGATTCGGAACCGCTACAAACGTCTTACAGGGTGGGAGACGAGACAGGTCCAAGGGGGCCACATTCATCACTTTGGAGGAATCGATGATATGCTTAGGCTCCTCCTCTTGATCGGAAGACAGGAAGGATCGGGACAAGGTGTCGGCTTTAACGTTCCTGTCCACCGGGTGGTAATGTAGGGTAAAGTTTAAGCGGGCGAAGAACAAAGACCACCTGGCCTGACATTGAGTCTTTGGGCATTCTGTAGATATGCCAGGTTTTTGTGGTCAGTATAGATGACCACCGGGTGCAGAGTCCCCTCGAGCAGGTAACGCCACTCCTCCAGCGCCAATTTGATGGCTAGCAGTTCTCCGTCTCCTATGAAATAGTTGCGCTCAGACGAGGAGAAGAGCTTGGAGAAGAAGCCGCAGGTTACCATTCTTCCGGACGGAGATTTCTGGGTGAGCACCGCTCCGGCTCCGGAAGAAGAAGCATCAACCTCCAGAAAGAACTGTTTGTTGCTATCCGGACGGTGCAACACTGGGGCAGAAGAGAAGGCTTGTTTTAAGGAGAGGAAGGCCTCCTCCGCTTCGGACGGCCATTCCTTAGGATTTGCTCCCTTTCGGGTGAGCACAGATATGGGAGCAGTCCGGGAAGAAAAATGTGGGATGAAGAGACGGTAATAGTTGGCGAAGCCCAGGAATCGCTGAATCGCCTTCAACCCCTCCGGACGGGGCCACTTTAAGATGGCAGAGACCTTCTCGGGGTCCATATGTAGACCAGTCTTAGAGATAATGTAGCCCAAGAACGGAAGAGAGGTCTGCTCGAAGAGACATTTCAAAAATTTTGCATATAGGTGATTCTGCCTGAGACTAAGCAGGACCTGACGAACATCCCTCCGGTGTGTGGGAAGATCCGGAGAGAAGACCAAGATGTCGTCCAGGTACACCACCACGCAAAAATATAAGAGGTCACGGAAGATGTCGTAAACTAGTTCTTGGAAGACGGCTGCAGCATTACAGAGACCGAAGGGCATCACACAGTATTCATAGTGGCCGTCCCGGGTATTGAATTCCGTCTTCCACTCGTCTCCTTGGCGGATCCGGACCAAGTTATACGCCCCACGAAGATCGAGCTTGGAGAAGATCTTTGCGCCTTTAAGGTGGTCGAACAGCTCAGAGATGAGTGGCAGGGGGTATTTGTTTTTGATAGTAATTTGGTTGAGTCCTCTATAATCGATACAGGGGCGTAGTGAACCGTCTTTCTTTTTTACGAAGAAGAATCCGGCTCCAGCCAGGGAGGTAGATTTCCGGATGAATCCCCTAGCCAGATTTTCTTCGATGTACTCCGACATGGCCTGGGTCTCGGCTAACGACAACGGGTAAATACGCCCACGGGGTGGAGTGGCACCGGGTACCAGGTCGATAGGGCAATCATATAGCCTATGAGGTGGCAGTGTCTCTGCTTCCTTTTTGTCAAAGACATCCGCATAGTAAGGTGTCGGTAGACCAGGTAAATTAGCCGGAGTAGATGGAGGTCGAGCCGGGCAAACCGCAACCAGGCAGGTCTCATGGCAATCCTGCCCCCAAAGGAGCACCTTACCGGATTGCCAATTCAGAACGGGTTCATGTCTCTGTAGCCAGGGTAGACCTAGCAAAAGGGGGTGAGAGAGTCCGGAAAGCACATGGAAGGAGATCCTCTCTGAGTGCAGCATTCCCGCCAGCAAGGTTACGGGCTCTGTGATGAGCAAGATGGTCACCGGAAGGAGTCTTCCATCCACGGAAGTGACTGCCAATGGTTCAGCCAGAGGTTTGGTAGGAATCTGATACTTCTCTACAAGGGACTGGGAAATGAGATTCCCAGCGGCTCCGGAATCCAGATGTGCGGTTTCAAAGAAGCGGTTCTCTCCACAGGAGATAGAGACGGACAAAGTCAAGAACGGAGAGGATTTACTCTTGCCTAGGACAACCTCTAACGAGCGGTCCTAGACACTGGAGTTTCCCGGCTTCACCAGACAGGAACGGATCAGGTGCTCCTTACTACCACAGTAGAAACAGCTCCCCTCGGCTCGGCGTGTTTCTTGGCGAGACTTGACCATCTTGGTCTGGTTGATCTGCATAGGTTCAGGCGAGCGTGCCCGGGGAGTTGCTGGTTAGGAAGCCGGTTTCTGGAAAACAGGAGCAAGACAAGGAAATCTTCTCTCCCGGGTAGTCTCCTTAGCACGTTCTAGGAAACGGATGTCAATCCGGGTAGCTAGTGACACCAGGTCATCTAGGGTGGTAGGAATGTCCCGGCCGGCTAACTCGTCCTTAATCCGACCGGAAAGACCCTCCCAGAAGGTGGACACCAGGGCCTCGTTGTCCCAGTCAAGCTCAGAAGCGAGGGCACGGAACTGTATGGCATACTGGCCCACGGTGAGACTCCATTGGCGAAGACGGAGCAATGAGGAGGCAGTAGAAATCCTTCGTCCAGGTTCATCGAAGACCCTCCGGAAGGCAGTGAGGAAAGCCGGAAGATCGGACACCAGGGAATCCCCTCTCTCCCATAGAGGGTTTAGTCATGCTAATGCTTCCCCGGTGAGGTGAGACATGATGAACGCCACCTTGGCCCGGTCGGAGGGAAACTGGTGTGCCAGAAGTTCAAAGTGCAGCGTGCACTGGTTCAGAAAGCCCCGACATAAGACGGGGTCACCTCCAAAACGAGGAGGCGCAGAAAGTCGGGGTCCTAGGCTGGATGGCGTGGTATTGGTAGGCAGCGGCGCTGCCGGAGTAGGTGTCGCTCGACTCGAGGCGGGCACAGGTGGGACAAACAGCATGTCCAGGCAAGAGTTAACAGACCGCAGGTAGGTCAGGATGGTTTCCTGTTGGGATCTCTGACGAGAAACCTCCTGGTACAGGTCAGCAAACGAAGGGGCCTGGGGGCCACCAGGTTCCATGGCCCGTGCAAACTGTTACGGATCCGGGTGGTGGAACCTCTGTGCTGCGGTGCAAGGAGGGACCAGAGGGGCGTAACTAGGCATCAACTCGGACTGACCAAGGTCGTACGGTGGCTCAATCGACTCCGTGACCAGGGAAGGACCGAGCAGAGGGACCAGATGCTACTCTGGGCCAGACCTTGTTTGATAGCAGGTGACTCCCACGGGTTAGAAGGCAGGGACTGACCGGTATAGCAGATGAGCACGGCAGGCAGGCTGATGGGTGATCCGGGTAGGCGGACTGGCAGACACGACAGGTAACAAGGAGGAGCCTCCAGGTAGGCTGGCTGGTAGGCACGGCAGGTAACAGGCAGGAGCTTCCAGGTAAGCGGGCTGGCAGGCACGGCAGGTAACAGGCAGGTGATTCCAGGTAAGCAGGCGGGCTGGGCCCATAGACAGACTGGCGGACTGGACTGTAGACAGACTGTCGGGCTGGAGAGTAGACAAGCTGGCGGACAGGGCTGGTAGTCAGGCTGGCGGACTGGACTGGTAGTCAGGCTGGCGGACTGGACTGGTAGTCAGGCTGGCGGACTGGACTGGAAGTCAGGCTGGCGGACTGGACTTGTAGTCAGGCTGGCGGGCTGGACTGGTAGTCAGGCTAGCAGCGGGACCTGAGGGCTGAAGCAGAGTTTAACACACAAAGCTACAACCTTGCACGGGCACCTCCATTTTGGAGGAGGTGCCTTTTATATGAGAGGTCCTCCGGCCATTGGCCGGGGACTCCTTAGGACGGCGCGCATGGCCCCTTTAAGAGGGAGGGAGCGTGCGCCCTAAGCACCGTGCCCGGGAAGCTGCGCGCGCCGGCAGCAGCAGAAGCAGGAGCGCCGGAGGGCGCCGGACGGGGAGCGCGGCGGTAAGAGTGACAGCGACTCTGCCTGTCAGGGGGCAGAGACGCCGATACTACAAACATCAAGTCTTTCTGGAATTACATGAAGACACAGAAATATTTACACAAGCTGACATCCACAGAAGATCAGTAGTTAGTTCTCCAAGATGTTTGGAACAACTTTCTAGCCGAGTTCCTTCAACAAATGTGTGTAAGTGTACCTAGAACAATTGATGGAGGCAAAGGGCGGTCACAGCCAATATTAATTTGATTTATCTTTTGTTCATTCACTTTGCATTTTGTTAGTTGATAAAAAATAAACTATTACCACTTTGATTTTTTAAAGCATTTTTCCTTTTACAGCCTAAAACTTTTGCACAGTGCTGTGTGTGTATCAGGGGCAAACTGAGCTCAGGGGTGAATGCCACCCCCCCCCCACATTCAAGCCAGTCACCTACTAATTGTTAAAAGCATTGTATTAAAACGCCTGCATTAAATCACCTGTTGTTGCATCAAAATCTCTAAGATGTTACCGTAATGCAACCACAGGTGACTTATTGCAATGTACACTGCTGCTGAGTTACCTGGCCTCAGTGGCGCTGTACTTTTACATTTCTGGTTGCATCAGGAAAAGTAATATATGCACATGCATAGACACACTACGCACGTCTGAGGATACGCCTTTTCCTACCCATCAGAGAGGAGTGATGGGAAAAGTAGGTGATTTGCATACATGCGGTCACAAGCGGACTATATTGGTGTGGCCTCGCTCAATAGAAGTGAATTGAGCGAAGCTGGACACAGTCTAGTCGGTATGTAGCCGGGAGTATGCATATCATATGCTTGCAAGCACATGACCACTCAAATGAGAAAAAAATCAAAGCTTAGTGTGAGGCAGTGACCGGGATTGTATACGAGGGACGTTATATATCCCCCAGAATGTGTACAGAGACCTATTAAATCCATTGGAGTGCATTGCAGTCACAGACACACCTGCGGCTCCAATGCAGGAATGAAGCTGAGCAATGACCTGGTCAGACTACCTGGCTAAGGCAGATTAAGTAAAACCCGACAGGGCCTTCATTTCTTGGAAGAGGCTACAGGAAGGCAGTGGGGCGGCCTCTTCCCTCCAACCCGGGTTTTCCAGTGGCTCTTGCCACAGGTCCTTTAAAATCCCTGCACTAAGGATTAGTCTGGTTCTATGTTGGAACCTGCTAGGAGCACAGCAGGAAAGCTCAGCAGGATTGAGTGTGGCTGAACCCACGCCTGGGAAGCCTCTGCACCTGTCAGGCTCTGAGCGGCCCGGCGCGGCCGTTGCCCAAGGCAACCGTTGTTTAAAGACTTGTGTTAACCCGGCTGCGAACCGGAGGACTGTCCTGTTTACCCGTGAGTTGCTGAATAAAGCTGTTTATGTTGGACTTGCTTGGGTCACTGCCTCAGTTACTGCACGGTGTGAACACCGCCGTCTTACACTAGCTATAAAATTGTAATTGTCCTCTATTTCTGGTCAATCTCTGTCTTGGACAATGTCTGACCGTTAACTAATACATGCATGCTTGGAATTAAGAGCACCTGTTGATTATTATATATATATATATATATATATATATTACAGTACAGACCAAAAGTTTGGACACACCTTCTCATTTAAAGATTTTTCTTTATTTTCATGACTTTGAAAATTGTGCATTCACACTGAAGGCATCAAAACTATGAATTAACACATGTGGAATTATATACTTAACAAAAAAGTGTGAAACAACTGAAAATATGTCTTATATTCTAGGATCTTCAAAGTAGCCACCTTTTGCTTTGATGACTGCTTTGCACACTCTTGGCATTCTCTTGATGAGCTTCAAGAGGTAGTCACCGGAAATGGTTTTCACTTTACAGGTGTGCCCTGTCAGGTTTAATAAGTGGGATTTCTTGCCTTATAAATGAGGTTGGGACCATCAGTTGTGTTGTGCAGAAGTCAGGTGGATACACAGCTGATAGTCCTACTGAATAGACTGTTAGAATTTGTATTATGGCAAGAAAAAAGCAGCTAAGTAAAGAAAAACGAGTGGCCATCATTACTTTAAGAAATGAAGGTCAGTAAGTGCAAAAAATTGGGCAAACTTTGAAAGTGTCCCCAAGTGCAGTTGCAAAAACCATCAAGTGCTACAAAGAAACTGGCTCACATGAGGACCGCCCCAGGAAGGGAGGACCAAGAGTCACCTCTGCTTCTGAGGATAAGTTTATCCGAGTCACCAGCCTCAGAAATCGCAGGTTAACAGCAGCTCAGATTAGAGACCAGGTCAATGCCACACAGAGTTCTAGCAGCAGACACATCTCTACAACAACTGTTAAGAGGAGGCTTTGTGCAGCAGGCCTTCATGGTAAAATAGCTGCTAGTAAACCACTGCTAAGGACAGGCAACAAGCAGAAGAGACTTGTTTGGGCTAAAGAACACAAGGAATGGACATTAGACCAGTGGAAATCAGTGCTTTGGTCTGATGAGTCCAAATTTGAGATCTTTGGTTCCAGCCACCGTGTCTTTGTGCAAAACAGAAAAGGTGAACGGATGGACTCTACATGCCTGGCTCCCACCGTGAAGCATGGAGGAGGAGGTGTGATGGTGTGGGGGTGCTTTGCTGGTGACACTGTTGGGGATTTATTCAAAATTGAAGGCATGCTGAACCAGCATGGCTACCACAGCATCTTGCAGCAGCATGCTATTCCATCCGGTTTGCGTTTAGTTGGACCATCATTTATTTTTCAACAGGACAATGACCCCAAACACACCTCCAGGCTGTGTAAGGGCTATTTGACCAAGAGGGAGAGTGATGGGGTGCTACACCAGATGACCTGGCCTCCACATTCACCAGACCTGAACCCAATCGAGATGGTTTGGGGTGAGCTGGACCGCAGAGTGAAGGCAAAAGGGCCAACAAGTGCTAAGCATCTCTGAGAACTCCTTCAAGATTGTTGGAAGACCATTTCCGGTGACTACCTCTTGAAGCTCATCAAGAGAATGCCCAGAGTGTGCAAAGCAGTTGACGCGCCCCTGGGCCTGTGTCGCGCTGCGTTGCGCATGCGGGAGCTTACCCAGAGCCGGATCTGTTGAGGGTTGTAGTCTCGTGGCGGTGATCCGGTCCGTGCCCAGGGAGTCAGACTAAGTGGCGCTGTTTTAGCGGTAGATGTTGGACGACTACGCCACCCGTTGAGTGCAGCCAGGGAGCTGCTGCTGCAGGGCAGACCGCTGAGGCCGGTGGTAGGATTGTGCAGCGTGATAGTATAACCCCCAACGGGAGGGGTATGGCCTCAGGGCAGCCGACGTGGATGATGGGGGTAGCAGGAACCACTCGGAGACGGTACTGTGTAGTTCAGGGTCTTTACTGGTGACAAAGATAGACCCTCCCGGAGTACTGGCTAGCGATTGGGGCCTGGTCAGTCCTTGAGCAGATGGGATCTCCCCTGGCCAGGCGGAGTTGTAGGCCTCCCAAACTAACGATACTCTTCTGGCTACCTTGCTAGAGGCGGGTATAAGTAGCCCACGTCCCTGAGTGTACCGTGTGGTGCTCACCCGTATGGCCGGTGACTCGGGGCCTTCGGGTTTCTGGGCCAGAGGACCTGCAATCCCCTGCCGGTCGGTTTCTGCTGCTGGATAGGAGTTAGTCCCCACAGCCTCGGACTCCGGGTCCGGTGATAACTTCTCAGTCAGGGCGAGCTCTGCAGCTGCCAGCCCCTGACTCCTTGTAACACTGCTCCCACAGAGCTCCTGTTGTTTCTTCCTATATTTGCTTCTTTTCTCTGCTTCTTCTCTACTCACTCACCCTGCCTCAGCCCTAGGTTTATATAGGGGTAGTTCTTCCCTTCCCAGGACTGGGCAGGAGGTGTGGCATGCATAGGATCCCTGACCAAGAGACCTCCCACCTGCTCTCAGACATAACATTGCTGTTACTGTGGAAAACCAGACCCCTGGGGTGCCACATTCCCCCCTAGTGAAATTTTGTACTCCGGGACTAAACATATTTTAGAAAAACATAACAAGATATAACAATAACAATAAAGAAACACATAAAGGTGGTCACGGCATGTCCGTAACCGGGTGCAGTCTTTGAAGAAAGCAAGGTGTCCATTTCACCAAAACAGGGAGACGTAACCAGGTAGGGGTCTGTCCTGCCCCGAGTCCTTAACAGTCTTTAGTCCGTCCTGGGTTACGCTCCAACTATGTACAAAGGATTCCCGGTAAATCCACCAAGGACTCCTAAAAATAACTAGAAACACATAATTATACACAAGCAACAATAAACAGGTAACCACAAATAAAACAATTTATACACTTCAAATCCTCCAACGTGTGGGTAACTGGCCCCTAGTGGCCCTAGTGGACCTACGGAGCTGACTGTCTGGCCCTGAACTACAGGGTGTAGGAGCTGTCAAGGGTAAACTGGGCAGCGGTCTACGGGCCCTTTGGCTCACTAGGGATATGGCAGGTTCACTGCAAGCAGAGGGTTGATCCTCCTGGTCTGCTGGTGTGGGGTCTTCTGCCTCCTGGACCGGCTGTTTTTCCAGCTCTACCTGTTGCTCCGTAGGTGCTTGGGATGCTGGTTGGAGGAAGGTGAGTACGGGTACCACAACTGCACCATTGACTTGAGTCCAAGACCGAGGGAAGTCTCCGAGCACAGTATTAACCATGTCTTCCCTTTCCTCTACGGGTCGAGGGTCTTCTTGTTCCTCTTCAGGGTTCCGTAGCTGTTCGGGACACTTCTTCAGGTGATCCCGGGATACAATGGTTGTGGTTTCCCCTCCGTCTTTACTGATGGTACAGACCTTTGGGTTGTCGTGGCTTGAGGGCAGTACGGTGTACGGGTCCTTCTCCCACTGGTCGTCCAACTTGTGGAGCCGTCTTTTTCTCTTCAAGACCTGCTCTCCGGGTACCAGGGGAACAGCGGGAGCATACTGGTTGTAAGTTTTCTCTTGTCTTTCCCTAGCCTGACAGAGACTTCGCTCCACGCTCTCCTGTACTCTCCGGTACTGCTGCTGCCTCTCTGTGTCCCAGTCTGCTTCTGGTGAAGTGTCCTCAGGTGTCAGGACTCCCATTTCCAGGTCAACAGGTAACTTACCAGGTCTCGCCCTCATTAGGTAAGCCGGGGTACAGTTGGTGGAACCTACCGGGATGTGGTTGTATAGGTCCACCAGATCGGGCAGCTTCTCAGGCCACAGACTGCGTTCTTCCAGGGGCAACGTTTTCAGAAGATCCATTACCACCTGGTTCATTTTCTCACAAAGTCCATTAGTTTGCGGATGATAGGGTGTCGTCCTTATCTTCCGGCAGCCATACAGAGTGCAGAATTCTTGGAAGACCTCCGCTTCAAAGGCAGGTCCCTGGTCTGTCAACACTTGGTCCGGGTACCCGTGTGGACGGCAGAAATGCTGCTGGAAGGCTCTCGCTGCTGTTTGAGCTGTTAAGTCCTTGACGGGGACGACAACCAAGAACCGGGAGTAGTGATCCACGATGGTTAGTGCGTAGACGTAGCCACTTCTGCTTGGGGTCAGTTTTACATGATCCAAGGCTACCAGTTCCAACGGCTGCCGGGTGACGATGGACTGCAGGGGAGTCTTCTGGCTGGCACGGTCCTTCCTTCTTAGGTTGCACGGGCCACAGTCTCTGCACCACCTCTCGATGGTTCCCCTCATGCCTACCCAGTGGAACCGCTCGCGCAGCAGGAACTCCAGCTTCTTCCATCCGAAGTGTCCAGCCCCGTCGTGGTATGCCTCCATCACCATGGCTGCGTCTCTTCGTGGCACCACTACTTGCCAGATTAGTTCATGCGTCCGGGAGTTAACCATTCTGCGGCACAACTTCCCCTTATAAAGGAACAGTCGACTCTTCTCAGCCCACAGTTGCTTGGCTTCCTCCGGAGCGTCTGGGTCAAAGCGAGCCTCTGGCCGAGTCAGCATCTCCTTCACCAGTCGGACAGCAGGGTCACTGTCTTGCGTTTCCTCCCAGTTGTAGTGAGGCAAGGGGTTAAACGTAGCGGCTTGCTTACTCCTTACCCGGTGGGAATACTGGATAGTCCCATGCCGGTGGAACGCAGGGAGTTCGACTTCTTCCAGTCCCTCTGGATCTTCTCCTACGTCCGGTAGGTTTGGCATCCTGGACAGGGCGTCCGCGTTGGTATTGGAGCGTCCTGCCCGGTATTTGATTGTGAACTCGTAGTTGGACAGACGGGCCATCCATCTCTGCTCTAGGGCACCGAGTCTTGCTGTGTCCAGGTGTGTCAACGGGTTGTTATCCGTGTACACGACGAACCGGGAAGAAGCGAGGTAGTGCTTAAAGCGTTCGGTGACTGCCCACACCACTGCCAGGAACTCTAGCTTAAATGAGCTGTAATTCTCAGGGTTTCTCTCGGTGGGTCGCAGTTTTCGGCTGGCGTAAGCGATTACTCGTTCTTTCCCCTGCTGGATCTGGGACAGCACGGCTCCTAGCCCGATGTTACTTGCGTTGGTGTAGAGGATAAAGGGCTGGCTGTAATCCGGGTACGCCAGGATTTCATCCCCCGTGAGGGCCATCTTCAGCTGGCGGAAGGACTCCTCTTCCAACTTCTCCCATCTGAAGGGCGGCTTCTGGTTCTTGGCCTTCCGGGACTGGCCTATCAGGAGGTCCTGCATAGGAGCTGCCTTTTTGGTGAAACCGGGGATGAACCTGCGGTAGTAGCCTACCAACCCGAGGAACTGCCGCACTTCCTTTACACTGGAGGGACTTGGCCATTCCTTAATTGCGGTGATCTTATCAGGGTCGGGGGCCACTCCGTCAGCGCTCACCACGTGTCCCAGGTACTGCACCTTTGGTTTCAGGAGGTGACACTTGGAGGGTTTCACCTTTAGGCCGTAGCTTGCCAGAGCTTCGAACACTTCCGCCAGGTGTTTCAGGTGGTCCTCATAAGTCTTAGAATATACGATGACATCGTCCAGGTACAACAGGACCGTCTCGAAGTTTCTATGGCCCAGACAGCACTCCATTAATCGTTGGAAGGTTCCTGGTGCGTTGCAGAGTCCGAACGGCATGCAGGTAAACTCGCTAAGTCCCATCGGGGTGGTGAATGCGGTCTTCTCCCGGTCCGCCTCTGCTACAGGAACCTGCCAGTACCCACTAGTGAGATCCAAGATAGAGAAGAAGTTAGCAGATCTTAAAGCAGGGGTACGCATCCTTGTGTGTGATATGGTTGATTTTCCGGTAATCTACACACATCCTCATGGTGTTGTCTTTCTTTTTGACTAAGACTAGTGGAGCTGCCCAGGGGCTACAGCTATCCCTGATCACCCCAGCCTCCTTCATGTCTCTAAGCATCCCCTTGGCGTGTTGGTAGTGTGCAGGGGGTACGGGTCGATACCTCTCTTTTATGGGAGGATGGTCTCCCGTGGGGATGTGGTGTTCTACCCCCTTGACTCGCCCGAAGTCTAACGGGTGTTTACTAAACACTCTCTCGTACTCTTGAACCACCCGATAGACTCCCTGTTTCTGATGTGAGGGAGTGGAGTCAGTACCCAAATGTAGTTGCTGACACCAGTCCTCCATTGTTTTCTTAGAGCCGTTACCTTCCTCCGGGTGAGATGGAGGCAAGGGTTCCACAGATTGTATAGCATTTTGGTTAATGGTATATAATTTGGCTAGCGTGGCATACCGGGGCAGGTACACTTCCCTCTTCCCGATATTGATTATGCGAACGGGCACCCTCCCATGGCGTACATTAACCACCCCCCGTGCTGTCAAGATGGTGGGCCTACTGTCTGAGTAAACTGGTTCTACCATTGCCTGGTAATCTCTACCTCTCAGACCAATAGCTGCCCGGCACCAAATCATCATTTCACTTTTTGGGGGCATGCCAATAGGGAAAGGGTCACACATTCTCACGCTACCAATCTCACCGCCGGAGAGTTCCACCTGTTGCCGTCGCATCAGTGCCCGGATCTCTTTTTGGAGCACTCGCTGCTCGCCGGAGCTGGCGTTCTTGGCAACCTGCTGTAAAAGGAAAATCACCTCTGCAAGACAATTTTCAATTACATTAGTTCCTAGAGTTATCTTTGGGTGACTCTCGTGTTTGTCAATAATGATCAGTCCCTGTGCTGCCAGTTCAACTCTACCAATTTTAATGGTCACCTCTTTAAATCCGATCTGTGGCACGGGCTGACCATTGCTGGCGATGATACTCAAGTCGTCGTCAGGGTAGCGGGTAATATCCGAGTCATTCCAGTACTGCTTGAAGAGCACGTACGGGATGGTGGTGACCTGTGACCCTGTGTCCAGTAGGGCACTCATAGGAATGCCATCCAGTACCACAGGCAAGACTGGACGTCCTCCCACATATTTGTCGCGCCAGTTTGATGGGCCTGATGATCTTTTTCCTAGGGGTTGGCCCTCTACCCTAGGTTGTGCCAGTTTAAAGGACAGTACCTTGCCATATGTCCGGGTTGATTACAGCGGCGGCAGATGGGTCATCCGTCCTCGTTGTATCGGTCGCTGGGTCTTCCTCTGGCCGGTGGGGTCCTCCTTGGTCGACGCCACGGGATGTCCTCCAGTCCGGATGCCAGCTGGATCTTCCCTGGAGTGGAAACCTGTAAAGACTGCACAGTTCGGGTTAGCGCAGCAACGCTTTTAGCTAGCTCTTGGACCTGATGGTGCAGGTCTGGAGCCGAGTCATTGTTCAAAGCCTGCGCATCAGCTCCCACAGGCCCTGCCGACAAGGGCGCCGCCTCCTGGTGGTAGGTGGTAGTGGGGCATCTGTGGGTCACAACGCCACCTGGTGCCGGTTCTCGGAGCACCCGGATGGCTCTGTCCTTGAACTGTGCAAATCCCAGATGAGGGTCCTGTAAGGCCATTGCCCGCAACTGGGTTCGGTGGGCATTGCAATATAAACCCTCTATAAATTGTTCAGTTAACAGCCTGTCCTCGTCTCCCACGCCGTCAGGGTCGATCTGCTTAATGGCTCTCAGGGCCTCTTGTAGGTTCAGGGCATAGTCCCTTATACTCTCATGTGCCCGCTGTTTGCACCCGTAGAATCTAAGCTTGATCTCGGCTGAGGTGCGGGTATCAAAGGTGTCCCTCAGCCGGGTTAGTATCCCTGCGACAGTCCTCCCCCCAGGTGGCCAGGACTTTACCTCCCTTTGGGCTGCCCCGGTTAATTGGGCCACCAGGATGCTTACTTTTTGCTCTTCTGTGAGGGGGTACACCTGGAAGAGGCTATCCAGTTTTTCTCTAAAGTCCTGCAGGGTATGTGACTCCCCTGAGTACTGGGGTAGCCAGGCTGCCCCCGGGATATAGGGCATGGTGAAAGGCATGACCGCAACAGCGGTGGCGCTGGCGGGGGTTGGAGCGGTGAAGCTCTCCTCCGTATCCGACATGCTTCTCCCCCCTAGTGGACCGTGGCCTACCTTGCGATGATCCTCTTCCGTAGGCCGCGGCTCCGCAGTGGATCGTCAGGGTTGAGGACCTTCCGTCGCGCTCCTGTGACGTCGGCGTCTGCTGGGCTCCTTCCAGGACCTTACGCAACGTCCGGACGTGAGGCGGGGCTTCAGTTCTCGCGCGTTTTCGGAGTCCACGCCCCTCTTCTTCCCGCGCGGCGTCCTCAAGATGGCGTCCAATGGCGGGAAAACTCCACGGATGGCGGGAAGAAGGCCGAAGATGGCGCCGGATGGCGGGAAAACTCCACCGATGGCGGGAAGAAAGCGGAGGATGGCGCCGGATGGCGGGAATCTTCACCACGGGTAAGTTTTCACAGTCTTTTTCAGGCACGCAGTACCCGGTGGTTGCGGGCACGAGATCCTGCCGACTACGCCAAAAGTTGACGCGCCCCTGGGCCTGTGTCGCGCTGCGTTGCGCACGCGGGAGCTTACCCGGAGCCGGATCTGTTGAGGGTTGTAGTCTCGTGGCGGTGATCCGGTCCGTGCCCAGGGAGTCAGACTAAGTGGCGCTGTTTTAGCGGTAGATGTTGGACGACTACGCCACCCGTTGAGTCCAGCCAGGGAGCTGCTGCTGCAGGGCAGACCGCTGAGGCCGGTGGTAGGATTGTGCAGCGTGATAGTATAACCCCCAATGGGAGGGGTATGGCCTCAGGGCAGCCGACGTGGATGATGGGGGTAGCAGGAACCACTCGGAGACGGTACTGTGTAGTTCAGGGTCTTTACTGGTGACAAAGATAGACCCTCCCGGAGTACTGGCTAGCGATTGGGGCCTGGTCAGTCCTTGAGCAGATGGGATCTCCCCTGGCCAGGCGGAGTTGTAGGCCTCCCAAACTAACGATACTCTTCTGGCTACCTTGCTAGAGGCGGGTATAAGTAGCCCACGTCCCTGAGTGTACCGTGTGGTGCTCACCCGTATGGCCGGTGACTCGGGGCCTTCGGGTTTCTGGGCCAGAGGACCTGCAATCCCCTGCCGGTCGGTTTCTGCTGCTGGATAGGAGTTAGTCCCCACAGCCTCGGACTCCGGGTCCGGTGATAACTTCTCAGTCAGGGCGAGCTCTGCAGCTGCCAGCCCCTGACTCCTTGTAACACTGCTCCCACAGAGCTCCTGTTGTTTCTTCCTATATTTGCTTCTTTTCTCTGCTTCTTCTCTACTCACTCACCCTGCCTCAGCCCTAGGTTTATATAGGGGAAGTTCTTCCCCTCCCAGGACTGGGCAGGAGGTGTGGCATGCATAGGATCCCTGACCAAGAGACCTCCCACCTGCTCTCAGACATAACATTGCTGTTACTGTGGAAAACCAGACCCCTGGGGTGCCACACAGTCATCAAAGCAAAAGGTGGCTACTTTGAAGAACCTAGAATATAAGACATATTTTCAGTTGTTTCACACTTTTTTGTTAAGTATGTAATTCCACATGTGTTAATTCATAGTTTTGATGCCTTCAGTGTGAATGTACAATTTTCATAGTCATGAAAATACAGAAAAATCTTTAAATGAGTTGTGTCCAAACTTTTGGTCTGTACTGTGCATGTGTATATATATATATATATATATTTTATTTATTTTTGGGGGGGGGGCGTTCAGACTTTTGCTATGGGGCCTCATGATTTTTCTGTATATTTATAGGGGCTGAGACGCTATTGTCCATTGCTGTGACACAAGGTGAGACACTCATACAGCTGGACTCGGGTTGCTCAGCGCTGCTGTCAGTCATTCACAGGTTTGTGTCACACTGGCGGCAGAGCACAACTATTATGTATTTATATGCGGCACAGTAGCACAGCTATGATCTGGATGTTTTGGGATATAGTGGGTATGGCAATTGATTTTGTTAAAATGTTTATATTTATATAGAAGAGGTGCTCATTGTGGGATAATATCATCTGGGGTTGGGGGTGATTACGGGGATAATTCCCAAAAACTGAAGCTATCTACTATTCTTAGAATCAGAGATAACTTGCTGATCGCGAGGGGTCTGACCATTGGGACCCCCAGTGATAATTAAAGCGGCGCTCTGCAGCCCCTTCCTGAATGGAGTAAGGGGTTCACATTCATTGTCTATGGGAATGCTGGAAATAGCCGAGCACTGTACTCAGCAATCCGATAGACAATGATTGGAGCTGAGGCTGCATATATGAACCTATAGTCTACTGAACATGGGGATCCGGAGCCTCCAGACTTGTGGATCCTCACATCACGCCCTGTCGGGATTCTCCGATGCTGGGAGAGGGCGGGCGTCGGATAGCAAGCATGTGATTATCCTAAATGTGGTCACGTGCCGATTATACGTATGAGGCCCCATTCAGTACAACTGATATGAGCGAGGCCAGAAATGTCTAGTGGGAATGTGGCTGGCAGTATGCAAATTGTAGACTTGCCTGGCGCCAGCATCCAAACGGAGCCCCATGCCTGGACAACCCCTTTAAATTCTAAGTGCTACATAAGACTCCAAAGCTAAAAGTGGGCCGTGCCACTCATGGGCCAGTGCTTTAGGCTTACACTCAGGGCAAAACTTGCCAGCCACTCTCTTTTGCGTATGTTTATATATATTTTTTTACATATTTTATTCTTTAGTTTATAATCACATATTTGCCAACGGTCACGATTTTGCCTGGACGATAAAGAGAACAAGACTGGAAGAAGAGTGAAACATGATGGATATCCAGGGACGGGACTCTAACGTCCCCATCAAACTGCTTCCGGACTGCCTATAAAGGTTAAACGCTCCGATTTTGCAGTGAGGTTCTAAAACATCACTGCGTAGAAGCACAGATACGTGTAGGGATACGGGTGTCATGTACAGCTGGAGTCACCAGAGAAACAGGGACGGTTTATTACCATCTCTGTATACACAGCACTAAACGACCTCTGTATATACAGCACGTAGGCAGTGGTGACGGCACATCCTCCTCCATACACAGCAGTCAAGTTATCGCTGTGTATAGGCAGAGAGCAGGGGCTGCGGGGTCACAGGACAGACAGCTCTCCCAGAACTCCACTGTAACTGGGGCTCATATACCGTCCCAGGTACAAGGGAAATAAGAGCAGAAGACTATTTCAATATTTAAATGCAAATATCTTTTATGTGTAAAATAAAAAAGATAGAGAATAAATCAATAAATATGTCGTTAGAAATACAAATCCAATTGTTAGAGTGAGGAATACATTTTTAAATGTATTCAGTGGTTCTAGATGCTCATTAAAAAATGGGAAAAATAGACACTTATTTCCCTTATTTTCCCACTGAGATCGCCTGATATCAGCAAAACAAAAGAAAAAAGCTCCATGTATCCAAGTATCACAAAAAAGACGCAAAAATGACAAGAATACAATGTTGTAGTCTTTTTGAACCGCATGTATGAAAAAATGTGCCAGGTCAGGTATCGGGAGTAAATGTCCTGGTCTTGAACTGGTTAAATAACCCCATAGACCAAAGGCAACCTCTGCTCCAAAAGAGGCTTCTGCTCCTTCTGCCTGCAGCTTTTATACTCTTTGCAGACGGTCCCCGACTCCCAGCCGCCTCCGGAGCTCGTGACGTCACGAGTTCACAGTGCTGAAGACACTTTGTATTCAATGAAACCTTCCCAGGTGTGACTATCATTGACCAATCACCGCGCAGCTTCCATTCCGCCCATGTAGAGACGGCGTGCGTAGTCCAATCACAAGGCTTGTTACTTGCTGACTCCAGGAAGTGCTTGTGGCAGAAGCAGCGCTGCTGGCAGGAAGGAGTCTGGCTCGGCCACAGTTCCTGCATCCTCCGGTACTGCGTGCGGCTTCATGTGCTGCTGGTATGTTTCTGGCTGACGCTGCAGGGAAGATTCAGGGGATCATTAATAGTGTTGTTTGCTGAGGTCTTCACTAGGCGGTGACGCGGGGGTAGTCGGGACACACGTCCATATGCTGATGTTGCAGTTATGTAAATAAAGCTTTAAAGTGTTTCTCCACAAATCATTACAGGGGTTGTCCACCTTTTGGGGACTATTTTTTTTTTTAGTTAAAGGGGTTGTCTGAAACCAAAGGTGAATTTAAATCCTAAATATTCTATTAAATGTAATACTCTAATCACTTTTCTAATATACTTTAATTAAAATGTCCCCACCGTTTCCTCTCGAACTTCCTGTCTGCCCCGTCCCCAAATGATGTTTTGTTTGAATCCCCCGGCATGTGGTGAGGATTGGGTCTGGGCAGTGGGCAGTGGCCGCCCCTGTCCCCACCCTGAAATGTGTTATAAGTGACATCCATTTCGGATGCTGGGCTAGTCCCTGCTCTCCACTACTTGCCGCGTTCTCTCCTTACAGTGCTCACTGCGTGCTCTCCTGTCAGCTCATCACTTCGGTGTAGAGCCGGTGAGGGAGTACAGTGTCACTGTGCATTCAAAGGGATGTAGAGCAGGGAGCTCATACTGAGCATACGTAGGAATTGAAAATGGAGGGTATGACACAGCCCCTGAAACAGAGGTCACTGATGAGTTTCAGAGTGGGAAAAGCAGCTGTGGCAGTGACTGCAGCCCCAGCTTCCTGAAGACTTCTTGTTTCAGAATCCTCAGTGCATGCTGGGATACTCAAACAAAACATCATTGGAAGTAAACAAAAAAAATCTGGAAGTTATATTAGAGAGGGAATTAAAAAAGTGGTTAGAATATTAAATTAGATCACTTTTGCTTCTGACAACTCCTGTAGATGCGTGTGTGTGTGTGTGGCTAATAGTTTTTTGCACTTGATATTCACTAATCATTTTGCACTGTTTACGTTCTCCCGGCCGCGTTGAACCGTCTGTTGACTGCAGAACGAGTTACCTGAGAATACTTTTACCTGTAGTGATGGTCAGGTACGACCATGTGAGTGCAGCAGCCGATCACTGAACTCTGCGGCTTGCCAGTGATTGGCTTTTGAGGTCACATGGCTGTACATGATGCCATTGCTGCAGGGCGGTAACTAAAGTCTGACAGGGACCACCAGAACGACTGGGAATTTGAAAGGGTTATTTATTTTGATTACATGTGTAGTTTCTTTTGCCGCATCCACGTGTTGCAGCTGTGGGGCATCTCGGGGTTCAGATATACAGAATAAATACACGGTGGGGGGCACCTTGGGGTACAGATATACAGAATAAATACACGGTGGGGGGCACCTTGGGGTGCAGATATACAGAGTAAATCCACTTCGGAAACATCTGTTGTAGAAATCTTAGGTACAGTCTCCTGTGTCTGTTGCCAATTTGCAGTTTGACCTGCCACAGGTCAGCGCTTACTGGTGATGGGGGCACGTTGACGATTTGACGCAGGTTTTCAACTGAATCCGCTATGAAAAAAGCAGACGTATAAACAGCAAAGTGTTCTGTTTTTCTATTTTGTTAGCCTTTTTTTTTTTTTTTGCATATATTCTGTGCCTAAATTTGTTGCAATGTCTGAACATGCCTTTGTTTCCTTCTTTAATAGTCCCAGACATACTCTTTTTAAAATGCTTCTAATCCTTGCTATACTGGGCACCTCGGCCAAGCTCCTGTCTCCCGTAGCACTATGACACGTGGCTGTGGCTCAGTGGCCGGTCACAGGCTGCTGCTGTCACTGTGGCCTTCCATGATTGATACATCAGCAACAATCTGCTATGGTGGACGGCACGCGATGACTTTGCAATGAATGACACGAGGCTGCAGCAGGCGATGCCGCCCGGCTGGTGGTGTGCAGGGCTGCGATTGTGTCAGGCAGATTTGCAGTCGTTTCCAGCATCCACCGCACGCTTTCCCAATGAATGAGGAGAGGGAAACCACGTGGTGGATGCTGGGTGTGACGCGGGTTAGCCCAGCATTTACCGCTGGGACCGCGTCACTGATGCCACGCCTGACTTGACATCAGCGGAAGAAAGACCTGGTTGCTGCCGGGGGTCAATTGATGCCTGTGAGCGGATAGCGCAGCTCACAGGCAAGAAGGACAACCAAAGGTATTTACAAAAAGACTTATGGGCACAGGGTGAATACATTGGGGACATAATAAAAAGTACTGGACAACTTCTTTAGCATTGGAAAAAACCTGAAGGTCTGAACTGAAACGTAAGTTGATGTGCATGCAAAATGTAAATGCATGTTCACACAAGGCCATTAAACAGAGAGAAACCAAAGACAAGAAAAATACCCAAATAACTGAAAGTAAATGTATAAATCGCACAGTGCAAAAATGATATTATTATTAACATTGGGGACATAATAAAAAGTACTGAACAACTTCTTTAGCATTGGGATGAGCGCTATCTGTCAAAACCATGGATAACACTCATCCAATTATTATGGTTGTGTGTACAATGACAAAAACAGATGCCACTCGGACCACACTGTGATCAAACTCTGATCAGAATAATTGGTTGTAAAAATCCTACTTGTGAATGAGCCATGAATCTGCTGTCAGGATCACTTTTAAAGTTGGGTTCCCTTTAGCGCTCTGTCAGTCCCTGGACAACAAATGGAGCATTTCATAGCCCCGTCCTGAGATCGGTGTGGGACTCAGCAGTTGGAAACCCATGCAATGTTGGGAATATCCCTATAATATTTGCATTGCCGGTCAATCTCTGCGTAGTTCCTACACACAATATGGATGACATCTTACCAAATCTCTGTCACTCTACTGTACTGTGGATTTTCTACCCACTCCTGTAGCTGGGCCATGAGAAGTCCAGTCCTGGGGGGGGGCTTGTGTTTTGTTGCTATAAATGATGCGGCTGTGGGTTAGTAAGAAGATGGGTTCTTGGCATCAAAGCAGCCAGTTACTGGAGATAGAGGGGGCTCGGTGATTCTTGAACTTGGGGTTGATTGGAGGCATATGCTTCTTATTAAAAGAGGATCTGTTAGAAAACACAAGAAATCTGGGCTGTACCAGTCAACCTGGAAATGGCACGTGCCTCCGACGACCTGCCTGCATCGGACGGCTGGCACACAACATTAGAGTCCAGTGATTGTCTGGACGTGAGCGCGTTTTCAAGACTAATTTATGTCGCAGGTTGTATATTATAACATGACCAAACAGCAACAGATGAGATGATTAAAACAAATATCTGTCCTCTCCAAGTAATGAGAACGCTATAAAAATGTTTTCTTCTCTGACAAAAATGTCCCGTTCCTGCATTCTGTGCCGACAGGAGGATGGTTGGAGGATTAGTTTTGCTCGCAGAATAAGCAATGTGAAGTTGTGTTTGGCAGCCGCATCTAATCTTCATTGGCTCTGTTCTTAAAAAGCAAACAAAATGTATTAGTTCTGTCTGGAGTCCGGCTTTTAGGTTCAGAGGGCAACGACCGCAGTGGAGAGGACGGTAATATAAAACCTTCCTATTTTCTGGCTACTATTCTCTGCATTCATGGATGTGCGGATGATAATACCATTGGTGGTTGTGAGAAGAATGGGAGTAGTAGTAGGAGAGAAGTTATCTGATCCATCTTAGTTATACAGTGAAAAGTTTCACATATGTTCAAAAACTGTCACTCAGCATTTAAAGGGAGTGTGTTGTCAGAACATGGCCTATTCTGTAAAGAGACTTTCCCACTTTCAGTTGAGTGGACCCCAACAACAGCCCAGGTAGAGAGCACTGAGCTCAGAGGTTGGCTACATTGGTGATTCACATCGCTGCCAAGACCTGAGCAGGGAAGCTAAACCTGGAGAGGGTAAATACCTACTTGGTTTGCTATTTTTGGCATATTATTGCATTTGGGGTCTACTTTCCTGAAAATGGAAAACTCCTTTTTAAATCAGCCTTTTTTTGTTATAACTTTTTTTCCCTTCATTTGGACTTTAGCAGCAATAGACTTACTTGGATAAAAAAAACTTTCTATGCTCTATTCAGGACAAAAGTCATTGTGCAGGAAGGGGGAACAGGTGAGTTGTGCTATCACCTATTGTGAATATCAGATCCTGTGTTATCAGTCATTGTGCAGGAGGGGGAGGGAGTGATCTGTGATTATTGTGAATCCTGTATTTTCTGCTCTATATAGAGGTGTTATCAGTCATCATTCAGGAGGAGGTGGTGAGCTGTGCCATTGCCTATTGTGAATATCAGATACTGCCTTATCTGCTGTATATAGAAGTGTTATCATTCATTGTACAGGAGGGGGAGGAGGTGAGCTGTGATATTACCTACTGTGAAAGGAAGACCCATCTTTATCTGCTGTATATAGAGGTGTTACCTTTCATTGCACATACATTTCCTGTAGGGCTAGAATATGGCCAGTGTGTTTGGGGTTGTTTGTATGGTACTGATACCGATTTACACATCGCTTTGGTATGTGGCTCTGCTGTAAAAGTCATTTCCAGGAGTGAAGGAGGGCTGATTTCTTATTAAGCTGTAGTCACCCCGCACAGTGTGGGGTCACGTTGTGTCGGAGGAGCACAGAATGGTATTTCGGTTGGCGGAGACTTCAGTTTAGTCATATAAATCTGATGTGGGCAGATATTCCTCATTTGACCTCTTATTCAGAATACTGAACCTTAGAGAAGTCCCACCAAACCTGTCACTGCCTAAACCCACAGTATAAGTGGGGCAATCTACTTGTTAATCTCCGGCTCTCCTCTGGATCTTGTGGCTATTGCTACTTGCCGGCTCACACTGGCTCTATGTGCAGCCAGAAGTGTCTTTTACAACTCGTCAGATTTCGGCTTTATAGGTTGCATAGTGACAACGACTTTCGGCTCTCGCCTTAAACACCAGTGTGAACCGGCGGGTCTGGATAGAAGTCACATGACCCAAAAGAGGACCGGAGCGACACTGCAAACCCGGGAAGATGGCGATTGGCAAGTGTATTGCAACATTTGCACAGGTTTAGTCAATAAAAAGTTCAATAAGAGTTATACTTTAGGGCATATTCACACGTCAGTATTTTACATCAATTTTTGTATGCCAAAATCAGAAATGGAACTTTACAAAGAAAAATTATAATTGAAAGATTGACTCCTGTACAGTGTTTGAGATGCTCAGTTTTAGCATTGAAAAACTGAAAAAAATACCGGTATGTGAATAAAGCTTTAAAGGGGTGGTCTAAAGGCAAAGTCATTTTTATTCCAAATCCCTATGTATTTAGTGCCATAATCAAAACTATTTTCTAATATACTTGCATTAAAAAAAATCCCCATGTTTCCCTAGCTACTCTATTTTTTTTCCTGCTTTCTCTTTGGCGTGTTGTTTGAGAATCCCAGTGCATGATGGGATACTGAAGCGGTGCGTCATCAGGGGGCAGAGGCTGCGGATACTGCTGCAGCCTCTGCCCCCTCCCTGAAACGAAGCATCATCAGTGACCGTCCTTTCAGGGGCTGGGATAGTACCTGCTCTGTTCCTGCTCGATGTGCACAATGACAGTGCACTTTCTGTTGCTGGCTCAGATCAACAGTAACGAGCCGGCAGCAGAGCATTGTCAGAATACCGGCGTACAGAGACCGGTGACGTCACTTATAGGGGCGAGGCTGGTCTCTGCACGCCAGATATTCTGACACCTCTCTGTTGCTGGCTTGTTACTGCTGATCTGAGCTGTCAACAGAGCGCAGGCTGTCATTTTGCACAGCGTGTAGGTACTAGCTTCGTTTCAGGGAGGAGGCAGGCGGTGCAGCATGCACTGAGGTTCTCAAAGCTTTATCAGAAATGATGTAGGGGGGAAGAAGAAATAGAAAAACAGTTACAGTGTAGTTCTGAAAGGATGGGTAATTTTTAATGAAAGTATACAACCCCTGGCAAAAATTATGAAATCACCGGGCTCGGAGGATGTTCATTCAGTTGTTTAATGTTGTTTGAAAAAAAGCAGGTCACAGACATGGCACAAAACTAAAGTCATTTTAAATGGCAACTTTATGACTTTAAGAAACACTAAAAGAAATCATCAAGATAAAAAATGTGGTACTCAGTAAGGGTAATTTTTTTCAGACCAAGCAGAGGGAAAAAATTATGGAATTACTCAATTCTGAGGAAAAAATTATGGAATCACCCTGTAAATTTTCATTTCCAAAACTAACACCTCCATCAAATTAGATCTGCTCATTAGTCTTCATCTAAAAAGGAGTGATCACACCTTGGAGAGCTGTTGCACCAAGTGGACTGACATGAATCATGGCTCCAACACGAGAGATGTCAATTGAAACAAAGGAGAGGATTATCAAACTCTTAAAGAAGGTAAATCATCACGCAATGTTGCAAAAGATGTTGGTTGTTCACCGTCAGCTGTGTCTAAAATCTGGACAAAATACAAACAACATGGGAAGGTTGTTAAAGGCAAACATACTGATAGACCAAGGAAGACATCAAAGCGTCAAGACCGGAAACTTAAAGCAATATGTCTCCAAAACAGGAAATGCACAACAAAACAAATGAGTAACGAATGGGAGGAAACTGGAGGCAATGTCTGTGACCGAACTGTAAGAAACTTCCTAAAGGAAATGGGATTTACATACAGAAAAGCTAAACATAAGCCATCATTAACACCTAAACAGAAAAAAACAAGGTTACAATGGGCTAAGGAAAAGCATTTGTGGACTGTGGATGACTGGATGAAAGTCATATTCAGTGATGAATCGCGAATCTGCATTGGGCAAGGTGATGATGCTGGAACTTTTGTTTGGTGCCGTTCCAATGAGATTTATAAAGATGACTGCATGAAGAGAACATGCACATTCCACAGTCATTGATGATATGGGGCTGCATGTCGGGTAAAGGCATTGGGGAGATGGCTGTCATTACATCTTCAATAAATGCCCAAGTTTACATAGATTTTTTTGGACAGTTTTCTTATCCCATTAATTGAAAGGATGTTTGGGGATGATGACATCATTTTTCAAGATAATACATCCCGCCATAGAGCAAAAACTGTGAAAACATTCCTTGAAAGAAGACACATAAGGTCAATATCATGGCCTGCAAATAGTCCGGATCTCAATCCAATTGAAAATCTTTTGGAAGTTGAAGAAAATGGTCCATGACAAGGCTCCAACCTGCAAAGCTGATCTGGCAACAGCAATCAGAGAAAGTTGGAGCCAGATTGATGAAGAGTACTGTTTGTCACTCATTAAGTCCATGCCTCAGAGACTGCAAGCTGTTATTAAAGCCAGAGGTGGTGCAACAAAATACTAGTGATGTATTGGAGTGTTCTTTTGTGTGTTTGTTTTTCATGATTCCATAATTTTTTCCCTCTGCTTGGTCTGAAAAAAAATACCTTTAGTCTGTGTGCCCACGATGCATTTTTTAAGCGTTTCCGCAGCGGCAAAAACGCTGCAGTAACACTTAAAAAACGCATGGTAGAAGGCCTGCCATGTTCCCCAATGATAATCTGCATGTGCTGTGCACATGGTGCGGAGATTTCTTCTGCGGATTATCATTGCGGAAAAAAACGCAGCACTACCAATTATTTTGCGGAAGTGCTGCGTTTTCGCCTCCATTGACTTACATTGGAACGCATGGATTCCGCATCACTGCATCTGTAGATGCGCATTCCATGCGTTCTAATGTGCGGATGGTACCTGGGTGTGGAGGACAGGAGACTCTCCTCCGGACCCGGGTACCATAGAAACTGTAAAAAAAAAGAATAAAATAAAAAATAAATGTTATACTTACCTTCTGATGGCCCCCGGTGCTCTTGTCCTCTCATGCCGGCCGATCGCGATGGACTGAAGGACCTGCGCTGACGTCATAGTCATGTGACGGGTCACGCGATGCTGACGTCGGCAGATCCTCCAGTGTACCGCGATCTGCCGGCAGCCAGGACCGAGCGAAGCAAGACTGCGGGGGCCATCAGAAGGTAAGTATAGATTTATTTTTTGACATTCTTTTACGGTCACACTATATAAATCTATGCTGTTTGCATGGATTTATATAGTGTGACCAAGTTGTCAAGCACTTTCCAAGTGATGATAAAATCGCTTGGAAAGCGCTTGACAACATGCATGTGGAAATGCAAGTGAAGAACGCTTCACATCCGCATGTCCCTGGCAGGAAAAACGCATGTACAATCCGCGTGTACAGTCATGGCCAAAAGTATTGAGAATGAGACAAATAGTAATTTTTCCAAAGTTTACTGCTTCATTTTTTGTAATGGCAATTTGCATATACTCCTGAATGTCAAAGAGTGATCAGCTTAACAGCAATTACTGTACTTGCAAAGTCAATATTTGCCCAGAAAATGAACTTTAACCCCCAAAACACATTTCAACATCATTGCAGTCCTGCCTTAAAAGGAGCAGCTAACATCGTTTTAGTGATTGATCCATTAACACAGGTGTGGGTGTTGATGAGGACAGGGCTGGCGATCAATCAGTCATGATTAAGTAAGAATGACATCACTGGACACTTTAAAAGGAGGCTGGTTCTTGGTATCATTGTTTCTCTTCAGTTAACCATGGTTATCTCTAAAGAAACACGTGCAGCCATCATTGCACTGCACAAAAATGGCCTAACAGGGAAGAGTATCGCAGCTACAAAGATTGCACCTCAGTCAACAATCTATCGCATCATCAAGAACTTCAAGGAGAGAGCTTCCATTGTTGTCAAAAAGGCTCCAGGGCGCCCAAGAAAGACCAGCAAGCGCCAGGACCGTATCTTAAAACTGTTTCAGCTGCGGGATCGGACTACCAGCAGTGCCGAGCTTGCTCAGGAATAGCAGCAGGCTGGTGTGAGTGCTTCTGCACGCACTGTGAGGCGGAGACTCTTTGAGCAAGGGCTGGTTTCAAGGAGGGCACCAAAGAAGTCACTTCTCTCCAGAAAAAACATCAGGGACCGACTGATATTCTGCAAAAGGTACAGGGAGTGGACTGCTGAGAACTGGGGCAAAGTCATTTTCTCTAATGAATCCCCTTTTCGATTGTTTGGGACATCTGGAAAACAGCTTATTCGGAGAAGAAGAGGTGAGCGCTACCACCAGTCTTGTCTCATGCCAACTGTAAAGCATCCTGAAACCATTCATGTCTGGGGTTGCTTCTCAGCCAAGGGAATCGGCTCACTCACAATCTTGCCTAAAAACACAGCCATGAATAAAGAATGGTACCAGAATGTCCTCCAAGAGCAACTTCTCCCAACCGTCCAAGAGCAGTTTGGCGCCCAACAATGCCTTTTCCAGCATGATGGAGCACCTTGCCATAAAGCAAAGGTGATAACTAAATGGCTCATGGAACAAAACATAGAGATTTTGGGTCCATGGCCTGGAAACTCCCCAGATCTTAATCCCATTGAGAACTTGTGGTCAATCATCAAAAGACGGATGGACAAACAAAAACCAACAAATTCTGGCAAAATGCAAGCATTGATTATGCAAGAATGGACTGCTATCAGTCAGGATTTGGTCCAAAAGTTGATTGAGAGCATGCCAGGGAGAATTAGAGGTCTTGAAGAAGGGGCAACACTGCAAATATTGACTTGCTGCATTAACTCATTCTAACTGTCAATATAACCTATTGGTACTCATAATATGATTGCAATTATATTTCTGTATGTGATATAAACATCAGACGAACACTAATAAAAACCAGAGGCCAGCAGATCATGTGAAAATATAATTTTGGTGTCATTCTCAAAACTTTTGGCCATGACTGTACAATAAGCATGTGTTTTTTCTGCCAGGGAGATGCAGAAACGCTCAGGAAAAATTCGGAGCATTTCTGCATCGTGGGCACATAGCCTTACTGACTACCACATTTTTAATCTTGATTTCTTTTAGTGTTTCTTAAAGCCCTAAAGTTGCCATTTGAAATGACTTTAGTTTTGTGCCATGTCTATGATCTGCTTTTTTTCAACAACATTAAACAACTGAATGAACATCCTCCGAGCCCGGTGATTCCATAATTTTACAAAACAGTTTAGATTATGGCACTAAATAGATAGGGATTTAGAATGACTGTTGTTTTGCCTTCAGACCACCCCTTTAATATCAGTTTCTTTTACTAGTCACAATCATATTGCAGATAGATAATGGTTTTATACTTGGTCTGGGTCAGTCTATTGCTGACTTGGGATTATCGGAGCCATACAAGAGTCCCGCAAGGTGCATGAGGTGAGTTCTGTTTTCTAGGTAGACATTCTTTCAGTTGTGTCCGTGCTGCCTGTTTGGTGTCTGCAGTATGGAGGTTTTCTTTTTTATATGTATCTTCAGTTACTCTCTTCCCAGGTGTAAGGTGCTCCAGTCATGATCTCATCCCGGTGCACTGTGGAGTATCATACCTTCCAAGAATAGCCAAATAGTAATAAGCCCCCGCAGATATAGGACCGTGGCACAGCTAAGCTTTCTTCTCTATGTGCTCGTGCTGTATGGTATTCTGTATTCCTATTGTCAGATGTCACACTATAACTCCATTGTACGAGCGCAGCTTCTATTACTATCTGCCTCTTCTTTATTCATCTTTTTGTCCTGCGTAGACCTGCGGGCCTTCTGTTTCATACTGTGCCATTTCTATGGCAACAATGCACACAAAGAGAGAACCTGATTGCTTCCCTGTGGCCATTATGAATAGCCGGTAAATTACGTTCGTATATGATGCAGCATATCATTCAGACTAGTGGGGGAAATCCTAACAGGTTTATGGGGCCTCTGACTTCTGTTAAGGACCACTTCATTTTTTTCCCTTCTGTGTAAGTTTCCACTGCACTCCCTATGGGTAAGCTAAAAGTAACGAGGCCCTTTCACCTGGCTGAGCATGTTAAACTGGCCGCATCATGGAATGGTGGCTGCACCACCATTTATTTTTTAATTTCTAATCTCCTTTGCTGAGAGATTGGCTTGTAAACTTTAGACTCTAATTTCACCTCTAGCCAAGGGGACGTTCGCAGAGATGTCTCCGGGGGCATGTACTTTATTCCCTGCCGGCATCTACTGTGATTACCAGTGGGCAAGAGCAGAGCTGACAGTGCTGTGGGATGAGAGCTGCAGATGCAGAGGTGTTTGTAAAGGCTCACCGCTCTGCTCTCTTCACCTGCCCTGCTTGTTTTTGTAGTAAATGCCAGCAGTAACATCAGTGAGGAAAGCTGGACTGTGTCTCATTACATGTCTCATGCAGAAAAAGCTGGGTCTGACCTTCTCTGGGGGCTTTTTTTTTTCTGGTGAAACACCTCCTACTTGGTCAACCTCATGCAGGGGGAAAAGTAGACTCCCCCAGAAAATAATCTCTGCTAATGCCTCCTTGGTCTTAGTGAAAATTAGGACACAACTTTACAAGCTAATATTTCTGTAAAGATGAGCCTTTAAAAAAAAAAAAAAAGTTTTATTCAGATCTGCAGCCGCTATGCCATCATATGGCCAATTTAACGTGCTAAAACTGGTGAAAGGTCATCTTTAACCCCTTAATGATGGAGCCAATTTCCATTTTTGAGTTTGTTTTCTCTCCTCCTTCCCAGAGCCATGCCGTTTTTATTTTTCTGTCCACGTAGACATATGAGGACTTGTTTTTTGCAAGATGAGTTGTACTTTTGAATGACACAATTTATTTTGCCACATGGTGTACTGGGAAAAATGTAATACAGCTATGAACTGCCAGGTATGAGGTGGGCTCACCCCGTGAGCCCACTCCATACACCCGCTTTCGACGTACTTGTAGAATGCATGTCGTGAAGGGGTTAAAGGGAACTTGTCACCTTGTTTTCCCCAAATAAATTAAGGCCTCTTTTACAGAATTCTTTTATACAGTATGTATGTCTCCAATTTCCTATGCACAAAAAAAAGAAGGTCCGGTCCTGTGCTGTTGAGGGCAAAGTACTGTAATGCGCATGCACCAGGAGAGGAGGCCAAAGAGCGCCGATAACCGTGGGTAAAGCTGGCGCATGCGCACTACAGTGCTTTTCTGTTTTTGTTTTTTCCCCACTCAAAGTGTACATTAAATCTATGTTGCCAAGTAGAAAGTCAGCAGGCAGGATACAATTTTATTCGATCTTTATTTAAGAAATACATTAAGTGCAAAAATGTGTTCTGAATTGGTCTGTCTCTTGTAGTACAGGACTGTACGGGTCGCTGTGCCACCATGCAGCCTAAGATGGAGCCACCATAAGATGGTGCACCAATTTATCTGTTTGTGAATATGTTTAGGTATTATATTGTATACTTCATTGATCTGCATGTTACGGAACATGGAAAGGGTATAAATGTCATGAAATCCCTGGGTCTCCCGTTGAGAATCCCCTACAACTCTTAGCAGAGCGCTGCTCCTTCCATTTATAGTAACTGCTGGGAAAATTGGGATATGGCTATGTTCCCACGTTGCGTTTTTGCTGCGTGTTTTTTTTTTTTTTGCAGGCAAAACCTGCTCCCTTAGCAGTAAAGAAGCTGCAGGTTTTTTTGTGGTGTTTTTTAGGATCACAAAATTCAGCTTTTCTTCCACCACAGAAGCATTTACACAGGTCACCAATGCAAGACATATGTGAAACCATAAAACCATTTTTTGAAAAAAGGGCAATTTGATCAAATTATTTAGTGGAAAAATATTTTTATGTCTGAAAAATGTTTTATTTTACACATTTCACTAATTTAATTTAATTGTACTAATCCTAACTGCTATCTCAGGTGAGGAGACCAAGACATTATGGTTTAAACATGGGGAAAATCACAAAAATAAATTTGTTTTACATACTGCTGTATATGCTTTTTTTCACTAAAAATGCAGAAAAACCTGATACCTGCGTTTTTTGCGCTTAAAAGTGACATGCTGCAGTTTTCCAATTCAATCAGGATAAAAAAACAATGTCTGTGCAAGGGATTTCTGAAATCTCATAGCTTTTGCTGGTACTGTAAAAGGCAGCTTTTAATTTGCATAAAAAAACCCCAGCAAAAATGCATCATGAGAACATATCCTATGACTGATTTTTTTTTTTTTTTCTTGCTACATTTCCAGTTTGCTTGGTGAGTGGGGAACAAGACCTACGGGATTACACTGGTGGGTCTCACGTGTCATGAGCCTACCTATCCAAACCATTACATGTGAGATGATTGATCACTTTCTGTATTTTTTTTTCTTGTCCCTTAGTGTCACGTCTTTGAAAACATGATTGACATAAAGGCCTGGGCTGAGTACATCGTAGAATGGGCAGCCAAAGACCCATATGGCTTTCTAACGACTGTGATCCTGGCCCTCACCCCGCTGTTCCTAGCGAGTGCAGTGCTCTCATGGAAACTGGCAAAAATGATTGAGGCCAAAGAACGAGAACAGAAAAAGAAGCAAAAACGTCAGGAAAACATTGCAAAAGCCAAGAGGACAAAGAAGGACTGAGAGCGCAGCAGCAGCCAGATCATGGCGTCAGGAACTGTTCAGTAACCAGACCTCCTACAGCAACGCTACAATACCTAACACTTCTGAACCCTGGGAGCACCGTGCTAATCACAGCTCCATCTTCTGTACACCCATGCTTTCAGCTGACTTTTTAAAATGAGACTTTCATCTCCGAGTGTCCTGACATTTTATGCCCAGACATGTAAGGTTTCTATATTTTGCATATGTAAAAGGGACCTTATTCTGTAAAAAATTTTTTTTTTTTTTTGTATTTCGGGTGGTTTTGACACCCAGTTTTTCTAAGGGCTGGTACAATTGGTCATATTGGGAAGAGGGGGAGGCGGGGGGTGGAGGGAGTGATGTAATGTCTTCAATGTACATATACCCATCACACATTATTATATACTGGGGGGGGTCTTCTTCCCTAGGGGCAATGCTGGAAAGGGAGAACACAAAGGGGCAAGACATTAAGTGCTTACGGTAAAGTGTCCGTTCACATAATTTTGTGCAGAATCTTTAGACTGGTTCTAGACCACAAATCATGTGCAACTTCAAGGGTGAATTCAAATTGGACCAATTCATTGCAGAAAGTTCTCCGGTTGAGTTAATCTGAATGATGCTTGTATGACTCCATGTCCTGGGCCCCATTCAGATGTAAGGGACCGATTATGTATAGCGGAAATTTCTGCAACCCTAATACTTTCTCTTTACTTTGCTTTTGAGGTGCACTGCAATGAGGGAGTAGGATATGACGCACAATATGGACTGTTTGCCACAGGATATGCAAACAGTGTAGTCACCTATGTAGAGAATGTGATGGTGTGAATAAAGAGGCGGCGGCGTATGTGCGCCTCGTTCCTTTCTCTTCTATGGGAGTTCTCAAAATAGTTGAGCAATTGCATAACTGTTCAGAGTCGCATCAAGTTTTAATAAACTGACCCAAACCAGCATTGGATTTGCATTGTGTCATACATGTAATACCTTTTCTTTCAGATTAACTGGACTCTCTGGATGAAATCCTGTATATGACTAGCCTAAAAGGTGCGCATGGGGTTTATAAAAAATAATAAATCACCCAGCTACTGTTCACAGGATTAGCCCACGGCCCCACTATCAGTATTCGGTCAGTATTCTTTCTCAGGAGTGGATGATAAATGCAGAATTGGTGACTTGTTTCTATTATACCTTTTCTCTGATTGTTCCTCTTCTGGTGTTGGCTCCCACTCCTGAGAAAAAATACTGACCGAATACTGACCAAATACTGATAGTGGGGCCGTGGCCTTAGTCTGATAACGCAAATCAGGCCCATTCACAAACGCAGACACAAGACCTTACATATGGCTGCGGGTCTTCATCCTATCCACCCATCTTATAAAACATAAAGAAGCTTTTTACCTTTCACTGCCAGGACAATTTTTCTCTTTGAAAAACACAATCTGATACTTACGGACATCTTAATACAAAACGTTAAGATTTTATACAAAATCTGTAATAAATGTAAGCTTTGTAAGTAAGTCTTACTCAAGCAGAGCCTGACTCCACTTTCTAAAGTCCCCAGACCTCAATACACATACAAAACCCAAGATAAAAACATAAGTAAATAAACCGCAATAGTGGTCCCAACCTCTACAAATAAGGTTCAGACCTGTGCATATAAAGGTGTGGCCTCCCTTTTCTTTGAGCTGAACATTAAATTCATGTAGTTCCCTATGCCTGGGTGTCCATTAGCCAGGTCTCAGTCCTTGTTTACATTATGTCACTTGACAAATGGTAAGGTTGTCATACTAGAGGTTAGGACCGTCCCGTATAGGGTCACTGTGAAGTGGTGGGATGGCTTTTACATTTTTTGGATCAAAATTATGCTAAGCACCCTATATTATTTTCATGCAATATTGCTATTAATTTACTGGAGGCTATTTGCTTATGTTTTTATCTTGGGTTTTGTCTGTTTAGTGGCCAGTGTGAACATGCGCCTACATGCTGTATGTACAACTTATATTCCAGTTCATCTCTTCATGTTTTTTGTTCCTCAATACACAGGTACGCTCATCTCAGCCAAACATTTGTGTTCTCTGATAGTACCGCCGCCAGGCTCTTTTGGCAGCAGCTTTTCTCTCAAAGAAAAAAAGGATTAATATATATTCTCTTCCATAGTATTAGTATGTAAATCTTTCTCTTCACCGACATCTGTCGGGGAGGGAGAGACCCCCGATCCGACAAAAATTTGCAGGTTTAGAAGAATTTAGTGGGTGGATGGGGCCTAAAGAGTTAGAGATCAGCATGGGCAGAGATTTTTCAGCACTACTCACTCCTGCTTTGGTAAGTCAGTGCCGCTAATGGAGCTGTTTAGGGTATTATCCGCTAGAACTTGTGCATTGGAATTGAACGCATGCACGATATCCGCTGATCATACAAACGTTATCGGCACCGCTCTCCTCCCGCTATGGAAGTGAGTGCTGGGGATAATACTTTATATCTTAGCTGCAGCAGCGTTTGTGGCAAGACAGATTACATACGTCCATGGCATTGAACAGGTTAAGTGACCCCCCTATAGTTCTCCATCCACACCTCACCTTTAATTTAGCTGATGTAAATGGCACTGCCTATAAATGAGTAAAAGTGACTTTCTTTGTACCTTCCTATTCTTATACAATAGTTATTCTATATCCTCGGGTGATACCGTAACAATATAACAGCCTGAGGAGGGGTAAATGGGATAGGTATGATGTCATGATAGAACAAGAACCCAATTAATTTATAGGTGGGAACCACGTTTAGACCCTCAACTAAATTGAAAAAAAAAAAACAAGAGTGGTGATGTGTAGATTGCAAGATATACGTATGTTAATACATTTCTTCTACTTTCATTTCGCTTTTAAAAAGTTAGGAAACTTGTGACTGTAGAACAATTGCTGGTACTGTTAGGGACTAAGTAATAATTGCAAGATCGCGTGTTCCGACCTTTAGGCTTCATGCTATAGGGACTCTGCTTGCTACTGTATGGTATTCTGTATAGCTCTGTAATAAATCCAATTCAGCATGCCATAGTGTAAAAAAGGATTAATAGAGCGTAATAGTCTTGTACTCACAAAACATCCCCACCTATTTGAGTAGCAATACTTCTACAGCCACCTACTTACAGCGTACCTTATCATTTTAACAAACTTGACTTTACAGAAGTTTTGATTAGTGGGAGTCTGGATGCTAACCCCATATATAGCTGACACAAAGGGGCAGGAATAGTTACTACACTACATTTTTTTCAGAAATCAACAGTAAAAATCAAGATGATATCTTATTAGAGGGGGTGAAGTATTTTCCCAGTCATTTCTACACTGTCTGCACTAATCATGCACTCAAAAATTGCTCCAATCTGGCTACAGGTCTGTCTTCAGTATGGGTTCCAATTACATCTGCTGTCTATAGAAGTGGATGGAGAAAAAGAAATGAACGGTACACAAAAAGTTTTTGCAGCGTCTCGTGAACAGCGCCTGTTGGGGAGAGGAAATTGCAAAATAATGTAGGATACATAATGACCAGAGATGTACACAGAACAGCTTATTCTGAAATGTGAGACGTACTCCTTCTGTTCTGTTTGACTGTCACCAGAACGAGCGATATAAGGATTCATACACCCTCACCAAACACTCGGTCCAGGGCAGGCTCGTCTCTTCGAGCTGCTTTCTCATCATCTCATAGCAATCAGTGGGGGGTCTTAGCTCCTAGGCCCCACCGACATGTTTCTTAAATTGAGAAGTTACCTTTAAAAGTTCTTCCTGGACTCGCTGGAGTGTGCAGGATACAGTATACAGAGTCTGCTCTCTAATTAGGATTCTGCTCAGTCACATGGATAAATTCCCAGTAGATAAGTGACAGATTTTGGCATATTTTATAAGTAATTCATTCAGTCTAAACACATATGTACAGCTTTATTTGCTTCTTTAAAAATAAAAAAAGAATCTGTAGTTTTTAATCATTACCACAACTTTATGTCTGGTTATTCTGTGCAGAGGTTGGGATGGCAGCGGTACGACAAAGCGAAAGGGCTTGTATGGGCACGTAGATGAGGAGTATTATGGCTGGCTTCTCAGTCCTTAGGATGGATTCACTATTGGGGGTTATTTTTATGTACAACAGAGGACATGATCCTGTGCAATGATCTGCAATACAGAAATATTGTGGACCAAGAAGTCCAGTATATTCCCAGCCCTAGTGGACTATGTATGGCCCAATATTTGACATCTGAGAGTAGGGAGAATTTTCATCCTTTAGTTTCTGTTGAACTAGTACAGACTTAGTCCTGCTGAGAAGTAAATACAATTGTGCTCATCCTAAGCTATGTCCTGCCATCCTTGACTGCAGACTGAAACCTGGTGGAAATCTACCACAGAGAATTGTGCTGCTGCTACGTGAAGCCACATTACCTCCAAACTTCTTATTGCTTAATCCTGCGTGATTCTATATGTAGTGGGTAATATACTCGCAGACCGCCATCTGATCCAGTTTGCTTCTGGGTGACATGGCGCTATTGTGACAAATCACACTGGGATCTATGTGTGTGAGCCGGAAGTCACTTTTACAATCTAGGCCCCATAAAAACCTATGAGGCCTCATAGACTTACACTGTAAGTCGGAATAACAGTTACGTGACCCAGAAGAATACTGGAGTGGTGCTGGAAACCAGGGAAGACCGTGATCAGTGAGTACATTACCGCACTTACACTACATATACATGTCCAGGCAATAACAAGGTTAGTAGGAGAGCTTCTCTATTGGGTCGCTTACACATTTGTGAAACGCAGTGCTTGCCCAGATCGGGTACCTAGCCCGACCATCGTGGCTCCTGACCTGAGCTGCCTGCCTCATATATTCCTATACCTCTGGTGAGGAGACCCGGCCATCAAGCCTGGTGTTCCGACAAAGTAAGGACCAAGTTCCCAGATGAGTGAAACCAGCCTTCTACATTGCTCTATGCAGGAGTGCGTCTGGGTTTCCGTCTAAGAAACAGGATGAAGATGGATCCCCCTAATGGAGCCACTTTGGACTCCCGTTTAGCCTCTGTTCTGGAGGGGTTTATCTTTTGTAAGCCAACATAAAGGCATAGTCGCTTTTGTGTTTGGCTAATGATGGACACCGTCGGAACAGAGTCCAAAGTGGCTCCGTCTGAATCCCATTTTTCGGGGAATTGACAGGGAAATCTGATGAAGTGCTTATCATACAGCACTGTATAAATGTCATCACTGCCTTATTTCAGCTCATGAAGTATTGCATAGCCTGGATGCAACAGTAGACACTTCTCAGGGCCGGTTATCCATTAGTTTGGAACTGGTTTATGGAAAAACTGCTCATACACATGAGACAGACATTAATCTGCAGATCAGAAGATCCAGCCTAGTTATAGGCACCTATTCACATTAGACAAAAGACACTCAAATCTTCTCTGATTTCGGTAGGGGTGTCTCTCCTGACTCTGCCCCAATGGATGATGTGAAAGGAGATGAGCTGCTGAGCTGTGTTTGGCAGCAGCTTTCTCCTCTCTGCCCATTGATAACTAATGATCGCTCAACCTGTGTATTACCAATCACCAGCTTAAGCTAATAATCTTCTGTGTATGGCCACTACAGACAGTCAGAAGATATGATCTGCCAATGGTCTGCAGATAAATATCTTAAGCCTATGGCCAGCTTACAACTGTTTTCATTCACCATCAGCAAATACTGTATCTAAAAATAAGTGAAGCGACAACGATCGGAAATGATGTATTTTGTATAGTTATAGCACTTACGGGTCCTACATCTTAGCTATTGGTCGGACAAGAATGACTTCCCGGATAGATGATTTATGTATGATTGCTGGGGTCTGACTGTTATGACCCCACTGATTATGAGAATTGGGGTCCCAAAGCCCCCTGTGTGAATGGTGCGGGAGTAAGCATGTGTGACCACCACTCCCATAGACAGTAAATGGAGCATTGGTCTTTATTCTGAATTTTCTTCCTTATTGTTTCCTATATTTTTAAGCCCCTTAGTTGCACTACTGTTCTCTAATTATGGTTCCTTGTCTCTGGTTATCAGAGACTGAAGGATCTGTTACATATTGTTTGTAGGCCTCTTAACACATGGGAATAGATTCCAGCAAGAGAAATTAGAGCAAAAAAACCCAAAACCCTCAGAGATAATGTAGACTTGCAACAACAAGCCCTAATATCATCTGTTCCTGCTACTTTTTCTGTGGGTTCCACGATCCAGGCACAAATGTATTTGCGGTGCTGGTTGGTTCCTTAGTTGGGGCTGGTTTTTCGTACACTGGAGCAGAAGCGTGTCCTTTGATCTGAGTTCTCATGGTCTCGACTTCATGTTTGCCTTCGGTGTGTGACGTGGCCCCATCAATCTTCAAAAATTGCTCTCCTTTCGTGCTTATTTCCTTTCTTAACTGTTCATTCTTGAGGATTTCCTGAAATGGATAAAATCAAAAGATAAGATTCTGGAAGTTATGTAGGTGATGTATTCTGTCAGGTTGGACCTGATCTTGTGATATTAGTGGTGGAGAGGTTTACCTGAAAGTTCTAGTGGAGAGGACTCATCTCCTACAGTGTTACAGGATCCCTGCGGTGAGATCTAATATCTGTACTGTGAAGCAGTCTCCAAACTTCTGCCTACTAATTACCCTGACCATCTCCTCATCTGTGTGTCATATTAACCCTTCTGGTCAATAATTACCTAACACAGACCCTGGAAGAAGTTCAAACAAGCAGCCATCTGGTACAGCGCTTTACAGACATAAGCATCACTGTCCCCATAGATTGGTCACAATCTAAATTCCCTATCTTTACGTCTTTGGAGTGTGGGAGGAAATCGGAGAACCCCGAGGAAATCCACGCTAACACGGAGAGAACATACAAACTCCTTGCAGATGTTCTCCTTGGTGGGATTTGAACCCAGGACTACACTGCTGCAAAGCATTTTTGCTTACCACTGAGCCACCATGCCATGACTTCTAGGCCATGCAATGCTCCCCTGCGAATTTAAATATGCACATGGAACAGGAATGGATAGCAGAGAAACAGGTCTAGGAAAAGCTGCAGAATAACATCTGAATGGAGCTTTATGGCTCTGGTGCAATAAGCAATTTTTGCCAGTTTTTGGGCGGCTAGTAATTTTGCATGATTTGATATTTTGGGCATTTTTACGCCCATTTTTTTGAAAAGTGGATGAGACTTTGTCAGACAAGGAGGGGGAGAGAAACCAACAAATTCTTTGAGGTGGCAAACGGCAGCTGAAAGTTGTGCCAAGTTCAAAAGGAGGCACAAGCCCCAGACTTTGGTGCATTTTACATCAGCACACTCTTCATCATGATCGCTGTACAAATTATCAATCTTGGAGAATCTGGTGATTTTATTTGGTAAATTATTAAGGCTTTCTTAAAAGGAAAACATCAATTTATCCCCTAACCTGGCAGTGGCTCGTGCTTGTCAACTGAATATTATTGTGAAAGCTTGTTAAGTGGGGAAAAAGACTTGCAAAGGCAAGTTTCCTTCATGTGCAAAAAGACTAAAATCTGATTAGTTGGGTGCAAACATGTTGCGGTTTGGTATTGCGATCACGCTGGGACTTCGTGCTGTAGAAGAGGAAGAGAGAGCTGCATTGTTCAGTGTCTGCACTCACAATGTTCAAACGGCAGCTGCAAATATCACACTATGAAATACTGCTAAGAATAGGAAATCCCTACTTGACCTCACCTAGAAACATAGAAACTGGACTTTTCATCCCTGCAAAAAATCAGCAACGTCCGGAACTAGGTTTATGAGTGTGTAATTTGCAAGTCCTATATAAAAACAGGCCAGCAAGGCCGGACAGCTGAGGACTTGTAGTTCTGCAGCCATAAACTACATGAGATGCACTTAGGCCGCTGCAGGGGAATCTGCTCAGGACAACAAAGGCCATCCAAGTAACGCTCTCCCAAAAGCAGCATTTCCTTTGTGCTCCTGCCAGCGGAGATGGAAACAGTTGCCAAATCAATGTCGGCCCTAATTCATTCCAATTCAATTTCTGAGCAAACATCCTTTGATCAATTATAATAATTGAAATGTTACTGTGTTTGGATTCTCAGAAACACATTGTAGTCCGTACTCCCTTCTGTATTTTTCACTGCCGTCATATGGAACAGATTGGGCTGAAAAGTCCTTGGGGCTCGGGGACAGCCAGCAGCTTGTTTTACTCAGCTAAAGAATACGTAGATCGAACAGTGTGTAAAGGGGCTTATTTGTATCAGGTTAAGGGGGCTAATAACACCCGGCCTATCGTTCCGGAGAAATAGAAGCAGCTGCACATGCACTGGTTCACCCATGTCTGTTAGTAAGAACCGATGACGTCTCTGCTCCACTCTGGGGTTCTGGGGTGGTCTAGAAGAACAGGAGGGGCCTGGCTGTCCATAACTGTAAATCTCATCAGGATTGTTATTGTGTCCGAATTTCAGAGACTGAAGAAAACCAACCATTGATTTAGCACCATTGAGCATGTCCTACCATAATGATAGCTCATGACCATCCCCCCAGTGATATACAGTCTCTTCTACAATTGCATCCAGGAACTACAGGGTTCTTACAGCTTACAGGAGCAGCAGCATCTGAGCTTTGCAACTGATACATTGTGACAAGCCCAGCAGCTGTGTAGGCAGGAAGTGGCCAGAACCCATTTTAACTCCTAAATGAAATCACTAAATAATTCCATTCATATCGTGAACAAAAGGAGACTTCATATTGAAACACCTTAGTAAATGACATTTTATAATGCCATGATTGCAACGCTATATTGTACATGTGAGGAGCACATAAAGATTCCACCTTTTTATCTTTGTGCAACAATTTCTTTTCAAAATTACCATTGTGTATACATACTGTGTCGTGGCACACCAACTACAAGTCTACTTTAAGGGATTACCCATCTTTGGGGACATCTTTTTTATTTAAATGTATGTATTTAGGGTTAAAAGTTATTTTTGCAATAGAGTTTTATAAAAAAAATATGTTGCACTGTTTTGCTTTTACAACTCTAGGTTTCCTATCACACTCAACTTTGATGTGGTCAGAAATCAGCCGATGAAAGCTCAGAAAAAGGCCTCATTCAGACGTACGAGAAAAACGGACTGAGTTTTCATCAGAGTTCTATTAGAAGAAAAGAAACGTTTCTCCCCCTTCTCCCATCTGTCAGTGAATAACGGACAGCACATGGATGGCATCTGAGTGCTGTCACATTTTTTCACTGTCCCATAGACTTGCGTTGCTGATTTTGATTTGACAGTCGGGTAAATATCAGGTATGTCGCTGCGATTTTGAGCGGACCACTCGGTCCGAGCAACAAAGTCTGAAATGTGAACGGCCCCATGGACAATCATAGATAGGTGTGTTATCCGTGGGAAAAAAAAATGGATAGCACTTGTCCGTTTGTCACGTACATGTGAATGAGGCCAAAGACAGATAAAAGAGACAAACTCCCTATCATAGAGGAACGACTGATGGATTTTCAGTAAACTCTTTCTGCAGCAAAATTTTTAATGAAACCAAATTGCAAAAATGATTTTTAGCCCCATTTACATGCATTAAAGTATTCAAAATAAAGTCTTTAAAAGTGAATGACCCCTTCAATCATATCTCAGTACGAGATTGAATCTCACTTCTGACTTTTTATATATTGTTTTTCCTATTTTTTTGGTCAGGGATCACTGCACCTAGCAAACTTCCTGTCTTCCTAGTGTAAATATTTCAACCAAGGACTAGGTAACAAAATGCCTGATGAAGACACCGGTCCGTCGTGGTAACGTGTTGCACGGACTCTCAACTTTCCACTTTATGCCCGTTTGTTGGTTTTATACATTTTGAGCACTTTTTAACACTAAAATACTCATTTTTCTACATCCCGCTGAATCCTCTTTGTGCTCCATCTGGACTTCTCCAACCATTAGTGCCCAAGACTCAGTATTTTTCACGTACTTCATGTCGAATACTCCGCGATACACAGTTTGATTTTGAGAAAACCACTTTGGCGTGGCAAAGCTATACTGACTGCCATGATGCTATCTATGTCTGATGTATATGTTTGATGTTTTGGTGACATGTACCGTGTTTCCTTGAAGATAAACCCTAGCAAGAATTTTTGGCCTTTTTGGGGGAATGCTTGAAATATAAGCCCTACTCCAAAAATAAGCCCTAATTGTGGCTCAATGAGGCAAGGTGTCCAAGCAGCTAAAAAAGGGTAAAGAGTACAGCAGGACCCTTACTTAAAGAAAGCAGACATCCCCAAAATAAAGCAGTCTCCACCCTCCCCCCCCAAAAAAAATTGCACTCACCAGACCCTAAACAATTACAGCTCGCAATCTGTCAAGTGCCGACGGTGGATGGACTCTCGCACAGAGATCCACGTTGCTGTCAGGTCCCTTGCCGTTCCAGCTGCATTGCACACAGATTGGGTACCAGTATCACTCCACTCTCACTAAATCCACGAGAGAGATACTGCTTCCAGCCAGCAGGGGGAGCCAGCTGCTTTGGAATACAGGGAGACCTGACAGCGACACAGACTTGCATGAGAGCCCATTCACTTGCCAACTCTATTGTTTAGGGTCTTTTAAGTGTGATTCTTTTGGGGGTGAACAGTAGATAGAGAATAATGCATATAAAAATGTAAATTAAAATATAAATACTTTATATATTTAGCCAGTACATGGCACCACGTACAACAAATAAATAAGGAAAGGTACGATGAACATATAAATGACTGTAATAACCCTGAGTGGAGTGGAAAAATATAAGACATGCCCTGAAAATAAGCCCTAGCGAATTTTTTTGTAACCAAAAAATAATATATGACCCGGTCTTATTTTCGGGGAAACACGATAGTATAGAAGTGTAGGAAACAGAGGCCTTATATAATACCTGCTATTCTGGTATTCAGACTCGGCTTTTATTTGGTCATCGTATTATCCTCGTGATTATAGGTAATGAAATTTCAGCTTAAGAGAGAAACAGGGTTTTGCAAATGTATAGAATTATAGTAAAAGGTTACATGGCAGAGAAAAAAAAGAAATAAATGAAAATGGATATAGAGCAAATGTTCACGTTCATGTAATTGTCCAGGATCCCTGACCGCTCTTGGAAGTAATGCCCCATCACTAGCTCCGGACACAATCACATCTGACACACAGAACATTTCTGCGAGCAGATCACGGTGCCAGCCAATATCCAGCTACATTGCGGTTTCATTTTTTGGCATCGGCATCAAAGTATTCTGGCATATGCTGGGCGAACAGTTGGCTCCCGTTATCCATTTCACTTTGTTAGATGCAAGTGACTAGATTTGGTCGGGATAAAGACTAATTCCTAATTACTCTTTTCATCTTATTCAGATATGATTAGAGCGGAGGGGAGAAACAAGCGAGGTTGTTAGAAAAGACACTGATGTTGTACTTGTAGGTTAAAATAAAATGTAGAAAAAGACAAAAGTAAAATGATATATATCATGTGACTGGCATGGCCAAGGTGGCCGCTAAGGGAACTACGTGTCTATAATGATGGGGATAGGGGGAGGGAAAGGGTCCCAGAAAAGGATAAGAAAGCCAAAAATCATAAGGATAATCCACTGGGCATTGCCTTTAAGAATTCCTAAAAAGAAGTCTGTTCTTTATAGGGTTCACTGGGGCAAAAGAAAGCGCAGCCCATTTCTTTTAACATCTTAAAAACTTGTATGGGCAGCACAGTGGCTCAGTGGTTAGCACTGTACTTTATATAGGGCAGCACAGTGGCTCAGTGGTTAGAACTGTACTATATATAGGGCAGCACAGTGGCTCAGTGGTTAGAACTGTACTATATATGGGCAGCACAGTGGCTCAGTGGTTAGCACTGTACTTTATATAGGGCAGCACAGTGGCTCAGTGGTTAGAACTGTACTATATATGGGCAGCAACGTGGCTCAGTGGTTAGTATTGTACTTTATATAGGGCAGCACAGTGGCTCAGTGATTAGAACTGAACTTTATATAGGGTAGCACAGTGGCTCGCACTATACGTTATATAGGGCAGCACGGTGGCTCAGTGGTTAGAACTGTACTATATATGAGCAGCACCGTGGCTCAGTGGTTAGTACTGTACTTTATATAGGGTAGCACGGTAGCTCAGTGATTAGAACTGTACTATATATCAGCAGCACCGTGGCTCAGTGGTTAGTACAGTACTTTATATAGGGTAGCACGGTGGCTCAGTGGTTAGTACTGTAATTTATATAGGGTAGCACAGTGGTTAGCACTGTACTTTATATAGGGCAGCACGGTGGCTCAGTGATTAGAACTGTACTATATATGGGCAGCAACGTGGCTCAGTGGTTAGTACTGTACTTTATATAGGGCAGCACAGTGGCTCAGTGATTAGAACTGAACTATATATCGGCAGCACTGTGGCTCAGTGGTTAGAACTGTACTTTATATAGGGTAGCACAGTGGCTCAGTGGTTAGAACTGTACTTTATATAGGGTAGCACAGTGGCTCAGTGGTTAGCACTGTACTATATATGGGCAGCTCATTGGTTTAGTAGTTAGCCTGTAGTCTTGCAGCACTGGGGTCCTGTGTTCAAATGCCACCAAGGACAACATCTGCAAGGAGTTTGTGGGTTTCCTCTTGGTGCTCCGGTTTCCTCCTACACTCCTAATGATAGGGAATCTAGATTGTGAGCCCTAATGGGGATAGCGGTGATAATGTCTGTAAAGCGTTACTGAATATGATGGTGCTATATAAAGAAAGCATAATAATAACTTATACAGATTAGATTTTCTTTTTCATTTAACCCGTCTGACATAACATTTTTTTGTATTTTACGATGAGGCTGTGTTTTTTCCTAGACTTTTTTTTGTTCCTGTTGGTAATATTTTGGGTGATGCATTTCCAGAGTAGGTTGTTATGGCATTACTCAATATTAGTTGCGGCTTTGTAACCTTTTCGAGCAATACTTTTTTATTTGCAATTGAATTTCATAATTATAATTTTACATAATAATATACCTATATAGACCTAAGTATGTCATAAGAACAGGAATCCTGAATAGACAGGCCTGGGGTCTTTCCGTAGATCCAGGGTTGTCCGGGTATAGTTTGCATAACCAGGTATCCCTGTGACCCAATGTCATACATCCCATACTTTCTTCTTTAATCTGCTTTGATCACGACCTACAAGGGGAGAAACAATGAAGATCAGAGGTTTCTCTCATCTCCGTCATTAGAGCAGGACTGCACCTGGGTATTCCAGCCCGGTTCCTACTACTAAAGGGGCAATCAGACATCTATTTGTCATCTACATATTTTTTTCATGTTTTCCATGCACAGAAAACGTTCCCATTATAATCTAAGGTGCTGTTCACATGACCGTTTCTTTGGCAGTGCATGCAGCCGCAAACGAATCACAGAAACATGTCCGTTTTTGATCCACGTCACGGACGAAGGTTCTCTGCAGGCCCTGGCTGAACCTCACTATTATGGAGCTGGTCATCAAGTGGATTACAAAGACTTTAACATGATCATTTCTTAATTGTTATCCCCACTTGTAGGGGACTGTTAACTTTATGAATAGGACTCCTTCGCTAGTCATTTTTTGGAAAAATTAAACATCAACTAAGACTCCGACCTTACAAAAGTGCTGGGTACAACAAGCAGTAGGGGTCTCATGTTGTGCATGTGAACCATCAAAAAGAACAAAATATTCCGCTTTTGATTAATTTTTCCAAGAAAGGCTCAGAATCTGTGACACATTTATTCTCTGTAAGTGCCATTGATGAAATCAATGTTTCTGTACCGGGCCAGCATAGTGGCACAGAAATCAATAGCCCTAATGAAGAAGCATCAAGTTGCAGAGTTGGAGTTAAGATAAACTAAAGATAAACTATATCATGGATTTAAGAGAATCATTGAAAACCATATTTATTATAGAAATCAGATTAAGGCCTCATTCTGATGTCAATGATTTGCTTGTACAAGAAAATCTGTTCGACTTTTATCAGTGTTTTTTTTATTTCCTATCATCGTTAGGTCAGAGTGTCAGTTTTTACTTTCAGCGTTTGGTCAGAGAGTCAGTTTTTACCTTCAGCGTTTGGTCAGAGTGTCAGTTTTTACCATCAGCGTTTGGTCAGAGTGTCAGTTTTTACCATCAGCGTTTGGTCAGAGTGTCAGTTTTTACCATCAGCGTTTGGTCAGAGTATCAGTTTTTACCATCAGTGTTTGGTCAGCGTCAGTTTTTACCATCAGCGTTTGGTCAGAGTCAGTTTTTACCATCAGCGTTTGGTCCAAGTTTCATCAGTTTCTTTTGGATGAGAAAGAAAAAAATAAAAATAAAAAAAGTTTCTCCACCTTCTCCTTTCTAACACTACGTAAAAATCGGACTACATCCAAGTGCTGTCCGATTTTATCATGGACATATAGACTTGCATTGCCACTTTGCTTTGACTGAAACTTGGATCAACATCGGATAGGTTTCTGTGATTTTTCACGGACTGCAAAAATTCGCAGACATGTGAATGAACCCTTTGGCTATTCTGGGTACAAGTGCTATCTTTGAAACACACAGATGCAAAAACTAGTATGTGATTGAGCCCTAAGGCTACGTTGCCACTGAACTTTTGGTGAGTTTTTGACGCTGCAGAATTTCTTCACCTATTATTTTAATTAGGTTACTTGCGATTTTTCATTGCGTTTTTATCACGTTTATGAAGCTGCGTTTTTTGTCTCTTGCTGGTTTGTCATGCTTTAAATAATGCTGCTTTTTTTTATATACCTGGTATTTGGCTTTGACAAAACAATATTGATATATTTAGGTGCGGATTACATGTGTCTTTGATGTATTTCCGCAGCAGAAATGCACTAAAATCCCATGTGTGTGTTTTTACCTGCGGATTTTTCGTGTCTAATGCAAGTCTATGGGGAAAATCCGCACAGAAAACTCAGCGTACCCACAAGGTAAATTGAAATGTTGCGAATTTTAAACTCGATATTGAGACTGAGATTTCTATAAATCCCATTCACTTTGCTGGAACTGTGATGCAGTAAAAAATATGCAGCGTCAAAAACGAACCAAAAGCTCATCGTGGGAATGTAGCCTAAAAGGTTTTTTAAGATCTAAAAGAAAATTGTCTAAATGATAAAAAAAACAGTTGAAAAAGATAAAAAAAAACCAAAATACAAGAATCTCAAATACCTCCTATAGTTACCAGTAAATCTGCTGCCACACCCTTTGTGTATCTTGCAGGAGCAATGACATCCTGTCTACACTTCACCGCTGCAGCCAATCACTAGACTCAGTGGTCCTGTGCCATACAAGGCTTGTATTATATGGATGGCAGGAACAAGAAAAGTCAGGAGGCCTCATACTGATTACACTACAGTGTCACATTCCACATCCTCCACAAAAAAAGTTGACGTTTACACAGTTTCCACTCCAAAAACTCAAAGCAAAATTACTGTGTACACACACACCAAAGCTATGTGCACACTTTTTTTTAAGTTCTTTTTGGAGCGGCTCCTCTCTAAAAAAAATGCTTGAGGAAAAAAAAACACATTCAAAAAAAGCTGGAAAGACTCTTCCTATTTATTTCTATTGTTAAACCACCTTGCTGTTCATAAGTATGTTGTCTTTTGAGCGCTTTTTTTCTGTTCTAAATTTTGAAAAATGCCTGGTATGAAAAAAAAAAAAAATGCACGTCACATCTTTCAAGAAGCTCCTAATGAAATCTGCTCCAAACTATGCACAGAAAACTAAAAAAAACGCTTGTAAAGAATGCTTAAGAAAACCTCTTTAAAACTTTCAGTAACGAAAAACTCCTCAAATAAGGCTCATTTCCACTAGAAAACTCATGATTTTTTGACCGCCTCAAAATAACCTATGGTTTACACGTAGGGAACTTCAAGCTCAATTTAGGCGGTGAATTTTCACCTATTACAATACAAAAATTAGAATTTCTGAAAAAAAAAAGCTCTTTGCTTTCATCACCCTGGAGGAATCCTAGAGGAAGGACAAACACAACTATTTGAGAACTGCGGTTTCCTTGGATTCAGTTTTCAAAGAGGAAATAATCTATAAAATGATGTGGAGAAAAGTGGAGATTCCCTCAGCTACCAATTCCAAGAAGTAGCTCGAGAACGAATGTGAACAATAAGAACAATAAGTATCTGGTACCTGGAATATGTACAGCGCAGAATCACAAGACAATGGCAGCAGGTGCACAGCCGAATCTGCTCATCCTCACAATCCATACAAACACTGGGGACCCCCTAAATGCGCCGCTTTTACCATCATTAATGTCCTCAGTCGCAGCGAAGCGTTTCTGAACACCATTTTTCAGAACCGTCTTCTCTACTCCCTGTAGGATTTTTGCACTTGCTTTACACTATTTGCTTTTTATATTGCTCTATGCTGTTTCCCATTGTGTTTGCATCTGAACTTATTACAGTTTCATTAAAGAAGCCCTCCCACTAAGTTTTTTATTTATTAAATGTGTGTTTATGCATGTAATGTAGTGTGAGTGTATTATTATACTCACCTGCAGCCACTCTCTCCAGTGTCCAGCTCTGCTCCTCTTCTCAGTGATGTCACCCAATTGTGACTATCCGGCTCACTCCTTGCGTGAGCCAGAAGTCTCTTTTACAATGAAAGCCTGTGGGGGGCCTCGTTCTGATGTTCCATAGGTTTACATTGTAAAAGTCACTTCCGGGTCATGCAGAGAGCAGCGAGAACCAGAAGTCGGCAGAGCGGTGATGTCACTGAGAAGCAGAGGAGAGAGCGGCAGCAGGTAAGTATATTAATACACCCACACTACATTACATGCACGTATACACATTCAATGAATCAATAAACTTGGTGGGAGGGCTTCTTTAAGACAAATGTGTACTTGATTTTTTTAGATTCTGATTTTTTATACGTAAGATATCATCTGCAGGTGAGCAGTCCTCGTCCCGTCAGGTCCACATATATCTACCAGCTTATGCGCAAGAGTGGCAGCTGTCACGCACCTGTCCTATTCATTACTCCTATGCCATAATGTTTTAACATGCACATCTACATATTTTTTATTCCATCAGTTCAGCTTCCCAATATATATTTATGGGGGTCTTAGCTCTCTTTTCTAATAGTACAAAGTTCTAAATGCCCCCTTTTCCTTCACCCATCCTTAAAGGGAACTTGTCACCAGGTTTTTCCCCATTATGGTGGTGGCCGTGCTATATATGGGAAAAACCTGGTGATAGGTTCCCTTTAAGGCATCAGGTCTTCCATTTCTGAACAGATATGAACAAATTCTGACAGTCCCCACTGACTTTGGGCTTCACCACATTTCTGCCAGTTATTTCAGAAGGCAAGAATAATGCCGCAGACTAGATTTTATTCTTGAAATCATGATCCAACGTCCTGTTCCTCCACCACACTCCAATGTGCTTTTGGCGACTTCAAGGAAGCAAATCATAAAACGCGTTGGTGTGTGACGGAGGAACAGGACATTGGATCATGACTATGTTTTAAAGTGTTTGAACCCGATTATTATTATTATTGATTCCATGGTGCTGTACATAAGGAGGGGTTACATACCAAATACAGATATCACTTACAGTAAATGACTAACAATGATAGAACGGTACGAAGGGAAGAGGTCCCTGTCCTTGCGGACTTACATTCTACCATCAACCTATTTCACCATTTGTAATTGTGTTAGGGCTGTGATGCAGATACTCAGATTTTATATTGTGGTATATTAGATACTTGCTATCTCTACTGCACCTTTAATTTTATCATTATACATATGTTTGCTTCTCATATCCATACCTGTTCTTTCGCCCATTGCTTTTATACTTCAGTATTGTTTTTAATGTGTAGATTTTTCCCAGAACATTATTAATTTTTTCCTTTTTTATTCTATGTATTGCGATCATTTTTGACTGGACTGGGCCAATTCCTACCGGCATTCTTGGCTTTGTGTGCCTGTAGCACTATTAGTTTGATTTCCGTTGAATTTGTGCTACTTCCTTCTTAGATAGGCTCAAATAGCTTACAAAAACCACAAAAATAGCGTAAAAGTTAAAAATATAAATAAAAGAAATATCCCTTATGAAACTAGCAGCAAAATATGAGGTGTGCTTTACAGTCCATTCTGGTCTACAAGGATTGCTTCCAGGGAAGAATATGGCGGCACTCTAGTGCCAATCGCCCCATGGTAAGAAGCTGCGAAGCCTCCTTGTCTTTCCTAGTGAATGTAGGTAGATTGTATTGTCCCATCTTCTCCTGTAAATGTCGGTACATACAGAAATACCCTGTCTCTCCTTGGAAATATAGGCACAGATAGTACTTCCCCAGTCTCCCTCTCTAAATATTGGCACAGATAGTACTACCTTCCTATGTCTCCCTTTAAATGATATAGGCAAGGATAGTACTGCCTAGTTTCTTCTTGTAAATGTAGGCTTAGTGCTGCCTACTTGTTAGTATATGATATACAGACAGGTGCAGCATTCTGTATATGGCAGCTTTAGGGATGTTCAAATGTACAGATTTTCCACTGTGCTGAGAATTTTACACGCTACATCAGAATTTGTTGTCGATTTTGATGCAGACTTGTAGCAGATTTCACTTTATGTATTGCAGAGGGTAAAATGCGCAATAAAATGGATAATAATAATCTTTATTTATATAGCGCCGGCATATTCCGCTGCGCTTTACAATTCAGAGGTTCATATACAACAGTCACAAGTAACATAGCTAAAGATAATACAAAAATTAAAGCAAAAATAATGACCCTGCACATAAGAGTTTACAATCTACAATGATGTGGGGGTGACACAAAGTACAGGGGCTTATTTACAATGATGTCAGCCATCTTGAGGGCATGGGGGATAGATAAAGGCTGCATGAGCTCGTCACCAGACAGTATCTGTAGTGCTTTTGGGTGCGGTAGAGTTTGGTGGAGACTTATGTTTGGAGAAATAATGAATGGGCTATAAAAATATAAAAAAGACTTCGATTAGGGAACGTGATAGACCACCCTAAACAGATGTGTTTTTAGGGAGTGCCTAAAACTGTGTAAGCTGTGGTTCGTCCTAATTTCTTGGGGTAGAGCATTCCAAAGAATAGGTGCAGCTCGGGAGAAGTCTTGGAACCGGGAGTGGGAGGTACGGGTTAGTGCGGATGTTAGTCTAAAATCGCTTACGGAGCATAGAGAACGGATAGGCAGAAACAGAAATGAGGGAGGAGATGTTGGGGGGTGCCGCGCTGTGGAGAGCTTTGTGGATGAGAACAAGCAATTTAAATTGGATCCTATAATGTAAGGGCAGCCAGTGCAACGACTGGCACAGAGCGGAAGCGTCCGAGCAACGATTAGCCAGATAGATGACCCTGGCTGCTGCATTAAGGATGGACTGGAGAGGGGCAAGTCGAGTGAGGGGGAGGCCAATTAATAGAGAGTTACAGTAGTCAAGGCGGGAGTGGACCAGGGCAACAGTGAGGGTTTTTGTTGTTTCCATGGTCAGAAAGGGGCGGATTCAAGAGATGTCCTTCAGGTGCAAGCGACAAGAGCGGGCAAGAGATTGTATATGGAAGGTGAAGGAAATATTGGTGTCAAACACAACACCCAGACAGCACGCCTAGGCGTTATTGCGATGTCACACACGGAGAGGGAAATGTCAGATTTAGAAAGGTAAGTGGATGGTGGGAGCAGAAGAAGTTCAGTTTTGGAAAGGATGAGTTTCAGATAGAGAGTGAACATGATGTTGGAAACTGCAGACAGTCACTGGTGTTCTGTAGTACAGCGGGGGTAAGGTCAGGGGATGAAGTGTATAGTTGTGTGTCATCAGCATAAAGATGGCACTGAAAGCCAAATTTGCTGATGGTCTGTCCAATTGGGGCCGTGTAGACAGAGAATAGGGCCAAGGACTTAACCCTGAGGGACCCCAATAGTGAGAGGAAGAGGTGGAGCCAGCAAAAAATACACTGAAAGAGCGGTCAGAAACATAGGAGGAGAACCAGGAGAGATCTGTGTCCTTTATGCCGATTGAGTGAAGCATAGAGAGTAGGAGATAGTGGTCAACAGTGTCGAAAGCTGAAGGGAGGTCAAGAAGAATGAGCAGAGAGTAGTCACGGTTCCGTTTTGCTGTTAAAAGGTCATTGGTCACTTTGATGAGTGCAGTTTCTGTAGAATGTAGGGGGCGGAAGCCAGACTGCGATGGATCTAGACGAGAGCAAGCGGAGAGGCAATGGGCTAGGCGGGAGCAGACCAGGCACTCCAAGAGGCCAGAGACAAAAGGGAGACCGGAGAACAGTCCGCAGCCGCCTGTGCAGACACCAGAAGAGAAGGAGAGACCGAAGACCCCAGCCAGGCAAACAGTGATGACTGGAGAGAGAGACCAGAGCAGACGCGAGGGAATGGGGCCAGCAGTGCACACAGCAGGATAAGAAGAAGAGAGGAGCCCAGAGACCCCCTTCTCTGCGACTGAGCCAAACATGGAGAGCGAGCCAGAGGAGATGCGGGGAGGGATGGGAACCAGGGCACCCGGCGGCTGACAGCCGACCTCCCGACGGACTCTTCCCACCCCCTCTGCAAAGTAGGAGGCTAGCACAAATGTCCGCGATAGGGGCCCACGCCCCAGGAGGTAACAAAATGTGCCGAAGAGTTCCCCCGGGCCGCCAAATAACGAGGAGACCAGGGTGGTGAAGCAGATCTGCCCAGCAAGGCCCTCGACACAAATCAACAGTGCACAAAGTCCTCTGGTGTGCAAGCCCTCCTCCACAGGCACTCTGTACCCCCAGAGCACCACCGGAAAAATTGAGTCCACGAAGTGAGCAAGGGATGCTCCACCCAGTGTCTGGAGGCTCAGAGGGTGAGGGGAGCCAGCCGGTCCAGGATGCCTCCAAGAGCAACGAAGCAGCGACACACAGCCAGACCAGGACAAGGAAAAGAGGAGATCAGGGACAGCGACGAGTGTAGGGAGCCTGTAAGTGCATGAGGGTCAATGGCCCGCAGGCCCCCGAATGTACGACAGGCAGGAGAGCACCGGGGTGGGCGAGGACCCATGAGCGTGAAGGAGAGAATGCCGTGGCCCGAGAGGGGAAGAAGCGAGCCATCCAGGTAGGGGACCAAACAGAGCTGGACAAAGACCAGATCAAGGCGTCCCTGTGTGTCCCAGAGGTCGAAAGCCGTGAGAGGCCAAGAGAAGGGGCCAGAGACAGAAGTCGAGATGCATATGGGGAGGTGGGGCAACCCACGGGGACATTGAAGCCTCCCAGGACAAGGGCAGGCAACTCCGAGGACACAAAGTGCAGCAGCCAGGCAGAAAAATGGTCAAGGAACTGGGTGGTTGAGCCTGGGGGACGGTGTAAGATCGCTACTCTGAGGGAAATAGGATGGAAGAGCCTTATGGGGTGGACCTCAAAAGAAGGGGATGAGAGTGATGGAACTGGGGAGATGACCTGAAAAGTGCATTATGGGGACAGGAGTAAGCCGACTCCACCACCATGTCCGCCCGCAGGTCTCTGAGAATGGGAAAAATGGAAGCCGCCTTGAGAAACAGCAGCAGAGGAAAAAGTGATATACTAGGACTTATAATCCAGAGCCCCAAAAAAAATTGAGGCAGAGCATATGTTGGTATAGGTGCTCATTCACACTGTGGACATTTAACAAGCAAAACCTAAGATAAAAACAAAATGAGCAAATACCCTGTATAGAATAAATAAATGGTAATAATACATGTAAATAACATGGGGTACTTAGCTGTTTTGATAAAAAAAAGTAAAAGCCATCCCACCACAACAAAGTGTACCCAATTGAGATGGTGCCTCATGTAGTTTATCTCACAAACTGAACAGCCCAAAATAATGGGAGCCACACCTTAACCAAGTACCCTATATTATTTACATGTATTATTATTATTTACTTAGTACGGGGTATTAGCTCATTTTGTTTTTCTTATGTTTTGTTTGTTAATTGGCCACAGTGTGAATGTGCACCTATGCCTTGCACTTATACCAACATGTGCTCTGGCTCAATTTTTTGGGGGTTTTGTTTTAGTTATTTGTACAAACAAGGGGCGTGGCTTCCCCTTTTTTGGGGGGCTGTTCATTTTGTTTATATAGCTTTCCACGGGTGGGTGTCTGGCCTTATCTACTTTTAGGTCTGCTGACACATAGTGAGGTGAACTACAAGGTTTAGGCACCTTTCCCATTGGGTCACCTTGTCGCCGTGGGATGGCTTTTACATTTTTTGATCAAAAATGCCGACGTCAGTGGTCGCGTGATCTGTCAAATGACTAAATGACGTCATGGCAGGTCCTTAAACACCACAGCGACCCATACAACAGACCGGACGCATCGCTGAGGAGACCGGGGACCATCAGAAGGTAAGTATAATCTTTATTTTTTATTTTCAATTCTTTTTTTTAACAGGTACCATGGTACCCGGGTCTGGAGGAGAGTCTCCTCTTCTCCAAACCCGGGTACCATCCGCACATTGAACCATATGATATCCGCATGTGTTCACACGGATAATATGCGATTCAATGCAAGTCAATGGAGGCAATTACGCTGCGTGTCCGCAAAATTAATGGACATGCTGCGTATTTTTCCGCAATGATAATCCGCAGAGGAAATTTCCGCACCATGTGCACAGCACATATGGATTATCATTGGGGACCATGGGGCACGTATTACCAAGTGTGTTTTAAGCGTTTTCACTACGGAAATTCCGCGGCAAAAACGCTTGAAAAACGCATAGTGGGCACGCAGCCTTATAATCTGCACCATGGTTCAATTCTAAATCGGACATTTTCTGCAATGTGTGGTGGTTATATTTCCTCCATAATGCTGTAATACGCTGCGGATATTCTGCCCGCAAATCCGGATGGAAAATCCGAAGAATATCTAAAGTTTTGAAATGTCAGAACAAAAAAATGGTAGATTTTGGTTGCTTGCTGTCACTCCCGTCCATATTCCCACAGATTAATCAACATTTTGATATTTTAATTTCCCTTCCATCACAATTCTGGACATAATTAGGCTCCAAGTGAAGAGATTATGTAATTATTATTGACATAGGAAACCAATACGTATAACGCACAGGGGCAGATGAAAGTTAAGTAGAACTTTCCCGAATAACTTTCATGAAGAGTAAGAAGTAATTATGGAAATGTCCTCTATGATTTATTATACCTCTGCTAGGAAAGCAAAAGAAGCTGCCATGATTAAAATATGAGCATAATTAATGCTGACTTTCAACTCGCTTTTCTACAAAGACCAATTAGGAAAAATTGCAAATACCAAAGTTTAAAATCTGGTAAACCATGGCGGCATCACAAACAATGAGGGGAGCAGTAGGATTTCCTCTAGGAGTTCACTGAACTAAATGAGAAATCCAGCCAAAATGTTTTACACGGCCGAGTCCCTCAACAGTGGTGCTCACCGTAAATGGAGTTTTCCGCCCTGTTATTAGTGGTAATATAGAGAAGCGTTCGTTATAAAGAGGAAAAATGGAAACGTTTACATCATGACCCCCAGTGACCTGAGTACTGAGGCCACTGAGAGGCTGCAGGGTCAGGTGGTCGACAGGTGGTCGGGACGTCATCGCTTCCATTCCGCCGGAGGCCACTGCAGGGTGCAGAGTTGGGTGGTGCATATGGATTTCCTTTTTTTAAAGGCTTCCGTATACTAACTTTAATAACAGTAGAGAACCCCTTTAAGTAATATTTTGTGTAGTCATCTAGCAAGGGGAGAGTAATACAATCAGTAAAATAATCCAGGCACAGAGAGTACTGCCTCTTTGTAAACGATAAAGGCACAGATATAGGGTGAAATGAGACAGCACTATGTATAGGTATAGCACGGTCTCTCCCTGTAAATATATATATATATATATATATATATATATATATATATATATATATATATATATATATATATATATATATATATATATATATATATATATATATATACATACATACACATAGATAGATAGATAGATAGATAGATAGATAGTACAAACCAAAAGTTTGGACACACCTTCTCATTTAAAGATTTTTCTGTATTTTCATGACTATGAAAATTGTACATTCACACTGAAGGCATCAAAACTATGAATTAACACATGTGGAATTATATACTTAACAAAAAAGTGTGAAACAACTGAAAATATGTCTTATATTCTAGGTTCTTCAAAGTAGCCACCTTTTGCTTTGATGACTGCTTTGCACACTCTTGGCATTCTCTTGATGAGCTTCAAGAGGTAGTCACCGGAAATGGTCTTCCAACAATCTTGAAGGAGTTCCCAGAGATGCTTAGCACTTGTTGGCCCTTTTGCCTTCACTCTGCGGTCCAGCTCACCCCAAACCATCTCAATTGGGTTCAGGTTTGGTGACTGTGGAGGCCAGGTCATCTGGCGTAGCACCCCATCACTCTCCTTCTTGGTCAAATAGCCCTTACACAGCCTGGAGACTGTTGAAAAATAAACGATGGTCCAACTAAAAGCAAACCGGATGGAATAGCATGCCGCTGCAAGATGCTGTGGTAGCCATGCTGGTTCAGTATGCCTTCAATTTTAAATAAATCCCCGACAGTGTCACCAGCAAAGCACCCCCACACCATCACACCTCCTCCTCCATTCTTCATGGTGGGAACCAGGCATAGAGAGTCCATCCGTTCACCTTTTCTGCGTCGCACAAAGACACGTTGGTTGGAACCAAAGATCTCAAATTTAGACTCATCAGACCAAAGCACAGATTTCCACTGGTCTAATGTCCATTCCTTGTTTTCTTTAGCCCAAACAAGTCTCTTCTGCTTGTTGGCTGTCCTTAGCAATGGTTTCCTAGCAGCTAATTTACCATGAAGGCCTGCTGCACAAAGTCTCCTCTTAACAGTTGTTGTAGAGATGTGTCTGCTGCTAGAACTCTGTGTGGCATTGACCTGGTCTCTAATCTGAGCTGCTGTTAACCTGCGATTTCTGAGGCTGGTGACTTGGATAAACTTATCCTCAGAAGCAGAGGTGACTCTTGGTCTTCCTTTTCAGGGGTGGTCCTCATGTGAGCCAGTTTCTTTGTAGCGCTTGATGGTTTTTGCAACTGCACTTAGGGACACTTTCAAAGTTTTCCCAATTTTTCGCACTGACTGACCTTCATTTCTTAAAGTAATGATGGCCGCTCGTTTTTCTTTACTTAGCTGCTTTTTTCTTGCCATAATACAAATTCTAACAGTCTATTCAGTAGGACTATCAGCTGTGTATCCACCAGACTTCTGAACAATACAACTGATGGTCCCAACCCCATTTATAAGGCAAGAAATCCCACTTATTAAACCTGACAGGGCACACCTGTGAAGTGAAAACCATTTCTGGTGACTACCTCTTGAAGCTCATCAAGAGAATGCCAAGAGTGTGCAAAGCAGTCATCAAAGCAAAAGGTGGCTACTTTGTAGAACCTAGAATATAAGACATATTTTCAGTTGTTTCACACTTTTTTGTTAAGTATATAATTCCACATGTGTTAATTCATAGTTTTGATGCCTTCAGTGTGAATGTACAATTTTCAAAGTCATGAAAATACAGAAAAATCTTTAAATGAGAAGGTGTGTCCAAACTTTTGGTCTGTACTGTATATAGTTAGCCCTAACACCTTGTCTTTCATAGTAGATGATTGATGTAGGTATGGACAGTACAGCTTGTCTGTGAATATAGGCAGATAGGTCTGCCCGTCTCTGTAAATGTAGGCACTGATAGTACTGCCTCCTTGTTGTCTTTCCTAGTGAATAATGTACAGAGAGGCAAGGAGAGACAGGGGCCTATCTGTACAACCTGGAAATAATGTAGGAACAGAATATTACCCACCTGTAATCAGGGCTGTGGAGTCGGAGTCGTGGAGTCTGTGCCCATTTTGGTGGAGTCGGAGTCGGTATAAAATGGACCAACTCCGACTCCTAAAATACATAATAAATTGGGCATAGTAGTTCAATGCAGTTTGTGGGGAATATTTTTTCATAAGAATTTGGGAAAGTTATGAAATGTCCTATAAATGTCTGTCCTATTCCTGATCTAAGGGTCTAGACTTTTAGCGGAGATGAATCTGTGCTACAGTAAATTTATCAATTAAACATGAGCCATGTATGACGGAGTCGGAGTCGTGGGCTTGGAAATTGAAGAGTCAAAGTCGGAGGTTTGGCTTACCGACTCCACAGCCCTGGTTGTAATGATGTAGGTTCAGTATAGTCTCAGTCTTCCCTGTAAATTTAGGCACAGTTAGTGCAGCCCCTTGTAAATTTATACGTGGATTGTAAGGCCCCTGTCCCTATCTGTAAGCACATAAAGTATTGCCTTCCTGCCTCTCCCTATACATTTTATGTATATATGGGAATATTGCCGTATACCTTCCACAATAATGCAGCAAGCACATGACATGAGCGACTCGTCCTGACGGAGAAGGAGATGGACACTTGCAACCATGGCATTATTTTTTGGGTGGTCTTCAATTTCTTGCTATAAATTGTAGGAAGAACTTCAGTAAGTGAATGTAGATTTTCCTTTCTATGTGCCATATTACATAAGAAGGATTTTCTATTTTTCCAGTTACATATTTCCTAATTATCAGAAGAGCTTTCTTCACTTCCTTACATATTTACCACCCGGCAAATGGTGAAGCGGATACTGCCATCAAGAGGATACGTGAAGAGAGGAGGAGATAGAAGGGATCGAGAAATAAAAAGTTTGACGATCACAGTGAAAGTTATAAAGGTTGTAAAGGAAGGCTGATACATTGTGACGCTGGGGTCCTGGCTCAAATCCTACCAAGGAAATAATCTCCACGGAGTTTGCATGTTCTTGCCATGGGTCTTCTCTCGATGTTCAAAAACATTCTGATAGGTAAATGGCTTTTTATGAATGACACTATGGTGCCCACGGAGGCTGAGTACGGGAGATTTTCACCATAGACCGTTATAGCATAGCCACATATTCCACAATTGTCATAGTGCTACATGCCAACTCTAAAATGGGGAGACGACCTCACCAGATGGGACAGGAGGTAGGGGAATCCTTATTTCTTGATAAAATTACTTTTATTTAGAACCTCACCTCAATTGTCGGAGGGTCTTTCCTTTTTCCTCTGATCCACGCTACAATAAAAAAGAGAAGAAGGAACTTTAGACAGAAATAAAATGAGGATTTCGATTTCAGATGTGAAAGCTCGAGCAACATCAATCTTCAAGAACAAACAAAAGAATTCTAAAAAAGATCCCGACGCTTCAGACTTCTGCAGATGGGATGCTAATGAATTTTTTAGTATAGTTAAAAATATGTTTATGCTGGAGATATTCCCCGATGTATGAAGGAACCTCTAAAAGCTGCCATTACCTGCCTGTTATTTACTTGTATGCTTTCAGACTGCAGTCTAAATCACACATTGGGAATAAATCAATCCTTGCACTAAGCTGTGGATACAAACCAATGTACTGAAAATAACAGAATAATATCAGTAACGCATCACTTATGAAGGGCTATTTACCACACCTCGTCATCTCCGTTCCACCCATACGGACAATATGGACTAAAGTTACTGCTTTCTAGTACTTGTTTGGACCGCCCGTAGAGCCCAAATTGGAAGCGATTTCACATTTTTGCTTGACACATTATTTAATAAAAGTCTGGATACCTGCAGCCTCTATTAATGGAAGCTTAAAGGGGTTTTACAATGTGACTAAGAACTAATAAGCAGGTAAACTACCTGCCCGTCCGCTGGCACAGACTGCTCCGGCTGGCGATTCAGCAGTTTCTGTTGACGTCACATTGACAGAGCAGAGGCTTCTCTTCCTCTGTGCTCTACTGATGGGGTGTGACTGCTGACATAATGCTGACTGACCGTTGGCTCCCCGCTGCCTAACTGTGGGGAGCTGGAGCTCAATCCACATTAAGTCGGCAGTCATGCTCCACCGACAGAGCAGCCTGGAAGAGTAATAACTGCTCTGTTGACGTGGAGCAGCTGAATAACGGGCAGGAGCGGTCTATGTTCGCTCTGAGCCGGAGTTGGGTAGTGCAGGCAGGTACTTGCCTCTGTTAGTAACTACCTGCCTATTATTTTTTTTACTATGGGCCTAAAAACTAAGTACTGGACAACGACTCTTAACCAGACATTTGTTTCCTCTTTTATAAATTACTGCAACTGGATTGTTTACCCTTTAAAGAGTTTTCTGTCCATTTTTTATTTCACCTCCATCTTGCAGAATACCTGATAAAAATCACCTTACAGTAGTCCTGTGCCGTATGCACATGGTGCAGAGAGGTCCATGGAGCGGGCCTGGACCATACATGGTGCCACCTGCAATCCTGACAATCCAGGATCCTTTTGCATCTTATGGACACAGAAATAATGGATCAGCACTCCGTTAGCACGGTGTACGTGGAGTAAAATATGCAGGAAGGAACTAATTCCCGGCATTCACGTGTTCAGTGAATAATTGCTCTTTTATTTCATTACTCCAAAGGACGTTTCAGCCTGTCCCAGGCTTTTTTCAACAATGTAGTCAACATACAATCACTAGTTTATAAAGCGTTACACCTCGGAAGTGACATCATATGCAAAACACAAAAAAACCTCCTACCAAATATAATACTTTATATATAAATCCCATATAACAATTCAAAATTACAAAAAAAATTATATTATTCACAATTACATAGGCAACATTGTATTAGATATAATTATTCAGAACTAGATGAATGAATCACATATTATACAAAAAATAATAATTCTACAATATTATAGTATATCAAATTTATTCCATTAGTTCTTTTAAATTACCGTAGTTCTCCTCTATTAAATTTATGTATTCAATTTACTAATATCAAATTGAAATATGATTATCCCATTATATTCTATCATATATATAAAAAAATATTTTTTTTCTTTTTCTCTTTCCCTTTCCTTTCCATTGAGATAAAAATATCCCCCGCTTTTGCATCTTATTGAAGGAGGCGTGTGTGTAGGGGGGCATCCGCACCATTTCCGCTGAGCGTATACATATAGAACAGTATTTTTCCACTGCCCTGAATAGGGCAATGGGAAACATGTATGCGTCAGGATTCAGCCTAATGACAAATATACAAGACAACACAATGGCCAACATAGGGCATGCCATCCGCATCATTCATACACACAGGGGCTGGATTGTCAGTCTTGGTACGCCATCACCCATTGGACTGTTCCAAACTGATTTGCAGCATAGTGGAGAGAGAAAAGTATAAGCTATATTCTTTTATTATGTATGATGGGCTGAAATAAAAGCATTGTTAGAGAGTTATAGGGGTTCTTCCCTAGAAGTGATAATCTTATGGAATTTTTCATGCCATCTAAGGGCGCATGGTACTTTTTTGGGGATTCTCATGGGTTTGCCCCCCCACGTAGGATGTATCAACAGCAAAAAAAAAGTTTCAATTTTGTAGCAGGAATGCTGTGTATTTGCTGCATGTTTTTCCCCTCGCTTTGAGAGCGGTTAAACCCATAGCATAGGCTGACCTGCTAATGCTGAAGTTGCAATTTCTTCTGCAGCTCTTCCTTCTGAGGGGGGTAAAATAAAAAAAAACAAAAAATCAGGAAGTCATATGGACCCCAATCCAGTACCAATAAAAACTACGATATTGCTACAAAAATCAACCCCTCCTACAACTCTTACTGACTATGAAAGTTATTACTCCAACCCATTTATTTTGCTTTTTTTAAGTAGTAAAGAAGAAAAATAAAGACAAAGTTTGTGTCACCATAATCATACTAAGGCCTTATTCAGACGTCCTTGTTACACGTACATGTTCTATCACTGATTTTGACGGATACAACACGTACCCATTATAATCTATGGGGTTGTTCATATGCCTGTGTTTTTTAGCGGACCGTGCGTCTTTGCAAAACTATTGGAGATATGTGCGTTTTTTTTCTAGCAGATTGGATGAAAAGCGCCAATACAAGTTGTGACAAATTCATTGGCAAAGTACTGGAGGGGAGATATGTTTCACTGAGGCTATTAGCTTCAGTGATGTGAAACGTTGAAGTTTTCTCCAGCATGTTATTTGCTGAGGGGTTAATCGGCCATTTTTAATGGGCTAGGTTTTTATGTGAACAGTTGTAGAGCACCCGCTGTTCACCATATCTCCACCCCAGGGTGTGGTCTGGGCTATAACTAGCCGGCCTTTTGTATCATTCATTGTTCAGTAGGGCTGGAGAGAGGAACTCCAGCGCTTTGCGTCCTGACAAGGAAAAGCTGAACCGTTTGTTTGCTAAACTCTGAGCGGATGGATCCCAGCTAACACAAAGACTGTGCTTTGTGCTACAATTTTGTTCTCTGGTTTTTGCACAAAGGGCCATGTTTATTTTTACTTCACCACGGTTTATGCTGCCTGTATAATAAACCTGGGAAGAATTTAAAGAGACAGTGTTCCCGTGTCTACCTCAGTTTGCTGTCGAGTGAGCCAATCTACCACAAAGTCTATGGGTCCACGAAAAACAAGTACAGCACACGGATAGCATCAGTGTGCCGTCCAAGTTTAACATTGCAAAGTATTGGAGAAGCTTTATCATTTATTTATCCATACATGAAAAACACTGATGAAATAGACGACACACGAGTCCAAAACACTGATGACACACACAAAAAAATGCTGCGCAAGTGAAAAACACTGACGTCTGAATGAGGCCTAACACATAGGACTAGGTCAATTGTACCACAGACGATGTTGCAAAAAAAACAAACACCATAGAATGAAGGCAGAATTTCTTTTCTTTCAATTCCACCCCACTTGGATTTTTTTCTCCATTTCTCTGTAAATAGTAAGGTAACATAAAAACTACAACTGGCCCCGCAAAAACAATCCCTGAAATGGCTAAATGAACGGAAAAATAAAAAAAAGTTATCACTCTTAAAAGGCAGGGAGGAAAAAATGAAAGTAAAAAAAAAACCCAAAAAACTAAATATGGCCATTAGAGGTGGTGATAATTGATTTGCACGTCCCATTCCACTGGCCACGACAGTAGTCTGTAGTTGCCACACGGGAGCAGAAGTACAGTACTACCTCTTACCTGATAGCATCCGTGGCTCTTCTTTAGCCGGCCAGGCAGACGGTACCAGGCCGTCTGATCAACAGAAAATCCGCGGTCATCAGCAGGTAGGAGGCAATACTCCTGCCGCCATGCACCAACCACAGACCACGGTCGTGGCTGATACAATGGAATGTGCAAGTCGTTTTGCACCACCTTTAATGGCAGTGTCTCCATCAGGTTAGTAGTAGATTCACAGGTAGAGCATTATGTTTGATATATTTTATTATTTATATATATACACTGCTCAAAAAAATAAAGGGAACACTTAAACAACAGAATATAACTCTAAGTAAATCAAACTTCTGTGAAATCAAACTGTCCACTTAGGAAGTAACACTGATTGACAATCAATTTCACATGCTGTTGTGCAAATGGAATAGACAATAGATGGAAATTATTGGCAATTATCAAGACACACTCAATAAAGGAGTGGTTCTGCAGGTGGGGACCACAGAGCACATCTCAGTACCAATGCTTTCTGGCTGATGCTTTGGTCACTTTTGAATGTTGGTTGTGCTTTCACACTGGTGGTAGCATGAGACGGACTCTACAACCCACAGAAGTTGCTCAGGTAGTGCAGCTCATCCAGGATGGCACATCAATGCGAGCTGTGGCAAGAAGGTTTGCTGTGTTTGTCAGCGTAGTGTCCAGAGTCTGGAGGCGCTACCAGGAGACAGGCCAGTACACCAGGAGACGTGGAGAGGGCCATAGGAGGGCAACAACCCAGCAGCAGGACCGCTACCTCGGCCTTTGTGCAAGGAGGAACAGGAGGAGCACTGCCAGAGCCCTGCAAAATGACCTCCAGCAGGCCACAAATGTGCGTGTGTCTGCTCAAACGGTTAGAAACCGACTCCATGAGGGTGGTATGAGGGCCCGACGTCCACAGATGGGGGTTGTGCTCACAGCCCAACACCGTGCAGGACGCTTGGCATTTGCCACATAACACCAGGATTGGCAAAGTCGCCATTGGTGCCCTGTGCTCTTCACAAATTAAAGCAGGTTCACACTGACAGATGTGACAGAGTCTGGAGACGCCGTTGAGAGCGATCTGCTGCCTGCAACATCCTTCAGCATGACTGGTTTGGCAGTGGGTCAGTAATGGTGTGGGGTGGCATTTCTTTGGAGGGCCACACAGCCCTTCATGTGCTCGCCAGAGGTAGCCTGACTGCCATTAGGTACCAAGATGAGATCCTCAGACCCCTTGTGAGACCACATGCTGGTGCGGTTGGCCCTGGGTTGCTCCTAATGCAGGACAATGCCAGACCTCATGTGGCTGGAGCGTGTGTCAGCAGTTCCTGCAAGATGAAGGCATTGAAGCTATGGACTGGCCCGCCCGTTCCCCAGACCTGAATCCGATTGAGCACATCTGGGACATCATGTCTCGCTCCATCCACCAATGTCATGTTGCACCACAGACTGTCCAGGAGTTGACGGATGCTTTAGTCCAGGTCTGGGAGGAGATCCCACAGGACACCATCCGCAACTTCATCAGGAGCATGCCCAGGCATTGTAGGGAGGTCATACAGGCACGTGGAGGCCACACACAATACTGAGCCTCATTTTGACTTGTTTTAAGGACATTACATCAAAGTTGGATCAGCCTGTAGTGTGTTTTTCCGCTTTAATTTTGGGGGTGACTCCAAATCCAGGCCTCCATTGGTTAATAAATTTTCTTTTCCATTGATGATTTTTGAGTGATTGTTGTCAGCACATTCAACTTTGTACAGAACAAAGTATATGAGAATATTTCATTCATTCAGATTGTTATAGCAGAAGATGGAGTCCCTCAAGTTTAAAGGCCCCATCTATGCTATATAAGTCTGACAGTTATTTTAGGTAGAAAACAACAGCAAGCTGAAATGTTCCTTCTTGTATCAATAGCGTGTCCTTGCTAAGAAGATAACGTGTCCTCCCTGGCCAGATGTTTCTTCTTGTAGCGATAATGTGTTCTTGCAAGAAGATAATGTGGCCTTGCTAACCAGATACGTCTAATTAAATATTTGAAAGCATACAGAAACTAGCTTTTTCGCTTGTTCAGCTAAACTGTATAATCGAACCATATATGGTAAATCCGTTTCCTGCCTTCAGGGTGTATATTAGCCCTGTGTTTTGTAATAAAGTTTAGAGCATGTTTAGACACAAACATCCTTGTCCTGTGTCTCATTCTCTCCGATATCGTAATCCAAAGGATAGAAGACCCAAAATGCAGTGACGACAGCTGGCGCCTCGAACAGGGACCTTGAGTTAAATCTACCCAGGGGTGCTTGATCGGTCCGAGACGTGGGACGAGTGAAGCTCTCTGTTGGTGATATATACAGCGCTGAGGTAAGAATAACTGTTATATTCTACCTAAATTATATCACTGCATAGAAGAGACTCCGTCACCCCCGAGCGGTCGGCTCCCAGGTAATTCACAGATTGTTGTTTGGCTCAGGTCCCTTTGAACCAGTAGAATCTCCCTCAGATAAATTGACAGTCCTGCCTTCTATCCTTTGGAGAATTTAAGAATGAAAGTATGGATCCAATAATTGTGGTGTGGGTGTGTCTCGGAATTGATGTTTTTGGTCTGTTTTTCTGGCTGGCGTATAAGTCCTAGAGAGGCTAGTAGTGGAATGGTTCAGAAACCTTTGTGGCCCATTGTCTAAGTGACCATTGTCTAAGTGACTGAGGAGTCTCTTCTAGGTGAGGAGAACCGAAAATATGGGGAACCAAAAGGCCAAGGAAGGCATTATAGCCAAAGACTTAGTAGTACGCAGAGAAGGGAAACAGGCACTGATTGGAATTGACAAAATATTGTGTAAAGCGGGAATGAATGAGAATGGAGAGATGAATGGAGAGAAATGGAAATCCTTCTTTAACTCCTATCATGGATGGCTGAAAGATAAGGGTCTGTTAGGGACAGTAGATGTATGGATGAATGCATGCGCTCATTTTGAAGGAAAGATTGAAGAACTAGGAGACGGACGTTACAGACTGACAAAAACTGGAATGACAGATTTTCCTCCCTGTCCGCTCACGACGTCACCCCCACCCCAGTACCAGAATTCCCAGGAACCTTAAATGTTGGGTTTGCCCCAGATGTGGACAGCAGAATCCCTTGACAGTAGACATCTGTGTGGCATGTGGAGGACCGAGACCCCACCCAGCTAGTCTATTCCCAATGAGGACGGTAGTTGTGCCAGGAGCACCGGGAGCAGCAGCAGCAGCAGCGGGGGGGGGACGCAGTGGTTCCAGGTCAGGAAGCTCGTACAATGTTAATGTATAGTCGGGTTTTGCCAGAATGATCACCACCATACAGGATACGTACCATGCCACTAGAATAGATCTGCAAGGGGTAATTAAGGGGAAATTGGCAGATGAAGCTCGGTATGACAGACTGACGGACGAAACTTATAAACAATATGACAATAGAACGGGCCCTGATGTAGCGGAGGCTAATGATGCAGCAGCAGGGGTTCTGTACGCAAAAGCGTTGGTAAAAGCATGTCAAGACAGGCAAGCAGAAAAGCAAGTTACACTAGAAGATAGAGTGCAGGGGAAGGAGGAAGATCCTAAGGATTATTTCTATGCACTAAAGAAAACCTGGTCAGAAATGGGGTTCAACCCCGGAAATAAGACTAGTGAGAGGGTATTAGCAAGTACTTTCATGAATGGACTAAAGAAAGATTGCAGAGAAGGTAAAAGCAAGTACACCGGACTGGAGATCAGTGAAGGCAGAAGATTTAGCTACAATAGCTCAGGGGGCACAGCATGACATAGAGCAGGCAAAGAGAGCTGCCAGAGTACACATAGTAGAGACTACCCCTAGAAACAACAGAGACAAAGGACGGACTGCAGGAGGGGGACAGAGACTATGTTACGGATGTAAAAAGCCAGGACATTTTAGAAAGAACTGTAGGACCAACCCGTATCCAAATGCTCAGAGTACGGGTCCTCCAGCCGACCAAACAACGCCCCCATAGGATGAGGGTAGCTTGCACATGAACCCCCTCATCTCCTTACCCCCAACTCCCAGTTGTATAGTGCAGGTGAACCTACCAGGGGGACATGAAATCGATTTCCAAGTAGATACGGGGGCCGACAATTCACTAATTACGCAAGGTGATTGGCCATACACGGACACTGATTTTTCACATCATGTCATTGCCACCCCCTTCAATTCCCCGTCTATCCTGCTCCCTGTCACCAAGAGAATTCCCCTGCAAATTCAAGGAGCTACTGTACATAGCCAGCTCATGGTATCGCCCCAAGGCCAATGTAACCTTTTGGGAAATGATGTGTTGTCCCAATTACAAGCACATATTGAGTATCATCCCGATGGCACTGTCACCATGACCCCAGGTTTAAAACCAAGTACCTTTTGCAAAATTATGTCACTAGATATTGCCAGCATAGAAGAGACAAATGAGTTTCCCCCGATATTGGAGCATGCTGTACCACATGATTTTTGGGCCTCAGACAAAACAGATGTTGGTAGGTTAAGAGTTCAACCAGTAATAGTAAAATTAAAACCAGGAGCCATCTTGCCTCAACAGAAGCAGTATCCCCTTAGCTCGGCTCAGGAGAATGCCATAGCCCAGCAAGTCCAAAAATTACTACAGAGAGGAGTCCTAGTCAAAACCCAGTCCCCTTGCAACATTCCCCTGTTCCCAGTAAAGAAAAAGAGTGTGCCAGGACAACCAGCCGCATATAGAATGGTCCATGACCTCCGGTTGGTTAACAAAGCCACAGAACTTCTAACACCAGTTGGGCCCAACCCGCATACTCTTCTGTCACATATACCTTCTAACTCTCTTTGCTTTTCAGTGATCGATTTGGCAAATGCATTTTTCAGTGTACCATTACATCCTGACTGCCAGTACTTGTTTGCTTTCACATTTCAGGGCAGTCAATATACATGGACAGTGTTGCCACAGGGTGCCCAGAATTCACCCACAATGTACACTGCAAGTCTGCAGGAAATACTGGAGGGATGGTCTGAACCACATATCGTTGTTTTGCAATATGTCGATGACCTGCTCATTTGTGCCCCCTCCAGGAAACAATGTCATAGTGCAACTATATCGCTTATGTTGTTTCTCTATCACGCTGGCTGCAAGGCATCGAAAGATAAGCTTCAGTTTTGTAAATCTTCAGTCACCTTTTTGGGACATTGCATTACACCAGGAGCTCGTCATTTAACAAATGCACGCAAACAAGCAGTACAGGCATTCACCGTCCCCATTAATGTTGCAGCCCTCAGAACTTTTCTTGGACTGGTCTCCTATTGCAGACAGTGGATTCATGCCGTCTGTTTTAATGCAGCCCCTCTATGACTGTCTTACTCCAACACCTTTTGTACTAACACCAGAGGCAATACACTGTTTTTATTCACTCAAAAACCGTATTTTGGCCGCTCCAGCTTTGGGTACCCCTAATTATGAGCTCCCATTTACTCTGTACCTTCATGAACAAGCTGGACATGCAGCAGGAGTTTTAACTCAAACACACGGTGATAATCAGAGACCTGTTGCCTACTTTAGTGGCAGATTAGATGCGGTAGCGAGAGGTGCACCATCCTGCGTACGTGCTCTGCATGCTGTTGGACTATTACTCCATAAATCCGCAGACATTGTTGTTGACCACCCGCTCACCGTGCTAACACTTCATGATGTCTACACTATATTGAACCAAGTGCAACCCGCTCACCTCTCAGCAGCACGTCATCTCAGGTTACAATGTGCACTGTTAATGCCTCCCAATGTTTCTTTACAGAGGTGTACTACTCTGAATCCAGCAACTTTGTTACCTCTCTCGGAGCTGAAGGAGGGGTCAGGTACTGTGCTTTATAAGGAAGATCCAAGAGAGGAAGTTCCTCATGACTGTGTACAAATAATGGCACAAGAAACGGCAGGTTTACCTACTGTGTTTGAACATGAATTACAAAATGCAGATTTTGAATTTTTTGTAGATGGATCCCGTCATCAGGACGATTCAGGTACTTTCCATACTGGATATGCAGTTGTCTCCCTCAATGCAGTAATCAAGGCAGAACCAATGCTCCTACACCAATCGGCTCAAGAGGCCGAACTTAGGGCCCTAACCGAGGCCTGTAAACTAGCGGAAGGTAGTATTGTTAACATTTACACAGATTCTAGGTACGCATTCGGTATATCGCATGATTTTGGTCCAATATGGAAGTCAAGAGGTTTCCTGACGGCAGCAGGACACCCCATAAAGAATGCTGATGCGGTCCAGCAGTTAATTGATGCACTACAACTACCCAAAAAGGTAGCCGTCATAAAGGTAAGAGCACATACCAGACGCACCGACCAGGTAAGCAGAGGTAACGCGATGGCAGATGCAGCGGCAAAAACAGCAGCCTCTAAGCCGCAACAAGGGTCAACAGTACATCAGATAAGTGCCCCTAAAAACCCCTTTGTGTCGGAGGACATCTTATCCCAAATGCAGGCTCAGGCTCAAAAGGAGGAGGTTGATAAGTGGTTAAAGGAAGGTGCATGCCTGAATGAAGCAAATGGGGTATGGGGGAAAGGGACACGACGATGCCTTCCAAGGGCACTGTACCCAGCAGCTGCCCAGATGCTACATGGGCCGACACACCAATCTAAAACGGCTGTGATGAGTGTGATGCAGAAACATTGGGTGGCACCCGGATTCTCCACCTGTATTGAAAACCAGGTACAAGGGTGCATGATATGTGCTACACATAATCAGGGTAGAGTAGTTAAAACACCACCCAAACACCCCCCCCTGGCCCCTCTATCCATTCCAGAGACTGCAAATTGATTATATTCAGCTGCCAAAGTCAGGATCATGGGAATATGTGTTGGTCTGTATTGATTTGTTCTCAGGATGGCCAGAGGCTTTCCCGATTGCCAAAGCCACGGCTGCGGCAACCGCAAAGAAACTGCTGGCGGAGGTGGTCTGCAGGTATGGGGTACCAGAGGTAATTGAGAGTGACAGAGGTACACACTTCACAGGTGAAATAATGAATGAAGTCATTTCATCTCTAGGAATTCAACAAGCATTCCACACCCCATATCACCCGCAAAGTAGTGGTAAAGTGGAAAGACTGAATGGGACATTGAAATTAAAAATTCAGAAAGCCATGGCTGAGACAGGAAAACCATGGACGGACTGTTTACCGCTTGCTCTTTTTTCAGTAAGATACACGCCTAATAGAAAGACTGGACTCTCTCCATATGAGATATTGTTTGGCAACGTACCCAGCCTAGGGTGTTTCTATCCGCAAGCATTAGAAATGAACAACCATGTGCTAAGTTCCTACGTAAGGGCTTTACACAAAAAGATGAAGCAAGTACATGATAATGTCTTCAGTTCTCTTCCAGATCCAGATCAAGACTCTAGCAGCCATACGCTGCAACCTGGAGACTGGGTGGTTATAAAAAGACACGTGAGGAAAAGCCTAGATCCACGGTTTGACGGACCCTATCATGTTCTGCTGACCACAAGCACAGCCGTTAAGCTAGAGGGAAAAGAGGCCTGGATCCACGCGTCCCATTGCAAAAAGATACTAGGAAAACCAGTGGACAAAGAATGATGACATTGTTTATACTTACCTGCATCCTTGCGACCACAGGTGCATGGACTAGGTTGAGCACCACAGATGGAGACTCATTAAACACCATCTTGCTCTAATCGATGGACTAAAGGAGCAAAACCAGACCATTGCTAACTGTTGGATATGTACACATGCCCCTGTGACGTCCACTAGCATACCCTTTCTCGCTGTCCCAGTCTCATGGGAAGAGATAAACTTTTGGGTGAACTGTTCAGATACTTTGGCCAATAATTCCACACAGAGATTTTCCTTTCTAAATCCCGCAAATTGGTTTAAAGGTATCGGTGGGTGGTTGGCTGGTATAGTGCAAGCTATTTTACAGGTTTTGCTAATGTGCCTTGCGGTTTATTTGGCTTTTAAGCTTTTTCTAATGTGTATTCAGCGTTGTACTAAAAGAAAACAGAGATTCGTATTGATAAATGAAGGAACAAAAGGATGGAATGTTATAGCAGAAGATGGAGTCCCTAAAGTTTAAAGGCCCCATCTATGCTATATAAGTCTGACAGTTATTTTAGGTAGAAAACAACAGCAAGCTGAAATGTTCCTTCTTGTATCAATAGCGTGTCCTTGCTAAGAAGATAATGTGTCCTCCCTGGCCAGATGTTTCTTCTTGTAGCAATAATGTGTTCTTGCAAGAAGATAATGTGGCCTTGCTAACCAGATACGTCTAATTAAATATTTGAAAGCATACAGAAACTAGCTTTTTCGCTTGTTCAGCTAAACTGTATAATCGAACCATATATGGTAAATCCGTTTCCTGCCTTCAGGGTGTATATTAGCCCTGTGTTTTGTAATAAAGTTTAGAGCATGTTTAGACACAAACATCCTTGTCCTGTGTCTCATTCTCTCCGATATCGTAATCCAAAGGATAGAAGACCCAAAATGCAGTGATGACAAGATCTAGGATGTGTCATTTGAGTGTTCCCTTTATTTTTTTGAGCAGTGTATATTGTTTTAGTAATTTACGGTTAGATATCCATCTGTCACAAAGCAGAGTACAATGAACAAGGACACAGATGGGCAAAGGCCACAATCCACGTTTTTTCTTCACCATCACGACAGAGAAAATAATTGATCAGTTACACGACTTTGACAGGAGACTCGAAAGCAGCAAAATGTCAGACAATAAAATTAACTCTCTGGTTAATATGAAGCAGCGCTGGAGGAGACTCCTTGCAGGGCAAGGTACGAGGAAAGTTCAGACTATGTTCTCGATGGCATAACCTTTCCGACAAAGAGAAACTGTGCCATAAATTGGCATTAGAAAGGCCACTGCTTATGAGTCTAAATGAATCGAGTAGTTTGTCAACCTGATTAATGGCAGAATCACATCCTCCTCATCTGTGCTTGGTAAAGGCTGTTTAACAGAAATGGTTAAGTATCTCAAAAAGGTCAAGGTTGCATTCATTTGCGTAATGCATATTTAACATTGTTTAACCCTTACTTTTCTGGCAGGGAATGTAGGGTCTGATGTGAAACGGACCTTGGGATATTGCAACCTGGCGCTGTGGGCATAATTGGCCGACTACTGGTAATGTTATGAGCCTCTAATCGGTAGCACCCGCACCTTCAGGAACGGAGCTCAGAAAAATATGAAAAATTGGACATGGTGCGATCTATGAAAACTGCTGAAAAATATATTACAGAGGTAACAATATGGTCATGAAGATTACCACACATGACGGCTTTTTCTTTTTATATAGTGATCTTCATCCCCATTAACACCTTAGCGACATGTGACATCAGTTTACATCACATGTGCACAGAACATTTATGTAGCTCAGGAGCTGAGCCCGCTCCTTACAACAGGTGCTCAATGTATGATACAGACGACACCCGCCTGCAAGTGCAGTCATAGCAGAAAACGCAGATTTTTAACCCCATGTTAGTACTGCCATATTAGTACTGTTATTAAGGGCTGACAAGTTTTTCAGTCACCTCACACAATTGCAGGGCTGGCGTTGGGTGCAGGCAGACTAGACATCAGCCTAAGGCCCCACTTCCCCAAGGGCCCCCAGCCAGTGGAGTGCCATTAATACTGACATCACATGGCCGCTATGGGGCTCGGTGCCAGCAACCCCCGCATTGCGCATTCAACAGTATCAGCATCATAGATGCTGATACAGTTGAAAGCAATGATGGAGGAGGGAGCATCAGGTGACGCTCCCTCTCCCATCGTTCACCCTCTGCCTCTGATGCAGCGGGCGAGATGCTGAGACGCACTGAAGAGACCGAAACAGCAGGCGAATGAGGAGAGTTAAGTATTTCATATATTTATTTTTTTATACATCAGTGAGTACATGATGGCCATAACATAATACTGCAGGACTGTGTGGGCTGCATTATACTTTATGAGGGGGCTGCAATATACTATATAGGGACTGCATTATACTATATGGGGGCAGCATTATCCTCTATCAAGGACTATGGGGTCTACTTTATACTGTATGGAGGACTATGGGGAATGCATTATACAGTATGAAGAACTATGGAGTGCATTATACTATGGGGAGTGCATTGTACTATATGGAGGACTATGCGGGTCCAATATACAATATGGAGGACTATGGGGAGTGTATTATACTACACTGCTCAAAAAAATAAAGGGAACACTCAAATAACACATCCTAGATCTGAATGAATGAAATATTCTCATTGAATACTTTGTTCTGTACAAAGTTGAATGTGCGGACAACAAAATCACACAAAAATCATCAATGGAAATCACATTTATTAACCAATGGAGGCCTGGATTTGGAGTCACCCCCAAAATTAAAGCGGAAAAACACACTACAGGCTGATCCAACTTTGATGTAATGTCCTTAAAACAAGTCAAAATGAGGCTCAGTATTGTGTGTGGCCTCCACGTGCCTGTATGACCTCCCTACAACGCCTGGGCATGCTCCTGATGAGGTCGGGGATGGTCTCCTGTGGGATCTCCTACCAGACCTGGACTAAAGCATTCGCCAACTCCTGGACAGTCTGTGGTGCAACGTGACTAGGCATGGATGGAGCGAGACATGATGTCCCAGATGTGCTCAATTGGATTCAGGTCTGGGGAACGGGTGAGCCAGTCCATAGCTTCAATGCCTTCATCTTGCAGGAACTGCTGACACACTCCAGCCACATGAGGTCTGGCATTGTCCTGCATTAGGAGCAACCCAGGGCCAACCGCACCAGCATATGGTCTCACAAGGGGTCTGAGGATCTCATCTCGGTTCCCTAATGGCAGTCAGGCTACCTCTGGCGAGCACATGGAGGGCTGTATTGCCCTCCAAATAAATGCCACCCCACACCATTACTGACCCACTGCCAAACCGGTCATGCTGAAGGATGGTGCAGGCAGCAGATCACTCTCCACAGCGTCTCCAGACTCTGTCACGTCTGTCACATGTGCTCAGTGTGAACCTGCTTTCATCTGTGAAGGGCATCAGTGGCGATTTTGCCAATCCTGGTGTTCTGTGGCAAATGCCAAGCGTCCTGCACGGTGTTGGGCTGTGAGCACAACCCACATCTGTGGACGTCAGGCCCTCATACCACCCTCATGGAGTCGGTTTCTAACAGTTTGTGCAGACACAGGCACATTTGTGGCCTGCTGGATGTCATTTTGAAGGGCTCTGGCAGTGCTCCTCCTGTTCCTCCTTGCACAAAGGCGGAGGTAGCGGTCCTGCTGCTGGGTTGTTGCCCTCCTACGGCCCCCTCCACGCCTCCTGGTGTACTGGCCTGTCTCCTGGTAGCGCCTCCAGCCTCTGGACACTACGCTGACAGACACAGCAAACCTTCTTGCCACAACTCGCATTGATGTGCCATCCTGGATGAGCTGCACTACCTGAGCAACTTCTGTGGGTTGTAGAGTCCGTCTCATGCTACCACCAGTGTGAAAGCACGACCAACATTCAAAAGTGACCAAAGCATCAGCCAGAAAGCATTGGTACTGAGATGTGCTCTGTGGTCCCCACCTGCAGAACCACTCCTTTATTGAGTGTGTCTTGATAATTGCCAATAATTTCCATCTATTATCTATTCTATTTGCACAACAGCATGTGAAATTGATTGCCAATCAGTGTTGCTTCCTAAGTGGACAGTTTGATTTCACAGAAGTTTGATTTACTTGGAGTTATATTCTGTTGTTAAAGTGTTCCCTTTATTTTTTTGAGCAGTGTATATTGAGGAAGGATAGGAAGGATATGGTGCTGTGCGTTATACTATATAGAGGACTATGGGGAGTGTATTATACTATATGGAGGGCTATGAGGAGTGCATCATACAATATGGAGGGCTATGAGGAGTGTATTATAATATATGGCGGACTATGGGGAATGTATTATACAGTATGGAGGACTATGGGGAGTGCATTATACTATATGAAGGACTATATGGTGTGCATTATACAATATGGAAGACAATGGGGAGCATTATACTACGTGGAGGACTATGGAGTGTATTATACTAAACAAGCACAATGCTGCCTATTCATGGAGTGATTGGATTGTTTATGCTAGAACAAAAATCATTGTTCTCAGCAGCTCATCGCCGGTGAAAGTTTACTGTATGGGGACAGATTGATCTATTAGTGATTGTTCTGTCCCAATCATTCTTCGTCAGCCGGTGCAAAGAGGCCGGGGAAAGAAGCGTCAATATTGTCGACCACGCTCTGTGTTTCTGTGTGTAGTGCAATATGTTACCAATTGGCCCCACTTTAAACTGTTGCCCCGGGCCCCACTTTGTCTAAAACCAGCCCTGCACAATTGTGAAAGCTTTTATGAAAAAACTTCTCAAGTTTCAAACACTGCCTCTCGCTTGATGTTTTCTGAATTAAGAGGTGAGAGCGTCGGAGAGATGTTTCTTCCACTACTTACCTTCTCCACTGGCGATTCCTCGAAGGACCACAAGTCACCAGGGCAGGCAATCTACCTCGACAACTAAAGTAATTGGGTTACATGCGCATGTTCTCGCCTTGGAGCCCCCTCCTCACTTGTTTCATTAACCTGGGAATGTATTACACGGGGCGCCGTTCTCTATTCTATTTCTTGCTTATTCCTACAACCATGTGACCAACCCCCATAATCTTTACAGTTCAGCAGATCCTATATACACAGGGCGTAGCTTGAAGCTCCTGAGCCACAATGTAAAAACGTTAACAGTTCTCAGCACACGGTACCATATGTCTTTTTTGACACTGCCGACTTCTTCTGTTGCAGAGCGGCCTAAGGACCTTCTCAAATACTATGGCCCATTTGACTGCCACACTTGCACCCTCTAAAGCCATGCCCTGATCTACGGCCTTCATTACTCCTACCCTTTCTCCAACTCCTTTATATTCTACGTGGATTTTTTTCATACCTTCCAAATGTGAAAGTTCTAAAAAAGGGACATGTACTGCAGCGCGCTAAGACACACAGTACAGAACTGCTTTCGTGGACCCCACCACAATGCGTACCACATACAGTAAGATACTCTTCAAAGCCCCCTGACACAGTATGATACCCACAGTGGATGCTCCATGCAGTGTGATGCCTCCACAAACCCCTCCTACACCCACAGTTTAATGTGCCTACAGCCCCAACAGAGCGTGATGCCCCACAGCCCCAACACAGTAAGATGCCCTCATATTCCTCATAGCAGACCTCATGCCAGCATCTCACTTGCCTGCATGTCGGCTCCTCAGCGACTTAGCTGCTCTCTGCTGCCTAGTCACGTGACCGGAGCACGCCACGTCACCAGAAGGTCTTTCAGTCTCTACATGGACGGAATGGTGGAGCAGGGACCTGTTAGCTCCCTGCTCCACCATTGTGTTCAACTATATTACATACCTGTGACCTCCCGGGACAGCTCCTCAAATTTGGGAATGACCTGCTAGATCTGGGACGGTGGAGAGGAATGACTATTTCACTTTGCAGAGGAGAATGATAATTTTATAAGACTTAAATTTCTATAATAGCGCCCTTTTCTCCTTATCTTTATTGCCCAGTATAGTAAAATACAGGCTATAACTTGTGACGATACAAAATGTAGAAGATGATAATGACATGAATAATTTGCATACACAATAGTAAAAATGATCGTGTGCAGAGTAGTCTTTCATTACCGCTTGCTAAAATAAAGATGTGGCGACCTCTCTGCTATATGGCAGGCTACTGGCTTAAATAAAACCCCAGACTCATTAACTTATCTTTTTTTATTCTCTGGACGCTTGAATACGAATTAAATAAGATAAATTGTCTCCATTCTCGGCGTGGTAATGGAGGTTATGAAATTCCATGCAGATTAACGCTTCTCTAATTCCTTCCCGCTTCACTTGACACACACTTTACCAGGCAGAGACTTCTCCTTCTAGGAATAGCTCCGATAAAACAAGAAGATGAAAACGACAGAATGAGCTGGACGCAGCAGGTACCAGGAAAGCTCAAACTCCTATTCAGTCCTAGCTTAAATTCTGCAAAAATACAAAATAAAGTATGTGAACCCAGAAATCTACATTTACATGTATGCGCCCGCAAATCCATTTATATGTTTGGCACCCAAGGTCTATGTAAATACCCATTAACCCATTATTAATATGCAAGTGTGCAAGGATTAGATCAGCCTCATATGGTTAGTAAGCTCTGTGATGTTATGCACCTGTCCCGGATCCGTGCTTTTCTTCCCTCACCCTGGTCCGCTAGACTTTCTTGTGCTCCACTAGACTTTCTTGTGCTCCACATCGGGCTTTGCAGGTAACCCGGCATGCTCCCATGTGTTGAACTTCCAAGGCCTATATAAGGCCTCCCAAGACACACAACCGTGTCTTGGGATTAAGACTTTCTTGTATGACTTTTAGTTTGTCTGTGAACAGTACTTGTCCGTGGTCTCCAGGACTTCACCTGTCTGCGGCTTCCAGTAACCCTTCTACGTGTCTGCCTTCAGCTAACAGGATGTCTACTGTCTGTTTGCTCCTTCCTGGACTTTATTAACATTTTTAGCTTGCCTTTGCTACATGTCCGCCTACGGCTTCCTGGACGTCTCCCGGCTGCCAGCGGTTTCCAGCATCCCGTCTGCATGCCTGTTGTCTCCTGGATGTCTCCCACCTGCCTGTCTGAAGTCTTATGGATGTCTCCCACCTGCCAGCGGTTTCCGGCATTCAGTCTCCTTGCCTATGGTGTCCTTGATGTCTCCCGACTGCCTGCGGCTGACACCATCCCACCTGCCTGTGGGTTCCTGGAAGTTTCCTGCTTGCCTGCGGGTTCCAGCATTCCGCCTCTCTAACTGCAGTTTCCAGTCCCTCAGCTGTCCGTGCTCTAAGTGCTTTACATAGCTGCTGCACCGATGCCTGTGTGCTCACCCGGACCTTGGGCTTGGAGGATCCACCTTACTTAGTGAGCCCACTCAATATAACATGTGACATGTTACATTACAGGTACTAGGAGGTCCTGCGGCCATGGGACATTCAATGTGGCCAATGGCCCGGGAATCCTGTGAACCTTTTTTCTCAACTTTAGTGATAACTTATTAAGAAGGGAAAAACTCTTTAGCCATAGAAACATTTTAAGATATTTATTTCAAAAAGCCACTGCAAAAGAGCTGCAAAATCAAAATGTATTTCCCTGCGGTTTGTGTAGCAGTGCGGCTTCCTGTTACAAATGCTTCTCAATTAGGGAGAAAAAAACAAAACCCCTTTTTATGCAAATACACAACATATTAATTAATGTAAAGTTTAACATAAAGTGACCTTATACTTTATAATGCGTCAGCTCTGATGAAGGAACAGAGATACACAATGCTGCACAAATTATAATAGAGCATCAAACTGTTCAATCAGTGCGAGAATTTCTATGTAAACCTAATCATATTCTTCGCTTCTTCGCCGAACGGATGGTGGAATAAATAAATACCAAGTATAATAACATATTCAGGAGGAATGGACTTCTCTGGTGCTCACAGAAGAGACTTGGACGTGAACCGTCACCTCTCTCCCATTTCTAGAAGTTTAATTATAGCCTCTTCTGCTGGTGATGGTCGTGTGGTGCACTCGCAGCGTTGCCTGTATTAAATAGTCCTGTCTGTGTAGGAGATAGCTGGACATTTCGTACCTATCGAGACCCCGGCATTCTTTCATCTGCGCTTATTTGCATTTTGATTAGTATGCATGAGATTTCCATTGAACCTTTACACTCCTACTGGCACATAATACACTTTAATGAGCATAAAAGTGAGCATGCAAATTAAAACTGCCATTAATCACTAAATGCTACAGGAAATTGGGAGGCTGGAACAAGCTGGCAGTAAAATGCATGCACTCTCCAAATCTCTATAGGCCCTGGCAATGACGGATAGGCTTTCAGGAGCGCGGCTGACACAGTGAGGAGGTAAATAAAATATTCCATCGGCATAGACAATAGGTGACCATTCAGCAGGAGGACTGGGAAAGTGTAATCTGCAGAGTGCATCTTCTACAAACTGCACTACAGGGAAATGAATGATGAAGATGGGGATTAGCTCCTGGAGGTTGGCATCAGACGACACTGCTTTTTATTCAGTCCTGGGCATCTTTAGAATTTGATATTATTTATAAATTATTATATCGAGGCTGGCTAGTTGCCGTTCGGGAGCTACTATTATTTATACCTTCCATTCTAGAGCCTCAATCAAGGATACATAAAGACATGTCTCAGGATGACTACTTTGGTTCATATGGACATCATGGAGTAGAGTCCAATGCTTAAGACGAACCCTCCAAGTCAGAATGGAGAGCCACACAAGAGTAGCTCCTACTCTGGCAGACATTGCCTCGCCATGCCTTACATGGTTGCTAGGTCATTTGAATGGCGGTTTGTAATTTAACATTACTTCTGTGGTTGGCTCGCAGTCCAGTGTAGACGCCGCGACCAGTCGGCCCACAGTCCAGGGTAGACGCCGCGACCAGTCGGCCCACAGTCCAGGGTAGGCGCCGCGACCAGTCGGCCCACAGTCCAGGGTAGGCGCCGCGACCAGTCGGCCCACAGTCCAGGGTAGGCGCCGCGACCAGTCGGCCCACAGTCCAGGGTAGGCGCCGCGACCAGTCGGCCCACAGTCCAGGGTAGGCGCCGCGACCAGTCGGCCCACAGTCCAGGGTAGGCGCCGCGACCAGTCGGCCCACAGTCCAGGGTAGGCGCCGCGACCAGTCGGCCCACAGTCCAGGGTAGGCGCCGCGACCAGTCGGCCCACAGTCCAGGGTAGGCGCAGAGACCAGTCGGCCCACAGTCCAGGGTAGGCGCCGAGACCAGTCGGCCCACAGTCCAGGGTAGGCGCCGAGACCAGTCGGCCCACAGTCCAGGGTAGGCGCCGAGACCAGTCGGCCCACAGTCCAGGGTAAGCGCCGAGACCTTCGGCCCACAGTCCAGGGTAGGCGCCGAGACCAGTCGGCCCACAGTCCAGGGTAGGCGCCGAGACCAGTCGGCCCACAGTCCAGGGTAGACGCCGCGACCAGTCGGCCCACAGTCCAGGGTAGACGCCGCGACCAGTCGGCCCACAGTCCAGGGTAGACGCCGCGACCAGTCGGCCCACAGTCCAGGGTAGGCGCCGCGACCAGTCGGCCCACAGTCCAGGGTAGGCGCCGCGACCAGTCGGCCCACAGTCCAGGGTAGGCGCCGCGACCAGTCGGCCCACAGTCCAGGGTAGGCGCCGCGACCAGTCGGCCCACAGTCCAGGGTAGGCGCCGCGACCAGTCGGCCCACAGTCCAGGGTAGGCGCCGCGACCAGTCGGCCCACAGTCCAGGGTAGGCGCCGCGACCAGTCGGCCCACAGTCCAGGGTAGGCGCCGCGACCAGTCGGCCCACAGTCCAGGGTAGGCGCCGCGACCAGTCGGCCCACAGTCCAGGGTAGGCGCCGCGACCAGTCGGCCCACAGTCCAGGGTAGGCGCCGCGACCAGTCGGCCCACAGTCCAGGGTAGGCGCCGCGACCAGTCGGCCCACAGTCCAGGGTAGGCGCCGCGACCAGTCGGCCCACAGTCCAGGGTAGGCGCCGCGACCAGTCGGCCCACAGTCCAGGGTAGGCGCCGCGACCAGTCGGCCCACAGTCCAGGGTAGGCGCCGCGACCAGTCGGCCCACAGTCCAGGGTAGGCGCCGCGACCAGTCGGCCCACAGTCCAGGGTAGGCGCCGCGACCAGTCGGCCCACAGTCCAGGGTAGGCGCCGCGACCAGTCGGCCCACAGTCCAGGGTAGGCGCCGCGACCAGTCGGCCCACAGTCCAGGGTAGGCGCCGCGACCAGTCGGCCCACAGTCCAGGGTAGGCGCCGCGACCAGTCGGCCCACAGTCCAGGGTAGGCGCCGCGACCAGTCGGCCCACAGTCCAGGGTAGGCGCCGCGACCAGTCGGCCCACAGTCCAGGGTAGGCGCCGCGACCAGTCGGCCCACAGTCCAGGGTAGGCGCCGCGACCAGTCGGCCCACAGTCCAGGGTAGGCGCCGCGACCAGTCGGCCCACAGTCCAGGGTAGGCGCCGCGACCAGTCGGCCCACAGTCCAGGGTAGGCGCCGAGACCAGTCGGCCCACAGTCCAGGGTAGGCGCCGAGACCAGTCGGCCCACAGTCCAGGGTAGACGCCGAGACCAGTCGGCCCACAGTCCAGGGTAGACGCCGAGACCAGTCGGCCCACAGTCCAGGGTAGACGCCGAGACCAGTCGGCCCACAGTCCAGGGTAGACGCCGAGACCAGTCGGCCCACAGTCCAGGGTAGACGCCGAGACCAGTCGGCCCACAGTCCAGGGTAGACGCCGAGACCAGTCGGCCCACAGTCCAGGGTAGACGCCGAGACCAGTCGGCCCACAGTCCAGGGTAGACGCCGAGACCAGTCGGCCCACAGTCCAGGGTAGACGCCGAGACCAGTCGGCCCACAGTCCAGGGTAGACGCCGAGACCAGTCGGCCCACAGTCCAGGGTAGACGCCGAGACCAGTCGGCCCACAGTCCAGGGTAGACGCCGAGACCAGTCGGCCCACAGTCCAGGGTAGACGCCGAGACCAGTCGGCCCACAGTCCAGGGTAGACGCCGAGACCAGTCGGCCCACAGTCCAGGGTAGACGCCGAGACCAGTCGGCCCACAGTCCAGGGTAGACGCCGAGACCAGTCGGCCCACAGTCCAGGGTAGACGCCGAGACCAGTCGGCCCACAGTCCAGGGTAGACGCCGAGACCAGTCGGCCCACAGTCCAGGGTAGACGCCGAGACCAGTCGGTCCAGGGTAGACGCCGAGACCAGTCGGTCCAGGGTAGACGCCGAGACCAGTCGGTCCAGGGTAGACGCCGAGACCAGTCGGTCCAGGGTAGACGCCGAGACCAGTCGGTCCAGGGTAGACGCCGAGACCAGTCGGTCCAGGGTAGACGCCGAGACCAGTCGGTCCAGGGTAGACGCCGAGACCAGTCGGTCCAGGGTAGACGCCGAGACCAGTCGGTCCAGGGTAGACGCCGAGACCAGTCGGTCCAGGGTAGACGCCGAGACCAGTCGGTCCAGGGTAGACGCCGAGACCAGTCGGTCCAGGGTAGACGCCGAGACCAGTCGGTCCAGGGTAGACGCCGAGACCAGTCGGTCCAGGGTAGACGCCGAGACCAGTCGGTCCAGGGTAGACGCCGAGACCAGTCGGTCCAGGGTAGACGCCGAGACCAGTCGGTCCAGGGTAGACGCCGAGACCAGTCGGTCCAGGGTAGACGCCGAGACCAGTCGGTCCAGGGTAGACGCCGAGACCAGTCGGTCCAGGGTAGACGCCGAGACCAGTCGGTCCAGGGTAGACGCCGAGACCAGTCGGTCCAGGGTAGACGCCGAGACCAGTCGGTCCAGGGTAGACGCCGAGACCAGTCGGTCCAGGGTAGACGCCGAGACCAGTCGGTCCAGGGTAGACGCCGAGACCAGTCGGTCCAGGGTAGACGCCGAGACCAGTCGGTCCAGGGTAGACGCCGAGACCAGTCGGTCCAGGGTAGACGCCGAGACCAGTCGGTCCAGGGTAGACGCCGAGACCAGTCGGTCCAGGGTAGACGCCGAGACCAGTCGGTCCAGGGTAGACGCCGAGACCAGTCGGCCCACAGTCCAGGGTAGACGCCGAGACCAGTCGGTCCAGGGTAGACGCCGAGACCAGTCGGCCCACAGTCCAGGGTAGACGCCGAGACCAGTCGGCCCACAGTCCAGGGTAGACGCCGAGACCAGTCGGCCCACAGTCCAGGAAGACGCCGAGACCAGTCGGCCCACAGTCCAGGGTAGACGCCGAGACCAGTCGGCCCACAGTCCAGGGTAGACGCCGAGACCAGTCGGCCCACAGTCCAGGGTAGACGCCGAGACCAGTCGGCCCACAGTCCAGGGTAGACGCCGAGACCAGTCGGCCCACAGTCCAGGGTAGACGCCGAGACCAGTCGGCCCACAGTCCAGGGTAGACGCCGAGACCAGTCGGCCCACAGTCCAGGGTAGACGCCGAGACCAGTCGGCCCACAGTCCAGGGTAGACGCCGAGACCAGTCGGCCCACAGTCCAGGGTAGACGCCGAGACCAGTCGGCCCACAGTCCAGGGTAGACGCCGAGACCAGTCGGCCCACAGTCCAGGGTAGACGCCGAGACCAGTCGGTCCAGGGTAGACGCCGAGACCAGTCGGCCCACAGTCCAGGGTAGACGCCGAGACCAGTCGGCCCACAGTCCAGGGTAGACGCCGAGACCAGTCGGCCCACAGTCCAGGAAGACGCCGAGACCAGTCGGCCCACAGTCCAGGGTAGACGCCGAGACCAGTCGGCCCACAGTCCAGGGTAGACGCCGAGACCAGTCGGCCCACAGTCCAGGGTAGACGCCGAGACCAGTCGGCCCACAGTCCAGGGTAGACGCCGAGACCAGTCGGCCCACAGTCCAGGGTAGACGCCGAGACCAGTCGGCCCACAGTCCAGGGTAGACGCCGAGACCAGTCGGCCCACAGTCCAGGGTAGACGCCGAGACCAGTCGGCCCACAGTCCAGGGTAGACGCCGAGACCAGTCGGCCCACAGTCTAGTGTAGTCGCCGAAACCAGTCGGCCCACAGTCTAGTGTGGACGCCGAAACCAGTCGGCCCACAGTCTAGTGTGGACGCCGAAACCAGTCGGCCCACAGTCTTGTTTAGACGCCACGACCAGGCCACCCGGTCTAGTTTACATTCCGCAATCATTCGGCCCACAGTCTCATATAAACTCTATATATAAACAAAATGTGCAGCTGTCACTAAAGCATCAGAAATTATAGACTATTATTCACCAATAATGAGCATCTAACAAATTAAAACAAAAACCTCATTACCTTCCCACTCTGTAGGAATATGTCCAGTCTCATATAGGTACTCTTCTTTCTGCACAGGATCCACCATTCTTCTAGCTCTAACTGCTTGGCCTAAAAGCAAGATACAGAATAAGTCTTGGATATAGATCATGCTAAGAACTATATATTTAATCATACATATACCATATATATTTATTTAATGAACATTCAATAGGATCAGTAAAGTAACGAATTCAGGTTACAAGCTACAATTAAATCCATGAAATACACCACGGCGCCGTTCTATAAACTGTTTATTTTTACTTAAGGCCACAATTCTTGAGAAATCCAGAAAATGGTTTAAACAAGAGATCATTATGTCTACATGGAAAATTTATGATAGAGTCTTCAAGCACACGTCAGTACCCAGGAGTAAAGGGGGGAGGCTGGCAATCTTGTTCATGGCTTATTAAAGAATAAGGCTAAGTTCACACTTCTATTTGCACATTCCGTTTAAATGAACAGACAAACGGAATTCACGTGAAAAACTAATTTGTTGCTTTACTGATGGAAATGTAAGAATAAGGACCTCAGTGATTATTATGAGGTCTTCCATGGCCCTGTTCTTAGAAAGGAAGAAAGAGTTTTGCACGCTGCACTTTTACTTACATTCTAAAACCCAAAACAGAACCCAGGAGGATCCCATAATCAACACTGGGGTCGCTCTACCTGCGTTTGTTTCAGTAATGCGACATATGTTTTGCACAAGAATCCTGTTTGTTCCTCTAAACCAGTGTTTCCCAAACCCCGTCCTCATGGCCCCCAACACATCATGTTTTCAGGATTTCCTTAGTATTGCACAGATGGGAGAACCTGATTTCTGATGCCTTAATAATAATTCCGTCACCTGTGCAATACAAGGGAAATCCTGAAAACATGACGTGTTTGGGCTGAGAGGACTGGAGTTTGGGAAACACTGCTCTAAACGGAACAAGGTAATAGAAATGTGAACTTAGGCGAAGGTGAAAAATGTATATTCTACCAACTCAAAGGTTGCAGGGCACTGATCATAACATGAGGCAATGGCTGCTCATAATCAATAATCTTCTAACAACAGACATTATCTGGTAAAGTAAAACTCGGCACTTTATTAAACCAGCCGACAAAGGCGGGGCAATTGTAGTAATGGACAGAGTGGATTAGGAGAAAGAAATCATGAGACAATTAGGGGACAGAACAGTGTATACCAAACTCTCACGTAATCCCACAGCATAGTTTAGCTCTCAGATTTTGGTGATTTTGGAAAGGTACACTAGAAATGGCATCATTGATCAGAAAACAAAGGATTATTTAACAAACATCCCATGGTTCCATTATTCTACGTCTTGCCTAAAATCCACAAGTCGTTAGTAAATCCACCCGGTCGCCCGATAGTGGCGTCAACGGAATATATATTCCCCCCACTGTCCAAATTTATTGAGAAGATTCTTACCCCAATCATCAAGAAGACTCCTTCCTTGTTGCTGGACACTGGTGATTTCCTCCACTTTATCTATGATCTACAACGTATTCCAGCCGATGCTATACTGGTTACCATGGATGTAAAAGATTTATATACTTCTATTCCACATACTAAGGGAATAGAAGCAATGAAGGATCTACTTGATCATTCCCAGATTGACCCTAAGATTATAGATCTCTGTATTGAGCTCCTGACAGCGATTCTTACAAAAAACTATTTTATGTTTCAAGACTCTTTCTATCTTCAGAACAGGGGTACCGCCATGGGCTCGAATGTGGTCCCCCATATGCTAATTGTTTCATGACTTCCTTTGAAGAACAGGTGGTATATCCAAATACGCTTTTTCAGGAAAATGCCATCCTGTAGAAGCGTTATATAGATGATATTTTTTGCATATGGGGGGGCACATTGGAGTCCTTAAAAATGTTCTTTTCTACCCTTGATTCTATTTGGCCCGAGCTACAGTTTGTTATGTCACATGACAACCAGCGGATGAATTTTCTAGATACAGTGGTAATTAAAGATACCAGTGGTCACTTATCCACAGACCTTTATTCAAAACTTACTGACCGTAATGGTCTTCTACATTACACAAGCCTACATCCAACTTCGATGACCAGGTCCATTCCCAGATCACAATTTAAGAGGGTACAACGGATCGTTAAAGATCCGGATCTATGCACAACTAGACTTGAGGAGATGCAGTCCAAATTTAGGAGTAGAGGGTACCCTGATAGGATACTAAAAGAATCACTAAGACCGGTCATCTCTACACGTCCTCCTGTGATGGACAGGCTTCCATTTGTACACACATACCATCCCTTTGCCTATATTATACATCGCTCTATCCGTAAACATTGAGGCATTCTGAACACCGCATTTCCCCACATTAAGGAGTTTTCACATCCTTTTCTCCCATGTTTCAAAAGGGCTCCTAATCTTAGGGACAATCTGGTGCATGCGGATTTTGGCACCACACAAAGCAGGGGACAGAGGGTCTTACAGACACAGAAGACGGGAACCTTTCCATGTCTACAATGCAGACAGTGTAACAAGGTACAAAGGGGCAACCAGATTTGTCATCCCCACACGGGCAAAAAATATTTGATCAGGGACTTAGCTACATGCGATAAGTCCTATGTGGTATACCTCATTAAATGCCCATGCGGCCTCCTATACGTAGGAGAAACCACACTACCTGTGAAGGAAAGGATTTCAAAACATAAATCTACAATTAGATGTAAGAATACCCTGCTACCGGTCCCGTACCACTTTATTTCATCAGCTCATAATGTGTCACAACTGAAATTTCAGGTGATAGAGCATGTCCCCCCATTGAGAAGGGGAGGGGATCGGGTCTGTTTTTTGAAATATAGGGAGGCCTTTTGGATCCATGAGTTACAGACTCTGGCTCAAAAAGGCCTAAATAGGGAATATGATTTGCTATCATTTGTTTAACTTGGGTGATCTGCTGTTTGACCATACTGCGGTATTTGAGATACCTTTAAATATTGTCTTTATCTACGATGTAATATACTTGTATGCAGTAATAGCATATTATGCATTTATCTAAAATAATGACATGTCCTTTTTTCTTTTATAGACCCAGAATTAATATCCTATTGTTGTCCACCTCAATTTTTCTTCTGGGGATCATCATGTATCTTTCCTGTTTATCCTAAAGATAAGGAACTCCTATTTCACCTTACTGTTTATATTCATCCACATTTACCTTTCTAACTATATACAGCCTTGGAACGCAGGCACGGGCATTGGTGACATGCACACAACCTTGGAGCGCATATTTCCGCTTGTATGGAACGCAAACAGAGATCACATGACTAAATTAAATCTACCTAGCAACTAACCGTGTCACTTATGCTGCGGGCGCTGATTTTTGCTATTGGTTGTAGTCTGCGCACGTCCACTCTCTGACCTGTACTTATGACTCCCGGGTGCTTCTCACTGACGGCGCCGCATGCTAACAAGCGGCGGATACCAAATAGGCACAGCTACTTGAGTTTTCTGGCAGGTGTTTACCTTCACCTCTCTGGGGCTGATAATAACACTTTGGGATACTTATGGTACTTGCCACTATGTTGTCTTGCAGAATCTTGCAGAAATGACTTCATATATGTAAGGCACTGAGTCCCACACTTTTCCTCTATTACTCAGCCATACAGGTATGCTTTTCCCACTCCTATGTCTCCTGTACCTTACCATCCTCTTTTTTCTTCAGCCACAAAGAGCATTTGTATGGGATCTTATTACAGCCTTGTTAATGTGTTCTATATGAATTGTATTTCAAATATATTCTATGTATCCAATTTCTAGATATACGATTTTTGCTGTATAGTGCCGAGTTTTACATTATATATCTACTGGCATTGGACCCTGCTCGTGCACCACGGATAGGAAGTGCAGTGATCTATTACATTATCTGGTAAAGGACTGATGACATCCTAGAATACATAACATGTCACTTACAAGAGTAATGTTTGTTCTGACCTCGAAATTCTTTTAAAGAGGGGTTGTCTGGTCTTAGGTTACAAGTCTGCAATCACTCTGCGTGACTGCAGAATTGTGAATCCTCACATTGCGCGCACTGTGCGCCTGGAGAATTCTCCAGTGCCGATTGCGGGCAGTCATGTGATTAGTCAGAATGTGACTGGAATTATGTCAGACTGTATCCGACCTAGTTCCATACACTTGCATTGAGCGAGGCCGTGACCGTCTAGTCGGCATGTGACCGCATGTATGCAAATCACATACTTGCAGTCACGCACCCGCCATGGAGAATCCTCACAGCAAGCAGTGCACATGATGTGAGGATTCACAAGTCTGCAGTCAGATAGAGTGACTGCAGACTTGTAGCTCATGACCGGACAACCTGGAGGGAATCTAGTCTTACATGTTCATTGAGGGAAAGGATATAAATGTTAGCTATACAGCTAAGAATTTTTTTTCTTAAAAGCATTAAAAAAATACAATTTTGTTGTTCTCATGTTTCAACTTCAGGAGCACACCACTCCTCTGCCTCTTAGCTGTTAGTCGAGGGGCAGTGCGCTTAAGAAAATTGAGAGATCAGACTACCGGCATGGTTGCACCGCTGGCCCGAACTCTGAACTCTCTGATGCCGCTAGCAGAGGCATCCATGGTTCTGGAGCATCGGTGGAGAGCAGATGCACTAAAGTTGGTTCTCTCGTGTGCTCCAGCGACCCAGCTAGAATTAAATCGGCAAGTAGAACCTCTGTTAAAAAAACCTGGTAAGCTCTATGAATGCTCGACCACAGAGGTGGCCGGTAACCTAGACAACGAGCATTAAACAAGGACTTCATGAGAAGAGAGGATTTTTAATAACAAGTAAATTGTGCAGATCTTTTTCTACTGGGTCATCAGACAAGCAAAGATGATGTGTGGACCTCAGCAGCCAGACAAAGATGACATCCGGGCCTCACCCGCTGTAATGGAAGTGCATACTAAAATTAAATAGCTCTCTTCTGATGTCTCCTGAACCCAATAAAATATTACAATAAAAGTTTGAAATGAGTCACTTATGCTGCTAAACTAAATATTGCTGCAGTGTTTGACTGGTGAGGCCTCCTAGTCTGACAACCCCTGCTCTGAAGCATAGCGCACGCTGTAAAGAACAAGGTTCCCAAAAGTGGACAGAAAAATAAACATTAAAAAAACAAAATCTAAGATGATAGTAACTGTTCTAGTGCTGCACAAAACCCTCGATATTTCCTCTTTGAAAGGGATTAGATGTTAAGAAGACAAGATGGCTTTGCTGTATAATATTTACAATGAAAATTGCATTGCAAATTAGCATGGCTTTGAACAAGAAAGAATAACGGGCGCCCTTAAGGATTTAATATTCTCAAATGGATTAGAAAGAAATAAATTATCTGTCAGCAAAGGTCACATGAAGGAAAGCGGAAGATCAAAGCCGAGAAGACTTCTTATTGTCAGACGGCTCGGCAGTAAGGCCCAGAGGCACAGAGCCGTTGCCATTACGGGGGGCAATGGTTTACTGACTGCCCGAGACCTGAGCCGATACTACAGACCCTCAACATGTAAAAGGTCATTCCAGTTATTAGCTATGAATCTCCGGAGGAGTTAGGGTATAGAATGTGTGTTTAATATTATATATATATATATTGATTATATGTACAGTACAGACCGAAAGTTTGGACACACCTTCTCATTTAAAGATTTTTCTGTATTTTCTAGACTATGAAAATTGTACATTCACACTGAAGGCATCAAAACTATGAATTAACACATATGGAATTATATACTTAACAAACAAGTGTGAAACAACTGAAAATATGTCTTATATTCTAGGTTCTTCAAAGTAGCCACCTTTTGCTTTGATGACTGCTTTGCACACTCTTGGCATTCTCTTGATGAGCTTCAAGAGGTAGTCACCGGAAATGGTCTTCCAACAATCTTGAAGGAGTTCCCAGAGATGCTTAGCACTTGTTGGCCCTTTTGCCTTCACTCTGCAGTCCAGCTCACCCCAAACCATCTCGATTGGGTTCAGGTCTGGTGACTGTGGAGGCCAGGTCATCTGGCGTAGCACCCCATCACTCTCCCTCTTGGTCAAATAGCCCTTACACAGCCTGGAGGTGTGTTTGGGGTCATTGTCCTGTTGAAAAATAAGTGATGGTCCAACTAAACGCAAACCGGATGGAATAGCATGCCGCTGCAAGATGCTGTGGTAGCCATGCTGGTTCAGTATGCCTTCAATTTTGAATAAATCCCCAACAGTGTCACAAGCAAAGCACCCCCACACCATCACAACTCGTCCTCCATGCTTCACGGTGGGAACCAGGCATGTAGAGTCCATCCGTTCACCTTTTCTGCGTCGCACAAAGACACGGTGGTTGGAACCAAAGATCTCAAATTTGGACTCATCAGACCAAAGCACAGATTTCCACTGGTCTAATGTCCATTCCTTGTGTTCTTTAGCCCAAACAAGTCTCTTCTGCTTGTTGCCTGTCCTTAGCAGTGGTTTCCTAGCAGTTATTTTACCATGAAGGCCTGCTGCACAAAGTCTCCTCTTAACAGTTTTTGTAGAGATGTGTCTGCTGCTAGAACTCTGTGTGGCATTGACCTGGTCTCTAATCTGAGCTGCTGTTAACCTGCAATTTCTGAGGCTGGTGACTCGGAGAAACATCCTCAGAAGCAGAGGTGACTTTTGGTCTTCCTTTCCTGGGGCGGTCCTCATGTGAGACAGTTTCTTTGTAGCACTTGATGGTTTTTTCAACTGCACTTGGGGACACTTTCAAAGTTTTCCTAATTTTTCGGACTGACTGACCTTCATTTCTTAAAGTAATGATGGCCACTCGTTTTTCTTTACTTAGCTGCTTTTTTCTTGCCATAATACAAATTCTAACAGTCTATTCAGTAGGACTATCAGCTGTGTATTCACCTGACTTCTGCACAACACAACTGATGGTCCCAACCCCATTTATAAGGCAAGAAATCCCACTTATTAAACCTGACAGGGCACACCTGTGAAGTGAAAACCATTTCCGGTGACTACTTCTTGAAGCTCATGAAGAGAATGCCAAGAGTGTGCAAAGCAGTCATCAAAGCAAAAGGTGGCTACTTTGAAGAATCAAGAATATAAGACATATTTTCAGTTGTTTCACACTTTTTTGTTAAGTATATAATTCCACATGTGTTAATTCATAGTTTTGATGCCTTCAGTGTGAATGTACAATTTTCATAGTCAAGAAAATACAGAAAAATCTTTAAATGAGGTGTGTCAAAACTTTTGGTCTGTACTGTAATATATATATATATATATATATATATATATATATATATATATATATATATATATATATATATATATATATATATATATATATATATATATATATAATAATCAACAGGTGCTCTTAATTCCAAGCATGCATACATACAGTGCCTACAAGTAGTATTCAACCCCCTGCAGATTTAGCTGGTTGACACATGCGGAATTAACTTGGCATTGTGACATTTGTACTGTAGATCAGCCTGGAAGTGGGAAATGCACTGCAGCAATTTTTTTTTTTTTTTTTTTAAAAACGTTAAAAGTTAATTCAGAGTGTCATTTATTATTCAACCCCTCAAACCACAAGAATTCTGTTTGGTCCCCCAAAAGTATTAAGAAGTAGTTCAGGCACCAAGAATAATGAACTTCACATGTGTGGATTAAAGATCTCTTTTGCCAGCCTTTTCTGACTATTTAAGACCCTCCCCAAACTTGTGAACAGCACTCAGACATGGTCAACATGGGAAAGACAAAGGAGCATTCCAAGGCCATCAGAGACAAGATCGTGGAGGGTCACAAGGCTGGCAAGGGGTACAAAACCCTTTCCAAGGAGTTGGGCCTACCTGTCTCCACTGTTGGGAGCATCATCCGTATGTGGAAGGCTTATGGAACTACTGTTAGCCTTCCACGGCCAGGACAGCCTTTGAAAGTGTCCTCCCGTGCCGAGGCCAGGCTTGTCCGAAGAGTCAAGGCTAACCCAAGGACAACAAGGAAGGAGCTCCGGGAAGATCTCATGGCAGTGGGGACATTGGTTTCAGTCAATACCATAAGTAACGTACTCCACCGCAATGGTCTCCGTTCCAGACGAGCCCGTAAGGTACCTTTACTTTCAAAGCGTCATGTCAAGGCTCGTCTACAGTTTGCTCATGATCACTTGGAGGACTCTGAGACAGACTGGTTCAAGGTTCTATGGTCTGATGAGACCAAGATCGAGATCTTTGGTGCCAACCACACACGTGACGTTTGGAGACTGGATGGCACTGCATACGACCCCAAGAATACCATCCCTACAGTCAAGCATGGTGGTGGCAGCATCATGCTGTGGGGCTGTTTCTCAGCTAAGGGGCCTGGCCATCTGGTCCGCATCCATGGGAAGATGGATAGCACGGCCTACCTGGAGATTTTGGCCAAGAACCTCCGCTCCTCCATCAAGGATCTTAAGATGGGTCGTAATTTCATCTTCCAACAAGACAACGACCCAAAGCACACAGCCAAGAAAACCAAGGCCTGGTTCAAGAGGGAAAAAGTCAAGGTGTTGGAGTGGCCTAGTCAGTCTCCTGACCTTAACCCAATTGAAAACTTGTGGAAGGAGCTCAAGAATAAAGTCCACATGAGACACCCAAAGAACCTAGATAACTTGGAGAAGATCTGCATGGGGGAGTGGGCCAAGATAACTCCACAGACCTGTGCCGGCCTGATCAGGTCTTATAAAAGACGATTATTAGCTGTAATTGCAAACAAGGGTTATTCCACAAAATATTAAACATAGGGGTTGTATAATAATTGACCCACACTTTTATGTTTAAAATTTAATAAAATTCAACTGAGCAACATAACTTTTTGGTTTGTAAGATTTATGCTTCTGTTCATAAAACCTACTCTCGTTTGCAGTTTGAAGGCTCTAACTTATTTGCATCTTATCAAACCAGCTAAATCTGCAGGGGGTTGAATACTACTTGTAGGCACTGTATATATATATATATATATATATATATATATGTATATATATATATATATATTATATATACACTGCTCAAAAAATAAAGGGAACACTTAAACAGCAGAATATAACTCCAAGTAAATCAAACTTCTGTGAAATCAAACTGTCCACTTAGGAAGCAACACTGATTGACAATCAATTTCACCTGCTGTTGTGCAAATGGAATAGACAATAGATGGAAATTATTGGCAATTATCAAGACACCCTCAATAAAGGAGTGGTTCTGCAGGTGGGGACCACAGACCACATCTCAGTACCAATGCTTTCTGGCTGATGTTTTGGTCACTTTTGAATGTTGGTTGTGCTTTCACACTCGTGGTGGCATGAGACGGACTCTACAACTCACAGAAGTTGCTCAGGTAGTGCAGCTCATCCAGGATGGCACATCAATGCAAGCTGTGGCAAGAAGGTTTGGTGTGTCTGTCAGCGTAGTGTCCAGAGGCTGGAGGCGCTACCAGGAGACAGGCCAGTACACCAGGAGACGTGGAGTGGGCCGTAGGAGGGCAACAACCCAGCAGCAGGACCGCTACCTCCGCCTTTGTGCAAGGAGGAACAGGAGGAGCACTGCCAGAGCCCTGCAAAATGACCTCCAGCAGGCCACAAATGTGCATGTGTCTGCACAAATGGTTAGAAACCGACTCCATGAGGGTGGTATGAGGGCCCGACATCCACAGATGGGGGTTGTGGCTCACAGCCCAACACTGTGCAGGACGCTTGGCATTTACCACATAACACCAGGATTGGCAAAGTCGCCACTGGCACCCTGTGCTCTTCACAGATGAAAGCAGGTTCACACTGAGCACATGTGACAGACGTGACAGAGTCTGGAGACACCGTGGAGAGCGATTGGCTGCCTGCAACATCCTTCAGCATGACCGGTTTGGCAGTGGGTCAGTAATGGTGTGGGGTGGCATTTCTTTGGAGGGCCGCACAGCTCTCCATGTGGTCACTAGAGGTAGCCTGACTGCCATTAGGTACCGAGATGAGATCCTCAGACCTCTTGTGAGATCATATGCTGGTGTGGTTGGCCCTGGGTTCCTCCTAATGCAGGACAATGCCAGACCTCATGTGGCTGGAGTGTGTCAGCAGTTCCTGCAAGATGAAGGCATTGAAGCTATGGACTGGCCCGCCCGTTCCCCAGACCTGAATCCGATTGAGCACATCTGGGACATCATGTCTCGCTCCATCCACCAACGTCACGTTGCACCACAGACTGTCCAGGAGTTGGCGGATGCTTTAGTCCAGGTCTGGTAGGAGATCCCACAGGAGACCATCCGCAACCTCATCAGGAGCATGCCCAGGCGTTGTAGGGAGGTCATACAGGCACGTGGAGGCCACACACAATACTGAGCCTCATTTTGACTTGCTTTAAGGACATTACATCAAAGTTGGATCAGACTGTAGTGTGTTTTTCCACTTTAATTTTGGGGGTGACTCCAAATCCAGGCCTCCATTGGTTAATAAATTTGATTTCCATTGATGATTTTTGTGTGATTTTGTTGTCAGCACATTCAACTTTGTACAGAACAAAGTATTCAATGAGAATATTTCATTCATTCAGATCTAGGATGTGTTATTTGAGTGTTCCCTTTAATTTTTTGAGCAGTGTATATATATATATGCACACGTGTGTGTATTATTTATATCTTATAATATATATATATATGCGTGTGTATATATGTGTTTAAGTATGTGTGTATATGTGTGTGTGTTTATGTGCGTGTATATGTGTGTTTTAAGGGAAAAAAAATAAAAAGATTTATTTTCCTGACAGAGAATCAATACTAAAAATTTTGAGCTGCTTGCTGCTGCCACTAGAGGGCGCTATATTTTATTACTGTATTCAATCTAATAGACATTACGCAGCAAGTTTCCTCTAGTAATGGCTGCAGGCAAGCAGAATTGTAGGAAGACTGAGCTGTGATCACAATAAAGATAAATTGTGAAATTAACCAGCACAGAACTTTGGACCTATTTTTTTAATCTTGTCCATGGACTGTGTGTGGTATTGCAGCTCGGCAACATTCAATTCAATCCAATGGAAAAAAGAAAACATTAGAACATATAGCTATATATTTTTTTTTTTTTTAACTTTTTACAATTATTTTTGTGCTTCTGTTTTAATATCAGCATGATTTATGTGTAGATGCAGCATCAGCAAGGCCAGCCTCCCCATAGCCCTGTAACAGCCGATGTGAGGCCACATCACACGGCACGAATACATGAGGTGTGAGCTATGAGAAGTGGCGGATGTAACAGATTCTTGGAGCCAATTATAATATATTAAGGTCTTCATTGGCTGCGCAGACAGGGCTGCTGACAATTGAAATAATGAAGTAAGAATCATCATTGCGTTACATGTAGGCCGCTCATTTACACAGATTAGTCAACAACAATCCTCAGCCTCAAATGTTCGCTTCAAATGAGATTAGAAAGTTGTGATATGAGATGTTTGTGTGTTTGCTCCGTCCCCCGTGAGTAATTAAAGGAATCTTTATTTCATTAAAGAAGGCAACTTACTAGAAAATGACTTCAGAGAAGGCGATGAGCTGCGTTCCTGGGTGCCTGCAATGGCTGCGGTTACATCTGCAAAGCAGTTTATCCATTTTTTATGTTTTGCTCTTTGGATCATTTCAGATTTCTGAATCAAATATGAATCAATGTAGTCGCAAAGCCTGGAGCCTGTGAAGCCCCGGCTGTGGACACTACAACTCCCAGCATGTGCTCACAGTATAATGCAACTACCATAAATACACTAGAGAAAAATACAGCAATAGTCAGGGAAGACGAAAACCTAGAGACCGAACAGGCAAAGAGCCTAAACGATCAGCACGAACATCTGATGTTTCCTTTATAATGTGGGGTACTCCGAACTTTTACACTGGTGCGTTAGAGCCAAGCAGGGGCAGGACAAGCAGGGAGAAAAACAATCGGGGACAGGACAAGCAGGGGGCAAAACAAGCGGGGGGCAGGACAAGTGGGGAGAGAACCAAGCGGGGGCAGGAAAAGCATTGGGGAAAAACAAGCGGGGGCAGGACAAGCTTTCAGGTGCCCACGGTAGGCATTGTAGGATCAGCTCTCCATTACTATGGACCCATTAGACAACCGTTAAAAGACCGCCTATATAATACAAAATATACAAGGTCATTTTACCGGCCAAAGAAGACTATAAATACAGAGCAATCACTAATCTGTGTGCACTGAATATCATGCTATCGGCAGCACATTGCTTCTCTACACAGAACAATGTGCTGTCGAGAATGATGATTTTTTTCGTTGGGAAATTGACAGCCAATTTAGAAGGGCCGATAGTCAGGAACATGTGCTCCCATGAACGCTTGTTCACAGATTATTGGCTCAGCAAAATGGGCCATAAGTCCCTGAAGTTTATCAAGATATGTTTAACAGATGATCATCCATTCATCCCCTTAAGGCGCTGTGACATCCTCATACTTAGTGGAAGGCCTCGGCTAAAGACTTTATGATCGCAGCTCACTTCTGATCCCGGCAATTTAAAAGGTTACTCTGTGGATCAGAGGGGGTTCAACCACTGGGACCACCCTCAATCCAGAGAACAGAGCTTTGAACTGTACTACAGGGATAAAGCAGTGGCCACACCATTCTCTATGGGGCTGCCTTATACAGAAGGGACTTGTAAAGATACTGAGTGCAACATTCTGCTATTTCCACTAGTCCCACAGTGGATAAACTGAGCATTTCAGGGCCCCATAACCAAGACCTGACCACAGGGATAACCATCGATCCACACGTTATCCTCTATCCTTCGGATTGGTTGGGAATAACTCTTTAACTCCATAAATGCTTTCTGAAGAAACCAAATGGCAGTGATTAGAACGAGTTTCCACTTTATAACCTAGAATAAAACCACAATGAATAAATACCCTGTAGTAAGTAAAAAAAATGTTATAGGACATGTAAATAACACAAGGTACTGAGTTAACACTGTTTTGATCAAAAAAGCATAAAAGCCATCCCACCACGACAAGGTGAACCCACTCAGGATGGTCCTATCTCTAAAGTAAAACCTCGCTATGTGCCAGCCGACCTCAATATATACGGGCAGAGCAGAACCCAGACTTGACTGTTCTGTACCTGCCCATGGAAAGATATATAGACAAAATGAGAGCTAATTGCCTATATGTATAAAAAACTGAAGCAACCCCAAATTAATGAGCTGGAACACATGGTGGTGTACGTGTAATGCGTAGGTACACATTCACACTCTGGCCATTACCTAGAATAAAGTAAATAAATAGTAATAGTACATGTAACATAACATAGTGTACTTAGCTAACACGGTTTTGATCAAAAAAATGTAGAAGCCATCCCACCGCAACTAGGTATACCCAGTCAGAGAGGTTTTACTTTTAAGATAGGACCATCCTGAGTGGGTACACCTTGTCGCAGTGGGATGGCTTTTATGCTTTTTTGATCAAAACAGTGTCAGTTACGTACCCTATGTTATTTACATGTACTATTACTATTTATTTACTGAAGGGTATCTATTCATTTTGTTCTTATTCTAGGTTATGTTTAATAATGGCCAAAGTGTGAATGTGCGCCTACGCTTCACACTTATCAACTTGTCTTCCAGCTCATTTCTTTGGTGTTGCTTAAGTTTCCACTTTAAGAAAACTGGTCCCCAAATGCTTTTATACTTGTCTACATTGACAAAGCCGCTGAGCTCAGGGATTGCCTGTAACAGCGATGTGCGCTTTAGTCGTGACGTTACCGCTGCCGCCAAAACAAGGAGACCGGAGCCGATGCTGAACCCGGGGACAGCGAGCACCTGCCCCGCTTTTCATTTTACATGCATAAAAGCATTTGGGGACCACTTTTGTTGAAGCGGAAAACCCCTGTTATTTGTAGTACTATCATTCACAAGACACCACAAATGTCATGGCATTTAAGTAAAAGGTGGCCACACATCCGCTTTTCAATGGGCCCATGGTAGAGAAGTACATATTACGTTGTTGGCGGGTCCCATAACACTTCTACAAAAGCCAGCAATAAAGACAAGGATTACAGACAACTGCACTGTTAATTGCAGAACACGTAAATCGCTGTAGGCATGAACATTAAAAGGGAAGATGTCAATAAGAGTCACCCCCACCACCAAGCATTTAGGTCTTTGAAATATGAATCCATGCACACCTTTATAGCTTTTATCTGATGCTGCATGTAATGGTGATGGGTGTGGACCCACTACACCACAAACCGGGCTTACCCTGGAGGAGCGTGACTAGGTGTCTACCGGGTATTCACTAGAGCCTCTGGTGGCGAGGATAGGCTGGACTGTCAGCCACCAGGTACCACTCCAGAGCAATCCCGGGACTGCAGCAGCTGACCAGAGGGTCAGAGGTGCGGGTACGAGGTACAGGAGGGTGTAGTCAGATGGTCCGAGGTCGGTGCAGGTAGCACAGGATAAGAGTACAAAGGGCGAGGTCAGGAGTGGAAAGGTCAAACAGCACAGGGATATGAGTCGGGTCAGAGACTGGAGAAGCAATTAACACACATGCTTTAACAGATCACTAGCAGGCAAACTGACTAGGAACCAACGTTTGGGTCAGGAATGGTGGAAAGAGCTGGTATGGGAGGGGCCTGGGAAACTAATCTCTGCAGGACACAGCAGGGTTAAATTCCTGCAGAGACAGGCCACACACCCCTAAGCCAAATGGAAGCTACATGTTGTTGCAGCAGTGCAGAGGAGTGCTGCAAGAAGCAAAACTCAGCAAGCCGGCCTAATTAAATTAGTAATTAGCAGTTTCATTCATATGCAAATGAGGCGTAAGTGCTCTGGCCATGGCAAAGCACTTACGGAGTCAGTAACTCCAGAAGCTGTTTCCCTGCCCAGCACCAGCCCCTTTAGCTTGATGGATAGCTCAAGGTCTGTGTGAGGTCAAGCACCAGGTAAGGAAATCCGATAGCTATCAATCAAGCTAAAGAGGTTGGTGCTGGGTGGGAATACAACCTCAAGAGGCAGCAGCTCCTTAAGTGCTATGTTTTGCATATTAATGAAAACGCCAATTATTAAGGAATGCAGCAGCAGCAGATAGAATATATAAAGGTGTCCATGGATTGACATTTCAAAGACCTGCATGCCCATATAGACAGTTTGGAGGGGTGGATCTTACAGACAGAATCCCTTTAACTGTGTAGAGAAATGAGTATATCTGCAAATAGTGTAATCTGGAACATAAACTATCAGTTCTGCCTCATGGTTACTGGGGAAACTTATATTGTTGCCATCACTTTTCTGGTGCAGAGAAGAAACAGCTTGTAGCTCCAGACTATATTAGCATCATTATATCACTAAATACACTGCTGCATAATTTACAACTTATTTGCACACATTAATATTAACATTAATTTCATATTCTTCCTTATGCTGCACAAAATAAAAAAAATAAAAAATTAAACAGAATTTCACTAAATAAACTATAGATAACTATATTTTTCCCAAACTCTAAAAGTTCCTTTAATGAAATAACTTTGGAGTCATGTAGGGCTAAGAACTATAAAAACCTATTTTAAAAAAAAGTTACCATATGGATGTATCAAAACTGAACAGACATTAAGCATATCACATGCCATTAGAAATGTTAACTTGATCTAGGAGTATTACAGTGGATAAATGATAGAGCGGGAGGGATAGGAGGGGGATGCAGCTGCAGTTTCTTTTCTAGTTGCAGAGGAGGAGGAGCAGGGAAGATGCATCTGACTAGTTCACAGCACACATCACAGCTCATGGTAGAACATGGCCACTCAATAACTGTGGAAAGAAAAATGTGCACGTAACAACAGCACAAGACAAAAACCTAAAATATCCTGCTCATGTATAACTCTCCTGGCCCTACTAAATCTACAACTGCCTACGTAAGCAGGGCTGTGGAGTCAGAGTCTTGGAGTCGGTGTCAATTTTGTTGGAATCGGAGTCGGTATTGTTAGAACCCTCCTATTAGTTTTTTCTATCTTGTGTTTTGCGGTCACGTGACCATCTGCCTATATATTCCAGCTCCGCCCTTCTGGCTTTGCTGGACTTCAGTGTTGTTTGACTGTTTTGCTAGCCTGGTGCTTCGGTGCCTATCTCTGTCAGTTTGCTTGGTCCTCTGGGACCTCTAGTACTTTTTGTCAGTTTGTCTTTTGTGTTCTACAACAATTTCTGTTTAGGAGGTGTCCCATTTTTGTCCCAGTCCTTAGTTCTTTTAGGGACCCCTCCCTTAATTCTATAGGTCTTTGTTCAGACTAGCCGAGGACGAAGGCGGGTCTGTTCACTAGGAACAGGCAGCCCGCTACATCATGGGGATTCAGCTTAGTCTTACTGTAGGGACAGCTTTCCCCTATCTTTCCTTAGTTCTTGTTGCAGATCATAACAGTAAGTCCAGCCCAAAAAAACTAAAAGGAAAGAAATTCGGGGCTCAGTATGGTTTCCGTCCAGGAGTTGGCTCAATGCCTGCAGGGATTGTCTCTGGAGGTAGCCGAGCTTCAGCAACATGTGAGTAGCTGTCCTGGAGCGCATTTTGTGGAACCGAAGGTAGGACTGCCTGATGTTTTTTATGGTAAACAGCAAGATTTTTTTTCCTTTAAAAATGCTTGTTCGTTATATTTTCGTTTGAGACTACATCTGGGCAATAAAAATGAAAAAAGCATATACAAAATGGGAGGAATAGAGCTAAGCAACAGTACATGTGAAAAAGACTTAGGTATACTAATAGATCATAGACTGAACATGAGTCAACAGTGTGATGCAGCAGCAAAAAAGGCAAATACAATTCTGGGATGTATTAACAGAAGCATACAGTCTAGATCACGTGAAGTCATTATCAGACTTTACTCCTCTTTGGTCAGACCTCATGTGGAATACTGCGTCCAGTTTTGGGCACCACATTTTAAAAAAGACATCGACAAACTGGAGCAAGTTCAGAGAAGAGCGACCAGAATGGTGACAGGTCTGCAAACCATGTCCTATGAGGAACGGTTACAGGATTTGGGAATGTTTAAGCTTGCAAAAAAGAAGACTGAGAGGAGACTTAATAGCTGTCTACAAATATCTCAAGGGCTGTCACATTGTAGAAGGATCATCTTTATTCTCATTTGCACAAGGAAAGACTAGAAGCAATGGGATGAAACTGAATGGGAGGAGACAGATTAGATATTATAAAAAACTTTGACAGTTAGGGTGATCAATGAGTGGAACAGGCTGCCACGAGAGGTGGAGAGTTCCCCTTCAATGGACATCTTCAAACAAAGGCTGGACAGACATCTGTCTGGGATGATTTAGTGACTCCTGCTTTGAGCAGGGGGTTGGACCAGATGACCCAGGAGGTCCCCTACAACTCTACCATTCTATGATTCTATGAGACCAAGAGATTTGATTGAATTTCAGGTATTTGTGGATTGTGGTTCAACACTTAATGTGATTGATAAAGGGTTTTTGGAAAACCTTAAATTTAAATCCAAACCTTTGTCATCACCTATTTCTGTGGTTGCAATTGATAACACTCCTTTGAAATGTATTACTCACAAGGTTGCTGCATTTCCTCTCACTATCAATGGAGTTCACCAAGAAATTTTAGACTTGGTTGTTTTGGATAATTTGCCCTCTCCAGTTGTTCTAGGATTGCCTTGGTTAAAACTGCACAATCCTTTATTGGACAAGTCTACTAATGTGATTAAGTCTTGGAGTCCAAAGTGCTATGATAAATGTTGTAATGGTCGCATTGCAGCTGTGGAAAAAGGGGAATTACCTGTACCTATTCAGGAATGTTTGGAGGTTTTTTTCGGAGGAGGAGTCGCAAGTTTTACCTCCTCATAGGGATTATGATTGCGCCATTGAGTTTGTTCCTGGAGCTACTCTTCCCAAAAGTCGCTTGTTTATAATCTGACTATCCCTGAAAGAAAGGCTTTGGAGGAGTACATACAGACTATCCTGGCTGCTGGTCACATTAGACCTTCTAAGTCGCCTGTGGCAGTTGGATTCTTCTTTGTTAAAAAAAGGACGGCGGTTTACGTCCATGTCTGGATTTTCGTGAAATTAATAAGATTACCGTACGCAATTCCTACCCATTGCCGTTAATTCCTGACTTGTTTAACCAGTTGGTGGGGGCCAAGTGGTTCTCCAAAATTGATCTCCGGGGGCCATACAATTTGTTACGAGTGAAGGAGGGTGATGAATGGAAAACTGCTCTTAACACTCCGGTAGGTCATTGTGAGAATCTGGTGATGCCTTTTGGTCTTACCAATGTACCTGCATTTTTTCAGAACCTTATTAATGACATCCTGAGACCTTTGATTGGCAAGAATGTGGTTGTGTATTTTGATGACATTTTGATTTATTTACCAGATCTAGAGTCCCATTGGCAGAGTGTACGTGAAGTTTTGCAGTTATTGAGTGATAATTCACTCTTTGCTAAGCTGGAGAAATGTGAGTTCGATGTGCAGAGAATAAGTTTTTTGGGCTACATTGTCTCCAGCGAGGGCTTTGAGATGGACCCTGTGAAGGTTCAGGCTGTGCAGGAATGGCCTAGGCCTATTGGTTTGAAATCTATACAGAGATTTTGGGGTTTTGCCAATTATTACAGGAAATTCATTAAGAATTTTTCTGCAATTGTTAAACCTCTAACCGATCTCACCAAGAAAGGTGCGAATACGGTCCAGTGGACTACTGAGGCCATTGAAGCGTTTGAGTATCTCAAAGAGAGGTTCAGTTCTGCCCCTATCCTTATGCAACCTGATGAGACCAAGTCTTTTTTGGTCGAGGTCAATGCTTCATCGGTGGGGGTCGGAGCAGCTTTGTCTCAGGAGAACAAGGGTGGAGTGCATCCTTGTGCCTTCTTTTTGAGGAAATTTTTGGAAACCGAACTGACTTATGATGTTGGAAATTGGGAGTTGCTGGCTATTAAACTTGCGTTTGAACATTGGCGTCATTTTTTGGAAGGCGCTAGATTTCCTATTCAGGTTTTCACAGATCATAAGAATTTGATCTATCTGGATGCTGCCAAGCGCTTGAATGCGCGTCAAGCTATGTGGGCACTTTTTTTTTTCTCGGTTTCATTTTTCTGTTACCTATATCCCTGGTACTAAGAATGTTAAAGCCGATGCTTTATCTCGCAGCTTCTTTCCTACGGTCGGTGCCGAGGAGGAGGAGAGCATTTTACAGAAAGGAGTTGTGGTGGCGGCTTTGGACTCCGTTTTGGAGAATGGGATTCTGAAAGCTGAAGATGATGCTCCATCTAACACTCCCCATGGGAGGTTGTTCGTGCCTAGAGCCTTTAGGAGAGATTTGTTTGTGGAGTGTCATGAGTCTCGGTTGGCAGGTCATCCAGGAATTTCGGAAACTAAGAGACTTATCAGTCGCAGTTTTTGGTGGCCGGGATGGCAGAAGGAAGTCATCAAGTGGGTGCGTCAATGTACGGTGTGTGCTAGGTCAAAGGCTTCACATACTCCTGCTGCGCGGTTGCTTTGTCCTCTGGAAGTTCCTAGTGCACCTTGGACACATCTCACAATGGATTTTATTACTGATCTTCCTTTGTCCGAGGGTTTTACTGTCATCTGGGTGGTTGTGGACCGTTTTAGTAAGATGTGTCACTTGGTTCCATTCATTAAGTTGCCCTGTGCCAAGACACTTGCTAAGGCGTTTGTTAAGGAGATTGTCAAACTCCATTGCGTTCCCACAGATATTGTTTCTGATAGAGGACCTCAGTTTGTGGCTCGCTTTTGGCGGGCTTTTTGTGACAGGTTGGGAGTCCATTTGTCATTTTCGTCTGGTTATCATCCTGAGTCTAATAGACAGACTGAAAGAAAGAACCAGGATGTTGAACAGTTTTTGCGTTGTTTTGTGGCGGACAATCAAGAGGTGTGGTCTGAGTTTCTGCCTCTCGCAGAATTTGCTCTTAACAATCATACATCCTCCTCTGCTGGGTGTTCTTTTTTTTGTTGTACTGGGAGACATCCATCTTTTGGTTCGTTCTCCAAATTAGGGTCGGTGGTGCCAGAGGAGGAGAATTTTTCCGGTGATTTGGAGAGAGTTTGGACTAATGTACGTTGCAACCTTCAAGAGGCTAACAAGAAGTCCAAGAAGTATTTTGACAGGAAACGTAAGGAGGTTTTGTTTACTGTGGGTGACATGGTTTGGTTGTCCTCGAAGAACCTGCGGTTGAGGATTCCCTCTAAAAAACTGGGTCCTAAGTTTGTGGGTCCATTTAAAGTGCTTCAGGTTGTTAACCCGTCTGCTGTTAGGTTGGATGTCCCTACTTCCTGGAAGATTAATCCTGTGTTTCATGTTTCCTTGCTGAAAAAGGCTGACGTATCTAATAGGGACGCCACTGTCACAGTTCCTCCTGTGGTGGAAGACGGCGAATTTGAAATTTCGCGTGTCTTGAATTCTAGATGGCATAGAGGGAAATTACAGTATCTTGTCTCCTGGAAGGGTTTCGGTACCGAAGACAACTCCTGGGTAAGGACGGATGATGTCTCTGCTGCTAGGCTTGTTAAAGCTTTCCACAGGAGGTTTCCGGATAGGCCTGGGCCTGGAGGATCCAGAGGATCCTCATAAAAGAGGGGATACTGTTAGAACCCTCCTGTTAGTTTTTTCTATCTTGTGTTTTGCGGTCACGTGACCATCTGCCTATATATTCCAGCTCCGCCCTTCTGGCTTTGCTGGACTTCAGTGTTGTTTGACTGTTTTGCTAGCCTGGTGCTTCGGTGCCTATCTCTGTCAGTTTGCTTGGTCCTCTGGGACCTCTAGTACTTTTTGTCAGTTTGTCTTTTGTGTTCTACAACAATTTCTGTTTAGGAGGTGTCCCATTTTTGTCCCAGTCCTTAGTTCTTTTAGGGACTCCTCCCTTAATTCTATAGGTCTTTGTTCAGACTAGCCGAGGACGAAGGCGGGTCTGTTCACTAGGAACAGGCAGCCCGCTACATCGTAGGGATTCAGCTTAGTCTTACTGTAGGGACAGCTTTCCCCTATCTTTCCTTAGTTCTTGTTGCAGATCATAACAGGTATAAAATGGACCGACTCTGAAAATATGTAATACATTGGGTACAGTAGTACAATACAGGATGTGCTGTAAATCTTTTCATAAGAATCTGGGAAAGTTATTAAATGTCCTATAAATGTCTGTTCTGTTCCTGATCTAAGGATCTCGGCTTTTAGTTGAGATGAATCTGTGTTGCACTTTATGTACACGCTCAGTAGTGAGGCCACGCTGTGGAGTAAGGAGTCGGAGTCGTAAGTCAGGGAAATTGAGGAGTCGGAGTCAATGGTTTAGCTTAGCAACTCCACAGCCCTATATGTAAGTAACTGTTTTATGGGGGTCTGGAATATGATGGTAGAGAATTAAAAATCATGTCTTATGCCTGAAAAAATTACTCCAAAACAGCTGCCGCTAGGTGCCCATGTTCTGTCTAACTGGCTGTGCACTGCCTGCGTCACATATAATACAAAATCAGACTCCGCAGCAGAGACTGTTTTATAGTAGATTGGAGTGGGCCTTTGTCTCTGCTCCACATCCCCTGGTAGACTGGATACAGGCATAACTGAGAAGTGACCTTTAAAGAGGTTGTCGACTATTTTTTCATTGATGACCTATCCTTAGGATAGGTCAGATAGGTAGGTCATCAATGTCTGATCGGCCGAGGTCAGACACCAGGTAACCCCGCCAATTAGCTGTTATCGGTATCGACAGAGGCCACCAACGGTCGGTAGTACTTACTTGTGGAGCTGGCCGTCTTCTGACTTTGACCAGGGCTTGGTACTACACATCCGACTCCTGTTCAAATCAATAGAATGTGTAGTACCCTGCGGTGGCCACTGTCAGAAGACAGCCAGCTCCACAAGTGAGTACTTCCGGCTTGCGACCGCTGGTGACACTGATAACAGCTGATCGGTGGGGTGCCTGGTGTCGGACCCCGGCCGATCAGACATTGATAACCTATCCTAAGGATAGGTTATCAATGAAAAAGTAGTGGACAATCTCTTTTAAGCTATGGGCAGGCAAGGCATTGGCAATTGATGGCACTATGCATGGTGGAGAATGGGGAGAAAGGAAGTTCCTATATCTATAGTGCTGGCAGAAATCTATACCTTTCTCAGAGAGCTCCTGTGTGCTCTATGAAAAAGAAGTCAGCTGACACGTCAGCTGGTGGCTGATCTCAGGGAAAACAATGTGATAGGCAGTCCAAAAACTGACATGTCCAATCGACATCTGTCCCGACCATCAGACGGCCTGCAAAAACAAACCCGTCGATATTCGCGGGTTCAGCCAACATTAGTTGGTGTATGGGGGCCTTAAGACTTACACCAATCTAATGTTGATTTCGAAGGATAGGTCATCGATATCCAAGTACTGGACAATCCCTTTAAAGTATGTTATATTACTATGTAAGATTTTTTGGACTTCTTGTTTTTTAAAAAATAGAGGCAGAACCTTCTGAAAAATACAGATAAGTAGAGTAAATCATCCTCTGACACCGTACCATATAGACAGAGAACAAAATTGATAAGTAAAGAAATTTAAAAAAAAAAGATAGAAAATCCTGCCCTCATGTCAACACCACTGCATGAAATTACGGAGTACCGGGGACGACAAAATCTCCATGATGTACACAGCACAGACGTCGTTTCTGCAATTATTTCCTCTTACACAAAGGAGTACAATAGGAAAAAAACAGCGCCGTTTGTTAGGGTGAATAGCAGGATTTGTCAGAGTAAATAATGTACAATTTGCGCTATTGAAATTACAATCCTGGAGCTGCAAAATTTGTAGCTTGAGCACCAGAAGAAAAGAAAATAATGTACTTTGTACTTTTATTAGGGGAACATATTGTGCGAGTAAGGGAAGAACCAGTCTCGCTGAAATTGGCAAAGGAAAAATGACAGCTAATGCATGAACTGCGAATCCACAATGAGAATAAAGATACAGCTGCAGAGAGCTTCAATTAATTACCATAACCCAATGCGACAGCAGCGCCGACATCTACCAGGCTCATTTAAATAGGTGACTTCTCAATGTCTCCTTCTCCCACCCAAGTTACAGGGATAAAAAAAGTAAATTACAAAGTATCTGATACAACACGTGAAGCAAATGCGCATTAGACGTGTCGAAAGTGTTTTCCCTAACGAAGGATCGAAATTCATCCTAAAGCGGAGGCAAGCTATTAGTGTCAACAAAATTACATTAATTAGCTGGAAAAAGATATACATATGATCTGCTCTAGTGTTACCACCGACACATTGACTAAATTAACTGGTGCTTGAAACAATGTGATGTATGTATGTGTGAAGCGCTCAGAAAATACGAGTCATCCAGAAGACGAGCGTGCAAGGAGCAAACAGAGAATGAGCTCACAAACAACGTAACCTTAGTCCTGACCGCCTGCTGTCCGACGGCATCGCCAACGCTTCTTCATCAGGCCCAGTGCAAAGTCAGTGTTACAGCATGATGCACGCATGACCCCGTACCGGGCCTACCAATCAGAAGAGGCGCTGCAGATGCCGGCAGAAAGGAGGAGGTCAGCAGGGCTCTGTTCTAGCTCAACTTTTATGGAGGCACAATCTTTTTGGCTAATCCTTGTTGATCAATTAGAAATCGCAGGGGATTTAAAAAACCGGACCCACAGAGCTCTTCTGATCACTGGTCTTTCTTTAAAGGGAATCTGTCACCACATTTGATCTATCTAAACTATCAATATGGGCATACAGGTTATAGACTGCTGAAAAAACTCCTACCTGTATGCCTCATATCAGATGTCTTGATGTTGCTGAGAAATCAACTTTTATCACTTCCACACTGCCTGGAAGATAACGCTGCCTCCTCGCTTCATTATCCTATCTTTATGCTCCCACATCGTCATGGTGTCCCTGTAATGTCAGGTGCGCGGCCGGAAACTCCGCACCTGCGCATTCTGACTGCCATCGCTCCTCTTTTGTGTTCCGCCCTTTTATGTGGATTGGTTTCACGTAGCTTCTGCGCAGGTGCCGGAGAGTTACTGGTACTTCTGCTCCCAGTGATTTTATTAAACTGGGGCATCGGAAATGACATTCTTATTCTTCCGGGAGGGAGGAAGGAAGGAAGTCAGGAGTGCACCTATTCTGCGTGCCAGAAATCACTGGGAGTGGAAGTACCAGTGACTCGCCGGTACCTCCGCAGGGACTACGTGAAGCCATTGCTCATAGAAGGGTGGAACAGTGAAGAGGAGCAACGGCAGTCCGGAATGAGCAGTTGTGGGATTTCCAGCCGTACACCTGACATCACAGTGACAATGTGGGAGGAGAAAGATCGCATAATGAAGCGAGGAGGCAGAGTAATCTTCCAGGCAGCATCCTCTCCATAGCCTGGAAGATCTCATTTACATAAAGTGATAAAAGATGATCTATCGACAACAAGGCATCAGATATGAGGCATACAGGTAGGAGTTTTTTCAGCAGTCTATAACCTGTATGCCCATAGTACTAGTTTAGATAGGTTAAATGTGGTGACAGATTCCCTATAGAGGGAATGTCAGAAGGCTTTTGCTATGTAATCTGTGTACAGCATGATGTAGGGGCAGAGACCCTGAGTTCAGAAATGTGTCACTTATAAGGAGGTGTGCTGTTGTTTCAATACAATGATAGTTTTATCAGCAGGAGATTATCAGTGCCAGGCTAGGTGCCCTCGTGCATCCTGGTCCAACCCCCGCTTCCAGCATTGGTTTGCAGCTTACTGTCTATATACAATGTATACAGAAAGCTGCTAATCAGTCGTGTGGGCGGGAGCAGCTTTCTGCTACATCTAAAAACTCTAATTGTGTGACAACTGCTGCACCTAGTAAACTAAGTGATACATTGCTGGATTCAGGGTGTCTTTTCCTACATTACGCTGCTTTCAGATGAGGTAGCAAAAACCTGGTGCCAGATTCCTTTTAAAGGGAGTATATTGCGCCGAGTCCACCGTCTTAACCATCCCCAGTACTGTATTAGTCTTTTAGCCTGTTCCTAAATGCTATTGTACCTCTAAACCACCCCTGCATTTCTGCAGAAAACAATAAAAACACTTTTATTGTGTTGTCATATTTTAAATAATGTTGTAATCAAGTGAGATGAGTCAATCTCCAGAATCTCTAATCACGACCAAAGTGTTTGCTTGATGGTCTGAATTGTTCCAGATGTCACACGGTGCACTGTACAACTGTCACGCATGTGCACGGACCGCCAATTCCCCCCACCTCCTGATCATGCCTTGGACGGTAAACTGGGCCGGCAGTCGGTGTGTGTGAGATTTGTCACACAGTGACATCGAGAACAGGTCAGCCGATCAATCAAACCCTGGTGGGCAGGATTAGAGACTCTGAGGCTTGACTCTTACAATATCTAGCACCTCCCACTTGACTGGAAGAAGCATAAGGGGTGAAAATAAAAACAAAAACATTTTTATTGTAAGCAAAAATTCAGGAGCGTTTAGCATTATGCTAGAATGTAGGGAATATAGGTTAAAAGACTAATACAGTACGAGAGTGGTTTAGGAGGGTTCCCTTTAAAAAAAAAAAAAAAGGGGGGGTTGTCCCAAATTTTAATCGATTTCTCTGTTAGCGCACACAAAATTTAGAAATATTTTTAGTGTAATAAAAAAGCCTCCTGTTCCACTGTTAAAGGGGTGGTCCAAAGATGAAGTGAATTTTTTTCCTAAATCACTATCCTCTATCCCTATTTAGTGCCAAACTATTTTCTATCATACTTTCATTAAAAAAAAAATCCTTCTCTTACTACACGAATCTGACTGCTAGTCTATTGTTTTTTCTCTACTTCCTTTCTGATGACACTTTGTTTGAGAATACCAGTGCATGCTGGGACACTGAAACGAGTCATCAGGGGTCTCTACTGCAGGCTCTGCCCCCTCCCTGGAAAGAAGCCTCCTCAGTTGACCTTTTTTTCAGGGGCTGGGCTAGTCCCTGCGTGCTGTGCACTGTGCACGATCACAGCGCGCTCTCTGATGTCGGCTCAGATCAGCAGTGACGAGCCGGCAACAGAACGGTGACACAAAATGTGATATCACTGGTTTCTGCACGCCGGGTATTGTGCGACTGCTCTGTTGATGGCTCATCGCTGCAGTTCTGAGTCGGCAACAGAGCACGCTGTGATAGCGACAGAGCAGGGACTAGCCCAGCCCCTGAAACAAGAGTCACTGATGACGATTCATTTCAGGGAGGGGCCCCAGATGACCCTTCGTTTGAGTATCCCAGCATGCACTGGAATTCTCAAACGAAGAGTCATTAGAAAGGAAGTAGGGTACAAAAAAATAGCATAGAAGTTAGTGTAGTTAGGGAAGGATAGGGAATTTTTAATGCAAGTATATTAGAAAATTGTTTAGATTATGGCATCAAATAGATATGGATTTAGGAAGAAATTTATTTTGCCTTTGGACCATCCCTTTTAAGTTTTTGCTATAGCGTCCCCGGCTGTTTTGACATCACCTTAGAATGACTACCAAATGTATCTGAGCTGGTAACAAGCCACTACTTCTAATGCACCAATTCACATTAGGAGGAATCACTCAGCAGCCAGTATGAAATTACTCAGGCAATAGGACTGATCTCCCGATTGTCACCATAGGAAAATGGAATACAATGGAAAATCTTACAAACACATTTTTTCTGCACAGCATAAGGAGAATCTATCAAGACTGGAGTTCCTTATACCAATCTTGAATCAAAAGTATGGTATTGTAAGGCGCGCCCAAATTAATGAGATGTGCACATTTTCGGGTTATCCATGCCTAAGAAAATTAAAGAGAATCTGTTAGCAGGTTTTTGCCATGAAATCTGAGAGCACTATGATGTAGGGGCTGAGACCCTGATTCCAGCAATGTGTCACTTACTATGTTTTGTCTTGTGGTTTCAATACAATCAGTGTTGTATCAGCAGGAAATAATCACTAAAGGACAACTGGCCTTGTGCCTCCTAATCCAACCACACCCCAGCACTGATTAGCAGCTCTCTGTCACTGTACAATGTACACAGAAAGCTGGCATGATTGCATGGGGTCTACACAGATTAACAATTGAGCTCTGCTCAATCTACAGCAGAGAAAACTGTGACGCTATCACAACTGCTGTACCCAGTAATCTAAGTAACACATCACTGGAATCAGGATCTCTGTCCCCATCCCATTCTGCTGTTAGAATACATTGCAGAACCTAAGATAAAAAAAATGAGCAAATACCCTGTAGTAAGTAAATAGTAAATGTAAATAACATAGGGTATTTAGTTAACATTGTTTTGATAAGAAAAAAAAGCTATCCCACCATAACAAGGTGTACCCCGAACAGGACAGATAGAGAAGGGCAGAATAAGACTTGGGTCCCGGCTGTGAAGACACCATTCATTTTACCACACAGTGTACTGGAAAACGGGAAAAAAAATTCCAAGTGTGATGAAATTGCAAAAAAAAAAAGTGCAATTCCACAATTGTTTTTTTTTTATTATTTATCATGTTCACTATAATAATAAAACTGACCTGGAAATTTGACTCTCAAGGTTAGTACACAGATACCAAACATGTACCGTATTTTTCAAACCATAAGACACACTATTTCCCCCTCACATTTTGGAGGAAAATGGGGGGTCCGAATACAGGCTTACCGGGGAGTTGCGGTGGTGGTGGAGCGGGATTGCAAGGAAGCAGGGTCCCTCCGTCTGGAAGCCGGTGACCCAGTATCGGCTGTCAGGCAGAGTTTCCCGGCGGCCGCATGCGCAGACTGGGATCTCAACCCAATTGGCGGCTCGGACGGCCATTTTCCTGAAGACCACGGTTTCTGGAAGATGGCTGCTGGAAAAGCAGTGCACTGCGCTCTGCTTCACCGCTGACACCAAACCCACAGCATCTCACCACTCCTGCCACTGCCGATTCCTGAGGGAGAGACTCTGCTTCCTGCTATGCCGCTCCACCACCACCGCAACCCCCTGCTATAGACCTATTCAGACTAGAAGACTGACCCCCATCTTATAAAAAAAATATTTTTTCCCATTTTCCACCCCAAAATTTGGTGTGTCTTATGGTCCGGTGCGTCTTATAGTCCAAAAAATACAGTATATATATATATTTTTTTATTTACATGGTAAAAAAAAATTCAAAAATTCGTTAAAAAAATAAATTTTGTTTTTTTCACCGTTTTCCGAGACCCGTGACGCTTTAATTTTTCTGGATCTGGGGCTGTGTGAAAACGTACTTTTAGTGCCCTGAGCTGACATATTTATTGATACCATTTTGGGGTAGATACAATATTTTGATCGCCTCTTATTGCACTTTTCTGCAATGTTGCGGAGGACAAAAAAAGGAATTCTGGAGTTTTCATTTTCTTTCTTCTTACACCATTTACTGATCGGATTCATTTATTTTATATTTTGATAGCACAGACATTTTTGAACGTGGCGATACCAAATATGTGTAATTTTTTTGGTTTCATTTTCAATGGGGCAAAAGTGGGGAGATTTGAACTTGTGTTTTTTTATTTTATTTTTTTTCATATTTTTAAAAACTTTTTTTTTTTACTTTATTTAATAGTCTTCTTAGGAGATTTGAAGCTGCGATTGTTCTATTGCTTGTGCTACACATAGTAGGGCTTCAGCACTGCTATGTATAAAGAAAATCATGATCTCCTATGAACGTCGGCCACGAGCCGACCTTCATAGGAGTATCGTAATGACAAAACACGCGGGTCTTCTGCAGACCCCATGCTGTCATGAGAACCAATTGGCGCCCCACGATCACGTGACAGGGGAGCTTCGGCTGACGCGTGTTAAATCTCGCTCTCAGTGTTTGACAGCAAGATTTAACTGGTAAAGCTCCGCTGCACCCGCAGCTGTTAGGAGCACTTGATGGCTGATTAAATCAGTCATCAAGTGCGGGGAAAGATGTGGGCTCAGCATGTGACCCGCATCAAAGGCAGGGACAGTACCTGCCGCTGTCCACGCTCCTCGCTGCCAGATCTCCTCACAGCCAATACACAGAACAGTTTCCCCTGCCTGCTTTTTTCTACTGGCTGAACTGAGTACTGTGATCAGCAGAATTCGGCTCCTTTGATGGACCTGCACGTTAGTATACACTTCGAACACCAGGTGGCGTCAGACTATGTAAATTGCAAACATCATCCACTGCAACAACCCTAAAAAATAACCTTTTTTTTCTGTTACATACATCATATACAGCTAGATTGTCTATGGTAATGGGTCATCACCAGACCACTGGTGGGTGTGAACCACCAATGGCAGGAGAAGATTTTATATAGACCAGTGACAAGGCAAAGTTTAAAGCAAGTAAACTTTTAAAAAAAATTTTGACTTGATGGCAACATGTAGTAAGTTTTGATTGGGTGGTGTAGGTACCAAGAACCCCACCAATTGCTGAATAAAAGATGTAAAATTGCTCAGGTGGTCCTTAGACAGTGAGCAAAGAGGTGTAGGAACTCAAATGACAAAAAATGTAGTTACCCTTTAAGTCTCCTCCAGTGAGGTCATTGGGTAAAGGGTTACCCACACATCCCTTGTTTCAGGGTTTAAAACGGGTGGTCAACAGGCTGCAACTTATTGGATCCCTTTAGCTTTTAGTTATACATTTACTTATTTGTCACTGCACATTGCTAAAATCACTCACAGATTTAAAGAGAACACGTCACTCCATGCTGCCCAAACCACTAGCCGCAGGACTCAGAGCACAGCTGCATCCATGTAGGTTTTTCTCCAAAACTCTGCGGTGTTTTAGAGATAACAGTTTGAAGAGTTAGTTGGGGCCTATGGGGAAAGACCGGACTAGTCTGGTGCCACTCCTGGCCGACTTCTCCCTGCATCGCTCTACTTGACTGACAGGTCTTCTTCCATATGTTTATATAAGGAGTGACCTGTCAATCACCTAAAGCGGGTGGAGAGAAGTCAGACAAAGGAGGTGCCAGACTAGCCAGGTCTCTCTCTATAGATCCCATTCAGCTACGTTTTTTACGTGGTTCATTGTGTTGTAAAAATGACCTGATAACATCATTCTTCTGGTCAGTATGATTACTGCAAAACAAAACTTGTATAGTTTATTTTTTATTTAAGTGGTGAAAAAAAATTCAAGTATAATAAAAAATCTATAATAAAAAAAAATGTGGTTTATGACACAAATTATTTCTGACACCCATGACTTCTATTTTTCCATCCATGGAGCTTTGTTTTTTGCATGCTGACGTTTTTCATTGATACCATTTTGGGTGACATACAATCGAAAATTATCCAATTGTTGTATTTTAAAACTGGGGAAAATGGGGAATGATTTGTTTGAATTTCTATATTTAATCTTTTACATTTTTGAACTTCTGATTATTTTAAACTCTTGTTCTATGTACTGCAAATGTCGCTTTTCTATGAAGCCTGGCCACGAGCTGGACTTCACAGTAAGACCAAGGTGGGAGGCCCTTAGAAAGTCCCTGGCTGCCATTATAGCCCATTTGCACAATGGAGCTGATGCATCTATACCTGCAGTTGTGCTGCTGACAGTGAATGATGGCAGCATTAAAGTGGTTGAACAGCAGCAATCGGAGCGCACTTCCACTGCTGCCCTTATGCCGGTTATATGGTGCATGTTCCATACATGGGGACCCAATGTAAAATGTACTGTTATGGCCTATGGGGAAGAGGTTAACAAATCAAAGGACACTATACCTGGGAAGAGGTAAGGACGGATATATTGGTCGCCTGTCACGATTCCTCCTCTCAGCGTGGTGAGTGGCTGCTCAGCCATCCAATCTGGGCAGGGGCATGCTGAGCTGTCAATATCTTGATAGACAGCTTAGCCTTCCAATCTGAGGGTAGGGCATGCTGAGCTGTCAGAGTGGTGAGTGACAGTCCAGTAGCCCAATCAGGGCCAGGGCGTGCTGGGTTTCCTACAGGTGTTTCCTGTTTGGAATGATTCCCAGGCTTATTAGCTTGCTGTCTGCCTCTTATCTCTGCCAGTTGTAGCTTTGCTCTGTGTTCTAGTATTTTGATCTTTGTTGACCGACCTTGGATTTGCCTTTGATCGTCCGTTTGCCTAGCCCCTTTGTCTTGATTTGCTACCTTCTTGGAATTCTGACCCCCGACAGTGACGTAACTACGCCTTTGCCTCACCCCTCTATGACGTACCGTCCTGGCTTTTTGACCTCGGACTCCCTAACTTCCACACCTCAAGTGTGGAAGTCTGTAAGTACCGACTAGCGTCACAGTCTATCAATCATCCCAAAAAAGGTGGGAGCTTATATTTCCGGGTGGTGGTTGTTTTTTTATGTTAATGCGTTATATTTTACATTATACATTCAATGTGCTCTTCACTAATCCCCCAGGGCCTAAATCAAGCACCAGCAGTAAAATCCTCTTTTCACATATGGCTAATTCTGTGACCATAATGAGTAATATGCTATAAACTGTACAGCGGAAAAGTCTGAAAGAACTGCGAAAACAATCATGTGAAATGTGTCAGCACGGACTTCTTTCCTCCCTTTTTTTTGCCATGTCACTTGTTTTAACAGCTCCGTTGTGACTATTAGTCAGCTAAAGCAGACGGATGTTATGTTCCTGTGCAGACACCTAGTGGACACAACAGGAGGCGCAGCGAAAAAAAGACAACATGCCTTCTTAGAGGATAAAAAAGAAGTGGTCTCAACTATCCAGTGTTCTATGTGGAAATTTAAGGGATTGTTGGCAGCACCGATGTATTACCGGATCATGTCCAGAAGCCTACACTAGATATTAGAAACAAAGGCTTTCTCTTCAATGAGATTCTAATAGAGAAATAAATAGAGGTTGTGTCTAATGCACAGATAAATTGCACTAATAATTTACAGGTAACTCATTACAACTTCTTCAGTTATGTATGACACTTCTCCATAGAAAGGTATAATACTCTGGGGTCTCAATGACAAGGTTTAAAAAATGTAGCGGTGATAAACAACTGAAAGGGTTGTCCAATTAATCAAAGTCATTAAAAATAATGCTCTTGTGTGTAGATGTGGCTCTTATATACTGTAGTTGTGTCGCCCCCTAGTGGGCTTCGTATTCCCTCCTAGAATGTCCGGCTAATGTGTCACGGTCTGGTGGTCACACATGCTCAGTCATACCACCGGCATCGTGTTTTTGCTATGAAATCTTACAGCAGCATGAGTTAGGGAGAGAGAGTCTGATTCCAGCGATGTGCCACATAGATTGCAGGGTGCAGTAGTTGACAAAATCAGTTTTCTCTGCTGCGGATCTAGCAGTTCTCAGAATGCTAACCTCTGCATAACCCCGCCCACACCACTGATTGGCAACTTTCTGTGTGCACTGTGCATAGGCAGAAAGCTGCCAATCAGTGCTGGGGATAATCTCCTGCTCATAAAAACACTGATTGTATTGAAACAGCAAGACACAGACTAGTAAATGACACATTCCTGGAATTAGGCTCTCTTCTATTACATCATGCTGCTCTCAGATTACATAGCAAAACCTGCTGACATATTCCCTTTATATGTGATGCTTTTAGTTTATATGGGGAAAACCTTGTGACATGTTCCCTGTAATACATGACTATGCATACTTACAATTATGGTGGGGATTTATTAGGTGTAGAGGAGCCGACAGAGTTCATGGGCTGAGACTGGAATTTCAGTCCTTCATCTCAGGCCTCATTCAGATGTCTGTGTTTCAAGTCCAGTGATTTTCATGGATAAAACACGTACCCCTATTATAGTCTATGGCCTGTTCAAATGTCCGTTTGCAGTGGGGTTTTTTTCGTGGGCCGTATATCCATGCAAAAATTACAGATGAAAAGTACAAATATAAGACTAATGGTCCGTGATTAAAGATGTAGTAAATAGGAGAAGTCTTGTCATTTATCTATTTATCCATATGGAAAAAACACTGATGAAACAGTGAGGACACTGGGATCCAAGACACTAATGACACTGGGATCTAAGACACTGATAGCACTGGGATTCAAGACACTGGGACCCAAGACACCGATGACACTGGTGAGACACGGGGACCCGAAACAGTGATGACACTGGGATCAAAAAGGTACTGATGACTCTGGGAGATCCAAGACACCGATGAAACTAGGATCCAAGACACCGGGACCCGAAACAGTGATGAAGACACTGGGATCCAAGACACCGATGACACTGGGATCCAAGACACCGATGACACTGGGATCCAAGACACCGATGACACTGGGATCCGAAACAGTGATGACACTGGGAGATCAAAGACACTGGTGACACTGGGATCCAAGACGCCGATGACACTGGGAGATCGAAGACACTGGTGACGTTAGGAGATCAAAGACACTGATAACACTGGGATCCAAGACACTAATGACACTGGGATCCAATACACTGATAGCACTGGGATTCAAGACACTGGGATCCGAAACACCGATGACACTGGTGAGACACTGGGACCCAAAACAGTGATGACACTGGGAGATCCAAGATACCGATAACACTGGTGAGACACTGGGTCCCGAAACAGTGATGACACTGGGATCCAAGACACCGATGACACTGGGATCTAAGACACTGATGACACTGGGATCCGAAACAGTGATGACACTGGGATCAAAAGGCACTGATGACACAGAGATCCAAGACACTAATAACACCAGGGCTGTGGAGTCGGTAAGCCAAACCTCCGACTCCCCCAAACACGGCTTATGTTTAAGTGATAAATTTACTGTAGCACAGACTCATCTCAGCTAAAAGTCTAGACCCTTAGATCAGGAATAGGACAGACATTTATAGGACATTTCATAACTTTCCCAAATTCTTATGAAAAAAAATATTCCCCACAAACTGCATTGAACTACTGTACCCAATTTATTATATATTTTAGGAGTCGGAGTCGGTCTATTTTATACCGACTTCACCAAAATGGGCTTAGACTCCATAGCCCTGGATAACACTGGGATCCAAGACACCGATGAAACTAGGATCCAAGACACTGATGACACTGGTGAGACACTGGGACCCGAAACAGTGATGACACTGGGATCCAAGACACCGGTGACACTGGGATCCAAGACACCGGTGACACTGGGATCCAAGACACCGGTGACACTGGGATCCAAGACACCGGTGACACTGGGATCCAAGACACTAAAGACACTGACAGCACTGGGATCCAAGACACTGGGATTCGAAACAGTGATGACACGGAGATCAAAGGCACTGATGACACTGGGAGATCCAAGACACTGATGACACCAGGGCTGTGGAGTCAGTAAGCCAAACCTCCAACTAAGACTCCACGACTGCGACTCAGTCATACATGGCTCATGTTTAAGTGATAAATTTACTGTAGCACAGATTCATCTCAGCTAAAAGTCTAGACTCTTAGCTCAGGAATAGGACACACATTTATAGGACATTTCATAACTTTCCCAAATTCTTATGAAAAAATATTCCCCACAAACTGCAATGAACTACTGTACCCAATTTATTATAGATTTTAGGAGTCGGAGTTAGTCCATTTAAAACCGACTCCACCAAAATGGGCTCCGACTCCATAGCCCTGGATAACACTGGGATCCAAGACACCGATGACACTGGTGAGACACTGGGACCCGAAACAGTGAAGACACTGATAACACTGGGATCCAAGACGCTGGTGAAACTGGGAGATCCAAGACACTGATAACACTGGGATCCAAGACACTGGTGAAACTGGGAGATCCAAGACACTGATAACACTGGGATCCAAGACACTGGTGAAACTGGGAGATCCAAGACACTGATAACACTGGGATCCAAGACACTGGTGAAACTGGGAGATCCAAGACACTGATGACACTGATAACACTGGGATCCAAGACACCAATGACACTTGTACCATTTTTTTTGGCGAATGTGAAAAACACTTTCATGAATGTTACAAAAGATAATCAAGCAATCTACAAACACTTTAGGTGGTCATCCTCTCAAAGGGGAATTGTTACAAAAAAAAGTTAAAAACACAAAAAAATAATTTCATTAATGAATCTATGTGATGAAGGAAAATGAGTGGATTTTTTTTCATTATCGACGCATTTTGAAGTTGATACACTTCTTCAGGATATAGACATTAATGAATCTAAAATTAGATAAACAGTATAATTTATGAATACAGTCATATTCCAGAAATAAAACAATACGGCGGACAATATAATGCAGTCGGAGCCGATTCGGCAAAGTGTATAAAACCTGTAGCAGATCACAGGCAGATGGCTTTTTAGAATAATTAAACATTTGTTTTTCTCCCCATGGAGATTAAAAACTCATTTTTTTGTTAATACAAACTAAATGTAAAAGAAGAAAAAAAAAAAATCTTATAAAAAATCATTGGAAGAATTAAGTACAAGCCGTTTTGTCTGATTTGATGACAAGCTTACCAGGCTTATTTAAAAGCAGAATCCGTCCTTGTTTTAGAGGCCAGATTTTAATATATTTAGATGTCAAGCGTAGACATTTTTTAGTTAGAATCAATTAAGGTAGAAGTGATTTGCCTTTGACTGGCTTCACTTCGGGATCTCCTGGCTAGTCTGATTCCTTATTAAAAATAATTTGCATCTATAAGGCCGAGGACAAAAAATATGCTAGCCTCACGATTTTTGTCATATTTTCGTTGTGCCCTAAGGCTGCTATTGTTGATGGCCTTTATGGAAATCTAAATTCAATCAGCAGCTGCAAATTTCATGAGACGTCCATCTTCATGCTGTATTTCTAACTGGGTGTCAAAACAATCTGTGGATTTCTACCCGACGAAACACACATTGAATTGTAAATTTCTGCAATTTCCTCCTGTTTGAATTTCAGCTCCGGGAAAATAGTGCAAACCTAGACACCCTGTCTATCAACGTGAGGAGAGTCATTTTTCCTCGTTATCCCGGGTACACTAGGCAAAGAGTTACGGTGTGACAGTCCCCCAAATTAGAATCAAGACCGTCCTTGCTACCCCTTCAATTAGGGCGATATTCTGTGTCCTTGTTATCAAAAGGTACTATAATGCGCCTCTGTTAATAACCTCTAATTGGTGACGAAGACGCAGCCGACCTGGAAACGACAAAGGCCTGAAAGGACAGACGTCTCAGAATTACTGTTACGACAGAACGTGTGGGGAAAAAAGAGAATTTAGATGAGGCTTTATATAAGGATCAGGCTTAGAAGATTCATAATTGTATCCAAAAACTGGTTTAAAAACAGCATAAAATGCAAAAAACGCACAAACATCTTTCTATGTTAAAGTTAATGTAATGAACTAAAACCAAAAACATTATTTTATTTTTTTTTTTTTAGGCAAAAAATTCCAATTTGGGTTTACTAGAGGAATCCACTAAATCCACTACAGGAAACGGTGCTTTTTTTCTTTTCTTGTTCCCCAGATGCCTGTAATCTGCCTGTGCAAATCCAAAGGTAAAAGCCGAAAAAACGCATAAAAAAAAAGTCTACACAACCCTATTAAAATGCCAGGTTTTTGTTATGTAAAAAAAAAAAATCATACCAAGAAACGTTTTTCCACCTTTAATGAAATCCATAATCTGTACAAATCCATCTCCTTCAAATGAAATCATTTTGATGGGAAAAATAAAAAACAACAACTAAAATAATGTTGTTGCATAAGTGTGAGCACCTTCTTATAATTAGGGATGTGGCTGTGCTCAGAATTAGCCGATCACATTTAGGGCTCGTTCACACTGGTGTATAACATGGCCGAGTTCTATCCGATGTTTTATGTATGGAATAGCACTCAGCCTAATGTTATACTAAGGGGCAGTGTAGAGATGACGATTCGGCATGGGAAAACAATCACAGAATGCTGTGAGTGCCTCGGATATCGGACCATGCGCACCCATACAAGTCAATGTACCGTGTAAAACATTGGACTGCACTCAGATGACATCCGAGTGCAGTGTGATTACCGCGGACACAGACAATAGAGAAGATGGAAAAATTAACTTCTCCATCTTCCCTGCACCTGTGATCCGATTTTCTAATGTGGGAGGATCAAGTTTGAGCCGTGTGTCATTACCGTAGTTGATCCGATTCTCTCACAAGAGAGAATCTACGCTAGCGTGAGCGAGCAAGCCCTTAAAGGGACTGTTACCACAGAATGACTGTTCAAACAAAGTACGGGTGCTCGGTGCTCCACGAAGGGGCCAATTATTTAATTGCACCTTCCCACCTGCTTGTTTTCCCTCCATCTCCACTTAGTATGAACATTCTGTGCTGACAGGGTCCCTTTAAACTCATGTTACATAGTAGTCAGTACACAGCTGCAATCATTTACAGTGCTTCTGATTAACCCCATAAAAAGTTTAGCTGTTCTACAACCCCTGGCAAAAATTATGGAATCACCGGGCTCGGAGGATGTTCATTCAGTTGTTTAATGTTGTTGAAAAAAGCAGATCACAGACATGGCACAAAACTAAAGTAATTTTAAATGGCAACTTTAGGGCTTTAAGAAACCCTAAAAGAAATCAAGATAAAAAATGTGGTACTCAGTAAGGGTAATTTTTTCAGACCAAGCAGAGGGAAAAAATGATGGAATCACTCAATTCTGAGGAAAAAATTATGGAATCGTGAAAAACAAACACACAAAAGAACACTCCAATACATCACTAGTATTTTGTTGCACCACCTCTGGCTTTAATAACAGCTTGCAGTCTCTGAGGCATGGACTTAATGAGTGACAAACCGTACTCGTCATCAATCTGGCTCCAACTTTCTCTGATTGCTGTTGCCAGATCAGCTTTCCAGGTTGGAGCCTTGTCATGGAGCATTTTCTTCAATTTCCAAAGATTTTTAATTGGATTGAGATCCGGACTATTTGTAGGCCATGACATTGACCTTATGTGTCTTCTTTCAAGGAATGTTTTCACAGTTTTTGCTCTATGGCAGGATGCATTATCATCTTGAAAAATGATGTCATCATCCCCAAACATCCTTTCAATTGATGGGATAAGAAAACTGTCCAAAATATCAATGTAAACTTGGGCATTTATTGAAGATGTAATGACAGCCATCTCCCCAATGCCTTTACCTGACATGCAGCCCCATATCATCAATGACTGTGGAAATGTGCATGTTCTCTTCATGCAGTCATCTTTATAAATCTCATCGGAACGGCACCAAACAAAAGTTCCAGCATCATCACCTTGCCCAATGCAAATTCGTGATTCATCACTGAACATGACTTTCATCCAGTCATCCACAGTCCACGATTGCTTTTCCTTAGCCCATTGTAACCTTGTTTTTTCTGTTTAGGTGTTAATAATGGCTTATGTTTAACTTTTCTGTATGTAAATCCCATTTCCTTTAGGCGGTTTCTTACAGTTCGGTCACAGACATTGACTCCAGTTTCCTCCCATTCGTTCCTCATTTGTTTTGTTGTGCATTTCCTGTTTTGGAGACATATTGCTTTAAGTTTCCGGTCTTGACGCTTTCATGTCTTCCTTGGTCTACCAGTATGTTTGCCTTTAACAACCTTCCCATGTTGTTTGTATTTGGTCCAGATTTTAGACACAGCTGACTATGAACAACCAACATCTTTTGCAACATTGCGTGATGATTTACCTTCTTTTAACAGTTTGATAATTCTCTCCTTTGTTTCAATTGACATCTCTCGTGTTGGAGCCATGATTCATGTCAGTCCACTTGGTGCAACAGCTCTCCAAGGTGTGATCACTCCTTTTTAGATGCAGACTAACAAGCAGATCTAATTTGATGCAGGTGTTAGTTTTGGAAATGAAAATTTACAGGGTGATTCCATAATTTTTTCCTCAGAATTGAGTGATTCCATAATTTTTTCCCTCTGCTTGGTCTGAAAAAAATTACCTTTACTGAGTACCACATTTTTTATCTTGATTTATTTTAGTGTTTCTTAAAGCCCTAAACTTGCCATTTGAAATGACTTTAGTTTTGTGCCATGTCTGTGATCTGCTTTTTTTCAACAACTGAATGAACATCCTCCGAGCTTGGTGATTCCATAATTTTTGCCAGGGGGTGTAGTAGGATTTTCCTGACATTTTCTTAGTTCACAATAAAAGCTATGGTCCATAAACAGTTTACAACACAGCAAAGGGATCTCATTGTTGAAAGTTATCAGTCAGTAGAAGGGTACAAAAAATCTTTTTCAAGGCATTAGATATACCATGGAATATTGTGAAGACGGTCATCAATAAGTGGCTTAAATTTGGCACAATAGTGGCATTACCTAGAATTGGACATCCCTCAAAGCTTGATGGAAAGTAAGAAAATAAAATTGGTCCACGAGGCGGACAACAATCTCCCGCATACTTCGTATGTCTGGCCTGAGAAGAAACGTGGCAAGACGGAAGACTTTAATTAATTTATTTTTTTTTACAAAGAAAAACATTCAATCCCAGCTATGTGCCTACATCAAGTCGGCCAACAGCATGTGGGAAAACGTGTTGGCTGTGCTTTTTGGCCATAATTCCAAAAAGTATGTTTGGCGCAAAAAGAACACAGCACATCCCCAAAAGAACACCATACTCACAGTAAAGTACGATGGAGGCAGCATTACGCTTTGGGGCTGTTTTTTGAAAATATGAAATATTCAAATATCAGTCAATTTTGCATCAAAACCTTCTGGCCTCTGCTTAAAAAAACAAAGAAGAATTTCCACTTTCAGCATGACAACAACCGTAAGGGTGCAGTCAGACAGTAGTATAACAAGGACGTCGATCGCATTGCAATGCTCAGACTGGCCTAAGTGTGACAGCTTGTATTTCTATGCAGCTGTCATGCTCTGGTCAGGAGAGCTGCCAGCCAGTCCATGCACATTGCGATCATTGTCCATATTATACAGTTGTCTGACTGTGCCCTAAGGCTATCTCCAAATCAACAAAAGAATGGCTTTGCTGGAAGGAGGGCTGTACACAGGAGGTACCCTCGCAATCTGAAATATTTGGAGTGCTACTGGAAGAGTGGGCAAAGATTGTCAATTCTAGATGTGCCATGCTGATAGACTCTGTCCAAAAAAGACTGAAAGCTGTGATAAACTTGAAGGGTACTTAAACAAATTATTTTTCTTAAAAAAAAGATTTCACTTTGTTTTTCTTTCATTTGTAAAGGTTATGAAAGATATTAAAGAGGACCTTTCACCAAATTTTTCATGTTGAACAAGACACAATGTAATCGTGGCTACAGAGCGGAATAAATAGTGTTTGATCTTTTTTTTTTTTATTTCGCCTCTCCATTGCAAAAATGTTAGCAATCAAAATATTTGGCACCTAATGAGTTAATACCCACTTGGACTTAAATTAAATCTTTCATCCGGTTTTTGATATGTAATCTGAGATCACCATGATGTCGGAGCTAAGAGCCTAGTTCCAGTGATGTGTCACTTATTGGGCTGTGTTTTTGTTTAAATAAAATTAGTATTTTATCAGCAGAAGATTATGCCTCCTAGTCCAACCATGCCCCCAGCATTGATTGTCAGCTTTCTGTCAATATATGGTGTGCATAGAAAGCTGCCAATCAGTGTGTGGGCGGGGTTATACTCAGCTGCACTGCTCCCTCCCCCCACACTGACTCATGCAGGAGGTTAGACCAGGAGATCAGAGCTGTATCCTTAAATCTCACACACTGAGAAACCTGCTAAGTCTACGCTATGGTGGAGGTGCTTTCTTATTTCCTTTAAAGCACCACTGCAGCATTTTTTTTTATTTCAGCACTGGAGTGGTGCTGCTAAACTAAATTCCCTAACCCTAATCTTATACTCACCAGCCACCATCTTCATCTGTTCCCGAGGTTGCTGCGGTCCCACGGCGCCATCTTGCGACTGCAACTTCTGACTGACCGGAAATCAACGGTAACAGCGACAAGCTCTCAATGTAAGTCTATGAGGGCTTTGTTCTGGCTCTCATAAACCTACATTGAAAAGTGACCTCTGGCTCACCCAGCAAACAGTGGAGCAATCCAGCAGGTCACAACTTGCTGGACACCGACCGCAGTCTTGCCATAAACAGAAGAATACGGTGGCTGGGGAGTATAAGACTAAGGGCAAGGAACTTGGATTAGGCAGCACCAATCCAGCGCCACAACAACAAAAAAAAAATGCTGGAGTGGTGCTTTAATTCTTCCTGCCTGCTTATGATTGGTCAGCATCATACACGCCCCCAATGAAAACTGTTTAATACCCACATGGACTTAAAAAAAAACACAGCTAATATTACAGTCTACGTCCAGTTCAAAATGAAAAATTTGGTAAAAGGTAGTCTTTTAAAGGTGGGAAAAATTATGAGATTTTAAAAACATGTCCTGCATTTACCCAGTGTGAACACACCCTTAGGCTGATGGCACACGTTCATATACAATACAATGTTAGCAAATTGACTTATTCACTTACAGCGTGAAAAATCTAGATGTGGTATCAGCTCACCCGAATTTTCATTGTGTAATTCATTGAATGCAAGAAATCCCTGAGTCAATCCACAACAAAATCAACAACTAAATCGCCAAGTATAGAGTAATTTTTGTTTGAGAAGTGTGAAAGCAGCCTATTGCTACATTTCCCAGACGAGAGGTTTGAGCCCGCTAACCTGATGGCATAGATTGATCACTAGGGTGGCTCCATCATGGGATGTCATCCATTGAGACAACCCCTAGAAGTATCTATGTATTGCCACAGTAGATTTCCCTTTCTCCATGTACATATTTTGCTGCCACGTCATCTTTTATATCCGATATGCCTGTCTAAGGTATAAGCAGCCACAAATGCCGGGTAGATGTAATGAAGGAGCTCCGTGCTCAGATGCATGGACTATGATGAGGATTGCACTAGCAGCTTGTCAGTTGCAGTAACCAAGTGTTCATAATGGGATCCATTGGTCAAAGTAACTACCGGCATTTCAGAAATCACTCAGTAGGAAGCCTGCACTGAATATTTTATAAAGGAAACCACTTTGAGTACATTATTCAGGGTGGCAGCCAATGTGCGCAAATCACTGCTGTTCAAATATGGCTTCTTAGATAACGGGGAACTCTACCTGGTGTGATTCTGCCGCTTGATTAACCTTTAGTTTCTGGCTTTAACATCACAAGTCACATAACTTTTTTTTTGGAAAACCCCTTACTAGCTCTTTCATATAGAGTTTATGAGTGCAGCTCTGAAGTTGGTTGAGTTTCAGTGCTCCTGCGCGTCTCTCTAGTCTAGGCAAAGAGGCCTCAGCTAGAAGAATTAGAGCGGGCAGTTTGCACAAATGGCACCACCCCTGCTGCCAATCCAACTGTTCATCTCCAGGACAGCAGCACCCATCAGCAATCAGGAAGTGAAGAGATTATGAGCGGACCGCTCCGCTCCCCAAAGACTGATGTCAAGATCTTATGCACAGAGAAACACGATGCTGAAGTTGGTTTCTGATTCGTCCAGTTTCTTATTCAGCAATTTCTTTTTTTCTATTTTTTACAGGTTTAATTACAAAAATAAAAAATTACAGTAATAAAATACAATGCAGCGATGTGCCCTGATGTGAATACGCTTAAAAGCAGCTACAAAAGTCGTAAATCTAGCACAAAAATGGGCACCAAAGTGGGCACTCAAGGGCGTTACTGAAAGGGTTAAATGACTTTGGGCCGCAGACCTCACACTGCAAATACACAGACCAGGATGCCCCACATCTTACTCAAGTCACGCCAGCCTGGCCCAAATGGGTTCTGGAAATCACAATGGGCATCAAAGTGGGCAGACAGCCGATTTCGATGAGCTGAATAAGTAACTGGTGTTTTTCAGGGATTAAATGACTTTAGGCCACTGATCTCACACCAGTATGTCACACATAGTGATGGCCCGCATAACATTCAGGTCACTCCAGCCTGGCCCAAATGGGCTCTAGGCATCAGAACGGGCAAATAGCTACTTTTCACAGATTTCAAATAAGTAGCTGGTGTTTATCAGGGTTTAAAGGACTTTGGGCCACTGATATAATGCCACCATTACATACAAAGTGATGGTCCACATCAAATTCAGATCATTCCAGCCTGGCCCAAATGGGTTCTGGGCATCAGAACCAGCATCAAAGAGGGCAAATAGCCACTTTTCACAGATTTGAATAAGTAACTGGTGTTTTTAATGTGTTAAATGACTTTGGGCCACTGATCTCAAACCAAAATATTTTACATAGTGATGGTAAGCATCAAATTCAGGAAACTCCAGCCTGGCACAAATGGGTTCTGGGCATCAGAACCGGCATCAAAGCAGACAAATAGCCACTTTTCACAGATTTGAATAAGCAACTGGTGTTTTTCAGGGGTTAAATGACTTTGGGCCACTGATATCACACCAGTATGTCATACCTAGTGATGCCCCACATCTAATTTTATGCAGACCATCAATATGTATGTAATGCTGGTGTGGCCCAAAGTCATTTAACCCATTAAAAACACCAGTGACTTATTCAAATCTGTGAAAAGTGGCTATTTGCCCGCTTTGATGCTTGTTCTGATGCCCAGAACCCATTGGGGCCAGGATGGAGTGACCTGAATGTTATGCGGGCCATCACTAAGTATGTAGTGGGGGTGTGAGATCAGTGGCACAAAGTCATTTAACCCCTGAAAATCACCATTTACTTATTCAAATCTGTGAAAAGTGGTTATTTGCCAACTTTGATGCCCATTCTGATGTCCAGAACCCATTTGGGCCAGGCTGGAGTGACCTGAATTTGATGTGGGATATCACTATGCATGTAATGGCTGTGTGAGATTAGTGGGTCAAAGTCATTTAACCCCTGAAAAAAAACACCAGTTACTTATTCAGCTCATCGAAATCGGCTGTCTGCCCACTTTGATGCCCGTTGTGATTTCCAGAACTCATTTGGGCCAGGCTGGCGTGACTTGAGTAAGATGTGGGGCATCCTGGTCTGTGTATTTGCAGTGTGAGATCAGTGGTCCAAAGTCATTTAACCCTTTCAATAACGCCTTTCAGTGCCCACTTTGGTGCCAGTTTTACGAATTTTGTAGCTGCTTTTAAAAGTATTCACATCAGGGCTACTTGCTTCATTGTATTTTATTACTGTAATTTTTTTATTTTTGTAATTAAACCTGTAAAAAAAAACAGAAAAAAATAAATTGCCGAATAAGAAACTTGTCGAATCAGAAACCGACTTCAGTATCGTCAGAGAAACACCCTATATATGAAGGAAGAGAGTATCTCCACCTTAGAGTGCCACCATATGGTGCTTCGGTACATCGCCATATTACAGGTGAATAGCTCAATGATGGAACACGCCATGATATTCATACAGAATCCAAAAGAAAAAGAAAAACTCTCATATGTCTTTGTTTACAAATAGTCATATAGAAGTACAGCAAGTCCTGTAAAAGTCTATAGATGCCGTACCACTTCACAACTTATCAATGTTCTCTCTACTAGCGGGACATAGCATTACTGTATTTCCTAAAGGCCCCCTATGGTATGTGATTCAGATACAGATAGAAGCGTTTTTAATCCTGTTTTATGGAAACCGTTGACCCCCAGCATCAACGCGCACGTTCAGGAAGGTCACCCCGCAGCCTTATCCCTCTCACTGCAATGTCCTCGTGCATCCAAAAATATGCCAATATTTACTGCCATAACGTCCCCGGCTGCTGGAGATTATATGCTCGGAGTTTGCAGGCACAATACTGATGTGGAAGGTCAAAGAAAAACGCTTTGACTGACCTATAATCTATGGAAAAAACCACCTTTGCTTGCAAGCTATAAAAAGCAATTGAATGTGACAATGATTGAGTATACTGAAGAAAAAAAATAAAAGATATTCTGCCATGTTGTTTGTCCATTACCTTCTATCAATCAGAATACACACAAAAGAAGGACGGGCACCATAAATGCGGCGACTTCTGAGCCTTCTCCAATATTTGGTATTGGGGACTGTAAATGCTATTTATATGAAAACAGGAAAGGCAGCGTCACGGTGACCAAAGAGCCATGCATCAAAAGTCCGCACCAGGCCGAGAGTCATTTATCTGACTAACAGCTCTCAATACATCACTGTGCCGCAAAAAGAGATTTTCTGTCTTATTGGAGGTGTATTCAGTTTGGTAGGAATTGATGAATGGACACCAGATAAAAAAAAAAAAAATAGTACAAAAAAAGTTTGTAATCAATCATAATAATATTTAAAGGTGTTCACTCAATAAATTTAGTTTTACACTCAATGGACCAAAAAAAGATCACTCATTAGTAACCTTTCAGTGTTTGATCACCATATTTATAATAGGTTTACCAAGCTTTTCTATTGATGGCCTATATTAGGACAGCCTATTACTGTGCGAACGGTGGAGGGCTGACTCTCAGGTCCCATGGTGATAGTCAGGATAAGTTCAGTAATGCAGCATAGCCCATTCTAGTGAATAGGCTGAACCGCCTCACTCGTATGGTTATCACTGTCGGTGGATAAATAATGATGTTCTGGTGGGTTTTCCAGAAGTTGGAGATAGAAAAGACCAGATAAAAAAAAATGAGGTTAACAATAAAGGTTTTCATGTGTGAAAACCATTATAAAACCAGGAGTACTGTCATGGGGATACCGTGACAGAGAGGGGCCAGAAAATTGCAGCGTCTGGTTACACAAACCTCTGCACATATAAGATCTGCTTCACCTTCCTATTAGCAGTGCAGGTTTTCCTTGCTCTGTTATTGCAAGGGTTAAATCAGTCCTGTCTATCTCCATCGGGAATTGTCTGAGCTGTTCTGTGTTGGCCACTCCTCTCAGGTATAGATGCGTCATTGCTCACCTCTTGAACTAGGGAATTCCTGGTGATAATTACAACTCTCTGGTTTGGTGGTGAAGGAGAATTAGTAGTAGTCGGTTGGTATAGTTTACAGGAGATTTCTGTGTGGATTTGGTTTTTCTGTTTATAATAATCCTCTGCCATTTGGTTTACCACAAATTCGTACCTATATGATTGTAGTTTTCTTTTATCCCTCTCAGGTTTGTGTTATCCTATACATTTCTGTCCCATACCTCCCAGGGTGGGGAAGGAAACAGATCAGCGTGCATATAGGAGCATAGCAAAGTAGGAGACCCCAGCATATTCACCTTCAGGGGTAATCTGGGCTACAGGGATAGACTAGGGTCCCCCTAGGTTGAGGGACAATGTAAGTGCCCATTGTCCCTGGCAATAACGTTGCAAAAACTTTTTAAACAGTTACAAAAATAAGTTCTCTCAAAATTGCAAGCTATCCCCTAACCACGGGATATGTGTGACATCAGTGTTGGTGATAGACATCATGACACTGTCGCAGACGATGAGGAGTTACAACGGGGTGGTCCTGTGTGATTCTGGGACTTGTGGTGCCATCCTGGTCAGTATCTTGAGGGTTAACTTTTGTCTTGGATTTCTGCTGCCTTTAACCCTGGCTATTTATGATCCTGACAATGCCTGTTCCCCATTGCCAGTTATAGTTCTCCTTGATCTGGTACACACAAGTTTGTTTGCATTTATTCCTAGATTTTTTCCTGTTATATTGACTTTGGCCCGTATTCTGACCATCCCACCTGCAAAACATTTATGCTCCTGTTCTGGAAATCCTGCTTTTGGTGCAGTTTCCAGACCACTCATTGTCAGCTCGCTCCACCAGCCAGGCTACCAAGCACACTGCACCGGGACAATATCAGATAACTTGCTGATAGCTGAGGATCCAACACCTGCGACCTCTAAAAAAACAGGGTTCTAAAACCAAGAACCAAGTTCTCTTAAATAGAGTGGAGATGTGCATGCTTGACTACGCTTCATTCAGTTAGGGTTTCACACAGCTCAGTTCTTGGGATCAGTGAGGTCCCAGAAGTTGAACCTCCAGCAATCTGGAGGTAATCAGTCAGTAGGATCTTAAGTAGTCTACATGGGCATGTAGGTCATTGAATGTTGAATACAATTATACCTGGATATCTGCGATCCAATGTCTTATTCCAGAGATATCTACATTTTTCTTAATATGTAAATCAGCTGTTAAGATCTACGGGCCAGATCTAGATCTCACGGAGAATCTGCCTCCAGAGCTCGTTTTAAATGAAAGGCGAGTTACCAGTATGAGACATGTAATGACTGACAGCCTGTTCTCATAATCTCACACAGCGCTGTGCAGTGAGATCAGAGATAATACAGAATAGCACAGCCAACAGTAAAGCAGAAGTGAACTTTAAGCTGAAGCACTGTGAGACAGTGGGAAGACAACTGCAAATGTGTTTGTTCAACTCTGCTGTACTAGGTTACTTATAAATCAGACAGAACTGCCAGCATGCTGCTGCAAATGTGTTTGTAATCAGACAAAGTTCCCTTCTGCTGTACTGTATTAGCTCGGATCTCACTGCAGAGCTGTGTGTGATTGTGAATAGACTGTCAGTCATTACATTACACTTCGCAAGTGCTTTTAAGAACGTGTGTTCACCAGAATCTGTCATTGTAAATGCATCCTTAGCCTAGATATTAAATGCAAAAGATAAAGATAGAATATCATTCCTATATTGTTAATTGTTACCGCCTTATAATTGCATGTTCACAAAAGGTAATAAACAAGATATCTATTGGAAGGCCAGACATCTGCTCGATGAAAAAGCTATAAATATTACTTCTAATTAGCAGCTAAATGGGGATATTCTAAGTAATGTATATATTCATATACTACACAAGATCGGAGAGGTGGCAAATATAAGTGCACTATGTAGTTGCCTTAAAAAAGGGCTACACTGGATATATATTATATATATATATGTATATATATATATATATTTATTATCTTATTTTCATTGCTGTTGTTTTGTGCTGAAATACAAATATAATGCACATAAAAAGGTAAAAAAGGGTGTGCACCTGCAGTGTCCACCGCCATGCAAATACTGGACGGAGGAAGCTATATATAACGTATATTCTATGCACAGAGAGGGGTCTGATTGGCTCCAATTTTTTTCTGTTGCAGGACAGTGTTCAAAACATACAGCCAATGTCATTAAGGCCAGGTTCACACGAGTGTATAAAAATCATCATCGTTTTATCCATATTGTCATCTGTATGCCATCTGATCTGTCCGATTTATATGTCCGTGTGTGATCCGTTTTCATACATTAACTTTAAACATGTACATGATCAAATATAGTTTACTAGGTCAATAACAGAAACGTATCTGTAAAAAATCTGAAGCCGGATGGATGTTCTGTGTGGGATACAATTTTCTTTTGTGCACCCATAGACTTGGGAAAAAAATAATGCATGCTGTGAGCTTGTTTCACATGAAGGGGTCAAAAACTGTCATCTGAACAACCCTAATAAGCTCCATTAGTCAGTGTGCTGTCCAATTACTTGAAGAGCACGCATCCGTATTATACTCTTCTCTGAATGATCCCTAAAAACTATATATAGGGTAAGGAAGAACAAGGAGTCCTGGAGGTGATTATATGGCCCCACAGAGCCCTGATCTCAGCATCAACTCTGTCTGGGATTACATGAAGAGACAGAAGGATTTACACAAGCGACATCCACAGAAGATCAGTGGTTAGTTTCCAAGATGTTGGAACAAACAATTGTACCTAGAAGTAGTGATGCTATTCTTAAGACGAAGGGTGCAAAAATGATCACACCAAATATTGATTTGATTTACATTTCTCCTTTATTCATTGATTTCTACATATATTACTACTATTTTTTAAAGCAAAACTTTTGCACAGCACAAGAAATACTCGATATACCGTATGTGATAGGATCTTTTTAATTAAAGAGGTTGTCCACTACTTCTTCATTGATGTCTGATCGGCCGGGGTCCGACACCCGGCACACCAGCAATCAACTGTTATCGGTGTTGGCGGCTGACAGCAGAAAGTAGTCACTTGCCAAGCTGCTTCGTCTTCTGATAGTGGCCGCGGCAGGGTACTGCACATCCGCCTCCTATTCAAAGCAATAGGAGGCAGATGTGTAGTACCAAGCCCCGGCCACTACAAGTAGACAGAGCAGCTTGGCAAGTGACTACTTTCGGGCGGCAGCGGCTGCGGTCACCAATAATGTCTGATCGACGGGGGTGCCAGACACTGGCTGATCATACATTGATGACTTATCCTAGGGATAGGTCAATGACAAGTAGTGGACAACCTCTTTAAATACACCAATGTAACATTTAAAAAAAAAAAAAGAAATATGAACAGCCCCTTATTATGGTAATAAGGAACAAAGTAATAACTGGTTTATTTTAATGTCTTACAAACTTTGGGTCCCGCCACCAGTGACCCCATTTTTCCTTACATCGCAGGGATGTATAGTGCCCGGTACAGCAGCCTTTATGGGCATGGAACTGATTCTCAGCCACCAGGACCTGCGTGTCACAGGCATTAACCCCTTTTTGGTAGACAAGGGTGTTTATTTTATCCGATTATACATACTTCTATGTAGAGCGTTTCTAGGGAGCCATTATACCCCATGTACAGAGTTTCGACATTTAGGACAAAGAGGACTTGTAATCCACTAATGGCTGCAGTCAATCACTGGCTGATCGCAGTACTGACAGCTGTCCAATGTCACTGTCAGCTTGGCAGTAACAGGACGACTCTGTGCTCCAGGCTGCTAGTTAAAGACTGCACCAAACTGTGCCTGACACCTGGGAGGATTTTCAGATTGGAAATTTCTGTTTGAAGGCACAGTGGCCGTTCCAGCATTCACAGATTGCATAAAAGCTGCAGTTAGTAGAGGCCATGGATAAAAACTTTAGTAGGCAAAACACTTATCTCTCTTCAGTGATGTACAAGTAAAACTATCATACACTTTGCAGTGCTCACATAGTGACCTCCGGCAACATCATACCTTCTTCTTAAAGATGAAGAAAGTGATTAGTAAGCCACAATCATCAGCCCCCTCCTCACACGTCTCCTGCAAGAAGACTTCCAGCATAATAATCCCTACACATGGACAATACCTCCTTATAGATTTTTTTTATAAAACAGCACACGGACCCACTGAGTATGTCCTATTCGGAACAGAATAGGATATGCCCTGAGTTTCACAGATCTCAATCTTAAATATGGGATTTTCCCGGATGTGGGAATGGATCTGTGACACTCTGAGGCTATGCTCACATGTCCAGTAATCATCCATTAGATTGTCAGATTTTTCTCTTCTGGGAAAATAATCAAATTTGACAATCCTCAGTAGTAGATACATTTTAATGCAAAAAAAAGAGCATGGACCGCACCTCCAAAAAATCATACATTTGATCTAATGCCTCTCAGCAAAATTATATATAACTGAACATGAGGTTCTTAGTTTAACATTCTGATCAGACTGTATGAAGCCGCTGCCACGTCACGGCAAACCTCGTAGTGGCTCCTAACATTTACTGCCTGAGCGGGAGCGGAGCCATGCGCCAACCACCGCCACAGCGACAATGCACCAGCAGGGCGGGCGGCCTGGTGCCTCACAGCACCCATGCTGCAAGACTGGGTCCCCATGACTCCGAGCCGCACCGCCCCACAAGCACAAAACCACAGAAACAATGGCCGACACACTGCACCAACACCACATGAAAGGAGCATTGTCACTCACCTTCTCAAGTCAGAGCAAAAATAGGCTAGACCCTCTTTGCAGTCTCCTGAAAATTAAAATCCCCTGTGTCAAATGGGAGGAGTGCACATCCCAAAAAAAATGACAGATCATGCATTGGACCAGCACTCCTCCCATTTGGCACAGGCTATTTGAATTCGAGGCGGAAACGCCCTGCGGGTGGTAGCCGGGTCGGCAGAGGAGGACAACTACTTCTCTCATCTGGCCACCGCTGATAACAGCGAGAATGACGCGGCTGAAGGGAGCAGTACTCTCCTCAGCCGAGCCAGCATGCCTGCGGTGGTAAAAAAACAAACAAACAAACAAAAAAAACACTATACTCACCAGTCCGGCGCCCCCCGGTGTCCTCCCAGCAGTGTACTGCGCTGCCAGGACCTGTGGTCATGTGAGCGATCAGCTGATCACTCACGTGACCTCATCGTGGGAACATTCTCAAGAATGTTCCCACCAGTACTGGTGCTGAGCTCACCAGGGCTGATCTTCAGCTGAAGAACCCCAGTGACCTCCTACACAGCAATGTATACTGACAGGAGTGATTTTAGACTCCTGTCAGTATACATTTCTGTCTTCTAGAGCAGTGAAATCAGTGATTGCTGATGTCACAGCTGTAGAAGTGGCCTGGATCGCCAAGGGACAATCGTTGGCGGTAATCGTAGACTGCGTCGCGACAGGTGAGGGATATGGTTGTTCGTTTTTTGTTTTTTACAGAAGATCGAGGGATTCAGGGACTGAGAAAATAATTTTAAAAAATTTGTTAAACCGTGTGTTTTTTATTTCATTAAAATACTTTATTCTGGCAGTGTATTTATTGAAAAAGCAGCGACCATTTTAATACGCAGTTAGTAATGGGGGCATCTTATAGACGCCCTCCATTACTAACCTGGGCTTCACGTCAGCCACCAATACAAGGTTGACGTGAACCCCAACCCCATTACCCCACTCGCCACCGGTACAGGGCAGTGGGAAGAGCGGAGTCTAAGCGCCAGATTTTGCCCATCTTATGGATGTGCCATTTCTGGGACTGCTGAGGGGTGATATTATTAGCCCCGGAGTAGGATCCATGGCCCCTTCCCTGGCTATTAATATCAGCCGGCAACTGTCGGTTTAGCCTTTTCTGGTTAGATTTTATAGGGGGACCCTAGGTCAATTTTTTTCTGGGGTCCCCCTGTAATCTAGCCTGTAAAGGCTAAACAAACAGCTGTGGGCTGATATTAATAGCCAGGGAACATTGTTAGCTAATGGCCGCTTCCCCGGCTACTAATGTCAGCCCCCAGCGGTCGGCTTTCCCTCTGCTGGTTATAAAAATTACGCGTTTTAGGTTCTGTGCCCACGACCCGGACGTAGCAGTGCTTTGGACGCATATTTTTTGCTGCGTTCAAAACGTTGCATTGTATTGAACACAGGTAAATCCACATGTGCTCACTGAACCATGCGTATTTACCGCATTCTATAATTTTTAGTGGTCAAATTTCTGTTGCAGAGACTAGCGACTCAGCAAGAGAATTGGACATGCTGAGATCCTGAAAGACGTGCCGCATATCAGTGTCCACGGGTGATCCGCAGCCTCTGATGCACGCATAGTGGACATGGGATTTCAAGAGATCCCATCCACTATGCTGCAATATCTGGACGCTGAGGGTTTGACCGTATAAATAAGCAGCGTCAAACCTGCAGCGGCTCCAGATCATGGCCACGTACTCAAACTCGCCGCAGCATGTCAATTTCTGTAGCGGACAAGCTAGTCTCCGCTGCAGATTTTGACCGATTGAAGCGTCATTATATGCGGTGGATTCACATGTACCGACAACAAAAGTGTGGTATTAGAACACAGCACTTTGGACGCAACAAAAATTTGCTGCGTCCAAAGCGCTGCTTGTTGCTGTTTGTGGAGACAAAGCAGCTAACTAAACAGCTGTGAGCTGTTATAATAGCCAAGGACCATGTTTGCCTAATGGTACCTTCCTAGGCTAAAAATAGCAGCTCACAGCTGTCCCAGAAATTACATGAATGGAAATGCTAATGAAGATTGGGTGAATGGGATTAGCTGACACCGGTTGCATGGATTTATATAGTGTGAACAAGTTGTCAAGCACTGTTCCAAGTGATGCTAAAATCGCTTGGAAAAGCGCTTGATAACCCCCATGCAGAAATACATGCAAAAACGCTTGACAAACGCTTCTGCCTGGCAGGAAAAACGCATGTAAAATCCGCATGCATTTTTCCTGCCAGGGAGAAGCAGAAAAAATATGCAGCATTTCTGCATCGTGGGCACATAGCCTTACTTTGCATCTGATAACGACATATTTACAGGAGACTGGTACAGCGATGGGAAGTAGAATGGCAACACAATATGCAAATCTTTTCATGGCCAAGCATGTCCCATCAGACCTCTGGCCTTTTTACTGCTAAATTAAAATATTGTCACTCATCTGGATGGAGTCTTTTTGAGTGACTTGTTAGACACCATCAAGCTACAGAACAATAAGATAAAGATGTCCCTGTACCAGAAGCCAACTGATCGTCACAGATACCTTAATGGGACAGTTTTTTGCCCCAAATACATGTATTGTCTACAGTTAAAGGGGTTGTCTGGTCTAAAATGAGAAGTCTGCAGTCATTCTGTGTGACTGCAGACTTATGAATCCCCCCAGCGCATGCACTGTGCACTGCAGGGATTCACATGGTTTCTGAGCAGGGAATGGTGGCGATGTATGCGATATGCATACTCCCGGGCAGAAGCCGTCTAGTGGTTGTGGCCTTACCCCATACACTTGTCCACATTTAATGACCACAGACAAGATAAAGATCCCCAACAATAAAAGAAAAAAAAAAAAGATCTACCTGTGGCCAAACATTTTTGCTACCCTGATCACAGCATTATGGACATGAAATTGCTGGTATCGAAAGGAAGCTTCACATCACAGACAAACAGAAGAGTCTGGGAGCACAAACTTATGACAGCCTGTGACACTCTGCAGGAATGAATGTGTCGCATGGATTTAGTTCTTTCTACATCTATGAAGGAATGTGCTCCTCGGACATTGTGGGGGCATCACAACCCCGACACAAAACCTCAATAGGAGGACAATTAAACTTTCACACTCCTTATCTATGAACTGCATCAATATTTACAGCCACAGCTGCTTTACATCACTTGTCTTATTATTGCACTATTCTATGTCCTGTTACATATTAATATGTGACTTCAGAAATTGTGCTATACTAGTCCTGATAAAAGATCTGCTATTTGTAATCGTCTTTAGTTAGCCATTAAAAGATATCAACCACTGAAAACTCTCAAGTTTGATTATTTTCTAACCACTGGCTAACAGTACAAAAATACAATTTTCTCTTGAGGAGTGTCTCTCAGTAATATAGGCTGGATTTATAAGCTGTGTGTATCTAGGGTGCTGAGAATTTCTATAGATAATGTATCACACCTTCTATCCCACTTCTATCCTGTAATTTCTTCTGGATGTGCTTTACTCCTTTTATATCAAAATTATTTATTTGCCCTCCTTGAGATAGTTTCTCCCCTGTATCCGTGCGGTGTGGAGATCTGTGTACAACCACTCCCTCCTGTTACATCTAAGGCCATGATCACACATCTTGGTTTTTTCAGCGTTTGATGCTTTTTTTATGCACATTTTCAGCTGCGTTTTACAGTACCAGCAAAGTCTATGAGATTCCAGAAATCTCTTGCACACATCCTGTTTGTTTTTTAGTTCAGGATTTTGTGTTTTGCATGTTTTTTTGCAAAATAGAGCATGTCACTTCTTCTGCCATTTGTTCAGCATTTTTTGACCCATTGGAAGTAATGGGTGGTGAAAAAAATGCTTAAAAAACGCACCAAAAACGCAGGTGTCAGGTTTTTCAGTGTTTTTTTTGTGCCAAAACCAGAAAGATGTTTTTTTTCCACTGAACTTTATGTACATGCATAAAAGAGACAAAAAGACAGTGAAAAAAAAACACTGAAAAAACAAAGTAAAAAAGCAAGAAAAATCCTGAACAAACCTCCTGGGAAGAGACCAGGTTTTGTTGTAGAAAAAAAAAAAACACGCATAAAAAATGCAATGTGTGAACATAGCCCAAGGACTCATTGAGACGTCTATTTTTCCTGTAATGTTCGGAATCACAGCACAAAAATCACCCATACAAGTCTATGGGACCATAGAAATCACAGATAGCACATGGATGCCATCAGTGTGCTGTCCGTTTTTAACACAGTAATTGGTAGAAGAAGTATTGATTTTTTAATTACTTTTGAGGTATGGGAAGAATCACAATTTTGAGTAAAAGTAGCTGCACTCATGCCCACCTCCCCACACTCCCACATTCCGACTGTGGAAATATTTTTTTATAGGACTTAAATGAATGCATTTTGGACTAAGGCTATGTGCCCACGATGCAGAAATGCTGCTTTTTTTTTCCGCTTCTCCCTGGCAGGAAAAATGCATGTGGATTTTACATGCGGATTGTACATGCGTTTTTCCCGCCAGGTAGAAGCATTTGTGAAGCGTTCTTCACATGCATTTCTGCATGCGGGTTGACAAGCGCTTTCCAAGCGATTTTAGCATCACTTGGAAAGTGCTTGACAACTTGGTCACACTATATAAATCCATGCAACCGGCATGGATTTATAGTAGTGTGACCAAGTTAGTTAAAAAAAAAAGAATAAGAATGTGATATCTGCATGTGCAGATGCAGTGATGCGGATGTCACACGGCAAAAACGCTTGAAAAACGCATAGTGGGCACGCAGGCTAAGACTCATTTTTACAAATAAAATTGTTGCATTATTTGGCTTTTGAAGGGGACCTGTCAGGCCAGGATTCCCTATCTAAGTAAATGTAGAAGCCGCGTGTCATAGGGGTCCATAAGCAGTGAAAGGAGAAAAGATCATTATAGCACCCTGCACCCGCTCCATTGCAGTCATCGAAGCAGGGCACAACGCTGAGCAGTCACGGCTGTACCCCAATCATGCCCATTGTTCAATACACTGACCTCCCGCTCAGCACATTCACCATCCAAGAGGGACGTCAATATCTGCTAATAATAATTACATGAAAAGAATAAACAGTATTTGGTAATATGTGGAGGAAAAAGAGACTAATCACTGCAGATATAGATAATGGGCACAACCCAAGCTTCTCTATTCACATCAGCAGGAGGGCAGGAAAGCCGAGCGATAACGGATTTACTGACAGCTGTAAGGCAATGTCGCCCTCGTGTGGCGAGATCCATGTACTGTTCTGCTTCCCACAACAATGGACGTGCCACTGTACAGCATATGACAGTAATTTTTTGCACCATAATGAAGGGGTTTTCTGTAATTTATTTACTTTTTACGCCCAAAGGCTTCAAAGGGTTAAAAATATCCTACACACTAGCCGCTGCACCTAGTGACTGTTAACAGGTGGTGAGGTCACAACTACAAGTTGCAGCCGATCACAGTCATTAGTTGCTTGTAATATCTAAAAACTACAAAGTCACTGACCCCAGTGATTGGCTGCAGCGGTCATGAAGTCACCACTGTAAAAGTAAAAAGCCGGCACTGGAGCAGAGGGCAGTTAGTAAATCTCTTAATTTTAAAGGGGTTGGCCACTACAATAATTAATTCCCCCATCGATTTAAACAGTGGAAAGAAGTGTTTTTGTAAATACCTCCTCTTGTTGCCATTCTTGCCTGTGAGCGGCGCTATCGCTGACCGCTTACTGGGCATCATGTGACCCGGCTGCAGCCTGCCCCGACATCCGGTGATGTCACATCAAGTTCCAGGAACCCAGTGGCGTGACCCAGCGTCGCGCACCACCCTGAGTGACTGGGCTGTGAGCGGGGTTGCACCGCATGTCACAGCCCGGCATCCAACGAGCGCCTGTGGCCAATGAATGCAGAGTAGAGAGAGGGAAAGAGCATGCTGGATGCTGGGCTGTGACGTGCGGTGAAATATCGCCCACAGCCCTGTCACTCAAAGGGGTGCGTGTCACTGGGTCATGCTTCTGGGGTCCTGGAACTTGACGTGACATCAGCGGATGTCAGAGCCGGCTGCAGCCGTGGTCACGCGATGCCCAGTGAGAGGTAAGCGATAGCGCCGCTCACAGGCACAAATGACAATGGAAGGTATCAACCATAGATATCCATAAATTAAGTTATGTGTAATAATGAGAAATAACACAGGGAAAAAGCATTGAACGCACTTACTGAAATTTAATTAATACTTTGTATAAAAGCCTTTGTCTGTGATGACAGCTTCAAGATGCCTCCTGTATGGAGAAACTAGTCGCAGGCATTGCTCAGGTGTGATTTTTGCCCATTCTTCCACACAAACACTCAAATCCTGAAGGTACTGTGGACTCCTTCAATGAACTCTGAGCTTTAGTTCCTTCCATTATTTTTCTATTGGATTCAGGTCCGGTGATTGGTTCTGACATTCTTGCAGCTTTATTTTCTTTTGCTGAAACTAATTAAGAGTTTCCTTGGCTGAGTGTTTGGGATCATTGTCTTGCTGAAATTTCCACCCTCGTTTAATCTTCATCATCCTGGTAGAGGGCAGGACATTTTTATCAAGAATGTCTCGGTACATTTGTCCCTTCGTCCTTCCTTCAATTACATGAAGTATGCCAGTGCCATATGCTGAAAAACAGAACCACACCATGATGTTCCCACTTCCAAACTTCACTGTTGGTATGGTGTTTTTGGGGTGATATGGGGTGATATGCAGTGCCTTTTGGCCTCCAAACATGGTGTGTATTATGTCATCCAAAGAATTCAATTTTGGTCTCATCTGACCAGACTATATTCTCCCAGTACTTCACAAGCTTGTCTAAATGTTGTTGAGCAAACTTTAAACGCTCTTGAACATGCATTTTGTTCAGCAATGTAGTCTTGCGTGGTGAGCATGCATACAGGCCATGGAGGATGAGTGATGAGCGTGCATACAGGCCATGGAGGTTGAGTGATGAGCGTGCATACAGGCCATGGAGGTTGAGTGATGAGCGTGCATACAGGCCATGGAGGTTGAGTGATGAGCGTGCATACAGGCCAGGGAGGTTGTCTGAATCTCATGGCCGGTTTATGGTGAAACTATGTTCTTTCCACTTCCGGATTATGGCCCCAACAGTGCTCACGGGTACCTTCAGTAGTTTAGAAATTCTTCTGTAACCAATGCTATCAGTATGTTTTGCAACAATAAGGTTGCAAAGGTCTTGAGACAGTTCACTGGTTTTACCAATCATGAGATGTTTCTTGTGTGGCACTTTGGTAATGAGACACCCTTTCATAAGCCATGTGGTAGATCGGCTCACTTGGTTGCACATAGAGGTAGACAAAGGAACACTGTCTCTTTAAATCTTCTGTGGTTTATTAAGAGCAATGCATAAACCACGGCAATGTTAGAAAAAATAAACACGGACTTCCTGGCCTAACAGGAAAACAAAACATAATGTATGGCACAATCCTTGTTGTTACGGGTAACTGCCAGCTTCAGGAACAAACAACCCATGGTTTATCTTTCCTTCACATGGCATTACAGCTCCAGAGCTTGTGCCTCCAGGCCCTCCCAACACTAAATGCTCTAAAAGGCTGATTTTATCCTCTGATCTCCTCTCTCTCTCTCTGCAGGTGTTTAACCCCTTAAGGACCGCCGATTAAAACGGAGGACGTTAAGGGGCCCTTTTCCCTCATTGCTGTTTTAAAACGGCAATTGGTAAAAAGGCTGTAGCGCCCCCCCAGAGTCGGAAATTCTCCGGGGTCTCAGCTACCGGGGGTAGCCATGCACAGGCAATCCCCGAATGTTTTTTTTGGGTGTCTAACAGCCCCAAAACATGCGGGGCCTCGAGCATCTCACCTGAGCACCTGCAATACTTGGTGCATAGCCGAGCACCCGTTGCAAACTCAAGTAGCTAGCACTTGCACTCAACACTAACGACAACATAATCAATATGGCGACCTAATGTTACAAAAATTCTGTGTCGTACCTCTGGGTTCAAAATGCTCACTATACCCCTTAATAAAATTCTTGAGGGTTGTAGTTTCCAAAATGGGGTAACATCAGGGACTCTCCAAATGCGACATGGCGTCCGTTCTCAATTCAAGCCAATTTTGCGTTCAAAGCGTCACACGGTACTTCTTCCCTTCCAAACAGTGGTTTTTCCCCACAAATGGGGTATCGGCGTACTTAGGAGAAATTGCACAACAAATTTTGGTGTCCATTTTCTCCTCTTACCCTTGTGAAAATAAAAAAAAATTGGGGCTAAAAGATAATTTTTGTGGAAAAAATGTAAGATTTTTTTTATTTTCACAGCTCTACGTTATAAACTTCTGTGAAGCACCTGGAGGTTCAAGGTGCTCACCACACATCTAGTTAAGTTCCTTGAGAGGTCTAGTTTCCAAAATGGGGTCACTTGTGGGGGTTTTACACTGTTTAGGAACATCAGGGGCTCTCCAAACACAACATGGCGTCTGCTCTAGATTCCAGCCAATTTTGCATTGAAAAAGTCAAATGGCGCTCCTTCCCTTCCAAGCCCTGCCGTGCGCCCTAACAGTGGTTTCCCCCACATATGGGGTATCGGCATACTCAGGAGAAATTGAAACACAAATTTTGGGGTCCATTTTCTCCTCTTACCCTTGTGAAAATAAAATATGAATATAGGATGAAGTAAAAATTTTGTGAAAAAAGTTAAATGTTCCATTTTTTCCTTCCAGATTGCTTCAGTTCCTGTGAAGCACGTGAATGGTTAATAAACTTCTTAAATGTGGTTTTGAGCAGCTTGAGGGGTGCATTTTTTAGAATGGTGTCATACAGACCCATCAAAGTTACTTCAAATGTGATGTGGTCCCTAAAAAAATGGTTTTGTAAATTTTGTGGCAAAAAGTAGAAATTGCTGGTCAACTTTTAACTCTTATAACTTCAGAACAAAAAAAAAAAATTTGTTGCAGAAATTGTGCTGATGTAAAGTAGACATGTGGGAAATGTTATTTATTAACTATTTTGTGTGACATATCTCTCTGATTTAAGGGCATAGGAATTCAAAGTTTGAAAATTGCAAAATTTTCTACATTTTCGCTAAATTCCCATTTTTTCACAAATAAATGCAAGTGATATATCAAAGAAATTTTACCACCATCATGAAGTACAATATGTCACGAAAAAACACTCTCAGAACCAACAGGGTCCGTTGAAGCGTTCCAGAGTTATTACTTCATAAATTGACACTGGTCAGAATTGTAAAATTTTGCTTGGTCATTAAGGACATAATTGGCTCCATTACTAAGGGGATAATCACCCTAGCACTAAAGATGGCTGATTAACCCCTTATCACTTCGCGTGCTGGAACATTTTTCCTATGTTTATATTACTGGAACTAACAATCTCAGTGCTACATATCTCCCCTCCAGTACTTTGCCAGAGACTTTGTCACAGCCATTAGTTGAACAAGCTGATATTGGTTGCTTCCTAATTAGAATCATAGAACGTTAGAGTTGGAGGGGAACTCCAGGGTCATCGTGTCCAACCCCCTACTCAATGCAGGAGTCACTAAACCATCTCAGACAGATGTCAGTCCAGATTGACAAAACTGATAGATTTCAGCTGACATCAGGACTTTCCATGGCTTTTTACACCTATCTTTCTTCATGCGTTCAATACTTTTTTCCCTGTGTCATTTCTCATTATTACATATAATTTATGGACATCTATGGTAATTTCTTTGCCTGTGTGGATTGGATGAGTAGTTACCGACATCTGGTGTGAATGTCCTTGCAAAAACACCTTTAGAAATATATTTACTTTGAAAATTGGTGACATATTCAATACTTATTTCACGCGCTGTATGTCTCAGGTTTGCTATACTGTCCAATACCACATCTGCCGGCACCAACAACTGAAAATATTGGCAGATGATGTGAGTAGTGGTGGCGGACAGAGCCCCGCGGAGGCAGACAGAGCCCCGCGGAGGCAGACAGAGCCCCGCGGAGGCAGACAGAGCGCGGTGGCGGAGGCCTCCTGGCCCTCCACGGTGCTCCTCTCACAGTTCAGTAATATATGGGGATGTAATATGACCGGTCGCACCAGACCTGGCTATAAGAATTGGACATTACATGGCAGTCTGCAGGCAGCGGGGCAGACACAGCCGGACTGGAGGTTTCGGTTAGTGTCAGTCACGGCCCAGTCCTCTCCTGACTGCACAGACACAGCAGGGTCTGGACACAACTACGACAACATGGAAGAGGCAAAGTAACAAGTCATAAAAATATACCCATTTAATAAAGCGTCAATGATAACATTCTCTGTGGGACTGTGTTTTGTTGCCCATAGCAACCAGTGATCAGGTGTCATTAGTGCAGATAATACTCCCAGGCCGGTTGCTACAGGCAACACCGCCCCCCAGTGCACATAGTGTGTACCTTCTAGCACTCAGTGTGGGGCTGTCATTACCTGTCCATGTTTTCTGCTCAGGGACATAATAATACTTATTTCCGAACTGGTCAGTGCCCATGTGGTGTCTCACTGTCCCCAGTGTCCTCTGCAGAAGGGAGCGCAGCTTGTCCATGGTGTGTGAGGGAGTAACAGGGAAGACACAGAGGAACGTGCTCTACCGGCACAAGTCCGCAGGACGTGATTGGCCGTCGTAAGTAAGATAGCCCCGCCTCTACGAGCCATTACCAATCACACGCTAGCCTTTTCAAAACTTGGACAAACAGAGCCCCGCCTCCTTCTAAAATAGCCAATCAGGACACAGACATCTCCCATCATAGCCAATAACAACACCGCCTATTCTGACGCTACTACAGTCTGTCTACTCATGGCGCCTCCTCTTAAGCTATATCAGCCATCTCCAGCCACGGCTCCACCCCCGCCCGCTGCTTTGTTATGAACACTAGAGGGAAAACTATGTAATAATCAGCAGTCTTCTTATAGAGTAGCCGCCGCCATTTTCTAGAAGCTCAAAGATGAGAGCGAGCATGCGCAGCAGACTCTGACACATTTTACAATGTGAAACATGCGGCAGGGCGAACACTATAGAGACCATCTGGACCATATGAGACCAGTACTGTTAACCCCTTGAGATTTTCCTTCTTTTATTCTTCCATGGCCATCGCCATGTTTTCTGAGGGACAAGTCGTATCGTTGAATGTCGCCATTTATTTTCCCCTACAATGCACTGGAAATCAGGAGAAAAAATCCAAGTGAGGAGAATTGGTGAAAGAAATGGGGTTTGTCGGTTGTAGTTTGGGTTTTGTTGTGCGGTAATTCACACCATTTTGGGGGACAAACCTTTCAATAACTTTTTATTGCATTTTTTGGGAGCAGTTGTGACAACTAAAAACTGCTAATTGTGGATTGTTTTCCCACCTTGGAGTTTACTTTACATAATAAATATTTGTATTTTTTATTCGTTCGGGACAAATGCGCAAACGGCAATAACAAATTGGGAAAAGACGGGAGGATTTATACTTTTTTATTATTTATTTTATATTTTAAAAATATATATTTTTCTTATTTTTTAAAATATTAATTAGACCTTAAGTCTGTAGTCGCTTGATCGCCTATTAAGTACAGTGCAATAATATAGTATTACAATGTACTGTGAAATTGATTATCTCCTACAAGGCCACAAGGAAGGTTAGTGGGGTCTTCCTAAGTCCCCAGCTGCCATAGCAGCAGATTGGCACCAGATTTAATCAGCCATCAAGGGCCTCTAGCAGTGTTGATGAATCTACACTCTCTCCCCGGCTATTTCATACTTTCCAGCATCTCCAAAATGTCTTGGAGGCTTTGGGGAAAAGTAGAGCCCTTCCATTAGGAGTTGGCAAAGTTCCCTGGTACCACCCAAGCTCTTTGAAACCAAAGCTTCAGTACGGCTACTTGTGCCTGACGCTGGGATCCTTCACCATCACAAGGAGCCCCACTGTCCAGTTGCTCATTTACGGGGTGGAAAACGCTGCGTAACCTGTAAGAAGGCTGGCCTGATCATAGAAAATAAAAATTGCCATACTTAGAAAATTAGATGGCAGGTCTGCTGTATTTAAATAAAATGGCCATTGGCAAAGTGTCTTACAGGGTGGAAAATGCCCAGGTTGTGCCCCCTTTTGCTACACACTTTCCCCTTTCGTATGCTGTACTGACATAGTTGAGCTGTGCTGTAACCCTATTCTAGCTGTGGAACATAGACTGTCCAGTAGATGGAGCTCTTCTATAGGAAACCCATTGAAAGGTCTCCATCATTCTGCTGGGCAGGATTTTGTACAAAATTTGCGCTAATGTAGGGAATATTATAAAATAAGTAACAATTGCTCCTGTACACCCCACCACTGCAGCAATGCCATTCTGGTGGTCTCTGATGATCTGGCAGTGCTAACGCTCCAAAAACTGGCCATCCAAGCTCCGCAGTTATTGGTTTCGGTAATCATATGGCTGCTGGTTGGGGTCCAAGCGGGGGCCTTGAGTGGCACAGGATTCCATTAGTAATTAATTATTGCTCTATTTTATAACATTCCCTACCATTGGACCCTTTTTTTTTATAATCCTGGAAAATTCCTTGATTTTTGCTCTCCTGAGCTTAACAGCTAGAGGTTGACAGGGTCTCAGGACCAGGGGAAAATTCAGGATTTTTTAAAGAGGGATTTTCTAATGCCTTGGTACTCAGCCAGAAGTCAGTAAAGTGTTTCTGATTATATCATACACTTACACGGATTGGTTCGGTATTACTGGTAACATTCCTATTATACTCATGATAGTCTGAAGTGGTTTAGTGGGTCGTACCTATCTCCAGTGGTTTAAAGTGGAGGAATAGTATTGATATACATTGGCTAAAGACATCCAAAACATACTATAGAGTAATGTGATATACCTGCAGATGCCACTAGGGGGAGCTCACTGCATAAGGATTTTTATATCTAGTCATTGAACACTATAATATAGTCACATGCAGTGCCTCTAGTGGTGGCAGAGAGTATCACATGCTTTAAATGGATTTTTTCCCCTAATTTTTATTTATTTTACTCACTTATATAGCGCCATTAATTCCACAGCACTTCACAGACATTATGGGCACTGTCCCCATTGGGGCTCACAATCTACATTCCCTATCAGTATGTCTTCGGGGTGTGGGAGGAAACCGGAGAACCCGGAGGAAACCCACGCAAACACGGGGAGAACATACAAACTCCTTGCAGATGTTGTCCTTGGTGGGATTTGAACCCAGGACCCAGTGCAGCAAGACTACAGTGCTAACCACTGAGCCACCATGCTGCCCTAATCTACTTTTTTCCTAATCTATGCACTTGGAACTCCAGGTGGACCTCTCAGATCATATCTCTATGACATCTCAGATGGTCAAGTAAAATTACAGTGACTCTTTAATAATTATTAATACATCATGTAGAATAGTAGTAGTAAATAGCGTTCATTAAATATATCTCCCGATTTTGTGTATATGGTGTGGATTGTTAAAAGATTGGATAACCCAAAGTAACCTGGGAGGTGAATATTGACCAATGGTCAGGCATCATGGGAGTATAATTGCTACCCTCCAGGACTAGCTGGTGTCATAAAACATATTCTTGGACATTCTCTATACAGGGGAATACCACCATCTGTCTGCTTGTATTTATGGCATATTCTGAAGTTATGCCGTAAAATACGCCTAAGAGTAAACCAGGTCACAGCAATATATTTTTTAACATAATAGATGGTTTCAAAAAAGAAGGTGTGTGTGCAGCGAAAGTCATAATTATCAGAGTTGAAATGAGATCCATCTTATTGTTAAAGGGATTTTCCCACAAACACTTATTACCTATCCATAGACAAGGTGATAAATGTATGATCGCTTTGAGTCTGAACACTAGGACCCACACCAATTACAAGAACAAGGGTACAATGTCCCTTATGTGATGAGAGCACTAGTGCTTCAAAATACTACAAAAACGTATCACACTCACCTACAAGGCTTAGAAGAGTGTTGTGCCCTACATCACCCTACCTGTGCTCTCCGTTCTCCTAATGATCTAAGACTAACATCTTCCATAATCAGAACTTCTTTTTTCTGTCTCCAAGACTTTTCTCGTGCTGCACCATTTCTCTAAAATTCTCTACACCACAATGCGATTAATTCCCAGCGTCCATAGTTTTAAGCGTGCCATAAAAATAGATATTTTTTTTTTTAGGAAGGTCTATCACATCACCTCACTAATCTTTTTTCCGTTCTCCCTTCCTATATTTCTCCCCAGAATCTGGTCCTTTCTATCATCTGTTCCCCAATATTTCATGCACTCAGTTGTGCTTTGTATTTGGACATATACAGATACTGGAGGGTGACCAGTTCATGCAATATTTCATGTATAACCTCATTTATTATAAATGATGGCTGGACCATGCACGACAAGCACTTGTGAGCACTGACCTCACTCCTCGTGTTAATTATATGATACTCCATAATGTCTGATATTGTTTGTACAAGTCTATTCTAATTTGTAAATTGCTGCAGAATATGTTAGAACTACTGTATATAAATAAAATAATTATTATAATTATTACTATACAAAGCCACCACCCTATTCACTAGAGCAGTTATCACACAAGTGCACTGCCACTCCCATGAATCCATAGGCGTGAAAGCCTATGGGTTCAATAGGAGTGGCAGCGCGCTTGTGTGATAACTGCACTTTGTGACCCAATTTGTAGATAACTTTCAGACAATTCATCTATAGGTAAAATCTGTGAATTTGGGTAATATATCTGAGTAAAATAATAATAATTTGATCTATCAAAGGGAGAAATGCTGGTGTGCTGCGCTGCTGGTAAGAAATTCACAGGATTCAGATGAATAGAAATAGACTGTAGTTTATTACCAATGCGTTTCTAGGTTGAACAGACCTCTTATTCAGGGAAAGCACAATCCCTAGTGTATTATTTCATCGGCACTGCTTTGCAATTTTTGAGCTGAACAGCCTTGCACAAATTAAGACTGAGCGGTCATTCATTAAGACCAGCATTGCGTACGCCAGTCTTAGACCACGGCCCCACTATAAGTATTTGGTCAGTATTTTTTCTCAGGAGTGGGAGCCAAAACCAGGTGAGGAACAATCAGAGAAAAGGTATAATAGAAACAAGTCACCAATTCTGCATTTATCACCCACTCCTGGTTTTGGCTCCCACTCCTGAGAAAAAATACTGACCAAATACTGATAGTGGGGCTGTGGCCTTAAAGGGGTTGTCGACTACTAAGACAGTCCTTTCTTGATCTAAATTTTTGGCCCCGATAAAAATAAAAAAACCTTTACTCACCTCCTGTGCTGGCTCCATTCCAACAGTGTCGGCACTCGCGGTCCCGAGGCTCTGATGCGGTGGAATGACACCTGATGCCGGCACCCAATCAGCGCTGGCATTACTGTCTCCGCCTTCAGACAAACTGAACAGGGAGAGGAAGTCTGGGATCAGCTGCAGCACTGGCTTTCTCTTGATGTTCAGTTCATTTCCACCCTCATAACCAGGCCAAATTTTACAATTCTGACCAGTGTCACTTTATGTGGTAATAACTTTAAAACGCTTCAAGGATCCCACTGATTCTGAGAATGTTTTTTCGTGACATATTCTACTTCACTTCATGATAGTGGTAAAATTTGTTCGATATGACTTGCGTTAATTTGTGAAAAAATCTAAAATTTTGAAAATTGTAAGTTTTATGCCCTTAAACCAGAGAGTTATATCACACAAAATAGTTAATAAATGACATTTCCCACATGTCTACTTTACATCAGCACAATTTTTGAAACATCTTTTTTTTTTTGTTAGGAAGTTAAAAGGGTTAAAAGTTAACCAATGATTTTTCATTTTTACAACAAAATTTACAAAACCATTTTTTTACGGACTACATTACATTTGAAGTGACTTTGAGGGCCTACATGACAGAAAATACCCAAAAGTGACACCGTTATAAAAACTGCACCCCTCAAGGTGCTCAAAACCACATTCAAGACGTTTATTAACCCTTCAGGTGCTTCACAGGAACTGAAGCAATGTGTAAGGAAAAAATGAATATTTAACTTTTTTTCACAAAAATGTTACTTTAGACCCCAATTTTCACAAGGGTAACAAGAGAAAATGGACCCCAAAATTTGTTGTGCAATTTCTCCTGAGCACGCCGATACCCCATATGTGGTGGAAAAGTACTATTTGGGCGCACGGCAGGGCTCGGAAGTAACCCCATTTTGGAAACTAGACCCCTCAAGGAACTTATGTAGATGTGTGGTGAGCACCTTGATCCCCCAGGTGCTTCACAGAAAATTATAACGTAGAGGTGTGAAAATGAAAAATCATATTTTTCACACAAAAATGTTTTTAGCCCCAAATTTTGCATTTTCACAAGGTAAGAAGAGAAATTGCACCTTACAATTTGTTGTGCAATTTCTCCTGATTACGCCAATACCTCATATGTGGTGGAAAACTACTGTTTGGACGCATGGCAGGGCTCAGAAAGGAAGGAGCACCATTTGACTTTTTGAATGCAAAATTTTCTGGAATCATTAGCAGCTGCCATGTCACATTTGGAGAGCCCCTGATGTGCCTAAACAGTGGAAACCTCTCACAAGTGACCCCATTTGGGAAACTAGACCCCTCAAGGAATGTATATAGATGTGTGGTGAGCAACTTGAACTCCCAGGTGCCTTACAAAAGTTTATAATGTAGAGCCGTGAAAATAAAAAAATCTAATTTCTCAGACAAAAATGTTTTTAGTCCCAAATTTTGCATTTTTACAAGGGTAAGAAGAGAAATTGCACCTTACAATTTGTTGTGTAATTCCTCCTGAGAACTCCAATACCCCATATGTGGTGGAAAACTACTGTTTGGGCGCACAGCAGGGTTCAGAAGGGAAGGAGTGCCATTTGACTTTTTGAATGCAAAATTTGATGGAATCATTAGCAGATGCCATGTCGCGTTTGGAGAGCCGCTGATGTGCCTAAACAATGGAAACACCCAACCCCGATGGACCCGATTTTGGAAACTAGATACTGCAAGGAACTTATGTAGATGTGTGGTGAGTACCTTTATCCCACAGGTGCTTCAAAGCAGTTTATAACAGAGCCATGAAAATAAAAAATCACATTTTTCCCACAAAAATTATTTCAACTTCAAAATGTTTAATTTTCACAAGGATAACAGGAGAAAATGGACCCCAAAATTTGTTGTGCGATTTCTCCTGAGTACGCCGATACCTCATATGTGTGGGATAACTACTACTTGGGTGCACTGCAGGGCTCGGAAAGGAAGGAGCGGCATTTGACTTTTGGAGCACAAAACTGTCTGGAATCATAAGTGGATGCCATGTCACATTTGGAAAGCCCCTGATGTGCCTAAACAGTGGAAACCTCCAACAAGTGACCCCATTTTGGAAACTAGACCCCTCAAGGAATGTATCTAGATGTATGATGAGCACCTTGAACCCTCAGGTGCTTCAAAGAAGTTTATAACATAGAGCCGTGAAAATAAAAAAATCTAATTTTTCCCACAAAAATGTTTTTAGCCCCAAATTTTTTAAAATCTGTTGTGCAATTTCTCCTGAGTACACAAATACCCCGTAAGTGGGGGAAAACTACTGTTTTGGCGCACAGCAGGGCTCAGAAAGGAAGGAGTGACATTTTGGAATGCAGACTTTGATGGAATGATCTGCGGGTGTCATGTTGCGTTTGAAGAGCTCCTGGTGTGCCTAAAAAGTGGAAACCCCCCGCAAGTGATCTCATTTTGGAAACTAGACCCTTCAAGGAATTAATCTAGATGTGTGGTGAGCACCCACAGGTGCTTCGCAGAATTTTACAACATTGATCTGTAAAAATAAGAAAAAATAATTTTTCCCAGAAAAATATTGTTTTAGCCCCCAATTTTTATATTTTTCAGAAGAAAATGGACCCCAAAATTTGTTGTGCAATTTCTCCTGAGTACACCAATACCTCATATGTGGTCGAAAACTACTTTTGAGGCACAGTGCAAAGCTCAAAATGGAAGGAGCGCCATATTGGAGTTCAGATTTTGCTGGACTGGTTTGACCATGCCATGTCACATTGGTAGAGCCCCTGAGGTGCCTGAAGAGCAGAACCCCCCATAAGTGACCACATTTACAAACTACACCTCTCAATGTATCAATCTAGGTGTGCAGTGATCATATTGACACCACAAGTGTGTTATAGAATGTTATACCATTGGGCAGTGAAGAAAAAATACCTTATTTTTTGCTTCATAAGACGCCATTTTTTCCCCTCAAAGTGAGGGGAAAAGCTCAGTGCATCTTAGGCTATGTTCACACATTGTGTTTTTTTAGCGTTTTTTTCTGCAGCAAAGCCTGATCTCTTGGCAGGAAAGAAGCTGCATCATTGTTTTCTTCCACATTCCAAAAATTCCTGTGAAGCACCTGAAGGGTTAATAAACTTCTTGAATGTGGTGTTGAGCACCTTTAGGGGTGCCGTTTTTAGAATGGTGTCACGTTTGGATATTTTCTGCATAAAGTCCCCTCAAAGTCACTTCAAATGTAATGTGGTCACTAAAAAATTGGTTTTGTAAATTTTGCTGGAAAAATTAGAAATCGCTGGCCAACTTTTAACCCTTATAACTTCTTAACAAAAAAAATTTCATTTTAAAATTGTGCTGACATAAAATAGACGTGGGAAATGTTATTTATTAACTATTTTGTGTGACATATCTCTCTGATTTTAGGGCATGAAAATTGAAAGTTTGAAAATTGCTAAATTTTCATCAAATTTCAGATTTTTTCACAAAGTAACGCCAGGCATATCAAATACATTTTAACACTATCATGAAGTACAATATGTCACGAAAAAACATTCTCAGAATCAGTGGGATCCGTTGAAGTGTTCCAGAGTTATTACCTCATAAAGTGACACTGGTCAGAATTGTAAAAATTGGCCTCGTCATTAACATGCAAACAGCCTTCGGGAGTAAAGGGGCTTAAATGAACATTTAACTTTTTTTCACAAAAATTTTACATTAGACCTAAATTTTTTTTATTTTTGCAAAGGTATCAGGAAAAATGAACTGCAAAATTTCTTGTGCAATTTCTCCTGAGCATGTTGATACCCCATATGTGGGGGAAGACCACTGTTTGAGCGCACGGCAGGGCTCAGAAGGGAAGGAGCGCCATTTGTCTTTTTGAATGTAAAATTTGCTTGAATAATTAGCGGACGCCATGTCGCATTTGGGGAGCCATTGGCGTGCCTAAAAAGTGGAAACCCCCCACAAGTAACACCATTTTGGAAACTAGACCCCTCAAGGAATTTAATTAGATGTGTGGGGAGCAACTTGAACTCACAGGTGCTTCACGGAATTTTACAACGTGAAATATATTTATCCCACAAAAATGTTGTTTTAGCCCCCAATATTTTCATTTTCACAAGGATAGCAGGATAAAATGAACCCCACAATATGTTGTGCAATTTCTCCTGAGTATGCCGATACCCCATATGTGCTCGAAATCTACTTTTGAGGCACAGTGCAAAGCTCAGAAGGGAAGAAGCGTCATATTGGAGTTCATATTTTGCTGGGCTGGCTTGACGGTGCCATGTCACATTGGCAGAGCCCCTAAGGTGCCAGAACAGCAGAACCCCCATAAGAGACCCCATTTTACAAACTACACCTCTCAATGAATTCATCTAGGGGTGCAGTGAGCATGTTGACACCACATGTGCCTCACAGAATATTATACCATTGAGCGGCGAAGAAAGAATAATTACATTTTTACCACCAAAGTTTTGTTTTAGCCCCAGATTTTACATTTTTACACTGGGAAATGGGTCAAAATGGCACCAAAATTTGTCACACAATTTTTTCTGAATGCAGTAATAGCCCATATGTGGCTGTACAGTACTGCTTAGCCACACGGTGGTACTCTGAAGGGACGGAACGTTATTTGCCTCCTGGAGCGCAGATTTTCCTAGAATAGTTTGCGGACTCCATATACTGAGTCCCTACGTGCAAGAAGAGTAGAATTCCCCTCAAGTGACCCCATTTTAGAAATTATACCCCTTTGGGAATTTACCTGCAGGTGTGGTGGGGATACATAGGTGTTTTCCAGAAACAAGCAGCGGTGGATGTTGCTGAGTGAAAATTGCAAACTGCCGTTATAGAGACCAGTACGTTATGCCCAGCTCGTGCTTTTGGGTACATGCATCCGTAAATTAGGCGGGCTCTCATCACTATAGAAATGCCAAACGTGGACGTTAACTGCAGTTTAGGCACACTGTGTGATCAAAAGGAAGGTGGCATTTGTATTTGGGAGAACAGAATTTGCTGAATTTGTTTTGGGGGGCAAGGGCCATTTCGCTTTTCCACAGCCTTTGTACTACTTGTAACGTGGAAGCCCCCTATATTTCCATTAACAGGTGACGGACCTGAGCGGGGACTTGCTTTTTTTTGTTGATTGAGCTTTTTATTGTGATCCAAAATGTGATGTAAAATGTTTCCATTTATCCTGTGCTCTACGCTGAGCACTGATATTGGGGGTTTCCATTTAAATTTCCGAGTGACGTAATTCAGATGAAACCCCTGAGGGATCCATTCACTATAATGAGACAGCAGAGTTACTCTGGACTCCATCTGGCCTGTGTTTAGCGGCGTCCTATTTTTTCAGAGGTTTACAAAACTGTGGCCGACAGCACCTTTATGCACGCCTAATAAAAAGACGGACACCGTGGGGTCACAGGCCAGACGGCCTCCACAGTGCCTCCATCTTCCTCATTACAGGCAATCTTCCGTCATGGGTTCCGGCTGAATCACATATTTCAGAGATTTACAAGGAAACCCCGGTGTAAGCGCTCAGAGCACAGGATAAATGTGAGCCGAGCCATACTGCAATCTTTGGAAGGCTGAATGAACAAATCAGCAGCAGGTGAAGAATTGGTTTTATTTATTTTTTACGCCGTTCCTCGTGCGGTATAAATGATTAGGCAACTTTATTCTTCGGGTTGGTGCGACTACAGCAATACCAGATTTATATCGGGTTTTTATGTTTGGCTGCTGTCACACACTAAATTGTTGGAAAAACTAGTTTTTGCATTGCCATGTTTTGAGAGCTATAATTTTTCCATATTTTGGCCGATAGAGTCATGTAAGGACTTGTTTTTTGCGGGACAAGTTGACATGTTTATTGGTACCATTTTCAGTCACATGAAATTTTTTGATCGCTTTCTATTCCGATTTTTGTGAGGCGGAATAAACAAAACCCAACAATTCTGGAATTGTTTTTTTTTTTTTTTTTTATGCCGTTTCGCGTATGGTAAAATTGATAATGCAGTTTTATTCTTTGGGTCAGTACATTTATAGCGATACTCCATTTATATATTTTTTTATGTTTGCCGCTTTTACACAATAAAAACAATTTTATAGAAAAAAAAATTTTTTTGCTTCGCTTTATTCTGAGAGCTATAACTTTTTTATTTTTCTACTGATGGAGCTGTATGGCGGCTTGTTTTTTTGCGGAAAAAGATGACGTTTTCAGCAGTACCATTTTTATTTAAATTGTCTTTTTTATCACATTTTATTCCACTTTATGATTATAATGCATAGTTTTTGCCTCGTTTTTTATTTTATTTTTTTACCATGTTCACTAAAGGGGTTAACTAGTGGGCCAGTTTTATAGGTCAAGTCGTTACGGACGCGGCGATACCAAATATGTGTACTTTTATTGTTTCATTTTTCATAATATTTATTTATGGGTACAATATATACAGGTGCATCTCACTAAATTAGAATATCATCAAAAAATTAATTTATTTCAGTTCTTCAATACAAAAAGTGAAACTCATATATTATATAGGGTCATTACAAACAGAGTGATCTATTCCAAGTGTTTATTTCTGTTAATGCTGATGATTATGGCTTTCAGCCAATGAAAACTCAAAAGTCATTATCTCAGTAAATTAGAATACTTTATAACCACAGCTTGAAAAATGTTTTTAAAATCTGAAATGTTGGCCTACTGAAATGTATGTTCAGTAAATGCACTCAATACTTGATCAGGGCTCCTTTTGCATCAATACGGCAAGTTGGCATGGAGGCGATAAGCCTGTGGCACTGCTGAGGTGTTATGGAAGCCCAGGTTGCTTTGATAGCAGCCTTCAGCTCGTCTGAATTGTCAGGTCTGGTGTCTCTCATCTTCCTCTTGACAATACCCTATAGATGCTCTGTGGGGTTAAGGTCAGGCGAGTTTTCTGGCCAATCAAGTACAGTGATACTGTTGTTTTCAAACCAGGCTCGCGGTGGTGTTTAAGGACCTGCGGTGACGTCATTGAGTCATGTGACAGGTCACGCGACCGCCGACGTCAGCAGTCGCGTGACCTGTCACATGACTAAATGACGTCATGGCAGGTCCTTCACACTACCGCGAGCCGTACAAGAGACCGGACGCATCACTAAGGAGGCCGGGGGCCATCAGAAGGTAAGTATAATCTTTATTTTTTATTTTAAATTCTTTTTTTCACAGGTTCTATGGTACCCGAGTCTGGAGGAGAGCCTCTTCTTCTCCAGACCTGGGTACCATCCGCACATTGAATCGCTTCATATCCGCATGTGCAGATGTAGTGATGCGGATGTCACGCAGTCCAATGCAAGTCAATGGCGGTAATTACGCTGCGTGTCCACAAAATTAATGGACATGCTGCGTATTTTTCCGCAATGATAATCCGCAGCAGAAATTTCCGCAGCATGTACACAGCACATGAGGATTATCATTGGGGACCATGGGGCACGTATTACCAAGCGTTTTTTAAGCATTTTTGCTGCGGAAATTCCGCTGCAAAAACGCTTGAAAACACATAGTGGGCACGCAGCCTCACAGATCCCCCATAACAGTGTATCCTTCACAGATTCCCCATAACAGTGCGTCATCCACAGATCCTCCATAACCGGGTGTCATCCACAGATCCCCATAACAGTGCATCATCCACAGATCCTCCATAACAGTGTGTCCTCCACATATTCCCCATAACAGTGCGTCTTCCACAGATCCCCATAACAGTGCGTCATCCACAGATCCCTATAACAGTGCATCATCCTTAGCTCCCACATAACAGTGTGTTCTCCACAGATCCTCCATAACATAACATTTTATTAAATGTTTTAGCACACTATTTGGCTCAAAATATTTTTTTTCTTATTTTCCTCCTCTAAAACCTATGCGCGTCTTATAATGCGAAAAATACGGTAATTATATTTTTACCGCCAAAATTTTGTTTTAGCCCCAGATTCTACATTTTCACACTGGGAAATGGGTGAGGAGACCAATTGCTGGGGTTTTGGGAGAAGAATGTTGTGCTATTCTTGTCTGATCTAGGATTCTAGCAGCTCAGCAGTCCTTTTTTCTGGATTTTTCGTTTCATATTCATATTTTAATAATTCTATTGGTGAAAGGTCTGGACTGCCGGTGGCCGGTTCATCACTCAAACTCTTCTGAGAAACAATTCTATTGTGATGGATGCAGTATGTGGTTTAGTATTGTCTTGCTGACATATGCAAGGCCTTCCCTGAAAGAGATGATGTCTGAATGGCGCATATATTGTTCTATACCCCTATATAATGCTCAGCTTTGATAGTGCCTTTCAAGATGTGTAAGATTCCCATGCCATAGGCACTAATGCAGCCCCATATCATCAGAGACGCAGGAACTGTGCGCTGATAACAAGCTGGATGGTCCTTCTGGTCTTGATTCCGCAGGACACAGAGTCCGTGGTTTCCATAAATAATACAAAATGTTGATTCATCTGACCCCAGAACAGTTTTCTATTTTGTCTCCGTGCATTTTAAATGAGCTTTGGCCTAGCAGAGACGGCAGCGTTTCTGGATTGTGTAGATTTATGGCTCCTTCTTTGCATGATAGAGCTTTAACTTGCTTTGTAGAGGGAACGGTGTACTGTGTTCACAGACATTGATTTCTGGAAGCTTTCCTGAGCCCATGTAGTGACTTGCACAATTTAATCATTCCAGTTTTTATAGTGGTGCCTCTTGAGGGCCCGTAGATCATGAGCATCCATTATTGACTGTCGGCCTTGTCCCTTGTTCGCACAGATTTCTCCAGAATTTCTTAATCTTTTGATAATATCATGCACTGTAGACAGTGGGATATTAAAGTCTTTGCAATTTTAGGTTGAAACAACATTTTTCTGAAATTGTTCCACAATTTTTAGACACAGTTGTTCAAAGATTAATGAACCTCTGACCATCTTTGCTTCCAGGGAAGGCGGCGTTAGGTGAGTACATTAACACACTCACACTACACTAAATGCACATATAAACTGTAGCGCTGGCATCCCTGCACACTTCTCCCCTTCCCCGGCTGGGATGCCGACTCACTCACTCTTCCTCCTTCCTCTCCGGCTGCTGCCTGGGGTCTGCACAAGGCGCACAGATCCCCAGGCACTGTGCTTAGGGCGCATGCTCCCTCCTTCTTAAAGGGGCTATGCGCACCATCCTAAAATGTCCCCAGCCAATGGCTGGGAGACGCTTATTATTTAAGGCACCTCCACCTGCATGGAGGTGCCTGTGCAACATGGTTAGTCTGTCCCTAGCACGCTTGCTAATTCTCAGGTACCTAACCCTACCTGCTGATTCTTGCCTTGTTCCTGTCAGTCCTTGTTAATACCTGCCTTGTTAGTCTGTATTTCAGCCGGAACCACCTGCACCTGCCGTGCAAATCTGTATATCAGCCGTGTCCGCCTGTCCGAACACCAGCCTGCACCTGCCTGTGTCCATCTGTATACCAGCCGACCCTGCCTGCACTTGTTGTGCCAGTCTGTATACCAGCCGACCCTGCCTGCACTTGCCGTGCGAGTCTGTTTACCAGCCGACCCTGCCACCATCAGCTGTGTTCTCCAGTATTCCTGTTCTGCCTGCCTGTACATATCATGTCCATCTAGTCTTGGCCTTTCCATCTGTCTGCCCCTTTAGGGGTCAGCTGCCTTGTGTCCGAGGGTTGTCCTGAAGTAGTACCTGGCATCCATCTGGAGCCAAGTCTAACCCCACCATCAGGGACTCTAGCCAAGAGTCAGGTGTTCAAGTAGTCACGCCCTTCCAGGTGCTTCTCAGATCACAATGGTTCCATTGCTTCCCGTTACATACACAGATTTATTTAAAAAAAATCTTCATAGGAGGGTTTCTTTAAGCTATGCTTACACTTGCATTGAAGCCTCCAATAGGAGGAACCATTGGTAGTTGTAATTTTCATTATCTGCCACTTTTTATAAAATGTTCATGTTAAAAAAAGATCATGTTAAAATACAGGACGGCCCTAACAGAAACCAGAAACCATCCTGTACCATTGGATCCATTTCCTTCATGATTTTTATAAGAATGCTAGTGCAAACCTAACTTTGCATATAGAAAATGCTGAGATTTTTGCTACTGAAAATATGGCAAAACGTATTCTTAAAGTATATTTTGCTATTTTGTAACTATCCATTATATGAAGAATAAACTTTATTTGCTGAAATGAGAAAACTCTTAGGCTGCTTTATGCCAGCTACTTGTCATCACGATTTGCTTGTTTCCGGCATCTTTTAACTATGATTGGCTAATGTTAATGGAGGATAAAATCAATGATAAAACTATCATACATTCCTCATAGATTGTAAGCTTGCGAGCAGGACCCTCACTCCTCTTTGTATGTGCTGAATTATGATTTATTCTGTAATGTCTGATATTGTCTGTGCATGTTCCCTCTGAATTGTAAAGTGCTGCGGAATATGCTGGTGCTATAAAAATAAAAATTATTGTTATTATACATCTTGACTGCCAAAAATAATCAGTGAAGGGTTTTTACATAGGACAATGACCTGAATGAAGAATGATCATTTGTACAAACCATTATTGCCCAATGTAAAATTAGACCCCGATGAAAAAATAACAAATTATTGTTGGTTGGCAGAACACTCATATAAACAGGGCATGTGCTGCCTATAACGATGTAACATGAATGACAGGAGATCGAACAAATGGTCACAAGAGACAATCAACTCAAGTTATCTCCTCTCCCATTCATTGTTACGTGTAGACGAAAGAAAAGACCATCAATCAAGTACCTGTATTATAGATACTCATTTTAAATCTTTTGGCACCAGGAAAAAGGACCTCAAGACTCTAAATTCCTGCATACACTTTAGATAGCTGTCGGCTTATTTTGGTTTGGCTAATTGTATGGCCAATAACTATCTTATCCCACTTTCCCATACACAGGAATGCTTGTTCTGTCGAGTGCTCCTGTGTTCTCCATGGGAGAACCACTGCCAGGTATCTCTGGCGGTAGCTTATCTTGCCGAGAATAAAAAGATCAGCCGTCCAAAATCGGACATGCCAGTTCCTTCTATCCCCCAACATCATCTGTTGTGGGAACAGTTGGGTGGTCCCCCCCTAAAAATAGACTGTCGACCAAACCTGTCGGTATCAGGCAGGTTTGGATGACATTAATGGGGGCCTTAAAAGGAAAGTAGTCTCTGTCAGCAGGAGAAATAATTGTGATGTATATGTCCATCAGAGCCTTACTCCTCAATAGTTTTTCAGATAATTTATTGATTGGTATAGGATTGCATAGCGATTGTAAAGATTTTGTAATCTGTTTGATAATCTGACCAATTTAATACCTTTGTTGGGTCTTTCAATAGCAAAAGAGCAAATGTAGTTGATAAAATATAATTTTGCCTATTAAATGGACCTGTTTATTTAGTTTAACTGTGTATCATGCAGCCACAGTGGCCAATTGGTGGGTTTGGGTGTTTTTTAGACTGGCCATTATATCACAGTGGCACCTATACTGCCCTGGTGACCCTGTACAGGTGAGTGACACCAATATAAATGCTGTATAATGACGCAAATAACTTTTTTAGTGGAATTATCCTCTATTCACACACTAATTTGGAAGAATCTTACAATCTTATTATTATTTACATTTTTATTTAATCCTCCCTGTCCTGTTTTATTCCCAATGACTAAAGTTACATGTATAGGCAGAGTTATTGCTGTGCTTTCACTCACCCCGGGGAAAATATTCAGTGTTCTGCTTTAGCCCTAAGCAAACAGGCCTGGGTTGTTGTATCCCTTACACCCAGCACCCGGTGAGGATGCTCCATCAGCGCCTCCTAATTATGCCCTTTTAATTTCTTTTGAAATTCCTTTGTTATTTAGGTGGATTCCTCTATGTTTTATAGTTAAATAAGTTTGCTGTTAGCTCAGATGTTTTATTACAGAAAGGAAATCAGCAAATCACTGTCACGATCCCCCCACTCGCTGTGTCCAAGGGACACTGTGAGTGACAGCTCAGCTGCCCTATGGATAGCAGGGGCGCGTCAGGCTGTCAGAGTTGTGAGTGACAACTCAGCCACCCTATGGATAGCAGGGACATGTCGGGCTGTCATTGTAGTGTTTGGGTTTCCTCCAGTTGTTTTCCTTTCTGGATAATTGCTAGGCTATTTAACTGACTGGCAATGTTTGGTCATTGCCAATTGTAGCTTTTGCTCATGAGGTGTGTGCTTGCTCTGTTTTCCTAGTCTGGTATTCTGATCTTTGCTGCTCAACCTTGGATTTGTCTTGACCATCCGTTTGCCTAGCCCTTTTGTCTTGATCCGCTACCTTCTTGGAATTCTGACCTTGGACTATTTCCTGACTACGCCTTTTTCTCACCTCTCTTTCTATGACGTACCCTTTTGGCTTTGACCTCGGACCTCTTGACTACCCAGCCTCAAGGATTGTCCGTAAGTAGTGACTAGTGTCACAGTCACAAGACGAAAGGCTGATAATGCCAAGAACACCAGAAGTCAGTAATCAACTGCTCTGGAAAACCAATCTGTATCTAATCAGTATATGTAGCTGTGAGCTGTTCACTGATAAGAGAAGGCAGATACTACAGACTTCCGTATTTCTGACACCTGCCTAATGTCATGCATAACACATCAGTAATGCCATATAACTTCTCAACCTTGAATTGTTAAGTGACTTTCTAATGATTGTCACCATTCTGTGAGCTTCTGACATAAAAGAACAAAAGGGGCAATTGCTCAGGTATCTTCGCCACCTAGGGCTTTTGCCTGGCAATATTAGGCTACTTCACACACAACAGTATTTTGCTTCCATATTTGTAAATCAAAAGGGGTTGTGTCGCCATAAAAAAACAGTTTAGGATGTTATATCAATAGTCATATTCACCATATAGAGCCCCCACCATTCAGGCTGTGCCTCATCCCGGTCTCTATTCAGGCTTTGAAAGCCGTGAAGTTGCTAAAAGATGTGACCTGACCATTTTTCTGGTGGCTTCTACTGTACTTGTAAGGGACTGTTTTATATATGTAGAGAGTAAAAAAAAAACGCTGGCGGTTTATCCGCTGCCAAAAAAGACAGAAATTACTTATTGTCATGCAGCCAAAGTCGCTGGGTAGCTCTAACCCTACAGCTCTGTGTGCGAGTGTATCCTAAGGCTGTGTGCACACAATGCAGAAATGCTCCGGATATTTTCCTGAGCGTTTCTGCATGTCCCTGGCAGAAAAAACGCATGCGGATTTTACATGCTTTTTTCTGCCAGGGACAAGCTTATGTCCCACGTTTTTCACTTGTGATTTCGCATGCGGGTTGTCAAGCGCTTTTCCAAGCGATTTTAGCATCACTTGGAAAGTGCTTGACAACTTGGTCACACTATATAAATCCATGCAACCGGCATGGATTTATATAGTGTGACCGAGTTAATAGTTAAAATAAACATTATACTCACCTTCTGATGGTCTCTTATCCGGTGCATCTGGTGTGTTGGGCGGCTCACGGTGGTCTAAAAGGACCTTCCATGACGTCATTTATTCATGTGACAGGTCACGCGACCGCCGACGTCAGCGGTCGCGTGACCTGTCACATGACTAAATGACGTCATGGAATGTCCTTTTAGACCATCGCGAGCCGCTGGGCAGCCAGGACTAATCATTGAGGAGACCAGGGGCCACCAGAAGGTGAGTATAATGTTTATTTTTTTATTTTAAATTCTTTTTTTTTACCGGTACTATGGTACCCGGGTTTGGAGGAGAGTCTCCTCTTCTCCAGACCCGGGTACCATCCACACATTGAATCGCTTAATATCCACATGTGCACATGCAGTGATGCAGATATTATGCGATTCAATGCATGTCAATGGCAGCAAAAATGCCGCGATCACGCAAAATTAATGGTAGTTCCGCGGATTTTTCCGCAATGATAATCCGCAGCGGAAATTTCCGCAGCATGTGCACAGCACATGCGGATTATCATTGGGGAACATTACAGACCTTCTACCAAGCAATTTTTAAGCTTTTCCGTGGCGGAATTGCCACTGCGGAAACGCTTAAAAAATGCATCGTGGGCACACTGCTTCAATGTGTGTGTACAAAAGAAGAAGGAAATCGCATCTTTACACTTAACCTTTACACTTGCACGTGACATTTTGCAGTGTGCTTCTTCCTTATTGCCATTGTTTGTGCAGAACTAGAGTATTTTTACAGGTAGGTCATGACATCACATCAGACCATGGCGTGATCTCAGTGCCCAAACCTCATTAGTCCTAGAGTGTCACTAACTTGCCTTGTCTATGATACTTAACCTTTAAGTCAAACATTTAAAGAACATTGCAAAAGTTATTAAGCAGGTAAGACATGCTTACATAACATAGAGTGCTGTGTCTCTGACTTGTATGTGATAAGTACACACTATGCAAACTATGCAAACATTGCTAAACAGTGAGAGTCACAGGCTGGTCTGTTTCTTTGCCTTTAGAAAGTGTATATCTAATCATGGAGACTGTAAGGCTATGACTCCACGTAACATAAATATTGCTATTTTTCCTTTGAGATTTTTTTTTTCCGTTTGTTTTGCAGAAAATCAGCTGCGTTTAACCGTCCAATCAAAGTGGAAGTGATTTCAAGAAAACTCACGTCCACTGAGCATTTAAAGACTGTGTTGAACTGTGTATTTTTTTCCATACAAGCCTGAAAAAATGCAGTTAAAGGGAATGTGCCATCAGAAAATGATCTGCTGTTTAAATCAGGTTTTTGCATTAAATGTTTTTTTTTTTTTTTGGCAATGTGCTTTTTTTCATATTACAACTTTTATAAAATAAAAAAAATAATCTTGTAAATTTCACACTACTTACTGGGGCTTTTTTAGACTGATACTTCTGACCTTTCATGAAGAGTTTTCAGCAGGCTCATTATCACCCTAGGCAGATTTAAAATGATTGACAACACCTTTATACACAGCTGATAACATAGGATTAACCATTACCAGTAGGCATGTCACCACTGACCCTGTTCCTTCTATTTTTCTAGTTACCTTTTCACAAGCTCATTAGATGCTGCATTGTAAAAGATCGGGTCAGAGTGTGTTCATGGCAGCTAATGTACATGTGGGTTTCCTGAAGCAACAGGAAAATAAAGTAAAAAAAAAAAAAAGCCCTTGTGGCTGGTGTGAAAATTGCAACATTTTTATTTTAATAAAAAAAATGTCATATAAAATTTTTTAATTCAATACAAAAACCTGATTTAAATGATAGGTCATTTTCTATTGACACTTTCCCTGCAGAATCTTTTTTTTTCTGCACTAAAATACGAATAAAAATATTCTGCATCAAATCTGCACCAAAAACACAATAAAAAAGAGAGAAAATGGGAGGGAAACATGCAAACGTAAAAGTGAAGGTAGGCTGCAGAGGTGAAAGTGTAGAGTCAAGTTAGGGATTAAAATGTAATAAATTCCATAGATCTTAGGTTTTTTACAGCTCATAGTTTTCTGGAATTTAGTCCTTGTGATGTGGTCTGGTGTCAAATATTGGAAACCAATACTTCATCGATTGTTAGGAAATGTCAGAACACTTCTTTTTTTGGTGCATGAGAGTTGAATTTCCCCATAGTTTTTGGATACTCTCAACATATCATATATTTTGGGTAGCATCCAATGTACAATGTATCATCTCACCAGGTAACCATTATTTTGCATATACTGTAATGTCTGTGACTACCTTTGGGAACAGATCACAGTCCCATTTCTTGCCAACGATTGTGTTGTGTTGGGTGTGAAGGCTGACTCCCAAACTAATGAAAGGGTCTTAGAATTGATAACACCCATATTACAGACTAATGTACCTGAGGAAGTGGACGGGATGTCCACGAAACGCGTAGTTATCGTAGCTTTTAGCAATAAACTACAAGATTGTTTAATTATACAATCTCTAGTCAAATTTCTTCACTACGGAGGAGCGCGGATTTTCTCCCGGCACCAACTTCATCCTACTACAGACAACCTTACAAGATCCCTAGGGATTCTGTGCTGGCTGCAGCCCTTCGCTACTAATTCTTACATGAGTTGTGCATTACACAACTTATAAAAGTGAGCACATTTTCTTTTTACCTACTTGGTTGTTGTTGGATAACAGCGCTATTGCGCCCCTATCTTTCTACTTATTTTCAGACTAATGCTTACACAGAGATTGCTCTTACTTATTTTCTAGATGGCAATTGTATCTACAGCAGTTGTCACTGACTACTGTTTAGACACCTTGCACTAATGGATGGCTGCTATGTGAAATGCTAGGTCAATAAGTAGATAGACTGCACCGACTGGAAGGACCAGTTTTTTATGGTGACGTCATAGATCCATTATCTTGTCCATGGCATTCTATGAATTTGTTACATGCCCTGTGGCTCAAGGAATGTAGACATTTTTTAAAGAGCAAATGGAGAAACTTGAATGTTTCCCTTTGTCGTCTTATCACAGAACCTTTAATTGTTCTTCTGGTTTGTTAACAATTTTTAGAAGAAACTTGGGCTTTACCCATAAAAACTGACATAGAACCAAGTGATGACTTTTGTTTATAGTCTGTATATAAATTGTGCATACAAGGGTGGGATTAAATTTTAACAATGGGCTCCCTGTTTGTGTTAGGAAACCACGCCCATTTAAAAAGCCACTCTCATTTAAAAGTCACACCCATTTTCACCAGCCACGCCCATTTTCACGCACATTTACCTCAACCACTAAATACAAGTAACGGTAACTAAAAGTAAAGGTGCTTTACCCTTCTTACCCTAGCTTACCCTACCTCATTGCCTCCTGTCCAGAACACATTGTCCCAGTCACTGTCAGTCACTTCTTAGTATGGTGGATATTTTTACAGGATTTTCTACCAGTTTTGAAAATTAGCATTGCTCAAATTGGAAAGGATGACATCTTGACCATCTGTCACTCAATTGTCTGCTGCAACTAATCTCTGGCCTCAACAGCAAATATGTGCAAAATAACATCCCACTGTGACCAGACTACATATTACCTCCTCCACATAGTGACCAAATAATACCACATACAGGGGATAAATACCACCACACCATGACCAGACTAGATATTACCCTCACATAGTGACAGAATAATACCAGATACTAAGGACAAATACCGCCACACCATGACCGGACCATATATAACCACCACACAGTGACTTAATACTACAATACTGACAATTAATAATAAAAACACAATACTAATAACACTAATATTATCATAAGTGCCATTATACATAGGAGCTCTGTAAATACTATATAGTGTATAGTGTACAGGTAATACAATCACTCACCACTGACAACATAGACAAGAGCTCTGTATATAGTGTAAGTGTACAGGTCAGGTAATACAGGGATCACCAGTGACATTATACACAGGAGCTATATAGTGTACTAGCTTTTACCCGCGGCTTCGCTCGCGTGGAATTTGGTCTGCCACATTAAGTTTCGTGACAGATCATTTTAATAGTAAAAAAAAATAATCTTAATAGTAAAAAAAAAATAATCTTAATAGTAAAAAAAAATAATCTTATTTAGTTACTCGTACATCCAAAATTTCAGATGTCTAACTTCAAAACTGACGGATTACATACAATCTTTGAACCCCTATAATATGAAGAGGGAAACTCTTGAGGGTGGAATTATCAAAATTCCTTTCTTAGTGCTCATTTAAGCTATAATAGAACCTATCTGCAAATTTCAAGATGCTAAGTTCAGTGGTTTCGGCTGTGCGTTGACCGCTAGGTGTGTCAATCAATCAGGTTTACAGTTTTATATAATCTTCGCCTGTATGGTGTGTTTATAAAAAGTAGCCCTATGTCCTTCCCCAGGCTGGAAATTATCCATATCAAATTTCATCACAAACGGATTACTAAACACTGATTAATAAACAGGACGGACTGAAGTTACTTGCGTTTAATATTGTTCGTGTTAGTAAAGAATTAGTATGTAATTGGAATAATGGACATCTGCAGGTAATTTATCTATGTGTTTTTACTGCAATATACTCCTGTAAACTATGTTATTTGATTTCATTCGTTCAGCGAAAATATGTAGATTTTGCGATTTAGAAACACGTGAGCAAGCTACGTATAGCTGACCGTGGGAAAAACAGGGAGTGCCTAAATGTATCCCCGCTACCTTCAAAGGTCGCCCTTGTGATTTATTGATGGTCATTGAAAATGCAACTTTAAGTGGGAACTGCAAACGTTTGAAATTAAAGGGTAAGTTATTGGGTATTATTGGGATGCGTGGTATAAGAATATTTTCACCCTTAGCTTCTCCAGTTAAAATTGTGGCCTTTACAATGTGCCTGCCTAGTTCAGTGACTCGCAATCTAGTGCCATTACATAATCTCGGGGCGTCCAAGTTGCGCATTAACAAAACGGGTATACCGACCTTTAATTCGAGCTTATGAGATGGGACCCCGGATAGCTCCAAAGAGTTAAGAAACTCCACGGGGTAGCTCGTACAGTCTTCAGATGACATGACTGTGTCGATGGAGTTGTAGGTTGTTGCATCGCTGGTTACTTGGTCCAAGATAATTTTATTGATTTTCGCAACTGTTTCATTTCTTGGTGCTAGTATAGTTCTTTCACATAGCCAATTTTCATCGTGGATGTTTTGTTGCAAATTTGGAAAAACTTGAGCAATAAGTGCGTCTTCCGAATCCACAACATGACAAAATTGGTTAGTGAATAGAACCATACCTTCTTCGTCAGTTTCGATTCGACCTTCACCGATCTCGAGCAGTTTCTCAGCGTACGCGCCCGACTCTAGATCACTGAATAACTGGACACGCATGTTGGTGGTGAGGTGCAGCTTTTCAACTTTGGTCCATAAATATGAGGATTTCAGACATGCGTTAATTTCATCTGCTGCAGTGCCTCGCTTGATGACAGGCAAAGTTTGCCTAAAGTCCCCAGCCAATAAAACAACCACACCACCCATTATTGTTTGTTTACTGTGTAAGTCTTGTAGACAACGATCAAGAGCTTCGATGGCGCGTTTGTGTGACATTGTGCACTCGTCCCACATGATTAGTTTGCACTGTTGCAACAGGAGGCCACGGGCGCTGCTCTTGCTGATATTACACGATGGGGTTTCTTCGTTCACCAGATTAAGAGGTAATTTAAAGACTGAATGTGCCGTCCGTCCACCGCTTAGCAATGTTGCAGCAATTCCAGAGGAAGCCACAGCTAATGCAACGTTATGACCGCTACGAATTTTTGCTAAAAGTAAATTAAGCAAGAAAGTTTTTCCTGTACCACCCGGGGCATCAAGGAAAAAAAGTCCGCCTTCACCATTCTCAACTCGTCCTACTATTTTGTGATAAATCTCTCTTTGATCAGGTAGCAAACGTGGCTCAGTTTCGCAAACGTGAGCGTCTAACTGGTTGGTATCATAGCTTAGCTCTTTTATCAACTCGTTCGACAGCTCTCCTCTACGCTGCGGTGAGGGTAGACCAAAATCGGACAATTTCTTTCCAGAAATTATTAATATTTTGTCCTCGATAAGCCCCAACGCCTCATTGAAACAGAGATCATCGTTAACGTGATCCATTCTTTCAAATCTGTGCATGATATCCTCTGATAACGCAGTTTTATACTTGTGCCAGAGTTGTAGAGGATTGGATAAACTGCAAGTGCATATCAATATGGCAAACAGCTCTCTTATTTGCGCCGGAGAGCGACATAGCACGACCTCTTCTAAGGTGGTATCCCAGTGATTATCATCTTCCAACAACCCCATCTTCTCACACACCTGCCGAAAAGTTGCAAGTTCTTGACCTTCAAATGTTTTTAAATCCGAGAAGTTGGTTGGACCCCTTATTACATTCAGCAGCATACGCAAGCAATAACATTCAAAATTGCTAACGTGCACCGTGTAAATGCGACCTAGAGCGTCTCCTGCCTTCACACCTGGCCAGCCATCGACAGGTGTTCCTTGTAAACGACGTTTCCATTGCTTCCGTGCCACATTCCAAGTATAGTAGCGAGGCACGTCAATGTAAAGTAATGTTTTTGCAAACGTATCACTTTGGCACAACAGGAAAAATGCAGTTAGTGTAGTTTTAGGTGGTGCTTCTAATCTTTCTCTAAAATTATTTTCCGTAAAGTAAACCCTCTCGCCATTGGGTAAATGAATCGCGAGATGAGTGACGGTTGGGTGTCTCTCGTGCAGAGGCAGACCTAAGATCCGCCACGCTGCTTCGTTACTACTAACATATCCGCCGGTTCTAAAGGTCTGCACCTCATCTCTTGGGTCAATGTTAACATTCCCTTGCTGGCGGATGTTAAAAATAGCCTGGTCTCTACCCTTATTAATATATTTACAAATATATTTTATCGCCTGTACCATATTACAGAACTCTACATTTAAATGAGAATTAAATTTTTTTGATAAGAGTGGAGAATATGGGACCACCCAGCTATTGTCCACCAATATTTCCTGTGTTCCTCTACGGGTTTTTATAATCGTCGTGCGTCCACCATTCTCTGGTGCTCTGCGCCTGTACAAAGGATAACCTTTGTCATTGGTTTGAGTATCTTTTAAAAGCTTCCTCGGATATTTTTTGGTACATTTTCCTTCCTTCATGCATGGCGATGAAGAATTGAATGTACCACATGGCCCGTGAATCATATTCTTTGTCACTGTATCATAGAGCTTTTGATCGGTTTCTGGGTTTGGTATCTCAGCACATATGATTTCGTCAATTTGGTTCGGATGCAATTTTTCCTTTAACCACAGCAGTAAGTGCACATGAGGCAAACCTCGCTTTTGCCACTCGATCGAGTACATGAAGCATTGCATATCACCAAATATGTTACCTTTTGTAAGTAGAGCTACCAACTTCTGTACTTTTATTCTAAATACTCGAGCTGTTAAGTCATGTCTGTCCGTTGATTTTTGACCAGCCATAAGCTCGTTGGTGATTTCTGGCCAAGCGGGGTTGCAAGTCATTGTAATAAATAAATCAGGCCTCCCATAATTACGTACGTATGTGAACGCATCTTGTGTGTATTCGTGTAGGTATCTCGGGCTATTTACAAATGATGACGGGAGAATCACCATCTGACCTAAGTTATTTGGATCCAAATCGGCATCATTTCTTATTGCATCTTGCAAGTGAATATAATTTTCTGCGCGCAGTTTTTTTTGATTTAAAGAAATGAACCTTAAGCGCTCAATTTCCATCTTTACATACATGTCGACCAGAAACTGATGAAGTAGGAGCCTACACTTAAGCATCAAATTAAAATCGCTGCGACGGTTATCAAGTGAAAGGCATAAAAATCTTTGCAGGACACCTTTTTGCTTGGCATTGCTTGTTTGGTAATTGGATTTATCTGAGGAATATCAATGCTGTACCCCTCTTGTCCTTTCCAAAAAATTATTGGGTACTCGAGAGCGTCATAGAATCTATGTGTATCGGGAACTCTAGTGAGCATGCCATCGCGCGGCTGCACAACGATGTCCCGAGACATAGTTTGTTCGCTACTAACTATTACAGCAGCTATTTCATTTGTAGTAGGGGCATTGAATCGTCTCTCATGTTGACCACGTGGTACACGGTCTGGGTGAATCACTACTTTGAAATGATCGTCATTGATCATTCTGTCTCTAGCCGTTTTAAATTCATGCACCAAAATGTTGTGGTCGTGAAGTACTCGTTGTAATTTTTTAACTATGTTTCTATCTACGCTTTGCACGCACTCAGTACGCCTGTTGATTTGTTCTTCTTCGTCACCTATGAAATAAACTTGTAAAAATTGTGGTTGCGAAATGGACGTAGGAATTAAAGAACCGATACGGTGGTATACTTGTCCTTGTATTGTAAAGGTCGGGCAAAACCCTGGCATTGAGACAATTTGATCTGCTCCAAAAGATGTCATATGAAAGCATATGTTGTATTTTCTTATATTATTTAGAAAAAGGCGAGATTCATCAGTTTCATTAGAGAAAAGCTCTTTTAAAGGTTGAACTGGCTCGTCTATATAAGGAAGAGCTACTTTCCCGCCCAAACAACACATACCTGCTGCTTCCTCTTTCCACTTAAGAGCTCCGTAATATTTGCAATCTATGGTCATTGCTTCTATTTTTATAAGCTTGTGAGTTTCATAATCAAGATTCTCGTCATACTCAAATGCAGCTTTATTAAACAATATCCATGTATTTCTTGTAAATGTTTGATGTCGCTGTGCTGCCCTTTCAGCAACAGTGCGTCTGCGAGATTCGGCCATTGCATAAGTTTCAGTGGCTCTTTGGGACGCCATGTAAGTCGCTTGCTGCTGACGTCGAGCTTGGGACTGTTCTGGAGTTTCAGCAGCCCGTTGAGACGCCAGATACTCCGCATGCTGTTCACGTCAGGCTTGGGACTGTTCTTGAGTTTCAGCAGCCCGTTGAGACGCCAGATACTCCGCATGCTGTTCACGTCGGGCTTGGGACTGTTCTTGAGTTTCAGCAGCCCGTTGAGATGCCAAAAACTCCTCATTCCGTTTACGTCGGGCTTGGGATTGTTCTGGAGTCTCTGCAGCTCTATGTGCCGCACAACGCACCGCCTGCTCAAGCCTTCGTTGCTCGGCTTGTTGAGACGTCTCATCACGTCTAATTATTTTCATAGCTCGGCCTTTATTAGAGCTTTGCGAAATGTTAGACTTACGCTTTCGCGGCATTTTTATAAGTTCTAATTACAAAATAGGTACTTAGTAAAGTTCAAACAAAATACTAAAACAATCTAATTAGTTATATTACGATCGCTGTACAGACGATATCAGTTGTATAAGACTGGTCTATGAGGAGCAGCTGTGGCGCGGTTACCCATAGCAACCATTCCCAGTGCTCTGTGGGAGCTGAGAGCAGCCTGCTGGTGCTGTGGGTGACATGCTGCGCTGCACACACACAGGGCTGTGCTGCACACAGGAGGGGAGGACGCCATTTGTGTAGCGCTGCTGCCGGTGCTGTCAGGCTGCAGTGTGTGCATCCTCCATGGAGCCGCGCTCAGGTTACTGCCCCTCCCCGTGTGTGAGTCACTTCCCCTCCGCCCAGGTGAGGCGCTCGGAACTTTCCCGGCTGCAGCAGCTGGCGCAGGTGAGCGCATGTTTTATTATACGGTGTTATGTGGAGGGACAATGGCGGCGGGGACCCCCTGTGTGAGGACAATGACGGCCCGGTGCCCCCGGGCAACCTGCAGGAGGAAGCCTCACACTCCCCCCGGGCTGTGGGCGCGGGCAGGCCGTGTTGGGACGTGTAGTTCCCTAGTAACCTGTTCCTAACATATGGGCTGTTTTCTGTGGGGTTTTTTTTTTTTTTTTTTCTTAAGTCTGAGAAAATGTCATAAATTATCCTTCTCCCTTCAGCTGTTTCCAGAGTGTAATGTATCAGGGTGAGCTCATGACTGACATCTGCCAAAGTTTCTAGGAAATATCAGTCCCTGGGGGTCGTGTGTGAACCCCCTGTGCCACACTTGTACCTGGCCGCTGTATATGATCACCCCTGTATTCTGCCTGTGAACAGGCGGCAACTGTGACCTCACTATACAATGATCCACTATGGGAAAATTATTGCATTATCAATCTCTTCTGACTGCTGTAAATCAGCCATTTAAATATCACCTGTGTATGTGTGTATATAAGAGAGCTCTCAGAGGCCAGATTTTTTTCCGACTTAATTGACATGTATCGTTATATTACGACCAAAATTACATAAAATCATTACAAATTGTAGCCTATATGTTATTCCGATGTATAATCTATATTACTGTAAAGTTTCATGCAAATCCGTCCAGTAGTTTTTTCGTGAAAGAGTAACAAACATACATACTCACAAACTTTCGCATTTATAATATTAGTAGGACAGTGTAAGTGTACAGGTAACACACTGACTTACCAGTGATGGCTGTAGTTGAAGCGATTCATTTTCGCTCTTCTTCTTCATCCAGCACAGACCGCCATCACTTCTTCAAGCCAGGATTAGTCTCTGCAGAAAATAACACAGTCATCTATAACTGATCGCTTCTACAGCCCATTCCCCACTTTTTCCCCAACTTCTACACTTCACCACATGAAGAATAAAAGCGACATAGTGCCACCCTGCACAGTAACAGGAACCCCCCCATTGAAAACAGTATCCTCAAAAATGAAATACACCACAGCAGTAATAATATCCCCTAATTAGCCCCTACAATTATAATGTCCTCCATCCCGGCCCCTTCCTGTAATAATGTCCTCCATCCTGGCCCCTTCCTGTAATAATGTACTCCATCATGGCACCTTCCCGTAATAATGTCCTCCATCCTGGCCCTTCCTGTAATAATGTACTCCATCCTGGCACCTTCCTGTAAGAATGTCCTCCATCCTGGGCCTCTACCTGTAATAATGTCACCCATCCTGGACCCCTTCCTGTAATGTCCCTCATCCTGGGCATGTTTCTTTAATAATGACCCTCATTCTGTCCCTTTTATGTAATAATTTCCCCCCAGGTACTCCATTCTGGGACCCCATATATCTTCCATATGTCCCCCATCCCGGACCTCACATGTCTCCATCCTCCTGGATCCCACATCATGTCTTCATCCTCGGGCCCCACATCATGTCTCCATTCTCTTGGCCTCACATTATATCTTCATCCTCCTGGCCCCACATCATATCTCCATCCTCCTGGCCTTACATCTATCATGCGTCCATTCTCCGTGCCTCATATCCTTCATGTCTCCATCCTCCTGGCCTCATATCCATCATGTCTCCATTCTTCTTGCCTCATATCCATCATGTCTCCATCATCCTGGCCTCACATCCATCATGTCTCCATCCTTCGGGCCCCACATCCATCATGTCTCCCTCCTCCTGGCCCCACATCGTGTCTCCCTGTCCCCCATATTGAGGCTTTTCACACAAAAAAAAGTGTTTCTTCTTACCTGGCCACGGTCTAGCAACGTCCTCGTCCTTCTTCACATGCGGCACGCGGACGGGCCAGCGCATGGCAGTGATGTCATGTGCTGGCGATGGGCGCGCGGATGTCAGCTGCCGGCCTTTGAATGGCTGGCGGCTGTTTACTATTGTGGTGCATAAAGCCGGAGGCTTTCTGAACCACAATGTAATTCAACTGAATGTGGGTCCTTGGACGCACATTCAGTTGAAAACTGTGGGCTAGGGAACCAGGTCGGGGTGCCGCTTCTTGCCAGTTCGGGGAACTGCCTCCTATTTTAACAAGCGGTTCCACCGAACCGGGAAGAACCCCCTGAATCCCACCACTGTGGGTATATGATGAATATAAAAAACAGATGCAACTTAGGCCACTTTCATGCTTTGCTTGACATGGTCACACTCCTAACCACCTGCAACAAGAAGTGCCCAGGGCTATTATTATGACTTTAGTCTGGTCAGTATAGTCAGCAGGAACCATGATGATGCCATAATTATGTCCTGTTCCAATCAATATCAGCTGATCATGCAATAAATTGGTTTTCTTTATAATGGTCTGACTGTTATACATCTTTCCCAGGTATCCCGAGCTCTGCTTCCTTCACCTTGGTCCGCTGCCCTGTCGTGCTCCAAGTTGGGTTTTGTTGGTTGCTCAGCGTGCCCCCTTGAAGACGTCTCCATGATCCTATTTAAGGCCCATTAGGACACACACCTGTGTCTTAGGATTGAGATACAAGACTTTAGTTTGGTGTACTCCACTTTCTGTGCACACCATGCTTTTAGTTGTTTCATTACCTGCTAGCTTCGACTTTATACTTCCTTCTGTGCCATGTCCTCATTTCCCATGTGCCATCCTGTCAGCTGCACCAACGCTCGGTGTCCATGTACCAACCCGGTCCTAGGGCTAAATGCATCCACTGTCCACTTCACAAGGTGAGCCTCAAACTGAATGCCTGGCAAGGTTGGCCTTATGTCAGTTAGTCTTTTGTAGATTAAATTCTGTTGCATCCCCATATTGGTGCAGCGTTATACAGTATACAAATAACTATAGAATACAGTGCCAAATTATCAGTAGCATAAATAACAATTCCATGTACTAGCCACAAAACATGTCAATATCCTTACCTTAATAAAATACCTCTATATTATTGTTGCTACCTTACATTGCCCAAAAAATAGAAAACACTTGGGCCAACATATTAGAGAACTCACGGGTCAGTGGTGACAACAAGGACCAGTTCACCACTCATGACCGTGAGTAAAAAATGCCTACTCAAAAAACAGAATGAAAAACAGCGAAGATGAGTAGTAATGGCATAAAACAATAACATTTTATTAATCGATTAAAAGTATACAATCATGATACAAAAGATATATAAATACATATAAATGTAAAGACAACGCGTTTCGCGTTTGGCTTTATGTGCCTCTTGATAAAGCCAAACGCGAAACGCGCGTCGAGGCCCCTAGTGGATGTCCATTGACTGCCTCTCTGTGCCCTCCACACTTGTGAGAGTTATCAATCAGCTCGGTGAGTGCCCTGATTTATTTACTATTATGGTCTCCCACTTGGGAATTACAATTAAGGGTTATCTCATCCTGTTTTTCTGATTGAGATCCTATACTCTCTTCCTGGTTCCACCCTCCCCGTGTACTCTTGTCTGTTCTTTCCCCTCTACTCTTTCCCTCCCCTCTACTCTATTTTCCTGTGGATTTCATCTGTACACATTGTACCCTGGAACATATATGTATGAGGGGTTTCTGAAGATGTTACGGGGGTTTTTCTTCTTTTGATCCAATATTCACCCATTGTCTTTACATTTATATGTATTTATATATCTTTTGTATCATGATTGTATACTTTTAATCGATTAATAAAATTTTGTTGTTTTATGCCATTACTACTCATCTTCGCTGTTTTTCATTGCCCAAAAAATGTAGAATAAATTGAAGTAACAGTGCTATACAATATATTAAGTAAATAACACCCTACTTTACTGAAATAATACCAAAAGTGACCCAATAACATCTCCAGCCATAAAGTAATCTAATAATGGTATAGGGTCTAAGAAACAATATCTACTATAACAATTAAGATTTGGGATTCTTACTAGTCTTAGGTGCCAGGACATTTAATGACAATGATTTTAGCAGTGGCATCACAAGTCCACTGCGCAACCACACAAGTTACATAAGTCTTGAGCTGGTCATGCTGCCCCGATCACTATGATCCTCATGCTGTGTCATTCTTTCCATTACATCTGATGGAATATGCGAGGAAGACATGAGCCCAGAAGTGAACACTTCCTTTAGAAATGGAACATCTTGGATGCTGCTCAATTTTTCCATAACTTTGAGACTCTGTTGTGACACTGAGTCACTACTCACGGACAAGTCGTGAGACAGGGTAGTCAGGAGGCCCGAGATCAGATACCAGCAAGGTTCGTAGAACAGAGGGGAAATACAAAGGAGTGGTCAAGTAACAGTCTGGGGTTAAATGCCAAGAGAGAACATCAAGATAAGGGGATAAAAGAAATGGATAGTCAGTGGCTAAGTCTGGGGTCAGATACCTGAGGTCAGAGAGTGTCAAGAGCAAAAGGGATAACACACTCAAATAGTCAAGACAAATCCAAGGTCTGGCACCAAGATCAGGAAATCAGACACAATGCAAAGCACACACATCACTGAGCAAACCTACAGCTGACAATGTTTTGCTCATAGCTAGCCAGCTAAATAGCTGGCATATTAACACGAATGGTAAATACCTGTAGGAAAGCCAGCAGGCTAGGCCAGATTGAGCAGCCGGGCTGTCAATCAAAATGCTGACAGCCCATCATGCCCCAGCCTCGAATTGCATGACTGGGCTGTCACTTACAATACTGACAGTCCCGATACTCACACTCCAAATTCTCTAGGGCGGCTGAGTTGTCACTCACAGCGTCCCTAGGCAGCTGTGAGAGATGAAAACGTGACAGTTGTGCAGAGAAACTTCCACGTGTGTTACAAGCATTGGACCAGTAGCATAGCTTGGTACAGGTGAGGTTGCTCTAGAGGCAAAATTCTTAGGGGTGCAAAATTTCAAAAGAAGATGAAAGTAAGGTGCAGTGGTGTCGCCTGTTTTGAAGGTCTGGAGTTTTGCACATGCAATAGATAAGTGCCAGTTTGAACAATTGGATCCTGTGGTAGAGCAGGAATACATAGGCTCCCCAGCTCCATCCTGTAGGACGCATATAGCCATCAAGACATCAGCATCAAGCATTAGCTTGATACAATATCCCAGTATTCTGAGGGCTTTATAATATTATGTTGGCGTTATCCGACATATCTATTATGTGAACTGTTTGCAGCCGTGTTAAAGGGGTGGTCTGAAATAATTCCTCAAAAAGGAAGTAGGGAAAAAAAAGAAAAGCAGTTAGATAGTGTAGTTAGGGAAGGACATGAATTTTTGCAAGTATATTAGAAAATAATTTAGATCATGGCATTAAATAGAAAGGGATATAGGATAAAAATTCATTTGGACCTCGGACCACCCTTGTAACATGGCAGTGTGAAATTCTGTGGAAAAATTGCTAGACATCGACAAACTGGAGCAAGTTCAGAAAAGAGTGACCAGAATGGTGACCGGTCTGCAAACCATGTCCTATGAGGAACGGTTACAGGATTTGGGAATGTTTAGCTTGCAAAAAAGAAGACTGAGAGGAGACTTAATAGCTGTCTACAAATATCTCAAGGGCTGTCACATTGAAGAAGGATCATCTTTATTCTCATTTGCACAAGGAAAGACTAGAAGCAATGGGATGAAACTGAATGGGAGGAGACACAGATTAGATATTAGAAAAATCTTTTTGAAAGTTAGGGTGATCAATGAGTGGAACAGGCTGCCACGAGAGGTGGTGAGTTCTCCTTCAATGGAAGTCTTCAAACAGAGGCTGGACAGACATCTGTCTGAGATGATTTAGTGAATCCTGCTTTGAGCAGGGGGTTGGACACTATGACCCAGGAGGTTCCTTCCAACTCTACCATTCTATGATTCTATGCTAAAAGATAGGAAGGGGAGAGAACCTTATTTGTTTTTTTGCCTTGAGCTCAATATTTTTTTTTAATAAAAGCAGCACAGGGTATATCAATTGAAACCTAGATGAGGAAGTGTACTTATGTATACATTCAGTTTATACATGACCATGCACATAGCCATATCAACCTGAATAAAAGCGTTTATATGTCTATAAAAGAACAGTTTAAGTCCCTTCTGTTGTAATGCTCTTGCTATCCTGAGCATGTTAAAGTAATCTGAGAAGCATCTATCGGTTTATCAATATTTGACTACTTAGTTGAATTGGTTTAGCACGATGATGGCATTTGTCTTATGACTTGGAAGGGTCTCTAATTACAGACTTGTATGTAAACTGTTAAGTGTGAATGAAGCTGACTGGTTAATCATTTGTGTCCCCAGTTGACATAGTGATATAGTACTGTATTGTTTGCTCCCCTCGCCTTACAAGCCTCAGCTTCAGTTTGCCTTGCAAATAATCTCCGGTGTTTAGTCACTGCTTGCGGCTCTTGAATCACATGTAATCCGCTGTCTAAGTTCTCCCTTTGTTCATCCCTTTTCCATTAGACAAAAATTGTTGAAATTCAATGATTTCAACCAAAACAACAGTTCGTTGGATGAAAACTTAAGAACGAACGATCATTTGAGCTGACCGATCACAGAAAGCCATCTCGTGAAATTAAGTCGTTCACCTTTGATTTGGATGTTGGATGACAGGTCATTTGTTCACTGACCGATTGTTCGTACTTAAACAATCTTTCATTGAAAGAATATTCCCAGAAAGATCTTTCGTTTGTCACTAAACATGTATGGCTCAGTATAACGACTATTACAGCCAATATAGGCTAAAATGTGCATGGCTGTCTGTAATGCTAATGACGCGCCCCCCTGGGCCGGGGGGTACTCGGTAGCCGGGCCGGTCCTTTTCTATTGGGGTTGTCACGGTGGCAGTGACCTGGTCCGTGGCCCAGGGCGGTCAATAAAATAATTGGGGCAATAAATATTTGGGCATAATGTTCGTGACGCCACCCGTGGTATGCAGCTATATGGGGCCGCTGCTGCGGTGCAGATCCACTGGGGCTGATGATGACGCATCAGAGATAGTGCAGCTCTCCACGGGCAGAGCTAAGCTCCAGGGCAGTATATAGGACTTGATGAGGAAGATGTTGTTGGCAGAGACAGTGTATTGCTGATCCGGTGACGCAGTAATAAATCAAGGACACAGTGGGGTGCAGTCTTCAGGCTTTACTCACAGTTCTTAGGCAGTTCCAGGTTATCACTGCAACCGGTTATAACTGCCCACGTCATCCTGTGTTCTCCAAGAAAGGGATCCAGCCAACTCCCAGGCAGTTCAGGTACACTTACTCGGGATCCCCTTCTTATGTGCCTCTCTGGCCGTCTCCCTGCGGTGGCTCTCGCTCTCCTGCCCTGCGCCTCACAGTCAGTGTCCCAAGCCAGTGTCCTCAGGCTTTGTCGGGCAACTTACTCTCAGTCCCCAGGACCCTATGTGGCCACATTTTCGGCGATGTAATTGTGGATTTTGGCTGCAACACCTTGAAAATGCTGCGGCCTCCGGTTGGCTAGCTGAGCCTTTTGTTCTCCACTAGTCTGGGGCCGGTCCCCTTCTGCGGCCTGGTCCCTCCACTTGACGGTGGTCAGGTGGATGCGGGTCCCATGGAGAGCGTGCGCGCTCCCGTGCCCCTGAGACCCCCTCTGTCTCTTCTTCCTTCTTCTGGGCCCCTTACTCTGGGCCCCCTCTTGTCTGGACCTGTAACAAGCAGGACCTCCCTCCTGGGCTTACAGCCCTGACTGAACCAGTTCTAGAAGGTTCCCCTTCTTCTTATATCCTCTACTAGGGTGCTCCTCTCTACTGCTTCCTCCACCCACACCCACTACATGGTTCCATCTCCTTTGGTTCCCCCCCCTCCAGCCAGGGACAGGGCTCAGCCGTGTCCAAATGCATCTTGCCCCGTCTGATGGTCTGGAGTGGTGTAGTGCTGGTTGCAGGTAGTGTTCCTTCCTTACCTGGGAGTCGGGTACCACACCTCTGGGTGAGGTGCAGTACCTCTGTGGCAACTGGACCTGCAGGGGCGCCACACTAAGGGGTGTGGACCCACTGCACCATGGGCCGGGCTTACCCTGGAGGGGCGTTACAAAGCGACTACCTGGTTTTCGCTAGAGCCTCTGGTGGTGAGGATAGGCTTGACCGCAGGTAGTCACTAGGTGTCACTCCAGGGCAGTCCCTGGACCAGCAGCAGCTGACCCTCACGGGTTCACTATACAAAGTCAGGGTCACTATACAAGTCGGGCCGATAACAAAGGAGAAGAAACAGAGGTACACCTTGGAAGGAAGCTAGAGACAAATACAACTAGAACCTAAGCTCAGGCAAAGGTGAGGAGGAAGGAACTACTTAATATATCTTTTGCCTGGCCAGGGATTGGCTGGGGAAGATAAACCCTGCAGGACACAGCAGGATTAAATTCCTGCAGGATCTGGCCACGCCTCACTACAGCCAGGTGGAGACAGCAGGGATATGCAGCAGAGTTTGGAAGTGCTGCATGAGGACTCAGCGCATCGGCCTGACACTTGGAGGAGTAGAGCCGTGTGGCGCCCCTGCGGGTCCAGTAGCCACAGAGGTACTGCATCTCACCCAGAGATGTGGTACCCCACTCTCAGGTAAGAACGGACTACTACCCGGGACCCACACACCCACATTCAATACACTCCACTTCAGGAGGGAAGGGCGAGATTGCTCCTAAGGGAGAGCACAGTCCCTGGTCCCTAGCTGGAGGGTGGAACTAGGTAGAGGAGGTGGGTGGAGGAAGTAGCTCAGGGGAGCACAGACAGAAAGGGTATAAGAAGAAGGGGAACCATCTAGAAGCAGTGAGTTGAGAGACAGTTGGGAGTGGGAGCTCAGAAGGAGCTCCGCTCAGGAGAACAAGGAAGGAGAGAGAGGAGTTGGGCCTAGTGAGAGAGGCCCAGGAGGAGAGTGAGGATAGAAGACAGGAGCAGTGGGAAAGGCTCCAGAGACAGAAGGGATCCCAGGGGCACGGCGAGTGCAGGATGCCACCCGTGCGCCCGAATTCACGCTGACGTGGAGGGATCAGGCCGCAGAAGGGGACCGGCCCCAAACTAGTGGAGAACAACCAGGCTCAGCTAGCCAACCGGAGGCTGCAGAATTTTCAAGGTGTTGCAGCCAGAACCCACAATTATATCGCTGAAAAGGTGGCCACATAGGGTCCAGGGGAGAGCAAGTCACCCGACAATGCCCGAGGCCACTGGCTTGGGACACTGATTGTGAGGCTCAAGGCAGGAGGGTAAGAACCAGCGCAGTGAGACGACCTGGAAAGGTACATAGAACGGGGTCCCGTCCAAGTGCTCTTGAGATACCTGAGAGTTGCTGGATCACTACCCTGGAGGACACAGGACGACGTGGGCAGTTGCACACTGGTGACTGTAATCTGAGGAACTTAACAACTGTGAGTAAAACCTGAAGATTGCACCCCACTGTGTCCTTGAATAATTGCTGCGCCATCACCTGCATTACACCTCACCAACAACATCTACCTCATAAAATCACCATCTACTGCCCTGGAGCTAAGCTCTGCCTGTGGAGAGCTGAACCAACTCTGCTGTGTCACCATCAGCTCCAGAGGATCTGCACCGCAGCGGCGGCCCCATATAGCCGAATACCACAGGTGGCGTCACGAACATTATCTCTAAAAACTTTATTCCCCTTTTACTTTTCCATTATTTGACCGCCCGGGCCACGGACCGGGTCACTGCCATCGTGACATCCCGAGTATCGACCGGCCCGGCTACCGAGTACTCCACGGCCCCAGGGGGCGCGTCAACTGCAGTGAGTAGGGCGGTGCTGAGAAGGCGTAAGAGTCGCCGGCGTGACATTGTGTTGGCATTATGATCGTTCATTAAACGAAAGTTCCACTAGCAACATATTTTACGACATCTTTCAAATGTCCATTTTCATAAACATATTCTACCCATAATTTTCACGATTAATTATGTACCCACATGTCTGTGTTCTTAGTGAACCATCTGTGTGCAAAAAAATCACGAAGACATGTCTGTTTTTTTTATCAGCACCACAGATGAAAAGTAGCACTACAAGTGTATAGGTTCAAGAAAATCACGGACAGCGTACAGATGACATCAGTCTGTCATCAGTGTGCTGACCATAATTAACATCGTAAAGTACAGGAGAAGCTTTGTAATTTATTTATCCATAGATGAAAATCACTGATGAAGCTGTAGAGAGGTGGAATAGAGAGACTAAGTAACTGTAAGCAAACACCAACCTCTGCTAGAACAAAGTGAAAGTGAAAGTAAAACAAAGAATTGTGCTAGCAGGAACCAAAGGGTGCTAACAGATTTGCAGGGGGAGAGACTTTGTGTGCTGGACCTGATCCAGAGGGTTTCCTGGGTATAAAAGCCCTGTGAGCCAGATTGTAGTTGGCTTTTGGCGCCAAGAGAGCGCAAGGTGCGGATATGCACCGGAGAAGACGCTGCAGCCAGAGATTTGGCACCAGGCTGCAGAGTGGAGCAGACGTGCTCCAGAGGGAAAGCAGAGCCCAGCGCAACAGGCCTCAGCCAGAGGCCTGCGCTGCACCAGAGTTGGACATCGCCTGAGAGGCTCCGGACTCCTCACAGAAGTGCCCCGAGCCCTGCGCATATTGGTCAGAGTCAGGACCTGCGCCCCACACTGAGTAAGTTCCCTGGATCCGACGCCGCCTGTCAAGAGACGAGGTCTAGAACCCCTTACCCCAAGCGTGAGAGACTACTGTTGACGGTCAAGCCAAGAAGAGCTGAGAGAGGACTGTGACAGGAGAGACGCACCAACAACCGTGGAGGAATCGTGCCAGTGAGCAGGGCCATCACTTCCAATTCTCACGGTACCGTGGACAGTTGGGATTAGGATTTCAGGTTTGGTGGGGGCCGTTTGGTGCGTGAGAGGCTAAACAGGATCTGATAGACTTTTTCCGGAAGACACTTACGACCTAGCAAGAACAACCAGTGAGCCCCTGCTAGGGCCATATAAAGAGAAAGAGAACTCAAGTAGTGTCTCCCACGACAGGGTGCATCACATTTTTGCAAAGAACTTTACCTCTATTCACTGAAACTATTTCTTATTGTTATTCCAAGTTGTTGTTTATTATCCCTGTTACTAACCCCCTTGCATAATACTTGTTATACATTGTGACAGTGTCACTGGTTTTATATGTGAGGGGAGGTATGTGTCACTCAGGATGCTCTCCTGTGTGAACTAAGACCTACTTCATTTTTCTGCCAGCGTGTTATATGCTGGTAGATTTACTCTGTTAAAGGGTGTGCGGTTTTATGGGAATGGCAAAGAGGGCGGGACGCCATTTCCCCTACCTCCCCTCAGGGTGTGGCTGAGCAATGTGTAAAAGCTCAGTCCTTTTTTTTTTCCTCTGGAGTGTGGTCTGGAGAGGGAAGTCTCCAGACAGTATTGTGGAAGCTGCAGAGCTTGTTACCTGTGCAGTTTATGCTATTGAGAGCGGGCGGAACCCGCTCACCTATGGACTGAGCTATTCTTTGTTTTGTTTTCCCGTTTAACCCAGAGGGGTCTTGTTTATTTTTCCTGCGGAACCCTGCATGAGTTTATGCCAGATAATAAACCAGCAGAAAGGTAACCTGAGAACTTGTGTCTTGAGTCTGCCTCCGGGACAGCCGAGCGAGTCGCCTTGCCACAGTTGGTGTGAGAGTGCGTGCAGGATTCCAGGAACACGTGTACCTGCCACAAAGACTGGTGGATGTCCGGGTGAAGGCTGCCAGCCAGCCAGAGAAGTCCAGCAGCATGGAGGAGCTCATTAAGCATCTGGTCCAGAGCCAACAGAGCATGCAGCAGCAGTACCTACAGAGCCAGCAGAGTATGCAGCAGGCCCAGCAGAGCATGCAGCAGCAGCACCAGTAGACTACCAAACTGTTGCTTCAGCAAATCCAGTTGCAGCAAAAGTAGCAGCAGCAGCACCAGCAGGAGGCGCAATAGCAGATACAGCTTTTGGCGGACGCCATCCAGAGCAGGGCGGCCGCCCCACCCCCAGGGCCGACTGATGATTCTCACGTCAGGAAGGCGGTAAGGCGTGCCATGCAGAAGATGACCCCTGGGGATGATGTAGAAGCATTTCTGATTGTTTTTGAGAGGGTGGCTGATCGGGAGAGACTTCCATCAGCACAGTGGGCAGAGGTTCTGGCGCCATATTTATCGGGTTAACCCTAGAAGGCGTATTTTGACTTGGCGCTGCAAGATGCTAAGGAGTATCCCAAACTAAAGACAGAGATCTTAGCACGTCTGGGAGTAAATATGGCGGTGAGAGCCCAACGAGTTCATCACTGGGCGTATGCTAGCGACAAACCCCCTCGCTCGCAGATGTTTGACCTCCTGCATCTTGTTCAGAAGTGGCTACAACCGGAGTCCTCCACTCCGGCCCAGATGGTTGAGCGGGTGGTGATTGACAGAATCATGCATTCCCTTCCCAAGCCAGTACACACCTGGGTTGCCCAGGGTGATCCCCAGAACGCAGATGACTTTATCGGCCTGGTAGAGAGGTACCAGGTAGTTGAGAGATCTCTTGGGAAACCGGATGCAGTCACTTCTCCCTACTGGGATACCCAAAAGGGGGTGGGTTCAGCACGGAAGGGATCTAGAGCCACCACTGGGGGACGTCCCACTCCCACTAAAGGTGCCGTTAGAATGGTTGGTAAAGATATAGTTTGTTGGCGGTGTCACCACCCTGGACATGTAGCAGCCAGGTGTCAAATATCCCCTGAGCCCATAGACTGCAGCCTAGGCAGACGGGTCTCCTATTATGCCTATCCAGCCTGTAGCGTGGACTGTTGACTCGGCGAGGGGCCGCAAGCGTGTTCAGTGTCCATTAGTGGAGTAAAAGTGCTTGGGCTGTTGGACTCCGGGAGTCTGGTGACCTTGATCAGAGCAACCCTTCCCCACCAGTTGATTCCTTCCAAAACCCTGGGCGTTCGGTGCATCCATGGTGACGCCAAGGACTATCCCGTGGCCACAGTGACAGTGGGGACAGACTGTGGTGCCCAGTCCCATGAAGTTGGGGTAGTGAAGGACCTGATACACCCCGTCATATTGGGCCATGATTTTTCCTTATTCTGGGACTTGTGGGGGAAGGGAACTGGACTAAGTAGCATGGGGAAAAGCCAGGTCCTTGAAGAAGAACCCCCGACGAAGTCTCAGATGGAGGAGTTCCCACTGTGCGCCCTTGTCAGTGACGAGGGTGAGACGGTGACCGAGGAGGCCGACCTCCCTGCGTTAGATATGTCCAGAGAGAACTTTGGGACTGCTCAAGTTTGAGACCTGACCTTAAAAGGGGCGTTCGACCAGGTTACTGTATGTAATGGAGTTGCCCAAGAGCCGGGGGCCGACACCAGATTCCCCCACTTTGCAGTGCAGGGGGAGTTGCTATATCGGGTGGCCAAACTGTGGGGCGGTGAGATAGTGGAACAGCTGTTAGTGCCGGGGCCATACAGACGGCAGGTGCTAGATATGGCCCATTCACATGTTCTGGGGGGACACCTAGGGGTCGAGAAAACTCAGGAGAGGATACTGAGAAGGTTTTAGTGTTATCGAGAAGTTCAAAACTATTGTAGGTCCTGCCCCACCTGCCAAATAACCGCTCCCTCCTCCCACTTCCGTAGCCCCTTAGTCCCACTACCTGTGATAGAGGTTCCCTTTGAGAGGATGGCCATGGACCTCGTGGGCCCCTTAGTTAAATCAGCTCGGGGCCACCAATATATCCTGGTCATCATGGACTATGCGACCCGATACGCTGAAGCGGTTCCCCTAAGGAACTCGTCCAGTAAAAGTATAGCCCGAGAGCTGGTCCATATTTTTGCTCAGACAGGTCTGCCAAAAGAGATTCTGACAGACCAAGGAACCCCCTTCATGAGGAAGGTGATGAAGGAGCTTTGCAGAGTCCTTCAGATAACTCAGCTTCGGACCTCGGTTTATCATCCACAGACGGACGGCCTAGTGGAACGCTTCAACAAGACCTTAAAGGCGATGCTCAAGAAGGTCGTGGAAAAGGATGGACGAGACTCGGACTACCTGCTTCCATTTCTGCTTTTCTCGGTCAGAGAAGTTCCTCAAGCCTCCACTGGCTTCTCTCCATTTGAGCTCCTACAGTGGTGGCCAAAAGTATTGGCACCCCTGCAATTCTGTCAGATAATACTCAGTTTCTTCCTGAAAATGATTGCAATCACAAATTCTTTGGCATTATTCTCTTCATTTAATTTGCTTGCAAGGAAAAAACACAAAAGAGAATGAAGCAAAAATCAAATCATTGATCATTTCACACAAAACTCCAAAAAAGGGCCGGACAAAAGTATTGGCACCCTCAGCCTAATACTTGGTTGCACAACCTTTAGCCAAAATAACTGCGAACAACCGCTTCCGGTAACCATCAATGAGTTTCTTACAATGCTCTGCTGGAATTGTAGACCATTCTTCTTTGGCAAACTGCTCCAGGTCCGTGATATTTGAAGGGTGCCTTCTCCAAACTGCCATTTTGAGATCTCTCCACAGGTGTTCTATGGGATTCAGGTCTGGACTCGTTGCTGGCCACCTTAGAAGTCTCCAGTGCTTTCTCTAAAACCATTTTATAGTGCTTTTGGAAGTGTGTTTTGGGTCATTGTCCTGCTGGAAGACCCATGACCTCTGAGGGAGACCCAGCTTTCTCACACTGGGCCCTACATTATGCTGCAAAATTTGTTGGTAGTCTTCAGACTTCATAATGCCATGCACACGGTCAAGCAGTCCAGTGCCAGAGGCAGCAAAGCAACCCCAAAACATCAGGGAACCTCTGCCATGTTTGACTGTAGGGACCGTGTTCTTTTCTTTGAATGCCTCTTTTTTTTTCCTGTACACTCTAGGTTGATGCTTTTTCCCAAAAAGCTCTACAGTCATGGCCAAAAGTTTTGAGAATGACACCAAAATTATATTTTCACATGATCTGCTGACCTCTGGTTTTTATTAGTGTTTGTCTGATGTTTATATCACATACAGAAATATAATTGCAATCATATTATGAGTACCAATAGGTTATATTGACAGTTAGAATGAGTTAATGCAGCAAGTCAATATTTGCAGTGTTGCCCCTTCTTCTTCAAGACCTCTGTAATTCTCCCTGGCATGCTCTCAATCAACTTTTGGACCAAATCCTGACTGATAGCAGTCCATTCTTGCATAATCAATGCTTGCATTTTGCCAGAATTTGTTGGTCTTTGTTTGTCCACCCATCTCTTGATGATTGACCACAAGTTCTCAATGGGATTAAGATCTGGGGAGTTTCCAGGCCATGGACCCAAAATCTCTATGTTTTGTTCCATGAGCCATTTAGTTATCACCTTTGCTTTATGGCAAGGTGCTCCATCATACTGGAAAAGGCATTGCTGGGCGCCAAACTGCTCTTGGACGGTTGGGAGAAGTTGCTCTTGGAGGACATTCTGGTACCATTCTTTATTCATGGCTGTGTTTTTAGGCAAGACTGTGAGTGAGCCGATTCCCTTGGCTGAGAAGCAACCCCACACATGAATGGTTTCAGGATGCTTTACAGTTGGCATGAGACAAGACTGGTGGTAGCGCTCACCTCTTCTTCTCCGAATAAGCTGTTTTCCAGATGTCCCAAACAATCGAAAAGGGGATTCATCAGAGAAAATTACTTTGCCCCAGTCCTCAGCAGTCCACTCCCTGTACCTTTTGCAGAATATCAGTCGGTCCCTGATGTTTTTTCTGGAGAGAAGTGGCTTCTTTGCTGCCCTCCTTGAAACCAGCCCTTGCTCAAAGAGTCTCCGCCTCACAGTGCGTGCAGAAGCACTCACACCAGCCTTCTGCCATTCCTGAGCAAGCTCGGCACTGCTGGTAGTCCGATCCCGCAGCTGAAACAGTTTTAAGATACGGTCCTGGCGCTTGCTGGTCTTTCTTGGGCGCCCTGGAGCCTTTTTGACAACAATGGAAGCTCTCTCCTTGAAGTTCTTGATGATGCGATAGATTGTTGACTGAGGTGCAATCTTTGTAGCTGCGATACTCTTCCCTGTTAGGCCATTTTTGTGCAGTGCAATGATGGCTGCACGTGTTTCTTTAGAGATAACCATGGTTAACTGAAGGGAAACAATGATACCAAGAACCAGTCTCCTTTTAAAGTGTCCAGTGATGTCATTCTTACTTAATCATGACTGATTGATCGCCAGCCCTGTCCTCATCAACACCCACATCTGTGTTAATGAATCAATCACTAAAACAATGTTAGCTGCTTCTTTTAAGGCAGGACTGCAATGATGTTGAAATGTGTTTTGGGGGTTAAAGTTCATTTTCTGGGCAAATATTGACTTTGCAAGTACAGTAATTGCTGTTAAGCTGATCACTCTTTGACATTCAGGAGTATATGCAAATTGCCATTACAAAAAATGAAGCAGTAAACTTTGGAAAAATTACTATTTGTCTCATTCTCAATACTTTTGGCCATGACAGTACTTTTGTCTCATCTGACCAGAGAACATTCTTCCAAAATGTTTTAGGCTTTCTCAGGTAAGTTTTGGCAAACTCCTGCCTGGCTTTTTTATGTCTTGGGGTAAGAAGTGAGGTCTTCCTGGGTATCCTACCATACAGTCCCTTTTCATTCAGACGCAGACGGATAGTACGGGTTGACACTGTTGTACCCTCGGACTGCAGGGCAGCTTGAACTTGTTTGGATGTTAGTCGAGGTTCTTTATCCACCATCCGCACAATCTTGCGTTGAAATCTCTCGTCAATTTTTCTTTTCCGTCCACATCTAGGAAGGTTAGCCACAGTGCCATGGGCTTTAAACTTCTTGATGACACTGCGCACGGAAGACACAGGAACATTCAGGTATTTGGAGATGGACTTGTAGCCTTGAGATTGCTCATGCAATTTGGTTTCTCAAGTCCTCAGACAGTTCTTTGGTCTTCTTTCTATTCTCCATGCTCAATGTGGTACACACAAGGACACAGGACAGAGGTTGAGTCAACTTTAATCCATGTTAACTGGCTGCAAGTGTGATTTAGTTATTGCCAACACCTGTTAGGTGCCACAGGTAAGTTACAGGTGCTGTTAATTACACGAATTAGAGAAGCATCACATGATTTTTCAAAGGGTGCCAATACTTTTGTCCACCCTCTTTTTTAGGTTTGGTGTGGAATTATATCCAATTTGGCTTTAGGACAATTCTTTTTGTGTTTTTTCATTGAAGACAAATTAAATGAAGATAATAATACCAAAGAATTTGTGATTGGAATCATTTTCTGGAAGAAACTGAGTATTATCTGACAGAATTGCAGGGGTGCCAATACTTTTGGCCACCACTGTATATGGGCGGCATCCAAGAGGTCTCCTAGACGTCGCCAAGGAAACTTGGGAGGCTGAAGTCACGCCACACCGGAGTATCATCGAACATGTCGCCCAGTTACAGGAGAGAATGTCAAAGGTGATGCCCATCGTGAAGGAACATCTCCTCCAGGCGCAGGAAGCCCAGGCGAGGGTCTATAACCGGTCGGCGAGACTAAGACAGTTCCAGCCCGGGGACTGTGTTTTGGTGCTGATCCCTACCGTCGAGAGCAAGTTCCTCGCCAAATGGCAAGGTCCATACGAGGTGGTGGAGAAAGTCAGCGAGGTTAATTATAAAGTCCACCAGCCTGGCTGAAGAAAGCCGCATCAAATATATCATGTAAATTTGCTCAAGCCGTGGCGGGACCGTGAACCTGTGGAAACTCCTTGCCTGGGAGCCGCACCAGAAGGCAAGGTGGAGGAGGTCACGATTGCAGAGACTCTATCACCGGCCCAGAAGCAACAGTGTCGAGAATTACTACAGCGGAATCGGGAGCTGTTCTCAGAGTTGCTGGGGCATACTCAAGTGGTAGAGCATGACGTGCTGACAGAGCCGCACGTACGAGTGAATCTGAAGCCGTATCGGATTCCGGAAGCACGCCGGGAGGTGATCTCGGCTGAGGTGAAGAGGATGTTAGACCTTGGGGTAATAGAGGAGTCAAAGAGTGGGTGGTCGAGCCCAATCGTCCTCGTGCTGAAACCCAATGGAGAGTGGAGGTTTTGTAATGACTACCGCCGGCTGAATGAGGTATCCAAGTGTGACGCGTACCCGATGCGCTGCGTCGACGAACTCATCAAGAGGCTTGGACCGGCGGGGTACATCACCACTCTTGACCTGACGAAGGGCTACTGGCAGGTCCCCATGTCCCAGATGGCTAAGGAGAAGACGGCTTTCTCAACACCTGATGGGTGTTTTCAATACACGCGGATGCCGTTCGGACTACAGGGGGCCCCAGCCACGTTCCAGAGGGCTATGGATCGGATCCTAGCCCCACATAAGAAGTATGCCACAGCCTACCTCGACGACATTGTGGTCTTTGGCCCAGACTGGGCTAATCACCTACCTAAACTACAGGCCGTTCTGGAGGCGTTAAGGAAGGCAGGATTTACCATAAATCCGAGAAAGTGTGCCATCGGAAAAGAGGAGGCCAAATACCTGGGCTATGTTGTTGGGAGAGGCGAAATAAAGCCGCAAATCAAGAAAGTGGAGGCAATTCAAACCTGGCCGCAACCGCTCTCGAAGAAGCAGGTGAGAGAATTCCTGGGAATGGTGGGATACTACCGGCGGTTTATCCCGAATTTCGCCATGATTGCCGCACCACTAACAGATCTTCTAAAAGGCACCAAATCAACCATGGTGAAATGGACGGAAGAAACGGAGTCCGCGTTCCAACAGTTGAAGCTAACACTGTGCAAGCAGCCGGTCCTGGTTGCGCCAGACTTCAACAAAGAATTTGTGGTCCAGACAGACGCTTCAGAGGTTGGTCTAGGAGCCGTACTCTCCCAAGAGATAAATGGGGAAGAACATCCCATTCTCTATCTAAGCCGAAAGCTGTCCTCCTGTGAGAAGAACTACGCCATAGTAGAGAAAGAGTGTTTAGCCATAAAATGGGCCGTGGATACACTGAAATATTACCTACTAGGCCAGAAGTTAAAATTAGTATCAGACCATGCCCCGTTGAGATGGTTGAGGGAGAAGAGGGGTAAACATGCCAGGGTAACTAGATGGTTCCTAGAGCTTCAAGATTTTAACTTTCACGTGGAGCATAGACTCGGGAAGTTACATGGGAATGCAGATGCCCTCTCTAGGATTCCCTGCCTGGTGTCAGACGGTGCCCAAACCCCCGGCTTTGGGCAGAGGGGGGGAATATGTGACAGTGTCACTGGTTTTATATGTGAGAGGAGGTATGTGTCACTCAGGATGCTCTCCTGTGTGAACTAAAACCTACTTTATTTTTCTGCCAGCGTGTTATATACTGGTAGATTTACTCTGTTAAAGGGTGTGCAGTTTTATGGGAATGGCAAAGAGGGCGGGACGCCATTCCCCCTACCTCCCCTCAGGGTGTGGCTGAGCAATGTGTAAAAGCTCAGTCCTTTTTTTTTTTTCTCTGGAGTGTGGTCTGGAGAGGGAAGTCTCCAGACAGTATTGTGGAAGCTGCAGAGCTTGTTACCTGTGCAGTTTATTCTATTGAGAGCGGGCGGAACCCGCTCACCTATGGACTGAGCTATACTTTGTTTTGTTTTCCCGTTTAACCCAGAGGGGTTTTGTTTATTTTTCCTGCGGAACCCTGCATGAGTTTATGCCAGATAATAAACCAGCAGAAAGGTAACCTGAGAACGTGTGTCCTGAGTCTGCCTCCGGGAGAGCCGAGCGAGTCGTCTTGCCACAACATATAAAGTGGTTTTAGCAATCCCTGACTGTTCCTGCCTTGCGTCTCTGTGCGTTGCATCCCGGCACCTGTGTTATAAAACCCTGATGGTAAAAACTGACACATGGAACACCGATGAAAATCAGATCCAAAACGCTGATGACACTCTGATGCCATTTTGTTGCATACATGAAAAAGCACAAAGGTCTCAATGAGCCTAAATGTGTATAGGGACCTTAAAGAGGTTGTCCAGTACTAGGATAACCCCTTCTCGATCTGAATGTTTGCCCCTGTGAAAATAAAAACACATAGGCCAAGGCCCCACTATCAGTATTTGGTCAGTATTCGGTCAGTATTTTTTCTCAGGGATGGGAGCCAAAACCAGAAGTGGGTGATAAATGCAGAATTGGTAACTTCTTTATATTATACCTTTTCTCTGATTGTTCCTCTCCTGTTTTTGGCTCCCACTCCTGAGAAAAAAATACTGACCGAATACTGACCAAATACTGACAGTGGGGCCGTGGCCTTCTACTCACATCCTGTGCCGGCGCCATTCCAGCGGTGTCGGTGCCATTCCAGCGGTGTTGGTACTCACTTTCCCAGGGCTTCCATGAGGTTGTTATGTCACGTGAGCAGCCCTGCACCCAGTCAGCGCTGGTGTCACTCTCTCCGCCTTCGGACGTATTATTAATCAAGAAGAAGTGAGAGGCCTCTTGATTACGTGTACAAGTCCATAACATTTTAATTTTTCTGTTGATGGGTCTGAGTGAGGGTCTATCTTTTTGCTCTGTGACCTGACGTTTTATCAATACCAGTTTTGTATACACACAAAGCTTTGATTGCTTATTATTACATTTTATTAGGGATGTGATGGGGCCAAAAAAATGAAATTCTGGTGTTTTGATTTTTGTTTCTTTGTGGCATTTCCAGATCAGGTTGATTTATTTGATATCTTAATAGATCAGACTTTTACGAACGCTGCAATACCAAATGTTTTATTTTGTTTTTTCCTTTCTTTATTTTTAATGGGGAAAAAAGAAGGTGACTTGAACGTTTATATTTTAAACATTTTTTATATTTTTAAAAACTTGTTTTCTTTATTTTTTGGGCATTATTTTTTCTGTCCCCTTAAGGGACTTGAACCTGTGATGGTTTGATCACAGTATTGGCCACGGTATTGCCGGATACAGCAAAAATCTTGGTTTCTTATGAACCTTAGCCCATGGCTGAGCTTCACAGGAGATGACAGTGAATGGGGGACTTCAGCAGACACTCGCTGTACACTATTGTGCGCGGGGACTGATGAACATTCCATTTAAGTGCAGCTGTCAGAGATTGACAGCAGCATTTAAATGGTTAACAGCAACAGCCGGAACTCGACGTCAGCCGCAGCTGTTAGAAACAGATGCCAGCTTTACAATATAGCCGTTAACTGCGTGCGGAGGAAGTTCAGTTCTTGAGCACACTCCACACCTGAAGAACCCTTCCCAGGATGTGAATGCAATGTCCTTTTGCAGGAAGGAGGTAATTCACCTATACAACCAGAGGCGTAACTACCACAGTCGCAGAGGTCGCCTTCACGACAGGCCCCGGCGGGTGGGGGTCCGCCGATGCCAGCAAACACTTCAGCTGGATGTGCGTCTTCAGATGCATATTCATCTGAAGTGTATTATGGCGCACAGACCTGTCGTGTCCTTGTACAGGAGTACAATCAGAGGCCAGCAGCTGACGCTGGTGTGCACATGACTGGGTGCACATGGCAGTGCCATCATGCACTCCCGTCACTTGCATGCTGAAGTCAGCTGCCGGCTTCAGAAGAGGATGCCTAGTGGTGGGGGAGCAGAGGGAAGGTGAGTATAATGGTTTATTTTATTTTGTGCATTAAAGAGCAGCGGCAGAAAGGGGGACATATGGCAGGATGGGGAACATTCATACCAAGAAGGGGCCCAGGATAAAGGACAAATACCAGGATTAGGGACAAATTACTGTTACGCTCTTAGGTGGCGCACATGTTTCATGGACCCACTGTGCCACGGACCGGACTTACCCTGGAGGGGCGTGACTAAGCAGCTACCTTGGTGTTCACTGGAGCCTCTAGTGGTGAGGTCAGGCTTGTGCGGCAGGTAGCTGCCAGGTGTCACTCCAGAGCGACGTCCGGCAGTAGCTGCTGACCCCAAAGGGCTGAGACGTTACTTTAGACGTTACTGTGCCGACAGGACGGCCACTTGGGACAAGTTCTCGCTGTGTAGACAGGACGGCCACTTGGGACAGGTTCAGATTGTGCAGACAAGATGGCCACTGGAACAGGGACCGGGGCAGGTGAGTAAGCCGGCGTTTCTGCATGGGAGGAGAAGGGGATACCATGCAGGAATGGCCATGGAGCTACAATTACCAGGTTCTGGGATATACATATCAGGATGGGGCTCAGGATAAGGGACATATATACCAGAATGGGAGGTGTGTGTATATATATATATATATATATATATATATATATATATATACACCAGGATGAGGGACATATATATCAGAATGAGGGACATATATACCAGGATGGAGGGCATATATACAGTATATATACTAGGATGAGGAACATATACATCCAGATTGGAGGGGCTCCGGTCGAAATCTTGCATCGGGGCTCATCAGACTCTAGTTACACCACTATACAACACTATACATATTTAGAAAGGTTTAAGGAATAACATTTTTATTGCAAGTGCTTCTTTAAAAAGGGGTTTTCAATTAGTTAAAAAAAAACATAGTACAACACATAAAATTCCTGTTAACTCCCCCTGAAGAATTGCTGGCACATACTGTATATATTGCAACTTTTACACTTTTTCAGTTGTATCAACAAGTCTACTCAACTAAAATTTTCAGTATGGTTGGAAAGCCAAAATGACGCACTTATAAATACTTATAGCTAAGGCTAGGGTCACACAACAATACTTTCTCTTATCCGAGAAAATCGGTCCAATTATGCTAATCACTCTCTGATCACACTTTGATTAGTGTGATCACAGTGTGCTCTGATTTTCTCGGATGATGAAAAGATGGAAAAAAAATTTCTCCACCTTCATAATGTACATTCTTACATTATAGCACAAATCTACACCAGCCCATGGGCTTAAATAGACTGAGCTTTCAGGAGCACAGATAGCTGGAGACGTGCCAAATTTATTAATAGTAGGAAGGGGGTCCTGTGCTTACAGTTCCCATCATGAAGTATGAAAGAACTGGAGACACGGAGCCCCAATTCTTATGATGGGGGGGGGGGGGTGCGATTAGACGTCCAATGGATAGGGATAATTCTTGAGCCTTCGTGAAAGATTGGGTGTAATGAAGTTGCAGTATGGACTCACAGCAGGATATGGGAGCTTTACTCGGGAGCTGCCTAATACTGAACATGGATTGACTTGTGCATAAAGCCTTAGAGCTTATTAGAATATGAAGGGGTTAATCCTATCTTAATAATCACCTGAGCATTTTTTTTCATTGACATGCCATTTGCCATTATAGTGAATACACGTGCCCTGACGTAGCTGTATCTTATAATGTGCCTGTGAGGCTCATCAGCGTTTCTCTGCAGATTGTGTAACCTCTAGTATCGGTGCTGGAGGAGTGTACTGTGTTTCTTGCATTGCTATCCGGTGTTTGGCAGGTGTAGTCACTTGGGAGTTTTCCACAGTCACGCCTCTCTGCGTAAACCATCAGATTACAGGTAACATATTCAGGGTCTGGGAGTATTACTATTCATGGTGAAGTAAAGAGGGAATGTCGCCTCTGGTCATTTAAACCATCATCCAAACTTTCTTTATCCTGTTACTGCATGGGACATGATCATGGGATCCTATGAGAAATCCAGTGATATTATTCATGCTTTGTCAGATGTTCTGTATACAAGAAAAAATCCTTTTTATATATACTTCTGACGGATGGCAATAAAGAAGTGCGAACAAAGTGTAAAAAAGTCAGTTGATACTGCCCAAATTATAGAGTCACTGCAGCTCCATACTAAGAAGACTTTGGTGCTTCTGTATTGCACCATATTAAAGTGTTCGTGCCAAATTTTTAAATTATACCCTATATATTAGATAGGGGATAACTTGTCGAAAGCTGTGTTTCCGACTGCTGGGACCCCCACTGATCCTGAGAACAGGACTCTGTAGACTCCCATCTAAATGGAGTACCACCACTCTGCAGTGCCCTGTTCTCAGCATCAGTGGGTGTGGTAGGGGTCGGACCTCCAGCAAAGGACAATTGTTTCCTTATCCTTTAGATAGAGACTTAATTCAAAACTTGGCACAAACCCTTTAACTACACTGTGTACAATTATTGGGTAAGTGAATATTTTGACTATATCATAATTTTTATGCAGATTTCCATCTCCAGACTGTATAAACATGAATGCTTATTAGATGAAGCAGATCAGGTGATGTGAATTTGTGTAATGAGGGGGGTGAGTCCTAAGGATATGACGCGCCCCTGGGCCTGTGTCGCGCTGCGTTGCGCACGCGGGAGCTTACCCGGAGCCGGATCTCTTGAGGGTTGTAGTCTCGTGGCGGTGATCCGGTCCGTGCCCAGGGAGTCAGACTAAGTGGCGCTGTATTAGCGGTAGATGTTGGACGACTACGCCACCCGTTGAGTACAGCTAAGGAGCTGCTGCTGCAGGGCAGACCGCTGAGGCCGGTGGTAGGATTGTGCAGCGTGATAGTATAACCCCCAACGGGAGGGGTATGGCCTCAGGGCAGCCGACGTGGATGATGGGGGTAGCAGGAACCACTCAGAGACGGTACGGTGTAGTTCAGGGTCTTTACTGGTGACAACGATAGACCCTCCCGGAGTACTGGCTAGCGATTGGGGCCTGGTCAGTCCTTGAGCAGATGGGATCTCCCCTGGCCAGGCGGAGTTGTAGGCCTCCCAAACTAACGATACTCTTCTGGCTACCTTGCTAGAAGCGGGTATAAGTAGCCCACGTCCCTGAGTGTACCGTGTGGTGCTCACCCGTATGGCCGGTGACTCGGGGCCTTCTAGTAGCTTCCGCTCCACGACAGCGGTGCTGGTCCCACGCGTGTGACCGTGCCTTCGGGTTTCTGGGCCAGAGGACCTGCAATCCCCTGCCGGTCGGTTTCTGCTGCTGGATAGGAGTTAGTCCCCACAGCCTCGGACTCCGGGTCCGGAGATAACTTCTCAGTCAGGGCGAGCTCTGCAGCTGCCAGCCCCTGACTCCTTGTAGTACTGCTCCCACAGAGCTCCTGATGTTCTTTCCTATATCTGCTTCTCTTCTCTGTCTCTACTTCTTCTCTACTCACTAACCCTGCCTCAGCCCTAGGTTTATATAGGGGAAGTTCTTCCCCTCCCAGGACTGGGCAGGAGGTGTGGCATGCACAGGATCCCTGACCAAGAGACCTCCCACCTGCTCTCAGACATAACATTGCCGTTACTGTGGAAACCAGACCCCTGGGGTGCCACAGATACAACGCTCTTTATCAAGGTGTGCAGATTTACTAGTCAGCTTGTTTTCCTCAGGCAAAATGAGCTGAAAAATAGGATTAACTAACTCTGAGAAGTCAAAAATTGTTACAAGTCTTACAGAAGGATGCAGCACTCTTGAATTTGCTGAGATATTGTGAGCGTGATCACAGAACCATCAACAGGGTCGCAAAAAAAGGAGTGCTGTCATATTCCAGAACTGCAGCCTCCCTGGAGGCCCAGAAGTACAAGGTGTTCAGTGCTCAGAGACATGACTGAGGTAAGGAAGGCTGAAACCGACCACCACTGAGCAAGACACAGAAGAGAAAGGTTAAGACTGGCCAAGAAATATCTGAAGACACATTGTTCAAAAGTTTTATGGACTGATGAGATGAGATGAGAGTAACTCTTGTCCCTGGTGGGAGAGTGACTCCTAGATGGATGGGTCCGTGGCTGGATCAGTAACGGGCACAGAACTCCAACATACACCAGCAAGGTGGAGGTGGGGCATCGCTATGGGCTGGTATTATTAATGATGAGCTAGTTGGACCTTTGAAGATGGAGTCAAAATCAACTCCCAAACCTACTGCCTGTTTTTAGAAGACACTTTCTTCAAGCAGTGGTAAAGGAAAAAGTCTGCACCTTTCAAGAAAACTTTTATTGTTACGCAGGACAATGCTTCATCGCAGCATCGAAGTCTCCACTGCTCGGCTGCCAGTAAAGGCCTTAAAGATGAAAAAATAATGACACGGCCCCTTCCTCACCGGACCTAGACCCTATTCACAACTTGTGGGCTCTTCTTAAACTGGAGATTTACAGTGAAGATAAACAGTCACCTCTCTGATCAGTGTCTGGGAGGCTGTGGATGATGCTGCCCAAAAAAATAATCGTCAACAGATTAAGAAACTGACTGACTTCATGGATTGAGCTTATAACTGTTATTGAGAAGAAGGGTAGCCATATTGGTCACTTAAATGTCAGAAATTTATTTTTGTACATTTTGAGTTGTTTGGTTATTATTATACTCACTTTAACAGATGAAAATAAACAATTGAGATGTGAAAATTTCCATTTTTAATTTAGTTTCATAATAATTCTTCACACAGATATATTCTCCTAAGAAAGACAAAATCTCACTTTTACTTTCTTAAATTTTCAGGTTCATTAACCTTTGGACCAACAGACCTGTATTTGTTCAGTAATTAAATTAATCATCAAAAATACAAATTTTTCACAATATTTTTCTTTCAGGTTTGAATAAATCAGGCATAAAACCTTCCAATCATGGGGTACATTGGGCCCCATACACTTCTATGGGTGCAATATTACAAGCCTTTTCCTCAATGGGCATGAGCCTGAAGGTGTCAGAGCCATAAATGCTCGATGGATAAGAGCACTAAGGTCCATTTAGATGGGCGAATCTACAAATAAGTCAGTCAGTGCTTGTTTACTTACCTATTTACACAGGACAACGAATATTGATGGCACCAGAATGATAGTTAATATGATCGTTCTGTCTTCATGCAGCATCATGACTTTAGCAGAACATCCCCATTTAATGTAAATTTAGACGAGACAATTGGCGAACGAGTGCTCGTCACAAAGCTGGTTCCCCATTCTCTATCCTATATAACCTTTCTGGCAATCACCTGATAAACAAGCCAAACACTCATTCGTTGGGTAATTGGAGGTAATTGTTAGCCGTTATCCCCTTATAGTGGAGCGTCAACTGTTAATCACAGGCGGCTCCTGCACATCTACTGTGCACATGACGCACCCCTGGGCCTTGGTCGTGCGGCATCGCGCACACGGGAGTTTACCCGGAGCCGGATCTGTTGAGGGTTGTAGTCTCGTGGCGGTGACCCGGTCCGTGCCCAGGGAGTCAAACTGAGCGGCGATGTATTAGCGGTAGATGTTGGACGACTACGCCACCCGTTGAATGCAGCGAAGGAGCTGCCGCTGCAGGGCAGACCGCTGAGGCCGGTGGTAGGATTGTGCAGCGTGATAGTATCACCCCAACGGGAGGGGTATGGCCTCAGGGCAGCCGACGTGGATGATGGGGGTAGCAGGAATCACTCAGAAACGATGCGGTGTAATTCAGGGTCTTTACTGGTGATAAAGATAGACCCTCCCGGAGTACTGGCTAGCGATCGGGGCCTGGTCAGTCCTTGAGCAGATGGGATCTCCCCTGGCCAGGCAGAGTTGTAGGCCTCCCAAACTGACTGTACTCTTCTGGCTACCTTGCTAGAGGCGGGTATAAGTAGCCCACGTCCCTGAGTGTACCGTGTGGTGCTCACCCGTATGGCCGGTGACTCGGGGCCTTCTAGTGGCGTCCGCTCCACGACGGCGGTGCTGGTCCCACGCGTGTGACCGTGCCTTCGGGTTTCTTGGCCAGAGGACCTGAAATCCCCTGCCGGGCGGTTTCTGCTGCTGGGTAAAGATTAGTCCCCACAGCCTCGGACTCCGGGTCCGGTGATAGCTTCTCAGTCAGGGCGAGCTCTGCAGCTGCCAGCCCCTGACTCCTTATAGCACTGCTCCCACAGAGCTCCTGATGTTCTTTTCCTAGATCTGCTTCTCTTCTCTACTTCTTCTCTACTCACTAACCCTGCCTCAGCCCTAGGTTTATATAGGGGAAGTTCTTCCCCTCCCAGGACTGGGCAGGAGGTGTGGCATGCACAGGATCCCTGACCAAGAGACCTCCCACCTGCTCTCAGACATAACATTGCTGTTACTGTGGAAACCAGACCCCTGGGGTGCCACATTCCCCCCTAGTGAAATTTAGTACTCCGGGACTAAACATATTTTTAGAAAAACATAACAAGGTATAAACAATAATAATACAATAAGAAAAACACATAAAGATGGTTACGGCGTGTCCGCAACCGGGTGCAGTTTTTGAAGAAAAGCAAGGTGTCCATTTCACCAAAACAGGGAGACGTAACCAGGTAGGGGTCTGTCCTGCCCCGAGTCCTTAACAGTCTTTAGTCCATTCCTAGGTTACGCTCCAACCATGTACAAGGATTCCCGGTAAATCCACCAAGGACTCCTATAAATAACTAGAAACACATAATTATACACAAGCAACAAGAAAAACAGGTAACCACAAATAAAACAGTTTATACACTTCAAATCCTCCAACGTGCGGGTAACTGGCCTCTAGTGGCCCTAGTGGACCTACGGAGCTGACTGTCTAGCCCTGAACTACAGGGTGTAGGAGCTGTCAAGGGTAAACTGGGCAGCTGTCTACCGGCTCTTTGGCTCACTAGGGGTACGGCAGGCTCACTATAAGCAGAGGGTTGATCCTCCTGTTCTGCTTGTGTGGAGTCTTCTGCCTCCTGGACCGGCTGCTCTTCCAGCTCTACCTGTTGCTCCGTAGGCACTTGGGATGCTGGTTGGAGGAACGTGAGGACGGGTACCACAACTGCACCATTGACTTGAGTCCAGGACCGAGGGAAGTCTCCGAGCACAGTACTAACCATATCTTCCCTTTCCTCTACGGGTCGATGGTCTTCTTGTTCCTCTTCAGGGTTCCGTAGCTGTTCAGGACACTTCTTCAGGTGATCCCGGGATACAATGGCTATGGTCTCCCCTCCGTCTTTACTGATGGTACAGACTTTCGGGTTCTCGTGGCTTGAGGGCAGTACGGTGTACGGGTCCTTCTCCCACTGGTCGTCCAACTTGTGGAGCCGTCTTTTCCTCTTCAAGACCTGCTCTCCGGGTACCAGGGGAACAGCGGGAGCATACTGGTTGTAAGTTTTCTCTTGTCTTTCCCTAGCCTGACAGAGACTTCGCTCCACGCTCTCCTGTACTTTCCGGTACTGCTGCTGCCTCTCTGTGTCCCAGTCTGCCTCTGGTGAAGTGTCCTCGGGTGTCAGGACTCCCATTTCCAGGTCAACAGGTAACTTACCAGGTCTCGCCCTCATTAGGTAAGCCGGGGTACAGTTGGTGGAACCTACCGGGATGTGGTTGTATAGGTCCACTAGATCGGGCAGCTTCTCAGGCCACAGACTGCGTTCTTCCAGGGGCAACGTTTTCAGGAGATCCATTACCACCTGGTTCATTTTCTCACAAAGTCCATTAGTTTGCGGATGATAGGGTGTCGTCCTTATCTTCCGGCAGCCATACAGATTGCAGAATTCATGGAAGACCTCCGCTTCAAAGGCAGGTCCCTGGTCCGTCAGCACTTGGTCCGGGTACCCGTGTGGACGGCAGAAGTGCTGCTGGAAGGCTCTAGCTGCTGTTTGAGCCGTTAAGTCCTTAACGGGGACGACAACCAAGAACCGGGAGTAATGATCCACAATGGTTAACGCGTAGACGTAGCCACTTCTGCTTGGGGTCAGTTTTACATGATCCAAGGCTACCAGTTCCAACGGCTGCCGGGTGACGATGGACTGCAGGGGAGTCTTCTGGCTGGCACGGTCCTTCCTTCTTAGGTTGCACGGGCCACAGTCTCTGCACCACCTCTCGATGGTTCCCCTCATGCCTACCCAGTGGAACCGCCCACGCAGCAGGAACTCCAGCTTCTTCCATCCGAAGTGTCCAGCCCCGTCGTGGTATGCCTCCATCACCATGGCTGCGTCTCTCCGTGGCACCACTACTTGCCAGATTAGTTCATGCGTCCGGGAGTTAACCATTCTGCGGCACAACTTCCCCTTGTAAAGGAACAGTCGACTCTTCTCAGCCCACAGTTGCTTGGCTTCCTCCGGAGCGTCTGGGTCAAGGCGAGCCTCTGGCCGAGTCAGCATCTCTTTTACCAGCCGGACGGCAGGGTCACTGTCTTGCGTTTCCTCCCAGTTGTAGTGAGGCAAGGGGTTAAACGTAGCGGCTTGCTTACTCCTTACCCGATGGGAATACTGGATAGTCCCATGACGGTGGAACGCGGGGAGTTCGACTTCTTCCAGTCCCTCTGGATCTTCTCCTACGTCCGGTAGGTTTGGCATCCCGGACAGGGCGTCCGCGTTGGTATTGGAGCGTCCTGCCCGGTATTTGATTGTGAACTCGTAGTTGGACAGACGGGCCATCCATCTCTGCTCTAGGGCACCGAGTCTTGCCGTGTCCAGGTGTGTCAACGGGTTGTTATCCGTGTACACGGTGAACCGGGAAGAAGCGAGGTATTGCTTAAAGCGTTCGGTGACTGCCCACACCACTGCCAGGAACTCTAGCTTAAATGAGCTGTAATTCTCAGGGTTTCTTTCGGTGGGTCGCAGTTTTCGGCTAGCGTAAGCGATTACTCGTTCTTTCCCCTGCTGGATCTGGGACAGTACGGCTCCTAGCCCGATGTTACTTGCGTCGGTGTAGAGGATAAAGGGCTGGCTGTAATCAGGGTACGCCAGGATTTCATCCCCCGTGAGGGCCATCTTCAGCTGGCGGAAGGACTCTTCTTCTAACTTCTCCCATTTGAAGGGCGGCTTCTGGTTCTTGGCCTTCCGGGACTGGCCTATCAGGAGGTCCTGCATAGGAGCTGCCTTTTTGGTGAAACCGGGGATGAATCTGCGGTAATAGCCTACCAACCCGAGGAACTGCCGCACTTCCTTTACACTGGAGGGACTTGGCCATTCCTTAATTGCGGTGATCTTATCAGGGTCGGGAGCCACTCCGTCAGCGCTCACCACGTGTCCCAGGTACTGCACCTTTGGTTTTAGGAGGTGACACTTGGAGGGTTTTACCTTTAGGCCGTAGTTTGCCAGAGCTTCGAACACTTCCGCCAGGTGTTTCAGGTGGTCCTCATAAGTCTTGGAATATACGATGACATCGTCCAGGTACAACAGGACCGTCTCGAAGTTTCTGTGGCCCAGACAGCACTCCATTAATCGTTGAAAGGTTCCTGGTGCGTTACAGAGTCCGAACGGCATGCAGGTTAACTCGCTAAGTCCCATCGGGGTGGTGAATGCGGTCTTCTCCCGGTCCGCCTCTGCTACAGGAACCTGCCAGCACCCGCTAGTGAGATCCAAGGTAGAGAAGAAGTTAGCAGATCTTAAAGCAGCCAAAGACTCCTCTATCCTTGGTAAGGGGTACGCATCCTTGTGTGTGATACGGTTGATTTTCCGGTAATCTACACACATCCTCATGGTGTTGTCTTTCTTTTTGACTAAGACTAGTGGAGCTGCCCAGGGGCTACAGCTATCCCTGATCACCCCAGCCTCCTTCATGTCCCTAAGCATCCCCTTGGCGTGTTGGTAGTGTGCAGGGGGTATGGGTCGGTATCTCTCTTTTATGGGAAGATGGTCTCCCGTGGGGATGTGGTGTTCTACCCCCTTGACTCGCCCGAAGTCTAACGGGTGTTTACTAAACACTCTCTCGTACTCTTGAACCACCCGATAGACTCCCTGTCTCTGGTGTGAGGGAGTGGAGTCAGTACCCAAATGTAGTTGCTGACACCAGTCCTCCATTGTTTCCTTAGAGCCGTTACTTTCCTCCGGGGAAGATGGAGGCAAGGGTTCTACTGACTGTATGGAATTTTGATTGATGGTATACAATTTGGCTAGCGTGGCATACCGGGGCAGATACACTTCCCTCTTCCCGATATTTATTATGCGAACGGGCACCCTCCCATGGCGTACATTGACCACCCCCCGTGCTGTCAAAATGGTGGGCCTACTGTCTGAGTAAACGGGTTCTACCATTGCCTGGTAATCTCTACCTCTCAGACCAATAGCTGCCCGGCACCAAATCATCATTTCACTTTTTGGGGGCATGGCAATAGGGAAAGGGTCACACATTCTTACGCTACCAATCTCACCACCGGAGAGTTCTATCTGTTGCCGCCGCATCAGTGCCCGGATCTCTTTCTGGAGCACTCGCTGCTGGCCGGAGCTGGCGTTCTTGGCAACCTGTTGTAAAAGGAAAATCACCTCTGCAAGACAATTTTCAATTACATTAGTTCCTAGAGTTATCTTTGGGTGACTCTCGTGTTTGTCAATGTCTACAATGATCAGTCCCTGTGCTGCCAGTTCGACTCTACCGATTTTAATGGTCACCTCTTTAAATCCAATCTGTGGCACGGGCTGACCATTGCTGGCGATGATACTCAAGTCGTCGTCAGGGTAGCGGGTGATATCCGAGTCATTCCAGTACTGCTTGAAGAGCACGTACGGGATAGTGGTGACCTGTGACCCGGTGTCCAATAGGGCACTCATAGGGATGCCATCCAGTACCACAGGCAAGACTGGACGTCATCCCACATATCTGTCGCGCCAGTTCGATGGGCCTGATGATCTTTTTCCTGGGGGTTGGCCCTCTACCCCAGGTTGTGCCAGTTTAAAGGACAGTACCTTGCCATATGTCCGGGTTGATTGCAGCGGCGGCAGATGGGTTGTCCGTCCTCGTTGTATCGGTCGCTGGGTCTTCCTCTGGCCGGTGGGGTCCTCCTTGGTCGACGCCACGGGATGTCCTCCGGTCCGGATGCCAGCTGGATCTTCCCTGGAGTGGAAACCTGTAAAGACTGCACAGTTCGGGTTAGCGCAGCAACGCTTTTAGCTAGCTCTTGGACCTGATGGTGCAGGTCTGGAGCCGGGTCATTGTTCAAAGCCTGCGCATCAGCTCCCACAGGCCCTGCCGACAAGGGCGCCGCCTCCTGGTGGTAAGTGGTAGTGGGGCGTCTGTGGGTCACAACGCCACCTGGTGCTGGTTCTCGGAGCACCCGGATGGCTCTGTCCTTGAACTGTGCAAATCCCAGATGAGGGTCCTGTAAGGCCATTGCCCGCAACTGGGTTCGGTGGGCATTGCAATATAAACCCTCTATAAATTGTTCAGTCAACAGCCTGTCCTCGTCTCCCACGCCGTCAGGGTCGGTCTGCTTAATGGCTCTCAGGGCCTCTTGTAGGTTCAGGGCATAGTCCCTTATACTCTCGTGTGCTCGCTGCTTGCACCCGTAGAATCTAAGCTTGATCTCGGCTGAGGTGCGGGTATCAAAGGTGTCCCTCAGCCGGGTTAGTATCCCCGCAACAGTCCTTCCCCCAGGTGGCCAGGACTTTACCTCCCTTTGGGCTGCCCCGGTTAATTGGGCGACCAGGATGCTCACTTTTTGCTCTTCTGTGAGGGGATACACCTGGAAGAGGCTATCCAGCTTTTCTCTAAAGTCATGCAGGGTATGTGACTCCCCTGAGTACTGGGGTAGCCAGGCTGCCCCCGGGATATAGGGCATGGTGAAAGGCATGACTGCAACAGCGGTGGCGCTGGCGGGGGTTGAAGCGGTGAAGCTCTCCTCCGTATCCGACATCCTTCTCCCCCCTAGTGGACCGTGGCCTACCTTGCGATGATCCTCTTCCATAGGCCGCGGCTCCGCAGTGGATCGTCAGGGTTGAGGACCTTCCGTCGCGCTCCTGTGACGTCGGCGTCTGCTGGGCTCCTTCCAGGACCTTACGCAACGTCCGGACGTGAGGCGGGGCTTCAGTTTCTCGCGCGCTTTCGGAGTCTACGCCCCTCTTCTTCCCGCGCGGCGTCCTCAAGATGGCGTCCAATGGCGGGAAAACTCCACGGCTGGCGGGAAGAAGGCCGAAGATGGCGCCGAATGGCGGGAAAACTCCACCGATGGCGGGAAGAAAGCGGAAGATGGCGCCGGATGGCGGGAATCTTCACCACAGGTAAGTTTGAACAGTCTTTTTCAGGCACGCAGTACCCGGTGGTTGCGGGCACGAAATCCTGCCGACTACGCCAAAAGTTGACGCACCCCTGGGCCTTGGTCGCGCGGCATCGCGCACACGGGAGCTTACCCGGAGCCGGATCTGTTGAGGGTTGTAGTCTCGTGGCGGTGACCCGGTCCGTGCCCAGGGAGTCAAACTGAGCGGCGATGTATTAGCGGTAGATGTTGGACGACTACGCCACCCGTTGAATGCAGCGAAGGAGCTGCCGCTGCAGGGCAGACCGCTGAGGCCGGTGGTAGGATTGTGCAGCGTGATAGTATCACCCCCAACGGGAGGGGTATGGCCTCAGGGCAGCCGACGTGGATGATGGGGGTAGCAGGAATCACTCAGAAACGATGCGGTGTAATTCAGGGTCTTTACTGGTGATAAAGATAGACCCTCCCGGAGTACTGGCTAGCGATCGGGGCCTGGTCAGTCCTTGAGCAGATGGGATCTCCCCTGGCCAGGCGGAGTTGTAGGCCTCCCAAACTGACTGTACTCTTCTGGCTACCTTGCTAGAGGCGGGTATAAGTAGCCCACGTCCCTGAGTGTACCGTGTGGTGCTCACCCGTATGGCCGGTGACTCGGGGCCTTCTAGTGGCGTCCGCTCCACGACGGCGGTGCTGGTCCCACGCGTGTGACCGTGCCTTCGGGTTTCTTGGCCAGAGGACCTGAAATCCCCTGCCGGGCGGTTTCTGCTGCTGGGTAAAGATTAGTCCCCACAGCCTCGGACTCCGGGTCCGGTGATAGCTTCTCAGTCAGGGCGAGCTCTGCAGCTGCCAGCCCCTGACTCCTTATAGCACTGCTCCCACAGAGCTCCTGATGTTCTTTTCCTAGATCTGCTTCTCTTCTCTACTTCTTCTCTACTCACTAACCCTGCCTCAGCCCTAGGTTTATATAGGGGAAGTTCTTCCCCTCCCAGGACTGGGCAGGAGGTGTGGCATGCACAGGATCCCTGACCAAGAGACCTCCCACCTGCTCTCAGACATAACATTGCTGTTACTGTGGAAACCAGACCCCTGGGGTGCCACACACATACTATAAAAAGGATGTACAATTACGGTAGTTTGCATTAAAGGGCTTCTTTGTTTAAAACACACCGATCCATGGGCTCCACAGAATCGGTGATAACTTATTGATTGTTTGGTCCGACCATTGGAAACTGCACAGATCAGAAGACTGGGGAAGTTTTATCCCTGACAGGACAGTTTAATCGACATTTTAAAATAGAGCTGCAGGTGCGATGTCTGACCGCAGCTCCATTCATTCTTTTTGGGGCTTCCAGAAAAAAACAAGTGCAGTGCTCACAGCCACTGAGGGAATGAATGGATCAGTGGTCAAGTCGCACGAGTGGCTCCAGTCTAATGGGGAGAAAAGTTCCACATTCTACCGATCAATGGGGGTCCCAGCAGTCAGACCCCCACCAATCAATAAGTTATGACTTATCTTGTGGAGAGGTGATTACTTGTTTTCACCAGAGAACCCCTGTAAGTGCATCTTGTTTCAAGTATTTAATTACTAATGGAAATAAAGAATCTTCTCCTAATTAATATCATAGAGAACAATGATCGCCATACACAACACAATCCACTTTACCAACACTAATAATAACACATACAAGGAAGAAATCCCAGCACACCATGAACAGACCACACATTTCCGGCATATAGCGACCAAATAATATCACATACAAGGGACAAATACCGCCACACTGTGACCAGACCACATAGTGACCGAATAATACCATACACAAGGGAGAACTACTGCCACACTGTGACAAGACCACATATTACAGTGGCGTACCGCCAATGGCGGCAGGCCACGCCACTGCTATGGGGCACATGACCGGAAGGGGGCCCGTGAGCCAGGAGGGCCCCAAACAGCGTGGGAACCAGGAGGATAGGTGAGTATTGGGGGGGGAGGGAGGTTTCGGCGGTGGAGGAGCGAGCACACACGGTAGCCATTGCTGCAGCTACCACGCGTGCCTGCTGCTAAAGGGATATGAATATTCCCTCTTCTCTACTCCCATTGGCATGGAGAAGAGAGAATATTCATTCTCTTAAGTAGCGGGCAGGTGGCTCCTGCTGTCAGTGCCCGCTGCTAAAGAGAAAGCATATTCACGCTTCTCCACGCCCATAGTCCCGGCATGGAGAAGCGTAAATATGCCGGCAGCAGCTCACCTCGGCGTCTGAGAGGGCGCGTTGCTCAGATGCCGACATGAACTGCAGCAGACAGGACTCAGCGCTGGAGGAGAGGTGAGGAAGGAAGGTGAGTATAAGTGTTTATTATTTTATGTGTGCAGTGATTGGGGCCATACATAGTAGGATTGGGGAATGAGGAGGCCACACATACCAGGATTAGGGGAATTTGGGAGGCCACACATACCAGGATTGGGGGGGTATTGGGGAGGCCACACATACCAGGATTGGGGAGGGTATTGGGGAGGCCACACATACCAGGATTGGGGGGGGGGTATTGGGGAGGCCACAAATACCAGGATTGGGGGGGATTGGGGAGGCCACACATACCAGGATTTGGGGGGGGATTGGGGAGGCCACACATACCAGGATTGGGGGGGGGGTTGGGGGGGCCACACATACCAGGATTGGGAAGGCCACACATACCAGGATTGGGGGACTGGGAAGGTTACACATACCAGGATTGGGGGACTGGGAAGGCCACACACTCCAGGATTGGGGGGGATTGGGGAGGCCACACATACTAGGATTGGGGGGGATTGGGGAGGCCACACATACCAGGATTTGGGGGACTGGGAAGGCCACACATACCAGGATTGGGGGACTGGGAAGGCCACACCTACCGGGATTGGGGAGGCCACACATAGCAGGATTGGGAGACTGGGAAGGCCACACATACCAGGATTGGGGGATTGGGGAGGCCACACATACCAGGATTGGGGGATTGGGGAGGCCACACATACCAGGGTTGGGGAGGACACACATACCAGGATTGGGGGATGAGGGGGTGCCACACATACCAGGATGGGGAAATTTACCAATAGCTGCTGCATTTCTCACCCTAGGCTTATACTAAAGTCAATACGTTTTCCCAGTTTTTTGCGGTAAAATTAGGGGCCTCAGCATATACTCGGGTCGGTTTATTTAAAATATATGGTATTTTAAAATCAGTGAGTACGTGGTGCCCATAATACTGCAGGACTGTGGGTTGCATTATACTATATGGGGGCTGCATTTTACCCTATGGGGTGTGTAATATACTGTATGGAAGACTATGGGGAGTGTATTATATTCTATGGAGGACTATGGGAAGTTCATTATACTATATGGAGGATTATGGGGGGACCATTTTATTATATAGAGGATTATCGGTGGTGTATTATACTCTATGGAAGGCTGTGGAGCCATTATAATATTTTGAGGGCTATGTGGGAGGCCATTATACTGCATGAAAACAATTATACAGTGTTAAGGATTGTGTGGGGCCCATTATAATGTTTGGAGGGCTCGTGCGGGCCATTATACTGTATGTAAGTAAAATTAGGTTCCGGCACTCATGAACAGATACAAGGAGTCAATAGTTTCAATTCCAAAAAATTCCTTTTAATGATTCTCCAATAGGTAGCTGCCCAACGTTTCAACCCTACCGGGGTTTTCATCAGGGGCTTCAAATCAACTGATGCAAGAATATGAAAACAAAATAAAGAAAAACATAATATTAATGCTAGAAAAGCTAACATCAAAATAGTGGGAAAACCACGGATTTGTGTACATTCTGATAGTAGATGAATGTATATTGCTAAACATAATAAACAAAGAAGCTGAAAAAAATGGGACTACATCCCACAAAACAAGATAATAGAGCAAGTATTATACTGTGGAATGCATTAAGGAATAATATCCATATAACACAGTGAGGCATATGTCTACAGTATATATACTCCATATGAAACATCAGACAACAGACCGGAAACTGAGAAGTAAAGGAGATAGTAATGGAACGCAAGCTATGCGTTCCACTGCCTAGCTGGGGACAATATATGGTATACCCTAACTGGAAAATGCAGGCACGCAGTATGTATATATTGATGTCCATATGGGGAAGGATGACAACAAAGAAGAGGAACAAAGAGGGAAAGAGAAGGGGGGGGGGAGGGAAAAAGGAGGAAAAAAGGGGCAGAGTGAGAATCACATACACTGTGGAATCTCAAAAGAGATGGATAACATAATAAGGTAAATTAAGAAATGTATAGGTATCTAATACAATCTGAATGTAACAAAGGATATATGGCCTCATATTCATCGTTAACCTGGAAGGGACAAATCATGATTATACATGGAGGGTCTGGAAGTAAAAAAGAATAAACATTAGTATAGTGTCAGGGAAACAAATACGGGGTTAACATAGGGGAATGAAAGAACTAGTAACAGACCATATAGAGAGATCTCTCATGGTCAATATGACAAAAAGGGGAAAAAAAAGCGCTCAAACTTGGATCTCGTACTATCTATTGAGACCATGTGGTTCCAACGTTTTCAAGGTAAAAATCCAAAAAGCTTCTCTATCCTTGAGTATCTGTATCCTATTACCCCCCTCCTACTAGGCGGTACATGATCAATAACCTGGAAGCGCAGCTGTGCAATTGAATGGTGTTGTGTGGAAAAATGATTGGGGATGGGTAGCAGATTATACTTACATCGGATAGTGGATTTATGTTTGCTAATGTGGTCTCGGATATGCTGGGTGGTCTCCCCAACATATCCGAGACCGCACGGGCACTTGATCAAATACACCACAAAAGAGGACTCGCATGTAAAATATCCCTTAATGGGGAATCTCCTGCCTGATGATGGATGAGTGAAGAAATTGCCTTTTGTCATGTTGGAACACTGGCGGCACCGCAAACATGGGAAGTTGCCCATGCGAGGCACCGCCAGAGTCCTCTGATGTATATTAGTATGAAAGCTGCCAATATCGGCCCTCACCAACCTATCTCTCAAATTTGGTGGTCTCTTGTTGCATATCAGAACAGGCTGCTGAAAATCAATTATTTTCGGGTAGGATCTGCCTAATACCGACCAATGATCTCTGAGAATGTCCTGAATCAATGTCTGATATGGATGGTAGGTATTTACAAAGATCATCCGATTTGATATCGGTGTGCGTTGTCTCGATTCCAATGAGGGAAAAGAGACAGAAGGTGGGTATCCTCTGTTGATAAATTTTTGTCCCATCTCCTCGTGACGTCGAATTTTGAGGGAAGGGTCTGACACTATTCTGCTGACTCTTGTGTGTTGTGAAATTGGAAGAGATTTTTTTACATGTCTAGGATGACAGCTGGTATAATGTAATAAAGCATTCCGATCCCTCGATTTGACAAATAGGTCAGTGGTAAGATGTCACCTGTCATCCACAATAACCATAATGTCAAGAAAATTGATACGACATCTGTCATAGTTCAGAGTAAAGGAAATACGCGGTGTACAGCCATTGAGATATGTAAAAAATTCTTTTAGTTCTATTTCATCTTTATCCCAGATGACAAAAACGTCATCGATGTAACGTTTCCTTAGCCTGATGCCTGGATGTGTACCCGTGTCTGGTGATACATATTTCTCTTCAAAATATGCCATAAAGATATTAGCATAGGGAGGGGCCATGTTGGAACCCATGGCTGTCCCTTGTTTCTGTATATAAAATCTGTCACCGAATAGAAAAAAATTGTTATGCAGAATAATGTCAGACAGATCCCTACAAAGATCTTTACGGGACTGTGGAAAATTACTATATTTGTCCAGGAACTATGTGAGTGCCTCTAAGCCTAGATCATGATTACTAGACGTATACAAACTGTTCACGTCTAATGTGACTAAAATAGACCCTGGAGGAATTGTATCAAGTTGACGAAGATGTAACAAAAAATCGGATGAATCTTTGATATATGATGGGATAGCTGATAGAAGTGGTGTTAGAATTTTCTCCACTGTTTTTGCAAGCGGAGAGAGTAAGGAGACTGTGGATGCAACAATCGGGCGTCCAGGTGGAAACTGTAAGTTTTTGTGCATTTTAGGGAGTTTGTAGAACACTGGAGTGATGGGATGTTTATTTATCAGATAATCAGATAATTTTTGGTCGATGACTCCTAAATTCAATAGTGTCTCTACCTTAGTGCGAATCAACTGACTGATGTGGGATGTGGGGTTATCTGAAACCATGGTATACACATCTGGATCACTCTGTTGCCCTTCAATCTCTCCAATATAATAGGAGCGGTCCATGACTACTTTGGCGCCCCCTTTGTCCACTGGTTTGATAATAATTTGATCATTCGTGGATAATGAATATAGAGCCTGTTTTTCCTCCTTATTAAGGTTCATCCGAAGAGGAAACATACCACTAGAGACCTTAGCCTCGAGTTTTTCAATATCTCCCCTAACTAGTGTGATATATGTCTCTACAGGATGATATGTTTTGGGAGGATTAAAATGAGAGGGTATTCTGAGTCCCAATTGATTGAGAGAAAGTTGTTCTCTCTCATGCTCAATAGGGGGGCGGCTGAAAGAGTCCTCACTGTTGGAAAAGTGGACCTTAAGCCTGAGATTCTGGAAAAAGCGTCTGAGTTCCCGATCTAAGGTGAATGGGTCAAAGGACGGGGTAGGGCAAAAGGATAGTCCCTTCTGTAGTAATCTGGTCTCTGTGGGGGTGAGAACCTGTGATGAGATGTTGTAGACAAGAGTGTCGGGCCTACCTGTGACCGAAGTGTCATTCTGTCGGACTGCACCTGCAAGGGAAGAGGAGGTGGTACAGTTGTTAGACTCATATTGGGCTCTATGACGTGACCCCCTACTGCCCCGCCGCGTTTGGCGCGTCGGGGTTGGCGTGTCCCAAAAAAACATCTTGGGCGTGGGGGCATATATTCGCCCTCGCTGCCTGAGGAGGAATAGAAGCGGGAATTTTGTGTTGTATAGCCAGACCGCCATCTATACACCTGGCCTGACTGGTAGTCCTCCTGATCCCTTCTGAATTTTGATATTTTACGATCCTGTAGTGTTTTTTTATAGGTTACTAATATATCCGTAGTTTTCTTTTTAAGGCTCTCAAATTGTTCTAAAGGGGTAGTGCTAGCTAGTTGGTCCTCTAGGGAGATAATTCTACTTTCGAGTTCGGTTATTTCTTTTTGTATAGACTCTATGGTAAGCAAGATAAGGTTCATGGAGCATTTATTTAAAATGCTCTCGAATTTATTGCAATATTCAATATTGTCTGCAAAGAGAGTTGGATGAAGGTTAACTCGGAGTCCTCTTGGAATCCGTTTCACACGATGGTACTCTGCCAGAGCCGAGAGGTGAAGATCTTTTTTGTAGTCTCGAGTTTTGTTGTCTTCTGTTGAAGAATGAAGAAAGGTACTTCTGTCAATTCTTGACAGAATGGCTGCAGTTTCTTCGTCGTTGTATGCAAAAGTGTTGAACGACATGAGGAAGTAGATAGGAGCACTGGTTTAAACCAACAAAATCTCAAAGATATGTAAAGACCAGGCTCAACTATCTAGTAGCCTGACTACTAGTTCTGCCCGCCAGCCTGACTACCTGTCCAGTCCGCCAGCCTGACTACTCTCCAGCCCGACAGTCTGTCTTCCGTTCAGTCCGCCAGTCTGTCTATGGGCTCTGCCCGCCTCCTTACCTGGAAGCACCTGCCCGCTACCTACCGCCGTGCCTACATGGAGGCTCCTGCTTGCTACCTGCCGTGCCTACCTGGAGGCTCCTGCCCGTCACTTGCCGTGACCACTTGTCAGCCTACCTAGAGGCTCCTGCCTGTCACTTGCCGTGTCCACCTGTCAGCCTACCTAGAGGCTCCCGCCTGTCGCCTGCCGTGTCTGCCAGTCCATCTACCCGGATCACTCGTCAGCCTGCCTGCTGTGCCCATCTGCAATATCGGTCAGTCCCTGCCATCTGTACCGTGGGAGTCACCTGCTCCCTTACAAGGTCGTCCCCAGAGTAGCACCTGGTCCCTCTGCTCAGACCCTCCCTGGTCACGGAGTCGATTGAGCCGCTGTACGACCTTGGTCGCTCCGAGTTGATACCTAGTTACGCCCCTCTGGGTCCCTCCTTGCACCGCAGCACAGAGGTTCCACCACCCGGATCCGTAACAGTTTGCTCGGGCCATGGAACCCGGTGGCCCCCAAGCTCCTTCGCTCTCTGACCTGTACCAGGAGGTTTCTCGTCAGAGATCCCAACAGGAAACCATCCTGAACTTCCTGCGGAATGTCAACTCCCGCCTGGACACGCTGACTGTCCCACCTGTGTCCGCCTGGAGTCGTGCGACTCCTGCTCCGGCAGCGCCTCTGCCCACCAATACCACGGCATCCAACCCAGGTCCCCGGCTTTCTGCACCTCCTCGTTTTGGAGGTGACCCCGTCTCATGTCGGGGCTTTCTGAACCAGTGCACGCTGCACTTTGAACTTTTGGCACATCAGTTTCCCTCCGATCAGGCCAAGGTGGCGTTCATCATGTCTCACCTCACCAGTGAGGCACTGGCATGGCTTAACCCCCTATGGGAGAGAGGGGATTCCCTGGTCTCTGATCTTCCGGCTTTCCTCTCTGCCTTCCGGAGGGTCTTCGATGAACCCGGACGTAGGATTTCTACTGCCTCCTCATTGCTCCGTCTCCACAAAGGATGTCTCACCATGGCCCAGTATGCCATACGGTTCCGTACCCACGCCTCTGAGATTACCTGGGACAATGAGGCACTGGTGTCCACCTTTTGGGAGGGCCTTTCCGGTCGGATCAAGGACGAGCTAGCCGGTCGGGACATCCCTACCACTCTGGATGACCTGGTGTCGCTAGCTACCCGGATCGACATCCGTTTCCTGGAACTTGCTAAAGAGACTACCCGGGAGAGAAGATTTCCTCGTCTTGCTCCTACTTTCCAGCGACCTGTCTCTCAATTAGCAACTCCCCGGGCATGCTCGCCCTGAACCTATGCAGGCCGACCAGATGGTCAAATCTCGCCAAGAGTCACGCCGAGCCGAGGGGAGCTGTTTCTACTGTGGCAGTAAGGAGCACTTTATCCGTTCCTGTCCGGTGAAGCCGGGAAACGCCAGTGTCTAGGACCACTCGGAGAGGTCATCCTGGGCAAAAGTAAACCCTCTCCTTCCCTGACTTTGTCTGTCTCTATCTCCTGGGGAGAGAACCGCTACTTTGAAATTGCACACCTGGATTCCGGAGCTGCTGGGAGCCTCATTTCCCAGTCCCTGGTAGAGAAATATCACATTCCCACCAAACCTCTGGCTGAACCATTGGCAGTCTCCTCCGTGGATGGAAGACTCCTTCCGGTGACCATCCTGCTCGTCACAGAACCTATAACCCTGCAGGTGGGAATGCTTAACTCTGAGAGGATCTCCTTCCATATGCTTTCCAGTCTCTCTCACTCCCTATTGCTAGGTCTACCCTGACTTCAGAGACATGAACCCGTGCTGAATTGGCAATCCGGTGAAGTTCTCCGTTGGGGACAGGATTGCCATAAGTCCTGCCTGGTCCCGGTCCGCCCGGTTTGTCCTCCACCCACCCCGGCTAATCTACCCGGTTTACCGGCACCTTACTGGACCTATGCAGATGTCTTCGACAAAAAGAAAGCAGAGACACTGCCACCTCATAGGCCATATGATTGCCCGATCAACCTGGTATTCAGTGCCACTCCACCCCGTGGGCGTATTTACCCGTTGTCGTCGGCCGAAACCCGGGCCATGTCGCAGTACATTGAGGAGAATCTGGCTAGGGGATTCATCCAGAAATCTACCTCCCCGGCTGGAGCCGGATTCTTCTTCGTCAAGAAGAAGGATGGCTCACTACGCCTCTGTATTGACTATAGAGGACTCATCCAAATTACGGTCAAAAACAAATACCCCCTGCTGCTCATCTCCGAGTTTTTTGACCGCCTTAAGGGCGCCAGGATCTTTTCCAAGCTGGATCTATGTGGGGCGTATAACCTGGTCCGGATCCGTCAAGGACACGAGTGGAAGACAGCATTCAATACCCGGGACGGTCACTATGAATACCGTGTGATGTCCTTCGGTCTCTGCAATGCTCCCGCCGTCTTCCAAGAATTAGTCAATGACATCTTCCGTGACCTTCTATATTCCTGCGTGGTGGTGTACCTGCACGACATCTTGGTCTTCTCTCCGGACCTTCCCACACACCGGAGGGATGTTCGTCAGGTCCTGCTTAGGCTCAGGCAGAATCACCTCTATGCCAAATTTGAGAAGTGCATCTTCGAGCAGACCTCCCTTCCGTTCCTGGGCTATTGTAACGGGGCCGGGTGGTGGAACCTCTGTGCCTTGGAACAAGGAGGGACCCCGAGGGGCAGGTGTTATTCTGGGGACGACCTTGTAATAGAGCAGGTGGCTCCCACGGGTCAGGTAGCTGGGACTGACCGGAGTAGCGGGTGGACACAACAGGTAGGTAGCAGTCTCTGGGTGAGTAGGCGGGTGGTCATGGGAAGTGACGGAAGAGCAGGTAAGAGTCTCTTGGCTGGCAGGCAGGTGGTCACGGCAAGTGATGGCTGAGCGGGTAAGAGTCTCTTGGCTGGCAGGCAGGCGATCACGGCAAGTGACGGCTGAGCGGGTAAGAGTCTCTTGGCTTGCAGGCAGGCGGTCACGGCAAGTGACGGCTGAGCGTGTAAGAGTCTCTTGGCTGGCAGGCAGGCGGTCACGGAAAGTGACGGCTGAGCGGGTAAGAGTCTCTTGGCTGGCAGGCAGGCGGTCACGGAAAGTGACGGCTGAGCGGGTAAGAGTCTCTTGGCTGGCAGGCAGGTGGTCACGGCAAGTGACGGCGGAGCCTCCAGGTAGGCTAGCAGGCGGGTAGCAGGTGAGCGCTCCCAGGTGAGTGGGCTAGCAGGTACGGCAGGTAGCAGGCAGATAACTGGCAGGTGCTTCCTGGTCCGCAGGTGGACTTGCCCATAGACAGACTGGCGGATGCAGGAGACAGACTGTCGGGCTGACGAGAAGACAAGCAGGCAGACAGGACTGGAAGTCAGGCTGGCAACGGGTCCTGAGGGCTGAAGCAGAGGTGAGTATGCTTTGCAACAACTTTGCTCGGGCACCTCCATTTTGGAGGAGGTGCCTTATATATGGGAAGTCCTCCGGATATTGGCCGGGGACTCCTTAGGACGGCGCGCGCGGTCCCTTTAAGAGAGGGGGAGCGCGCGCCCTAAGTACAGTGCCCGGGAAGGAGCGCGCACCGGCAGCAGCGAGGGAAGGAGCGCTGGAGGACGCCGTGCGCTGAACAGGAAGGTGAGAGGGACGGCGTCTCTGCCTAGCAGGAGGCAGAGACGCCGATGCTACACCTATATTATCTCCCAGTTAGGTCTACGAATGGACCCCGAGAAGCTCTCTGCTGTCTTAAAGTGGCCCCGTCCGGAGGGGCTGAAGGCGATTCAGCGATTCCTGGGCTTCGCCAACTACTACCATCTCTTCATCCCGCACTTCTCTTCCCGGACTGCTCCCATCTCTGCGCTCACCCGTAAGGGAGAAAATCCCAAGGAATGGCCGCCCGAAGCCGAGGAGGCCTTCCTTTCCTTAAAGCAAGCCTTCTCCTCTGCCTCAGTGCTTCACCGTCCGGACTGCAACAAACAGTTCTTTCTGGAGGTTGATGCTTCCTCCTCCGGAGCCGGAGTGGTGCTCACCCAAAAATCTTCATCCGGGAGAATGGTAACCTTCGGCTTCTTCTCCAAACTCTTCCCCTCGTCTGAGCGCAACTACTCCATAGGAGACCGAGAACTGCTAGCCATCAAATTGGCGCTGGAGTGGCGTTACCTGCTTGAAGGGGCTCTATACCCGGTGATCATCTATACTGATCACAAAAACCTAGCATATCTCCAGAATGCCCAAAGACTCAATCCGCGTCAGGCCCGGTGGTCTCTGTTTTTCGCTCGCTTCGACTTTATCCTCCATTTCTGCCCGGCGGACAAGAATGTTAAAGCTTACGCCTTGTCCCGATCCTTCCTGTCCTCCGATCTAGAGGAGGAGCCTATGCACATCATCGACCCCTCCAAAGTGATGAGTATGGCCCCCTTGGATCCTAGCGCAAGTAATCTGACTGTTGGATTGCACCCTTAGTGAAGCATGGTGGATCAGTGGTAAGCACTGATTCTTTGCTGAGCTGTGGTCCTGAGTTCAAATCCCACCAAAAGCAGCATCTGCAAGGAGTTTTTATGTTCTCCACGTGTATGTGTAGGTTTACTTCCACATTTCAAAGACATACTGATATAGAATTTAGATTGTGAGTTCCAATGAGGACAGTGATGATAACATCTGTAAAGTGCTGCTGAATATGATAGCGCTCTATAAGCAAAGCATAATAATATTTGTTGAGTTGTGTAGATAGGCAAATAAATGAGTGCTTAATGTATACCTCCCAACCTTTGAAGAACAGAAAGAAGGACAAAGTATGCCACACACATTTACCCATTCTTTCTACCCTGGCAGTGAGAGAAATTCAGAAGATGCCCGAGACTGCAAGGCGTAGACCCAAATCTTGCACTGTCCGCTGTATCCAGGACAGTTGGGACTAAAGATGAGCAGATCGATTCACGGGTCTCTGATGCAGTGTTTAGGTCAGTGCTACCTGGCAGCTGGATGGGAGGCCGTGAATCTCTTACCTTCTGACATCCCCAACATGGCCTTTGATTAGCCAAGACTGGCGAGACGTCATCTGTGCATCCTGCTCTTCTCTAGTTGGGACCTGGGGATTTATTTTTTGTTCATTCATTCACAGTTGGAGTCGCCATAACTTGCTCATCTTTATGTAGCTACACTATAAGACATCTGGCTTTTTGGTGTCTATAAGGCCATGTTCACACAGTGCGTAAGTATTGTGTCTTTTGTTTTCTGCAAGATCCACACCAAACTATGCAATAATAATTTTTTCTGATTATTACATATGTGCTGCATTTTTTTGGCCTTTTCCTTCTTATTTGATGCGTCTTTAGTGTTGATGTGAAGCCGGCTTTTTAATGTGCTTTTCTATAGTACAGAAAAGCTTTGATTCCGCACTTTTTCACCTGCAGTTTTTTCAGCCTCCACATAGAAGCCTCCAGCAGCGTCTTTAGATGCTCAGTAGGAGCAGTTTTCATGAAATTACATCCACTTTGCTTGGACAGTTAAACACAGCAGAATTTTTCCATTTGTGCTCCTGACCCACTTTTAAGGGACAGGTCTGTGCAGGTCATGGCCATACAACGTCCAAGCAGACTGCAATGCTGCTAACACACTACTGCCACTTAGGGAAGAGTCAGACAGTCGTATAGCTTGGACGAGGATCGCAACGCAATGCTCGGACTGGCCATTGTGTCCCCTGTATGACAGCATGTATTTCTATGCAGCGCTCACGCTTGGGACAGGAGAGCCAACGGCCAGTCCAAGCACTGCGTTGCGATCCCTGTCTGAGTAATATAGCCATCTGATTCTTCCCACACTGGGTCTGTGACCACTGTCAGGTGCATATGCTGATAGTCAGGCGGATGAGCACAGTCAGGATGGATGCTGAGGCCCCCGTCCAGCGTAAGAGCACAATGTAAAGAAACATACACAGCTTAGTATACTTTTTTTGCAGTGGCCCTCTGTAGAGGAAGGTGCAGTCTGCTGCATCTCCTATACAGTGAAAAAATGGCATGCAGTCCCATACCTGCTTGGCAGAGGCAGAAAAAAGAACATTTTTGTCCTCCGTCTGGTGGGTGGGCGCCTATGGCGATGTTACAGTATACGTCAGAAGCTCCAGAAATACTTTGGGCTAAATGCACAGTTTGCCTTTAATTTATAGCCCCTTGGCTGTCCTGATCCACTGGCCAGACTAGAACAGACAAAGAGCCGGATGTGGCTCATGGGCCACAATTTGCCCATTTCTGATACTATGGATGTGTAGCACCCTGAGGATTCGGCTGCTACAGGGGTATTGCACCTCAACCCAGAGGTGTGATATTCCACTCCCGGGTAAGGATGGAGTGTGGGACTGAGCCCAGAAAGCTGCATGCACTACACACATCCCATTTCCGAGGAACAGACCAACGGTACTCCCACTTAGAAATGTGCAGGTACGACCGAGTCTGTTCCTGGCTGGAGTGGGAGGGGGGTGGTACATCCCAAGTAGTGTAGGGGCAGATAGGGGGAGCAGCCTGGGTAAAGTTAGGAGCTCATTGGGTGCTGGTCACCTGAGCTCACACATAGAGGGAGTATTTAAGGTGGGCACCATCTAAGATCAGGGTCAGTCTTTGCAGAGGAGTCAGTCTGCCACGGTCAGTCTGAGAGAAGTCAGAGGAAGAGGAGCAGAGCAGTCCCAGAGAGAGTGAGAGAGGAGAGTCAGAAGGACCCAGAGAAAACAAGCAGGAACTCTGAGAACCCATATACAATCCTAGGGTGAAGAGTTGGCAAAAGGGTACCGGATCCCAAACTGGTGGGGGCTCAAGCACACCTCAGCCAGAGACCGGAGGCCGTGGGCAGGATCTGCCACGGCCACCCACCATATCCACCCTGAAGGCAAACCACGTGTAGGGTCAGGGAACCCAAGGCCAAGGGTTTCCCAACAGAAGGCCCGAGGGAGCTGGACCTAGGTGGATCCCTGGTGGGGACGGCCAGAAGACAGGACAGGAAGGAGGGCTCAGGGTCACGCTCCGGACTTGCTTGGGGGTTGGCTGAATCCAGGACCTGGTGGACGCAGCACGGCTCGGGTGGTCACTTGAAGCTGGAGTGACCGGAACATCAGCAGTAAGTAAATACCCTAAACTGCACAACCCGACTCTGTCTTTAATTACCATCTATGCTGCACCACCACAACCCCCATCCTCTGCACCTGACCCCCTGAGGCTATACCCCACCTGTTGGGGGTTATACTATCAAAAGCTGCACCAACACCATCAGCCTCAGCGGACCCTGCTGCAGCGGCGGCCGTAGTGACCGCAATACAACGGGTGGCGTAGTCGACATAAAGAACTTTATAACATCTGTAGGACTGCCACATACTCTGAGCTTGACACCCTGGGCACGGACCGGGTCACAGCCACTCGGAGACTACAACCCCCATCTGATCCGGCTCCGGGTATTCCCCTAAAGAATATGGCCCAGGGGGCGCGTCAGATGTCTTTAGTGAATACGAGATCTCATTAGATAACGAAACTTTTGACTTCTGCAGCTACTTCTCTCCTCCGCGCCTCTTTACACAATAACCTTCTATGAGCGTCACTTATTAACCCTTCGTGTCTTTTGATTTGTACATTCCAGCAGTAAAGAATGAAGCACATCCAGTGCCTGTCAGCTTCTCTTACATCCCAGGCTCTTGATGTAGCAGCCACTCCCTGTAGGCATGTGAAATGTGAGAAGGGAGGTGTCAGCCACTGACTCATTGCCCCATCCTGTGTGCAGCCCTACAGGTCTGCTCTGTCTCCTCTTCCAGGCTGTGGGACAGGTGCTGCCAGTCCTGGGAGGTAAGGAAAGCTCTCTGCCTTTATTCTGCTCTTATCTACTGCATCTTTATTGTACAAGTCATGCTTAACCTTCCCAGTGCACACAGTGGTGTGACTACTGCTATCCTGAATATTCCGGTCTTCTATTGCAACTTTGTAACATAGAAAGGAACGTTCTACCTATTTGTACAACATTTACATATATGTTGCAGATTGTTTTCTTTGGCTACAATTAATGTAACAGACGTGTTTTAAAACTTCCGTAGCCATTATCTGAATGTGATGTATTTGGCGGGTTCTTATCACTTAGTTTTTGGATGCTTTGTACAATGCTGTGTAAGAACATGTCCAAGATAGACAATCCCTTCTCTGATGACTTGGACTTAGTGAGACCGATGAAAGGGATGGACGCCAATCAATGTCAGCCCATGCCACGGATTATCCCAGCGCTTCTTGTCACACAGTTTGAGGCTGTGACTCCATAGTGATATATTAGACATAAAATAGTAGCAAGATGAACGTGTGATTTTTAGTAAGATTTTTAATTGCACGGTGGCTCAGTGGTTAGCACTGTAGTCTTGCAGCACTGGGGTCTTGGGTTCAAATCCCACCAAAGGCAACATCTACAAGGAGTTTGTATGTTCTCCCTGTGTTTATGTGGGTTTCCTCCCACACTCCAAAAACATACAGATAGGGAATGGAGATTGTGAGCCCCAATGGGCACAGTGCCGATACTGTCTGTAAAGTGCTGTGGAATTAATGGTGCTATATAAGCAATGCATAATAAATAAATAATTCTGTGCTAATGGCAAAAAAAAAATCCATGTGATATTTGTAAATGTTTAATTGCTGCAAGGAACAAAAAATGTTTCCATGTCAAACCAAGCCACGGGTATGGTCGAATGGAGGTTTTGGAAGTGGATTTTGCTCCAAAATCCACATTAAAAAACGCTTTAAATACAATGAGTAGGCTTTCATTTGACTTAATTTGGAGATGTTCAAAATTAATATGGCAAAAAAAAAAAAAAAAGTGCAATATAGGAGCTGTTTCCAATTAATAGCAAGATGTTTGAAAGTGAATTTTGGAGCAGAAACTGCTTCAAAATATTCCTGAAAAACTCTGTATGAGCATACGCTAAAGGTAGAATTACACATATCTTGTGCCACCTGAAGATAAAGATGTCACGTTGCAACATCTAGAGATGTGTATATATAAATTTTTTTTTTTTAACTTTTCTAAGTGGGGATGGTTAAGGCCACATTCAGTATTTTACATCGGTATTTGTAAGTCAAAATTAAGAGTGGAACAATCAGAGGAAAAGTATAATAGAAACACGTCACCACTTCTGTATTTATCACCTGTTTCTGATTTTGGCTTACAAATACTGATGTAAAATACTGAATGTGTGAACATGGCTTTAATATGAGGTTAGGTGAAGTAATCTGCAGCTCTAAGGCGGATGCTTGCCAGAAAGTTAGATTTGCACCAGCTATGAGTAGCATAGATCTTTTTTTTTTTTTTTTTTTTATAATTTCAATTTTTCTGCTGTACAATATAATACATTTGTCAGTCTGCAGGAGGCCACGGCAATCCCTGCCGACTTTTCTAAAAAATAATATTGGATTGTGTTTGCCAGTCTACGGGTAGAAAGAAAGTCTCAAATTTTGTCAATTACTTTTAAAGCTCCAAGAATTTGTAAAAAAAAAAAAATAAACAAATTATTGATGTCTTTTGGGTGCAAAAAAAATCTGTGTTGTAGGAGCCCAATGAAAGTAAAAAAAAAAAAAAAAAAAAATGCCCGTGTCTCGTATTACATGCAGCAGGTGTATCCAGGTTGTGCTCTTTGAATGGACAGGAGTGGTGAGCAATTCATCGCTTCCCCTCTCATCTGCTACTACTAAGTGTATTTTACTCATCGTTCAGGATAGGAGGTGCAGACAACACATTTTATGTGTCAGATTGGCGTCATTGTGGTATCTGCTCAGTATAATTTATAGAGAAGAGCTGATCTGCGTTAGTAAAATATTGCTGGCTCGGCCCAGAGCCGGACGGGTTTTTCTTACCAACAAGTTTGAAGTTTGAATGAAGTCTGGTCTGATTTGAATAAGATTTTACTGGATCTTTTATTTGCCTACTTGGATACAGAGGACATTACCCTCGGCCTTCTTAAAACAGAGAGCTTGTCCAATAGAAAACACATTTGTTTGATTTCCGATGTGCGTTTATTTTTTTTATTTTGTGATGCCTTTCTCCCATAGTGAATTTTTCTTATTTTTTTTAACCAATGTGTGATATATATTTTTCCACAATATAACTCATGCTTGTATGAGAGCTTGGACTCAAGGAATAAATGAATGAAAAAAAAATTCTGGCACTAAACGCAATATTTTGTGTATTAAAGAAAAAGAAATACAGCAGAAAAAAAAAATCGCAACAATAATATTGTGAGCGATTAATCACTTTAGGATAAGTTATAGCGGTGCATTTCTGCATTTTTGATGCTGCATATTTTTAGCAAGTCTTCTGCACTTGTTTATTTAGTTTACTTGTTTATTTAGTTTACTTGTTTTTTTTTTATTTGCTTTTTTTTTTTATGTATTTTTAACACGTCTATTTTTTATTCTTTTTTTATTAGGCCAAATTTGAAATAAAGCTAGTTTAGGAACCTTTCTGCTTACTTGGGAACCTACCTTTCTTAAAACTTTATTGATAAAGTCATATGCAGATTTAATGCACTTTTGCTGTGTTTCTGCCATGTAAATGCAACAAAAACATAAGTATTTTTTGATCTGTGGAACTTTTGCACTTTCTTGAGGAAAATTAGAGAAATTGATATGCTGCAAATTTCAAAATGGCTCTACAGATCCTAGATTAAAAAAAAAACAGAAAAAAAACATAGTGGGCCTGAGATTTATATATTTCTCATCCACTTAACTTTAACTGGAAAAGCTGCAGCATTTACGCAGCGTGGGGACTAAGATTTAGTTTCTAGATCCTCTCTTGGTTTAGGCTTAAAGGGGTTGCCTGGCCTTATGCTACAAGTCTGCAGTCGCTGTATGTGACTGCAGAATTGTGAATCCTTGCATCGCGTACACTGCACGCCGTGAGGATTCTCTGGTGCAGCGAGTGGGCGGTCATGTGACTGCAAGTATGCAGATTGCATACTTCCGGCCACATTCTGACTAGACTTGTTCAGCCTCGCTCAGTACAGTTGCATTGAGTGACGCTGTGCATGTCTAGTCAGCACGTGACCACACGTATGCAAATTGCAGTCATGCAACCGATCCAGGAGAATCCACACAGCGTGCAGTGCGCACGATATGAGGATTCACAAGTCTGCAGATGCATAGAGTGAATAGTGTGCAGACAATCCCTTTAAAGGGAACTTGCCACTTGATTCACCCAGAAATCTCATGCACAAACTTTTTTTTTTTTCTGACTGAATTTGAGAACTGTAGTGTTTTTTTAAATCTGTAGCACTTCAATTCTTTCAGCGTTTTTGCACCCGTAGAAAGCAATGAGAAAGGGAAAAAAACGTTGCAGTTTTTGCAGTGTTAGTTTTATTCTAAAAAAAAAAAAAAAAAAAAAAAAAACTTTAATAAAGATGTACTGTAGAGAAAGCACAGATGTAATCTACAGATCAAAACAGTGAAAAAAACGTTGTGAAAATCCTGAAAAATGGGCCTTCTGAACCCAGTGTTTTAGCTGCAGAAAAAAAGCAGCAAAAATGCAACATGTGAACATTAGACATTGTTTAGACAGCTGCATTTTTGGTCAGCGTGCTGTCCTTTGTGTATTTGGACAGCTCACTAACTGAAAATACGATACTAAGGCGGTTATTTCAATGTCGGTGCACACAAGTGATTACACACGCAAAAACCCAAAACACTACTGGTTACCTAAATGGGGAATGTCCCCACCTTTCTGGCCTCTTCACTGGGTTCATACCTTGCACTTTCTATGGTTTTCCACCACAAAACAGTGGTGTAAAATAACATGATCGGGTATTACTGAAAAGTGACTAGCTTAGATTGCTTTTATGGCTGTCACAAGAAAATACCCTACCAGCAAAACTGCAAGATGGCATCTACACAAGGTGGGAGTCATACAGCAGGGGCAGCCCTTTGAGCATAAGTATGCCTACTACAGTCTATGCCTACTACAGTCTATGGGTATGTCGGCATATATTTTAAGATGCTTGTGTGTGAATTTAGCCTAATCTTTGCCAATGGTGGAAAATATAGCAATGTTTGGTCTAGAGGGATAAACTACACCTAGGCTTCACTTGTAGACACTAATGGAAATCACGGGAGCTGATGAACCAGCGTGTAAGGAGCTGTATGTTGGAAATTGCATCCTCCTGAGACGACTTCCCAAAGCCTTTTTTTCCATTACTGTAATGTCATTAGTTCTGTATCCTCCCAGGTGACACCAGGATTATGGCTTTTTTGCATTAACTGGGATAATTTGTGTTGCAACTTGGAATTGTCCTTCATAAACGCTATAAAATGACCGTTGCCCGCATGTTATTAGCAATGTATAGATTTATTTCTCAATGTATCTCTCCATCCCAAGAAAAAAACCTGATGTGTTGGTGGCTTTGGAGGCGAGGGGAATACAGTTTATTGGCAATCTTATTTTTGCAGTATTATGCTGTATTTACCGAATGCTTGTGCTACTGAATGGGGCTGAGGCCTTTGGGTAAGTTCACGCACTGCATATTTAGTTCAGATTTCTCTGTAGTAAAATTTGCATGTGTTACATGTGGACTTAGGAGCAGATTTAACCCTTTTTAATTGCAAAGGGTAAAATCTGTGCTGAATCGGGACCAAGAATTGACCTGCTGCAGATTTATAAATTTGTGCCGCAGGTCAATTTTTTTACGTACAGAAAATATCTTCAACGTGTAGATGAGGTTTGTTGAAATCTGATACGGAATTACATTGGATTTTCTACCAGCAAACTTCTGAACTTAACCTTAAGGTGACCATACACAATAGATGAATGTTGGCTGAAGTGGCTACTCATTAAATGTGTATGGGTGGTGTCCCATATTTTCTCAATAGCAGTTGTTGGAGGGAGGGGTCAGACATATTGAATTGTAACATGCCTAATTTGTTCTTAAAGGGAACCAGCCAGCTGATGCATGCTGCCCAGTCCATGTTTGTGTAAGGAGAGACCTGTCACTCCAGGGCAGAGGGTGGGGAGAAGCTGCTGGAACCCGCCTGTCTGACTATCTCCAGAGCGGCTTGGTCCCTGGTGGCTAATAAAACTATGATTTTCTCTGAAACGTCGCAGAGTTCAACATGTATAGCTGTAGTATTGCAGCCAGTGTCTGATTATTACTTTACATGGATTGGGCAACATATATCTGCTGTCAGGTTCCATGTAAGAGAGAAGAGCCACCACTAGAGGGACCAGAGGAGTCTGGCAGCAGCTGACTCACTAATGCCCACTGAGAAGACAAGCACACTTGGGTGAGTGGAGCATGCATGTATATGTGGGGTCAGGAAAAATTGCTGTAAGCCTAATAATTTTGACCAATTGCTATCAATGTTGTATGGCCTTGGCCCACTTTACCAAGGGTATGCCAAGTACACACATTAATGGCCTCTGTAGAGCACTGCAGCCTCTTTATTCTGCGGATTGGTGAGGTCCCAGGAAACGGATAAAATAGGACAGAATTAGTGATGAGCACAAGTGCTCGTTACTCGAGTTTGCTTAGGCCTGACAAACACAGGCAACCCCCGCATGTTTTGTGGCTGTCTAACAGACGCAAAACATTTGGGCGCAGGGACTTGATCATGTCACTCGACCACCCACGATACTCGGTGCATACCCGAGCACCCTCGGCAAACTCGCGTAACGAGCACATGCGCTCATCACTAGACAGAATGTAAACTGTTTTTGTGCATTATGTCCAGAATGAACAAGTTTGCTATAAAACAAGGTTACCACTAGGGGGAGCAAACTGAGAATTCATTTTTATACTTGCTGCATAAACCTTTATACAATTTGCTCCCCCTAGTGGCAGCCTTGTCCAGAAGAAATGTATGTAACAGATCGGTATTACAGAATAACATTACTGTAGAGACAATTTCACAATTTTAGAAGTATTTTGTCAATAATGTATCTCTCCACTAAGCTGCACCAAAGGTGCCACCTGTAGAATGAATGGTGCTAGTTGCAACTGCCATGATATTATCCGTCTGTCTTTTCTGAATGTAGTAATAATTTGGATATTGCGGATGGTAAATCTTTCTGCACCTCAGTGAGATCAGTTGTTTATTCTGTGGATATACCTTATTATTATATGTGGTTCTTTTATAAGATGAGGTCTCGGGGGATTATTCCGGCTATTCTGCTATCTCCCTTGGTGTGTGTACTCGGGCTGCTTACACTTGGGGTGTTGTCCTTGTTACTCCGCACAACATGAAGTGGCTAATGTGATGGTTACTAAGGTGTGAGAAGTCAGACCGCAGCGTATGACCATGCGGGAGAACGTTCTGTACTGAGATCCAATAATCTGATTTTAATTAATATTTACAGACATGACAACACTGACGAGGCTCGTATTCCTGGCATCGTGGTAATATTATCTAGAGGGCAGTTTCCATTCTGTAGATGCGCACATTGCTAATGCTTCTTCTGGCATATTAACGATAGTCACGTGTGGCCGGTGTGTAAGTGATACAGACCTTCCTGCACCAGAGGTGCTTCTTAATGCTTCATCTTTTTACCAAATTTTACTTAAAGGGGTTGTCTGGCCTTGTGCCACAAGTCTGCAGTCACTATGTGACTGCAGATTTGTGAATCCTCGCATCGCACACACTGTGAGGATTCTCCGTTGCCGGCGGGGGGGACATGTGACCGCAAGTATGCAATTTACATACATGTGATCACTTGCCGACTAGACGCAAGTGTATTGAGCGAGGCCGGACACGTCTGGTAGTATGCAAGTTACATACTGGTGGTCACCTAACCGCCTGCTCCTGGTGCTGGAGAATCCTCACCGCGCACTGTGCATGCTGTGTGAGGATTCGCAAGTTTGCAGTCACATAGAGTGGACTTGTACCCTAAGGCCGGACAACCCCTTTTAATTTATCAATATTTTCTTTAAAGGGAATCTGTCACCAGGTTGTTGCCACGTAATCTGAGAGTAGAATAATGTAGGGGCAGAGACACTGATTTCAGCACTGTGTCACTTAATGGGCTGCTTGCTGTTGCTTTGATTTACTGGTGCTGAAACTGATTTCATCCCTAGAGGACTAGTAAACCTGCTGCCATGTAGTCCTCCATATTCATGAGCGCTGTATAACCCCCTCCCCCCCAAAAAATGTGACAGCTTTCTGCCTATGCACAATGTACACATAAAGCTGCCACAGGGGTGTGAGCGGGGCTATACAGAGCTCAGCATTCAGGAAACTGGTAGATCTCCAGTAGAGAAAGCAGTGATTTTATCAAAACAACAGCAAGCAGCCCAATTAGAGATACATCACTGGAATTAGGGTCTCTGTCCCGACATCATGCTGCTTCTGGCAAAAATTTGATTCCTTTTAAAGGCAATGTCTACAGAAATGGACTTCTTATGATTGGTATTGTATATGAGTATAAAAAGTGGAGTAACTGTGTACATACATCACATTACTCATCTCATATTGATTTTAAGCTGCAGCTGGTATCCTAGTTCAGAGCGCCATTCCTAATTCTGCCCGCTATCGTTGGAAGTGGTTAACAAGCTTGTCATCAGACGTTTGATTTTTGCTTACTCACCTTAAGGGTAATGATGTCACCAAGTCATGTGAATTGAACAATCTCTTATTTTGTTAGAAGTAAACCACGACGTTCACTTTACCAGAGAATTTCTGCATCTGAAGCTCCTCGAACGCTCATTCGGCATCTACTGATCCCATGTGCACAGGAGCGCTCGGCTGAGTGTTCTTTTATGCTCTACTGGTAGAGAGGAGAAAGTCAAAGCGCAGATGCACATCACACGGTCAACCGGTCCAGCCAAAGAAGGCAGGCACGGATGACTCACATTTGATGCATGTGCTGTAAGACTCTGAGGCTACATTCCCACAATGAGTTATTTTAATGTTGCAGATTTTCTGCATCTTTTTTGCACCCATTATGTAAATTAGGTTCCTTGCATTTTTTTTTTTTGTCTATTTTTGGTATGTTATTGCTTAAATAAACCTTGTTCGTGATACACTCTGTTATTTGGCAATTGACAAGACTTTATTGATACAGTAAGGCTATATTCATACATCTTGGGTTTTTCAGCATAACAAATCTTGCAGCAAAACCTAATCTTTGGCAGAAATCAGCTTTGAAAAATACTGAGCAAAACCTGCGTTTTTGATACTGTCATTCTGTCTATATTTATGCATGTACATAAGATCTGTGAAAAAAAACAAACAAAAAAAACTCCATTCTATTTTGCCATAAAAAATGCTGATGCAAACTTTGGTGGTTTTTTTCAGCATTTTTTTTTTACTTCCTATGGGTGAAAGAAGTGACATGCTCTATTTTCCAAAAACCTAACCAAGGAAGAAAATATGCAAAAAAAAAAAAAAAAGTGTGAGCAGAGAATTCTGGTTTCTCATAGACTTTGCTGGCCCTGCAAAACGCAGCTGAAAATTTGCATAAAAATCAGCAAAAATCACTGAAAAACACAACATCTGTGAACATAGCCTAAAGTGGTCATGAGGACTCCATAGGTTCAGTCATTGCTCTGAGAATACAGAGCGGCAGCTGTAACTGCACCCCCGGCCCCGACTGACAGCTGAGCCCCAATACACAGCAAGTGTCAGTCAAGGCCGGGGCGCAGTTACTGGGGCCACTCTGTATACTCAGAGCACTGACTGAACCAGTGGCACCCTCATGACTGAAACTGAATGTGGCAGGGAGAATAAAGTTAATTTTCTCCCGCTGCATTTGGCTGTATGCAGGCGCCGGGCAGCATAACAACACTGTTAACGCTATTAACCTGCAGATATGGGGTTATTTTGACGGGTTCCCTTCAATGCAATTCTATGAGGAGAATCCGCACATAAAACTCATCATACCCACAAGAGAAACTAACATGTTGCGGATTTGAAGCACGCACCGCAGGTCAGTTTCGCTGCAGAAAAAAAGCACAGTAGGCATGAGATCTCTATACATCTCACTTTGCTGGAACTGTAAGACATTGCGTTTTTGACATGGTGAAAATATGCAGCGCCAAAAACTCATTGTGGAGACACAGCCTAAGGCTTAGTGCCCACGATGCCGAAATGAAGCAGAAATTTTCCTGAGCATTTCTGCATCTCCTTGGGAGAAAAACGCATGCAGTTTTTGCCATGCATTTCCCAATGCATTGTATAGACAAATCTGCATGCAGAAACGCACAAGAATTGGTCATGTCAAGATTTTTTCTGCGAGTAAAATCCGCGCAGAAAAAATCCTGACCATGTGCACAGAACTTGCAGAATGTCATGGGATAAGGTATGCAATGCGTTTCTGGAGCGATTCTGCACTGCAAATCCGCACCAAAAGCGCATCGTGGGCACACAGCCTTAGAAATCGGCTGAAATCTTTGAAGGAACAAAGTAACCAGTGTTCTGTTCCCCTGCAGCGCCACCACAGGCTACATGAGTCATTACACCACACTTCCCAATAGACTGTCTATTGAATGTACAAATGTTTCAGGTCGTCCAGAGAGAGGGGATCTGTACAGTCTATTTGTGCTCTGGCTAATATGAGGGTCCTGAGCTGGTGACCCTTTTTTTGTTAAAGGAATATTAGTGTTGGCACGTTTTGTAAATGAGACAATTATTCATTGGGGATTTCAGATATCATCATGGTAGAGATAATGTAATAGTTATATTATGTAGCCTTTATCAAATGTTTTACCATATGTTCCACTACTGTGTATCTTATTCCAAGGTGTATACAGTAACATAGTTACTCTGTGTTAGAAACTCTCACTAGAAAGTGTTAGTAAGCCACAAGTGCAGTTCTATCATTGTTTATATAATGGCAGGAGATCGTCGCCAGAAAATGTCCATACAGCCCAATCCTGCTCAACCAGACCAACCGGTTCTCTACACATTTTGCTGCCTCCATTGTCCCCCATCGTTTTTCCTGAAAAGTTTCTTTTAATTTGCAAACTTAAGTTAAAAAAAAAAAATTGTTGAAACCAAAAATCAGTTAAAATCCATATCTGATTTAATGATAGTTAAGTAAGCGCTGGAATTTTACAAATATTACATTTTACTTTGTATCCCGTGTTACCTCTCCACCGCCTGTAGTTGATGCAGATAACTTTGCAGTCGCACCTGGGTCCTCAAGCATGAAGGGGCCCAAGGCCGCCTCTGTCACATGCAAACACATTAGTAATATAAATGATACAGATTTTGCATTGGAGCCAAGTAGCTGCTAAGTATTGTTTGATGAATCAGGGATCATATGTCTGGGAAACATTGCAAAATGGTTACACCAGAAAATTGACATAAAATACTTGAAAAAGTTGCAAACGTTTTCACGACTGTTTTTTGAGCAGTTCTGGCAAAATGGATGGAGAGAGAGGGTGATGAGCTGAGGTGGGACAGGGTGTGGCAGTGTGGCCTCTTAAATTCATGAATAGTGGCGGTATTTTTTACGCCAGAAATGTTAATCCAGTATCTGACGGGAGCAGCACTTCAGGCTAGGCGCACGCGACTGATAAGATGCATCAAATTATTGAAATAGGGCATTTTGGAGTAGGATGCCTCGTTCATTGTCTGGGATCGTGGACCGCAGAAGTACATAAATTGCTCACAATAGTAGAACTGTTCATCAGTTGTTTTTTTTTAATTTAAAGACTATTTCACCTAAAAGAGAAACAAAAAATCATAAACACAGATCCTTGGTTTGCAGTGGACTAGCGTGGATTGCCAGCACCTGATGAAAGGCAAGATATACTGCGCCCAGCTGGCAATCACTGATCCCCTTCCACCAGTCTGGTACTGAAACCCTTATACTCCAAGCACATGTATTGTATCTTAAGAAAATACTGATGGAATATGGTTAGCCATTTGGTCCTCTGCTTAAAATATTATTACAGTGAATGTCTCTGGCTAGACATGATTGCGGCGTGGTGCCCAAATGGGTTCACTATCAGGAGAGGCACCAGTGATTCTAGTCGGTAGGAGGAGGCTGACATGACTCTGGTCCCGCCATTGCCAGGACTATGGACATGAGCAGGGTCCTTTCAAATCTTTTTTTTCAACTCTAGAGAGTATGTAAGCTGCTGTCAGACACTTGTCTTTTTGTAGGGATAACAAAAGAATCTGGTGTAAATTCCATAACTCATGGGTTCAACCAGTTTTAATGTATATGTGGGCAAATCTGCCTAACTGTGCAGTGATATAGTCCCTCTCCCGTATCACTTGATAATTATGGAACGTGCCGTCTTTATCAGACGGATTTCGGAAAGGCTAACATGTATTTAAGGGGTAACAATTCTGCTTGCGGAGAGAGACATGTTAATCATGTCAAGGTGAGGAGACTTTTAAAGCTGCAATGCTCCTCTGGGAAATATGCAAATTGTCTCTTCAGAGAGGAAGAGGACTAGAACTCTAGTGCCACCTACAGGAAGTAGCAATCCTAAAAGTCTGAATAACAAAACGCTCAAAGAATGAACATATGCATTTCTGTGTGATAACGACTTGCCGTTTAAGGCCACATGCACACATTCAGTATTTGGTAAGTTTTTTTTACCTCAGTATTTGTAAGAAAAAAACAGGAGTGGAACAATCAGAAGTGTTATTGAAACACTATAAGGCCGGTTTCACACGTCCCATATGTCCGGTACAGGAGATATCCGTGTCCCGTGTGGCAACCGTGTGCCGTATCAGGATCACATGGACAGGCGCCTGGGTATCAGCGCTACAGTTGGCATTATAACTGTTAAACTGACAGAAGTCTCATAGACCATTCTCCTGGCTTAACAGGCTTGCCATACCTAGCTGACCCACAGGTACTCTTAATGACTTCTGGTTGCCATGACAATGATTGGGCCTTCGCGATGATCTTGCGAGGGCTCCGATCAGACGGGAGAGGGAAATGCAAATACTGCTATCGATATAGAACATGACATTTTGGGGGTTAAACAGCCGGGGGCGGTACAGAAACCACTCCTGGCTGAGAGAGCCGGGTCTCGACTGTCACGTAAGCGGAGCTCACGGCGGCGATTTCGCAAGCAAAGCTCCTGTGCCATGCAGGATTGTCATGACGTATCTATACGCCAAAGTACGGGAACCTCTATCTGACCATGACGTATGAGTATGGCAAAGGTCTTGAAAGGGTTAAAGAAGTGACGTGACTATTCTTCAGGCATTTTCAACTCTGAAGACACTCTATACCAGGGGTCTCAAACACGCGGCCCCTCCGGCTGCTTCTTGCGGCCCGCAGGCACAGACCCCGTAATGATTGCGGCTCTCTCCAGCAGCCGCCGACATCAGTGCCGTAGTGCAGTGTATTGCTGCGCAGAGAACGGCTCTCTGCACAGAATGGAGTTAAAAAAAATAAAAATAAAAAATCATGGAAAATGCCGGTAATAAAGACTCCACAAAAATGCTGGAAAAACACTCAAACGCCGGAGGTCAAAAATATCGAAAAAATTCTAAATCGCATACTTGTAGAAAAGAACAAATTAGAAAAAGGACGCATGAGTGCATTTGAAAAGCTGTTTTTTTTTTTTCTGGGAGTAATGTATGGACCCCAATTTTTAATTTTTCCAATAAAATTTTGCATTTTATCAGGAGCTAGAACTCAAAAAAAAAAAAAAAAAAAAAAAAAAAAAAAAAAAAAAAAATTCCAGGGTCTCCTGGAAGAGTCTTTCCCTTGAAAAACTCAGCGAGTTTGCTCACCTGAAATAGCTGTTGTGTGCACATGTCTTTTTGCTGAGTTTTTGGTGCGGAAGCTGAGCGGAATCTTCAAGTTTTTGAAAAGTTTTGGGCAGTTTCTGTTCCAAAGGCTCCTGGGAAAAAAAACAAAAACTTAGTGTAAACATACCCTTAGGGCTCATGTAGATATCCCTTCAAATCAGTCCGAGCACACACTAATGTACTGTCTGGCCGCGGGTCTCCCACAAGGGCAGCACAGCAGTTACATGCGCGTCTTGAGAACCGTGGCCAGTCCATGCATTAGCGGTCCGGCATCCACAGACGTCTACATGATCCCATAAAGGGTTTTTATTTTTTTGGGGAAAGGGAGAATAGATGATTACTCCTGTGAAAGTTGTGATGACAAGCATACTCAAGATGCCCATAACCGTCCTGTAGAAGTTTTCTATATCTGTTCTAACATTCCTCTCATACACACAGTTGTAAGCACAGTATCACAAGAATAGAGCATTCATGTGTTTTCCTAGAAAGCTCCTGTTACTACCGGTCTTTGTATTTTATCTTGAAGTGTTTTTCGATACTTTAGTGTTAAACTATGTAACGTTACTGTGTTGGTTTCAGCTCACTTGTCGCTTTGTAAGTACGCTTGTATGACTACAGTATACCGGGGGAAGGAATGAAAGAATGTAAAGTATTGACTTGTGGGAAGATTCCACTATAAAGAATGTCTGAAATATTCTAGATTTGCTGCAGGTTCAGTATGGTGTGGTCATATTTTAGATGAAGAAAGGTCAATTTTATTATCCCCAAGGGCAGACATGCCATATATTCAACTGCACAGGGCCTCTGTGAGAAAAGCGACTCTCTGCTTTGTTCAACCAAGTATTATGTGGCTCAGTACTGTTTATATGATTGCATGTGAGAGATTGTGCCAATGGCACCGTGACTCTCAATTACTATTGGATTGGCACACTAGTGAGATATTCTGGGCAGCCAAGAAGGAGGTTCCCTATGACCTGCACCCCTCTAGCATCTAATTTACACCTGGAAAGCAAAGGCTTCATCTCCTTACGTGCACATTCCCGATCGCCTTCTGCTTCCTGCATCCCTTCCCTGTTTATACTCTTACGCTATAATTAAAAATGTTTATGGCCAAACCAAAAAGGCCAATTCTAAATATTATGATGATGAGCTATTGGATCACCCTGTAATGTTTTACACTAATTTATTATCATACAATGTCTGCAAGAAGCCTGGCACATTTATATGACCGATCTGTCCTAGTTCGCTGTGTAGTTTTCTTTTCTGATGCACTTTCCATTCCCATCATTATAGTAAGTCCTACCAAAGCGAACATGGCTGTTCTTTACTAAGAATAACTAACAATTAACTTTTCACCAAGACAAAAAATTGTAGTCTTAAGATTTTAAAAGGGGTTCTTCTTTGGATAGGTTATCAATATTTGAATGGTGAGCGACCAATATCCAGCATCCCTTCGATCAGCTAGTTGCTACCCCCAGGTTCTGTTTTTGGGTACTATGGCTCAGTACCTAGACAGTTGAATCATCCACTGCCGGAGCTGCAATCTGCTTTCTAGTGAGGTTACTGGGTGTTAAACCCACACCAGACTTATATTGATGATCTACTTAGTGCAAAGACCATCAATATCTTAAACCCGGGAAACCCTTTTTAATATGGAAATTGCTGTAATGGGATCTAATTCAAGATGAACGAATGGAGCTGCAGGACACTGTACAGTTGTAATGTCAATATTTTGTGGTTGCCGGAGAGAAGCCCTGTGAACAGAAACCTTCCTTCTGTAATCTGAAAAAAGGATAATTAGCTCATATCACCTGATACTCACAGGAATCCCAGGCTCACAGATTAGTGTCCAGCATACACTTGCAAGGATATATAAAGAAGGTAAAATCCGGTGCCACATGCGATAAATCCTTTTATTCCAAAATAAAAATCACAACATGTCCCTAGGAGGGGAACAACTGCGGTTCGAGGGGCTGTGTCCTCGAAATGCAACCAGTTGTTCCCCTCCTAGGGACATGTTGTGATTTTTAATTTTGGAATAAAAGGATTTATCGCATATGGCACCGGATTTTACCTTCTTTATACTTCTTTCTGTAATCCCTGGTGCTTCTTCTGATTTGTAAGCCCAGCGCGATGTCTCTGTTGCGATGTGACGCACACATGACATCTCGCCAAGCCTACTAATCAAAAGAGGTGCTGCCGCTGGCATCAGATAAGCGTTGGTTAACAGGGCTTGCGTTTGTCGGCCATGAAACACTGACGAAACCACTAGAACAGGGTCTTGAGAGTTAATTAAACTCTCTTTAGATCGAACGTATAGTGATGGCTTCATATGTACTGTTAGAAAAATTGCAAAAATTTATAACAATTCATATTTCCACAAAAAATGAGCAACTTTTGTCATTTTTATGAAAGTCCCAGCTCCGCTATGGCAATTATTTGAAAAGTGTGTGCAACTTAGCCACACTTGGCCTCTCTCCTGCTTACTAAGAGAGCCGTCATAATTTATGAAACCTAATTTACACCACTTATCATAGAAATATACTTCACTGGTACATTGCAGCAGAAAAATGCACCAATTGCAATGAGGTGCATGCATGCTAATAAATTTGCTGCATCTTACTCCAGCACACCCTTTGTCATGACTGGCATGCAAAATGTCAGTTTTGATGAATCGAAGCTGAAGATCTGTCCGTGTCGGTTGTATTGACTTATCGTTAGCAACTATTTGACTTTGATACTATGTTCGCCTCACGTTTAAGCCAATGGTCAGTGGCTCCATTGGGATTTACATCTGAAGCCCTGGAAAACAGTATTTGGGCATATGTAATGATGGGGTCATAGACTGTAATGATGGAGACATCACTGTGTGCTCTTTCGGACATAATTTTCAGCCGTATGTGCCTATTTGAGGTGGGCATCAATAAGTGGTCAACTGTGTTTTGGAGCCTGCCTAAAATATATAGCCAACACACAGCATCTCTGTCTGCATCATGACGCAATGGACCTATACACACAATTGCCCGAAACCCATTTTCCAGGGCTTCAAACTTAGAAACCAATAGAGCTGCTGACTGTAAGATAAAATATTAGCAATAATTTTATTTATATACGCCAACATATTCCATAAGTTGCAACACTTTCCAATTTAGAGGGGACATGTACAAACTACAAAAACAGTTACAATAGGAGTGAGGGTCCTGCTCACAAGCTTACAATTTATTAAATGTGATGTGACTATAGCTTGACATCCATCAGAAAAGCTCTGTAGATCTTCCAGATGGACTTGCTGTGGTTGGTTGTCCAATAAACCCTTAAACAATGAGCTGCAATTGTAAGCCACGTGTTTTTTTTTTTTGTGCAGTACAAATGCATTTTCTGTCTATGTATCCATTCCTAGGTAAACGTATATGATTTGGTTGTTTTACAGAACACAAGAACATGGCCTTCAAGGACTTAACATCAAGAGCCGTAGTGTTTTATGATGAGTGGATTAAAGATGCTGGTAAGTGACAGACCATAAATTCCATATATTACTTTATGACAGTGTTTATCTGAACTTGGTTAATTTCTGAAGCCGTAGAACATGAAAGTAAAAGATTGCGACTTTTCAGGTCCATAGGTCTTTTGAAGGAAGCCGACTAATGAGATCATCTGCAATATTGTGCACTAAAACTAGATTACACTATAATACTTATTTATGTCAAGAAACGGTAGTTATCAGTGTGGCGTCCCAGAGTACAGAACATGTCTCACTTAGGAAAGTGTTTTGGAACTCTCCATCGATATAGAGCAGTAAGGTTGTTTGGTAGCCAACACTTTCTCTTAGTAACTTTGGCTGTTGGCAGAAGCAGCCTACTATGGCGTGGTCAAATATCACAATGGCCTCCTGGGCTTAGACTAATTTCCTGTTCTTTTCAGGATGAGTTTTTAGAAGATGCATTATTATTAGAGGCATCAAAGAGAAGTTTGATGACTGACAGGTAACGCCTCTATACATGGCTTATAACACTGGATCAAGCATTCACAGTACTCAATGTTACAACTGATCCTGCTTCTCCAGCCTTTGAACATGCTTATTAAAATTTGCCTTACATAAAATCACTCCATGAGGAAACTGAAATACATTCGCGCCAAGTTTTGTGACTTCTACAAAAGTGGCAAATGATGAATTGGGGGGGGGGATTAGGAAACCCTAAACTCTACTCACAAAGGCCTATTAACCTGACCCCGTGTTGCGGCCGTTAATTACGGTACATGATATTTACAATGGTCTTTGGTGCTAAACTAAATGTTTTTGTAGTTTTCTATAACTCTAAATTAAAAACGTGTGTGTGTAAAGCCGTTAACCCAAGTCATCGGGGAAGTATGGTATCCCGGCTGAGTCATCTTTTGAAACTTTGAAAACGCGCCCATTCCCTTTGATGGTTCTAGTTTGGTGACCTCTTTGAAATCCTGTGCATACACTTGTAGGGTCTGAGCTGAGAACACCTCTGTTGTGTGCAATGAGCCTATGTGTGGACACCTCAACGTCACCAAGCTCACTGCGCATGATGTCAACGCGAACTGGCACGATCAATCAAAGGGAGGGTTATGTTGTCAAAAGATGCCTCGGGCAGGATATCGTACCGCCCCAATGACTCAGGCTAATTATTTTACACATCGAGGCAAGTTTTTTATTTTAGAACTATAGCAAAACCATAAAACGTATAGCTGATCTCCAAACACCAATTATGTAATTTGTTTACAGGAGCTTGAGGTCAGAATAATAAAAGATTTTCGGATATCAGGTCCCTTTTTTAAATCAGGTTTTTATGTTTCGTATATACAGTGTGTGTGGATATATATTTTAAAATTAGAAATCGTGCAGCTTTCACACTGGGGCTAATACAGATGAGCAAATTGATTTGCAAGGACTCTAGTCCAGCCGCCACTTTTGTAGTCATGTAGATGCCAGATGGAAACCCGGCAACATCCCACCTGTCAGCATCACCAGGGGCAAAGTCATGTGTGCGTGACACCACAACGATAACTTCACGTTAGGCCTACAAATCTTAAAAAGTTCCAAAAATTCTGGTAGGTTGGAGTCAGTTCACTGGGCTCCCCTCTGACAACCACAAACTTCTGACATGGACACTGGAGAGTCCTTTTGAATTGATTAATCTGGCCATATACTTTGTGTTCTGCACAGATAACTTTTCAGCAGTCACATTATCATCACAGTTAGGATTACAATGAAAGATTACACCTCTATATACAGAGCATAACCCAGAATCCACCATTTGTAATAAGTGATGTCACAGCTCACCACCTCCTCCTTCCTTCACAATGATGTTTGTTCAGATTGGAGCATGCTCAGAAAATTCTTCTGTACAAATAAATGGGGTCTGAGTCAGTTTATTGCTGCTAATGTTCATGTGAAGAGGATGAGCTAGGAGTTTAATATTAGGACTTCTGACCATTATGAAAATTGCAATTTTTATTTTTTTTAAAGGAAGTTATTTATAATAAATAAAACAAAACAAAAGAAAACTACATTTAAAAGAAACATTTTAGCACAAAAACGTATAAAAAAATCAGTTATTTTTTAGGGCAAATTCCCTAGTTTAGAGCACATGACCTTCTGTATCTGCTGCTTCATATAAACACGCATATCTGTGCACCCAGGAAAAGTGATGAGGTGTAATGGAAGCCGAGCCGCCTCCAGGTGATGTGAAGGCAATCAACATTCCATAGGTTCCTCAGGCTCATGTAGGAATACAAACAGCTAAGTACAGGAAGATGAAAGTCACGCCGGGCCGGCTAATGCCCTCGCAAGAAGCCAACTGCTATTTATGAATAACAGAGTGGATTAATAATTGTATCTGGGATCTATACCTTGCTGGCTGAGGTCCAGGAGCAATGTCAAAGCCAAGGTCATTGGAAGAATATGCACTCACAAGACCTCATACTGGGCTCTATATTCCCACCTGTATCTGGTATTTATATGGCCACTTTTAGGATATTATTTCAAATAGCTAATGCCCCTTTCATATGGCACTTCTGGGCGGAATCTTACAGGGACGTGTCCTCACTTCAACTATTCCTGGCAGAACTCCATATTGTGTGAATGATGCATCTTGCTTGGCTGTGACGTATGAGTGATTAGGGTGTAATATTGCACTAATAAGTACAAGGCACTGCCAACCTCCTCCTCCGCCCGCATCACTATCAGTGGGAAGAATTGCGGCCCTGCTAAATACGTGCCTTTCAGTCAGGGAGCACAGTGCACGTTTGTGCTAGTAAAAGAATAATGTCCATGTGTAACGAGTGGCTGGACACCTACAATGTGTGGAATTCTCAGCGCGGGGCCGATGGCGGAGGTCTAATATTGAGGACTGTAATGTTTAATGCATTATAGCATAAAGATACTGATGGAGCAATGATAATTCTGATATTTAGCACAAATTATTAGAAAATGCTTTTACATAGGACTGCATATAACCTATTGATTTACCCTGAAGTGTTCCTCGAACTATAAATGTTGTTTCATTTTTAGGGACAAAATCTTATTTCATAATCTATCGTTTCAGGGCTGATTGTATTAGTATTTTTTTTCCTGATGGTTTCAACCCTTGAATTAAATGTTCTTAAATGTGTTTTCCACTTTCAGCAAAGTGCACCCCAAACGAATGAAGAATGTAAAATTACAAAGTCAGATGGTACTCGCTCTCTCCCGCTCCAGTGCCAGCTCTCTACCGCTGGTCCTGTCTCTGTTTTTGGCTGCAGTGGTGACCTCACATTGACAGCGCACATCACCACTGCCTCCAATCACTAAGCTCAGAGTCTCTCCTGATGTAGACTGCTTGAACTCAATGATTAGCTGCAGTGGTGATGTACGCTGTCAGCATGATATCACCACTTCAGACAAAACACAGACTGGAGCAGCAGCAGAGAGTCTGCTCTGTAGCAGGACAGGATTAGTACCTTCTGTCTTTATCTTACATGCTTGTAAGCATTTAAGGTTTACTTTGTTAAAAGTGGAAAATCTTTTTCATGGGTTTGTGCCAAGTTTGGAACCTATTGCTGGGTGTCTGACCCTTCGCACTCCCGCTAATCCCCAAAATGGGGCTCTAAATAGCTTCATCTTCATTCTCTGAGACTGCGGGAGGTCACCGAGTGGCTATGGAAAAAATCCTTTAAATAATCTGTTTTTTTTTTAAGCACTTAAGCTTCAATAGTGATGTCTGCTGGTAGCCAGATTTTACTTGTTTGATCCGTATCTTTCCTTTCACACACAACCCGTAGTAAAACTTGATTTTGCTGCCCACACAAGTTACACTACTTTGGATGCACAAAGCAGTCTTCTGTATTCAAGAATTGCCCCGATTCTCATGTTTTGCAACTAGCCATATTCGCTTGTTGAGTGGGTAGTGCTTCATCAATATTTTTGCCAACACTATAGCTACTGGAACTTCCTTTGCCCCTACTTCCCAGCAAGCATTGCACTTGCCACTTTCCAATGGATTGTCTGCCTCTGTTATTTTTGTATGTAGTTGGTCACTGCTCTCCTGTCTGCCAAAGACCTGCTCCCAGATGATTTTGTTGCAAAACCAAATGGCCCTTCACTGATTATGTATTATTATGGAATTATTCAGGACAGAATTTTGGACCTGAAAATAATGATGTTGATCGTTAATGTAAATCAGACAGCTCTTACAATATGTAATAGTAAATCTCCTAAACCAGGTCTGACTCATCTATTTTAAGTGTAAAAACATGATTTTTTTTTCTAATGCTGAAATAAATTAACAAATTTCTTTCTTTATCATTTTGTCTTGATAGATCCACGAGTGGAGGACTGGCCCCTTATGTCCTCTCCAATTACCCAAACGCTCATCATTGGGGCATACGTTTATTTTGTCACATCATTTGGTCCCAGGCTGATGGAGAACAGAAAACCATTTGACCTAAAGGGCATAATGGCAGCGTATAACTTCTTTATGGTCTTGTTCTCTGTATACATGGGCTATGAAGTAAGTGTTCTGTAAATGTATTTAATACTTGTCTGTTGGTAAATAATCTGATAAGTAACTCCATACTAGAGGTTCTGTGCATATGTGTGTCATGATCTCCGTTCTTAATCTATTGATTTAGAAAGGGTTCAGATATGGGTTCTTTCATTTAGTGGCTCTACTCTTGCTTTTAAAGCCAACGATGATTGCGAACAGAACTGCCAACACATAGTACACAGCCCAATTGTACATCTGGCTTCTTGCCATCTCCGTTCTTCTATTTCCTATGTTACATCGATCACAATTTTATTTTAATTTGGATTTTGTGTGGTTCAGTTGGCAATAATGGAAGGAGGGCACACACAATTCTTATGCTTAGGGTCTTTGCTTTTACATTCTCACCTAAAGCAAAATACCTGCAAATATATTTAACATTTCACGTAAAATTAACCAGTGACACATGGTAAATCTATTCTGCAAAAGAGTAGTTTTACTTTAAATGTGACACTGTGGATATTATTTTATGGTTCTAGTCTGTTTCCCATTATTTATATTGCTCTTTTATGTCTTATAAAATGGACACCCTTACATCTGCCTATAGCCTTGCAATCTAATTTTTCTAGTTCAGCATATACCCTTTAGACCTAATTATGTTGGAAGCCCAATGTCTGCTTGTTTAAAGTGTTACTTTTACGATCTAGTAGTTGCATCTTGCTGCAGAGGCCCATGGTCTGCAGAGGCCCATGGTCTGCAGAGGCCCATGGTCTGCAGAGGCCCATGGTCTGCAGAGGCCCATGGTCTGCAGAGGCCCATGGCCTGGGCATCCTATGTTTTCAACAAGATCTCTCTGTCTCTGGTGGTGCATCACCACCGCAGATTGAAACCTTTTGTTGGAAATGTGGCTTCTAGGTCAGCACTGTATTTCCAGCTGAAGCATTCCCAGCATTTACCCTGGATATGTCATAAATGTCTGCGCAGCGTAACACACCTCTTTAGAGGTCCTCCATGAATGGATGGGCAACATTTTTCCGATCATTCCTCTGTCTGTCGTAGGCATGGCACAAGGATGTGTGATGCCCACTGTAATTTCTATATACTAATATAGAAGCGACGGAAAGGGATTTTCTTCACAAGATAATATTTTTGATTCTGGGAACACTCCTTTTAAAATATCTGTAGGATCAGTGATCATTATCTGATCGCTGTGAGCCCCAACAGAGACCCTCGCTCATCACAAGAACAGGAGAGTGGTAGTATACATATCGCTCAACTATCTAATCAAACTGATAACATGAGACCCCTTCCCACCCCCCTGTTCTTGTGATCGATGGGAATCTCAGGTGGATCTCCAGTGATCAGACAACTATTACCTCTCCTGGGGATAGGTAAGTTTTGATTTGGGGAATAGCCCCTTATACACAGAATGACATGTGCTCAGTGAATATTCTTGGTATAACTCTGCCATTTGTTCTTTTTAGTTCCTCATGTCAGGCTGGGCTACTGGTTACTCCTTTCGTTGTGATCTTGTGGATTACTCTAGGTCACCGCAGGCAGTAAGGGTGAGTAATTTTGATTTCTGTGCTGTACAGTAATTCAGGCATTTTACTGTGTGACTTGTGTACATTGCAGATAGAACGGGACGGCAGTCAATCATTGTTAGAAAAAGGCCTTATTTAAAGTTAAACAAATATAATATCCCTGATAACATACATGATCTGCAGACTATCGCATCTCTCCTATATTTTTATTGTAGCAATGACTAACCTAGAAAAGATTATGCCCACTGTAACCTTTTTTTTTTAACAAAGGTTTATTTCTATTTACACACTTGTCTGTGTGTAAAGTTTGGTCATGTAGGCAGAATAAGCAACTTTTTTAGTTTTTCCTTTAGGCTTTCTATGAACTTGCAAAACTCACTTTCCATAGAAAGACTAACAGAAAAAATAAACCCAGAGCTCGGCTAAGCACTTCTGCCCCTTTTTGTTTCAGTGATCGATAACCCCCGCCCCCCACCACTCAAAATGTCAAAAGTTTGTGATTTGGTAACCTTTAATGCATACCTGTTTTAAAATCGCCTTTCATGTGGGTGTATATGAGGAATATCACTATTTCTGCTGTGTATCCTACATGTTTCAACAGTTTCCCCTTTGCAGCCTCTGTCTCCAATTTTCAATACTCTCTCTAAAATGAGTAGACTTTGATACCTTCCATGCATGGTACCCACAAAGACATGGATTCCTCTTATTTTCTATATGTACCACACAGACACAAGCAGCAAACATTAAAAACATCACACAGAACTACTGAGCAGTGTTGCTGTGAATCCAGCAGTAAAGTGAACTTTTGCTAGAAGCTGCAGCACAATGTGCCTGGTCTCTCTGTGCTGAGTGCTCTTCACTCACTCCTCCTTTCCCCTCTCTAGAGCATAATAGGAGGTGTGACCTGTTGCCTCACCACTTTGGCCAAGATGGAGTTAAGCTGTTTTTTTCAGAGTGGATAATGAGTTTAGGAGGCAGAGTGAGGAGTAGACGTGGCTCATAAGTGAAGAAAGAAGCTGATTTCTCTGAGATATATTACAAAGTTTTTTTATATTTTCTTGTATTAATGATTTACGCAAATGTTGTACAGCTGAGCTGTGTGACTGGAGCTTGTACAGTAACACATGACATCCACAATGCCTCTGTCTATGAGATGGAGTGCTGCTTCTAGGTGATACTTTGATTTTGAAATGTTTTCCAGGATAGCTTGCTGATTTTATGGAAAAAAAAAAAAGTGTAATTACATGTGTTTATTGCTATATATTACTAGCTGTAAAGACACAGACATGGTAAACCTTAATCTCAGTGCTTGTTCCTTTTTGGCCTTCCAATCATCAAAGGTGGGAATAATTAGGAAGAGAATGTGAGATCTGTTATGTTCCCCTCAGGATTTCCTAACAGGCTTTGTGCGCAAAGAGTTTTTTCAAGGTGCTTTTGGAGCAGAAACTAAGTGGAAACTCTCCAAATCTTAAAACTCTTCAAAAACTTTGCGTTTCTGATCTGAAAAATCAGCAAAAAGAATTTGTATGCATATAGCCCCAAGCTGCTTTGCTTCTAGAAGGTCAATAATATTTTCTAGGTCTCCTTTGTGTTTTCAGTTATTATGGTATCCATTTTTTTTTTTTCCCGGATGCCACACGTACCCATTATAACCTATGGTGCTATGCACATGTCTGTGTTATTACATGGACCGTGTGTCCATGCAAAACACATGGAGAAATGTCCATTTTTTTTCCAGCAGCACAGATGACAAGGACCAATACAAGTCTATGGATCCGTGAAAAGCACATGGATGGCATCCGTGTACAGTCTGTTCTATTAATGTTTTAACATTGCAAAGTATAGGAGAAGCTTTTGTACCTTTTTTTTTTTTTTTTTTTTTTTTTTTTTTTTTAATCCATCCATGAAAAACATAAAGTACATGTTTTATACGGACGTGTGAAAGAGGCCTTAGACCACATTCACACGTTCTGTATTTGGTCAGTATTTTCCATCAGTATTTGTAAGCCAAAATCAGGAGTGCAGCAATCATGAAAAGTATAATAGAAACACGTCACCACTTCTGTATTTATCACCCACTCCTGGTTTGGTCTTAAAAATACTGATGGAAAATACTGACCAAATACTGAATGTGTGAATTCAAAAATTTCTCAAAGTGGCCCTCTAAAAATTACAAAATTGTCTTATTTACTCAAATGAATATCATATGCTTAAGATCAAAGGGACTTTTGATCTATTTTTTGAATTAAAAAAAAAATAAAAAAAATAAAAAATCAAGCAGCCAATAGTCTTTGCATAAGAAACGGTGTCAGTTTTGATGGGGCACTGAGCTGCACACAGACACATCACTAGTCTGAAAATATAGCAGTGTTCTGCCTTTAGAATATTTTCAGATGTGGCAAATTTGTTGAAGAAATATTTGCAAGTTAGAATCACTATTTCTGCTGCATGGATTTCTGCAAGTCTTATTCAGCAGCAGAGAATTTGGATCCGACTGTCAGTATGCGGAATAAGGCATTGTAGGATTAGTACAGTATATGCAGCAGCTTCTGAAAGCCCGATGTTGCCCATTGTCCCCTCTTCACCTTTGTCATTAAATAAGCTCTTTGTATCATCCGCTTTTTACAGCTTCTTCACTGTGGAAAGAACAATGGGGCATGCGACATTACATGTAACCAAGGGCGAATGGGAGCTCATGTAAAGGAAAAGTACTACATTCTAACCAGTCTTCCGATTTCTTCTTCTGCAGATGGCCTGGACATGCTGGCTGTTCTATTTCTCTAAGTTTGTAGAGTTGCTTGACACCGTGAGTATATTCAAATAAGGCTATATTCCCCACAAACATTCATTTATTCTGCTGTTGCATCAAAGACTGCTCGTCCGCTTGTATTTTTAGTTATTTTTGTCAGACACCCAAATTAGTTTTATTTTGGTAAATTAGATAACAAAGTTTGACAAATATTGGCAATTTTATGCTTTTGTGGGGGGGGGGGGGGGAATGTCAACAGAAAGTGAAATCATTGGTTACCATTTTTAGGGTATGTCCACGCAACAATTTTTGAGTGGGTCCGATCTGAAGAAGGCCTGAAAAAGCGTTCAGGAAATGCTTGAAAAACTCATCCTAGTCATTTCTATTGTAAAACAACTTTGCTGTTCATACGTTCATGTTTTTGAGCATTTTCTAACGGCTTCAGGTTGCCAAAACGTCAAGCGGTTGAAAGAATTGATTAGACCTTTCTTTAGGCGTTTTCCTCTACGAAGATGCTCATTACAATAGAAATCAATGGGAAGCCTACAAAATTTCCTGGAACATGCCTTTGAGTCTTTTTGAGCATTTTCTTCTAAACAAACAAAAAAAAACCCTTGCGTTTTATTCATTGCCTAATTTTGAAATCGCTCAACAAAAAAAAGTCTAGAAGATCAGTAAAATTCTTCAAGATAAAAAAAACAAAACAGGCTGGCGTTTCCTGAAGCAGTGGCCTTGTTTTTTGGTCACCTGGAAAAAATGTGTGAACCTACTCTTAAATTGGCTTCTCAGAAATTGAACACAAGTGGCGATCATTGAAGGTAAAAAACTGAAGGTTTGGTTGAGGATGTATGTGTTTTTAGTGGGGATAGGGGAATAAGAGGCAGCTTGATGCTTTATGCCAAAACTTATCCCTTGTGAGAACAACGTTGGCATAGGCGAATTATAATTAGGTCAATCTGGGCTACCTCCCGAGTCTGGTGCTCCCAGGGGCCCATGGCCAGATCGCCCTCATTATAATGTGTGACAGGAGGGCCGGGAGTCAGAAGATGGAATCTGCTCTGTAAAACTGGTGTGTATGGCTGCGCTGCAGAGGATGACTCACCAGCTGCTGACTGTGTAAGTGCAGGAGAGGAGGCTCCGCCCACCTTCTCCGGCCTCCAGCAGAGCACAGAGCCAGCTTACAGCATGGCCACTGCTCTCCCTGCCCCCTCCCCTGCTCTGAATGTTACTGCTCCGCTCTCCCCCCTCCAAGAGCTCTGCAGTCGGGCCCCAACCGGAGGGGAGGCTGCCCCATGTGCGTATGTATGTATCTATGTATTTGTGAGCCATCAGAGGGGCTCACTCACTGTCGTGGCCCGGGCTGCTTCCCCGGCATCTGTGCAGGACCGCCAGCACTACACCTGACATGTCCTTGAACTGTGTGTCTGGTATTAATAACACGGCAGGTGTGACACTGCGCCTATAATTGTGCTTGGGTATTGCCCCTGCCACGTCATTACTACCAGACACAGCCGCACAGCGCATGGCCATGTCAGGTGAAGTGTCGGCAATCAAGCAGCGACAGAGGTCCTACAGAGATGCCGTAGAAGCAACCCAGGCCCCAACGGTGAGTGGGCCCCTCTGATGGTCCAGGGCCATGTCTGTGACAGCCGGCGGCCCTGCACCGAGACATGCCTGAGGAGCTGCTGGACAGGACAGTTTTATGTGTTTATAAGATATGTACGTATGCCTGTATGTATGTGTCTGTGTGCCATATGCATGTGTGCGCATGTCTGCGTACCGTGCGTGCGCGCGTGTGCTGGCCCGGCCGCGTCACAGCTAAAAGACATGGCCCTGTGCGCGGCAGTGTCTGCTAGCGTGACGTCATGCAGTGTGCCCTGCACTGCTTCTTACCACCAGAGAGGAGCTGGACGACGGGAGCCGAGCAGGGGGATGGTGAGTGGTGTGTGTGTGTGTCACAGTGCGTGCCAGTGTGTGCAGATATCATTGTGTGATATGTCTGTTTTATATGTATTTTTGTGTTTCAAATGTGTTTATGCATGTATGTATTTGTCTTTGTATATGTGTGTGTGTGGCCTCCTGCTGTATCTGGGCGGGGAGGGGCGCCGTGCGGCCTCCTGCTGTATCTGGGGGGGGGGGGCGCCGTGCGGCCTCCGTCTGTAGCTGGGGTGGCGCCGTGCGGCCTCCGGCTGTATCTGGGGGGGGGGGGGGGGGGGGCGCCGTGCGGCCTCCGGTTGTGTATGGTGGGATTATGTGGAAGCTCATATTATACAGTATGAGACCCTACATACATAGGGGGATGTCAGCATACTTGTGCTCAATATTGTCATACAATTAATTATAAAAAAATAATTATTAATATTGTGCAGAATTAATTTCACATGAACTATCACATGATCTATCAAAGGGGGATCATGTGACAAGTCAAGTGATACATCAGGTGTGTGTGTAGGGGGGCCCATGCCTTCTAAACTGCCCGGAGCCCTTGCTACTCTTAATCCACCCGTGAACGTTGGAATACATCATGTCCAATCCTTCTTCTACATGACCTCATCGGCTGTTAGGGTAGAGTTGGGACACTTCCATACTAATAAGATAGCTGGCAAATCCTACTAAAATATTGAGACTTAGCCGATATTCTTTAATTTATACAGTATTTGCACATTAAAGGGGTTCTCGGGGCTTATAATAGGTGGGGGTACAACACCTGGCACCCCCATTGATCTGATAGCTGCTCAACCAAATTAGAGCTGATCTTCAGTACCTGGCAGCAGCTGCTACGCTTTAAATGGAATCACATAGACCAGCTCCGTTAAATGTTAGATATTTTTTATTTTTTCATGCAGCTCAGTTAAATGGCTGACTCCAGAGTTCATAACAGCTGATCATGGGGGTGCTGGGTGTCGGACACCTACCAGTCTGATAACTGATGACCTATCGAGAGCACAAATCATCAATATAATATGCCTCCTTTAAGAAAATTCAAAATGACAACTAATATGGCTATACTTTTTTATATGATCACTTTTGTAAAAAAAGACCAAAACATATGAATAGATAAATGCCAACAGATCCACTTTTGTCTGAAACTTCTGACTTTACTATTATATGGTCAATCTTATATTTTGGGCAGAGATATGTTTTAAATTCAGACATTATTGTATATGCTAGGGAAGGATGGTGGAACCACAAATTGGAAATTATGGAAACTGACTGACTGTATAACCAACAGATTGTTACCCTTACTTTATCATACTTGTTCACCTAATCTTAAAATGGATGCTGGCTTTTAAAAACTTATTGTGGTTAATTAAGGCCGGTGTCACCCTTCTGATTTGCATTGTTCAAGTACAGACTTTGGGTTGAGTTTGGGTCAAGGGGCTTTTGACCCAAACGCAACAGCCTCATATATGCGTATGAGCAGTGGGGAGTTGTAGGAGATGCGGATGTGCTATATTGCTGGACCGTATGGAATAAAAAATATCCAGGGTATAATGAAATGATGGCGGTTTCATTCTCAACGCGTTTCGAAGTATCTAGAATAATTACATCAGGAGAAAGCACACTAAACCGGTGTCGTTTCTCCTAATGAAGAAGTTATAGATACTTAGAAATGCGTTGAACATAAAACCGCTATCATTTCATTATACCCTGGATTCTCTGGATATTTATTATTTCATACTGACCAGCAGCACAGCACACCCGCATCTCCTACAACGGATCTCTACGTCGGACCCACAACTTGCGGAGCAGAAGCAGCTGGATTTATATCTTGTGCGGCTCACAGAAGACCATGATCCAAAAAAACCGCACAGAAAAAGATACAGCCTTGCTAACACTAGGTCAGATTACCAATACCCTAGCAGGATGACCTTAGCAGGAGCAGACATACCATTGATGCAACCTATGTAACAAACACTTTATTGGGCTGCAAAGAGCCCGTATACTGTTTATGCTCAGGGGCCCTATTCTGACTTTATCTGGAATTGGGCCTTAGTATGGATTGAATTTCAGTGGATAAAAGTATGTGCTAGTCATGTGAAGGACACACTGGTGTATGGCACGCTTATAGTACAATTTTTTGGATTAATGGCAAAACCACAACGAGGCCACAATATAACCCAAGCCGATCCTATGTGTGTCTGATGAGCTAGATAGCTCCGTATCCATCACAAGACAGGACAATGTATCCACTGGATGTTAATAATCAGAGATCTTGAAATCTTGAAAATTGATGCAAAAAGTAATCATTTATTTATATATTGAAATAATAAAAAATATAACATTCACATCTGGAACTGGAATACCATTTTATTCGTGTATAGTGGATTTATTAATGCAAACAAAATATTTCTGTTTCAGATCTTTTTTGTGTTGCGTAAGAAGAACAGTCAAATCACTTTCCTCCATGTGCTTCACCATTCCATCATGCCGTGGACTTGGTGGTTTGGTGTGAAGTTCGCTGCCGGTAAGTTGATCCACTTTACCGTACATCGCTCATGGACATTTTTGGTTCTGTCTATGGAAATGTTCAGATCCTTTTTTTCTAATGTCATTTACAAAATGTATGAAAGATGCTTCCAGATAATTTAAAATGTATACGATGACGTAATGTTAAGGTCGCAGCTAGAGTTTCTGTCCTGCTTTTCTTGTACCATGCTGATATATATTGAAACGGAGACCTCAGTGATCAGTGAAATATTCCACTTTTGCGGTTTCCCCAATATTCCTTGCACAGCAATTATTGGAAAGATGAAGGATTACATGATTACCAAATCTTATTAGATGATCCATAATCTCCATTTGTGCTATCAATTAATCATCCAACGTTTTGTAAAAGTGGCAAAGTATGTCCTACAGGTCGTCACCTTGGAGTGGTATAGAAGCGTCTTAAAGGGGTTGTCCACTAATGCACAAACCGTTTTGAATGCTCCCAATGGACAGCATAAAATAAGAAAAGCATACTTGCCTCCCAGATCAGCCGGTTTCAGTGCCGTGTCACATTGCTGATTTGCTTCAGCCTTCACAGTTCCGTCAGAGTGAAGGTATGCCGAGATAGTACCGTGAAGGCTGCAGCCGATCAGCGGCCTCTAATTGGCTGCAGTGTTGGTGACATTCAAAATGAGTTATGTGGTGGTGGACAACTTTTTTTAAAACACTTTTCTCCAATGACTCACTGACATGAGTTTCACCTGAGGTGCAACCCGTTCAAAACATAGAATATTTGTGAATGCCCATGCCTGTTCGAGTCTGTGTATAACGAGCATACGTATATATATTTTGCTTCTTTTCTACTTTTTTGCTCTCCAAGAGCTAGCTAGCTATACAATACAGTGTTAATCATGGATTGCACATGATGCCATCTGTGTGCTGGATGTGCTTTTCATGGACCATAGGCTTGAATTTGTCATTTTCATCCGTGACACTGATAAAAATAAAAAAAGAAATGCATTCATTATTTTATTTTTTTGCGGGTACACAGTCAACAAAAAAAACAACACACATTTGTGAACAGCTCCATAGGCTATAATGGGTTTGTGGTCTATCTGTGAAAAACATTGATTGTCATGTAGTGCTCAATCCAACATCTGAATGTGATCTTAGGGCTCATTCAGACATCAGTGATTTGTCATCAGTGTTTGTATACCAAAACCAGGTGTGTCTTCAAAAGAAAGAACGGGTGCTAATTTTTCAATTTATAGTTTTTCTCTGTATGTTCCACTCCTGATATTGGCATATAAACACTGATGAAAAATCACTGATGCCTGAATGAGCCCTTTGTGTGAGAAGAGACTGAAAGGAACAAAGCTTCTATCCTTCTTGCAAAGTTACTGTGACTGGTGTGATAGGCCATGTCTGAGATGGTTTAGTGAATCCTGCATTGAGCAGGGGGTTGGACACTGACCCTGGAGGTCCCTTCCAACGCTAACATTCTAGGATGCTGTGATATGAGAATACCCCTTTAATGAAATTTTGAGTATAAAGGAAGGCCAAACAAAATATAGCAGAAACTTTAAATTGTCATTGATGCAAAAATCAGCAGAAGCCATAACATTAAAGGGAATCTGTCACCCCCGGCACTTATCTGACCTCTAATATGGGCATACAGGTGATAAAAATGTAAATCTCTACCTACCTATATGCCTCATATTAGAGGTCTGGTTGCTGTGAAATTGCTTTTTATTCAGTGAAGTTTCCGATGCTTGCGAGCCCGGGGCTGGGAAGAAATCCCCGCCTACTGTGGTAATTTAAAATATTTCCCCCCTCCCCTGCACGGTACAGTGCGCTGTGACCAGATTCCGTGCCTGCGCACTTCACTTTAAACGAAAGGCGCACTTGTACTGTGTACTATACAGTTATAGTACTGCAGGGATCTTGTGCACAGGCGCCGGGAAGTCAGTGACTTGCTGGCACCTGCGCACAAGATCCTTGCAGTACTAGGACTGCATAGTACACAGTACAAGTGCGCCTTCTTTCAAAAGTGGAGTGTGCGGGATCTGGCCATGGTGACTGCACATCACAGGGCACTGTGACTTGCAGGGGAGGGGGGGAAATATTTTAATTACCACAGGAGGCGGAGATTTCTTCCCTTCCCCATGCCCGCAAGCATCAGAAACTTCATTGAATAAAAAGCCATTTCACAGCAACCAGACCTCTAATATGAGGTATACTCGTAGAAATGTAAATCTATACTTATCACCTGTATGCCCATATTAGAGGTCAGATAAGTGCCAAAGGGGGACAGATTCCCTTTATTGTGATTTGAAGTTGTTTGGACATTTGTTCAAAAGAAAACTGATGTAAGAAAAGAAATCAAAATGGCACTTGTCGATACAGCTTTATAATCTTAATCAGCCAGACTTCTAGATTTATTAAGCCAAGAGAAATACACTATTGTGTTTGTGTTGACTTTAGAACTTGTGTGTGTTTCTTTGGTGGGTCAAGAAGGACAGACCAGTATTTGTATAACCCGGAATGTTGTTTTCTATTGGTCTGTGAACAGTGATGTTTGTTACTATGCTAATTGCATATTATACGAAGCTAGCTAGTTTATTTACAAGAGCCCCCTGCTATACCAACTATGTAAATTGATTAAATGCACAAACAATGAGACCTGAGCCCTGTGGAATAATATCTTCCCTAACCCTTGACCTGTGGATGTGTACTTAAAAAGGAACATATGCCTCTGTATGAGGCTGATTTGAAACACAGAATTGAAAGAGACTTTACAAGGAGAATCGAAGATCACACATACTCTTCAGGAGAGTAGCTTCTAGTGTGGCTTTACCCAGAGAGACACAGATTTGGATTATACATGATTCCAGCCTAAGAGTATATGGCCCTGACTGGAAAGATTCGGATCTCCTCCATTGACCATCAGAGAGCCCATGGATACATTTAGGGAGACCCAGGTTGGAACGATGAAGTCACTTGGCCCCATGGATATGTTGTTTGGGGTTGTCAGGTGGGACCCTCCGTTCGCCTGGAACCCATGGAGACATTCAGAGAAGCCAGATTAGGACCAGCTAGTCATCTGGCCCCATGGAAACTCTGAGATACCAGGGTGGGACCCTCAGGTCTCCTGGCCTTGTACCTCGATGGACTTCTAGGTTCCTAATCCTGGGGGGGGCCACTGGTTGAGGTAGTTGGCCCTGGAAGTCCCAAAGTCGCAGTTGTTCTATCCCAGGTGGGCCAGGGGAAGGGTTAGGACTGTGTAATGTTGTACCATCTTGGGTATTTTGCTGGGACTGTTCTGTTTATTGCCCTTTTTGTGGTTCAATAAAGTATTGCCACACTGTTTTACTATCACCCTGTGTTATCTGAGCGGTATTATGCCCACGGAAGACCCTGTGTCTTCACTTCACCTTTAGGAAAAACAAGTTTGAGTTTTATTTCTCACTTCTTTTACACCTATAAACCATGTCTCCAGACTTTACCAATTACTTACCTGTTCATGATCTGCTATTCCGCACACTAGGTATGATGTCTTCATGTAGCCTTGTAGTCCCCGCATGTAATTTCGTCTTATGTCTGTTCTCATTTAGGTGGTTTGGGCACATTCCATGCGCTGGTGAACTGTGTAGTACATGTGATCATGTACAGCTACTATGGCCTCTCTGCATTGGGACCTGCCTATCAGAAGTACCTGTGGTGGAAGAAGTACATGACCTCTATACAACTGGTATGTTTCACCCTTCACACAGTGATGACATATTGTGACAGATGAAAAACTTTTGGTGAGCATACCTACTCATTTCAATGCTGGTGGTTGTTCATCGCTACTATAGCTGCCGCTACGTTACAGTCGGCTGACAATTGTCCATGTGGGGTAATGTAAATACTTTCTTTGAGTGATGATTAGAATAATGAAAAACACTTAAAATCCCAAAACCCCTAGTAAAATTATGAGGGCAAACCCTCTCATTGAAAAGACCCAAGTATGGAGACTGTATTTCAAGACTTATCCAGACCTATGTGTAGACATCTGTTTCAGGGTCTGTGCCCTTCATCAGTACAGGACAAAGACCTGGCTGACTGAATGAGATGCATTGGCTGCAGCCTAGGGAAGTACCTGCTCACTTTGAAGAGACTGAACTGGCATTTTATAAACTTTTCTTAGCAGCAGGAAATGTAGTAATAAACATAACTCGCTTTTCACATCCCATATCATTCCTGTGCCACCGCTTTGGTCATCCCTGCCTATGCTGCAGCAGGTCAGTGCTGTACATAATTCATGTGACCACTGTAAATGCCAACAGTTGGGCCAGTGATGGGCTGCAGCAGCCATATGAATGATTTACAGCATGTGACCAGCTAGACTGTGAGCCTGTATGAACATTTTGTGCCTTTGATTTCTAAGGGCTGGCTGTCAGTCAGTGCCGGGGGCATGGTTACAGCCGCCTCTCTGCATATACAGACCGGTGACTGAAGCTGTACCGCCACTATTGCTGCCGGGAGCAATAAAGTTAATTTCCTCATGGCTCGGGGGCTCTCGGTACCGGCTCCAGGAAGGTTCAGAATGCTATTAGCCTGCAGATTAACCCCATATCTGCAGTTTAACAGTGTTTTTTCAAATGACCGGTTCCCTTTTAAATCTGAAACCATGATACTGATAGATGTTCTTAATTTTTCCTCCTTTTTTTATCTCCGAAGACGCAGTTTCTAATGGTCACCTTCCATATTGGGCAGTTCTTCTTCATGAAAGATTGTCCGTACCAGTTCCCTGTCTTCTTATACATCATCTGGCTGTACGGAGTCATCTTCTTGGTCCTGTTCCTCAATTTCTGGTTTTATGCCTACATTAAGGGGCAAAGGCTTCCAAAAGCTCATCAGGATGGGAAAGCACATCAAAATGGATATACAAAAGACAAACTCCATTGACCACACAAGAAGCTCCCCAGCTGTACCAGGCCGTGGTACTGTGAATTACTTGACAATCAAGCATACACTGACTACCAATAAAAACAATATTTTTGCACTTGTCTTGTTGAAAAAAAAATGTCAGACCTGTATTTTTACTGTAATTTATTTAGGTTTGTATGCTGATGACAAAACGACAAATGTACATATATTTATCTGTTAGTCACTCATGAAGCTGAATACTTGACCTTTTGTACACATGGATAGATATGAGAAGTATTTTTTACTTTGAGAAATCCCTATGAACCACCAACCAAAGCGATGCGAATGTCTGAGGCATCCACCTTGAATGAATGACCATGAATGATTGTCCCATTTCCGAGACATGACAAAGGCAAATAAATGCACCAAATGCTGCAAGTGAAAACCAAATATTCAATTTTGTATGAATTGTGCCAAAATAAAAAAATATATAAATCTGCCTGGAATCTTGAGTAATGTCAGATTTATTTATGTGGGTGAAAAAGAATAAACACCAGAATTCCAAATAGATTGGACTATCTTTAGATTTTATATTTTCACATCAGAATTACACCATATAAATGCATTAAATGTTTAGGGAAAAAACATGGAGAGATCAACACATACAAAATGGGATGCAAGGACATCAAATTTTAGTAACTTCTATTAAATAAAAAAAAAAGTTCTTGATTTAATAAAAGAAAAGTAAATATACAAAACATGTGGGGGAGCCAAAACCAGACCCAATGGTATGGAAGCCACAAATAATCTAAAAGTCCAGATACTGTATATGAACTTTAAGCCACCCCCTTTCCTAGGGACGGCACCAGCTGCTCTCATGCTGTGTCTGAAACCAGGGTCAACTCCAGGTTTATGCAGACCATTGAGCGACACAGTACCAGGGGGCGTCTCTTTGCTTATGATTTTTTTTTTCCACCTTGCCTTCCAAGAGCTATAATTTGTATAATCTCTTTGAGGTCCATACATCTTCCATACAAATCTATTTATTCTCTTTCTGTGTCCAACAATGTTCAAAAAATGAACTTTGCTGTCTATATATTTTCCCTCTATTTACTGTACCAATCTTTTTCTTATGGGCCTGTAACTTATTTTTTTTGTAGGGGGAAAAATCGTTCACTCAGACTTTTATGCAAAGTTAAAAAATATTCACTTTGTATAAAGAATCTGGCTGATGCATTAAAAAAAAACCCTACATAAGATTTATATTGAAAAAATGTTCAGGAGGTACAACTGCCTATTTTTGAAGTACTTAAAATTATTATTATTATTATTATTATTATTATTAAAGCGCCATTTATTCCATGGCACTTTACATGTGAAGAAAGGTTTATACATACATGAACAATTACAATGATCTTTAACAAAACGTGATGGCGACTGGTACAGGAGGAGTGAGGACTCAGTCTACAAGGGGTGGATGAGGATAACAGTAGGTGAGGGTAGAGCTGGTCATGCAGCAGTATGGTGGAGCAATGGTAACTGCAGGTTGTAGGCTTGTCGGAAGAGGTGGGTCTTCAGGTTCCTTTTGAAGGTTTCCATGGTAGGCGAGAGTCTGATATGCTGGGATAGAGTTTCAGAGTAGGGGTGACGCACGGGAGAAATCTTGTATGCGATTGTGGGAAGAGGAGATAAGAGAGGAGTAGAGCAGGAGATCTTGTGAGGATCAGAGGTTGCGTGCAGGTATGTACCGGGAGACTAAGTCACAGTTAGAGGAGACAGGTTGTGGATGGCTTTGTATTCCATGGTTAGGGTTTTGAACTGGAGTCTATGGGCAATGGGGAGCCAGTAAAGGGATTGACTGAGGGGAGAGGCCGGGGAATAGCGTGGGGACAGGTGGATTAGTCGGGCAGCAGAGTTTAGGATAGATTGGAGGGGTGCGAGAGTGTTAGAGGGAAGGCCACAGAGCAGGAGGTTGCAGTAGTTGAGGCAGGAGATGATGAGGGCGTGCACTACTGTTTTTGCAGATTCGTCATAAAGGAATGTGCGGATCCGGGAGATATTTTTGAGTTGGAATCGGCAGGAAGTGGAAAGGGCTTGGATATGTGCTTTGAAGGAGAGATCAGAGTCCAGGGTTACTCTAAGGCAGCGAGCTTGTGGGACTGGGGAGAGTGGGCAGACATTGACTTTGATGGATAGGTTAGTTGGGGGGGGGGGATGAATGAGATGGTGGAAAGATGAGTTCTGTTTTATCCATGTTAAGTTTTAGAAATCTGTCAGAGAAGGTTGAGATAGAGGACAGACATTGTGGGATTTTGGTTAGTAGTGAGGAGATATCTGGTCCAGAGAGGTGTGTGTCGTCAGCATAGAGGTGGTACTGAAAACCATGGGACTCTGAGTTGTCCCAGGCCAAAGGTCTAGTTGGAGAAGAGCAGGGGTCCTAGGACTGAACCTTGGGGGACACCTACAGATAGGGGGCGAGATGAGGAGGTGGTGTATGAGTGGGAAACACTGAATGTCCTGTCAAATATGAGGAGATCCAAGATAGGGCCAAGTCTTTGATGCCAAGAGATTAGAGAATCTGTAGTAAGAGGGAATGGTCCACTGTGACAGGCAGATGACAGGTCTAGGAGGAGGACAGAGTAGTGTCGCTTGGATTTGGCGGTTAGTAGGTCATTGGTGACTTTAGCCAGGGCAGTTTCATTAAAATGGTGCGGTTGGAAACCAGATTGGAGGTGGTCAAAGAGAGAGCCGGAAGAGAGGTGGGAGGACAGTTCAAAGTGGACATGTTCCAGAAGTTTTGAGGCGTAGGGGAGGAGTGATATGGGGCTATAGCTAGTCATAGAGCATGGGTCAAGGGATAACTTTTTGAGGATGGGTGTGATCGAGGCATGTTTGGAGCATGAGGGAGAAGACAGCAGTTGTTAGTGACAGGTTGAAAAGATGGGTTAGGGTTGGGATGAAGACTGTGGTGAGGTTAGGGATGAGGTGGAACGGGATTGGGTCAAGTTCACAGGTGGTGAGGTGTGATTTGGAGAGGAAAGAGGAAAGTTGATCTTCCATAATGGTGGAGAAGCTGGTTTTGGAGGAGAAGGATTGAGTAGGTGTTAGGAGCGGCTGGGGGGACTTTAGGCAAAAGCTTTTTAAATTATTATAATGTGCAGGCTTCTATTTCACTTTTAAATTTCCAGCAATGTCCAAGTTCAGTTCTTCTCCATCATCTAAGGGAGGCAGAACTCCAGTTATGTCTGATTTTCATGTTTTTTTGTGTAAACTATCTTGGCCCAGGCCCTGGTAGTGGAAGATAGAAAATACTATTTCTCTGTTGATTCATTGGGTTTATATGCTGCCACCTGGAGGCAGACCCTAAGAATTCATCTTAGAAAAAAGCTAATTTTGTCTCCAAGCAACAGTACATCTGGGCAGCTGACACCCAGCTGTTCAGCTTTAGCTTTGTGTCTTTCGGGGGCAGACATGGCTCTGAGTCTCAGACGTGTATTGGGCATGGTTAGCAACTAGCCTTTTCTCTTTTTTTTTTTTTTTTTTTTTCAGGAGCTCAGATTATGTAAGGTGGCCAGTGTGTTACACGTGGGAGAGCTCTTGCTCCATAATGCCCCCCTGGCACTTTACAAACAAATCGTGTCCCAGTCCGTTAGTGTTGTGCTGTGTACTTTGCATTGTACTCACTTGTAGGCCGGAGGCCTCCGCTGCACTAACGTCCTTAGGGCCAGGATCAGCCACACACACATCAAGAGACACCCGGTTCTTTATAACAAGTTCAACTTTACTGGACAGTAAAAGTACACTGCTCAAAGAAATAAAGAACGTGCAAATAACACATCCTAGATCTGAATGAATGAAATATTCTCATTGAATACTTTGTTTTGTACAAAGTTCAATGTGCTGACAACAAAATCACACAAAAGTAATCAATGGAAATTAAATTTATTAAACAATGGAGGCCTGGATTTGGAGTTACCCCCAAAATTAAAGTGGAAAAACACACTACAGGCTGATCCAACTTTGATGTATTGTCCTTAAAACAAGTCAAAATGAGGCTCCGTATTGTGTTTAGCCTCCACGTGCCTGTATGACCTCCCAACAACGCCTAGGCATGCTCCTGATGAGGTTGCGGATGGTCTCCTGTGGGATCTCCTCCCAGACCTGGACTAAAGCATCCGCCAACTCCTGGACAGTCTGTGGTGCAACGTGGCGTTGGTGGATGGAGCGAGACATGATGTCCCAGATGTGTTCAATCGGATTCAGGTCTGGGGAACGGGCGGGCCAGTCCATAGCTTCAATGCCTTAATCTTGCAGGAACTGCTGACACACTCCGGCCACATGAGGTCTGGCATTGTCCTGCATTAGGTGGAACCCAGGGCCAACAGCACCAGCAAATGGTCTCACAAGGGGTCTGAGGATCTCATCTCGGTACCTAATGGCAGTCAGGCTACCACTGGCAAGCACATGGAGGGCTGTGCGGCCCTCCAAAGAAATGCCACCCCACACCATTACTAACCCACTGCCAAACCGGTCATGCTGAAGGATGTTGCAGGCTCCAGACTCTATCACGTCTGTCACATGTGCTCAGTGTGAACCTGCTTTCAACTGTGAAGAGCACAGGGCGACAGTGGCCACTTTGCCAATCCTGGTGTTCTGTGGCAAATGCCAAGCGTCCTGCATGGTGTTGGGCTGTGAGCACAACCCCCATTAGTGGACGTCGGGCCATCATACCACCCTCATGGAGTCTGTTTCTAACCTTTTGTGCTGACACATGCACATTTGTGGCCTGCTGGAGGTCATTTTGCAGGGCTCTGGCAGTGCTCCTCCTGTTCCTCCTTGCACAAAGGCGGAGGTAGCGGTCCTGCTGCTGGGTTGTTTCCCTCCTATGGCCCCCTCCACGTCTCCTGGTGTCCTGACCTGTCTCCTGGTAGTGCCTCCAGCCTCTGGACACTATGCTGACAGACACCGCAAACCTTGCCATAGCTCGCATTGATCTGCCATCCTGGATGAGCTGCACTACCTGAGCAACTTCTGTTGGTTGTAGAGTCCATCTCATGCTACCATGAGTGTGAAAGCACAACCAACTTTCAAAAGTGACCAAAACATCAGCCAGAAAGCATTGGTACTGAGATGTGGTCTGTGGTCCCCACCTGCAGAACCACTCCTTTATTGAGTGTGTCTTGATAATTGCCAATAATTTCCATCTATTTTCTATTCCATTTGCACAACAGCATGTGAAATTGATTGTCAATCAGTGTTGCTTCCTAAGTGGACAGTTTGATTTCACAGAAGTTTGATTTACTTGGAGTTATATTCTGTTGTTTAAGTGTTCCCTTTATTTTTTTGAGCAGTGTACAACAGTCCATAAGACACAGTATCTGGCACAGCACCCTCCAGTTCCAGTTTCATCAACACAGTACTGTTAAAGCTCTTGCTTACATTCAGCTCTGACTTCCACTACACTTGATCCTCCTGTCAGTCCCAGGGATTTCCCGTCCGGCACCACAGCTCTCCCAAGATTCAATACATTTCCCTCATGCGTTACCCTGTCCGGCTTCCTCTGTATGGAAGGGATTAAGACACACTTCCCAGTGCCTAGTTCAGGCCATAAGCCCTGAACATTACAGGAATGTCCACAGGAAATTTGGTATGACCTCATGCTACCAGAATGTTATGTACTCCACATGCCTCTAGCCCACTACAGCTTGAACTTCCACTTGTCACGAACCTCACATTACATCTAACGCAGACTGACTCAACCAGAAAATGCTTCCACTTTTTGCTTGACCTAACCCACCCCCATGCTGGGCTGGTCCCAAGCATTTGACTGCATCCTTTACTGTATACTAATAAGGCCCACCACTGCCTATCTGCCCTAATGTTCTTATATATTACTAACCAAGCACTACACAATGTTTTACACCTTCTCTACTCCTGAGATGAGTGTACCAGGTTACCTTGGGCATTAAAATCAGTACCTATAACACTCTCTGCATTTTACATTACATTTTACACATTTCAGATTAAACAATAAAATGCACTAAAAGCCAAGTTAATATTCACACTACAATTGTTGTCTTGAGGTATTTGACAGTCTCTGTCAACCCTAAGGCTATGTGCCCACGATGTAGAAATGCTCTGGATTTTTCCTGAGCGTTTCTGCATCTCCCTGGCAGAAAAAAACGCATGCGGATTGAACATGCATTTTTCCTGCCAGGGACATGCGGATGTGAAGCGTTCTTCACATGCATTTCCGCATCCGGTTTGTCAAGCGCTTTCCAAGCGATTTTAGCATCACTTGAAAAGTGCTTGACAACTTGGTCACACTATATAAATCCATGCAACCAGCATGGATTTATATAGTGTGACCGAAAGAATGGTAAAAAATAAAAAATAAATCTGTACTTACCTTCTGATGGCCCCCGGTGTCTTGCTTCACCGTTCCGGCTGCCGGCAGATCGCGGTACACTGAAGGACCTGCCGACGTCAGCGTCGTGTGACCCGTTACATGACTATGACGTCAGCGCAGGTCCTTCAGTCCATCGCGAACTGCCGGCATGAGAGGAGGAGCGCATCGGGGGCCGCCAGAAGGTAAGTATATATTTATTTTTTATTTTATTCTTTTTTTTTTTACAGTTTTCTATGGTACCCAGGTCCGGAGGAGAGTCTCCTCTCCTCTAGACCTGGGTACCATCCGCACATTAGAACGCATGGAATGCGCATCTACATATACAGTGATGCGTAATCCATGCGTTCTAATGCAAGTCAATGGCGGCGAAAACGCAGCACTTCCGCAAAATAATTGGTAGTGCTGCGTTTTTTTCCGCAATGATAATCATTGGGGAACATGGCAGGCCTTCTACCATGCGTTTTTTAAGTGTTTCTGCAGCGTTTTTGCCGCTGCAGAAACGCTTAAAAAACGCCTCATGGGCCCACAGCCTTACAATTACATGGTCAGTCTGTTCCTCCATCACTGAGAAAAAAAGCATTTGAATTAATATGCAAATGAGGGTGAAGATCTGAAGCCTCTGTCACTCCGGCTCTAATCCGCACCCAACGCTACCTCCTCCTGATTGACTGACAGTCTCTATGTTGTGTGAATTCAGGCAAAGGAGTTGTCAATCAAGCAGGAGGAGGAAACACTGGGAAGGGAATAGAGCTGTAGAGCTGGAGTGACAGTGGCTTCAGATCTACCATAGCCCTTAAATCTCATTTGTATATCAATTTCAAATGCTGATTTCTCAGAAAGTAATAGGCTGCACATGTAAAGGTGTTGCTGGACTTTTTTAAAGAGTTCTCTGCACATATAAATAGTTTGGGTTGTGAAATCTTGTTTACAGATTCCCTTAAAGGGAACCTGTCTGGTCCCCTGTGCCCTCTAAACCAGCAGTATTCAGCCAAGTATGATAAAACCCCATCCCTAACCAGCCCTGTGTAACATAATTCGGTTAAATAAATGCTTTTAAAAAGCATTTATAACCTCCACTTTCCCTATGCTAATGAGGGCTTTGACTAGTCGATTGGGTGTTAGTTCCCCAGACTAGTCAGCCCTCTTCCATGTCATTACGCCCCTGTGGGCGTGATAACATAATTTGCACAAGCGGCGTCATCGCCATTTAATGCAAATGTGCGCAGGCGTGCCGCTCATTCCGGTAGCATCTCTGCGGGGGTTATAAATGCTTTTTTAAAGCATTTATTTAACCAAATTATGTTACACAGGGATAGTTTTATCACACGTGGCTGAATACTGCTGGTTTAAAGGAAACATGTCAGGTCCCCCATGCCCTCTAAAGTTTCACTCTGCAAGAACATTAGGTCTGACCTGAGTGGTCTTTTGATTTGAACAGCAGGGATGTGGTCATGTCTAGGGATGAGTGAACCCGAATTGTAAAGTTAATGTCTGGTACCCAACTCCGAACACAGACTTTTTCCCAGAAGTCTGTTTCACTGTATGGGTTTGGTGCCAAATAGTTTGTTGAAAGGCTGCAGAGCAGCCAATCAACAAGCTTTTAGGCTGTGGGTACTTCCAGAGCCATCACAGCTATACACGTGACCTGGCCTGTATAAATGCCGGTCACGGGAGGCGCTGCCATTGTGCTCTGACTAGCATAGAGACAGTGTAAAATAAATAATGAAAAACCAAAAGACCTGGTGTCCCCCCTATTTTTAATAACCAGCTAAGGCAATGCAGACAGCTGGGGTCTGATATTAATAGGCTGTGACATTCCATTGATATTGGCCCTTTTCCAGCCCAATAAGACCATTTCTCTGCCGCCCCAGAATTGGCTCATCCATTAGATGCGCCAATTCTGGTGCTTTCCCTTAACTCTTCTTGATCGCCCTGGTGCGGTGGCAATTGGGGTAAAAATTTTTGGGATTGATGAGCACATCAAGCCTTGGGGTTAGTAATGGAGAGGCATCTATCAGACACCCTTTGGGCTGGCTCCAGGTTTTCGTGGGCCCCAGGCAAAATTGTCTGTGGACTCCTTTAACTCATACCACAATTCATAATGTTCAGATATGGCAGAGAAATATAGGCATAGTACAATGCCAAAGAATTCACTTCTTACATTAAATGAGTGTATCTATTGTAAATTCTACAATACTATACATATAAAGTAATGCACAGCCCATAGTCCTCCATATACAGGTGCTTCTCACTAAATTAGAATATCATCAAAAAGTTAATTTATTTCAGTTCTTCAATCCAAAAAGTGAAACTCCTATATTATATAGAGTCATTACAAACAGAGTGATCTATTTCAAGTGTTTATTTCTATTAATGTTGATGATTAAATTAGATGCATTTATTTGCTTTTTGCAGTGAGAAATAAGTATTTGATCCCCTACAAACCATTATGAGTTCTGGCTCCTACAGACCAGTTAGACGCTTCCTAATCAACTCGTTACCTGCATTAAAGACAGCTGTCTTACATAGTCACCTGTATAAAAGACTCCTGTCCACAGACTCAATTAATCAGTCAGACTCTAACCTCTGCAACATGGGCAAGACCAAAGAGCTTTCTAAGGATGTCAGGGGCAAGATCATAGACCTGCACAAAGCTGGAATGGGCTACAAAACTATAAGTAAGACACTGGGTGAGAAGGAGACAACTGTTGATGCGATAGTAAGAAAATGGAAGAAATACAAAATGACTGTCAATCGACATCGATCTGGGGCACCATGCAAAGTCTCACCCTGTGGGGTATCCTTGATCATGAGGTAAAACTACATGGGTGGAACTTGTTTATGATCTCAAGGCAGTTGGGACCCTACTCACAAAGAAAACCATTGGTAACACATTACGCCTTAAAGGTTTAAAATCCTGCAGCGCCCTCAAGGTCCCCCTGCTCAAGAAAGTACATGTGCAGACCTGTCTGAAGTTTGCCAATGAACACCTGGATGATTCTGTGAGTTATTGGGAGAAGGTGCTGTGGTCAGAGGAGACAAAAATTGAGCTCTTTGGCATTAACTCAACTCGCCGTGTTTGGAGGAAGAGAAATTCTGCCTATGACCCAAAGAACACCATCCCCACTGTCAAGCATGGAGGTGGAAACATTATGTTTTGGGGGTGTTTCTCTGCTAAGGGCACAGGAATACTTCACCGCATCAATGGGAGAGTGGATGGAGCCATGTACCATAAAATCCTGAGTGACAACCTCCTTCCCACCGCCAGGACATTAAAAATGGGTCGTGGCTGGGTATTCCAGCAAGACAATGACCCAAAACATACAGCCAAGGCAACAAAGAAGTGGCTCAAAAAAAAGCACATTAAGGTCATGGAGTGGCCTAGCCAGTCTCCAGACCTTAATCCAATAGAAAACTTATGGAGGGAGTTGAAGCTCCGAGTTACCAAGCAACAGCCTCAAAATCTGAATGATTTAGAGATGATTTGCAAAGAGGAGTGGACCAAAATTGCGCCTGACATGTGCACAAACCTCATCATAAACTACTAAAAACGTCTGACTGCTGTGCTTGCCAACAAGGGTTTTGCCACCAAGTATTAAGTGTTGTTTGCCAGAAGAATTAGATACTTATTTCTTACTGCAAATGCAAATAAAGTTATCTAATTTATACAATGTGATTTTCTTGATTTTTTTTTGGATATTCTATCTCTCAATGTTAAAATTAACCTACCCTTAAAATTATAGACTGTTCATGTCTTTGTCAGTGGGTAAACTTACAAAAACAGCAAGGGATCAAATAATTATTTCCTTCACTGTATAATGCACAGCCCATAGTCGTTCATATACTATAATGCACAGCCCATAGTCATCCATGTAGTAGTATGGCCACCGTGTACTCAGTGATAAATACTCACCTGCCATCTGCTCCTCTTCTGAAGCTGGCAGCTGACTTCAGCGTGCAAGCAACATGAACGCGTGACGTCACTGCCATGTGTCCCCGGTCATGTGCACGTCGACGTCAGCTGCTCGCCTCTGAGGATGCACATCCAGCTGAAGAATTTGCATCGGCGGGCCACTCACCCGCACGGGCAGTCGCAGTGGCGACCGCGGTAGTTACACACTGGAAGTCCGTTTTTTATTGTTTGGGTTCGGTGCAGAATAAAGTTTGTTGAAAGGCTGCAGCGAGAACGAAGCTCCATAGGTCACTCCCGGTCATGTCTCAGGGGCGATGACGTTACTGAAGTCATTGTCCATGACACATGACCGCTAGTAACCTATGAAGCGTCGTTTTTGGAACGACGCTCCATAGGTTGCAGGAGTAAGTCGCTGGATGCTGTGGGAACCACAATTGATTACATCAGAGCTGCTAAGATTATTTTTTAATAATAAATGGGGAAACTAGAAAATGGGTGGAGGAGTCTTTATTCAAATAAACTTTTTTTTCCCATGTGTGTGTCTTTTTTTATTTTCAAATACTGGGTTAGTAATGGTGGTGTCTGATAGACGCCTGTCCATTACTAACCCCTGGGCTTGATGCCAGTTGACATTACACAGCTGACATCAACCCCAAAAACTATTACCCCAATTGCCACCGTACTAGGGCAATCGGGAAGAGGTGAGGCTAAGCGCCAGAATTGTCGCATCTGATGGATGTGGTGTAAATGGTGACTGATGATCTCTTTGCTGATAAGCAACAGCAATTAATTCTTACGTGTGTGTTATACTGAGTATTGGGTCCCACAAATGTCATTCTTAGAGGGCCCTGGATTTGTAAGGGAATTATGAAAGCCTATTTGAACAAGTTTATTTACTTGAACCCCACATTGTTCACATTATTATAACACATGCCGACCATCTCGCTGTGCAGTCATGAACGTCACTTGTTGTCTTCTTTCTGTTCTTAGGTCTCATGAGACCTCTAGTGGTTGCTATCTATTACTACAACCTAATTTCCTTTCAAATTTCTTCTTCAAGTTTTGGTTCTTTAATTTTTTAGCACCAACACGCTATAGATTTTCCGCCAAAGTATTGCACGTTGAAAACTCAAAGTTTTTTACAGAATCTCATCCCCCCACACAAAAAAATGTAACGTAAATTTTGTTGTAACGCAACACAAGACTCTATAGCTGTTACTTATTTTGATAGAAATGGAAAAGTGCTTTTTTTTTCACATTAGTTTTTATCGTGTTTTTGACATTTTTTTTTGTCTCTTGTTGGTGTCATGTTTTAAATAAAGCTGCTCTGTTTTTGATACTTCCTGGTATTTGGATTTGGTAAAACTTTAGCGATACTGTCATGTGCACATTACATGTTTTTTTAGAGATTTTTTTATAAAGCGGAAACGTACTATAAACGCATAAGTGTTTTTTACATGCGGATTTTTCACATTTAATGCAAGTTTACGGGGAAAATCCGCATATAAACCTCAGCGTACCGACTAGAGAAATTGTCATGTTGCCAATTTCAAACACAGAATGGCCATGAGATTTCCATATATCCATTCACTTTGCAGGAACTGTAAGACGCTGTGTTTTTTTTGAGCAGCAAAAATATACAGCGTCAAAAACTTACCCAAAACTCATTGTGGGAACTTAACCTTAGACCATCAGCTCGCCATGATTAAAAAGAAAAGAAAAAAAACCCTCACACTACTCAATCGACAGAAAAATGAAAACTTTTCGGGTCTCGAAAAATGGTGACAAGTTAATTTTTTTTTTTTTTTTACAAATTTCTGAGTTTTTTTTTCACACACAGAAACTATATCTATATACAGAACTATATTAATCTGGAAAATAATGTTTCAAAGTCATTTTTTTTTACCATACAATAAATACCTTAAAAACAAAACTCAGAATCCATGTAGGAATTGTGCGGTAAAATGAATGGTGTCATTTAAAACTAAAAGATGTCCTGCAAAAATACAAGTCCTCACACGAATATGTAGATGGGAAAATCAAAAAGTTATGCTTCTTGGAAGAAGGAGAGCAAAAATGAGAGCACAAAAAGTAAAAATTGCCCCTTCTTTGAGGTGTTAAATAGGCATGATGTAGGCATAGTTACTTTTATGAGAATATTATAGAGATTACTATTTTTTATGGTTGCCTTATTTTTAAGAGGGCACTATGGCAGCAAAAGGGCCATTATTAGTATGCAAAGCACTAGTACTGTTCAGGGTTATTAAGGGTAAATATTATATTTGTTTTTAGTGTGTTATCTGTTTGGCATTATATTTTGTAGATGGATTGCTCTCAGTGGGAAAAACAAGATCATCTTGTAGTTATGATATCTTTTAATGGCTAACAAAAATAACATAAATGGTGTTATAAAGAAAGCTTTCGAGACTTCTTAGGTCGCTTCCTCAGGCATGGTTGTCAGGGAAATATTAATGTCAGGAAAATGTTCTTCCATATTTGCCTGACATAGATTTTTACTCCCCTCCCTTATTCCCCTTTTGCTCAGCACAAAAAGCCCCAATTAACACACGCCTGAGAAATAGCTTACACAAACAAATGCCAGCCAAGGAGTGTTATAACTTCATTAGGAAGCAAGGATCTTGTCCCTGGCACATGCAGGGGGTTAATTACTGGCAGGATTGCACTAATTTGCTTGTAACTGGGAAAGTTGCTTTCCCGAGCTTAACAAAGAAATCTCCAGACAATCCAACTACGAAATGAAATATGAAATATTGCGTCTGACAATAATGGACCCATATTTCTAGTGACAGAAACAGCCGAGGACTGCATACATAGTTTGTCATTGTTGTAAACAAAATCAGGGAGCTGTAGTTCAAAAACACCAGAATAGCAGATTGCAGCTATGCAATGTGTGGTCTCTACATGAAGGTAAAATCATAATAGAAAATATGATATCACTTTTGGGCTTCTGGGATCAACACGCGATGAATTATCCCAAAAAACAGGTTTTTAATACAAATTTGAAGGGTGGAGCCCAGCCCCTGTGATGTCGTCACAGGGGGGGTCTCTCCCTTCTGCATAAAATACTTTGTTGAGGCTGAAGCCGTGTTCTTTGCCCTGGAGTATATGTCTATCATAGCGGAGGACCCTGTGCGATAACAGTAAACGGAGCGTCTCCCCTCCACCTATATTGAATCGTCGCAGCGACCTTTATAGTGTAAGTTTCTCCTTTTATCCTGTTTTATTTGTGTAACTGCGTATGTATTTTAATGTCTCCTTTGTAACAGCCTTGTGTATATTTTTTCTTAAATATTTTGGATTAAATATAAAATTTAATAGTTCTGTTTCTTTTGCTCTGTAATCACTCCCTTCCCCGAAGCCATTTACGCTACCAAAACGCAGGCATCCGGCCAGGCCTGTATTATAATTCAAAGTCGGCCGGTGGTGGCAGCTAATAATATTAATAATTGGGCTATCGTGAAGCTAACAGTGACGGTACGGAGGGTGTAAACACATATTCCATGCTTTGGAACCCAGAAGTGTGACGCCATACTCTAACTGGTCGCTTGCCGATATCCACGTAGCGAGTAGTCTGGATCGCATGCCCGCGATTCTGGATGAAATACTGACGGCACGGTGAGATATCGCGTGATCTCCCCGGTGCTGTCCCTGTGTGGGGATCCCTGACTAACAGTGGCAATATCTGCAAGCAGGGCCGGCCTTAGGGTATATGGCGCCCTGTGCGAAATCCCTCTTGGCGCCCCCCCCCAAAGAAAAAAAATTAAACTCATGTAGGTGAAAACAACAAGTGCATTTTTTATTAATCAAATGATCAAGTAATAACAAGCAACAAAAGTTGAAAAGTTTTAAAGCCGCCACCACGATAAGGTAGACTCTTCTGGCAGGGCCCTACTCTAACCTATTAAAATTTTCTTAAAATATCCAATACTCTTTTTAGATATATTTTTATTTAGTTTTCTTTAAGGGAATGTGTCATATACATTTTTTTTTAAAAATGACCAATAATACCACATACAGGGAATACTGCCACACCATGACCAGACCACATATTACCACAACATAGTGACCGAATAATACCACACAGAAGGGGGAAAAACTGCCACACCATGACCAGACCACATATTACCACCACATTACTAATATTACCACCACATTACTAATATTACCATAAGTGTCATTATGCACGGGAGCTCTATACATGGTATGTATAATGTAAGTGTCCAGGTAATCTAGTGATCACCAGTGACATTATACACAGGAGCTCTGTATATAGTGTCAGTGTACAGGTAATACAGTGATCATCAGTGACATTATACACAGGAGCTCTGTATATAGTGTCAGTGTACAGGTAATACAGTGATCACCAGTGACATTATACACAGGAGCCCGGTACATAGTATATAGTGTAAGTGTACATGTAATACACTGACTCACTGGTGACGTCTCTAGGTGAAGTCCTTCAGCTACGCTTTTCTCCTTCATCCAGCACAGACCGCCATTACGTCTTCCAGCCAGGACTCGTCTCTGCATAAAATAACACAGTTATCTAGAGCACATTCCCCAACTTCTACATTACGCAGCTGAATACAGACGTGTATCCACCATCAATATATGGTTAGTTATTATACAACCTACCATTCCAAATATAAATTGTAATCCACCACGGTGCCCCCATTAACTGTAAATAGGCACTTAATATATAATTTAATTAGAACCTCTACTCTTTCCGCCAATTTGTTACCAGTTACACTCCTGCATCCGCAACGCCCCCTACTCTATACTTCCTGCTCCCCGCATTCATTATTTACATGCACCCCCTGCCCCAATTCATTATATCATGTCCTGCTCTCCCCACCCCATCATCATTTACTGTCCCCCACCCCACATTCATTATGTGCAGCTCATTATCCCCCTACTCCCAATTCCCCCATGTGCAGCTCATTTTCTCCCAATTCCCCCATGTGCAGCTCTCACCCCCCCATGTGCACATCTCTCATCCCCCTCCCCCACATGTGCCCCTCTCTCATCCCCCTCCCCCACATGTGCCCCTCTCTCATCCCCCTCCCCCACATGTGCACCTCTCTCATCCCACTCCCCCACATGTGCACCTCTCTCATCCCCCTCCCCCACATGTGCACCTCTCTCATCCCCCTCCCCCACATGTGCACCTCTCTCATCCCCCCCATGTGCACATCTCTCATCCCCCTCCCCCACATGTGCACCTCTCTCATCCCCCTCCCCCACATGTGCACCTCTCTCATCCCCCTCCCCCACATGTGCACACCTCTCATCCCCCTCCCCCACATGTGCACCTCTCTCATCCCCCTCCCCCACATGTGCACCTCTCTCATTCCCCTCCCCCACATGTGCACCTCCCATTCCCCCCACTCCTAGTAAATTGTATTTAAAAAAAAAAAAAAACTTGTTATACTTACCCCCATGCGATCCCTGCAGAATCCTCGTCCAAATCGATGACACCAGGTTCTCCTGACTTCCGGTCATGTGACGGTGCCGTCACATGACCGGAAGTCAGAGAAATCATGACAGAGATGTTCCGGCCCCGGCGCTTAGCATGGGGCCGGGGGCCCCATGAGGAGAGAGACACACAAGAGGGGGGCCCCCAAGGGGGCCCCTACCGGCCGGGCCCCATACTGGAGTCAGGGCAGTCATGCCCTGATGGCGGCCCTGCTGGAGGCTGAAGGGGCCCCCTCTCCCTCGGGGCCCCCGTTCAATGAACCGGCTGCACGGGCGGTAGTTCCGCCCCTGTGTGTGAGGAGGAGAGAGTGCAGCGCGCCCGGGTCCCGGCCGGACATTTCAGAGCAGAGAGGGGGCGCCGGCGCCTGAGCACAGAAGAAACGCTGGGCGCTCCCTCTCTGCTCTTCCATAAGAAAAATACCGACGGGGAGGGAGCCAGCGCAGCGCCCCCCTTCACTCTCAAGTTTGAGGCGCCCTGTGCAGTTGCACAGCTGGCACGCCCCAAAGGCCGGCCCTGTCTGCAAGGAGTTTGTATGTTCCTCCAGTGTTTGCATGGGTTTCCTCTGGGTTCTCCGGTTTCCTCCCACACTCCAACAGATGAAAGCTAGACAGGTATTTATTCATTTACATTTGAAAGACCTGATTGTCCATATTTGGGGGAATTGATTTCATGATAGATTTTATTTATTTATTTTCCCCACTTATATAGCTCCATTAATTCCACAGCGCTTTACAGACATCATCAGATTCCCTTCAAAGAGCTAAGCGACATAACTCAGAATATAAAGCCAAACTATAGGATCCATTTTCAGCCATGTTTTGAGTTTTAGTAGTAGGGGGAAGAAGAGAAGGGGGGAAAAATAAAAAAAAAATGCGGTTTTAAGGGGCATGGGCCTTTTAAAAGCGCAGGCAGAGTGTATGAGGGGACGCGCGCATGCGGCGTTCATTTTCTGAACCTCCGCGGCGCACGTCTCTGTGAAGAAGCTGAAGCTGTGTTTCTCATTTCACCGGCTGGCGTATGACGTCATCGTCAGTCTCCTGCTGCGAAGGAAGTTCGCAACTCAACCGCTGGCCTCTGCTACAAGCGCGCCGGATCGCAGCAGAGGAGGAGGACACAGCATCGGGAGCGCAGGAAGGTAAGGGGAATCTTTTTTATTATTTTTTTTCTTGTGTGTGTGAATGCAGAATGGGATTAGGGCCTGGATGGACACATAAGGGGGGCCTGGGGCTGGCTGGACACATAAGTGGGGGGCCTGGATGGACACATAAAGGGGGGCAGGCTGGACACATGGGGGCCTGGATGTATATATGGGGGCACGGGCTGGACACATGGGGGCCTGGATGGATATATAGGGGGGCAGGCTGGACACATGGGGGCCTGGATGGACACATAAGGGGGCCTGGATGAATATATAAGGGGGCCTGGGACTGGCTGGACACATGGGGGCCTGGATGTATATATGGGGGAGTGGGCTGGACACATGGGGGCCTGGATGGATATATAGGGGGGCAGGCTGGACACATGGGGGCCTGGATGGATATATGGGGGGGGCAGGCTGGACACATGGGGGCCTGGATGGATATATGGGGAGGCAGGCTGGACACATGGGGCCAGTAAGGAAATATGGGGGGGCAGGATGGACACATGGGGGCCTAGATTGGATGGATATATGTGGGGGGCAGGATGGACACATGGGGGCCTGGATTGATGCAGGGTGGCCAGGATGGATATATGAGGGGGGCAGGCTGGATATATGGAGTGGGGCAGTTTGGACACATGGGGGCTAGGATGGATATATATGGGTGCTAGGATGCATATATAGGGGGCAGGCTGGACACATGGGGGCTAGGATGCATATATGGGGGGGCAGGCTGGATACATGGGGCCTAGGGCGGATACATGGGGGGCAGACTGGACACATGGGGGCTTGGATGATACATGGGTGTGAGGGGGGGCAGGCTGGACACATGGGGGATGGAGGGCAGGCTGGACACGTGGGGGCATGGATGGATATATGGGGGGGCAGGTTGGATACATGGGGGCAGGCTGGACACATGGGGGCTTGGATGATACATGGGTGTGAGGGGGAGCAGGCTGGACACATTAGTGCCTGGATGGATACATGGGGGGTGGGGGGCAGGTTGGACACATGGAGGCTAGGATGGATATATGGGGGAGGACAGGCTGGACACATGGGGGTCGGGATGGATATATATGGGGGACAGGATGGATATATGAAGGGGGGTGGGCTGGACACATGGGGGGCAGGATGGATATATGGGGGGGACAGGTTGGACACATGGGGGCTAGGATGGATATATGGGGGAGGACAGGCTGGATATATCGGGGGGGACAGGCTGGATATATGGGGGGACAGGCTGGATATATGGGGGAGACAGGCTGGATATATGGGGGGCAGGCTGGACACAGGGGAGCAGGCTGGTCACATGGGGGGCAGGCTGGTCACATGGGGGCCGGAATGGATATATATGGGGGGGACAGGATGGATATATGAAGGGGAGTGGGCTGGACACATGGGGGCCAGGATGGATATATGGGGGCATGGATGGATATATGGGGGGCCAAGATGGATATATGGGGAGCCAGGATGGACACATGGAGGCCAGGATGGATGGATATATGGGGGGCAGGATGGACACATGGAGGCCAGGATGGATATATGGGGGACAGGCTGGACACATGGAGACCAGGTTGGATACATAGGGGGCAGGCTGGACACATGGGGGCCAGGATGGATATATGGGGGGGCAGGCTGGATACACGTGGGCCAGGGTAAATATATGGAGGGACCAGGCTGGACATATGGGGGCCAGAAGGGATACATGTGGGGGTGGGTGGCAGGATGGATATATGCGGGGGGCAGGATGGATATATGGGGAGGTGTGCAGGGGGCTGGCAGGATGGATATATGGAGGGGCCAGACTGGATAAGGGATTTAATTACTGTTTGGGGGCCAGATTGAGGAACATACTTTATTTGTTTATGGTGGCGAGTGGGGAACATTATTACTTTAGAGTCCAATTAGGGACATTATTACTTCTGTAATATAATGTACTTTTTAGGACACTGTTTTCCATGGGAGGGGACAAAAGAGGGGTTCCATTACTGTGCAGGGTGGCACTATGTCACTTTTTTTCTTCAACTGGTGTAGTGTAGAAATCGGGGGAAAAGTGGGGAATGTGCTCTAGAAGAGATCAGTTATTGATAACTGTGTTATTTTCTGCAGAGATGAATCCTGGCTGGAAGAAGTGATGGCGGTCTGTGCCAGATAAAGAAGAAAAGCGAAGATGAAGGACTTCATCTAGAGACGTCACTGGTGAGTCAGTGTATTACATGTACACTTTGTAACATACCTGGCGGCGTCCTTGCATAGTGGTCCATCTCCCACTGTGCAAGAGCGCGCACTTGATCTCCAGTCCAGAATGTCTCTCTGGCTTCCCTCCATGCTGTCTGTTTGTGTCTGTTTCTGCTGCTTAAGGGCGGCGCCCGATCACTTCCTGCTTTTTGTACCTGCTGTGGGTCACACCCCTTGTGCGTCCTCAGCCTATTGCTGTCTGTCACCTGGTATTTAACCCAGCTGCTCCAATCAATCCCTGCCTGAGCATCTTGCCCTGTCAGTTGGCTTTTGTCTCTGACATGCCAGGTCCTGTCTATGTTACCTGTCTTGCAGTATCTGTTCCCATGTCTGTACTGTGTCCTATCTGTGTATCCTAACCTGCAGTCTGTACACGTTCCTTGCCTGTTCGTTCCGCCTTCCTGGAGGCTGTATTTCCAGGCCAGTCTGAACACGCTCCTTGCCTGTTCGTCCCGCTTCTCTGGGGGCCGTATTCCCAGACCCACTCCTGTATCCCGCTGCAGCGTCGGTCTCCGTACACTCAGTTCCAGTCTGAACTCTCTCCTATCTTTTACCTGTTTAGCCTCTATATCCGTCCCTTCCCTTTTCCTGCATTGTCTGAACCTGTACCTAACTCCCTCTTGTTGTCGCTGTACTTCAGTTGTGAGTTTTGTGCTCTCTCGTTACTTCTTTGTAAGTATCTAGTTTGTTTCTGGTTCCGCCTTTCCCTTCCTGCCTGTCCTGTGTGAACAGTGTCCTGTCTCCTCTGCCCTGCTCTGACCCTTTGCTTGCTGCTCCGGCAGTCTCGCTCTGTTCCCTCTTGCTCGCTACTCCTGCAGTCTGCTCTATCCCTCTTCCTCACAGCTCCGGCAGTCTCGTTCTGCTCCCTCTTTCTCACTGCTCCGGCAGTCTCGTTCTGCTCTCTCCTTCTTTCTCACTGCTCCAGCAGTCTCGCTCTGCTCCTTCTTTCTCACTGCTCCGGCAGTCTCGTTCTGCTCTCTCCCCTTTGCTCGCTGCTCTGGCAGTCTCGCTCAGCTCCTTCTTTCTCACTGCTCCGGCAGTCTCGTTCTGCTCTCTCCTTCTTTCTCACTGCTCCAGCAGTCTCGCTCTGCTCCTTCTTTCTCACTGCTCCGGCAGTCTCGTTCTGCTCTCTCCCCTTTGCTCGCTGCTCTGGCAGTCTCGCTCTGCTCCCTCTTGCTCGCTGCTCCGGCAGTCTGCCCTTACCCTTTGCTCGCTGCTCCGGCATTCTCGCTCTGCTCTTACCCTTTGCTCGCTGCTCCGGCAGTCTCGCTCTGCTCTGACCCTTTGCTCGCTGCTCCGGCAGTCCTACTCTGCTCTGACCCTTTGCTCGCTGCTCCGGCAGTCCTACTCTGCTCTGACCCTTTGCTCGCTGCTCCGGCAGTCTCGCTCTGCTCCCTCTTGCTCACTGCTCCGGCAGTCTTACCCTGCTCTTACCCTTTGCTCCGGCAGTCTCGCCCTGCTCAGACCCTTTGCTCGCTGCTCCGGCAGCCTCGCTCTGCTCTGACCCTTTGCTCCGCTCCTGGCGGTCTCGTCTTGCTCTGCTCTTGCCCGCCGCTCCGGGCGGTCTCAACCTGCTGTGTTTGTATACCGCTTCTGCGGTTCTGTTCCAGAAGTCCCAGTCTGTACTGGGTCCTATCCTCTCTGTGCTCCAACCTGTTGTACCTGCCAGTACCTCCCCGTCTGCATACCAGTGTGCCAGCCTAAACCTTCCAGTTCCTGTATTCCCCGGTGTGGGCCAACAGCCGTGTCCGGAGTCTGACCTGGAGTAGACCCTGGTCCCTCTGCTCGGTTCCTCCCTGGTGCACTGGCGTCGTATGCCGTCGTGTGATCTTGGTCGGATCGGGCAGACACTTAGTTACGCCCCTCCAGGCACTCTCCGGTACAGTACAGTGGAATCACTACAATCACACGCACACGCCGCCCAGCCCGGGCGTGTGCATTACACACTTACACTATATAGTATACACAGAGCTCCTGTGTATAATGTCACCGATGATCACTGTATTACCTGTACACTATATACCGCGCTCCTGTGTATAATGTCACCGGTGATCACTGTATGACCTGTACACTGACACTATATACAGAGCTCCTGTGTATAATGTCGCTGGTGGTAATAACAGTGTTGTTAGTATTGTGGTTTGTATTCATGATCAGTATTGTAGTATTTGGTCACTATGTGGTGGCAGTATTTGTTCCTTGTATGTGGTATTATTCGGTCACTTTGTGGTGTAATATGTGGTCAGGTCATGGTGTGGCGATATTTGTCTCTTTTGTATGTTGTATTATTGGTGTTGATATAGTGGATTGTGTTGTGTATGGCGGTCATTTGTTCTCGCTGATATTAACTAGGAAAATATTTTTTTCCATTAGGACACAACCCCACTATCAGAATTTGGTCAGTATTCGGCCAGTATTTTTTCTCAGGAGTGGGAAATTTCCGCTGCGGATTATCATTACGGAAAAATCCACAGCACTACCAATTATTTTGCGGAAGCGCGGTGCTTTCGCCGCCATTGACTTGCATTTGAACACATGGAATCCGCATCACTGCATCTGTACATGCAGAATCCATGCGTTTCAATGTGCGGATGGTACCCGGGTTTGGAGAAGAGGAGACTCTCCTCCGGACCCGGGTACGATAGAACCTGTAAAAAAATGAAAAATAAATATTATACTTACCTTCTGATGGCCCCCGGTGTCTTTATCCGATGCGTCCTGGCTTGCCGGCAGCTCGCGATGGTCTGAAAAGGACCTGCCGTCTTGCGGACGGAGTTGGCTGCCGGGGCGACGCGTCCGGTGACGTCATCCCTCTCCTCCCTCTGTGCTGACGCGTCGGCCGGTGGGTGGAGACGGGTGACGTGGAGCGCTGCAGCCTCCGACTTCCGCTCTGCCTTAGCTTCCGGAAGCGCCGACACAGCCACACGTGCTACCAGTGTAGCACTATATAAGGGAACACATATGGCTCCTATGTACCACCCCCCCCGAAGAAGAGGAACGTGAAACGCGCGTTGGGGCTGTCTCTTCCTACAGTGACAAGGTTGTATTGCTTCCTTTCTGTATTTTGTTCACTTTAGTGCCTAATGGATTCTTTGCATTTTGTGGTTATCTCTTGATTTATCAAGATTGACACTTGTCTATTATGTTGCCGCTATTTGCCCTATACAATCTGTTGATATTCATCTCCATGGCATGAGGACTGTATTGAAGCTTTTTACTCTGGACATATTATATCCCTACTAAGGGATATATATTTTTTCTCCTATATATTGTGGTGGTCACCCTTTAACCCCTGATAATCTTTTTTCATTTTTTTACTAGATAAATAATTTTGAATACGGATTCACTTTTTGCATTAAGCACGGGTCACTTTATTGCATCAGGTTAATTGATGGGATCCAATATTTGGGATACTTTATGTCCATTTGAATAATGATTTGTCATCTATACCACTTGTCATTGTAGGTACATTCATTGTTTCACTTCTCCTTTATGTAATTTTATCCTAAATTTTTTTTTAAATTAATTTAATAAAATTTAAGAATCTTTTTTAAAAATACGTGCATTTATACTTCTTTGGTTTGATTGGATGTGTTTTGAACAGAAGTTTTGCATCTAATAGGCCCCCCCGTATTTTGATGAGTATGTAATTGTTGCTGTTTTTTATACAGCTTGATGGCCATGGATATTCGTGCTAGAGACCAAACTTGGCTCACACACGTGGACAATATTTTTAAAGGAGAGGTGTCTGTGAAGGCTGACACAGAAAATGGCACTATAATTGATCTTAAAAACTCATTGAAATTTCTTCTTAAGAAAAGGATGCACACATGGTGGAATAAGGCGTCTTTGGAAAATTATCTGGCTAAAAGCATGATTCTGAGAGGCTTGAGGGTTCGCATTCTTCCTTCCTTCCCTGTAGAAGATATTTTTCTTAGAAACAGATGGGAGGAAGTGTGCAATGGGTGCTCGCGCTCCCTCATAGAGATACTTATAGGTATTAACAAAAAGACCTTTGAATCTCTTGAGACTGACATTGACATTACACAGAAGAAACTTATCGAATCTATTACTCCTGAGCAGATGGAGTCTTTTAAAAATGACCTGGACAACTTATTTACTAGTTGGGAAAAGGAGGTACAAGACGTCAAAATGAAAAAGTTCTCACGAGACCTCCAGGATTATCAGAATAATCTTGTCTATAGATGGCACATAACTCCATCTCGCCAACGGACATCTTCAATTTCATCTATGTCCTCTATGGACGAGCCATCTTCCAATCAATCACGTCCCTATCCATTCACGAGGGGCAAGAGAAAAGGGTTTGGCCAGGGCAAAAACCATATTTCAAACAAGAGAATATCTACCCCTTTAATAGAAACCCAGAAACTTCAGGTATTAAATCTATCATCAACTACTCTTACCGAGCCCCAGATTGATGTATTGAGCTTAGGCTTAACTTTCTCTCCGGTCTCTCCTTTTAATGTTTTTACAGTCATAAAGGACCTTCATTTATTCGCACGAAAGTTGGTTTTAAAAAAACTCCACGAAAAGAATGTTGTTGCGGATACTTGGACCTCTAAGGAAAGAGAATCAATTGCCATCCTTGAGGAATTGAGAGCGGAGGGTGTGTCCACCCCCTCTAAGGATTCCTTTCAGGTAACTAAGTCAAAAAAATTCCCACCCATGAATTTATTCTCCAACATAGACATCTTTGTCAAAATGGTATCCGACGAATTTAAAAAAATTCCAACGGGGATACGCAATGACAATTTGACTAGAACGCAACGTAAGGCGTTGAGAGAATTGAAACAACTTAAAGACGTGTTCATCAAACCGGCAGATAAAGGCGGCAATGTCGTCATCTGGCTGGTTGTGATGTATGAGAGGGAAGCTTTTAGACAATTGAGAGATGTTACCTGCTATAAAAGACTAACATTTAATCCTACTCTTAGTTTCCAGAATCAACTTGAGATACTTCTTGAAGATGCCTTTCAGGCTGGCACTATATTTAAAGATCTCAGGGAAGGCCTGATACCCGAATTCCCAAAGACTCCTTGTTTTTATCTCCTTCCGAAGATCCATAAGAATCACAAATGTCCCCCAGGCCGCCCGATAGTCTCCGGAAATGGAGGTCTCTGTGAGACCATTGGTAGGTATCTCAATCATCATTTAAAGCCACTTGTTGAAACCTTGCCTTCATATGTGAGGGACACCGGGGACCTGTTGAGAAAAGTGGACAACATTTTCTTGGAACCAGATATGTGGTTGATTTCCTTAGATGTCGAATCCTTATACACATCGATTAGACACTGTGATGGTCTGGAGGCCTCAAGAACTTTTTTATGCATGACTAACATGGATTACGATCTGATTACCTTTCTGATGACACTTCTTGAATTCGCCCTTACCCAGAACTTTTTCATTTTTAAAGGAGTCCTCTACTTACAGCTCCAGGGAACTGCAATGGGGGCGGCCTTCGCCCCTTCGTATGCCAACATTTTTCTGGGGCAGTGGGAGAGGAATCTCTTCCTTGGCGAAAGTACTTCCTTGATTTCTAAGGTCGCTTTTTGGCAACGTTATATTGATGACGTCCTGGTGATATGGCAAGGAACTGAAAGTGAGTTGCACAGTTTCATCCAAGAGCTTAACAACAATACCATCAACATTAAATTGACCTACCAATATAGCCAAACCGAAATCACCTTTCTAGATACCCGTATCTACAAGGGACCAGATGGTCTGTTATGTACTGAGGTCTATCGTAAGGAAGCCGCTGTAAATGCCTTATTACATGCGTCATCGTCACATCCACAGTCCCTAAAGAATAACATCCCTGTTGGACAGTTTCTCCGTACCAGGCGTATTTGCTCTGATGATACCTCCTTTTCCCAGCAGGCTAACGAATTGGCCGAAAGATGTAGGCAAAGAGGATATTCTAAACGGATCATCAAGGAAGGCTGAAATAGAGCAAAAAGAATGAAGAGAGAAGAGCTTTTACAAATCAAGATCTCCGCTGTGGATGGTATACATAAACAGGTGAAGTTTATAACCACATATAATGATAAACATGATCTTGTAAGAAAAGCTTTGAAAAAATTCTGGCCAATCATAGAAGGTGACCCGATATTGTCTAAATATACGACAGGATCACCTTCCGTCACATACAGGTGATCCAAAAATTTACGGGATCTATTGGTACATAGTTACCATAAAGACCCGGGACCCGAACGTGCTTTTGGGTCTAAGGGCCTGAAGTGGGGTTTCTTCCCATGTGACAGCTGTGCTGCTTGTGCCAATCTAAGACGGTGTTCTAGTGTTACTTCCAGTGATGGATCTAAGGAATTCAAAATAACGCAACATATCACCTGCTGCACCGAAGGAGTTATATGTTATGCTACCTGCCCTTGTGGTCTGATCTATTTGGGCCTGACATCCCGACAACTCAGAATTAGGGTTCGTGAACACGTTCGAGATATAAGGAACGCCACTGACATTCAGGATGTCTCTGTTCTCAAACCAATTCTGAAACATTTTAAAATCCATCATGGATGTGACTATAAACTCCTGAAAATTTCTGGGATTGATCGAGTCCACATTGACGGCCGTGGTGGAAACTGGAGGAAAACTCTGGCCCAATTGGAAACATAATGGATTATGAGGATCGACTGTATCCGACCAAAAGGATTAAATGAAATTCTGAGTTTTACTCCATTTCTGTAGTGCCATTTTGCTTTTTAAGGTTTTTTAACTGTAATGGTGGTTACATAGGTTCTATTTTATTTATTACAGTTGTCTTAAACCTCGTTGTTTCTCTTTTTCCCTTTAGTTCACCTGGTAATGTTGCATAGGAGGGCGATGCTATATTTACTGTCCCGTGAGTTTTGGTGGTCGTACTACTTACCTGCAACTGATGGACATCCGTGTCACAATATCCAACAAGTTGGAGTGAATTTTCTGTACATATTGGGAGAAGATCCATGGACTGTGGCTACTGTGGTCCTTTATCCTACCTTCGATTTATATGTACTAAATGTCCTAGGTGTACAGTTGTGCATGATTTCTTCCATCTGTTTTTCACCTTTTTCTCCCCACTACTATATTTCTGTCTGTTTGGACTATCTAATATTTAATTATTAAATTTATTTGGTGCACGATATACATTTATACTTTTTTTGCACTTATCTCCTTTAGTAGGGAATCCAATTTTGCATTTATATACATAGAAATAATCCTCCTAAGCACCTTCCCTCCCCACTTCCCTATATTCACTTTCCCAGGTGTATATGTATTTCTACACCTGAATCCTGGACACCATTGATACTGATTTGTATCTATATTTTTCACTTAATACATTGGTGCTCTTTCTGTACCTCACTATTTTATTTTGTGCATCTCCATGGCATGAGGACTGTATTGAAGCTTTTTACTCTGGACATATTATATCCCCACTAAGGGATATATTTTTTCTCCTATATATTGTGGTGGTCACCCTTTAACCCCTGATAATCTTTTTTCATTATTTTTCTAGATACATAATTTTGAATACTGATTCACTTTTTGCATTAAGCACGTGTCACTTTATTGCATCAGGTTAATTGATGGGATCCAATATTTGGGATACTTTATGTCCATTTGAATAATGATTTGTCATCTATACCACTTGTCATTGTGGGTACCTTCATTGTTTAACTTCTCCTTTATGTAATTTTATCCTAAAATTATTTTTTAAAATAATTTAATAAAATGTAAGAATCTTTTTTATAAATACGTGCATTTATACTTCTTTGGTTTGATTGGATGTGTTTTGAACAGAAGTATTGCATCTAATAGCCCCCCCCTGTATTTTTGATGAGTTTATTTAAATGCACTTGCTTTTTATTTACTTACAGCAGGGTTTATTTTCATTTTGCTTCTTTTAGGTTTTCCTGATTCATGGCCATTGTGAAACATGCACTTATGTGCTGCATGTATACTATTTTAAACCAAGCTCAAATTTTGTGTTTTTTTTATTAAATAGTATACAGTGTATAGTGTCAGTGACATGTCTAGTTAAAGCTCTTCATCTTTGATTTTCCTCGTCCAGCGGAGACCACCATCACTTCTTCCAGCCATGAGTCATCTCTGCAGAAAATAACACAGTTATCTAGAGCACCGCTTCTAGAGCACATTCCCTAATTTTTCCCCAAATTCTACACTACACCAGATCAAGAATAAAGAGACATTGTGCCACCCTGCACAGTAACAGCACCTACCCCCTTTGAAAATAGTATCCTAAAATACATCACAGCAGTAGTATTATCTCTAAATTAGACCCTGTAGTAATAATGTCCCACATTCTGTCCCCTTCTGGTAATAATGTCCCACATCCTGACCCCCACGTGTGAGGCTTTTCAGTGCAAGCAAATTAAAAAAAATAATTCTTCTTACCTGGCCGCAGTCCAGTGACATCTTCTTCCTTATTGATATGCGTCAGTTGCCAGCCTCTGATTGGCTGGCGGCTGTTAACCATTGCCGTGCATTAAGCCGTTGACTTTCTGCATGGTAATATATTGAACCGGCCCCACCTACCCCTGCCCCTAGGACCCGGTGAGCTGAAGCAAGAGAGGGGTGGGCCTGGACTGGATGAGACACGTGCCCAGCGTGTCTCACCTGATTCGGGCCCCCCTTTGCTTCTGTTCACTAGGCCCCATACACCAGTAAGGGTAGTAATACCCTCAATGCGGCCCTGCCCACTTCCACTAATTCCCGGCCTATATAATCAACTAACTGGTGCTAAATGTTTTTGTAAACTAGATCTTCGAGGGTCTTCTAATTTGATATGTATCTGGAAGGGTGATGAATGGAAAACAGCGTTTTTAACGTCTGAGGGTCTATTTGGAAATCTTGTCATGCCTTTTGGGTTTACAATGCCCCAGCAGTTTTTCAAAATTTTATGAAAGATATATTTTCTGATTGTATTGGAAGGTTTGTTGTGGTACACCTGGAAGTCATTCTCATTTTTTCCCGTGATCTGGATTCGCACTATGAACGTGTCCATTTTGTTTTACAAAAACTTAGGGAAAATTCTTTGTTTACTTTGCTAAATTGGAGAAATGTACTTTTTATGTTCAAGAAATATTGTTTCTGGGGTTTATTGTATCAGTTGAGTGCTTTAAGATGGATCCTGGGAAGGTGCAGGCCATAATTGATTGAGTTCAACTTCAAGACCTTAAAGCAAGGATGGGGAAGCTTTTTTCTGCCAAGGGCCATTTGGAAATTTTTACCATCATTTGGGGTCCGCACAAAATTATTAACTTGAAAATTACCCTACTATATTTGGCCAAACAATTAATTAACTCACCCCTAATGTGGCGTCTGCAGCTGCTTCTCTTTGGTGGGATTTTGATGTTTGGTGATATTGAGAATGTTACTTCTCACAACTGCTTTTCCAGGACTGGGGCGCAGTCAACTCTTTCTGATAACAAGTTTTGTAAAGCAAATACATCACATAGGAGATGCTGGGACTGCTGTATATACATCATAGGAGACGCTGGGGGTTATATACATCACTGGGGAGGCTTGGGGGCCATAGACATCACTGGGAGGCATACACATCACTGAAGAGACTGGGGGTATAGACATCACTGGTGAAGGGCTACCACTGTTCTCCTCATCTGTGGGACAGGATCACATCGCACGCTAACTCCACCTACAAAGTATGTCCTCACCCTGGCATTGGCTCTCCAAATACATTGTTTATTACATAGAATGCCAAATCTGCAAAATAAAATATATAGGTTGCACTACAAGAAAATAATAAAAAAAAAGAATTGCGGAACATGTTGCAAAAATTATCAACAACAACAGCACATACTCAGGTGCAACAAAACATTTTGCGTTTTTTGGCATTGAAGAAGTTGCATACCCTTGACGTGGTGGAGATTGGTTAAAACAGCTTACTTTGAGAGAAGCATATAGGATTTTATGTTTAGATACCAAATTACTACCTAGTGGGATGTCACAATACTGTAGCAGGATTTCCCAGGGCAATGGGCTCCTTCCCTGTCCCTCAAGCTAGGGGGACCCTTGGCTATTCCTGTTCCCCAGATTGCCCCAGATAATGGATATACCTTGCTACGCTCCTAAATACACACTGAACTGTTTCATTCCCCACCCAAGGAGGTATAGGACAGATGTTTATAGGATAGCATAGCAGACAGACAGGGAAAACAGACAAGGATAAAAGGAAACTGCAATCATACAAATGCTCTCAAAAAATAAAAAAGTGGAAATCAAGAGAACAGTAGGAGGGACCAACCAAATGGGAAGAGGATAAGGATATACACAATACCAAAACCATGCAGATATCTCCTTGAAAAAAAATACCAACAGACTGCTACAAATATGGACTACTCCTTCAACACCAAACTTGGCAGTTGTAAACTGTCACCAGCAGAGAACAGAAGCAGGAGTGAGGTTGTAATTGTTTTACGCTGAGATTCTGCTCTAACCAGGGCCCCACATTAGAAAATCTAATTTTTTCTGGTACTACCGTGGTACAGAAGCCATGCCACATTTCAGTTTTTAATTATTTTGTGCTAGTATTGTCCTCTAGCTAGGAATCCACATTTCAAAATCTAAATTCTTTGTGCTAATAGCGTGGTCCAGAAACCAGGCCACATTTCAGCCTATAAATATTTTCTGTAATATTGTGCTTCATCCAGGAGTCCAAATTTCAGAATCTAAATTGGTTGTGCCCTTAGCGTGGTGCTGAAACCAGGCCACATTTCAGCATTGGACAGGGCTTAGAGCAGCATTTCTAGCTTAAACTTTGATCAGTAACAGGTGGATGAATGACAGGTGCTCTGAGAGCTGGGCAACACACATGAATGAGACCCAACTTGGAGACCAAACATTTCCAAGAATTATGGGAAGATACTGTGGCACCCCAGGGGTCTGGTTACCACAGTAATAGAGATATTATGTCTGAGAGCAAGTGGGAGGTTTCTCTGGTCAGGAGCCCTAAGCATGCAACACGGCCCACCCAGACCTGGGAGGGGAGGAATCTGCCCTTATAAACTGGGTCTGGGGCGGGATTAGGTTAGAAAGAGTGAAGTTCCAGTCACAGGGAAAGTTACAACAGGAGCTCTGTAGGAGCAGGAGCGAGTGCCAGAGGCTGGAAGCTAGAAAGCTCGCCTTGGCTGAAGACACTAACCCGGACACGGAGTCCAAGGCTGTGGGGACATCCAGGTCCAGCAGCAGAATCCAACCGGCAGGGGATTCCATGTCCTCTGGCCTTAGAAACCCGAAGGCATGGTCACAAGCAAGGGACCAGCACCGCCATCGTGAAGCGAAGGCTAACGGAAGGCCCCAAGTCACCGGCCATACGGGTGAGCACCACACGGTATACTCAGGGACGTGGGCTACTTCTACCCGCATAGAGCAAGGTAGCCAGGAAAGAGTGCAGATAGTCGGGGAGGCCTACAACTCCACCTGGCCAGGGGAGATCCTGCTTGCTCACAGACTGACCAGGCCCCTACTGCTAACCAGTACTCCCGGGAGGGTCTGCTTTATACCATCAGTAAAGACCCTGAACTGCACCACACGTCTCTGTGTTTCATCGCCGCACCAGCACCATTACTACTGGGACGCTCACACCATCACTCCCATCATCCACATTAGCTGCCCTGAGGCAATACTTCTCCCGTGGGGAGTTATCCCATACTCGGCTGCGCAAACAACATCAGCCTCAGCGGTCGGCAGCGCAGCGGCGGTCCCCACTGACCGCAATCCACGGGTGGCGTAGTCGGACATTGTTAGTACTTAAGACTGCCACTGGTTTGACCGCCCTGGGGACGGACCGGGTCACCGCCACGGAGAACTACAACCCCCAGCGATCCGGCTCCGGGTATCCCCCTGCACAGCACAGGCCCAGGGGGTGCGTCAACTTTGGCGTAGTTGGCAGGATCTCGTGCCCGCAACCACCGGGTACTGCGTGCCTGAAAAAGACTTTTATACTTACCTGTGGTGAAGTTTCCCGCCGTCCGGAGTCGTTTCCCGCCATCGGACGCCATCTTGGACCGTTTCCCGCCGTCTTCTGCCGTCTTCCCGCCATCCGCAGCTGCTTCCCGCCATCTTCAGGACGCCGCGCGGGAAGAAGAGGGGCGTGGACGCTGAAAGCGCGCGAGATCCGAAGCTCCGCCCCACGCTCCGACGCTGCGTAAGGTCCTGGAAGGGAGGAAGAGCGACGCTGGCGTCAACGGAGAGCAACGCTAGGTCCTCAACCCCGACGATCGACTGTGGAGCCGCGGCCTACGGAAGAAGAGCATCGCAAGGTAGGCCACGGTCCACTAGGGGGGAAGGAGGATGTCGGACACCGAGGGGAGCTCCACTGCCACAGCCACCGCCAGCGCAACCGCTGCAGCAGTCATGCCATTCACCATGCCCTATATCCCTGGGGCAACCTGGCTACCCCAGTACTCAGGAGAGTCACATACCCTGAGTGACTTTAGGGAAAGACTTGATAGCCTCTTCCAGGTATACCCCCTCACAGAAGAGCAAAAAGTGAGCATCCTGGTGGCCCAGTTAATCGGGGCAGCCCAAAGGGAGGTAAAGTCCTGGTCACCTGGGAAGAAGAGGACTGTCAGAGAAATACTAGCCCGGCTGAAAGACACATTTGACACCCGCACCTCAGCCGAGATAAAACTAAGATTTTATGGGTGCAAACAACGGGCACATGAAAGTATAAGGGACTATGCTCTAAACCTACAAGAGGCCCTGAGAGCCATTAAGCAGGCAGACCCTGACAGCGTGGGAAATGAAGACAAGCTGTTGACCGAACAATTTATAGAGGGTCTACTGTGCAATGCCCACCGAACCCAGTTGCGGGCAATGGCCTTACAGGACCCTGACCTGGACTTTGCACAGTTCAAGGACAGAGCCATCCGGGTGCTCCGAGAACCGGCACCAGGTGGTGCTGTGACCCACAGGCGCCCTGCTATCACTTACCACCAGGAGACGGCGCCCTTGTCTGCAGGGCCTATGGGAGCTGATGCGCAGGCTTTAAACAGTGACCCGACTACAGACCTGCACCATCAGGTCCAAGAGCTGACTAAGAGTGTTGCCGCGCTAACCAGAACTGTGCAGTCTTTACAGGTCTCTTCTCCAGAAAAGATCCAGCTGGCATCCGGACCGGAGGACGTCCCGTGGCGCCGACTGAGGAGGACCCCACCGGCCAGAGGAAGACCCAGCGACCGGTACAACGAGGACGGACGACCCATCTGCCGCCGCTGCAATCAACCCGGACATATGGCAAGGTACTGTCATTTAAACGGGCACAACCTGGGGTAGAGGGCCAACCCCCAGGCATAAGATCATCAGGCCCATCAAACTGGCGTAACAAATACGTAGGGGGACGTCCGGTCTTGCCTGTGGTACTGGATGGCATTCCTATGAATGCCCTACTAGACACCGGGTCACAGGTCACCACCATCCCGTACGTGCTCTTTAAGCAGTACTGGAATGACTCGGACATAACCCGCTACCCAGATGACGACCTGAGCATTTTCACCAGCAATGGTCAGCCCGTGCCACAGATAGGATTTAAGGAAATGACCATCAAGGTCGGTAAAGTTGAACTGCCGGCACAAGGACTTATCATTGTGGACATTGACCGTCGCGAGAGTCACCCAAAAATAACCCTAGGTACTAACGTAATTGAAAACTGTCTTGCAGAGGTGATTCTTATTTTGCAGCAGGTTGCCAAGAACGCCAGTTCCAGCCAGCAGCGTGTGCTCCAGAAAGAGATCCGGGCACTGATGAAGCGGCAACAAGTGGAACTATCTGGTGGTGAGATAGGTAGCGTGAGAATGAGTGACCCGTTCCCTATTGCCATGCCCCCAAAAAGTGAGATGATGATTTGGTGCCGGGCAGCTATTGGTCTAAGAGGTAGAGACTACCAAGCAATGGTAGAACCCGTCTACTCAGACAGTAGGCCCACCATTTTGACAGCACGGGGGGTGGTCAATGTACGCCATGGGAGGGTGCCCGTCTGCATCATCAATATCGGGGAGAGAGAGGTATACCTGCCCCGGTATGCCACGCTAGCCAAATTGTTCACCATCAACCAGAACTCTGTACAGGCCGTGGAACCCTTGCCTCCATCTCAACCAGAGGAAGGTAACGGCTCTAATAATCCAATGGAGGACTGGTGTCAGCAACTGCATTTGGGTACTGACTCCACTCCCTCACACCAAAAACAGGGAGTCTACCGGGTGGTTCAAGAGTACGAGAGAGTGTTTAGTAAACACCAGCTGGACTTCGGGCGAGTAAAGGGGGTAGAACATCACATCCCCATGGGAGACCATCCTCCCATAAAGGAGAGATACCGACCCGTACCCCCTGCACACTATCAACACGCTAAGGGGATGCTAAAAGACATGAAGGAGGCTGGGGTAATTAGGGACAGCTGTAGCCCCTGGGCAGCTCCACTAGTCTTAGTGAAAAAGAAAGACAACACCATGAGAATGTGTGTAGACTACAGGAAGGTCAACCGTATCACACACAAAGATGCGTACCCGTTACCAAGGATAGAAGAGTCCTTAGCTGCATTAAAATCTGCTAACTTCTTCTCTACTTTGGATCTCACTAGCGGGTACTGGCAGGTTCCTGTAGCAGAGGCGGACCGGGAGAAGACCGCATTCACCACCCCTATGCGACTCAGCGAATTTAACTGTATGCCGTTCGGGCTCTGCAACGCACCAGGAACCTTCCAACGGTTGATGGAATGCTGTCTGGGACACCGGAACTTCGAGACGGTCCTACTATACCTGGACGACGTCATCGTCTATTCCAAGACCTATGAGGACCATCTGGAACACCTGGCAGAAGTGTTTGAAGCCCTGGCAAACTATGGCCTAAAAGTAAAACCCTCAAAGTGTCACCTACTGAAGCCAAAGGTACAGTACCTGGGACACGTGGTGAGTGCTGACGGAGTAGCCCCCGACCCTGACAAGATCACCGTGATTAAGGACTGGCCAAGACCATCCAGTATAAAGGAAGTGCGGCAGTTCCTCGGGTTGGTAGGCTATTACCGAAGATTCATTCCCGGTTTTACCAAGAAGGCAGCTCCTATGCAGGACCTCCTGATAGGCCAGTCCAGGAAGGCCAAAAACCAGAAGCCACCCTTCAAATGGGAAAAGCTGGAAGAGGAGTCGTTCCGCCAGCTGAAGATGGCCCTCACGGGGGATGAAATCCTGGCGTACCCTGATTACAGCCAGCCCTTTATCCTCTACACGGACGCAAGCAACATCGGGCTAGGAGCTGTACTGTCCCAGATCCAGCAGGGGAGAGAACGGGTAATTGCTTACGCCAGCCGAAAACTGCGACCCACGGAAAGAAACCCGGAGAATTACAGCTCGTTCAAGCTAGAGTTCCTGGCAGTGGTGTGGGCAGTAACCGAACGTTTTAAGCATTACCTTGCCTCTTCCAGGTTCACCGTGTACACGGACAACAACCCGTTGACACACCTGGACACTGCAAGACTGGGTGCCCTGGAGCAGAGATGGATGGCCCGCCTGTCCAATTTTGAGTTCACGATCAAATACCGGGCAGGACGCTCCAATACCAACGCGGACGCCCTGTCCAGGATGCCAAACCTACCGGACGAAGGTGAGGATCCAGAAGAATTGGAAGAGATCGAACTCCCTGCATTTCACCGTCATGGGATTACCCAGTATTCCCACCGTGTAAGGGGTCAGCGATCCGCTACGTTCAACCCCTTACCCCACTACAACTGGGCGGAGACGCAAGACAGTGACCCCGCAGTCCGTCTGGTGAAGGAAATACTGACCCAGGCTGACGCCCGCCTAGACCCAGACGCTCTGGAAGAGACCAAGCAACTGTGGACGGGGAAGAGCAGACTGTTCCTCTACAAGGAGAAGTTGTGCCGCAGAATGGTCAATTCCCAGACACATGAGCTGATCTGGCAGGTGGTGGTACCGAGACGGGACGCAGCTATGGTGCTGGAGGCCTACCACAATGGGGCAGGGCACTTCGGATGGAAGAAGCTGGAGTTCCTGCTGCGTGAACGGTTCTACTGGATAAGCATGAGAGGAGCCATTGAGAGATGGTGTAGAGACTGTGGCCCGTGCAATCTAAGAAGAAGGGACCGTGCCAGCCAGAGGACTCCCCTGCAGCCCATCATCACCAGGCAGCCGCTGGAACTGGTCGCTCTGGACCATGTTAATCTGGCTCCAAGCAGAAGCGGGTATGTCTACGCCCTAACCATCGTGGATCACTACTCCCGATTCTTAGTGGTGGTCCCCGTCAAAGACTTAACAGCACAAACAGCAGCTAGAGCCTTCCAGCTGCACTTCTGCCGCCCATACGGGTACCCGGACCAAGTGCTGACGGACCAAGGACCACCCTTCGAAGCGGAGGTCTTCCAGGAGTTCTGCTACCTGTATGGCTGCAAGAAGATAAGAACAACGCCCTATCACCCCCAAACCAATGGACTCTGCGAGAAGATGAACCAGGTGGTGATAGATCTGCTAAAAACATTGCCCCTGGAAGAACGCAGTCTGTGGCCTGAGAAGCTGCCCGATCTGGTGGACCTGTATAACCACATCCCGGTAGGTTCCACCAACTGCACCCCGGCTTACCTAATGCGAGCAAGACCTGGTAAGCTGCCTGCTGACCTGGATATGGGAGTCCTGATACCCGAGGACACCTCACCAGAGACAGACTGGGATACAGAACGGCTGCAGCAGTACCGGAAAGTACAAGAGAGCGTCGAGCGAAGTCTCTGTCAATCAAGAGAAAGGCAGGAGAGGACTTATAACCAACATGCTCCCGCTGTTCCCCTGGTACCTGGAGAGCAGGTCTTGAAAAGAAAAAGGCGGCTCCATAAGTTGGACGACCAGTTGGAAAAGGACCCGTACACCGTACTGCCCTCAAGCCACAATAATCCAAAGGTGTACGTCATCAGCAAGGATGGAGGAGAGACCACAGCCACTGTCTCCAGAGACCACCTGAAAAAGTGCCCCGAGAAGTTGCAAAGCACGGATGAAGATCAGGAAGACCCTCAACCCGTAGAGGAAAAGGAGGAAATGATCAGCACCGTACTCGGAGACTTTCCCCGGTCCTGGACACAAGTAAACAATGCTATCGTGGTACCCGTCCTCACTTTTCTCCAGCCAGCCCCTCAAGTGCCTACAGAAGACCAGGTAGAGCTGGAAGAGCAGCCGGCCCAGGAGGCAGAAGAATCCACACCAGCAGCCCAGGAGAATCAACCCTCTGCTAGTAGTGAGCCAGCCGTGCCCCTAGTGAGCCAAAGAGTGCGCAGACAGCTGCCCAGCTTACCCATAACACCTCCTACACCCTGTAGTGCAGGACCAGTTAGTGAGCTCCGTAGATCCACTAGAGTCACTAGAGGTCAGATGCCCGCTCACTGGAAAATCTAGACTAATGCACTGTGAATTTATCTGCTTAACTGTTTATGGTTTATGTTTGTTGCCTGTTATTAATTATGTTTCTCAGTTACCCTGCAGATTTATTTGGACTAACAGGTTATGGACACTAGATAACCAGAACAATTCTTGTAGATAGTTGCACCTTGGTGCCTCTTGCGAAGACGGCCGCGGAAAAAGAAAACCTGTCTGGCGTGGCCTCCTTGCGGCCCAAAGTAGTTAGCTCCAGCCTTGCAGCCACGCCCAGGGCCAACGCAAGGGGTTTGCTTTGGACAGGTCCCCTACTTCGCTTAAAACTTCACCTTGAGTGATATGGACACCCGGTTGCGGACACGCCGTGACCTTTAAAGAACTAAAGCTTCTTGTAAATATGTTATTGTATTATTGTTATACCCTGTATTTATGTTTCTTTAAAAAAATGTGTTTAGTCCCGGAGTACTAAAATTTACTAGGGGGGAATGTGGCACCCCAGGGGTCTGGTTACCACAGTAATAGAGATATTATGTCTGAGAGCAAGTGGGAGGTTTCTCTTGTCAGGAGCCCTAAGCATGCAACACGGCCCACCCAGACCTGGGAGGGGAGGAATCTGCCCTTATAAACTGGGTCTGGGGCGGGATTAGGTTAGAAAGAGTGAAGTTCCAGACACAGGGAAAGTTAAAACAGGAGCTCTGTAGGAGCAGGAGCGAGTGCCAGAGGCTGGAAGCTAGAAAGCTCGCCTTGGCTGAAGACACTAACCCGGACACGGAGTCCGAGGCTGTGGGGACATCCAGGTCCAGCAGCAGAATCCAACCGGCAGGGGATTCCATGTCCTCTGGCCTTAGAAACCCGAAGGCACGGTCACAAGCAAGGGACCAGCAGCGCCATCGTGAAGCGAAGGCTAACGGAAGGCCCCAAGTCACCGGCCATACGGGTGAGCACCACACGGTATACTCAGGGACGTGGGCTACTTCTACCCGCATAGAGCAAGGTAGCCAGGAAAGAGTGCAGATAGTCGGGGAGGCCTACAACTCCACCTGACCAGGGGAGATCCTGCTTGCTCACAGACTGACCAGGCCCCTACTGCTAACCAGTACTCCCGGGAGGGTCTGCTTTATACCATCAGTAAAGACCCTGAACTGCACCACACGTCTCTGTGTTTCATCGCCGCACCAGCACCATTACTACTGGGACGCTCACACCATCACTCCCATCATCCACATTAGCTGCCCTGAGGCAATACTTCTCCCGTGGGGAGTTATCCCATGCTCGGCTCGCAAACAACATCAGCCTCAGCGGTCGGCAGCGCAGCGGCGGTCCCCACTGACTGCAATCCACGGGTGGCGTAGTCGGACATTGTTAGTACTTAAGACTGCCACTGGTTTGACCGCCCTGGGCACGGACCGGGTCACCGCCACGGAGAACTACAACCCCCAGCGATCCGGCTCCGGGTATCCCCCTGCACAGCACAGGCCCAGGGGACGCGTCAATACCACTAAAGTGAAATCAATTTTTATTTATTTATTTTACTCACTTATATAGCACCATTAATTCCACAGCGCTTTACAGACATTATCAATTTCCCCAGAATTGAAATAGTATAATGGGCCTCTGACACCCATCCCCTACAGGAAATCCACCAGATGGAGACCCAACTTAGAGTCTCCACTAGTGATGAGTGAGTACTAGTGTTGAGCGAGCACTAAAATGCTCGGGTGCTCGAAGCTCGGGCCGAGCTCATCGTGATACTCAGGTGCTCGACCCGAGCAACGAGCCCAATGTTAGTCTATGGGAGACCCAAGCATTTTTGCGGTGGCACCCCTGGCAGTCTGTAGAAAGCCTAAAAAGTTCTCAAAACGATAGTGACAGTGCTCAAAAGACATGGGGACAGCATGGGCATCGCCCCAGGAAGCATTTCTGACCCCCAGGTCACTGCTGTCAACAACGTGGTCAGAGGTATTAAGCCACTTTTACGGGCTCACAATAAAACGTTCAAAAACGAAACTGAAACGGTTTTCCTGTGAAATATATTAAGGAACTTCCTTTCCAGGGTAAAGACTTGTGTATAGGGTAAAATAAATAACCAAAAACAAAAATACTCCTCCACATCTTGGGCTATGTTCACAAGTAGCATTTTTTATGCGTTTTTGCACTTTTGTATTGCTTTCAACCGTGACAAATGCATTCACCGGGAAATGTCATTTTAACATTTTACAATCTTACCTGGCCATGTGCTGTGTGACACATGCATACAGTGCTGAAAAGACATGGGAACAGCATGGGGAAGACACCTGGAAGCATCTCTGACACTCAAGTCACTGCCTAAAAGTGTGCCCATCAGAAGTTATCCTTGCCGCATCAGAAGATGCAGACTTGCAACTATCCCCGTGCAAGTCCTTGTCCCAGGACAGTGTTCAATTGTACCTCCTCCATTCCTTGCAATGCAAGCGCAAGTATGCAGCCTGCCACCCACCCACCCCCAGGCTGCAATACCATACTGCTAGCTTGCACTTGAAATGGGGCCTTTTAGTTTGGAGGAGGCCGAAGCTGGCCACTACCTCTTGGCTGCTTTGGCAGCGAGGTATCCATACTCAGTCACCAGCTGCCCGGCGGCCGGGTGTCCACGCTCAGTCCCCAGCTGCCAGGGGGCGGCCGGGTGTCCATACTCGGTCCCCAGCCGCCCCGCGGCCGGGTGTCCACACACTGTCCCCAGCCGCCTGGGGGCGGCCGGGTGTCCATAAACGGTCCCCAGCCACCCCTATTTCTCCTTGGAAGTTCCCCCACACTTTTCTTAGCCTGGCCTGCTTTAGGGCAGCGTTGGACGAGCCCACCAGAGAACCAGACTCCTCCGGTGGGCCCTGGCTTCTCCATCAGGGGAGTTGAGAGTGCCAAGGTGAGGAGCATGATGATGATCATAGAAGTTAGCATCTGCTTTGTTTTCTTGGAATGCAAGCATAAGTGTGCAACCTGCCACCCACCCACCCCCAGGCTGCAATACCATACTGCTAGCTTGCACTTGAAATGGGGCCTTTTAGTTTGGAGGAGGCCGAAGCTGGCCACTACCTCATGGCTGCTTTGGCAGCGAGGTATCCATACTCAGTCCCCAGCCGCCCGGCGGCAGGGTGTCCACGCTCGGTCCCCAGCCGCCAGGGGACGGCCGGGTGTCCACACACGGTCCCCAGCCGCCTGGGGGCAGCCGGGTGTCCATAAACGGTCCCCAGCCACCCCTATTTCTCCTTGGAAGTTCCCCCACACTTTTCTTAGCCCGGCCCACTTTAGGGCAGCATTGGACGAGCCCACCAGAGAACCAGACTCCTCTGGTGGGCCCTGGCTTCTCCATCAGGGGAGTTGAGAGTGCCAAGGTGAGGAGCATGATGATGATGATAGAAGTTAGCGTCTGCTTTGTTTTCTTGGCATGCAAGTGCATGTATGTAGTAGCGGCTAAGCCTGAGGTGGTCAGCGTTTTGGCGCATATCCTACCTCCTCCGAGGATTGCTGGATGTTTTCCTGCTACTATCCCAGTTCTATGACTCCCGTTAAAACAAAGCTTCAGGTGATGAATGATGGATGAGGTGGTGGCAAAGGAGAAAGAGCAGGAGGAAAAGGGACCATTCACATCAATTTCAGGCCAGTCAACCACACATGTCTTGTAGGATATGTTTCTGTACCAAAAGGAGCGGTTCGGCTACACAGTTATAGGGCATACAGTGAGTGCAATGCCTACCGAAAATTTCGAGGCACTCCAATGCCCCTTGCAAGTGACATGGAGGTCAGAGGGCCTTAACTAAACCGTTTTTTCCATTTATAGCAACTGGGTCTCCTGTACACTGTTGGCCTAAGCAGGGAATGGAAGGCTTTCCAAAAATTATGAGGAACTGCAATGCCCCTTGAAACAGACGTGGATTACAGCATACTAAAAACCTTCTACCCATTATTGAGGAGTGGGTCTCCCTTAGTGTTCGCCTATGCATTGAAAAGCAAAAGCTGACTAAAATTAGGAGGAAATGCAATGCCCGTTGGAAGCATGGTGGAGGTCGCAGTGGAATAAAAAGACAATATCAATGCCCCTTGGAAAAGTGGTGGAAGTCGCAGTAGCTTAGCAAGACAGTTTTAATGCCCCTTGGAAGAATGGTGGAGGTCGCAGTGGAATAAAAAGACAATATCAATGCCCGTGGGAAAAGTGGTGGAGGTCGCAGTAGCTTAACAAGACGGTTTTAATGCCCCTTGGAAAAGTGGTGGAGGTTGCAGTAGCTTAATAAGACGGTTTTAATGCCCCTTGGAAGAATGGTGGAGGTCGCAGTAGCTTAACAAGACGGTGTTAATGCCCCTCGGAAGAATGGTGGAGGTCGCAGTGGAATAAAAAGACAGTATCAATGCCCCTTGAAAAAGTGGTGGAGGTCGCAGTAGCTTAACAAGACGGTTTTAATGCCCCTTGGAAGAGACGTGGAGGTCGCAGTGGAATAAAAAGACAATATCAATGCCCCTTGGAAAAGTGGTGGAGGTCGCAGTAGCTTAACAAGACAGTTTTAATGCCCCTTGGAAGAGACGTGGAGGTCGCAGTAGCTTAACAAGACGGTTTTAATGCCCCTTGGAAGAGACGTGGAGGTCGCAGTAGCTTAACAAGACGGTTTTAATGCCCCTTGGAAGAAACTTGGAGGTTGCAGTGGAATAAAAAGACAATATCAATGCCCCTTGGAAAAGTGGTGGAGGTCGCAGTAGCTTAACAAGATGGTTTTAATGCCTCTTGGAAAAGTGTTGGAGGTTGCAGTAGCTTAACAAGACAGTTTTAATGCCCCTTGGAAGAGACGTGGAGGTCGCAGTGGAATAAAAAGACAATATCAATGCCCCTGGGAAAAGTGGTGGAGGTCGCAGTAGCTTAACAAGACGGTTTTCATGCCCCTTACAAGAGCCATGCAGTACAGCATATTAAAAACATTATTCCCATTATTGGGGAGTGGGTCTCCCATAGTCTTTGCCTATGCCTTCCAAGCAAAAGCTGTCAAAAATTAGGACGGAGGAACTTGCAATGCTGGCAACACGGACCGCGGTCACACTGGTGGTATAGTGGTGGTGGAGGCTGAGGATAAGGAGAAGAGCAAAATACTGCGGAAATGAGGAAGCGTATACCCATGTGTGGGTGTGAAGTGGTGCATGGGAATACACCTCCCGAAATAACACAGTGAATTTGACTTTATGTTACTCTGCTGTCATTTAGTGGTGATGAGAAGTCTGGCCCAATCCAGCCCTTGTTCATTTTGATAAGGGTCAGCTTGTCAGCATTGTCAGTTGACAGGCAAGTGTGCTTATCAGTTATAATTCCCCCAGCGGCACTAAAAACAAACCCCATTTTTGTAGACCTCTCCACCTCAGGAATAAGAGAGTGAAAGTTCTCCTTGTAGCGGGGGTCTAAAAGTGTCACCAACTAGTAATGGCTGTCACCCAACATTTTGACAATGCAAGGGTTACGGTTAAGGCAGCGTAACATAAAGTCAGCCATGCGTGCCAGACTGGTAACGGGCAAGACTTCCCTGTCCTCACCAAGATGACAACTGACCATGCTCTCCTCCTCCTCCCCTCTATCCTCAGGCCACCCACGCTGAGCCGACTGACAGTTGTACAGGTACTACCGTCTACAGCGCATGATACCAGCTCCTGTTCTTCCTCCTCCTCCTCCTCTCCCTCATTTTACCCCAATGCACGTTGGGATGAGATGAGGCTGGGCCGTGTGTAATCGCCCATTACGGGTTCTTGATCCATCTCATCATACTCTGGCTGCAATGCCTCCTCTTTAATTCTCTGCAGAGAGCATTGCAAAAGACAGACAAGTGGGATGCTGACGCTAATGATGGCGTCATCGCCACTCACCATCTTGGTGGACTCCTCAAAGTTTGTCAGGATGGTACATATGTCAGACATCCAGGTCCACTCCTGAGGTCTTATGTGTGGAGTCTGACCCGAATATCGACGGCCTTGTTGCAGCTGGTACTCCACAACTGCTCTCTTCTGCTCACAAATCCTTTGCAACATGTGGAGGGTAGAATTCCAACGTGTGGGGACATCACACACCAGTCGGTGTGCCGGAAGCTGCAAACGCTGCTACAACACAGCAAGGGCGGCGGAAGCTGTAGCCGAATTGCGAAAATGAGCTGACAGGCGGCGTACTTTGATGAGCAGATCTGGTAACTCGGGGTACGATTTAAGAAACCGCTGAACCACGAGGTTAAGCACATGAGCCAGGCATGGTACGTGTGTGATCTTGCCTCGCCTCAGAGCCGCCACCAGGTTACGCCCATTGTCACACACAACCATGCCTTGATGTAGGTTCAGAGGTCTCAGCCACAGATCTGCCTGCTCTTTCACAGTTGTCCACAACTCACAAGCAGTGTGAGGTTTATCACCTAAGCTTATGAGTTTCAGCACAGCCTGTTGCCGCTTGGCTGAGGCAGTACTGCAGTGCTTCCAGCTTGTAACTGATGTGGTGATATCTGAGATGGAGGCTGAACATGAGGAGGAGGAGAAGGATGATGCGCAGGAGCTGTACACTGTGGGGGCAACTCTGACAGACATAGGGCCCGCAATCCTCGGTGTGGGGAGGATGTGTTCCATCCCAAGGTCCGACTGGGTCCTGGCTTCCACTATGTTTACCCAGTGTGCCGTCAGGGAGATGTACCGTCCCTGGCCACAAGCACTTGTCCACGTGTGCGTTGTCAGGTGGACTCTCCCAGTAACTGCGTTGTTGAGGGCACGGCAGATGTTTTGGGACACGTGCTTGTGTAGTGCGGGGATGGCACACCGGGCAAAATAGTGTCAGCTGGGGACCGAGTACCAAGGGACGGCCACCGCCATAAGGTTGCGGAAGGATTGGGGCATTGGCTGCGAATTTGCGCTTTCGTTCAAAGCTCTGGGATATGGACAATTGAACGCTGTGGTGGGACGTGCACGTGGACGTTGATGAGGTTTCTTGAGAAACTGCCATAACACGTGAAGACTGAAGGAGGGGGCATCTTTGCATGCAGTATGGACAGGGGATTGCCTTGCACGCACAACAGGGGGTTCTATTACATGCACAACAGCGGAAGAAGCAGTAGTGACACCCGCTGACACTGGTCGTGGACCCTGGGGTTCGCCCCACAAAGTCGGGTGCTTTGCTGCCATGTGCCTGATCATGCTGGTGGTGGTCAGGCTGGTAGTTTTGTCACCCCTGCTGATGCTGGCATGGCAGGTGGAACATATGGCCTTTTTGGGGTTATCAGCAGAGTCTTTAAAAAAATTCCAGACTCTGGAAGACCTACCGGTTGTACTGGCAATGTCCCTCGTGTTGGTGTTACGGGGAACTGTTGCCCGCCTTCTGTGTGCGGCCACCACACTGTTTCTTCCTGCCTGTTGGGGTACTCTGCCTCCCTCCCCCTGTGTGCTGCTGGCATCGCTCTGCGTGTCCTCCTGCCACGTTGGGTCAGTTACTAGATCATCCACCACCTCCTCCTCTTCCACTTGCGCACCACGATCCTCCTCCTCACTTCGTGGCAATTGTGTCTCGTCATCGTCCACCTCTTGTGACAAATTGCCAGCATCGACTTCCTGTGGCCGTGGCTGTTCAAATATTTGAGCATCGATACATGGGATCTCCTCTTCCACCACTTCAAGCGGAGCAGGCGAGGGGCCCAAATATGGAAATGGACCAGTGAACAGCTCTTCAGAGTGTCCAAGTGTGGGATCAGTTGCTGTCTTACGACACTCGGCATGGTGGGAGGAAGGAGCATCAGGGTGAGGAGGAGTATGCGGTCGAGACTCATGGCTACTAAAACTTGACCGTGTGCAAGACAGACCGGAGGTGGTGGTGCCCAGGAAACTGGAAGTATTTTCTGCTATCCAATTAATAACCTGTTCACACTGATCCGTTCGCAATACTGGTGTTGTACTGTGCTTCCATAGTAATTTGGTCAAGAAGTGGGAGCGAGAAGATGTGGCTGTTGGTTGTGGCACATTTTCACCTTGGCCACGTCCCCGTCCTCTACATGCACCATCACCAGAACGTCCAGTTCCACGTCCCTTGCCACGCTCCTTGCCCATTGTAAATGAAGTAAAATAGCTTACACTCGCACTATCAATGGAAAAAGGGTAATAAAACGGAGATTAGAACCGTGGAAGAGGAAAACCACAGTTCTATTTGTCTGGCCTACACCAGAATCTTTTAAACAGATATATTTGTGACTAAACAGACAGGGAGACACTATTACTGTTTGTTTTTACGTAAAAACAGGCCAAAAGCAGGATAATACAGAGATTTGATCCGTTTAACTGCAAAACCACAGTTATATTTTTCTGGCCTACACCAGAATCTTTTAAACAGATATATTGGTGTCTGACCAGTCAGGGAGACACTATTACAGTTTTTTTTACGGCAAAAAATGCCAAAAGCAGGATAATACAGAGATTTGACCCGTGGAACTGTAAAACCACAGTTCTATTTTTCTGGCCTACACCAGACTCTTTTAAACAGATATATTGGTGTCTGAACAGTCACAGACTGGGCGGGGGGGAAATACCAAAAGGTTAATAAGACGCGTATTTGTACAGTCTGACTGAGGAAAAAAAAAAAAAAGGATTTAGATGAAAAAAAAAAGGATTTTTCCTGGCCCCTGAGACCGGGGGATAAGTCTAGCAATTTGACCAACAGGAGCACACAGGACTGTAATGCAGCGTTTGCTGGTATAACCACTGCGTCTCCTATACAGCCTGCCTGCCAGCCTGATATCTGGGATGGATATTAGTCCTGAGAAGGACTGTTTGTTTGATTTGGCAGGCTTTAGAGACCCTACACTAACTATTTCGGCGTATAAATCTCTCCCTAGCTCAGCAGCACTGACCCTACACTGCCTGATCCGGAGCGACAGTGTCCAAGTGGCGGCGCCCGGTTTTAAATACTCGAGGTGAGGCTGTGCGGCCAGCCAATCACTGTAATGCCCACAAACAACATTGCTGCTGCATTACAGTAACTGGTTGGCAATCCCTGCATGTTCATTGGCTCTGTAAAGAGCGCCAAACGTGCAGGGTGGAGACCCGAGCTCCCGCCTGACTAACCCGGAAATGCTCGGTGCTCGCTGAACATCCCGAGTAGTGAGATGCTCGGGCGAGTACCGAACAGTGTCGAGCATGCTCGCTCAACACTAGTGAGCACTAAAATGCTCGGGTACTCGTTGTTCGAGTGCTCAGACCGAATAACGAGCCCAGTGTAAATCTTTGGGAAACTCGAGCATTTTACCGGTGCATGCAGAGGGACTAAAAATTGCCCAAATTAATGGGAACAGTGCTCAAATGAAATGGGAACAGCATGGGGAAGACCCCTGGAAGCATTTCTGACTCCCAGGTCACTGCTCTCAACAATGTTGTCAGAGTCTTATGCCACAATAAAACATGCAAAAATGAAACTAAAATGTATTTTCCTGGGAAATATGTTAAGGAACATCCTTTTCAGGATAATGACTTGTGTATAAGGCAAAATAAATAACCAAAACCAAAAATGCTCCTCCGCACCTTGGGCTATGTTCACACGTAGCATTTTTGATACATTTTTTCACTTTTGCATTGCTTTCAATGGTGAAAAAAAATTTACCGGTGAAAAAACATTTACCAGTAAATGTCATTTTAACATTTTACTACCTTATCTGGCCATGTGGTGTGTGATACATCCTGTTTCAGTTATGATGGAGGGACTCTGAAAGTCACAAAGACTATTTTTATAGGGCCATCAGGCGGCCCTTACTATTCTTAAAGGGCCAGCAGGCGGCTATGCTTTGTTGTTCCCATTATTAACGAGTGGGTCTCCTGTTAGAACCCTCCTGTTTGTTTTTTCCATCTTGTGTTTTGCGGTCACGTGACCACCTGCCTTTATATTCCAGCTCCGCCCTTCTGGCTGTGCTGGACTTCAGTGTTGTTTGACTGTCTTTCTAGCCAAGTGCTTCGGTGCCTATCTCTGTCAGTTCGCTTGGTCCTTCTGGGACCTCTAGTACCTTTTTGTCTGTTTGTCTTTTTGTGTTCTGCAACAACTTCTCTGTTTAGTAGGTGTCCCATTTTTTTCCAGTCCTTAGTACTTTTAGGGACCCTCCCCTTATGCTATAGGTATCTTTCCTTAGTACATGTTGCAGATTATAACATCTCCTATACTGTTATTGCTATGCAGTGACTGCAACTGCTGCCAAAAATTTGGAGGAACTCCAATGCCCCTTGCAAGAGACGTAGAGGTTAGAGGGCCTTCTGAAAACAATGTTCACATTACTAGGAAGTGTGTCTCCCATACACAGGCCTGTTATTTGCTAATACTATCCTTCAAAGATACCTAGTGTAAATAGCTTGACCGACACACTGCAACAGAATGAAAATGGAAGAAATGTCTGATTGTGGAATACTGTTAGGCTGTGTGCCCACGATGCGTTTTTAATGCATTTCCGCAGCGTTTTTGCAGCTGCGGAAACGCTGCGGAAACGCATTAAAAATGCATGGTAGAAAGCACCTATTCCGCAAGACTGCATGTGTACTTGCGTAATTGGCACGTTCTAATGTGCGGATGGTACCCGGGTGTAGAGGAGAGGAGAGTCTCTTCCACACCCAGGTACCATTAAAAAATCTGTAAAAAAAGAATAAAATAAAAAATAAATGTATATTTACCTTCCGGCGGCCCGCGCTGCGCTCCTCCTTGCTTCCCGGCACTTCGTGGTGGATTGAAGGACCTGCGCTGACGTCAGAGTCATGTGACTGGTCACGCGACGCTGACGTCGGCAGGTCCTTCAATCCACCGCTGCTGGCAAGGGAAAACGGAGTGAGCAGGACACCGGGGGCCATCGGAGGGTAAGTATACATTTATTTTTTTATTTTTAACCACTCTCTCGGGTCACATTATATAAATCCATGCCGTTTGCATGGATTTATATAGTGTGACCTAGTTGTCATAAGCACTTTCCAAGTGATGCTAATCACTTGGAAAGCGCTTGTCAATCCGCATGTGGAAATGCCAGTGAATAACGCTTCATTTCCGCATGTCCCTGGCATGAAAACGCATGTACAATCCGCATGCATTTTTTCTGCCAGGGAGATGCAGAAACGCTCAGGAAAAAATCCTGAGCATTTCTGCATTGTGGGCACATAGCCTTATAGCTGTTATGTCTGACAGAGAACCACGGTTTTAAAAAGCAGGTCTGTTATTTGCTAATACTAACCTTCACAGACACCTAGTGTGAATAGCTTGACCGACACACTGCAACGTACTGAAAATGAAAGAAATGTCTGATTTTGGAACACTCTTATAGGTGTTATGACAGAGAACCACGGTTTTAAATAGCAGGCCTGTTATTTGCTAATACTACTGTATACTTCACAGACACCTAGTTTGAATAGCTTAACCGACACATTGCAACAGAATGGAAAAGGAGGCCAATATTCTCAACGTTCAGTTTAAATTTCTTGATTTTATTGCTGAAATATGGAACAGATTTGGCTTTATTCTGCAGTGAGAACAAGCAAATGGAGCAGCAGAATTGTGTACTCTGGATTGCTTTTTAAGCAAATAACCAGGATTAAGATAAAAAAAAATTCCCTGGCCCCTGATATATGGGGCTATGTCTACAAATATCTGTAAGAACAGCAGCAGCAGGAACATTCAGTGGACCCTCTTGCACTATATGCACTGCAGTCTGCCACATACACTGCTTGCCTGCCAAATTCCTGCTATCACCACTGAATATATGCAGCTGGATAAGTCCTCAAAAGGATTGTTAGTTCAGATGGATATATATATATATATATGTTGTGGAATATATATGTTGTGGGTGCAGAGCTCCTTCATATGTGTCCACTCCGCAAGTGTGATTTGCACCACATTCATACTGCATTGACCCAGTGTCACGCAAGGTGTGGGAAAGACTTAGTGCAACACCAAGAGAAGAGGGAAAGGGAGCCCAGACACTAGGGAAAGGGGGGAGTGGAGATCTTCTAGTCTGGTCTAGTGTCACCATGTCTCAACTACCACCCTAATATTGGCTCTTCACCAATCGCCGCACGCGTGCCTCGCCCTGACTTTCCCTGGCGTATGGCTAAGGCTAGGGAAGGAAGGAGATGAGCACTAGCCGATCTCCATTAAACTCTATAGACAACAAGGGTAGACAAACAAGGGGGGAATTGCTTAGCATTAGACAACTCCAAACAAATGCGCACACGGCCTCAAGCTCCAGAGAGGACGAAGTATTACTCTTGCTAAGCCTCACAAGTAGTAATGAATATCGCTGGCACCTCCCTCTCAGACACACCAGGCATTTATACACCCAGGCCAGGGAGCTAATTAGCCAGAGGGAGGTAGCCGCTGGGTCCTAGAGACATCCCACCTATAGAAAGATTTTTAACGTAGAGATCTACTGCAACCAACTGCAGGGTGACTGTCTGTCACCTCTGACACACCCGTGACACCCAGGCTATGTAAAATGACATACTGAACTAGGGCTCGTAGCTGCTGCCACAGTCGCTGCAACATGTGCAGAGTTGAATTAAACCATGTTGGCACATCGTATATCAACAGGTTAACCGGTAGGCTGAAAGATCTCTACAGCAATGCAAGTCGATGAACCGCAGATTGCAAATGGCGGAAGTGAGCACACAGAAGTTTCTGCAGCAGCGCATCCAGGCCAGGATAGTGGCGGAGAAATTGCAGTACCACCAGGTCCAGATGTGAGCCAGTGCAAGGCACGTGTATGAGGTTGCCTTGGCGTAGGGCCGCCACCAGGTTGAACCATTATCGCACATGACCATCCCTGGCTCCAGGTTCAGTGGAGACAGCCATTGCTCAAACTCGGCCTGGATAGTTGTCTGCAACTCTTGAGCTGTATAACTGCGATCTCCAAGGCATATTAATTTAAACACTGCCTGATTGCAGAGAGCCCAAGGTGCACAGTACAGAGGTGGGTGAGATTCTCTCTCCACTGTTGGAATGCGTGTCTCATTAAGGCAGAGGTTGAGGGCACAAGTGGAGGCCCTAGAGGAAGTGGAGGAGGCAGAAGCAGTGGAGGAAGTGTTAGATACAGGGGTTTATGCCGCAAGCCTTGGGGATTCCAAGACTTGGTGTCTAGTGGTTTAGTTCTCCATTCCCTGGTGTGTAGTGGTTCAGTTCTCCATCCCTAAGTGTTTAGTAGTTTTATTCTCCAACCCCTGTTGTCTATAAGATTAGTTCTCCATCCCCTGGTGTGTAATGCTTTAGTTCTCCAACACTAGCTACTTACCAGTTTATTTTTCCAACCTCTGTTGTCTGTTAGTTTAGTTCTCCATCTTCTGGTGTGTAGTGCTTTAGTTCTCCAACACTAGCTATTTAGTAGTTTAGTTCTCCAACCCCTGTTGTCTAGTAGTTTAGTTTTCCATCTTCTGGTGGATAGTGGTTTAGTTCTCCATCCCCAAGCTCCCTGCAACCCTTGGGGGTTCCAAGACTTGTGGAGCAGCCCATTCCATGCCTGTCCCCACAGCCACCAGAGTCACCCAGTGCCCAGTCAGTGAGATGTAATGCCCCTGGCCATGCTTGCTTGTTCATGTGTCAGTGGTGAAATGCACCTTATCAGACATAGATTTTTTCAAAGATCGGTTGATGTTGTCTGCAATATGCTGGCGTAGCGCAGATACATCTTTCATAGAGAAGTAATGGCGACTGGGCAACTGGTACTGGGGGACTGTGACGGCCATCAGCTTTCGGAAAACATCTGTATCCACCAGGCGGAAAGGCAGCATTTCCGTGGCCAACAGATTGGAGATGGTGAAGGTCATGTTCTTTGCTTTGACATGTGTAGGAGGAAACAATCTTTTACGTGACCACAACTGTGGTACTGGGGATTGGCTGCTATCCAGAGATAGGGTGAACACCACAAACTGCTGGAGAAAGGTGCAGGCGGAGATGTTATGGTGTATTGAAAAAGATGTGGTGTGCTCTGTGTCTGAGATCGGTCAAAAACAGCAGGCTTGTCCACTTCCATAACAGCTGAAAGGCTCTCACTCACCCCGTCTGTTGCGGGTAAATAACTGGAGGCTCTGCGGCCAGAGACCTGGGTGATAACACTTGCCACGGTGATGGAGGAGGAAGAAGCAGCAGTGGCAGTTGATGGGGCAGCCGGTGGTTGGCAAGGACCGCTAGTCTGCATTTTAGAGCAGTGAGATTCCCAGTCTAATGCATGTTGATCGCGCATGTTCCAGTTCATGCATGTAGTAGTCAAATTATTGCAATTTTTGCCTATACTCAATCGTTTTTTACAAAGTTGGCAGATAACGTGAGTTGTGTCATCCTTTGCGGTCTCCAAAAAGACCCAGGCTAGGCAACCCTTGCCACCCCTGCGAACTGCAGACCCGTGACCGCTGCTGGCCACAGTTGTGGCTGTGGATGCAGTGCTTATCATGGTTGCATCACTCAGTGTCTGTGCAGGAAGCCGCAATGTAACCTCTTCATCTTCCTCCTCCTCCAACTCCTCTGCTGAGCTAATCAGCTGCGTGCCTCTGGGTTCACACCAAGTGGGATCTACAACCTCATCATCGTCCTATTTGTTCTCCCACTCCTGGCCCTGAGAGTCACCCTCCTCCTCTACCTGCCCTGACAGCACAGTACGGTCCACGTGCGTTTCAGATATCTGAGTCTCATCAGTATCACCGAATTCATCATCTTTCCACCTTCTCATTCAACCCCCTCAACTGAGCTATCCATCGAAGTCAATGGCTGCCCTCTCTCCCTATTCCCGCAACTTGACTCTGATATCTTCTTCAAACCTGAGATCCAAGCCCTTTCCACTTCCTGCCGACCCCAAACTCCAAAATATCTCCCAGATCCGCACATTCCTCAACCATGAATCTGCAAAAACACTAGTGCACATCCTCATCATCTCCCACCTACTGCTACCTCCTGCTCTGTGGCCTCCCTTCTAATACTTTCACACCCCTGCAATCTATCCTAAACTTTGCTGGCTGACTAATACACCTGTCACCCTGCTATTCCCTGGCTTCTCCCCTCTGTCAATTCGTGCCCAGAGACTCCAGTTCAAAACCTTAACTTTGGTATATAAAGCCATCCAAAACCTGTCTCCTCCATACATCTGTGATCTAGTCTCCCAGTACTTACCTGCGCGCAACCTCCTTTTATGCCCACAGCAGCCAGAGATGCAGATGTGTTATGTGCAGCATGAGACGGGGCATTATCATGCATGAAATGATCTCGATGGTCCAGATGGATGGAATGGAGGATGGCTGGTTGATGGACACCCCATGCAAACACGGCTACGGCGCCAACAAGGAGGAGGTGGAGTAATGTTTTGGGCTGGAATCATGGGGAGAGAGATTGTTGGCCCCTTTAGGATCCCTGAAGGGGTAAAGATGAACTCCATAATGTATGTTGAGTTTCTCAAACAGCAATTCCTGCCATGGTTCAAGAAGAAGAACCGTGTATTCCGCAGCAAGATCATTTTCATGCATGATAATGCCCCGTCTCATGCTGCACATAACACATCTGCATCTCTGGCTGCTGTGGGCATAAAAGGGGACAAACTTATGGTGTGGCCCCTATGCTCCCCTGACCTCAACCCCATTGAGAACCTCTGGCGCATCATCAAAAGGAGTGTCTATGATGGCGGGAGGCAGTTCACATCTAAGCAACAGCTCTGGGAGGGTATTCTGTCCTCATGCAAAACAATTGAAGCAGAAACCATCCAAATCTGACAAATTCAATGAATGAGAGAGTTCAGAAGCTCCTTTCGAACAAGGGGTCCTATGTGCAAATGTTACATCACCTAGAATAAAGCTTTGAGTTGAAAGCTGTTTGATTTCAGTTTCTAATAACCTGCTAATGCTTATAATTTCAAAAATGACAATTTTTTTGTTCTTTATTAAAATGAAAAGGTTGAAAACTCTGCTGTGCATAATAATTTGGAACATGCATTTTGAGTGCAGTTTGAGTGTTTTATTTTTTTTTTTAAATATACTGTTATCATAGGCAGTTTGTACAAAAACCTTTCAATTGTAGTCTAATAGTTATTTGACTGGAAAATTACAATGACTGCAATTCATATAGGTAATTTGGGAAAATCTGAGAAAATATTATTGCATAATAATTTGGAACACAGTGTATTGTAAATTCTACAATAGCTCAGAAACCGGCGAATCGCTCAATATAGGATACTGGCCCCCATATAACGCTCCATACAGGATACTGGCCCCCATATAATGCTCCACACAGGATACTGGCCCCCATATAACGCTCCATACAGGATACTGGCCCCCATATAACGCTAAAAAATAGCAAAAGGCAATGGTACCATTGCCTTTTGCTATTTTCTACTTTGATTTTGGAATTTTTTAAAAATTCTGTTTATTGCTCTGGCTATGCTGTCTGTTTTTTTCCCCCCATATAACGCTCCATACAGGATACTGGCCCCCATATAACGCTCCATACAGGATACTGGCCCCCATATAACGCTTCATACAGGATACTGGCCCCCTTATAATGCTCCATACAGAATACTGGCGCCCATATAACGCTCCATGCAGGCTGTGCCCCCACATAATGCTCCATGCAAGCTGTTCCCCCCACATAATGCCTCATGTATGCTGTTCCCCCACGCAGGCTGTTCCTCCCACATAATTACCCACACAGGCTGTTCCCCCCACATAATGCCCCATGCAGGATGTCACCCCTCCCTTATAATGCCCCGTGCAGGATGTCACACCCCCCCCCTTATAATGCCCCATGCCGGATGTCACACACACACCCTCCCTTATAATGCCCCATGCAGGATGTCACACCTCCCCTCCCTTATAATGCCCCATTCAGGATGTCACACCACCCTCCCTTATAATGCCCCATGCAGGATGTCACCCCCCCTCGCTTTTAATGGCCCATGCAGGATGTCACCCCCCCCTTTATAATGCCCCATGCAGGATGTCACTCCCCCCTCCCTTATAATGCCCCTTGCAGGATGTCACCCCCCCGCTCCCTTATAATGCTCCATGCAGGCTGTTCCCCCCACATAATGCCTCATGTAGGCTGTTCCCCCACGCAGGCTGTTCCTCCCACATAATTCCCCACACAGGCTGTTCCCCCCACATAATGCCCCATGTAGGATATCACCCCCTCTTATAATGCCCCATGCAGGATGTCACCCCCCCTCCCTTATAATGCCCCATGCAGGATGTCACCCCTCCCTTATAATGCCCCGTGCAGGATGTCACACACACCCTCCCCTTATAATGCCCCATGCCGGATGTCACACACACCCCCTCCCTTATAATGCCCCATGCAGGATGTCACACACCTCCCCTCCCTTATAATGCCCCATGCAGGATGTCACCCCCCCTTGCTTATAATGCCCCATGCAGGATGTCACACCCCCCTTTATAATGCCCCTTGCAAGATGTCACCTCCCCTCCCTTATAATGCCCTATGCAGGATGTCACCCCCACCTTATAATGCCCCTTGCAGGATGTCACCCCCCCGCTCCCTTATAATGCCCCATGCAGGATGTCACACCCCCCCCTTATAATGCCCCATGCAGGATGTCACACCACCCCACCCTACCCCGCCCCACCATATAAGGCCCCATGTCTCCATACTATTAAAAAAAAAAACAAATATTCACTTCACTCCTCACCCGCTGCCGCTGCTCTGGACTCCTCACGCACGCCGGCGTCTTCCCACTCTACGCTGTGACTGCTCAGGAGAGAGAGCGGTGGAAAGACGTCACCGCGCCCTCTGACCTGAGACGTCACTGTGCAGCAGCCGCGGAAGAGACAGGACCTGCTGCGGAGGCACGGGGAGAGGTAAGTATTGCGCTGGCTGCCGGGGCCCTGAGCAAGCGGGGGGGAGCAGGCGCTGCCACCGCTCTCCTCCGCTCACGGGTCCCATAGCGCGGCGGGGTTCCCGATGGCGAGTGGGCCCCCCCACCTGCTCAGGGCCCCGGCACTTGCCCGGGTGCTGACGCCGGCCCTGCATCACGGGCAGGGTCCTCTCTCCTTCTGTACCAGTCAGTGACCCATTTTCACTTGTTAAGTGCCATGGAATAAATGACTCTATAATAAATAATAATAATAATTATACTATTTGTACACTGTGGGTTAATTGATACCACTTTTCCTGGTGTCTGCCCTCAATTTGAGCTGCTTTGGAACTTTTGGGCCCCTTTTGAAGGTGTTGTCTATGAGTTTGGTTTTGTCTCCGATTGAATGCAATGGGATTCGGATATTGTTGTCAAACTGTACGACGAATTGTTTGGAGAATATGGGGAAGTTCGCTGATCTGAACCGAATCGAACCTTGAGAGGTTCGGTCATCTCTAGTTACAACCTACAGTGCCCTGTGAAAGTATTTGGCCCCCTTGAACTTTTCTACCTTTTGCCACATTTCTGGCTTCAAACATAAAGATATAAAATTCTAATTTTTTTTGGGAAGAATCAACAACAAGTGGGACACAATCGTGAAGTGGAACGAAATTTATTGGATATTTTAGACTTTTTTAACAAATTAAAAACTTAAAAGTGGGGCGTGCAATATTATTCGGCCCCCTTAAGTTAATACTTTGTAGAGCCACCTTTTGCTGCGATTACAGCTGCAAGTCGCTTGGGGTATATCTCTATCAGTTTTACACATCGAGTGGCTGAAATTATTGCCCATTCTTCCTTGCAAAACAGCTCGAGCTCAGTGAGGTTGGATGGAGAGCGTTTGTGAGCAGCAGTTTTCAGTTCTTTCCACCGATTCTCGATTGGATTCAGGACTGGACTTGGCCATTCTAACACCTGGATACGTTTATTTTTGAACCATTCCAATGTAGATTTTGCTTTATGATTGGGGTAATTGTCTTGTTGGAAGATAAATCTCCGTCCCAGTCTCAGGTCTTTAGCAGACTCCAACAGGTTTTCTTCCAGAATGGTCCTGTATTTGGCTCCGTCCATCTTCCCTTCAATTTTAACCATCTTCCCTGTCCCTGTTGAAGAAAAGCAGGCCCAAACCATGATGCTGCCACCACCATGTTTGACAGCGGGGATGGTGTTTTGAGGGTGATGAGCTGTGTTGCTTTTACGCCAAACATATCGTTTGATTTTGGTTTCATCTGACCAGAGCACCTTATTCCACGTTTGGTGTGTCTCCCAGGTGGCTTGTGGCAAACTTCAAACAAGACTTTTTATGGCTATCTTTGAGAAATGGCTTTTTTCTTGCCACTCTTCCATAAACGCCAGATTTGTGCAGTGTATGACTGATTGTTGTCCTATGGACAGACTCTCCCACCTCAGCTGTAGGTCTCTGCAGTTCATCCAGAGTGATCATGGGCCTTTTGGCTGTATCTCTGATCAGTCTTCTCCTTGTTCGAGATGAAAGTTTAGAGGGACGGCCGGGTCGTGATAGACTTGCAGTGGTCTGATACTCCTTCCATTTCAATATGATCGCTTGCACAGTGCTCCTTGAGATGTTTAAAACTTGGGAAATCTTTTTGTATCCAAATCCGGCTTTAAACTTTGCCACAACAGTATCTCGGACCTGCCTGGTGTGTTCCTTGGTCTTCATGATGCTCACTGCACTTGAAACAGAACCCTGACACTATCACAGAGCAGGTGCATTTATAAGGAGAATTGATTACACACAGGTGGATTCTATTTATCATTACCAGTCATTTAGGACAACATTGGATCATTCAGAGATCCTCACTGAACTTCTGGAGTGAGTTTGCTGCACTGAAAGTAAAGAGGCCGAATAATATTGCACGCCCCACTTTTCAGTTTTTAATTTTTTAAAAAAGTTAAAAATATCCAATAAATTTTGTTCCACTTCAAAATTGGGTCCCACTTGTTGTTGATTCTTCCCTAAAAAATTAGAATTTTATATCTTTATGTTTGAAGCCAGAAATGTGGCAAAAGGTAGAAAAGTTCAAGGGGGCCAAACATGGGCGTACTCACCGTGGGCCCCCCCCTCAGTGTAGTAGCAGGCATGCAAGCCGCACACCAGGGCCGGCGTCAGCACCCGGCGCCCCCCGGTCAAATGCCGGGGCCCTGAGCAGGCGGGGGGGGCCCCCTCACCATCAGTGCCCGCTCCCCCCCGCTTGCTCAGGGCCCCGGCACCCGGCACAATACTTACCGCTCCCTGTGCCTCTGCAGCAGCTCCTGCATCCTCCGCGGCTGCTGCACTGTGACGTCTCAGGTCAGAGGGCACGGTGACGTCTTTACACCGCCCTCTCTCCTGAGCAGTCACAGCGCAGAGCGGGATGAGGCCTGCGACGCTGGAGTCCGGAGCAGTGGCAGCAGGTGAAATGTGAGGTGAGTATTTGAATTTTTTTTTTTATTATATGGAGGCCTGTGGCAATATAAGGGAGGGGGGTGAGGTGGGGGTGTGTGACATCCTGCATGGGGCATTATAAGGGGGTGTGTGTGACATCCTGCATGGGGCATTATGAGGGAGGGGGTGTGTGACATCCTGCATGGGGCATTATAAGGGGGGGTGTCATCCTGCATGGGGCATTATAAGGGGGGGTGACATCCTGCATGGGGCATTATAAGGAAGGGGGGGTGTCATCCTGCATGGGGCATTATAAGGTGGGGTGACATCCTACATGGGGCATTATATGGGGGGGAACAGCCTGCATGGGGCATTATGTGCGGTGAACAGCCTGCATGGGGCATTATGTGGGGGGGAACAGCCTGCATGAGGCATTATGTGTGGGGAACAGCCTGCATGGAGAGTTATATGGGGGCCAGTATTCTGTATGGAGCGTTATATGGGGGCCAGTATTCTGTATGGAGCGTTATATGGGGGCCAGTATCCTGCATGTAGCGTTATATGGGGGCCAGTATCCTGCCTGGAGCGTTATATGGGGGCCAGTATTCTGTATTTCTGTATGGAGCGTTATATGGGGGCCAGTATCCTGTATGGAGCATTATATGGGAGCCAGTATTCTCTATGGAGCGTTATATGGGGGCCAGTATTCTGTATGGAGCGTTATATGGGGGCCAGTATCCTGTATGGAGCGTTATATGGGGACCAGTATCCTGTATGGGGCATTTTATGGTGGCCAGTATACTGTGTGGAGCGATTCGCCAGTTTCTGAGCTACTGTGGAATTTACAATAGATATCACTCATGTAATGTAAGAAGTGAAATCTTTGCATTGTACTATATATATATTTCTCTTCGGTATCTGTGACCATGGCTTGCCCCCCCTAGTTTTGTTCCTGGGTACGCCCATGGGGCCACATACTTTCACAAGGCACTGTACATGTGAAAATAATAATCATTATTACCTGTTTGCTACAATTGGATACTTATACACCTGACTATATTTCTAGAAAGTCCCTGACTTTGTACTAGTGAACCTAGAAAAATGTCTTTTCTTTATTCACTTTGCATTTTGTTAATTAATAAAAATAAACTATTAACACTTCTGTATGTGAAAGCTTTCTTACTTTGCAGCATTTTTTTCACACCTAAACATTTTGCACAGCACTGTATATATATATATATATATATATATATATATATATATACAATAGGTGTTCTTTGTGCGGCCGTCTACATCATCTGGGTGATCAGGGATCAGCTCTAGCGGCCATGTCACAATATATGCGACAAACACGGAAATTCATCTAGGAGAAGAATGATGTCCAGTAGGTAAATGATCAGCCCATGAATCAGACTGGTCACAGGATATGAATCTCCGGTTGGGAAGAGAGACTGTTCCTGTCCTCGGCTCCTCCCAGGTGCAGACAGTTAATTTGCATAGCCAGCGACAAAGCTTTAAAAGTCTTTATTCTACAATCTGTTGGGGCATTTAGGATTATAGTAACACGTTGGTGATGCCTGTCTCATGACGTATACCCTACTGGGGGCAGTTCAGAAGGCATAAACCATATGACATGTTTCCTTTAAATATCATTACTCCATCTACTGCTCCTTATTCAGACGACATCACTGATGACATCAGCACAGCTGGCAGTACTGACCCTGTACGACATCACTGATGACATCAGCACAGCTGGCAGTACTGACCCTGTGCGACATCACTGATGACATCAGCACAGCTGGCAGTACTGACCCTGTGCGACATCACTGATGACATCAGCACAGCTGGCAGTACTGACGTTGTGAAACATCACTGATGACATCAGCGCAGCTGGCAGTTCTGACCCTGTGTGACATCACAATGCAGCGCTCAGTGATCTATGCGCTGGAGGACACTGGAGTCTTTTGAGGGTTTGATGTTGGAGAAAATGGATTTGCGGAGCATTGCTGTAGTGCTGTTCACAATTGTTTTCTATTGTGTAGAAGGGAGACCTGTTGAAACACCAGGAGGTAAGAGACATTGATAAATGAGGATTATATATTGTATTTTTTTCTATATGTTCATGGGTTTTGGTTATAAAACAGTTGTGTGTGATATTGGATTTTATCGCCATTCTCTTAAAAGTCATAGAACTGCAATACCGGACACGGGTCATGGGCAGGAGTGGTGCTGTAGTATGAAAAAACTAGCCATTATTCTATAATTTAAGAATTCCCTTTTATAGAATAAAATGGGAATGTCTGAAGCCACCACTAGAGGGAGCTCACTGAATGCTGACTTCTATTGAGTTGAGTGTATACATGTGTGTAGTAGTTCCCATATTCTCTAGTGGTGGCAGACAGAATTGTGTCATTTACCTCTATGGCTATGCAGGCCATTGTGAGCTCCGTATGAGAAAACTCAGCTCTGACCATTATAAAGAAGTATGAGGATATTAATCAGTGAGACATTTTGAACATATTTACATCCTGAATCTTATTTATGGGAGAACATTTACTCTCAGCTGATGATACAATGTATTTAATGTCTATACGGCTTTCCATAGAGGTAAATGGAAGTAGAATCCACTGTACATATTATATTCCCATATACTGGCCATCAGTCCGGTCGTGTCTCTGATGACATCAGCAGCGTTCAGCAGCCCTGCCCCCACACTATAGAATTCTGACACTGTGTGACATCACAGCGCTGGGCCCAGTGCTCTATGTGTGGGGTCTTTTGAGGGTTAATTTTGTACAATATAAAAATGGAGAAAATTGTTCTATATGTTTGTTGATTTGCTCATGTTTAGTTAAGAAAGTTCTAATGATATAAGCAGGTAATGGACATTATCACTGGGGACTGTGTTTGTAGGGTTCAGTTAAAGGAGTCTTCTGTCCCCTTCATGTTACAGTATTGGGGTCACTTGCTGCTATCATGGGTTTCATGTCTTCATTTTCCTTCTTTCTCTTATGGACAGTGGTTTCCCAGAGATCATGGGCTGTGATATTCCCCAGCTTGAACTTGAGGATCAGCGACGATAATAACAGTGAGTAGTCAATTCCTTCATCTCCTGATTCTACTCCCATCATCCTATACCAAGTCCTGCCTGCACTTATATATATAATGTGACGCCCCTTATCCTGACAATGTCTTCTAGAATATTCCGCCTGTGAAAGGAATTAATAACCGGCATCTTGTTTCTTTATTCCCAGTCATTGGTCGCTATGCCCAGCCCGTGTGTCTGATGATAATGTTTACGTTCTTGGTCGGGATCTGGATCTGCTGGTGAGTTTCCATCTTCTCCTCTACATATCACATTATTCTTTTCCCATATAAATAGGCAGTATGGTGGCTCAGTGGTTAGCACTGTAGTCTTGCAGCACTGGGTCCTGGGTTCAAATCCCACCAAGGACAATATCTGCAAGGAGTTTGTATATCCTCCCCTTGATTGTGTGGGTTTCCTCCGGGTTCTCCGGTTTCCTCCCACACTATAAAATCATACTGAGAGGGAGTTTAGAATGTCAGCCACAACAATGTGGGTTTCTCTGGGTAGTCCAGGTTTCCTCTTACACTTCAAAGACATAGTGAATCTAGATTGTGAACCCCAGTGGGGACAGAGCCAATGATGTCTGTAAAGAGCTGTGGAATTAATGGCGCTATATAAGTGAGGAAAATAAATAAATAAAAAATACCTACAGGGGGCGCAGTAACTACAGCAGCCGGGCAATACTACAGGGCTGTGTGGACTGTGATATAATCAGTAGCTGCCGTTCTCCCAGTCCTGGTGCTGTATTATGATGTAATATATACTAGGACTGGTATACGCTGTACCTTTATATCTCACCCTCTGTAGAGGGGGAGGGGCAGGGGCATATTCTTGTGGGTAACTGAATATTATCTTCTGTACTAGTTTATATTAATACATTTCTCTGTGTCACAGTTACCTGTATGGCGTCCAGAGACGTCGGGGCATACTGGAGGAGGCAGACCTGACCGAAGTTGTTGTGGTCCTGGAGCCAGGTAACTATATAAAACCCATGTACAAGCAAAGCCTATGTCACCCGGGCTCTTCAATGCTAACACAGTAATGTCCAAGTGATCTCAACCTATCTGGATAGGGAAAAGTGAATGGCGACCATCTCACAATCCAAGAGGAACACTGTCTGTGACACAAACTTTAGTTTAGGGATTTTTGTTTAGTAGCAAAATTAGAACAGAGGGGTATTCAACTGCCCTCCTTGTCTCAGTGTGTGAGGAAGAAAAAGAAATGCTGCTATTAAGGTGCTGTTACCACTCGTGTGCACAGCGCTGTCCCAGCTCTGACCCTGCGCTGTCTCCCCTGTACAAGAAGTCACAAGACTGTCCCCATCTTGGCTGCCATCCTGTAATAACGTCCTACATCCTGGAACTTATTCTGTAAAGATGTCTATCATCCTGCCCCATCCTGTAATATTGTCCCCCTTCCTGGCCCCTATCCTGTAGTAATGTCTAGCGTCCTGCCCCATCCTGTAATATTGTCTCCCTTTCTGGCCCCTATCCTGTAGTAATGTCTATCGTCCTGCCTCATCCTGTAATATTGTCTCCCTTCTTGGCCCTTATCCTGTAATAATGTCTATCGTCCGGCCTCCTCATCCTGTAATACTGTCCCCCTTCTTGGCCCCTATCCTGTAGTAATGTCTATCGTCCTATCTCATCCTGTAATATTGTCTCCCTTCTTGGCCCTTATCCTGTAATAATGTCTATCGTCCGGCCTCATCATCCTTTAATATTGTCCCCCTTCTTGGCCCCTATCCTGTAGCAATGTCTTTTGTCTTGTCCCCATCCTATATTAATGTCCCCCGTCCTGGCTTCTTCCTGTAATGTCCCGTGTACTGGCACCCATTCTGTAATTAAGTCCCCTGTCCTGTAATAATGTTCTCCGTCTGGGCCCCTGTGCTGATAATGTCCCTAATCCTGGCCCCTTCCAGTATTAATGTCCCCTATTCTGGCCCCTTCGTGTACCCTATCCTGGGGTTCTTTTCCAGCACATTAAAAAAAATGAAACAAAGGATTATTCTTACCTCCCCCCGCTCCGACAGCCAGTAGTGTCTCTTTCTGCTCTATCGCTAGCACTGGCTCATAGCAAGTGACCTCATGTGCCATCCGTGATGGGCATGCCTCTGATTGCCCGGCGGCCTGTATAGATGTTGTGGTGTAGGGAGCAGGCGGCTCTCTGTGGCACAATACTTTTCAGCTGAATGTGCATACTCGGACACACATATAGCTAAAAAAGATGCTGCGTCGGTGGGCTCCCTGACTCCACAGGTCGGCTCATGGTCACACCCTCTACAACTGTGATTTTACTCCCCTGATAGTGAATTAATACTCAAAATTTATTTTCAACATTTGGTTAGGAATATTCATGATGTCCTTCTCAATTCAGATACAAATGTGATTTATGAATTTCTTCTCATGTTGAATCACATTGACTAAAGTTGGCCTCAGTGCAGTTTACTGTAGCGGAATGGGATCATTTTTCCCATGTACATATAGGGATGTACTGAATACTTTATTAGCATTTGTTTCTTTGATGTTGAGCCTCAATCACTGCTATTGCAATATTCTAAAAAGAGATTTATGCTTTTTGCTCCCGCAGATCTGAAAATACCAACTTCAGATAATGATTTGGACAATACCACCAGGTAGGACATACATCTTCTCCATTACTAGAGACTTTATGGGGATTAATGATTAGTGGTGGGCTCACATTTTGTTACATTTATTTCACAGCTTCAATGACGACATCACTGTTAGTGATAATGTGACTTCTAATAGTGGAGAAACTTCCACAGATAAAAGTAAGTAATAACTTCAAGATGAAATTCAGGTTTATGTTGTTGTAGAAAGAACAATTCTTAGTTTTTTGTGATGGACACTTCCATATTGGCAAAACAACTGACCGCCATGTTGACTTATGGCCACCGTTGTCTTTACAGAATTTCTTACATCAATGCAATAAATTTGCTTGGGTTTTGCTGTAAGTCCCATACACATCGATAGAGTCCTATAAAAGCGCTCCCACATCTCCATTAAAACCTATGGACACTACCATGACACATCAATTAAGGTCACAGGATGTCTATTTTCGTGTTAAATGGAGGCCCCACTGGACAGACCTTTCCTTTTGATCTGCCATAAATAACTAATATGACAGTATTATCTCTGCAGAAGATATTAAGTGACTTAACTTTTCATAACTATTTGGAAATCATCTAATCTCAGCATCCATTTATTTCCTGACAACCCTTGCTAGAATGGTTGAGATTGTTGAGGGTCCACACTCCGGCTATGTAGGACATGTTCATTTCTATTCTTGTACTGAATACATTAATCATATAATCAATAAGGACAATTTAACTGAGCAGCAGATGGGGTAGACATCTGCTAAAACTCCTGGGTCCTGTTGTGTTTGGACCTCATTATAATGTCAGATCCTGGTCCTAATGTTGGATCCTGTTGACCTGGTAGTCTGGTCAGTGATGTATTCTGCTCTGGTTTGAACCTACATTTGTAGTCTTATTGGCTTTTCAGACTCCAGACTGTCTAGTATGGACCTGTATACTGACATACTTTATCAGCAAAATCATCAGTTTTGAGCCTAAAACTTTGAAAAATCTTTTCACTCTTCCATATTTCTGTACAGATAATGAAGCATCTGAGAGTGAAGAGAGCCCCGACACAGAGGAGAGGTGGGTTATGTTGTATATAAATATCTCTATATAAACCATGAGCTAGGTAAGAAATGTTTCCTGTGAATTTATAGATGATTCCTTATTTTTCCCAGAATCCCAATGTGCAAAATCCCTGGTTGTTTCCTGGAAGACATCATATTACCAAGTTCCATCTACGTGACAAACTTCCAGGAGAATAAAGAGGAGCTTGTGAAACGACTGTATCGGCTGTATAATGAAACTATCTTCGGGAATCTGGTATACCATCATCAGTATCTGGGTTATACATGAAAACAAGAAAAGCGGCTTTAGCTTTCTGGGGGGCACCCTAATACCTTTGTTACTGTTCTTTAATTTAGTTATTGAGAATCTCAGGAAAACCCTCTTCTTATCTATGGAATGAGTTGAGACCATACAGGAGATCCACCATACATAGACATGGAGAATCTCACATTTTATCTTGATGTTCAAAGGATTTTTACACTTGTATATAAATCCATCTAGTTGACATTTGGACATTTTATAATGAGTTTATTTTTGTTTTTGCTCTTACAATTTGGACTTCTCACAATACCCCATGTCCAATATAAGGATACCAGTAAAGTAAATTACATATGAGCGTGGGAAGTTTGTTAGATTGGGACCTAAGAGTTTACAGATTTAATGGGAATTGTTTCCGCTTTTTAGCTTCCTGACGAAATGAAAATTGTGTGGAATAACACGTTGACCACAACATCTGGTCTAACCTATAACCTGGAGAAGAAAAACGAAAGTTATAGCATTATAGAACTTTCCGATAAAGTCTTGAATTCTGCCGGTAGGTTTCACATCACTTCCAGCAGCTTCATAAGATAATGTGTATACATGGTAAAAAGCTGCTACTTGGTTGTAATACATCTTATATACTCATTGTACATTCAATCATGAGAAGAACTAAGTACACCCTCTTTGAATTCTATGGACTTACATATCAGGACAAAATAAAAAAGCATTTGGTCCTTAGAATGTCTTAAAATTAGGTAAATACAACCTCAGAAAACAACAACTCCTGATAAATAACTCTGTGACATTATGTATTTGACAAAAATTCAGCCAACATAGAAAAGCAGTGTGTGAAAAATTAAGTACACCTTATCTGCTTTAAAAGGAATTAACAGGGGAAGTAGCTGCCATGTGCTGCTAATAATATGGACCTAAAGAGAACCTATCAGGTCCGATAATGCTATTAGCCTGCAGATATAGGGTTATTGTGTAGGGTAATAGTGTTACGAGGGAGCCCGGCCGCAGTACTGAAAGTACAGCACCCGGGAGAGTATGAACTTTACTTCATCCGGGAACTGCCGGCTTTCAGTGATGCGGGTGTGCCCGGAGCAATTACAGTCACCGGTGAGCACACCCCGGCACTGACTGATAGCCAGCTCGACAGTGCGCAGTTCAGTGTGGCTCTCAGTCAGAGTGTTTTTACAGCCACCGATTTCAGTGCCCTAAGTGGCAACTGTATTGCTCCAGGGATGCCAGTATTTCCCTTCTTTGAAGATCTTCTGATAATCAGATATTTTCTTATTATGTCCTGATATGTAAAGCAAAAAAATTCAAACCAGATGTACTTAGTTAATCTCATGCCTAATAAATTATTTTCTTTTCAGAGCGATTACGATCCACACTTGCACACGAGATGTGCCATGCTGCCTGCTGGTTAATCGAGGATGTAAAGGACAAGCATGGTCCGTTATGGCAGGCTTATGCAAAAAGGGTCAATTCTATCCATCCTGAGCTGCCAGAGGTGAAAAAATATCACAATTATACTTTATAATATAACTTCAACTGTCGATGTACTTTGTGATAAAAGGTAAGTAAATTTGATGACTCTATACCTCATGAAACGCAATCACTGTGGAATGACACCGGTGCGGCTCTGTTGGTATTATGCTTTTATATTTTACTTCTATCAGAGTAGACTGACATCTGGAAGCTGTAGGGTTAAGGATGCTACATTATATTATATATATATTATATATATTTTGTTGTCTACAGACAGTTCTTCATATTTTTTTTTACAATTTGCTCTTTTTGATACAATCCATGGTACTAACCAACATTCATGCCAGTCTGTTAACCAATATTCCTTCTATCTTTGTAGATTCGGGCGTTTGAGAAAAATAGCCGAGAATAAATGTTATTGCCGCCGCTGTGGAGGTCGAGTACATTAATTGGCCACCACGTCAGGATGTGACAGCAACAAGAGCAACTCAGGGTGAAGAGACAAGGCGGACAGCTCTCCTCGCTATACAGTACAAGGCTGAACAAGCGATGGATGAATCTGTTGTACGGAAACAACTTGTCTGAATTACTTTTGGGGCATCGCGGTGGCTCAGTGGTTAGCACTGCAGCCTTGCAGCACTGGGGTCCTGGTTTCAAATCCCACTAAGGACAACATCTGCAAGGAGTTTGTATGTTCTCCCCGTGATTGCGTGGGTTTCCTCCGGGTACTCCGGTTTCCTCCCACACTATAAAATCATACGGATAGGGAGTTTAGAATGTGAGCCACAACAATATCAATAATTAGATTGTGAGCCATTACAATAATTAATACATGAAATAAAGTTTAACATCTCAGCTGAATAAAGTATTAATGACCTGATTCATTGCTTTTCCACCCATCTCATGATGATTAGAGCTCTCCAGTTTCAGATAATAGGTGACAAGCAGAAAATGTATCACTTTCAAGAGTCATTTCTCATTTAAACTTCTCCAGAACCTGGTGCTCTACAAATTACTAATCTTCAGGGGTCTTACCCCAAATATTTCAGGACCAATGCTTAGGTCTGTCTCAGCCTCATTTATTTACATTAGTAGCACAGCTCCAATATATTAGGATTAGTGATGATCCAGCACTCTAGTGCTCGAATCAAGCATGTTGGATGCTCGGACGGGCTCTACTTGAGTACCGTGTATAATGGAAGTCAATGGGAAACTCACATATATTTCCGGAAGATCTTAACAGGAGAGTTGGGGAGGCAGGGAAAAAAATTGCTGAAATTGGTGAAAGCAGTGCTCAAATGGAATGGAAACAGCATGGGGAAGATGCCTGGACTCATCTCTGACTCCAAGGTCAATGTTGGGGACAATGTTGTCAAGAATTTTCCTCCACTTTTATAGACTGACAAATAAACATACAAAACTGAAGATAAAATGGATTTTACAGGAAAAAAATGTTCGAAACCATTCCTTCCTGTATAATGACTTGCATATAAGGCAGAATTAAAAAGAGAAAAAAAAAAGCCTCCTCCGCCCCTTAATAGCCGGGCCATCTCACACCGTATTTCCCCGTTGCCTATGACTACAGTTGATGACTTTAAACTGGTTTCTTTCCCCCGAATATTTATATGGGAAGGTCACTACTGGTTCGGGGGAGACCCCCTGAAAGTCATAAGGTGTAGACATCACAATCTCTGCTGGCAGCGAAGAGCTATGGGGAGTTTTCCTAAAGCTAGTCATCTGGCCCTGCAATTGGGACTGAGAAGATTCAAGAATTTAGTGTCTCTCAGCCAGATCTTGAATCTCCAGAGACAAGTTCGCCACGTGATCACCAAGCGTGTGCATGGGATCCATGCTGGTGATAAAAAGGAAACGGTCAACTGTAATGTGACTCTGAGAAGCCATGAGAAAAGGTAGTCAGTAGGTCCAAGGTCAGATACCAGGAGGGCTCGAGGTACAGAGAGGAAAGACAAGTGGCATGGCCAGGAAATAGTCCAGGGTCAAATGCCAGGAGAGTACATCAAGACAAAAGAGTAAGTCAAAAGGATAGTCAGAGGCCAAGTTCAGTGTCAGGTATCATTATCAGAGGTAGCTTTCATTGATTGTGGGTCTGTTGCCAACTTCATAGATTCAGGACTAGTGCTCAGATTAGGATTTGGGACAGTTAGGTTAGAAAGACCTATTCAAATTCTTGCCATTGACAGGACACTGTTACTCCAGAACTTTGTCCAGCTGATAATGGTGGAATTCACACTTAAAGTGGGAACAATTCACTCTGAGTTCATATCCTGCTTTGTTTTGGATAATTTGCCTGCTGGGTTGTTATTGGGGTTTCCATGGCTGCGTATTCATTATTCTGTTATTGATTAGTGATTGAAGAATATTGTTAGGTGGAGCCTCAACTGTCATAAGAAATGTTTTATTTCTTTATAAATTTTTACCGGAGGCGCTCCTGTGGATAATGATAGAGACTCCAGTTTAAGCTTAGTGGAAACGTTCCAATAGGCTCGCAGGTAACTGCTCAAAATCGCATAGATTCAAGATAAAAATTTATTTTGAATTAAAAATCAGTCAAGGGATGAGTGGTTGGCATATAGTAGCATATAATGGCACAACGCGTTTCTGCTCTCAAGGAGCCTTCATCAGGTGCATGTTGAGCTATACAATATACAAGCTTTAAATACCCTATTTGTATAGTAAGGAGTGGGGCTCTCTCCCCCTGCATTAAACTGAACTTCATTATATCAAACAGCCTACACCTTCCCACTCGCACACAGGCTGCGAGAACACTCCATCCCAACCACATTTAAAAAAAAAAGCCTGCCAGTATCCAAAAAATGACCGGCATACGCATGAAATACACAATTGATTGAAAGGATTCTATACACAAATAAAACCAAGAGAATAACCAAGGAGAAAATGAGATTCTCACAACCCAATATGATGTATTGGATTGTAAAATAGATATCTAAAGGAACCATTTTTGATTTTTAGTTTTACATTTGCATTCCCCATTTACTTCATATTCATTCATAAATAGATTCCTGTTTTGTATAGTTGGCCTTTAGATTTGTAGAAAAATATATGTAAGTATTATAAATAAAGGGCCGATAGTAAATTAAAAAAATATATATATATACTGTATATCTATTTTTTTGCAATAGAATAAATATATTAAAATAGCACGACCCTCCTCAAGTCCGAAAGCCTTTCTTCCGATGTGAATTCAAACCATGGGCTATATTTGTATATATTTTATATATTCCATCTGTGAATAAAGAACATTGCAAATTTGAAACTGTTTTGCTTTGATAATGGCTAGTAAATAACCGTTTGATAACACTATGTTTGTATAGTTTATTGTCATCTTGAGATTGGAAAAAATAAATTAATTAATTAATAAATAATAAATATAAATATATATATATATATATATATATATATATACTGTATGTATATATAAAAAACACTAAAAAAACCAAAAAAAAACAGAAAAACAAACAAAAAAACACTAAGAAAACACACAAAAATTTTTATGTAAAAAAAATAAATAAAAATAATATTAAAAAAATAAATAAATAAAAATAGAAAATAAATAAGGAAAGCCCTACTAGAGTTGCAATAAATTACCAATCACAAGTGCGAAATATACGCACCTATATCTTAAATGAAGAGGATTTTTATTTTGGCTGTGGGTGATTGATTCCATCTACTATTAAAGGATGGTGTTAGAGGAACTCTACAACCTCATTTAAACCGTCCGGATGGAGGCTCCCAAGCTTAAAAATCCAGGAGGATTCTTTGGAATTAAGGGTGGCTCTTCTATTTCTGATACCTGCAGGGATCTGTTCAAGTGGTGTGACTACTACAGGATCAAAATTTTTATTATGCACTAATGTGATGTGCTTGGATAGACTTTGCTTCAGAAAGCCTGTTCTGGCATTATGCCTGTGGCCGTTCTCACGGTTCCGCAAAGTCTGAACTGTACGTCCCACATAATTGAGCCCACAGTTACATGTGACTGCATATATAAGAAATTCAGATCCACATGTGAACTCATATGTAGGATTTGCAGTAACCTGAGCTATTTTATCGTTTGGGGCTCTCTTGTCAAAGTTGATAATTCTACAACAATAACAATTTTTTATAGTTTTGCCCCTTCTAAACACAATGTTGGGTCTCGATCTTTTAAAATGGGGTCCTTCCTAACAAGATACCAATATTTATATAATATTTTACGAATGATGTGGTTTCCTTTATTATATACTGTAATGAAACTATGTCGGATTTGCTCTTCTCTGGATTGCTTGGTGGTTTCTGAATCTAACAATCGTTTTGAGTGAGCGCTAGATTATTTTGATAGGAGGATGCCATTAATGCTCTAGGGTAACCCTTCTCTTTGAATCTTGTGATCAATGTGTTTGATTGTTCCTGGTAATCTGCTGTTGAGGTACAGTTACACCTAATGCGTCGGAATTGACTAGAAGGGATATTTTTCTTCCACTTGGGGTAATGTGCGCTTGAGTAATCAAGGTATCCATTTGTGTTTAACAATTTGAAATATGTTCTACTTTGGATTTTTTGACCTACAGTATATAGTTCAAGATCCAAATAAACATTTTTTTCTTTAGATGTATTGCTAGCGAACGATAAGCCCCAATCATTTTGGTTTAACTCTTTCACAAAGGACTCTGCTTCGCTTGTTGTGCCCCTCCATATTATGATTAAATCATCGAAATATCTGCAAGAATATCGAATGTGATCCTTGTATTTGGGGGCTGTGAGTGGTGACAGGGACTCGTATCGCCCCATGAATAAATTTGAGAAACTGGGTGCGACCCGAGTCCCCATCGCTGTCCCGAACTGCGATGGGAACGTTTCAGTTGCCGACATCTTTCATCACTGCTTGATCACTGCACCGCAACCGAAACGTCGCACACCGGGCTAATAAAGTCCATATTTTTTTAAAGAACTTTTGGAGTGCTGTCTGTCGTTTTTTTACTATACTGTCTATACTTATGGATATCTGTTTGGGGGCCTTGCACCCGATATTTTGAAGATATGGTGCTGTTCCAATTTTGCCTCTCTCTATATCAATAGATTTATATATAGCGCAACTTTATGTAACTGCATATTATGGTTGAGCCCCTCTGTCTATACACACACACGTATGCTTATATATATGGCTCTCTCTCTTGCTATATATAAATATGTACAGTATGTGTACACAAATATACCTGTGTAATATATAGTAATATATTTATTTTACACAGGTACAGTATATTCACATCTCTCTCTATGACATACACGAACATATATATATGTGTGTGCATATATGTATATATATATATATATACAGTAAATATATAGATAGATGTCAAGTGAGCGCTACATATTCATGTATTATGTAGACAGAGACCCAACCATATTGTGCAGTTACATAAAAGACCGCTATCTCTAGCTTTCTCTCTCTTTATATATATAATCTATACACAAATGCGCATATAAATAAGATATATATATATATATATATATGTACACACACATACATACAGTTATATGAAAAAGTTTGGGCACCCCTATTAATCTTAAGCTTAATGTTTTATAAAAATTGGTGTTTTTGCAACAGCTATTTCAGTTTGATATATGTAATAACTGTTGTACACAGTAATGTTTCTGCCTTGAAATGAGGTTTATTGTACTAACAGAAAATGTGAAATCTGCATTCAAACAAAATTTGACAGGTGCATAAGTATGGGCATCCTTATCATTTTCTTGTTTTAAATACTCCTACCTACTTTTTACTGACTTACTAAAGCACTTTTTTTGGTTTTGTAACCTCATTGAGCTTTGAACTTCATAGCCAGGTGTATGGAATCATGAGAAAAGCTACTTAAAGTGGCCACTTACAAGTTGTTCTCCTGTTTGAATCTCCTCTGAAGAGTGGCATCATGGGCTCCTCAAAACAGCTGTCAAATGATCTGAAAACAAAGATTATTCAACATAGTTGTTCAGGGGAAGGATACAAAAATCTGTCTCATAGATTTAACCTGTCAGTTTCCACTGTGAGGAACATAGTAAGGAAATGGAAGAACACAGGGACAGTTCTTGTTAAAGCTAGAAGTGGCAGGCCAAGAAGAACATCAGAAAGGCAGAGAAGAAGAATGGTGAGATCAGTCAAGGACAATCCACAGACCACCTCCAGAGAGCTGCAGCATCAACTTGCTGCAGATGGTGTCACTGTGCATCGGTCAACTATACAATGCACTTTGCACAAGGAGAAGCTGTATGGGAGAGTGATGCGAAAGAAGCCGTTTCTGCAAGCACGCCACAAACAGAGTCGGCTGAGGTATGCAAAAGCACATTTGGAGAAGCCAATTTCTTTTTGGAAGAAGGTCCTGTGGACTGATGAAACCAAGATTGAGTTGTTTGGTCATACAAAAAGGCGTTATGCATGGCGGCAAAAAATACAGCATTCCAAGAAAAACACTTGCTACCCACAGTAAAATTTGGTGGAAATTCCATCATGCTTTGGGGCTGTGTGGCCAATGCCGGCACCGGGAATCTTGTTAAAGTTGAGGGACGCATGGATTCCACTCAGTATCAGCAGATTCTTGACAATAATGTTCAAGAATCAGTGATAAAGTTGAAGTTACGCAGGGGATGGATCTTTCAGCAAGGCAATGATCCAAAACACCGCTCCAAATCTACTCAGGCATTCATGCAGAGGAACAATTACAATGTTCTGGAATGACCATCCCAGTCCCCAGACCTGAATATCATTGAACATCTGTGGAATCATTTGAAGAGGGCTGTCCATGCTCGGCGACCATCAAACTTAACTGAACTGGAATTGTTTTGTAAAGAGGAATGGTCAAACATACCTTCATCCAGGATCCAGGAACACATTAAAAGCTACAGGAAGCGACTAGAGGCTGTTATTTTTGCAAAAGGAGGATCTACTAAATATTAATGTCACTTTTCTGGTGAGGTGCCCATACTTATGCACCTGTCAAATTTTGTTTGAATGCAGATTGCACATTTTCTATTAGTACAATAAACCTCATTTCAAGGCAGAAACATTACTGTGTCCAACAGTTATTACATATATCAAACTGAAATAGCTGTTGCAAAAACACCAATTTTTATAAAACATTAAGCTTAAGATTAATAGGGGTGCCCAAACTTTTTCATATAACTGTATATATATAATATATATATATATATATATATACACACACACTCACACACACATATATACATTTACACACTGCATACAGGTATACAGATATATAAAAAATACACACACTGCACATATATATACACTTGCACTGCACACATATATACACATATGGTGCATATATATACATATATATATATATGTACAGTGCATTGTGAAAGTATTTGGCCCCCTTGAACTATTCTACCTTTTGCCACATTTCTGGCTTCAAACATAAAGATAGAAAATTCTAATTTTTGGGGGAAGAATCAACAACAAGTGGGACACAATCGTGAAGTGGAACAAAATTTATTGGATATTTTAAACTTTTTAAACAAATTAAAAACTGAAAAGTGGGGCGTGCAATATTATTCGGCCCCCTTGAGTTAATACTTTGTAGCGCCACCTTTTGCTGCGATTACAGCTGCAAGTCGCTTGTGGTATGTCTCTATCAGTTTTGCACATCGAGAGGCTGAAATTCTTGCCCATTCTTCCTTGCAAAACAGCTCAAGCTCATTGAGGTTGGATGGAGGGCGTTTGTGAACAGCAGTTTTCAGCTCTTTCCACAGATTCTCGATTGGATACAGGTCTGGACTTTGACTTGGCCATTCTAACACCTGGATACGTTTATTTTTGAACCATTCCATTTTAGATTTTGCTTTATGTTTGGGATCATTGTCTTGTTGGAAGATAAATCTCCATCCCAGTCTCAGGTTTTTTTGCAGACTCCAACAGGTTTTCTTCCAGAATGGTCCTGTATTTGGCTCCGTCCATCTTCCCATCAATTTTAACAATCTTTCCTGTCCCTTAAGAAAAGCAGGCCCAAATCATGATGCTGCCACCACCATGTTTGACAGCGGGGATGGTGTTTTGAGGGTGATGAGCTGTGTTGCTTTTACGCCAAACATATCGTTTTGCATTGTGGCCAAAAAATGTGATTTTGGTTTCATCTGACCAGAGCACCTTATTAGACATGTTTGGTGTGTCTCCCAGGTGGATTGTGCAAACTTCAAACAAGACTTTTTATGGATATCTTTGAGAAATGGCTTTCTACTTGCCACTCTTCCGTAAAGGCCAGACTTGCGCAATTTCCGACTGATTGTTGTCCTATGGGCAGACTCTCCCACGTCAGCTGTAGATCTCTGCAGTTCATCCAGAGTGATCATGGGCCTTTTGGCTGCATCTCTGATCAGTCTTCTCCTTGTTCGAGATGAAAGTTTAGAGGGACGGCCGGGTTATGGTACATTTGCAGTGGTCTGATACTCCTTCCATTTCAATATGATCGCTTGCACAGTGCTCCTTGAGATGTTTAAAACTTGGGAAATCTTTTGTATCCAAATCCAGCTTTAAACTTCGCCACAACAGTATCTTGGACCTGCCTGGTGTGTTCCTTGGTCTTCATGATGCTCTCTGCACTTGAAACAGAACCCTGAGACTATCACAGAGCAGGTGCATTTATAAGGAGACTTGATTACACACAGGTGTATTCTGTTTATAATTACCAGTCATTTAGGACAACATTGGATCATTCAGAGATCCTCACTGAACTTCAGGAGTGAGTTTGCTGCACTGAAAGTAAAGGGGCCAAATAATATTGCATGCCCCATTTTTCAGTTTTTAATTTGGCAAAAAATTTTAAAATATTCAATAAATTTCGTTCCATTTCATGATTGTATCCCACTTGTTGTTTATTTTTCCCCAAAAATTATAATTTTATATCTTTATGTTTGAAGCCAGAAATGTGGCAAAAGGTAGAAAAGTTCAAGGGGGCCAAATACTTTCACAATGCACTATATATATATATATACAGTACAGACCAAAAGTTTGGACACACCTTCTCATTAAAGATTTTTCTGTATTTTCATGACTATGAAAATTGTACATTCACACTGAAGGCAACAAAACTACGAATTAACACATGTGGAATTATATACTTAACAAAAAAGTGTGAAACAACTGAAAATATGTCTTATATTCTAGGTTCTTCAAAGTAGCCACCTTTTGCTTTGATGACAGCTTTGCACACTCTTGGCATTCTCTTGATGAGCTTCAAGAGGTAGTCACCGGAAATGGTCTTCCAACAATCTTGAAAGAGTTTCCAGAGATGCTTAGCACTTGTTGGCCCTTTTGCCTTCAGTCTGCGGTCCAGCTCACCCCAAACCATCTCAGGTCTGGTGACTGTTAAGGCCAGGTCATCTGGCATACCACCCCATCACTCTCCTCCTTGGTAAAATAGCCCTTACACAGCCTGGAGGTGTGTTTGGGGTCATTGTCCTGTTGTAAAATAAATGATGGTCCAACTAAACGCAAACCGGATGGAATAGCATGCCGCTGCAAGATGCTGTTGTAGCCATGCTGGTTCAGTATGCCTTCAATTTTGAATAAATCCCCAATAGTGTCACCAGCAAAGCACCCCCACACCATCACACCTCCTACTCCATGCTTCATGGTGGGAACCAGGCATGTAGAGTCCATCCGTTCACCTTTTCTGCGTCACAGAAAGACACGGTGGTTGGAACCAAAGATCTCAAATTTGGACTCATCAGACCAAAGCACAGATTTCCACTGTTCTAATGTCCATTCCTTGTGTTCTTTAGCCCAAACAAGTCTCTTCTGCTTGTTGCCTGTCCTTAGCAGTGGTTTCCTAGCAGCTATTTTACCATGAAGGCCTGCTGCATAAAGTCTCCGCAACAGTTGTTGAAAAGATGTGTCTGCTGCTAGAACTCTGTGTGGTATTGACCTGGTCTCTAATCTGAGCTGCTGTTAACCTGCGATTTCTGAGGCTGGTGACTCAGATAAACTTATCCTCAGAAGCAGAGGTGACTCTTGGTCTTCCTTTCCTGGGGCGGTCCTCATGTGAGCCAGTTTCTTTGTAGCGCTTGATGGTTTTTGCAACTGCACTTGGGGACACTTTCAAAGTTTGCCCAATTTTTTGGACTGACTGACCTTTATTCCTTAAAGTAATGATGGCCACTCGTTTTTCTTTACTTAGCTGTTATTTGCTTGCCATAATACAAATTCTAACAGTATATTCAGTAGGACTATCAGCTGTGTATCCACCTGACTTCTGTACAACACAACTGATGGTCCCAACCCCATTTATAAGGCAAGAAATTCCACTTATTAAACCTGACAGGGCACACCTGTGAAGTGAAAACCATTTCCGGTGACTACCACTTGAAGCTCATCAAGAGAATGCCAAGAGTGTGCAAAGCAGTCATCAAAGCAAAAGGTGGCTACTTTGAAGAACCTAGAATATAAGACATATTTTCAGTTGTTTCACACTTTTTTGTTAAGTATATAATTCCACATGTGTTAATTCATAGTTTTGATGCCTTCAGTGTGAATGTACAATTTTCAAAGTCATGAAAATATAGAAAAATCTTTAAATGAGAAAGTGTGTCCAAACTTTTGGTCTGTACTGTATATATATATATATATATATATATATATATATATATACAGTACAGACCAAAAGTTTGGACACACCTTCTCATTTAAAGATTTTTCTGTATTTTTATGACTAAGAAAATTGTACATTCACACTGAAGGCATCAAAACTATGAATTAACACATGTGGAATTATATACTTAACAGAAAAGTGTGAAACAACTGAAAATATGTCTTATATTCTAGGTTCTTCAAAGTAGCCACTTTTTGCTTTGATGACTGCTTTGCACACTCTTGGCATTCTCTTGATGAGCTTCAAGAGGAAGTTACCGGAAATGGTCTTCCAACAATCTTGAAGGAGTTCCCAGAGATGCTTAGCACTTGTTGGCCCTTTTGCCTTCACTCTGCGGTCCAGCTCACCCCAAACCATCTCAATTGGGTTCAGGTCTGGTGACTGTGGAGGCAAGGTTATCTGGCGTAGCACCCCATCACTCTCTTTCTTGGTCAAATAGCCCTTACACAGCCTGGAGGTGTGTTTGGGGTCATTGTCCTGTTGAAAAATAAATGATGGTCCAACTAAACGCAAACCGGATGGAATAGCATGCCGCTGCAAGATGCTGCGGTAGCCATGCTGGTTCAGTATGCCTTCAATTTTGAATAAATCCCGAACAGTGTCTCCAGCAAAGCACCCCCACACCATCACACCTCCCCCTCCATGCTTCACGGTGGGGACCAGGCATATAGAGTCCATCCGTTCACCTTTTCTGCGTCGCACAAAGACATGGTGGTTGGAACCAAAGATCTCAAATTTGGACTCATCAGACCAAAGCACAGATTTCCACTGGTCTAATGTCCATTCATGGTGTTCTTTAGCCCAAACAAGTCTCTTCTGCTTGTTGCCTGTCCTTAGCAGTGGTTTCCTAGCAGCTATTTTACCATGAAGGCCTGCTGCACAAAGTCTCCACTCAACAGTTGTTGTAGAGATGTGTCTGCTGATAGAACTCTGTGTGGCATTGACCTGGTCTCTAATCTGAGCTGCTGTTAACCTGCGATTTCTGAGGCTGGTGACTCGGATAAACTCATCCTCAGAAGCAGAGGTGACTCTTGGTCTTCCTTTCCTGGGGCGGTCCTCATGTGAGCCAGTTTCTTTGTAGCGCTTGATGGTTTTTGCAACTGCACTTGGGGACACTTTCAAAGTTTTCCCAATTTTTCGCACTGACTGACCTTCATTTCTTAAAGTAATGATGGCCACTCGCTTTTCTTTACTTAGCTGCTTTTTCCTTGCCATAATACAAATTCTAACAGTCAATTCAGTTGGACTATCAGCTGTGTATCCACCTGATTTCTGTACAACACAACTGGTGGTCCCAACCCCATTTATAAGGCAAGAAATCCCACTTATTAAACCTGACAGGGCACACCTGTGAAGTGAAAACCATTTCCGGTGACTACCTCTTGAAGCTCATCAAGAGAATGCCAAGAGTGTGCAAAGCAGTCATCAAAGCAAAAGGTGGCTACTTTGAAGAACCTAGAATATAAGACATATTTTCAGTTGTTTCACACTTTTTTGTTAAGTATATAATTACACATGTGTTAATTCATAGTTTTGATGCCTTCAGTGTGAATGTACAATTTTCATACTCATGAACATACAGAAAAATCTTTAAATGAGAAGGTGTGTCCAAACTTTTGGTCTGTACTGTATATATATATATATATACACACACACACACACACACAATGCATATATGTTTACATACAGTTCTCAAATGCACCATACACTCATGCATGCACTTTTCACATATATGCTGACATATCACACATGTATACACACAATTATACATACACTGGCCATATGAAGTAAATAACACCCCTCTTTTCTGGCACATATCTTCCTCAGCGTTTAGTTTCCGTTGCTGGCAACATCTTTCTCCTTTCAAGGTGCTTGTGGTGACAATGCGGGAGGGGCACAAACAATCACTACTCTAGCAGGTTTCATTGCTGGACAGTGTGAGCAAGGAAACTGGGAGGTGAAGGAGGAAACAGGAGAGCAGTCTCCAGCTCACTGTCTGGTGAGTTATGGAGCACAGCAGACAGCACATACCCAGAGCTGCCTACTGGACTGATCACATCCAGCTCAGTCACAATGCCTGTCTGCTCTCAGATCGGTGGACTGCGTTCACTTTCCTTGATGCACTGCATCATGGGAGAGTGAGGTCAGCACAGCAGAGACGGGGGGAATCCCCTGCCTGGCTGCGACTTCAGCTGAAGTCGGCTCAGTTCAGTGGAGGCTCCTGCCAAGAAAGGGAGTTTTTCTCCCAGATGGTATATGCCTTGTTTATAATGTTTTGGTCAAATGATAAATGTTATTACATCTGTATTTAATTTAAATAATAAAAAATTTGGTGATAGATGCGCTTTAAGGTAATGAGTCACATACATTTTTTAAAATGACCAATAATACCACATACAAGGAACAAATACTGCCAGACCATGACCAGACCACATATTACCACCACATAGTGACCGAATACTACAATACTGACCATTAATAAAAAAAATACAATACTAATATTACCATAAGTGCCATTATACACAGGAGCTCGATAAATAGTATACAGTAAAACCTACAAGAAGCAAAATGAAAATAAACCCTACTGTAAGTAAATAAAAAGCAAGTGCATTTAAATAAAATAGGGTTCTTAGTAACACTGTTTTTAATCAAAAATAGTATGAAAGCTATCCCACCAGCGACAAGGTGAACCCGTTCGGGATAAAATCTACTCTGTCTAATATTAAAAACCTTACCATGTGTCAAAGTTGACCTCTGTGTGAATAAGGGCAGACTGAGGTTCTGGTCCCAAACTGAGAACACCAGCTAAGGGAAGCTTTTAAATGTGTTATCCAGCTCTAGGAACCACAGCATGCCCTTATTCACACAGAGGTCAACTTTGACACATGGTAAGGTTTTTAATATTAGACAGAGTAAGTTCTATCCCGAACGGGTTCACCTTCTCACTGGTGGGATAGCGTTCATACTATTTTTGATCGAAAACAGTGTTTCTAAGAACCCTATTTTATTTAAATACACTTGCTTTTTATTGATTTACAGCAGAGTTTATTTTCATTTTGCTTCTTGTAGGTTTTTCTGATTCATGGCCATTGTGAAACATGCACTTATGTGCTGCATGTATACTATTTTAAACCAAGCTCAAATTTATTATTTTTTTTAAATAGTATACAGTGTATAGTGTCAGTGACATGTCTAGTTAAAGTTCTTCATCTTTGATTTTCCTCGTCCAGCGGAGACCACCATCACTTCTTCCAGCCATGAGTCTTCTCTGCAGAAAATAACACAGTTATCTAGAGCACCGCTTCTAGAGCACATTCCCTAATTTTTCCCCAAATTCTATACTACACCAGTTCAAGAAAAAAGAGACATTGTGCCACCCTGCACAGTAACAGCACCTACCCCCTTTGAAAAAAAATATCATCCTCTAAAATAAAATACATCACAGCAGTAGTATTATCTCTAAATTAGACCCTGTAGTAATAATGTCCCACATTCTGGCCCCTTCTGGTAATAATGTCCCACATCCTGACCCCCACGTGTGCGGCTTTTCAGTGCAAGCAAATTAAAAAAAAAATGTCTTCTTACCTGGCCGCAGTCCAGTGACATCTTCTTCCTTATTGATATGCGTCAGTTGCCAGCCTCTGATTGGCTGGCGGCTGTTAACCATTGCGGTGCATTAAGCCGGTGGCTTTCTGCATGATAATATATTGAACCGGCCCCACCTACCCCTGCCCCTAGGACCCGGTGAGCTGAAGCAAGAGAGGGGTGGGCCTGGACTGGATGAGACACGTGCCCAGCGTGTCTCACCTGATTTGGGCCCCCCCCCTTGCTTCTGTTCACTAGGCCCCATACACCAGTAAGGGTAGTAATGCCCTCAATGCGGCCCTGCCCACTTCCACTAATCCCCGGCCTACATAATCAACTAACTGGTGCTAAATGTTTTTGTAAACTAGATCTTCGAGGGTCTTCTAATTTGATATGTATCTGGAAGGGTGATGAATGGAAAACAGCGTTTTTAACATCTGAGGGTCTATTTGGAAATCTTGTCATGCCTTTTGGGTTAACCAATGCCCCAGCAGTTTTTCAAAACTTTATGAAAGATATATTTTCTGATTGTATTGGAAGGTTTGTTGTGGTACACCTGGAAGTCATTCTCATTTTTTCCCGAGATCTGGATTCGCACTATGAACATGTCCATTTTGTTTTACAAAAACTTAGGGAAAATTCTTTGTTTGCTTTGCTAAATTGGAGAAATGTACTTTTTATGTTCAAGAAATATCGTTTCTGGGGTTCATTGTATCAGTTAAATGCTTTAAGATGGATCCTGGGAAGGTGCAGGCCATAATTGATTGAGTTCAACTTCAAGACCTTAAAGCAAGGGTGGGGAACCTTTTTTCTGCCAAGGGCCATTTGGAAATTTTTACCATCATTTGGGGTCCGCACAAAATTATCAACTCGAAAATTACCCTACTATATTTGGCCAAACAATTAATTAACTCACCCCTAATGTGACATCTGCAGCTGCTTCTCTTTGGTGCGATTTTGATGTTTGGTGATATTGAGAATGTTACTTCTCACAACTGCTTTTCCAGGACTGGGGCGCAGTCAACTCTTTCTGATAACAAGTTTTGTAAAGCATATACAGTTATATTAAAAAGTTTGGGCACCCCTATTAATCTTAAGCTTATTGTTTTATAAAAATTGGTGTTTTTGCAACAGCTTTTTCAGTTTGATATATGTAATAACTGTTGGACACAGTAATGTTTCTGCCTTGAAATGACGTTTATTGTACTAACAGAAAATGTGCAATCTGCATTCAAACAAAATTTGACAGGTGCATAAGTATGGGCACCTCACCAGAAAAGTGACATTAATATTTAGTAGATCCTCCTTTTGCAAAAATAACAGCCTCTAGTCGCTCCCTGTAGCTTTTAATGAGTTCCTGGATCATGGATGAAGGTATTTTTGACCATTCCTCTTTACAAAACAATTCCAGTTCAGTTAAGTTTGATGGTTGCCGAGCATGGACAGCCCTCTTCAAATGATCCCACAGATGTTCAATGATATTCAGGTCTGGGGACTGGGATAGCCATTCCAGAACATTGTAATTGTTCCTCTGCATGAATGCCTGAGTAGATTTGGAGCGGTGTTTTGGATCATTGCCTTGCTGAAAGATCCATCCCCTGCGTAACTTCAACTTTATCACTGATTCTTGAACATTATTGTCAAGAATCTGCTGATACTGAGTGGAATCCATGCATCCCTCAACTTTAACAAGATTCCCGGTGCCGGCATTGGCCACCCAGCCCCAAAGCATGATGGAACCTCCACCAAATTTTACTGTGGGTAGCAAGTGTTTTTCTTGGAATGCTGTGTTTTTTTGCCGCCATGCATAATGACTTTTTGTATGACCAAACAACTCAATCTTGGTTTCATCAGTCCACAGGACCTTCTTCCAGAAAGAGATTGGCTTCTCCAAATGTGCTTTTGCATACCTCAGCCGACTCTGTTTGTGGCGTGCTTGCAGAAACGGCTTCTTTCGCATCACTCTCCCATACAGCTTCTCCTTGTGCAAAGTGCGTTGTATAGTTGACTGATGCACAGTGACACCATCTGCAGAAAGTTGATGCTGCAGCTCTCTGGAGGTGGTCTGAGGATTGTCCTTGACTGATCTCACCATTCTTCTTCTCTGCCTTTCTGATGTTTTTCTTGGCCTGCCACTTCTGGCCTTAACAAGAACTGTCCCTGTGTTCTTCCATTTCCTTACTATGTTCCTCACAGTGGAAACTGACAGGTTAAATCTCTGAGACAGCTTTTTGTATCCTTCCCCTGAACAACTATGTTGAATAATCTTTGTTTTCAGATCATTTGACAGTTGTTTTGAGGAGCCCATGATGCCACTCTTCAGAGGAGATTCAAACAGGAGAACAACTTGCAAGTGGCCACTTTAAGTAGCTTTTCTCATGATTGCATACATCTGGCTCTGAAGTTCAAAGCTCAATGAGGTTACAAAACCAAAAAAAGTGCTTTAGTAAGTCAGTAAAAAGTAGGTAGGAGTATTTAAATCAAGAAAATGATAAGCGTGCCCATACTTATGCACCTGTCAAATTTTGTTTGAATGCAGATTGCACATTTTCTGTTAGTACAATAAACCTCATTTCAAGGCAGAAACATTACTGTGTCCAACAGTTATTACATATAACTGTCACGGGTGTGTCGCCACGAAGATCGTCGCGACTACACAGCCTGACTTCTCGCAGCTGAGTTTTTGGTGCTTTGTGTTTTTTGGTAGTGAGGGAGTTAATTCTCTCTCTCTGTGCTTGACGAGGCTCAGCCTCGCCCAGCTGCAGTTAATGCTGCAGTATTGGGATTCCTTCAAATACCTGCTGGTCTGATAGGGAAGTTGTCGGTGAAAGCACTTCTTGCAGACCTTCAGAGCGGATCGTTGTTTGGTGGAGTTCGGAGCCAAGAGTATGCGGTGTGGATTCTTCTTCTTCCCTTCCTCCCTTTATCATTTATCTCCTAACCTGTTGTTGTTCCCTCTGTAATTGTGGTGTGTGTTTTTGTATGCAAGGTGGTTTTTGGTTTTCCCCTTGTACTGTCTCGTTAGTCTAGTACTGTGTTTTGGGCTTTTTCTATCCTGTCCCCCATTGTTGTGATCGGGGTCCTTCTCAGGACTAGATTACTGAGGTTCAGGGATATTCAGGAGTTTAGGGTTGCGCTGGCGGCCTGGACCTCTGTACCATTAACAGTACCTCCAGGTTGAGGGATTAGTGAGGGCCCCCGTTTAGGGTCAGCCTAGGCCCCTGACCTCCTGTACGTTGAGACAGCGTGACAATATCAAACTGAAATAGCTGTTGCAAATATACCAATTTTTATAAAACATTAAGCTTAAGATTAATAGGGGGTGCCCAAACTTTTTCATATAACTGTACATCACATAGGAGATGCTGGGACTGCTGCATATACATCACAGGAGACGCTGGGGGTTATATATGACTCGCCCCCTTGGCCGTGGGGCACTCGGATCCGGGCAGTAAGGGAACGATGGGGGTTGTAGTGGCAACCCGGTTCCGTGGCTCAGGGTGGTCAGGCCAGTGGTAGTCTGCTATGTGCTGTTGATAGCGTCCAACTACGCCACTCGTGGATTTGCGGTCATTAGGAACCGCCGCTGCTGGGCAGACCGCTGGGGCTGATGGTGTATGCAGCTGAGGTGGTGTGACTCCCCACGGGAAGAGTGCAGCCCCAGGGCAGTGTAGTGGATGGTGGGAGTGATGGTGGTGAGAGTCCCAGTGCTGATAGTGCTGGAGGAGCAAGGAGCACACAGACAACAGATTGCAGTCCAGGGTCTTTACTAGAGCAGGTAAACTGACCCACAAACAATCCCGGCTAGGAGGGGACCTGGATGTCTGAGAGCAATTGGGAAATTGGCCCTGGTCAGGGTGAGGGTGTAGGCCTACCGTGCTCTCTGCGCTCCTTCTGGCTATCTCCTCCTTATAGGGTAACAGCCCACGTTTCCGAGCTTTCCGTGTATTCTCGCCTGTATGGCCTGCGACGTGGGTTCCTTTCTGCTCCCGGCCTGGTACGGCTTTACTGGTCCCTTCTGTTGTGGCAGACCCTCCGGGCTTCTTAGGCCAAGGAACATACAGTCCCCTGCGGACTGGTTATCTGCTGCAGGACGTGGAATCCTCACAGCCCCAGACACCAAAGTCTGGTAAAATGGAGTTCTTTGTCTGCCAAGACAGGCTCACTTCGCCTCTTGTCTCTGGCTTGTGGCTCTTCTGCTGCCACACTTCCTCTTAGGGTGCAATACAGCTGTCCCTCTCTGCTCTGGACACTTCTCAGTGCTGAGTCAGGTCATCCAGTTCTCTCTAACCCTGCCCCCAGTTCCAGCTTTTATAGGGGCAGCCTGCTCCCCCTACTGGCCTGAGACAGGAGGTACTGCATGCTAATGTTCCCCTGACTAGAGAACCTCCCCTTGCTCTCAGACACAGCTTTATTATACTTGTGGCATCCAGGCCAGGGTGACACATTCCCCCCTAGTAAAATTTAGTACTCCGAGACTAAACAATAAACAAAACAATATGCATAACCATAAAACATTAACAGACAGACGACGCACAGCTTGAGTTCTTAAGGTCACAGTGTGGTCTGTGACCGGGTGTCCATATCACCAATACAACGGGGAGCCTTAACCAGGTGGGGGTCTGTCCTACCCCAAGTCCTTCACAGTCTTAGTTCATTCCTTGGTTAGGCTCCGAACGCAGTCCATACAAGGTCCTGGTTATAAAAAGTCCATAACCTTTGAGTCCTTACGGTAACTGCAAGAAACTGAAACACAGAATTACCAAACATGAATGTAACTTTGCAAACATTTCAACATTTGGCAACAGGGTTATTTACAATTTTAATGCACTCTATATTCTCCAGCGAGCGGGTATCTGCCACTTTGTGCTCCTGGTTGACCTCCTTAACCCACTGTCTGGTGGTGGACCGACCTGGCTTTCCCCACTAGCGTTAGGGGTACAGCTACCAGCTGGGTGTACAGGTAGGGCAGGCAGCTGTCTGCGGGTCCTTTGGCTTACCGCAGGCATGGCAGGTTCACTGTCAGCAGAGGGTTGACTCTCCTGGGCTGCTGGTACAGGCTCTTCTGCCTCTGTAACTGCTTGCTCCTCTTCACCTTCTGGTTCTGGTGTTGTTTGTTGCTGTGCCGGTTGCAGGAAATGCAGGACGGGTACCACTATGGCATTGTTTATCCGAGTCCAGGACTGAGGGAACTCTCCGAGAACGGTGCTGATCATTTCTTCCTTGTCCTCTGCGGGTTCAAGGTCACTTTGATCCTCTTCTGCACTACGGAGTTGCTCGGGGCATCTTTTGAGGTGGTCCCTGGAGACGGTACTAGTGGTTTCTCCTCCGTCCTTGGTGATCACGCACACCTTCGGGTTGTCATGGTCAGACTGCAGTACGGTGTAGGGTTCCCTTTCCCACTGGTCGTCCAACTTATGTAGCCTTCTCTTTCGCTTAAGGACCTGCTCACCACGTTCTAGGGGACCAGCAGGGGCGTGTTGGTTGAAGAGTCTTTCTTGCTTCTCTCTCACCTGGGCCAGGCTCTTCTCCACACTCTCCTGTACCTTCTTGTACTGCAGTTGCCTTTCCGTATCCCAGTCCGCATCCGGGGAGGTGTCCTCAGGTGTTAGGACTCCCATCTCCAGGTCTACGGGCAGCTTACCTGGTCTGGCTCGCATCAGGTAAGCCGGGGTGCAGTTTGTAGCGTTCACCGGGATATGATTGTATAAGTCTATCAGATCCGTCAGTTTTTCTGGCCACAGGCTGCGTTCCTCCAGGGGCAACGTCTTCAGGAGATCAATGACTATATTGTTCATTTTCTCACACATCCCGTTGGTTTGTGGGTGGTATCGCGTTGTCCGAATCTTCTTACAGCCATAGAGGTTGCAGAACTCTTGGAAGATTTCAGCCTTGAACGCTGGACCCTGGTCCGTCAGGACCTGTTCCGGATACCCGTGTGGACGGCAGAAGTATTGCTGGAAGGCTCTGGCCGCCGTTTGGGCTGTCAAATCTTTCACCGGGACCACCACTAGGAAACGGGAATAGTGGTCCACGATTGTCAGGGCGTAGATGTATCCTGACAGGCTTGGAGCCAATTTGACGTGGTCCAGAGCTACCAGCTCAAGAGGCTGCGTGGTGACGATGGGCCTCAAGGGTGTCTTCTGGCTGGCACGGTCCTTCCTCCTTAGGTGACAAGGGCCACAGTCTCTGCACCACTTCTCTACAGCCCCTCTCATGCCGACCCAAAAGAACCGTCCTCTTAGCAGGAACTCCAGTTTCTTCCAACCGAAGTGCCCCGCTCTGTCATGGTAAGCCCCCAGGACCATAGCTGCATCCTGCCTTGGAACCATGACTTGCCAGGTCAGCTCGTGCGTCCGGTGGTTGACAATCCTTATGCACAGCTTGCCTTCGTAGAGGAACAGCTTGCTCTTCTCTTTCCATAGCTGCTTGGCTTCCTCTGGAGCATCCGTATCCATGCGGGCATCTTCCTGGGTCAGCAGATCTTTCACTAGGCGGATGGCAGGGTCACTATCTTGGGTCTCGGCCCAGCTGTGGTGAGGTAGGGGATTAATCATCACGGTTGTTAGATCCTCCTCCTTCACGCGGTGGGAGTATTGAGCGGCTCCATACCGGTGAAACGCGGGGAGTTCTACCTCCTCCAGCTCTTCTGGGTCTTCGTCACCTTCAGGTAAGTGAGGCATTCTCGATATGGCGTCAGCGTTGGCATTGGTTTTGCCTGCCCGGTACTTGATCACAAAGTCATAGTTGGAGAGACGGGCCATCCACCGCTGTTCCATGGCACCCAGTCTCGCATTGTCCAGGTGTGTCAACGGGTTGTTGTCCGTGTACACGGTGAACTTTGCGGAGGCCAGGTAATGCTTGAAGCATTCCGTTACGGCCCACACCACCGCCAAGAATTCTAGCTTGAAGGAGTTGTAATTCTCCGGGTTCCTCTCGGTGGGCCTCAGCTTCCGGCTGGCGTACGCGATCACCCTTTCTCTGCCCTGTTGGTTTTGGGACAGTACGGCTCCCAGTCCCACATTACTGGCGTCTGTGTGAAGGATAAAAGGCTGGCCATAATCAGGGTAGGCCAGGATCTCATCCCCCGTGAGGGCCATCTTCAACTGGCGGAAGGACTCCTCTTCCGGTTTATCCCACTTGAAGGGTGGCTTTTGACTTCTGGACTTAGACTGTCCTATCAGGAGGTCCTGCATAGGAGCTGCCATCTTAGTGAACCCGGGGATGAACCTTCGGTAGTAGCCTACCAACCCGAGGAACTGTGTCACCTCTTTGATGTTCGAGGGGCTTGGCCAGCTCTTGATTGCCGTGACCTTGTCAGGGTCGGGGGCCACTCCTTCCGCGCTTACCACGTGCCCTAGGTACTGGACCTTCGGTTTCAACAGGTGACACTTCAATGGTTTCACCTTCAGGCCATAGCCTGCCAGGGCTTCGAACACCTCGGCCAGGTGCTTTAGATGGTCCTCGTAGGTCTTCGAATAGACGATAACATCGTCCAGTTAAAGGAGGACCGTCTCGAAGTTTCGGTGCCCTAGACAGCATTCCATCAGCCTCTGGAAGGTCCCTGGTGCGTTGCAGAGTCCGAAGGGCATGCAGTTGAACTCACTCAGTCCCATCGGGGTGGTGAAGGCGGTCTTCTCCTTGTCAGCCTCTGCCACAGGAACCTGCCAGTACCCGCTAGTAAGGTCCAAAGTAGAAAAGAAGTTAGCTGATTTTAGTGCGGCTAAAGACTCCTCTATTCTAGTCAGCGGATATGCGTCTTTGTGGGTGATACGGTTGATTTGTCTATAGTCCACGCACATTCTCATGGTGCCGTCTTTCTTTTTTACCAGAACCAGGGGGGCTGCCCAGGGGCTACAGCTATCTCTAATGACCGCAGCTTCTTTCATTTCCCGCAGCATACCCTTGGAGTTCTGATAATGTGCAGGGGGTACAGGTCTGTGTCTTTCTTTTATCGGTGGGTGGCTCCCTGTGGGGATGTGGTGTTCTATCCCCTTTACTCTGCCGAAGTCTAGCGGGTGCTTACTAAAGACTCTCTCGTACTCCTATACCACCCGGTAGACTCCTTGTTTTTGGTGCAGGGGAGTGGAGTCAGCACCCACATGGAGTTTCTGGCACCAGTCCTCCTTTTGTTTCTGGGAGGCAATAACCCTCTGCCTGAGGAGATGGAGGCAAGGGTTCCACGGCCCTGATAGCTTGGTGTTCGACAACAAACAGTTTGACAAGTGTAGCGTACCTGGATAAGTGTACCTCTCTCTCCCCAATGTTGAGAATGCGGACGGGCACCCTCCCATGGCGGACATCAACCACCCCCCTGGCTGTCAAAATGGTGGGCCTGCTGTCTGAGTAAACGGGTTCTACCATGGCTTGGTAGTCTCTACCTCTCAACCCGATTGCAGTCCGACACCAGATCATCATTTCACTTTTGGGAGGCATGGAAATGGGGAATGGGTCACTCAGTCTTACGCTACCGATCTCACCACCAGACAGTTCTACCTGCTGCCGTCTCATCAGGGCTTTTATCTCCTTGTTGAGGACTCTCTGTTGGCTGGAACTAGCATTCACCGCCACCTGTTGTAGAATTACAATTACCTCTGAAAGACAATTTTCAATCACGTTAGTACCCACAGTTATTTTAGGGTGACTTTCACGACGGTCAATGTCCACAATAATTACTCCCTGTGCCGGTAGTTCAACTTTACCAATTTTAATGGTCATCTCCTTGAACCCCATCTGCGGCACGGGTAAGCCATTACTGGCGATGATGCTCAAGTTACTGTCTGGATACCGTGTGATGTCAGCATCAGTCCAATACTGCTTAAAAAGTACATAAGGGATAGTGGTTACTTGCGACCCAGTATCCAGCAAGGCGCTCATGGGGATACCGTCCAGCACCACGGGTAAAATCGGGCTCCCCCCAACGTACTTATCACGCCAATTATAAGGGCCTGGTGATCTTATGCCTGGGGGTTGGCCCTCTGCCCCAGGTTGGACCCGTTTAAATTACAGTACCTGGAAATGTGTCCGAGCTGGTTGCATCGACGGCAAATGGGCTGTCCATCCTCTGCGCAGCGGTCTGTGGGCCTCCCTCGGAACGACGGGATCCTCCTCTGTCGACGCCACGGGACATCCTTCGGACTTGAAGCCAGGTCGATGGGTCTTGACGGATCCGCTTGTAACGCCTGGACGGTCCTGGTCAACGCCCCTACGCTCCTGGTCAGCTCCTGGACTTGGTGGTGCAGATCTTTCGATGGGGCTTGGTTCAGGGCCTGTGCATCAGCCCCCACAGAGTCCATAGGGGAGGGCCCCGCCTCCTGGTGGTAGGTGAGAGCAGGGCGCCAGGGGTTTATAGCGCCACTTGTTGCGGGTTCACGGAGCACCCTTATGGCCCTGTCCTTGAATTGGGCAAAGGTCACATCAGGGTTCTGAAAGAACATGAGGCGCAGCTGGGTCCTGTGGGCGCTAGACAGCAGACCTTCTATGAACTGTTCTGTTAGGAGCTTATCCGTATCCTGCACGCTGCCTGGGTCAACTTGTTGGATGGCCCTCAGGGCTTCCTGCAAATTTAGGGCATAGTCTCTGATGCTGTCCTGTGCCCGCTGCTTGCATCCATAGAACCTCATTTTAATTTCAGCGGAGGTACGTGTGTCAAAGGTACCCCGCAGCTGGGCCAGAATACCCTTTACAGTTCTTTTCTCCTCAGCGGGCCATTACTTTACCTCCCGCTGGGCTGCGCCAGTTAACTGCCCTGTCAGTATGCTAACCTTCTGTTCCTCTGTCAGGGGGTAGACTTGGAACAAACTGTACAGCCTTTCCTTAAAGTCAGTTAGGTCATGGGGCTCCCCTGAATACTTAGGCAGCCAGGCCGCTTCAGGGATGTAGGGCAGGGAAAATGGCATCACCGCTGCTGCAGCTGCGCTGGTGGTAGTGGGCGCCTCCGTGTCTGACATCTTCCTCCCCCTTAGTTAAGCGCGGCCTACCTTCCGACGATCCTCTTCTGTAGGCCGCGGCTCCGCTGATGCTGCTCCGGGCGAGGACCTTGCGTCGCGTCCTGGTGACGTCAGCGTCACTCTCTCTCCCTTCCAGGACCTTGCGCAGCGTCGGTGCGTGGGGCGAAGCTTCGAGTCTCGTGCCGTTTGGACGTCCACGTCCCTCTTCTTCCTGCGCGGCGTCCTGAAGATGGCGTCCGATGGCAGGAAAGCGGCTGAAGATGGCGGGAACCGACAGAAGATGGCGGGAGACGGCTGGAAATGGCGGGAAATGGCTCCGGATGGCGGGAAACCTCTTTTCAGGTGCGTGTACAGTCTCTTTCAGGCACGCAATACCCGTTTGTGGCGGGTTCGTCTCAATCCTGCCGACTACGCCAAAGCTGACTCGCCCCCTGGGCCGTGGGGCACTCGGATCTGGGCAATAGGGGAACGATGGGGGTAGTAGTGGCAACCTGGTTCCGTGGCTCAGGGTGGTCAGGCCAGTGGTAGTCTGCTATGTGCTGTTGATAACGTCCGACTACGCCACCCGTGGATTTGCGGTCATTAGGAACCGCCGCTGCTGGGCAGACCGCTGGGGCTGATGGTGTATGCAGCTGAGGTGGTGTGACTCCCCACGGGAAGAGTGCAGCCCCAGGGCAGTGTAGTGGATGGTGGGAGTGATGGTGGTAAGAGTCCCAGTGCTGATAGTGCTGGAGGAGCAAGGAGCACACAGACAACAGATTGCAGTCCAGGGTCTTTACTAGAGCAGGTAAACTGACCCACAAACAGTCCCGGCTAGGAGGGGACCTGGATGTCTGAGAGCAATTGGGAAATTGGCCCTGGTCAGGGTGAGGGTGTAGGCCTACCGTGCTCTCTGCGCTCCTTCTGGCTATCTCCTCCTTATAGGGTAACAGCCCACGTTTCCGAGCTTTCCGTGTATTCTCGCCTGTATGGCCTGCGACGTGGGTTCCTTTCTGCTCCCAGCCTGGTATGGCTTTACTGGTCCCTTCTGTTGTGGCAGACCCTCCGGGCTTCTTAGGCCAAGGAACATACAGTCCCCTGCGGACTGGTTATCTGCTGCAGGACGTGGAATCCTCACAGCCCCAGACACCAAAGTCTGGTAAAATGGAGTTCTTTGTCTGCCAAGACAGGCTCACTTCGCCTCTTGTCTCTGGCTTGTGGCTCTTCTACTGCCACACTTCCTCTTAGGGTGCAATACAGCTGTCCCTCTCTGCTCTGGACACTTCTCAGTGCTGAGACAGGTCGTCCAGTTCTCTCTAACCCTGCCCCCGGTTCCAGCTTTTATAGGGGTAGCCTGCTCCCCCTACTGGCCTGAGACAGGAGGTACTGCATGCTAATGTTCCCCTGACTAGAGAACCTCCCCCTTGCTCTCAGACACAGCTTTATTATACTTGTGGCATCCAGGCCAGGGTGACACATAAACATCACTGGGGAGGCTTGGGGGCCATAGACATCAGTGGGAGGCATAAACATCACTGAAGAAGCTGGGGGTATAGATATCACTGGTGAGGGGCTGCCACTGTTCTCCTCATCTGTGGGACAGAATCGCATCGCACTCTAACTTCACCTACAAAGTATGTCCTCACCCTGGCACTCCAAATACATTGTTTATTACATAGAATGCCAAATGTGCAAAATAAAATATATAGGTTGCACTACAAGAAAATGTAAAAAAAAAAGAATTGCAGAACATGTTGAAAATATTATCAACAACAACAGCAGCACATACTCAGGTGCAACAAAACATTTTGTCCCTGTTCATAATCACACACATTTAGTGGTTTTTGGCATTGAAGAAGTTGCATACCCTAGACGTTGTGGAGATTGGTTAAAACAGCTTACTTTGAGAGAAGCATATAGGATTTTATGTTTAGATACCAAATTACTACCTAGTGGGATGTCACAATACTGTAGCAGGATTTCCCAGGGCAATGGGCTCCTTCCCTGTCCCTCAAGCTAGGGGGGCCCTTGGCTATTCCTGTTCCCCAGATTACCCCAGATAATCGATATGCTGGGGCCTTGTACCTTGCTACCCTCCTAAATGCACACTGAACTGTTTCATCCCCCACCCAAGGAGGTATGGGACAGATGTGTATAGGAGAGCATAGCAGACAGACAGGGAAAACAGACAAGGATAAAAGGAAACTGCAATCATACAAATACTCTCGAAAAATAAAAAAGTGGAAATCAAGAGAACAGTAGGAGGGACCAACCAAATGGGAAGAGGATAAGGATATACACAATACCAAAACCATGCAGATATCTCCTTGAAAAAAAATACCAACAGACTGCTACAAATATGGACTACTCCTTCAACACCAAACTTGGCAGTTGTAAACTGTCACCAGCAGAGAACAGAAGCAGGAGTGAGGTTGTAATTGTTTTACGCTGAGATTCTGCTCTAACCAGGGCCTCACATTAGAAAATCTATTTTTTTCTGGTACTACCGTGGTACAGAAACCATACCACATTTCAGTTTTTAATTATTTTGTGCTAGTATTGTCCTCTTGCTAGGAATCCACATTTGAAAATCTAAATTCTTTATGCTAATAGCATGGTCCAGAAACCAGGCCACATTTCAGCCTATAAATATTTTCTGTAATATTGTGCTTCATCCAGAAGTCCAAATTTCAGAATCTAAATTGGTTGTACTAATAGCATGGTGCTGAAACCAGGCCACATTTCAGCATTGGACAGGGCTTAGAGCAGCATTTCTAGCTTAAACTTTGATCAGTAACAGGTGGATGAATGACAGGTGCTCTGATAGCTGGGCAACACACATGAATGAGACCCAACTTGGGGACCAAACAATTACAAGAATTATGGGAAGATACCACTAAAGTGAAATCAATTTTTATTTATTTATTTATTTTACTCACTTATATAGCACCATTAATTTCACAGCACTTTACAGACATTATCAATTTCCCCAGAATTGAAATAGTATAATGGGCCTCTGATACCCTTCCCCTACAGGAAATCCACCAGATGGAGACCCAACTTGGAGTCTCCACTAGTGATGAGTGAGTACTAAAATGCTTGGGTACTCGTTGTTCGAGTCGAGCAAATTGGAATACTTGGGTGCTCAGACCGAATAACGAGCCCAATGTAAGTCTATGGGAAACTCGAGCATTTTACTGGCAGCTCCCCCCAGCGGTCTGCAGAGGGACTAAAAATTGCCCAAATTAATGGGAACAGTGCTCAAATAACATGGGAACAGCATGGGGAAGACCCCTGGAAGCATTTCTGACTCCCAGGTCATGTCTGTCAACAATCTTGTCAGAGAATTATGCCACTTTTACGCACTGACAATAAAACATGCAAAAATGAAACTAAAATGGATTTTCCTGGGAAATATGTTAAAGAACATCCTTTCCAGGATAATGACTTGTGTATAAGGCAAAAAAAATAACCAAAAACAAAAATGCTCCTCCACACCTTGGGCTATGCTCACACGTAGCATTTTTGATGCATTTTTTTACTTTTGCATTGCTTTCAATGGTGAAAAAACATTTACCAGTAAATGTCATTTTAACATTTTACTACCTTATCTGGCCATGTGGTGTGTGCCACATCCTGTTTCATTTATGATAGAAGGACTCTGAAAGTCACAAAGACTATTTTTATAGGGCCATCAGGCAGCCCTTACTATTATTAAAGGGCCAGCAGGCGGCTATGCTTTGTTGTTCCCATTATTAACGAGTGGGTCTCCTGTTAGAACCCTCCTGTTTGTTTTTTCCATCTTGTGTTTTGCGGTCACGTGACCACCTGCCTTTATATTCCAGCTCCACCCTTCTGGCTGTGCTGGACTTGTTGTTTGACTGTCTTTCTAGCCAGGTGCTTCGGTGCCTATCTCTGTCTGTTCGCTTGGTCCTTCTGGGACCTCTAGTACCTTTTTGTCTGTTTGTCTTTTTGTGTTCTGCAACAACTTCTCTGTTTAGGAGGTGTCCCATTTTTGTTCCAGTCCTTAGTTCTTTTAGGGACCCCTCCCCTTATACTATAGGTCTTCGTTCAGACTAGCCGAGGACTAAGGCGGGTCTGTTCGCTAGGAACAGGCAGCCCGCTACATCGTAGGGATTCAGCTTAGTCTTGCTGTAGGGACAGCTTTCCCCTATCTTTCCTTAGTACATGTTGCAGATCATAACATCTCCTATACTGTTATTGCTATGCAGTGACTGCAACTGCTGCCAAAAATTTGGAGGAACTCCAATGCCCCTTCCAAGAGACGTAGAGGTTAGAGGGCCTACTGAAAACAATGTTCCCATTACTAGGAAGTGTGCCTCCAATACACAGGCCTGTTATTTGCTAATACTATCCCTCACAGATACCTAGTGTAAATAGCTTGACCGACACACTGCAGCGGAATGAAAATGGAAGAAATGTCTGATTTTGGAACACTCTTATAGCTGTTATGTCTGACAGAGAACCACAGTTTTAAATAGCAGGTCTGTTATTTGCTAATACTAACCTTCACAGACACCTAGTGTGCATAGCTTGACTGACACACTGCAACAGACTGAAAATGGAAGAAATGTATGATTTTGGAACACTCTTATAGGTGTTATGTCTGACAGAGAACCACAGTTTTAAGTAGCAGGCCTGTTATTTGCTAATACTACTGTATACTTCACAGACACCTAGCTTGAATAGCTTAACCGACACACTGCAACAGAATGGAAAAGGAGGCCAATATTCTCAATGTTCAGTTTAAATTTCTTCATTTTATTGCTGAAATATGGAACACATCTGGCTTTATTCTGCAGTGAGAACAAGCAAATGGAGCAGAAAAATTGTGTACTCTGGATTGCTTTTTAAGCAAATAACCAGGATTAAGATAAAAAAAAATTCCCTGGCCCCTGATATATGGGGCTATGTCTACAAATATCTGTAAGAACAGCAGCAGCAGCAGGAACATTCAGTGGACCCTCTTGCACTATATGCACTGCAGTCTGCCACATACACTACTTGCCTGCCAAATTCTTGATATCACCACTGAATATATGCAGCTGGATTAGTCCTCAAAAGGACTGTTAGTTCAGATGGATATACAGTACAGACCAAAAGTTTGGACACACCTTCTCATTTAAAGATTTTTCTGCATTTTCATGACTATGAAAATTGTACATTCACACTGAAGGCATCAAAACTATGAATTAACACATGTGGAATTATTTACTTAAAAAAGTATGAAACAACTGAAAATATGTCTTATATTCTAGGTTCTTCAAAGTAGCCACCTTTTGCTTTGATGACTGCTTTGCACACTCTTGGCATTCTCTTGATGAGCTTCAAGAGGTAGTCACCGGAAATGGTCTTCCAACAATCTTGAAGGAGTTCCCAGAGATGCTTAGCACTTGTTGGCCCTTTTGCCTTCACTCTGCGGTCCAGCTCACCCCAAACCATCTCAATTGGGTTCAGGTCTGGTGACTGTGGAAGCCAGGTCATCTGGCGTAGCACCCCATTACTCTCTTTCTTGCTCAAATAGCCCTTACACAGCCTGGAGGTGTGTTTGGGGTCATTGTCCTGTTGAAAAAAAAATGATGGTCCAACTAAACGCAAACCAGATGCAATAGCATGCCGCTGCAAGATGCTGTGGTAGCCTTGCTGGTTCAGTATGCCTTCAATTTTGAATAAATCCCCAACAGTGTCACCAGCAAAGCACCCCCACACCATCACACCTCCTCCTCCATGCTTCACGGTGGGAATTAGGCATATAGAGTCCATCCGTTCACCTTTTCTGCGTCACACAAAGACACGGTGGTTGGAACCAAAGATCTCAAATTTGAACTCATCAGACCAAAGCACAGATTTCCACTGGTCTAATGTCCATTCCTTGTGTTCTTTAGCCCAAACAAGTCTCTTCTGCTTGTTGCCTGTCCTTAGCAGTGCTTTCCTAGCAGCTATTTTACCATGAAGGCCTGCTGCACAAAGTCTCCTCAACAGTTGTTGCAGAGATGTGTCTGCTGCTAGAACTCTGTGTGGCATTGACCTGGTCTCTAATCTGAGCTGCTGTTAACCTGCGATTTCTGAGGCTGGTGACTCGGATAAACTTATCCTCAGAAGCAGAGGTGACTCTTAGTCTTCCTTTCCTGGGGCGGTTCTCATGTGAGCCAGTTTCTTTGTAGCGCTTGATGGTTTTTGCAACTGCACTTGGGGACACTTTCAAAGTTTGCCCAATTTTTCGGATTGACTGACCTTCATTTCTTAAAGTAATGATGGCCACTCGTTTTTCTTTACTTAGCTGCTTTTTTCTTGCCATAATACAAATTCTAACAGTCTATTCAGTAGGACTATCAGCTGTGTATTCACCTGACTTCTGCACAATGGTCCCAACCCCATTTATAAGGCAAGAAATCCCACTTATTAAACCTGACAGGGCACAGCTGTGAAGTGAAAACCATTTCCGGTGACTACCTCTTGAAGCTCATCAAGAGAATGCCAAGAGTCATCAAAGCAAAAGGTGGCTACTTTGAAGAACTTAGAATATAAGACATATTTTCAGTTGTTTCACACTTTTTTGTTAAGTATATAATTCCACATGTGTTAATTCATAGTTTTGATGCCTTCAGTGTGAATGTACAATTTTCAAAGTCATGAAAATACAGAAAAATCTTTAAATGAGAAGGTGTGTCCAAACTTTTGGTCTGTATTGTATATATACCTTTTGTTCTGAGGTCATCTTTGTTGCATAAAACCCCATGAGGTCCCCCCCAGGGTTGTCCCACAGAACTGGTCCTCTTCCCTCCCGGAGATGGCTAAGGCCTCAGGAGCGGGTAACAGCGGGAGGCTATGGTCTTCCACCTCCACGGACCAGTTTCAGACCGCACGTCCATACACCCATTCGGGTGTGGCGGCTGATGGCTCTTGTAGGGGGCCTAGTAGCAGGTCTTCCTCATTAGTGCCCGGGGTAGCAGGCTCCGGGACCTGGAGCGGAGCGGGCGAATGCGCGCCCGGGTACGGAGGTTCCGGCAGGGGGCCCAGGAGCAGATCACAACTTTCAGTGCCGGGGACAGGGAGTTCTACCAGGGGGCCCAGTAACAGGTCAGTGCTTTCAGCGCCCGGGACAGAGAGTCTTCTCTTACCTGCTCCCACGGCCGCTCCTGTGCTGCACGCTGCCTCCTGGTTCTGGTCAGGCTCCGCCGGGGTTGGGGCACTGCTGGTCACTTGCAGCGCTGACTGCTGCCGGGTCACCAACTTCTCCATCAGCTCTGCTCTCCAGTCAGCAATCGCAGCTTGCTGGGCCTCTTTCATCCTCCTGCCCAGTCCTTGCATTTCATCCCGGATGAAGCTGGTGTCCTCCAGGAACAACTTGACTAGCATCCCCTCCACGGTGAGGAGTTCTGCCGCGGGCTGCAGACCACAAGCCGGAGCTTCAGGCTGACCTCCTTCCGTCTTGCCTGCCGGGTGTGGTCTGTCTAGACTGCTTGAGACCACACCCCGTCTCCCAGTTTTCTTCTTTTTTCCTCTCCCCTTTCTGGGGCGGTCCGATGGCTGCTTGCTGTCGGCCACACCTGGGGGCAGCTCCCCCACGTTGATGGACACATCTACATACATGGCCACTGCTGCTTGAGGCATGCTCCGCTTTTGGCGCCATTATGGGTCCCGGCCCACGATGGGAGGTTCTATGTTGTCCTTGATAACGCACATAATGGCGTCCGTTCTTCTGGGGCGGGTGCCACATTCAGTATACAACACAGTCTCTAGGCACACTATACTCGGTGATAAAGGGTGGGTTCATATCCTGTTCGTGACACCAAAGTTGACGCGCCCCCTGGGCCGTGGGGTACTCGGTGCCAGGCCGGTCGTTGCTACGGGAGATGTCACAGTGGCGGTGACCCAGTCCGTGACGGAGGCCAGTCAATCAAAAGGGGATATTTACAGGGGATTTATAGTTCTTATATATAGTTTGTGACGCCACCTGTGGTATGCGGCTATATGGAGCCGCCGCTGCGGGGCAGGTCCTCTGGAGCTGGTGTAAATGCAGCAGAGTTGGTTTAGCTCTCCACAGGTAGAGCTTAGCTCCAGGGCTGTGCTGAGTTGTTATGGATGTTGCGGTGTAGTGCAGGGGGTGATGGCGCAGCAGTAATTCACAGAGATGGTGGGGTGCAGTCTTCAGAGTTTACTCACAGTTGCTGCAATCCAAGTTACAGGTACCGGTGTACTTGTATCTAGGATTGCAACAACTGTGAGTAAACTCTGAAGACTACACCCCACCGTCTCTGTGAATTACAGCTGCGCCATCACCCCTTGCACTACTGTTAGAAACCTCCTGTTTGTTTTTTCCATCTTGTGTTTTGCGGTCACGTGACTATCTGCCTTTATATTCCAGCTCCGCCCTTATGGCTGTGCTGGACTTCAGTGTTTGACTGTTTCTCTAGCCTGGTGCTTCGGTGCCTTTCTCTGTCAGTTCGCTTGGTCCTCTGGGACCTCTAGTACATTTTTGTCAGTTTGTCTTTTTGTGTTCTGCAACAACTTCTCTGTTTAGGAGGTCCCATTTTTGTCCCAGTCATTAGTTCTTTTAGGGACCCCTCCCTTAATTCTATAGGTCTTCGTTCAGACTAGCCGAGGACTAAGGCAGGTCTGTTCACTAGGAACAGGCAGCCCGCTACATCGTAGGGATTCAGCTTAGTCTTACTGTAGGGACAGCTTTCCCCTATCTTTCCTTAGTACATGTTGCAAATCATAACAGCAAGTCTAGCCCAAAAAACTAAAAGGAAAGAAATTCGGGGATCAGTATGGTTTCCATCCAGGATTTGGCTCCACGCCTGCAGGGATTGTCTCTGGAGATGGCCGAGCTTCAGCAACACGTGAGTAGCGCATTTTGTAGAACCCAAGGTAGGACTGCCTGATGTTTTTTATGGTAAACAGCAAGATTTTTTTTCCTTTAAAAATGCTTGTTTGTTATATTTTCGTTTGAGACCAAGGTCCTCTGAGAATGAATCACAGCGCATTGGTTTTATTATGTCACTTTTGTGCAATGAACCACAGGGGTGGGCCTTTTCTCTCCAACCTAATGATCCGTGTTTAAGGTCTGTTGAAGAATTTTTTTCTGCTATGGGGCTATTATATGACGATCCTGATCGAATCTCATCTGCTGAATCAGAACTCAGGCGTTTGAATCAGGGGTCAGATGATGTTGAAAATTATTGCACACACTTCAGGAGATGGGCTTCAGAAGTTAAGTGGAATGATCCTGCGCTGAGATGTTTATTTCTTGCTGGTCTGAGTGAAAGGGTTAAGGATTTGCTAATTGCATTCCCTGAACCTGAGACTCTGCAGGATGCTATGCAGTTAGCTGTTCGTATAGACAGAAGACTGTGGTGCAGGCTCAATGAGGTAAAGACTCCTGTAATGTCAGTTCCTAGTCCCCAGAAAATCTGCTCTGACAGCGGAGAACCGATGGAGGTTGGGGGGATGTCACTCCGCTTTCAGGAAAGAGACCGGAGGTTTACCGAGGGATTGTGTCTTTATTGTGGTAAAGCTGACCATTTGATTAAGTATTGTGAGCGTCGTTTAAGTAAAGAAAAAAAAAAGGTCAGTTATGTCCGTATAGCTTGTTTACGCTCTGCAGGAGTATTTCTTTCTAGGAGTACTACTTTGCAGGGAGATTTGATTGAATTTCAGGTATTTGTGGATTGTGGTTCAACACTTAATGTGATTGATAAAGGGTTTTTGGAAAACCTTAAATTGAAATCCAAACCTTTGTCATCACCTATTTCTGTGATTGCAATTGATAACATTCCTTTGAAATGTATTACTCACAAGACTGCTGCATTTCCCCTCACTATCAATGGAGTTCACCAAGAAATTTTGGACTTGGTTGTTTTGGATAATTTGCCCTCTCCAGTTGTTCTAGGATTGCCTTGGTTAAAACTGCACAATCCTTTATTGGAATGGTCTACTAATGTGATTAAGTCTTGGAGTCCGAAGTGCTATGATAAATGTTGCAATGGTCGCATTGCGGCTGTGGAAAAAGGGGAATTACAGGTACCTATTCGAGATTTTTGGAGGTTTTTTTTTGGAGGAGGAGTCAAAAGTTTTACCTCCTCATAGGGATTATGATTGCGCCATTGAGTGTGTTCCGGGTGCTACTCTTCCCAAAAGTCGCTTGTTTAATCTGACTATCCCTGAAAGAAAGGCCTTGGAGGAGTACATACAGACTAGCCTGGCTGCTGGTCACATTAGACCTTCTAAGTCGCCTGTGGCAGTTGGATTCTTCTTTATTAAAAGAAAGGACGGCGGTTTACGTCCATGTCTGGATTTTCGTGAAATTAATAAGATTACCGTACGCAATTCCTACCCATTGCCGTTAATTCCTGACTTGTTTAACCAGTTGGTGGGGCCAAGTGGTTCTCTAAAATTGATCTCCGGGGGGCATACAATTTGTTACGAGTGAAGGAGGGTGATGAATGGAAAACTGCTTTTAACACTCCGGTAGGTCATTTTGAGAATCTGGTGATGCCTTTTGGTCTTACCAATGCACCTGCACTTTTTCAGAACCTTAATAATGACATCCTGAGACCTTTGATTGGTAAGAATGTGGTTGTGTATTTGGATGACATTTTGATTTATTCACCAGATCTAGAGTCCCATTGGCAGAGTGTAAGTGAAGTTTTGCAGTTATTGAGTAATAATTCACTCTTTGCTAAGCTGGAGAAATGTGAGTTTGCTGTGCAGAAATATAGTTTTTTGGGCTACATTGTCTCCAGCGTGGGCTTTGAGATGGACCCTGTGAAGGTTCAGGCTGTGCAGGAATGGCCTAGGCCTATTAGTTTGAAATCTATACAGAGATTTTTTGGGTTTTGCCAATTATTACAGGAAATTCATTAAGAATGTTTCTGTAATTGTTAAACCTCTAACCGATCTCACCAGGAAAGGTGCGAATACGGCCCAGTGGACTACTGAGGCCATTGAAGCGTTTGAGTATCTCAAAGAGAGGTTCAGTTCTGCCCCTATCCTTATGCAGCCTGATGAGACCAAGCCTTTTTTGGTCGAGGTCAATGCTTCATCGGTGGGGGTCGGAGCAGTTTTGTCTCAGGAGAACAAGGGTGGAGTACATCCTTGTGCCTTCTTTTCGAAAAAACTTTTGGAAACCGAACTGAATTATGATGTTGGAAATCGGGAGTTGCTGGCTATTAAACTTGCGTTTGAACATTGACGTCATTTTTTGGAAGGCGCTAGATTTCCTATTCAGGTTTTCACAGATCATAAGAATTTGATCTATCTGGATGCTGCCAAGCGCTTGAATGCCTGTCAAGCTAGGTGGGCACTTTTTTTTTCTCGGTTTCATTTATCTGTTACCTATATCCCTGGTACTAAGAATGTTAAAGCCGATGCTTTATCTCGCAGCTTCTCTCCTACGGTCGGTGCCGAGGAGGAGGAGAACATTTTACAGCAAGGAGTTGTGGTGGCGGCATTGGACTCCGTTTTGGAGAATGGGATTCTGAAAGCTCAAGATGATGCTCCATCTAGCACTCCCCATGGGAGGGTGTTCGTGCCTAGAGCCTTTAGGAGAGATTTGTTTGTGGAGTGTCATGAGTCTCGGTTGGCAGGTCAACCAGGAATTTCTGAGACTAAGAGACTTATCAGTCGCAGTTTTTGGTGGCCTGGATGGCAGAAGGAAGTCATCAAGTGGGTGCGTCAGTGTACTCTGTGTGCTAGGTCAAAGGCTTCACATACTCCTGCTTCGGGGTTACTTTGCCCTCTGGAGGTTCCTAGTGCGCCTTGGATGCATTTCACAATGGATTTTATTACTGATCTTCCTGTGTCCAAGAGTTTTACTGTCATCTGGGTGGTCGTGGACCGTTTTAGTAAGATGTGTCATTTGGTTCCATTCATTAAGTTGCCCTGCGCCAAGACACTCGCTAAGGATTTGTTAAGGAGATTGTCAAGCTCCATGGCGTTCCCACGGATATTGTTTCTGATAGAGGACTTCAGCTTGTGGCTCGCTTTTGGCGTGCTTTTTGTGACAGGTTGGGAGTCCATTTGTAATTTTCGTCTGGTTATCATCCTGAGTCTAATGGACAGACTGAAAGAAAGAACCAGGATGTTGAACAGTTTTTGCTTTGTTTTGTGGCGGACAATCAAGAGGTGTGGTCTGAGTTTCTGCCTCTCGCAGAATTTTATCTTAACAATCATACATCCTCCTCTGCTGGGTGTTCTCCTTTTTTTTGTTGTACTGGGAGACATCCGTCTTTTGGTTCGTTCTCCAAATTGGGGTCGGCGGTGCCGGAGGAGGAGAATTTTTCCGGTGATTTGGAGAGAGTTTGGATTAATGTACGTTGCAACCTTCAAGAGGCTAACAAGAAGTCAAAGTAGTATTTTGACAGGAATCGTAAGGAGGTTTTGCTTACTGTGGGTGACACGGTTTGGTTGTCCTCGAAGAACCTGCGGTTGAGGATTCCCTCTAAAAAAACTGGGTCCTAAGTTTGTGGGTCCATTTAAAGTGCTTCAGGTTGTTAACCCGTCTGCTGTTAGGTTGGATTTTCCTACTTCCTGGAAGATTAATCCTGTGTTTCATGTTTCCTTGTTGAAAAAGGCTGATGTATCTGATAGGGACGCCACTGTCACAGTTCCTCCTGTGGTGGAAGACGGCGAATATGAAATTTCTTGTATCTTGAATTCTAGATGGAATAGAAGGAAATTACAGTATCTTGTCTCCTGGAAGGGTTTCGGTCCCGAAGACAACTCCTGGGTAAGGACGGATGATGTCTCTGCTCCTAGGCTTGTTAAAGCTTTCCACAGGAGGTTTCCGGATAGGCCTGGGCCTGGAGGATCTGGAGGTTCCTCATAAAAGAGGGTGTACTGTTAGAATCCTCCTTTTTGTTTTTTCCATCTTGTGTTTTGCGGTCACGTGACCATCTGCCTTTATATTCCAGCTCCGCCCTTATGGCTGTGCTGGACTTCAGTGTTTGACTGTTTCTCTAGCCTGGTGCTTCGGTGCCTTTCTCTGTCAGTTCGCTTGGTCCTCTGGGACCTCTGGTACATTTTTGTCAGTTTGCCTTTTTGTGTCCTGCAACAACTTCTCTGTTTAGGAGGTGTCCCATTTTTGTCCCAGTCCTTAGTTCTTTTAGGGACCCCTCCCTTAATTCTATAGGTTTTCGCTCAGACTAGCCGAGAACTAAGGCGGGTCTGTTCACTAGGAACAGGCAGCCCGCTATATCGTAGGGATTCAGCTTAGTCTTACTGTAGGGACAGCTTTCCCCTGTCTTTCCTTAGTACATGTTGCAGATCATAACAACTACACCGCAACATCCATAACAACTCAGCACAGCCCTGGAGCTAAGCTCTACCTGTGAAGAGCTAAACCAACTCTGCTGCTTTTACACCAGCTCCAGAGGACCTGCCCTGCAGCGGCGGCTCCATATAGCCGCATACCACAGGTGGGGTCACGAACTATATATATCAGAACTATAAATCTCCTGTAAATATCCTCTTTTGATTGACCGCCCTGGTTCACGGACAGGGTTACCGCCACTGTCACATCTCCCCTAGCAACGACCGGCCTGGCACCGAGTACCCCACGGCCCAGGGGGCGTGTCAATACCACTTTTCCTGGTGTCTGCCCTCAATTTGAGCTGCTTTGGAACTTTTGGGCCCCTTTTGAAGGTGTTGTCTATGAGTTTGCTTTTGCCTCCGATTGAGTGCAATGGGATTCGGATATTTTTGTCAAACTGTACGATGAATTGTTTGGAGAATATGGGGAAGTTCGCTGATCTGAACCAAATCGAACCTTGAGAGGTTCGGTCAACTCTAGTTACAACCTACAGTGCTTTGTGAAAGTATTTGGCCCCCTTGAACTTTTCTACCTTTTGCCACATTTCTGGCTTCAAACATAAAGATATAAAATTCTAATTTTTTGGGGAAGAATCAACAACAAGTGGGACACAATCGTGAAGTGGAACGAAATTTATTGGATATTTTAGACTTTTTTTTAACAAATTAAAAACTGAAAAGTGGGGCGTGCAATATTATTTGGCCCCCTTGAGTTAATACTTTGTAGCGCCACCTTTTGCTGCGATTACAGCTGCAAGTCGCTTGGGGTATGTCTCTATCAGTTTTGCACATTGAGAGGCTGAAATTCTTCCCCATTCTTCTTGCAAAACAACTCGAGCTCAGTGAGGTTGGATGGAGAGCGTTTGTGAACAGCAGTTTTCAGCTCTTTCCACAGATTCTCGATTGGATTCAGGTCTGGACTTTGACTTGGCCATTCTAACACCTGGATACGTTTATTTTTGAACCATTCCAATGTAGATTTTGCTTTATGTTTGGGATCATTGTCTTGTTGGAAGATAAATCTCCGTCCCAGTCTCAGGTTTTTTGCAGACTCCAACAGGTTTTCTTCCAGAATGGTCCTGAATTTGGCTCCGTCCATCTTCCCATCAATTTTAACCATCTTCCCTGTCCCTGTTGAAGAAAAGCAGGCCCAAACCATGATGCTGCCACCACCATGTTTGACAGTGGGGATGGTGTTTTGAGGGTGATGAGCTGTGTTGCTTTTACGCCAAACATATCGTTTTGCATTGTGACCAAAAAGTTTGATTTTGGTTTCATCTGACCAGAACACCTTATTCCACATGTTTGGTGTGTCTCCCAGGTGGCTTGTGGCAAACTTCAAACAAGACTTTTTATGGATATCTTTAGGAAATGGCTATCTTCTTGCCACTCTTCCTTAAAGGCCAGATTTGTGCAGTGTATGACTGATTGTTGTCCTATGGACAGACTCTCCCACCTCAGCTGTAGATCTCTGCAGTTCATCCAGAGTGATCATGGGCCTTTTGGCTGCATCTCTGATCAGTCTTCTCCTTGTTCGAGATGAAAGTTTAGAGGGACGGCCGGGTCTTGATAGACTTGCAGTGGTCTGATACTCCTTCCATTTCAATATGATCGCTTGCACAGTGCTCCTTGAGATGTTTAAAACTTGGGAAATCTTTTTGTAAACAAATCCGGCTTTAAACTTCACCACAACAGTATCTCGGACCTGCCTGGTGTGTTCCTTGGTCTTCATGATGCTCTCTGCACTTGTAACAGAACCCTGAGACTATCACAGAGCAGATGCATTTATACGGAGACTTGATTATTTTGTGTTGTTATGCTGTCATTTAGGACAACATTGGATCATTCAGAAATCCTCACTGAACTTCTGGAGTGAGTTTGCTGCAATGAAAGTAAAGGGGCCGAATAATATTGCACGCCCCACTTTTCAGTTTTTAATTTTTTAAAAAAGTTTAAAATAGCCAATAAATTTTGTTCCACTTCACAATTGGGTGCCACTTGTTGTTGATTCTGCCCAAGAAAATTAGAATTTAATATCTTTATGTTTGAAGGCAGAAATGTGGCAAAACGTAGAAAAGTTCAAGGGGGCCAAATACTTTCACAAGGCACTGTACATGTGAAAATAATAATCATTATTACCTGTTTGCTACAATTGGTTACTTATACACCTGACTATATTTCTAGAAAGTCCATGACTTTGTACAAGTGAACCTAGAAAAATGTCTTTTCTTTATTCACTTGGCATTTTGTTAATTAATAAAAATAAACTATTAACACTTCTGTATGTGAAAGCTTTCTTACTTTGCAGCATTTTTTTCACACCTAAACATTTTGCACAGCACTGTATATATATATATATATATATATATATATATATATATATTACAATTGATGGTCTCTGTGCGGCCGTCTACATCATCTGGGTGGTCAGGGATTAGCTCTAGCGGCCATGTCACAATATATGCGACAAACACGGAAATTCATCTAGGAGAAGAATGATGTCCAGTAGGTAAATGATCAGCCCATGAATCAGACTGGTCACAGGATATGAATCTCCGGTTGGGAAGAGAGACTGTTCCTGTCCCCGACTCCTCACAGGTGCAAACAGTAAATTTGTATAGCCAGCGACAAAGCTTTAAAAGTTTTTATTCTACAATCTGTTGGGGCATTTAGGATCATAGTAACACGTTGGTGATGCCTGTCTCATGACGTATACCCTACTGGGGGCAGTTCAGAAGGCATAAACCATATGACATGTTTCCTTTAAATATCATTACTCCATCTACTGCTCCTTATTCAGACGACATCACTGATGACATCAGCACAGCTGGCAGTACTGACCCTGTGCGACATCACTGATGACATCAGCACAGCTGGCAGTAATGACCCTGTACGACATCACTGATGACATCAGCGCAGCTGGCAGTACTGACCCTGTGCGACATCACTGATGACATCAGCACAGCTTGCAGTTCTGACCCTGTGCAACATCACTGATGACATCAGCGCAGCTGGCAGTTCTGACCCTGTGCAACATCACTGATGACATCAGCACAGCTTGCAGTTCTGACCCTGTGCAACATCACTGATGACATCAGCACAGCTGGCAGTACTGACCCTGTGCGACATCACTGATGACATCAGCACAGCTGGCAGTAATGACCCTGTACTACATCACTGATGACATCAGCACAGCTGGCAGTACTGACGTTGTGAAACATGACTGATGACATCAGCACAGCTGGCAGTACTGATGTTGTGAAACATCACTGATGACATCAGCGCAGCTGGCAGTTCTGACCCTGTGTGACATCACAATGCAGCGCTCAGTGATCTATGCGCTGGAGGACACTGGAGTCTTTTGAGGGTTTGATGTTGGAGAAAATGGATTTGCGGAGCATTGCTGTAGTGCTGTTCACAATTGTTTTCTATTGTGTAGAAGGGAGACCTGTTGAAACACCAGGAGGTAAGAGACATTGATAAATGAGGATTATATATTGTATTTTTTTCTATATGTTCATGTGTTTTGGTTATAAAACAGTTGTGTGTGATATTGCATTTTATCGCCATTCTCTTGAAAGTCATAGAACTGCAATAACGGACACGGGTCATGGGCAGGAGTGGTGCTGTAGTATGAAAAAACTAGCCATTATTCTATAATTATGTCTATACAGCTTTTCATAGAGGTAAATGGAAGTAGAATCCACTGTACATATTATATTCCCATATACTGGCCATCAGTCCGGTCGTGTCTCTGATGACATCAGCAGCGTTCAGCAGCCCTGCCCCCACACTATAGAATTCTGACACTGTGTGACATCAAAGCGCTGGGCCCAGTGCTCTATGTGTGGGGTCTTTTGAGGGTTAATTTTGTACAATATAAAAATGGAGAAAATTGTTCTATATGTTTGTTGATTTGCTCATGTTTAGTTAAGAAAGTTCTAATGATATAAGCAGGTAATGGACATTATCACTGGGGACTGTGTTTGTAGGGTTCAGTTAAAGGAGTCTTCTGTCCCCTTCATGTTACAGTATTGGGGTCACTGGCTGCTATCATGGGTTTCATGTCTTCATTTTCCTTCTTTCTCTTATGGACAGTGGTTTCCCAGAGATCATGGGCTGTGATATTCCCCAGCTTGAACTTGAGGATCAGCGACGATAATAACAGTGAGTAGTCAATTCCTTCATCTCCTGATTCTACGCCCATCATCCTATACCAAGTCCTGCCTGCACTTATATATATAATGTGACGCCCCTTATCCTGACATTGTCTTCTAGAATATTCCGCCTGTGAAAGGAATTAATAACCGGCATCTTGTTTCTTTATTCCCAGTCATTGGTCGCTATGTCCAGCCCGTGTGTCTGATGATAATGTTTACGTTCTTGTTCGGGATCTGGATCTGCTGGTGAGTTTCCATCTTCTCCTCTACATATCACATTATTCTTTTCCCATATAGATACGCAGTATGGTGGCTCAGTGGTTAGCACTGTAGTCTTGCAGCACTGGGTCCTGGGTTCAAATCCCACCAAGGACAACATCTGCAAGGAGTTTGTATATCCTCCCCTTGATTGCGTGGGTTTCCTCCGGGTTCTCCGGTTTCCTCCCACACTATAAAATCATACTGATAGGGAGTTTAGAATGTCAGCCACAACAATGTGGGTTTCTCTGGGTAGTCCAGGTTTCCTCTTACACCTCAAAGACATAGTGAATCTAGATTGTGAACCCCAGTGGGGACAGAGCCAATGATGTCTGTAAAGAGCTGTGGAATTAATGGCGCTATATAAGTGAGGAAAATAAATAAATAAAAAATACCTACAGGGGGCGCAGTAACTACAGCAGCCGGGCAATACTACAGGGCTGTGTGGACTGTGATATCATCAGTAGCTGCCGTTCTCCCAGTCCTGGTGCTGTATTATGATGTAATATATACTAGGACTGGTATACACTGTACTTTTATATCTCACCCTCTGTAGTGGGGGAGGGGCAGGGGCATATTCTTGTGGGTAACTGAATATTATCTTTTGTACTAGTTTATATAAATATATTTCTCTGTGTCACAGTTACCTGTATGGCGTCCGGAGACGTCGGGGCATACTGGAGGAGGCAGACCTGACCGAAGTTGTTGTGGTCCTGGAGCCAGGTAACTATTAATAAAAAACCCAGGTACAAGCAAAGCCTATGTCACCCGGGCTCTTCAATGCTAACACAGTAATGTCCAAGTGATCTCAACCTATCTGGATAGGGAAAAGTGAATGGCGACCATCTCACAATCCAAGAGGAACACTGTCTGTGACACAAACTTTAGTTTAGGGATTTTTGTTTAGTAGCAAAATTAGAACAGAGGGGTATTCAACTGCCCTCCTTGTCTCAGTGTGTGAGGAAGAAAAAGAAATGCTGCTATTAAGGTGCTGTTACCACTCGTGTGCACAGCGCTGTCCCAGCTCTGACCCTGCGCTGTCTCCCCTGTACAAGAAGTCACAAGATTGTCCCCATCTTGGCTGCCATCCTGTAATAACGTCCTCCATCCTGGAACCTATTCTGTAAAGATGTCTATCATCCTGCCCCATCCTGTAATATTGTCCCCCTTCCTGGCCCCTATCCTGTAGTAATGTCTATTGTCCTGCCCCATCCTGTAATATTGTCCCCCTTTCTGGCCCCTATCCTGTAGTAATGTCAATCTTCCTGCCCCACCCTGTAATATTGTCTCCCTTCTTGGCCCTTATGCTGTAATAATGTCTATCGTCCGGCCTCCTCATCCTGTAATATTGTCCCCCTTCCTGGCCCCTATCCTGTAGTAATGTCTATCGTCCTGCCTCATCCTGTAATATTGTCTCCCTTCTTGGCCCTTATGCTGTAATAATGTCTATCGTCCTGCCTCATCCTGTAATATTGTCCCCCTTCCTGGCCCCTATCCTGTAGTAATGTCTATCGTCCTGCCTCATCCTGTAATATTGTCTCCCTTCTTGGCCCTTATCCTGTAATAATGTCTATCGTCCGGCATCCTCATCCTGTAATATTGTCCCCCTTCTTGGCACCTATCCTGTAGCAATGTCTTTTGTCTTGGCCCCATCCTATAGTAATGTCCCCCGTCCTGGCTTCTTCCTGTAATGTCCCGTGTACTGGCACCCATTCTGTAATTAAGTCCCCTGTCCTGTAATAATGTTCTCTGTCTGGGCCTCTGTGCTGATAATGTCCCTAATCCTGGCCCCTTCCAGTATTGATGTCCCCTATTCTGGCCCCTTCGTGTACCCTATCCTGGGGTTCTTTTCCAACACATTAAAAAAACTGAAACAAAGGATTATTCTTACCTCCCCCCGCTCCGACAGCCAGTAGTGTCTCTTTCTGCTCTATCGCTAGCACTGGCTCATGGCAAGTGGCCTCATGTGCCATCCGCGATGGGCATGCCTCTGATTGCCCGGCGGCCTGTATAGATGTTGTGGTGTAGGGAGCAGGCGGCTCTCTGTGGCACAATACTTTTCAGCTGAATGTGCATACTCGGACACACATATAGCTAAAAAAGATGCTGCGTCGCCGGGCTCCCTGACTCCACAGGTCTGCTCATGGTCACACCTTCTACAACTATGATTTTACTCCCCTGATAGTGAATTAATACTTAAAATTTATTTTCAACATTTGGTTAGGAATATTCATGATGTCCTTCTCAATTCAGATACAAATGTGATTTATGAATTTCTTCTCATGTTGAATCACATTGACTAAAGTTGGCCTCAGTGCAGTTTACTGTAGTGGAATGGGATCATTTTTCCCATGTACATATAGGGATGTACTGAATACTTTATTAGCATTTGTTTCTTTGATGTTGAGCCTCAATCATTGCTATTGCAATATTCTAAAAAGAGATTTATGCTTTTTGCTCCCGCAGATCTGAAAATACCAACTTCAGATAATGATTTGGACAATACCACCAGGTAGGACATACATCTTCTCCATTACTAGAGACTTTATGGGGATTAATGATTAGTGGTGGGCTCACATTTTGTTACATTTATTTCACAGCTTCAATGACGACATCACTGTTAGTGATAATGTGACTTCTAATAGTGGAGAAACTTCCACAGATAAAAGTAAGTAATAACTTCAAGATGAAATTCAGGTTTATGTTGTTGTAGAAAGAACAATTCTTAGTTTTTTGTGATGGACACTTCCATATTGGCAAAACAACTGACCGCCATGTTGACTTATGGCTACCGTTGTCTTTACAGAATTTCTTACATCAATGCAATAAATTTGCTTGGGTTTTGCTGTAAGTCCCATACACATCGATAGAGTCCTATAAAAGTGCTCCCAAATCTCCATTAAAACCTATGGACACTACCATGACACATCAATTAAGGTCACGGGATGTCTATTTTCGTGTTAAATGGAGACCCCACTGGACAGACCTTTCCTTTTGATCTGCCATAAATAACTAACATGACAGTATTATCTGTGCAGAAGATATTAAGTGACTTAACTTTTCATAACTATTTGGAAATCATCTAATCTCAGCATCCATTTATTTCCTGACAACCCTTGCTAGAATGGTTGAGATTGTTGAGGGTCCACACTCCGGCTATGTAGGACATGTTCATTTCTAATCTTGTACTGAATACATTAATCATATAATCAATAAGGACAATTTAACTGAGCAGCAGATGGGGTAGGCATCTGCTAAAACTCCTGGGTCCTGTTGTGTTTGGACCTCATTATAATGTCAGATCCTGGTCCTAAAGTTGGATCCTGTTGACCTGGTAGTCTGGTCAGTGATGTATTCTGCTCTGGTTTGAACCTACATTTGTAGTCTTATTGGCTTTCCAGACTCCAGACTGTCTAGTATGGACCTGTATACTGACATACTTTATCAGCAAAATCGTCAGTTTTGAGCCTAAAACTTTGAAAAATCTTTTCACTCTTCCATATTTCTGTACAGATAATGAAGCATCTGAGAGTGAAGAGAGCCCCGACACAGAGGAGAGGTGGGTTATGTTGTATATAAATATCTCTATATAAACCATGAGCTAGGTAAGAAATGTTTCCTGTGAATTTATAGATGATTCCTTATTTTTCCCAGAATGCCTATGTGCAAAATCCCTGGTTGTTTCCTGGAAGACATCATATTACCAAGTTCCATCTACGTGACAAACTTCCAGGAGAATAAAGAGGAGCTAGTGAAACGACTGTATCGGCTGTATAATGAAACCGTCTTCGGGAATCTGGTATACCATCATCAGTATCTGGGTTCTACATGAAAACAAGAAAAGCGGCTTTAGCTTTCTGGAGGGCACCCTAATACCTTTGTTACTGTTCTTTAATTTAGTTATTGAGAATCTCAGGAAAACCCTCTTCTTATCTATGGAATGAGTGGAGACCATACAGGAGATCCACCATACATAGACATAGAGAATCTCACATTTTATCTTGATGTTCAAAGGACTTTTACACTTGTATATAAATCCATCTAGTTGACATTTGGACATTTTATAATGAGTTTATTTTTGTTTTTGCTCTCACAATTTGGACTTCTCACAATACCCCATGTCCAATATAAGGATACCAGTAAAGTAAATTACATATGAGCGTGGGAAGTTTGTTAGATTGGGACCTAAGAGTTTACAGATTTAATGGGAATTGTTTCCGCTTTTTAGCTTCCTGACGAAATGAAAATTGTGTGGAATAACACGTTGACCACAACATCTGGTCTAACCTATAACCTGGAGAAGAAAAACGAAAGTTATAGCATTATAGAACTTTCCGATAAAGTCTTGAATTCTGCCGGTAGGTTTCACATCACTTCCAGCAGCTTCATAAGATAATGTGTATACATGGTAAAAAGCTGCTACTTGGTTGTAATACATCTTATATACTCATTGTACATTCAATCATGAGAAGAACTAAGTACACCCTCTTTGAATTCTATGGACTTACATATCAGGACAAAATAAAAAAGCATTTGGTCCTTAGAATGTCTTAAAATTAGGTAAATACAACCTCAGAAAACAACAACTCCTGATAAATAACTCTGTGACATTATGTATTTGACAAAAATTCAGCCAACACAGAAAAGCAGTGTGTGAAAAATTAAGTACACCTTATCTGCTTTAAAAGGAATTAACAGGGGAAGTAGCTGCCATGTGCTGCTAATAATATGGACCTAAAGAGAACCTGTCAGGTCCGATAATGCTATTAGCCTGCAGATATAGGGTTATTGTGTAGGGTAATAGTGTTACGAGGGAGCCCGGCCGCAGTACTGAAAGTACAGCACCCGGGAGAGTATGAACTTTACTTCATCCGGGAACTGCCGGCTTTCAGTGATGCGGGTGTGCCGGGAGCAATTACAGTCACCGGTGAGCACACCCCGGCACTGACTGATAGCCAGCTCGACAGTGCGCAGTTCAGTGTGGCTCTCAGTCAGAGTGTTTTTATAGCCACCGATTTCAGTGCCCTAAGTGGCAACTGTATTGCTCCAGGGATGCCAGTATTTCCCTACTTTGAAGATCTTCTAATAATCAGATATTTTCTTATTATGTCCTGATATGTAAAGCAAAAAAATTCAAACCAGATGTACTTAGTTAATCTCATGCCTAATAAATTATTTTCTTTTCAGAGCGATTACGATCCACACTTGCACACGAGATGTGCCATGCTGCCTGCTGGTTAATCGAGGATGTAAAGGACAAGCATGGTCCGTTATGGCAGGCTTATGCAAAAAGGGTCAATTCTATCCATCCTGAGCTGCCAGAGGTGAAGAAATATCACAATTATACTTTATAATATAACTTCAACTGTCGATGTACTTTGTGATAACAGGTAAGTAAATTTGATGACTCTATACCTCATGAAACGCAATCACTGTGGAATGACACCGGTGCGGCTCTGTTGGTATTATGCTTTTATATTTTACTTCTATCAGAGTAGACTGACATCTGGAAGCTGTAGGATTAAGGATGCTACATTATATTATATATATATTATATATATTTTGTTGTCTACAGACAGTTCTTCATATTTTTTTTTTACAATTTGCTCTTTTTGATACAATCCATGGTACTAACCAACATTCATGCCAGTCTGTTAACCAATATTCCTTCTATCTTTGTAGATTCGGGCGTTTGAGAAAAGTAGCTGAGAATAAATGTTATTGCCGCCGCTGTGGAGGTCGAGTACATCAATTGGCCACCATGTCAGGATGTGACAGCAACAAGAGCAACTCAGGGTGAAGAGACAAGGCGGACAGCTCTCCTCGCTATACAGTACAAGGCTGAACAAGCGATGGATGAATCTGTTGTACGGAAACAACTTGTCTGAATTACTTTTGGGGCATCGCGGTGGCTCAGTGGTTAGCACTGCAGCCTTGCAGCACTGGGGTCCTGGTTTCAAATCCCACTAAGGACAACATCTGCAAGGAGTTTGTATGTTCTCCCCGTGATTGCGTGGGTTTCCTCCGGGTACTCCGGTTTCCTCCCACACTATAAAATCATACGGATAGGGAGTTTAGAATGTGAGCCACAACAATATCAATAATTAGATTGTGAGCCATTACAATAATTAATACATGAAATAAAGTTTAACATCTCAGCTGAATAAAGTATTAATGACCTGATTCATTGCTTTTCCACCCATCTCATGATGATTAGAGCTCTCCAGTTTCAGATAATAGGTGACAAGCAGAAAATGTATCACTTTCAAGAGTCATTTCTCATTTAAACTTCTCCAGAACCTGGTGCTCTACAAATTACTAATCTTCAGGGGTCTTACCCCAAATATTTCAGGACCAATGCTTAGGTCTGCCTCAGCCTCATTTATTTACATTAGTAGCACAGCTCCAATATATTAGGATTAGTGATGATCCAGCACTCTAGTGCTCGAATCAAGCATGTTGGATGCTCGGACGGGCTCTACTTGAGTACCGTGTATAATGGAAGTCAATGGGAAACTCACATATATTTCCGGAAGATCTTAACAGGAGAGTTGGGGAGGCAGGGAAAAAAATTGCTGAAATTGGTGAAAGCAGTGCTCAAATGGAATGGAAACAGCATGGGGAAGATGCCTGGACTCATCTCTGACTCCAAGGTCAATGTTGGGGACAATGTTGTCAAGAATTTTCCTCCACTTTTATAGACTGACAAATAAACATACAAAACTGAAGATAAAATGGATTTTACAGGAAAAAAATGTTCGAAACCATTCCTTCCTGTATAATGACTTGCATATAAGGCAGAATTAAAAAGAGAAAAAAAAAAGCCTTCTCCGCCCCTTAATAGCCGGGCCATCTCACGCCGTATTTCCCCGTTGCCTATGACTACAGTTGATGACTTTAAACTGGTTTCTTTCCCCCGAATATTTATATGGGAAGGTCACTACTGGTTCGGGGGAGACCGCCTGAAAGTCATAAGGTGTAGACATCACAATCTCTGCTGGCAGCGAAGAGCTATGGGGAGTTTTCCTAAAGCTAGTCATCTGGCCCTGCAATTGGGACTGAGAAGATTCAAGAATTTATTGTCTCTCAGCCAGATCTTGAATCTCCAGAGACAAGTTCGCCACGTGATCACCAAGCGTGTGCATGGGATCCATGCTGGTGATAAAAAGGAAACGGTCAACTGTAATGTGACTCTGAGAAGCCATGAGAAAAGGTAGTCAGTAGGTCCAAGGTCAGATACCAGGAGGGCTCGAGGTACAGAGAGGAAAGACAAGTGGCATGGCCAGGAAATAGTCCAGGGTCAAATGCCAGGAGAGTACATCAAGACAAAAGAGTAAGTTAAAAGGATAGTCAGAGGCCAAGTTCAGTGTCAGGTATCATTATCAGAGGTAGCTTTCATTGATTGTGGGTCTGTTGCCAACTTCATAGATTCAGGACTAGTGCTCAGATTAGGATTTGGGACAGTTAGGTTAGAAAGACCTATTCAAATTCTTGCCATTGACAGGACACTGTTACACCAGAACTTTGTCCAGCTGATAATGGTGGAATTCACACTTAAAGTGGGAACAATTCACTCTGAGTTCATATCCTGCTATGTTTTGGATAATTTGCCTGCTGGGTTGTTATTGGGGTTTCCATGGCTGCGTATTCATTATTCTGTTATTGATTAGTGATTGAAGAATATTGTTAGGTGGAGCTTCAACTGTCATAAGAAATGTTTTATTTTTTTATAAATTTTTACCGGAGGCGCTCCTGTGGATAATGGTAGACTCCAGTTTAAGCTTAGTGGAAACGTTCCAATAGGCTCGCAGGTAACTGCTCAAAATCGCATAGATTCAAGATAAAAATTTATTTTGAATTAAAAATCAGTCAAGGGATGAGTGGTTGGCATATAGTAGCATATAATGGCACAACGCGTTTCTGCTCTCAAGGAGCCTTCATCAGGTGCATGTTGAGCTATACAATATACAAGCTTTAAATACCCTATTTGTATAGTAAGGAGTGGGGCTCTCTCCCCCTACATTAAACTGAACTTCATTATATCAAACAGCCTACACCTTCCCACTCGCACACAGGCTGCGAGAACACTCCATCCCAACCACATTTAAAAAAAAAAAGCCTGCCAGTATCCAAAAAATGACCGGCATACACATGAAATACACAATTGATTGAAAGGATTCTATACACAAATAAAACCAAGAGAATAACCAAGGAGAAAATGAGATTCTCACAACCCAATACGATGTATTGGATTGTAAAATAGATATCTAAAGGAACCATTTTTGATTTTTAGTTTTACATTTGCATTCCCCATTTACTTCATATTCATTCATAAATAGATTCCTGTTTTGTATAGTTGGCCTTTAGATTTGTAGAAAAATATATGTAAGTATTATAAGTAAAGGGCCGATAGTAAATTAAAAAAATATATATATTCTGTATATCTATTTTTTTGCAATAGAATAAATATATTAAAATAGCACGACCCTCCTCAAGTCCGAAAGCCTTTCTTCCGATGTGAATTCAAACCATGGGCTATATTTGTATATATTTTATATATTCCATCTGTGAATAAAGAACATTGCAAATTTGAAACTGTTTTGCTTTGATAATGGCTAGTAAATAACCGTTTGATAACACTATGTTTGTATAGTTTATTGTCATCTTGAGATTGGAAAAAATAAATTAATTAATTAATAAATAATAAATATAAATATATATATATATATATATATATATATATATATATATACTGTATGTATATATAAAAAACACTAAAAAAACAAAAAAAAAAACAGAAAAACAAACAAAAAAACACTAAGAAAACACACAAAAATTTTTATGTAAAAAAAATAAATAAAAATAATATTAAAAAAATAAATAAATAAAAATAGAAATAAATAAGGAAAGCCCTACTAGAGTTGCAATAAATTACCAATCACAAGAGCGAAATATACTCACCTATATCTTAAATGAAGAGGATTTTTATTTTGGCTGTGGGTGATTGATTCCATCTACTATTAAAGGATGGTGTTAGAGGAACTCTACAACTTCATTTAAACCGTCCGGATGGAGGCTCCCAAGCTTAAAAATCCAGGAGGATTCTTTGGAATTAAGGGTGGCTCTTCTATTTCTGATACCTGCAGGGATCTGTTCAAGCGGTGTGACTACTACAGGATCAAAATTTTTATTATGCACTAATGTGATGTGCTTGGATAGACTTTGCTTCAGAAAGCCTGTTTTGGCATTATGCCTGTGGCCGTTCTCACGGTTCCGCAAAGTCTGAACTGTACGTCCCACATAATTGAGTTACATGTGACTGCATATATAAGAAATTCAGATCCACATGTGAACTCATATGTAGGATTTGCAGTAACCTGAGCTATTTTATCGTTTGGGGCTCTCTTGTCAAAGTTGATAATTCTACAACAATAACAATTTTTTATAGTTTTGCCCCTTCTAAACACAATGTTGGGTCTCGATCTTTTAAAATGGGGTCCTTCCTAACAAGATATCAATATTTATTTAATATTTTACGAATGATGTGGTTTCCTTTATTATATACTGTAATGAAACTATGTCGGATTTGCTCTTCTCTGGATTGCTTGGTGGTTTCTGAATCTAACAATCGTTTTGAGTGAGCTCTAGATTATTTTGATAGGAGGATGCCATTAATGCTCTAGGGTAACCCTTCTCTTTGAATCTTGTGATCAATGTGTTTGATTGTTCTGGTAATCGGCTGTTGAGGTACAGTTACGCCTAATGCGTCGGAATTGACTAGAAGGGATATTTTTCTTCCACTTGGGGTAATGTGCGCTTGAGTAATCAAGGTATCCATTTGTGTTTAACAATTTGAAATATGTTCTACTTTGGATTTTTTGACCTACAGTATATAGTTCAAGATCCAAATAAACATTTTTTTCTTTAGATGTATTGCTAGCGAACGATATGCCCCAATCATTTTGGTTTAACTCTTTCACAAAGGACTCTGCTTCGCTTGTTGTGCCCCTCCATATTATGATTAAATCATCGAAATATCTGCAAGAATATCGAATGTGATCCTTGTATTTGGGGGCTGTGAGTGGTGACAGGGACTCGTATCGCCCCATGAATAAATTTGAGAAACTGGGTGCGACCCGAGTCCCCATCGCTGTCCTGAACTGCGATGGGAACGTTTCAGTTGCGGACAACTTTCATCACTGCTTGATCACTGCACCGCAACCGAAACGTCACACACCGGGCTAATAAAGTCCATATTTTTTTAAAGAACTTTTGGAGTGCTGTCTGTCGTTTTTTTGCTATACTGTCTATACTTATGGATATTTGTTTGGGGGCCTTGCACCCGATATTTTGAAGATATGGTGCTGTTCCAATTTTGCCTCTCTCTATATCAATAGATTTATATATAGCGCAACTTTATGTAACTGTGGCACCCCAGGGGTCTGGTCTCCACAGTAATAGCAATGTTATGTCTGAGAGCAGGTGGGAGGTCTCTTGGTCAGGAATCCTATGCATGCCACACCTCCTGCCCAGTCCTGGGAGGGGAAGGACTTCCCCTATATAAAACTGGGGCTGAGGCAGGGTTAGAGAGAAGAAGAGTAGAGTAGAGAGAAGAAGAGAAGCAGCTATAGGAAAGAGAGATCAGGAGCTCTGTGGGAGCAGTGCTAAAAGGAATCAGGGACTGGCAGCTGAAGAGCTCGCCCTGATTGAAGAGTTACCACCGGACCCGGAGTCCGAGGCTGTGGGGATTAACCCAGACCCAGCAGCAGAAACCGACCGGCAGGGGATTTCAGGTCCTCTGGCCAAGAAACCCGAAGGCACGGTCACACGCGTGGGACCAGCACCGCCGTCGTGGAGCGGAAGCCACTAGAAGGCCCCGAGTCACCGGCCATACGGGTGAGCACCACACGGTACACTCAGGGACGTGGGCTACCTTTACCCGCCTCTAGCAAGGAAGCCAGAAGAGTACAATTAGTTGGGGAGGCCTACAACTCCGCCTGGCCAAGGGGGATCCCATCTGCTCAAGGACTGACCAGGCCCCGACCGCTAGCCTGTACTCCGGGAGGGTCTATCTTTGTCACCAGTAAAGACCCTGAACTACACCGCATCGTCTCTGAGTGGTTCCTACTACCCCCATCATCCACGTCGGCTGCCCTGAGGCCATACCCCTCCCGTTGGGGGTTATACCATCCACGCTGCACCATCCTTCCACCGGCCTCAGCGGTCTGCCCTGCAGCGGCAGCTCCATAGCTGCATTCAACGGGTGGCGTAGTCGTCCTACATCTACTGCTAATATACTGCCACTCAGCTTGACTCCCTGGGCACGGACCGGGTCACCGCCACGAGACTACTAACCCCTATCAGATCCGGCTCCGGGTAGGCTCCCGCGTGCGCAACGCTGCGCGACTCAGGCCCAGGGGCGCGTCATAACTGCATATTATGGTTGAGCCCCTCTGTCTATATACACACACGTATGCTTATATATATGGCTCTCTCTCTTGCTATATATAAATATGTACAGTATGTGTACACAAATATACCTGTGTAATATATAGTAATATATTTATTTTACACAGGTACAGTATATTCACATCTCTCTCTATGACATACACGAACATATATATATATGTGTGCATATATGTATATATATATATATATATATATATATATACAGTATATATATAGATAGATGTCAACTGAGCGCTACATATTCATGTATTATGTAGACAGAGACCCAACCATATTGTGCAGTTACATAAAAGACCGCTATCTCTAGCTTTCTCTCTCTTTATATATATAATCTATACACAAATGCGCATATAAATAAGATATATATATATATATATATGTACACACACATACATATATATATAATATATATATATATATATATATATATACACACACACTCACACACACATATATACATTTACACACTGCATACAGGTATACAGATATATAAAAAATACACACACTGCACATATATATACACTTGCACTGCACACATATATACACATGGTGCATATATATACATATATATATATGTACAGTGCATTGTAAAAGTATTTGGCCCCCTTGAACTATTCTACCTTTTGCCACATTTCTGGCTTCAAACATAAAGATAGAAAATTCTAATTTTTGGGGGAAGAATCAACAACAAGTGGGACACAATCGTGAAGTGGAACAAAATTTATTGGATATTTTAAACTTTTTAAACAAATTAAAAACTGAAAAGTGGGGCGTGCAATATTATTCGACCCCCTTGAGATAATACTTTGTAGAGCCACCTTTTGCTGCGATTACAGCTGCAAGTCGTTTGGGGTATGTCTCTATCAGTTTTGCACATCGAGAGGCTGAAATTCTTGCCCATTCTTCCTTGCAAAACAGCTCAAGCTCATTGAGGTTGGATGGAGGGCGTTTGTGAACAGCAGTTTTCAGCTCTTTCCACAGATTCTCGATTGGATTCAGGTCTGGACTTTGACTTGGCCATTCTAACACCTGGATACGTTTATTTTTGAACCATTCCATTTTAGATTTTGCTTTATGTTTGGGATCATTGTCTTGTTGGAAGATAAATCTCCATCCCAGTCTCAGGTTTTTTTGCAGACTCCAACAGGTTTTCTTCCAGAATGGTCCTGTATTTGGCTCCGTCCATCTTCCCATCAATTTTAACAATCTTTCCTGTCCCTTAAGAAAAGCAGGCCCAAATCATGATGCTGCCACCACCATGTTTGACAGCGGGGATGGTGTTTTGAGGGTGATGAGCTGTGTTGCTTTTACGCCAAACATATCGTTTTGCATTGTGGCCAAAAAATGTGATTTTGGTTTCATCTGACCAGAGCACCTTATTAGACATGTTTGGTGTGTCTCCCAGGTGGATTGTGCAAACTTCAAACAAGACTTTTTATGGATATCTTTGAGAAATGGCTTTCTACTTGCCACTCTTCCGTAAAGGCCAGACTTGCGCAATTTCCGACTGATTGTTGTCCTATGGACAGACTCTCCCACCTCAGTTGTAGATCTCTGCAGTTCATCCAGAGTGATCATGGGCCTTTTGGCTGCATCTCTGATCAGTCTTCTCCTTGTTCGAGATGAAAGTTTAGAGGGACGGCCGGGTTATGGTACATTTGCAGTGGTCTGATACTCCTTCCATTTCAATATGATCGCTTGCACAGTGCTCCTTGAGATGTTTAAAACTTGGGAAATCTTTTGTATCCAAATCCAGCTTTAAACTTCGCCACAACAGTATCTTGGACCTGCCTGGTGTGTTCCTTGGTCTTCATGATGCTCTCTGCACTTGAAACAGAACCCTGAGACTATCACAGAGCAGGTGCATTTATAAGGAGACTTGATTACACACAGGTGTATTCTGTTTATAATTACCAGTCATTTAGGACAACATTGGATCATTCAGAGATCCTCACTGAACTTCAGGAGTGAGTTTGCTGCACTGAAAGTAAAGGGGCCAAATAATATTGCATGCCCCATTTTTCAGTTTTTAATTTGGCAAAAAATTTTAAAATATTCAATAAATTTCGTTCCATTTCATGATTGTATCCCACTTGTTGTTGATTTTTCCCCAAAAATTATAATTTTATATCTTTATGTTTGAAGCCAGAAATGTGGCAAAAGGTAGAAAAGTTCAAGGGGGCCAAATACTTTCACAATGCACTATATATATATATACAGTACAGACCAAAAGTTTGGACACACCTTCTCATTAAAGATTTTTCTGTATTTTCATGACTATGAAAATTGTACATTCATACTGAAGGCAACAAAACTACGAATTAACACATGTGGAATTATATACTTAACAAAAAAGTGTGAAACAACTGAAAATATGTCTTATATTCTAGGTTCTTCAAAGTAGCCACCTTTTGCTTTGATGACAGCTTTGCACACTCTTGGCATTCTCTTGATGAGCTTCAAGAGGTAGTCACCGGAAATCATCAGAAGAGCTTTAAACTAGAACAATGTGGGAAGGGAAGCAAAAGGCCAGAAAAAGCCATACAGCTGACAAATACTATTGAGATCTCTGCTACTGGAAGTGGAAAAGAAGAACAAAGACAAAACAATTTAAATAATAAAAATATGGGAGGAAGAGAAACCAATCACAAACTAAAATGTTTTTATACAAATGCACAAAGCATGGGCAACAAGCAAGGAGAACTGGAACTACTAATGCAGGAAAAGGAATATGATGTCACTGGAATCACTGAAACTTGGTGGGATGATACACATGATTGGAATAAAAGGCTAAAAGGATACAACTTATTTGCAAGAAACAGACTTGATAAACGAGGAGGAGGTGTTGCATTGTATGTTAGAAAAGCGTATATCTGCACAGAGATTGAAGCTTCAGAGACTGGGAGTTCTGTGGAAACTGTTTGGGTAAGAATACAAGGAGAGAACAACGGAAAGGACACCATTGTAGGCATTTACTACAGGCCACCTGGGCAAGCTGAAGATATGGATGAACTCTTTATGTATCAAATGACCAAGTTCTCCAAAAAATATGACGTAGTGGTCATGGGAGATTTCAACTATCCAGACATTTGTTGGGAATCTCTCTCAAGTAAAACTAACAGGTCAAGCAAATTCTTATCCTCTCTTGCTGACAACTTTATCTTCCAAAAGGTAGGGGAGAAAACAAGGGGATCTGCTACTTTGGATCTAATCCTTATAAACAGGGAGGAAATGGTTGAGGAGGTAAAGGTGGCTGGGACCCTAGGAGGCAGCGATCATGCTATTATAGAATTTTGGATAACTAGAGGAGGAAGACATGTGAAGACTCAAACTTCAAGGTTAGATTTTAGAAAGGCAGATTTTAAGAGACTCAGAAAGAGAATAGGAGGGATCCAATGGCTGGATGTCCTTAAGGACAAAAATGTCCAGGAAGGATGGGAAATATTTAAAAATGAGATTCTCAAAGCACAATCGTTAACAATCCCGAAAAGTAGGAAGAATGGGAAGCATTTAAGGAAACCAGGATGGATGAACACAGAACTTAAACACATGCTAAAAAGAAAGAAAGAAATGTTTATTAAATGGAAAGAGGGAGGCATATCTAAAGAAGATTATAATGCAGTCTGCAGATCCTGCAGGGCACGTATCAGGTTAGCTAAAGCTGACAATGAATTAAGGCTTGCAAGAGATGTCAAAAGCAATAAAAAAGGATTTTGGGGGTATGTCAAAAGTAAAAGAAAAGTCAAAGATGCTATAGGATTTTTACAGGATGAAAATGGAGAAATGGTAAGAGAGGATGTTGAGAAGGCCGAACTTTTTAATTCCTATTTTGCATCTGTTTTCTCTCAGAAAGAAAATGTAACATCAACTGATCTTCACTGTCCTTTTAAAGGAATAGAGGAATCCAAGTTATCTGTAAACAGAAAGATTGTGAGGGAATATTTAGCTAACATAAATGAGTTCAAGTCTCCAGGTCCAGATGAATTACACCCCAGAGTACTGAAGGAGATCGTAGAAGAAATTTTAGAACCACTCTCCATAATCTTTGAAAATTCTTGGAGAACAGGAGAAGTCCCAGAAGACTGGAGAAGAGCAAATGTTGTTCCTATCTTCAAAAAGGGGAAGAAGGTGGACCCAGGGAACTATAGGCCGGTGAGTCTGACTTCTATACCAGGAAAGATCTTTGAACAAATTATTAAACAACATGTATGTAAGTACATGGATAAGAATGAAGTGATTAACCAGAGTCAGCATGGGTTTGTAACTAACAAGTCATGTCAGACTAACTTAATTTCCTTCTATGACAGAATCACTGACTGGGTGGATCAGGGAAATGCTGTAGATATAGTATATCTTGACTTCAGCAAAGCATTTGACAAAGTACCTCACACCATCCTTATTGAAAAAATGACCAAGTATGCAATGGACCAGGCAACTGTTAGGTGGATTCATAACTGGCTTAGTGATCGGACTCAAAGGGTGGTTGTAAATGGCTTCACATCCAGCTGGATGAATGTCTCAAGTGGGGTACCACAGGGCTCCGTCCTGGGACCTGTATTGTTCAACATCTTTATCAATGATTTAGATGAAGGAATTGAGGGTAAACTGATTAAATTTGCTGATGACACAAAGCTAGGAGGGATAGCTAATACTAGAGAAGAGAGAGAGAGGATTCAAAAAGACCTAAATAAACTGGAGCAGTGGGCAGCAACCAACAGAATGGTTTTTAACAGGGAAAAATGCAAAGTACTACATCTGGGCAATAAAAATGAAAAAAGCATATACAGAATGGGAGGAATAGGACTAAGCAACAGTACATGTGAAAAAGACTTAGGTATACTAATAGATCATAGACTGAACATGAGTCAACAGTGTGATGCAGCAGCAAAAAAGGCAAATACAATTCTGGGATGTATTAACAGAAGCATACAGTCTAGATCACGTGAAGTCATTATCGGTCTTTACTCCTCTTTGGTCAGACCTCATCTGGAATACTGTGTACAGTTTTGGGCACCACATTTTAAAAAAGACATAGACAAACTGGAGCAAGTTCAGAGAAGAGTGACCAGAATGGTGACTGGTCTGCAAACCATGTCCTATGAGGAACGGTTGCAGGATTTGGGAATGTTTAGCTTGCAAAAAAGAAGACTGAGAGGAGACTTAATAGCTGTCTACAAATATGTCAAGGGCTGTCACATTGTAGAAGGATCATCTTTATTCTCATTTGCACAAGGAAAGACTAGAAGCAATGGGATGAAACTAAATGGGAGGAGACACAGATTAGATATTAGAAAAAACTTTTTGACAGTTAGGGTGACTAATGAGTGGAACAGGCTGCCACGAGAGGTGGTGAGTTCCCCTTCAATGGACGTCTTCAAACAGAGGCTGGACAGACATCTGTCTGAGATGATCTAGTGAATCCTGCTTTGAGCAGGGGGTTGGACCAGATGACCCAGGAGGTCCCCTCCAACTCTACCATTCTATGATTCTATGATTCTATGAAATGGTCTTCCAACAATCTTGAAGGAGTTCCCAGAGATGCTTAGCACTTGTTGGCCCTTTTGCCTTCAGTCTGCGGTCCAGCTCACCCCAAACCATCTCAGGTCTGGTGACTGTCACTCTCCTCCTTGGTAAAATAGCCCTTACACAGCCTGGAGGTGTGTTTGGGGTCATTGTCCTGTTGTAAAATAAATGATGGTCCAACTAAACGCAAACCGGATGGAATAGCATGCCGCTGCAAGATGCTGTGGTAGCAAAAAAGAAGCAAGACAAAAATATATCTCATACCCTACCATAATTATATATAAATGTAAAGCAAAGTTGCATAATAAATATAGGGTACTTAGTGAACTATTTTTGATCAAAAAAAGTATACAAGTCATCCCACCAGCGGCAAGGTGACCCTAAATTGGGACGGTACCTATACTGCCTATATTAAAAACCTTACTGTATATCAAAGTTGAAGTAATGCATATAAAAGGGTAGACAAATAGGACCGGGTCCCAACTCCAGACCACCTAGGCCCGTGGTAAGCTACATATATACCAATCAGCTCAACAAAGGGCATGCCACACCCTTAAATTGCACAGAATGCAAACAAGTCAAAAAACCAGACAATGTGAACTGAGGTCTAAGATGGCAGACATACAAGAAACAGAGGCATGTTCACACTAGCAAAAAAGAAGCAAGACAAAAATATATCTCATACCCTACCATAATTATATATAAATGTAAAGCAAAGTTGCATAATAAATATAGGGTACTTAGTGAACTATTTTTGATCAAAAAAAGTATACAAGCCGTCCCACCAGCGGCAAGGTGACCCTAAATTGGGACGGTACCTATACTGCCTATATTAAAAACCTTACTGTATATCAAAGTTGAAGTAATGCATATAAAAGGGTAGACAAATAGGACCGGGTCCCAACTCCAGACCACCTAGGCCCGTGGTAAGCTACATATATACCAATCAGCTCAACAAAGGGCATGCCACACCCTTAAATTGCACAGAATGCAAACAAGTCAAAAAACCAGACAATGTGAACTGAGGTCTAAGATGGCAGACATACAAGAAACAGAGGCATGTTCACACTAGCAAAAAAGAAGCAAGACAAAAATATATCTCATACCCTACCATAATTATATATAAATGTAAAGCAAAGTTGCATAATAAATATAGGGTACTTAGTGAACTATTTTTGATCAAAAAAAGTATACAAGCCGTCCCACCAGCGGCAAGGTGACCCTAAATTGGGACGGTACCTATACTGCCTATATTAAAAACCTTACTGTATATCAAAGTTGAAGTAATGCATATAAAAGGGTAGACAAATAGGACCGGGTCCCAACTCCAGACCACCTAGGCCCGTGGTAAGCTACATATATACCAATCAGCTCAACAAAGGGCATGCCACACCCTTAAATTGCACAGAATGGAAACAAGTCAAAAAACCAGACAATGTGAACTGAGGTCTAAGATGGCAGACATACAAGAAACAGAGGCATGTTCACACTAGCAAAAAAGAAGCAAGACAAAAATATATCTCATACCCTACCATAATTATATATAAATGTAAAGCAAAGTTGCATAATAAATAAAGGGTACTTAGTGAACTATTTTTGATCAAAAAAAGTATACAAGCCGTCCCACCAGCGGCAAGGTGACCCTAAATTGGGACGGTACCTATACTGCCTATATTAAAAACCTTACTGTATATCAAAGTTGAAGTAATGCATATAAAAGGGTAGACAAATAGGACCGGGTCCCAACTCCAGACCACCTAGGCCCGTGGTAAGCTACATATATACCAATCAGCTCAACAAAGGGCATGCCACACCCTTAAATTGCACAGAATGCAAACAAGTCAAAAAACCAGACAATGTGAACTGAGGTCTAAGATGGCAGACATACAAGAAACAGAGGCATGTTCACACTAGCAAAAAAGAAGCAAGACAAAAATATATCTCATACCCTACCATAATTATATATAAATGTAAAGCAAAGTTGCATAATAAATATAGGGTACTTAGTGAAATATTTGTGCAATTTAAGGGTGTGGCATGCCCTTTGTTGAGCTGATTGGTATATATGTAGCTTACCACGGGCCTAGGTGGTCTGGAGTTGGGACCCGGTCCTATTTGTCTACCCTTTTATATGCATTACTTCAACTTTGATATACAGTAAGGTTTTTAATATAGGCAGTATAGGTACCGTCCCAATTTAGGGTCACCTTGCCGCTGGTGGGACGGCTTGTATACTTTTTTTGATCAAAAATAGTTCACTAAGTACCCTATATTTATTATGCAACTTTGCTTTACATTTATATATAATTATGGTAGGGTATGAGATATATTTTTGTCTTGCTTCTTTTTTGCTAGTGTGAACATGCCTCTGTTTCTTGTATGTCTGCCATCTTAGACCTCAGTTCACATTGTCTGGTTTTTTGACTTGTTTGCATTCTGTGCAATTTAAGGGTGTGGCATGCCCTTTGTTGAGCTGATTGGTATATATGTAGCTTACCACGGGCCTAGGTGGTCTGGAGTTGGGACCCGGTCATATTTGTCTACCCTTTTATATGCATTACTTCAACTTTGATATACAGTAAGGTTTTTAATATAGGCAGTATAGGTACCGTCCCAATTTAGGGTCACCTTGCCGCTGGTGGGACGGCTTGTATACTTTTTTTGATCAAAAATAGTTCACTAAGTACCCTATATTTATTATGCAACTTTGCTTTACATTTATATATAATTATGGTAGGGTATGAGATATATTTTTGTCTTGCTTCTTTTTTGCTAGTGTGAACATGCCTCTGTTTCTTGTATGTCTGCCATCTTAGACCTCAGTTCACATTGTCTGGTTTTTTGACTTGTTTGCATTCTGTGCAATTTAAGGGTGTGGCATGCCCTTTGTTGAGCTGATTGGTATATATGTAGCTTACCACGGGCCTAGGTGGTCTGGAGTTGGGACCCGGTCCTATTTGTCTACCCTTTTATATGCATTACTTCAACTTTGATATACAGTAAGGTTTTTAATATAGGCAGTATAGGTACCGTCCCAATTTAGGGTCACCTTGCCGCTGGTGGGACGGCTTGTATACTTTTTTTGATCAAAAATAGTTCACTAAGTACCCTATATTTATTATGCAACTTTGCTTTACATTTATATATAATTATGGTAGGGTATGAGATATATTTTTGTCTTGCTTCTTTTTTGCTAGTGTGAACATGCCTCTGTTTCTTGTATGTCTGCCATCTTAGACCTCAGTTCACATTGTCTGGTTTTTTGACTTGTTTGCATTCTGTGCAATTTAAGGGTGTGGCATGCCCTTTGTTGAGCTGATTGGTACATATGTAGCTTACCACGGACCTAGGTGGTCTGGAGTTGGGACCCGGTCCTATTTGTCTACCCTTTTATATGCATTACTTCAACTTTGATATACAGTAAGGTTTTTAATATAGGCAGTATAGGTACCGTCCCAATTTAGGGTCACCTTGCCGCTGGTGGGACGGCTTGTATACTTTTTTTGATCAAAAATAGTTCACTAAGTACCCTATATTTATTATGCAACTTTGCTTTACATTTATATATAATTATGGTAGGGTATGAGATATATTTTTGTCTTGCTTCTTTTTTGCTAGTGTGAACATGCCTCTGTTTCTTGTATGTCTGCCATCTTAGACCTCAGTTCACATTGTCTGGTTTTTTGACTTGTTTGCATTCTGTGCAATTTAAGGGTGTGGCATGCCCTTTGTTGAGCTGATTGGTATATATGTAGCTTACCACGGGCCTAGGTGGTCTGGAGTTGGGACCCGGTCCTATTTGTCTACCCTTTTATATGCATTACTTCAACTTTGATATACAGTAAGGTTTTTAATATAGGCAGTATAGGTACCGTCCCAATTTAGGGTCAACTTGCCGCTGGTGGGACGGCTTGTATATTTTTTTTGATCAAAAATAGTTCACTAAGTACCCTATATTTATTATGCAACTTTGCTTTACATTTATATATAATTATGGTAGGGTATGAGATATATTTTTGTCTTGCTTCTTTTTTGCTAGTGTGAACATGCCTCTGTTTCTTGTATGTCTGCCATCTTAGACCTCAGTTCACATTGTCTGGTTTTTTGACTTGTTTGCATTCTGTGCAATTTAAGGGTGTGGCATGCCCTTTGTTGAGCTGATTGGTATATATGTAGCTTACCACGGGCCTAGGTGGTCTGGAGTTGGGACCCGGTCCTATTTGTCTACCCTTTTATATGCATTACTTCAACTTTGATATACAGTAAGGTTTTTAATATAGGCAGTATAGGTACCGTCCCAATTTAGGGTCACCTTGCCGCTGGTGGGACGGCTTGTATACTTTTTTTGATCAAAAATAGTTCACTAAGTACCCTATATTTATTATGCAACTTTGCTTTACATTTATATATAATTATGGTAGGGTATGAGATATATTTTTGTCTTGCTTCTTTTTTGCTAGTGTGAACATGCCTCTGTTTCTTGTATGTCTGCCATCTTAGACCTCAGTTCACATTGTCTGGTTTTTTGACTTGTTTGCATTCTGTGCAATTTAAGGGTGTGGCATGCCCTTTGTTGAGCTGATTGGTATATATGTAGCTTACCACGGGCCTAGGTGGTCTGGAGTTGGGACCCGGTCCTATTTGTCTACCCTTTTATATGCATTACTTCAACTTTGATATACAGTAAGGTTTTTAATATAGGCAGTATAGGTACCGTCCCAATTTAGGGTCACCTTGCCGCTGGTGGGACGGCTTGTATATTTTTTTTGATCAAAAATAGTTCACTAAGTACCCTATATTTATTATGCAACTTTGCTTTACATTTATATATAATTATGGTAGGGTATGAGATATATTTTTGTCTTGCTTCTTTTTTGCTAGTGTGAACATGCCTCTGTTTCTTGTATGTCTGCCATCTTAGACCTCAGTTCACATTGTCTGTTTTTTTGACTTGTTTGCATTCTGTGCAATTTAAGGGTGTGGCATGCCCTTTGTTGAGCTGATTGGTATATATGTAGCTTACCACGGGCCTAGGTGGTCTGGAGTTGGGACCCGGTCCTATTTGTCTACCCTTTTATATGCATTACTTCAACTTTGATATACAGTAAGGTTTTTAATATAGGCAGTATAGGTACCGTCCCAATTTAGGGTCACCTTGCCGCTGGTGGGACGGCTTGTATACTTTTTTTGATCAAAAATAGTTCACTAAGTACCCTATATTTATTATGCAACTTTGCTTTACATTTATATATAATTATGGTAGGGTATGAGATATATTTTTGTCTTGCTTCTTTTTTGCTAGTGTGAACATGCCTCTGTTTCTAAGATGCTGTGGTAGCCATGCTGGTTCAGTATGCCTTCAATTTTGAATAAATCCCCAACAGTGTCACCAGCAAAGCACCCCCACACCATCACACCTCCTACTCCATGCTTCATGGTGGGAACCAGGCATGTAGAGTCCATCCGTTCACCTTTTCTGCGTCACAGAAAGACACGGTGGTTGGAACCAAAGATCTCAAATTTGGACTCATCAGACCAAAGCACAGATTTCCACTGTTCTAATGTCCATTCCTTGTGTTCTTTAGCCCAAACAAGTCTCTTCTGCTTGTTGCCTGTCCTTAGCAGTGGTTTCCTAGTAGCTATTTTACCATGAAGGCCTGCTGCATAAAATCTCCTCAACAGTTGTTGAAGAGATGTGTCTGCTGCTAGAACTCTGTGTGGTATTGACCTGGTCTCTAATCTGAGCTGCTGTTAACCTGCGATTTCTGAGGCTGGTGACTCAGATAAACTTATCCTCAGAAGCAGAGGTGACTCTTGGTCTTCCTTTCCTGGGGCGGTCCTCATGTGAGCCAGTTTCTTTGTAGCGCTTGATGGTTTTTGCAACTGCACTTGGGGACACTTTCAAAGTTTGCCCAATTTTTTGGACTGACTGACCTTTATTCCTTAAAGTAATGATGGCCACTCGTTTTTCTTTACTTAGCTGTTATTTGCTTGCCATAATACAAATTCTAACAGTATATTCAGTAGGACTATCAGCTGTGTATCCACCTGACTTCTGCACAACACAACTGATGGTCCCAACCCCATTTATAAGGCAAGAAATTCCACTTATTAAACCTGACAGGGCACACCTGTGAAGTGAAAACCATTTCCGGTGACTACCACTTGAAGCTCATCAAGAGAATGCCAAGAGTGTGCAAAGCAGTCATCAAAGCAAAAGGTGGCTACTTTGAAGAACCTAGAATATAAGACATATTTTCAGTTGTTTCACACTTTTTTGTTAAGTATATAATTCCACATGTGTTAATTCATAGTTTTGATGCCTTCAGTGTGAATGTACAATTTTCAAAGTCATGAAAATACAGAAAAATCTTTAAATGAGAAAGTGTGTCCAAACTTTTGGTCTGTACTGTATATATATATATATATATATATATATATATATATATACACACACACACACACACACACACACACACACACACACACACACACACACACACACACAATGCATATATGTTTACATACAGTTCTCAAATGCACCATACACTCATGCATGCACTTTTCACATATATGCTGACATATCACACATGTATACACACAATTATACATACACTGGCCATATGAAGTAAATAACACCCCTCTTTTCTGGCACATATCTTCCTCAGCGTTTAGTTTCCGTTGCTGGCAACATCTTTCTCCTTTCAAGGTGCTTGTGGTGACAATGCGGGAGGGGCACAAACAATCACTTCTCTAGCAGGTTTCATTGCTGGACAGTGTGAGCAAGGAAACTGGGAGGTGAAGGAGGAAACAGGAGAGCAGTCTCCAGCTCACTGTCTGGTGAGTTATGGAGCACAGCAGACAGCACATACCCAGAGCTGCCTACTGGACTGATCACATCCAGCTCAGTCACAATGCCTGCCTGCTCTCAGATCGGTGGACTGCGTTCACTTTCCTTGATGCACTGCATCATGGGAGAGTGAGGTCAGCACAGCAGAGACGGGGGAATCCCCTGCCTGGCTGCGACTTCAGCTGAAGTCGGCTCAGTTCAGTGGAGGTTCCTGCCAAGAAAGGGAGTTTTTCTCCCAGATGGTATATGCCTTGTTTATAATGTTTTGGTCAAATGATAAATGTTATTACATCTGTATTTAATTTAAATAATAAAAAATTTGGTGATAGGTGCGCTTTAAGGTAATGAGTCACATACATTTTTTAAAATGACCAATAATACCACATACAAGGAACAAATACTGCCAGACCATGACCAGACCACATATTACCACCACATAGTGACCGAATACTACAATACTGACCATTAATAAAAAAAATACAATACTAATATTACCATAAGTGCCATTATACACAGGAGCTCGATAAATAGTATACAGTAAAACCTACAAGAAGCAAAATGAAAATAAACCCTGCTGTAAGTAAATAAAAAGCAAGTGTATTTAAATAAAATAGGGTTCTTAGTAACACTGTTTTTAATCAAAAATAGTATGAAAGCTATCCCACCAGCGACAAGGTGAACCCGTTCGGGATAAAATCTACTCTGTCTAATATTAAAAACCTTACCATGTGTCAAAGTTGACCTCTGTGTGAATAAGGGCAGACTGAGGTTCTGGTCCCAAACTGAGAACACCAGCTAAGGGAAGCTTTTAAATGTGTTATCCAGCTCTAGGAACCACAGTATGCCCTTATTCACACAGAGGTCAACTTTGACACATGGTAAGGTTTTTAATATTAGACAGAGTAAGTTCTATCCCGAACGGGTTCACCTTCTCACTGGTGGGATAGCGTTCATACTATTTTTGATCGAAAACAGTGTTTCTAAGAACCCTATTTTATTTAAATACACTTGCTTTTTATTGATTTACAGCAGAGTTTATTTTCATTTTGCTTCTTGTAGGTTTTTCTGATTCATGGCCATTGTGAAACATGCACTTATGTGCTGCATGTATACTATTTTAAACCAAGCTCAAATTTATTATTTTTTTTAAATAGTATACAGTGTATAGTGTCAGTGACATGTCTAGTTAAAGTTCTTCATCTTTGATTTTCCTCGTCCAGCGGAGACCACCATCACTTCTTCCAGCCATGAGTCTTCTCTGCAGAAAATAACACAGTTATCTAGAGCACCGCTTCTAGAGCACATTCCCTAATTTTTCCCCAAATTCTATACTACACCAGTTCAAGAAAAAAGAGACATTGTGCCACCCTGCACAGTAACAGCACCTACCCCCTTTGAAAAAAAATATCATCCTCTAAAATAAAATACATCACAGCAGTAGTATTATCTCTAAATTAGACCCTGTAGTAATAATGTCCCACATTCTGGCCCCTTCTGGTAATAATGTCCCACATCCTGACCCCCACGTGTGCGGCTTTTCAGTGCAAGCAAATTAAAAAAAAAATGTCTTCTTACCTGGCCGCAGTCCAGTGACATCTTCTTCCTTATTGATATGCGTCAGTTGCCAGCCTCTGATTGGCTGGCGGCTGTTAACCATTGCGGTGCATTAAGCCGGTGGCTTTCTGCATGATAATATATTGAACCGGCCCCACCTACCCCTGCCCCTAGGACCCGGTGAGCTGAAGCAAGAGAGGGGTGGGCCTGGACTGGATGAGACACGTGCCCAGCGTGTCTCACCTGATTTGGGCCCCCCCCTTGCTTCTGTTCACTAGGCCCCATACACCAGTAAGGGTAGTAATGCCCTCAATGCGGCCCTGCCCACTTCCACTAATCCCCGGCCTATATAATCAACTAACTGGTGCTAAATGTTTTTGTAAACTAGATCTTCGAGGGTCTTCTAATTTGATATGTATCTGGAAGGGTGATGAATGGAAAACAGCGTTTTTAACATCTGAGGGTCTATTTGGAAATCTTGTCATGCCTTTTGGGTTAACCAATGCCCCAGCAGTTTTTCAAAACTTTATGAAAGATATATTTTCTGATTGTATTGGAAGGTTTGTTGTGGTACACCTGGAAGTCATTCTCATTTTTTCCCGAGATCTGGATTCGCACTATGAACATGTCCATTTTGTTTTACAAAAACTTAGGGAAAATTCTTTGTTTGCTTTGCTAAATTGGAGAAATGTACTTTTTATGTTCAAGAAATATCATTTCTGGGGTTCATTGTATCAGTTGAATGCTTTAAGATGGATCCTGGGAAGGTGCAGGCCATAATTGATTGAGTTCAACTTCAAGACCTTAAAGCAAGGGTGGGGAACCTTTTTTCTGCCAAGGGCCATTTGGAAATTTTTACCATCATTTGGGGTCCGCACAAAATTATCAACTCGAAAATTACCCTACTATATTTGGCCAAACAATTAATTAACTCACCCCTAATGTGACATCTGCAGCTGCTTCTCTTTGGTGCGATTTTGATGTTTGGTGATATTGAGAATGTTACTTCTCACAACTGCTTTTACAGGACTGGGGCGCAGTCAACTCTTTCTGATAACAAGTTTTGTAAAGCATATACAGTTATATTAAAAAGTTTGGGCACCCCTATTAATCTTAAGCTTATTGTTTTATAAAAATTGGTGTTTTTGCAACAGCTTTTTCAGTTTGATATATGTAATAACTGTTGGACACAGTAATGTTTCTGCCTTGAAATGACGTTTATTGTACTAACAGAAAATGTGCAATCTGCATTCAAACAAAATTTGACAGGTGCATAAGTATGGGCACCTCACCAGAAAAGTGACATTAATATTTAGTAGATCCTCCTTTTGCAAAAATAACAGCCTCTAGTCGCTCCCTGTAGCTTTTAATGAGTTCCTGGATCATGGATGAAGGTATTTTTGACCATTCCTCTTTACAAAACAATTCCAGTTCAGTTAAGTTTGATGGTCGCCGAGCATGGACAGCCCTCTTCAAATGATCCCACAGATGTTCAATGATATTCAGGTCTGGGGACTGGGATAGCCATTCCAGAACATTGTAATTGTTCCTCTGCATGAATGCCTGAGTAGATTTGGAGCGGTGTTTTGGATCATTGTCTTGCTGAAAGATCCATCCCCTGCGTAACTTCAACTTTATCACTGATTCTTGAACATTATTGTCAAGAATCTGCTGATACTGAGTGGAATCCATGCATCCCTCAACTTTAACAAGATTCCCGGTGCCGGCATTGGCCACACAGCCCCAAAGCATGATGGAACCTCCACCAAATTTTACTGTGGGTAGCAAGTGTTTTTCTTGGAATGCTGTGTTTTTTTGCCGCCATGCATAATGCCTTTTTGCATGACCAAACAACTCAATCTTGGTTTCATCAGTCCACAGGACCTTCTTCCAGAAAGAGATTGGCTTCTCCAAATGTGCTTTTGCATACCTCAGCCGACTCTGTTTGTGGCGTGCTTGCAGAAACGGTTTCTTTTGCATCACTCTCCCATACAGCTTCTCCTTGTGCAAAGTGTGTTGTATAGTTGACCGATGCACAGTGACATATGATGACCCGGATCGGATCTCCCTTGCTGAATCTAAGTTACACAGATAAACTTATCCTCAGAAGCAGAGGTGACTCTTGGTCTTCCTTTCCTGGGGCGGTCCTCATGTGAGCCAGTTTCTTTGTAGCGCTTGATGGTTTTTGCAACTGCACTTGGGGACACTTTCAAAGTTTGCCCAATCTTTTGGACTGACTGACCTTTATTCCTTAAAGTAATGATGGCCACTCGTTTTTCTTTACTTAGCTGTTATTTGCTTGCCATAATACAAATTCTAACAGTATATTCAGTAGGACTATCAGCTGTGTATCCACCTGACTTCTGCACAACACAACTGATGGTCCCAACCCCATTTATAAGGCAAGAAATTCCACTTATTAAACCTGACAGGGCACACCTGTGAAGTGAAAACCATTTCCGGTGACTACCACTTGAAGCTCATCAAGAGAATGCCAAGAGTGTGCAAAGCAGTCATCAAAGCAAAAGGTGGCTACTTTGAAGAACCTAGAATATAAGACATATTTTCAGTTGTTTCACACTTTTTTGTTAAGTATATAATTCCACATGTGTTAATTCATATTTTTGATGCCTTCAGTGTGAATGTACAATTTTCAAAGTCATGAAAATACAGAAAAATCTTTAAATGAGAAAGTGTGTCCAAACTTTTGGTCTGTACTATATATATATATATATATATATATATATATATATATATATATATACACACACACACACACACAATGCATATATGTTTACATACAGTTCTCAAATGCACCATACACTCATGCATGCACTTTTCACATATATGCTGACATATCACACATGTATACACACAATTATACATACACTGGCCATATGAAGTAAATAACACCCCTCTTTTCTGGCACATATCTTCCTCAGCGTTTAGTTTCCGTTGCTGGCAACATCTTTCTCCTTTCAAGGTGCTTGTGGTGACAATGCGGGAGGGGCACAAACAATCACTACTCTAGCAGGTTTCATTGCTGGACAGTGTGAGCAAGGAAACTGGGAGGTGAAGGAGGAAACAGGAGAGCAGTCTCCAGCTCACTGTCTGGTGAGTTATGGAGCACAGCAGACAGCACATACCCAGAGCTGCCTACTGGACTGATCACATCCAGCTCAGTCACAATGCCTGTCTGCTCTCAGATCGGTGGACTGCGTTCACTTTCCTTGATGCACTGCATCATGGGAGAGTGAGGTCAGCACAGCAGAGACGGGGGGAATCCCCTGCCTGGCTGCGACTTCAGCTGAAGTCGGCTCAGTTCAGTGGAGGCTCCTGCCAAGAAAGGGAGTTTTTCTCCCAGATGGTATATGCCTTGTTTATAATGTTTTGGTCAAATGATAAATGTTATTACATCTGTATTTAATTTAAATAATAAAAAATTTGGTGATAGGTGCGCTTTAAGGTAATGAGTCACATACATTTTTTAAAATGACCAATAATACCACATACAAGGAACAAATACTGCCAGACCATGACCAGACCACATATTACCACCACATAGTGACCGAATACTACAATACTGACCATTAATAAAAAAAATACAATACTAATATTACCATAAGTGCCATTATACACAGTAGCTCGATAAATAGTATACAGTAAAACCTACAAGAAGCAAAATGAAAATAAACCCTGCTGTAAGTAAATAAAAAGCAAGTGCATTTAAATAAAATAGGGTTCTTAGTAACACTGTTTTTAATCAAAAATAGTATGAAAGCTATCCCACCAGCGACAAGGTGAACCCGTTCGGGATAAAATCTACTCTGTCTAATATTAAAAACCTTACCATGTGTCAAAGTTGACCTCTGTGTGAATAAGGGCAGACTGAGGTTCTGGTCCCAAACTGAGAACACCAGCTAAGGGAAGCTTTTAAATGTGTTATCCAGCTCTAGGAACCACAGTATGCCCTTATTCACACAGAGGTCAACTTTGACACATGGTAAGGTTTTTAATACTAGACAGAGTAAGTTCTATCCCGAACGGGTTCACCTTCTCACTGGTGGGATAGCGTTCATACTATTTTTGATCGAAAACAGTGTTTCTAAGAACCCTATTTTATTTAAATACACTTGCTTTTTATTGATTTACAGCAGAGTTTATTTTCATTTTGCTTCTTGTAGGTTTTTCTGATTCATGGCCATTGTGAAACATGCACTTATGTGCTGCATGTATACTATTTTAAACCAAGCTCAAATTTATTATTTTTTTTAAATAGTATACAGTGTATAGTGTCAGTGACATGTCTAGTTAAAGTTCTTCATCTTTGATTTTCCTCGTCCAGCGGAGACCACCATCACTTCTTCCAGCCATGAGTCTTCTCTGCAGAAAATAACACAGTTATCTAGAGCACCGCTTCTAGAGCACATTCCCTAATTTTTCCCCAAATTCTATACTACACCAGTTCAAGAAAAAAGAGACATTGTGCCACCCTGCACAGTAACAGCACCTACCCCCTTTGAAAAAAAATATCATCCTCTAAAATAAAATACATCACAGCAGTAGTATTATCTCTAAATTAGACCCTGTAGTAATAATGTCCCACATTCTGGCCCCTTCTGGTAATAATGTCCCACATCCTGACCCCCACGTGTGCGGCTTTTCAGTGCAAGCAAATTAAAAAAAAAATGTCTTCTTACCTGGCCGCAGTCCAGTGACATCTTCTTCCTTATTGATATGCGTCAGTTGCCAGCCTCTGATTGGCTGGCGGCTGTTAACCATTGCGGTGCATTAAGCCGGTGGCTTTCTGCATGATAATATATTGAACCGGCCCCACCTACCCCTGCCCCTAGGACCCGGTGAGCTGAAGCAAGAGAGGGGTGGGCCTGGACTGGATGAGACACGTGCCCAGCGTGTCTCACCTGATTTGGGCCCCCCCCCTTGCTTCTGTTCACTAGGCCCCATACACCAGTAAGGGTAGTAATGCCCTCAATGCGGCCCTGCCCACTTCCACTAATCCCCGGCCTATATAATCAACTAACTGGTGCTAAATGTTTTTGTAAACTAGATCTTCGAGGGTCTTCTAATTTGATATGTATCTGGAAGGGTGATGAATGGAAAACAGCGTTTTTAACATCTGAGGGTCTATTTGGAAATCTTGTCATGCCTTTTGGGTTAACCAATGCCCCAGCAGTTTTTCAAAACTTTATGAAAGATATATTTTCTGATTGTATTGGAAGGTTTGTTGTGGTACACCTGGAAGTCATTCTCATTTTTTCCCGAGATCTGGATTCGCACTATGAACATGTCCATTTTGTTTTACAAAAACTTAGGGAAAATTCTTTGTTTGCTTTGCTAAATTGGAGAAATGTACTTTTTATGTTCAAGAAATATCATTTCTGGGGTTCATTGTATTAGTTGAATGCTTTAAGATGGATCCTGGGAAGGTGCAGGCCATAATTGATTGAGTTCAACTTCAAGACCTTAAAGCAAGGGTGGGGAACCTTTTTTCTGCCAAGGGCCATTTGGAAATTTTTACCATCATTTGGGGTCCGCACAAAATTATCAACTCGAAAATTACCCTACTATATTTGGCCAAACAATTAATTAACTCACCCCTAATGTGACATCTGCAGCTGCTTCTCTTTGGTGCGATTTTGATGTTTGGTGATATTGAGAATGTTACTTCTCACAACTGCTTTTACAGGACTGGGGCGCAGTCAACTCTTTCTGATAACAAGTTTTGTAAAGCATATACAGTTATATTAAAAAGTTTGGGCACCCCTATTAATCTTAAGCTTATTGTTTTATAAAAATTGGTGTTTTTGCAACAGCTTTTTCAGTTTGATATATGTAATAACTGTTGGACACAGTAATGTTTCTGCCTTGAAATGACGTTTATTGTACTAACAGAAAATGTGCAATCTGCATTCAAACAAAATTTGACAGGTGCATAAGTATGGGCACCTCACCAGAAAAGTGACATTAATATTTAGTAGATCCTCCTTTTGCAAAAATAACAGCCTCTAGTCGCTCCCTGTAGCTTTTAATGAGTTCCTGGATCATGGATGAAGGTATTTTTGACCATTCCTCTTTACAAAACAATTCCAGTTCAGTTAAGTTTGATGGTCGCCGAGCATGGACAGCCCTCTTCAAATGATCCCACAGATGTTCAATGATATTCAGGTCTGGGGACTGGGATAGCCATTCCAGAACATTGTAATTGTTCCTCTGCATGAATGCCTGAGTAGATTTGGAGCGGTGTTTTGGATCATTGTCTTGCTGAAAGATCCATCCCCTGCGTAACTTCAACTTTATCACTGATTCTTGAACATTATTGTCAAGAATCTGCTGATACTGAGTGGAATCCATGCATCCCTCAACTTTAACAAGATTCCCGGTGCCGGCATTGGCCACACAGCCCCAAAGCATGATGGAACCTCCACCAAATTTTACTGTGGGTAGCAAGTGTTTTTCTTGGAATGCTGTGTTTTTTTGCCGCCATGCATAATGCCTTTTTGTATGACCAAACAACTCAATCTTGGTTTCATCAGTCCACAGGACCTTCTTCCAGAAAGAGATTGGCTTCTCCAAATGTGCTTTTGCATACCTCAGCCGACTCTGTTTGTGGCGTGCTTGCAGAAACGGTTTCTTTCGCATCACTCTCCCATACAGCTTCTCCTTGTGCAAAGTGTGTTGTATAGTTGACCGATGCACAGTGACACCATCTGCAGAAAGTTGATGCTTCAGCTCTCTGGAGGTGGTCTGAGGATTGTCCTTGACTGATCTCACCATTCATCTTCTCTGCCTTTCTGATGTTTTTCTTGGCCTGCCACTTCTGGCCTTAACAAGAACTGTCCCTGTGTTCTTCCATTTCCTTACTATGTTCCTCACAGTGGAAACTGACAGGTTAAATCTCTGAGACAGCTTTTTGTATCCTTCCCCTGAACAACTATGTTGAATAATCTTTGTTTTCAGATCATTTGACAGTTGTTTTGAGGAGCCCATGATGCCACTCTTCAGAGGAGATTCAAACAGGAGAACAACTTGCAAGTGGCCACTTTAAGTAGCTTTTCTCATGATTGCATACATCTGGCTCTGAAGTTCAAAGCTCAATGAGGTTACAAAACCAAAAAAAGTGCTTTAGTAAGTCAGTAAAAAGTAGGTAGGAGTATTTAAATCAAGAAAATGATAAGCGTGCCCATACTTATGCACCTGTCAAATTTTGTTTGAATGCAGATTGCACATTTTCTGTTAGTACAATAAACCTCATTTCAAGGCAGAAACATTACTGTGTCCAACAGTTATTACATATATCTGTCACGGGTGTGTCGCCACGAAGATCGTCGCGACTACACAGCCTGACTTCTCGCAGCTGAGTTTTTGGTGCTTTGTGTTTTTTTGTAGTGAGGGAGTTAATTCTCTCTCTCTGTGCTTGACGAGGCTCAGCCTCGCCCAGCTGCAGTTAATGCTGCAGTATTGGGATTCATTCAAATACCTGCTGGTCTGATAAGCGAAGTTGTCGGTGAAAGCATTTCTTGCAGACCTTCAGAGCGGATCGTTGTTTGGTGGAGTTCGGAGCCAAGAGTATGCGGTGTGGTTTCTTCCCTTCCTCCCTTTATCATTTATCTCCTAACCTGTTGTTGTTCCCTCTGTAATTGTGGTGTGTGTTTTTGTATGCAAGGTGGTTTTTGGTTTTCCCCTTGTACTGTCTCGTTAGTCTAGTACTGTGTTTTGGGCTTTTTCTATCCTGTCCCCCATTGTTGTGATCGGGGTCCTTCTCAGGACTAGATTACTGAGGTTCAGGGATATTCAGGAGTTTAGGGTTACGCTGGCGACCTGGACCTCTGTACCATTAACAGTACCTCCAGGTTGAGGGATTAGTCAGGGCCCCTGTTTAGGGTCAGCCTAGGCCCCTGACCTCCTGTACGTTGAGACAGCGTGACATTTTCACCGACCGACAAAAAAAAAAAAAATAATTTTTTTTCTCCAGCCACCATGGATCCAGTAGCCAGTCTAGCTCGGCAGTTGCAGAGTTTGTCCATGGAGCTGGCGGACATTAAGTCCAAGGTTTTGTATCCCCAGGAGCAAGCCGGACCAGAACCTAAAGTAGCTCTCCCTGACAGGTTCACTGGGGGGCGGGACAAGTTTTTTGTTTTCCGGGAGGCATGCATGTTGTACTTTCGGCTGCGGCCTCGGTCATCGGGGAGTGAGGAGCAAAGGGTGGGAATTGTCATCTCGCTCCTACAAGGGGACCCACAATCTTGGGCGTTCTCTCTTCCCCCGGGCTCCCCGGCTCTCCAGTCAGTGGATAGGTTCTTCGCTGCTCTGGGACTCTTATATGATGACCCGGATCGGATCTCCCTTGCTGAATCTAAGTTACATAGGATCCACCAGGGAGATCGTCCGGTGGAGGAATTCTGTGCGGAGTTCCGTAGGTGGGCCACGGACACCCAGTGAAATGACCCGGCTCTTAAGAGCCAGTTTTGTCAAGGGTTATCTGACAAATTAAAGGATGTGTTGGCACAGTATGATCCTCCCGCCTCACTGGAAGCCGCTATGGCCCTTGCTATTCGCATTGACAGACGGCTTCGGGAGAGGTGCGGGATAACTCCGCCCCCTGTGATGACTCTACCTCCTACAAGGTCTCCTCATATGGAGGTTCCCCTGGTCAGTCCAGAGGAGCCTATGCAGTTAGGAAGGAGATCATTCCGGGGGAGAGGACCGGCGGTGTGCCACAAGACTGGAAGGTGCTTCTTCTGCGGGAGAGAGGGACATTTTATTGGGGGGTGTCCATCCCGTCCTTTGCAGAGTAAAGAGTCGTCGGAAAACTGTTGATCCCAGGTTGTGTGGTGGACGGCAATCTGGGAGTAGGTATTTCGTCCCTAGGTTCGTCTCAGTTTCTCGTGCCGGCAGAGGTGGTGGTGGGTACGAGAACTGAGAGGATATCTGTTCTTCTAGATAGTGGGGCCGGGGCTAATCTGGTGGATGCTCGGTTTGCCCGGGTTCAGGGTATGCTATTGAATATGTTGGCTAAACCCATCCCCATATTTTCAATCGACGCCAGGCCTCTCGGTCAGGTAAGTTTTTTGCAAGTGGTGCATAACGTAAATCTTCAAGTGGGGGCGATACATAAAGAACTGTTGTCTTGTTACGTGTTGGAGGGTCTTCCCACTCCTATTGTGTTGGGCCTTCCTTGGTTAACTAAGCATAATCCGGTTATTAATTGGCAATCCAGGGAGATAAGCCAATGGAGTGAATTCTGTAATAAAAACTGCATGAATACGGTCATCGGTGCTGTCACTCCTAGGGTCTTACCTCCATTTCTGGCGGACTTTGAGGATGTATTCTCAGAGAAAGGGTGTCAAGAACTACCTCCTCATCGCGTGTATGACTGTTCTGTAAAATTGCTCCCTGGAGCCAAATTACCTAAATCTAGGTTGTACATCCTATCTGGTCCGGAAAGGCAGGCCATGAAGGATTATATTTCAGAGAGTCTGGCTAAGGGGCATATTAGACCTTCATCTTCCCCGGTGGCCGCGGGGTTCTTCTTTGTGAAGAAGAAAGATGGAGGCCTACGCCCTTGCCTGGATTTCCGTGAACTTAATCGGATTACGGTCCGAGATCCGTATCCACTCCCACTTATCCCCGATCTCTTTAATCAGATCGTGGGCGCCAAATGGTTCTCTAAGTTGGATCTCAGGGGGGCGTACAATCTGATTAGGGTGAAGGAGGGGGATGAGTGGAAGACGGCGTTTAACACTCCGGAGGGGCATTATGAGAACCTTGTCATGCCATTCGGTCTGACTAATGCCCCGGCGGTGTTCCAACACTTTGTTAATGACATTTTTCGCCGCCTGGTGGGTCAGTTTGTGGTCATATATCTGGATGACATCTTAATTTACTCGCCTGATCTTGTGTCTCATCAGGAGCATCTTAGGCAGGTGTTACAGATCTTGCGGGATAATAAACTGTACGCCAAATGGGAGAAGTGTGTGTTCGCCGTACAGGAACTCCAGTTTTTAGGTTTCCTGGTGTCAGCGTCCGGTTTTCGTATGGACCCAGGGAAAGTGCGGACAGTTCTTGAGTGGGATCTGCCAGAGAATCTTAAGGCACTACAACGTTTCCTGGGGTTTGCTAATTATTACCGGAAATTCATTCGTAATTTCTCATCCATGGTTAAACCTCTCACAGACATGACAAAAAAGGGGATTTTTCTAGGTGGTCTGACAAGGCTTGTCAAGCATTCTCCTCCTTGAAAAAATGTTTTGCCTCGGCACCCATACTCATTCAACCTGATGTGTCACAGCCGTTCATTGTAGAGGTAGACGCTTCTGAGGTAGGGGTGGGAGCAGTTTTATCACAAGGTTCGTCCCCTGGTAAGTGGCGTCCGTGCGCTTTTTTCTCCAAAAAATTGTCGTCCGCTGAGAGGAGTTACGATGTCGGCAATAGGGAACTCTTGGCCATTAAGTTAGCTTTTGAGGAGTGGCGCCATTTTTTGGAGGGGGCAGTCCATCCGGTCACCGTCATCACCGATCACAAGAAACTGCTATATCTGGAGTCCGCAAAACGTCTTAATCCCAGACAAGCCAGGTGGTCGTTGTTTTTTACCAGGTTTAATTTTGTCGTTACATATCGTCCTGGGTCAAAAAATGTGAAGGCGGATGCCTTATCTCGTAGTTTCCCTGGGGCCGGGAATACGGATGATCCGGTTCCTATCCTTCAAGAGGGGGTGGTGGTGTCGTCAGTATGCTCTGAGCTTGAGGAGGAGGTATTGGAGGCTCAGGGGGACGCTGGCGGCCTGGACCACTGTACCATTAACAGTACCTCCAGGTTGAGGGATTAGTGAGGGCCCCCGTTTAGGGTCAGCCTAGGCCCCTGACCTCCTGTACGTTGAGACAGCGTGACAATATCAAACTGAAATAGCTGTTGCAAATATACCAATTTTTATAAAACATTAAGCTTAAGATTAATAGGGGGTGCCCAAACTTTTTCATATAACTGTACATCACATAGGAGATGCTGGGACTGCTGCATATACATCACAGGAGACGCTGGGGGTTATATATGACTCGCCCCCTTGGCCGTGGGGCACTCGGATCCGGGCAATAAGGGAACAATGGGGGTTGTAGTGGCAACCCGGTTCCGTGGCTCAGGGTGGTCAGGCCAGCGGTAGTCTGCTATGTGCTGTTGATAACGTCCAACTACGCCACCCGTGGATTTGCGGTCATTAGGAACCGCCGCTGCTGGGCAGACCGCTGGGGCTGATGGTGTATGCAGCTGAGGTGGTGTGACTCCCCACGGGAAGAGTGCAGCCCCAGGGCAGTGTAGTGGATGGTGGGAGTGATGGTGGTGAGAGTCCCAGTGCTGATAGTGCTGGAGGAGCAAGGAGCACACAGACAACAGATTGCAGTCCAGGGTCTTTACTAGAGCAGGTAAACTGACCCACAAACAGTCCCGGCTAGGAGGGGACCTGGATGTCTGAGAGCAATTGGGAAATTGGCCCTGGTCAGGGTGAGGGTGTAGGCCTACCGTGCTCTCTGCGCTCCTTCTGGCTATCTCCTCCTTATAGGGTAACAGCCCACGTTTCCGAGCTTTCCGTGTATTCTCGCCTGTATGGCCTGCGACGTGGGTTCCTTTCTGCTCCCGGCCTGGTACGGCTTTACTGGTCCCTTCTGTTGTGGCAGACCCTCCGGGCTTCTTAGGCCAAGGAACATACAGTCCCCTGCGGACTGGTTATCTGCTGCAGGACGTGGAATCCTCACAGCCCCAGACACCAAAGTCTGGTAAAATGGAGTTCTTTGTCTGCCAAGACAGGCTCACTTCGCCTCTTGTCTCTGGCTTGTGGCTCTTCTACTGCCACACTTCCTCTTAGGGTGCAATACAGCTGTCCCTCTCTGCTCTGGACACTTCTCAGTGCTGAGACAGGTCGTCCAGTTCTCTCTAACCCTGCCCCCGGTTCCAGCTTTTATAGGGGCAGCCTGCTCCCCCTACTGGCCTGAGACAGGAGGTACTGCATGCTAATGTTCCCCTGACTAGAGAACCTCCCCCTTGCTCTCAGACACAGCTTTATTATACTTGTGGCATCCAGGCCAGGGTGACACATATACATCACTGGGGAGGCTTGGGGGCCATAGACATCAGTGGGAGGCATAAACATCACTGAAGAAGCTGGGGGTATAGATATCACTAGTGAGGGGCTGCCACTGTTCTCCTCATCTGTGGGAGAGAATCGCATCGCACTCTAACTTCACCTACAAAGTATGTCCTCACCCTGGCACTCCAAATACATTGTTTATTACATAGAATGCCAAATGTGCAAAATAAAATATATAGGTTGCACTACAAGAAAATGTAAAAAAAAAAGAATTGCAGAACATGTTGAAAATATTATCAACAACAACAGCACATACTCAGGTGCAACAAAACATTTTGTCCCTGTTCATAATCACACACATTTAGTGGTTTTTGGCATTGAAGAAGTTGCATACCCTAGACGTTGTGGAGATTGGTTAAAACAGCTTACTTTGAGAGAAGCATATAGGATTTTATGTTTAGATACCAAATTACTACCTAGTGGGATGTCACAATACTGTAGCAGGATTTCCCAGGGCAATGGGCTCCTTCCCTGTCCCTCAAGCTAGGGGGGCCCTTGGCTATTCCTGTTCCCCAGATTACCCCAGATAATCGATATGCTGGGGCCTTGTACCTTGCTACCCTCCTAAATGCACACTGAACTGTTTCATCCCCTACCCAAGGAGGTATGGGACAGATGTGTATAGGAGAGCATAGCAGACAGACAGGGAAAACAGACAAGGATAAAAGGAAACTGCAATCATACAAATACTCTCAAAAAATAAAAAAGTGGAAATCAAGAGAACAGTAGGAGGGACCAACCAAATGGGAAGAGGATAAGGATATACACAATACCAAAACCATGCAGATATCTCCTTGAAAAAAAATACCAACAGACTGCTACAAATATGGACTACTCATTCAACACCAAACTTGGCAGTTGTAAACTGTCACCAGCAGAGAACAGAAGCAGGAGTGAGGTTGTAATTGTTTTACGCTGAGATTCTGCTCTAACCAGGGCCCCACATTAGAAAATCTATTTTTTTCTGGTACTACCGTGGTACAGAAACCATACCACATTTCAGTTTTTAATTATTTTGTGCTAGTATTGTCCTCTTGCTAGGAATCCACATTTGAAAATCTAAATTCTTTATGCTAATAGCATGGTCCAGAAACCAGGCCACATTTCAGCCTATAAATATTTTCTGTAATATTGCGCTTCATCCAGAAGTCCAAATTTCAGAATCTAAAATGGTTGTGCTAATAGCGTGGTGCTGAAACCAGGCCACATTTCAGCATTGGACAGGGCTTAGTGCAGCATTTCTAGCTTAAACTTTGATCAGTAACAGGTGGATGAATGACAGGTGCTCTGATAGCTGGGCAACACACATGAATGAGACCCAACTTAGGAACCAAACAATTACAAGAATTATGGGAAGATACCACTAAAGTGAAATCAATTTTTATTTATTTATTTATTTTACTCACTTATATAGCACCATTAATTTCACAGCACTTTACAGACATTATCAATTTCCCCAGAATTGAAATAGTATAATGGGCCTCTGATACCCTTCCCCTACAGGAAATCCACCAGATGGAGACCCAACTTGGAGTCTCCACTAGTGATGAGTGAGTACTAAAATTCTTGGGTATTCGTTGTTCGAGTCGAGCAAATTGGAATACTTGGGTGATCAGACCGAATAACGAGCCCAATGTAAGTCTACGGGAAACTCGAGCATTTTACCGGCAGCTCCCCCCAGCGGTCTGCAGAGGGACTAAAAATTGCCCAAATTAATGGGAACAGTGCTCAAATAACATGGGAACAGCATGGGGAAGACCCCTGGAAGCATTTCTGACTCCCAGGTCATGTCTGTCAACAATCTTGTCAGAGAATTACGCCACTTTTACGCACTGACAATAAAACATGCAAAAATGAAACTAAAATGGATTTTCCTGGGAAATATGTTAAAGAACATCCTTTCCAGGATAATGACTTGTGTATAAGGCAAAATAAATAACCAAAACCAAAAATGCTCCTCCACACCTTGGGCTATGTTCACACGTAGCATTTTTGATGCATTTTTTTACTTTTGCATTGCTTTCAATGGTGAAAAAACATTTACCAGTAAATGTCATTTTAACATTTTACTACCTTATCTGGCCATGTGGTGTGTGCCACATCCTGTTTCATTTATGATAGAAGGACTCTGAAAGTCACAAAGACTATTTTTATAGGGCCATCAGGCGGCCCTTACTATTATTAAAGGGCCAGCAGGCGGCTATGCTTTGTTGTTCCCATTATTAACGAGTGGGTCTCCTGTTAGAACCCTCCTGTTTGTTTTTTCCATCTTGTGTTTTGCAGTAACGTGACCACCTGCCTTTATATTCCAGCTCCGCCCTTCTGGCTGTGCTGGACTTGTTGTTTGACTGTCTTTCTAGCCAGGTGCTTCGGTGCCTATCTCTGTCAGTTCGCTTGGTCCTTCTGGGACCTCTAGTACCTTTTTGTCTGTTTGTCTTTTTGTGTTCTGCAACAACTTCTCTGTTTAGGAGGTGTCCCATTTTTGTTCCAGTCCTTAGTTCTTTTAGGGACCCCTCCCCATATACTATAGGTCTTCGTTCAGACTAGCCGAGGACTAAGGCGGGTCTGTTCGCTAGGAACAGGCACCCCGCTACATCGGAGGGATTCAGCTTAGTCTTGCTGTAGGGACAGCTTTCCCCTATCTTTCCTTAGTACATGTTGCAGATCATAACATCTCCTATACTGTTATTGCTATGCAGTGACTGCAACTGCTGCCAAAAATTTGGAGGAACTCCAATGCCCCTTGCAAGAGACGTAGAGGTTAGAGGGCCTTCTGAAAACAATGTTCCCATTACTAGGAAGTGTGCCTCCAAAACATAGGCCTGTTATTTGCTAATACTATCCTTCACAGATACCTAGTGTAAATAGCTTGACCGACACACTGCAGCGGAATGAAAATGGAAGAAATGTCTGATTTTGGAACACTCTTATAGCTGTTATGTCTGACAGAGAACCACGGTTTTAAATAGCAGGTCTGTTATTTGCTAATACTAACCTTCACAGACACCTAGTGTGCATAGCTTGACTGACACACTGCAACAGACTGAAAATGGAAGAAATGTATGATTTTGGAACACTCTTATAGGTGTTATGTCTGACAGAGAACCACAGTTTTAAGTAGCAGGCCTGTTATTTGCTAATACTACTGTATACTTCACAGACACCTAGATTGAATAGCTTAACCGACACACTGCAACAGAATGGAAAAGGAGGCCAATATTCTCAATGTTCAGTTTAAATTTCTTCATTTTATTGCTGAAATATGGAACACATCTGGCTTTATTCTGCAGTGAGAACAAGCAAATGGAGCAGAAAAATTGTGTACTCTGGATTGCTTTTTAAGCAAATAACCAGGATTAAGATAAAAAAAAATTCCCTGGCCCCTGATATATGGGGCTATGTCTACAAATATCTGTAAGAACAGCAGCAGCAGCAGGAACATTCAGTGGACCCTCTCGCACTATATACACTGCAGTCTGCCACATACACTACTTGCCTGCCAAATTCCTGATATCACCACTGAATATATGCAGCTGGATTAGTCCTCAAAAGGACTGTTAGTTCAGATGGATATACAGTACAGACCAAAAGTTTGGACACACCTTCTCATTTAAAGATTTTTCTGTATTTTCATGACTATGAAAATTGTACATTCACACTGAAGGCATCAAAACTATGAATTAACACATGTGGAATTATTTACTTAAAAAAGTATGAAACAACTGAAAATATGTCTTATATTCTAGGTTCTTCAAAGTAGCCACCTTTTGCTTTGATGACTGCTTTGCACACTCTTGGCATTCTCTTGATGAGCTTCAAGAGGTAGTCACCGGAAATGGTCTTCCAACAATCTTGAAGGAGTTCCCAGAGATGCTTAGCACTTGTTGGCCCTTTTGCCTTCACTCTGCGGTCCAGCTCACCCCAAACCATCTCAATTGGGTTCAGGTCTGGTGACTGTGGAAGCCAGGTCATCTGGCGTAGCACCCCATTACTCTCCTTCTTGGTCAAATAGCCCTTACACAGCCTGGAGGTGTGTTTGGGGTCATTGTCCTGTTGAAAAAAAAATGATGGTCCAACTAAACGCAAACCAGATGCAATAGCATGCCGCTGCAAGATGCTGTGGTAGCCTTGCTGGTTCAGTATGCCTTCAATTTTGAATAAATCCCCAACAGTGTCACCAGCAAAGCACCCCCACACCATCACACCTCCTCCTCCATGCTTCACGGTGGGAATTAGGCATATAGAGTCCATCCGTTCACCTTTTCTGCGTCACACAAAGACACGGTGGTTGGAACCAAAGATCTCAAATTTAAACTCATCAGACCAAAGCACAGATTTCAACTGGTCTAATGTCCATTCCTTGTGTTCTTTAGCCCAAACAAGTCTCTTCTGCTTGTTGCCTGTCCTTAGCAGTGCTTTCCTAGCAGCTATTTTACCATGAAGGCCTGCTGCACAAAGTCTCCTCAACAGTTGTTGCAGAGATGTGTCTGCTGCCAGAACTCTGTGTGGCATTGACCTGGTCTCTAATCTGAGCTGCTGTTAACCTGCGATTTCTGAGGCTGGTGACTCTGATAAAGTTATTCTCAGAAGCAATGGTGACTCTTAGTCTTCCTTTCCTGGGGCGGTTCTCATGTGAGCCAGTTTCTTTGTAGCGCTTGATGGTTTTTGCAACTGCACTTGGGGACACTTTCAAAGTTTGCCCAATTTTTCGGATTGACAGACCTTCATTTCTTAAAGTAATGATGGCCACTCGTTTTTCTTTACTTAGCTGCTTTTTTCTTGCCATAATACAAATTCTAACAGTCTATTCAGTAGGACTATCAGCTGTGTATTCACCTGACTTCTGCACAATGGTCCCAACCCCATTTATAAGGCAAGAAATCCCACTTATTAAACCTGACAGGGCACAGCTGTGAAGTGAAAACCATTTCCGGTGACTACCTCTTGAAGCTTATCAAGAGAATGCCAAGAGTCATCAAAGCAAAAGTGGCTACTTTGAAGAACTTAGAATATAAGACATATTTTCAGTTGTTTCACACTTTTTTGTTAAGTATATAATTCCACATGTGTTAATTCATAGTTTTGATGCCTTCAGTGTGAATGTACAATTTTCAAAGTCATGAAAATACAGAAAAATCTTTAAATGAGAAGGTGTGTCCAAACTTTTGGTCTGTACTGTATATATACCTTTTGTTCTGAGGTCATCTTTGTTGCATAAAACCCCATGAGGTCCCCCCCAGGGTTGTCCCACAGAACTGGTCCTCTTCCCTCCCGGAGATGGCTAAGGCCTCAGGAGCGGGTAACAGCGGGAGGCTATGGTCTTCCACCTCCACGGACCAGTTTCAGACCGCACGTCCATACACCCATTCGGGTGTGGCGGCTGATGGCTCTTGTAGGGGGCCTAGTAGCAGGTCTTCCTCATTAGTGCCCGGGGTAGCAGGCTCCGGGACTTGGAGCGGAGCGGGCGAATGCGCGCCCGGGTACGGAGGTTCCGGCAGGGGGCCCAGGAGCAGATCACAACTTTCAGTGCCGGGGACAGGGAGTTCTACCAGGGGGCCCAGTAGCAGGTCAGCGCTTTCAGCGCCCGGGACAGAGAGTCTTCTCTTACCTGCTCCCACGGCCGCTCCTGTGCTGCACGCTGCCTCCTGGTTCTGGTCAGGCTCCGCCGGGGTTGGGGCGCTGCTGGTCACTTGCAGCGCTGACTGCTGCCGGGTCACCAACTTCTCCATCAGCTCTGCTCTCCAGTCAGCAATCGCAGCTTGCTGGGCCTCTTTCATCCTCCTGCCCAGTCCTTGCATTTCATCCCGGATGAAGCTGGTGTCCTCCAGGGACAACTTGGCTAGCATCCCCTCCATGGTGAGGAGTTCTGCCGCGGGCTGCAGACCACAAGCCGGAGCTTCAGGCTGACCTCCTTCCGTCTTGCCTGCCGGGTGTGGTCTGTCTAGACTGCTTGAGACCACACCCCGTCTCCCAGTTTTCTTCTTTTTTCCTCTCCCCTTTCTGGGGCGGTCCCATGGCTGCTTGCTGTCGGCCACACCTGGGGGCAGCTCCCCCACCTTGATGGACACATCTACATACATGGCCACTGCTGCTTGAGGCGTGCTCCGCTTTTGGCGCCATTATGGGTCCCGGCCCACGATGGGAGGTTCTATGTTGTCCTTGATAACGCACATAATGGTGTCCGTTCTTCTGGGGCGGGTGCCACATTCAGTATACAACACAGTCTCTAGGCACACTATACTCGGTGATAAAGGGTGGGTTCATATCCTGTTCGTGACGCCAAAGTTGACGCGCCCCCTGGGCCGTGGGGTACTCGGTGCCAGGCCGGTCGTTGCTACGGGAGATGTCACAGTGGCGGTGACCCAGTCCGTGACTGAGGCCAGTCAATCAAAAGGGGATATTTACAAGGGATTTATAGTTCTTATATATAGTTTGTGACGCCACCTGTGGTATGCGGCTATATGGAGCCGCCGCTGCGGGGCAGGTCCTCTGGAGCTGGTGTAAATGCAGCAGAGTTGGTTTAGCTCTCCACAGGTAGAGCTTAGCTCCAGGGCTGTGCTGAGTTGTTATGGATGTTGCAGTGTAGTGCAGGGGGTGATGGCGCAGCAGTAATTCACAGAGACGGTGGGGTGCAGTCTTCAGAGTTTACTCACAGAATGTCACACTGTCACAGAATACTGGAGGTAGGGGGCCTAAGCTGACCCTAAGCTGGGACCCTGACTAACCCCTCAACCTGGAGGTACTGTTAAAGGTACAGAGGTCCAGGCCGCCAGCGTAACCCCTACCTCCTGAGGATCCCTGCACCTAAGTAATCTAGTCCTGAGAAGGACCCCGATCACAACAATAGGGAACCAGAAATAATATGCCCACACACAGTATTTAGACGAACGAGACAGTACAAGGGAAAAACCAAAACCACCTTGCATACAACTTCTACACAACTACAACAGAGGGAACACCAACGGGAAAGGAGATAAATGATAAAGCGAGGAAAGGGAAAAAACACTTCCAAATACACTTATCTCAGCAACTCCAAACACCACGATCCGCTCTGTAAGTCTGAATGAAAAGCTTTCACCGACACCTCCCAAACAGACCTGCAGGAATATAAAGGAGTCTCACTAAAGAAGCATTGATTGCAGCTGGGCGAGGCTGGAGCTCAGCTAGCCCAGAGAGAGAGAGAATTAACTCCTACACTGCCGAGAAAACACAAAGCACCAACAAGTCAGCTGCGAGAAGTCAGGCTGTGTACTCGTGACGATCTTCGTGGCAACACACCCGTGACAGTACCCCCCCTTCTACGAGGGGCCTCCGGACCCTCAGGGCCAGGTTTATCCGGGTGAGTCGAGTGGAAGGCCCGAACTAATCGGTCTGCGTTAATATCCGATGCAGGAACCCACATCCTCTCCTCAGGACCATACCCCTTCCAATGAACCAAGTACTGAAGGGACCGGCGATTAAAGCGTGAATCAATGACCCTCGATACCTGGAACTCCAAGTTACCATTGACAACCACAGGAGGGGGAGGTAAAGGTGACGGTACCACCGGCGCCACATACCTCTTAAGCAATGATCTGTGAAACACGTTGTGAATTTTAAACGTAGGGGGGAGGTCAAGACGGAATGCCACCGGATTAATAACAGAACTGATTCTGTACGGCCCGATGAACCTGGGACCCAGTTTCCAGGAGGGAACCTTAAGTTTAATATTCCTGGTAGACAACCATACCTGATCGTTCACACTTAGGTCCGGACCAGACACTCTCCTCCTATCAGCCATACGTTTGTATCGGTTCCCCATAGTATTCAGATTCTTCAGCACCCCTCTCCATACTGAAGCGAGAGATGAGGAAAATCGTTCCTCCTCCGGAACCCCCGAAGAGCCCCCCCTACTGAAAGTACAAAACTGGGGGTGAAAACCATATGCCCCAAAAAACGGGGACTTACCAGTGGACTCGCTCCGCCTATTATTGAGAGCAAACTCTGCCAGAGGTAGGAAAGAAGCCCAGTCCTCCTGGTTCTCTGACACAAAACACCGAAGATATGTCTCCAAGCTCTGGTTCATACGTTCCGTCTGACCATTGGTCTGAGGATGAAAAGCCGACGAGAATGACAAATGCATCCCCCGCCGAGCACAAAACGCCTTCCAGAACTTGGACACAAACTGAGACCCCCGATCAGACACCACCTCGGAGGGTACCCCGTGAAGCCTCACAATCTCCCCAATGAACACCTGCGTAAGAGTTTTAGCATTAGGGAGAGCCGGAAGAGCGATAAAATGTGCCATCTTGCTGAACCTGTCCACTACAACGAGTATGACCGTTTTACCCGAAGACGGAGGGAGGTCCGTAATAAAGTCCATAGACAGATGAGTCCAAGGACGCTCCGGGATCTTCAAAGGTAAGAGGGCCCCAGACGGACGGGTATGTGAGGTCTTAGAGCGCGCACAAACCCCACAGGACGCGACAAAAGTTACCACCTCTTTATGTAAGTTAGGCCACCAAAACCGACGCGAGAGGAGATCCACAGTTGCTTTACTCCCCGGGTGTCCTGCAAAAACTGAGTTATGGTGTGCCTCGATCACCTTTTGTCGCAACTGATCTGGAACGAACAGTCTCCCCGAAGGTCCAACAGGGGCGTCCCCCTGAGCCTCCAATATCTCCTCCTCCAGCTCAGAGCATACTGCCGAAACCACCACCCCCTCCTGAAGAATAGGAATCGGGTCGTCCGTATTCCCGGCCCCAGGGAAACTGCGAGATAAGGCATCCGCCTTTACATTTTTAGACCCAGGACGATATGTAACGACGAAATTAAACCTGGTAAAAAACAATGACCACCTAGCTTGTCTGGGATTCAGACGTTTAGCGGACTCCAGATATAGCAGGTTCTTGTGATCGGTGATGACGGTGACCGGATGAACTGCCCCCTCCAAAAAATGGTGCCACTCCTCAAAAGCTAACTTAATGGCCAAGAGTTCCCTATTGCCGACATCGTAATTCCTCTCAGCGGACGACAACTTTTTAGAGAAAAAGGCGCACGGATGCCACTTACCAGGGGACGAACCCTGTGACAATACTGCTCCCACCCCTACCTCGGAAGCGTCTACCTCTACAAAGAATGGCTGAGACGCATCAGGTTGAATGAGTATGGGTGCCGAGGCAAAACATTTTTTCAAGGAGGAGAATGCTTGACAAGCCTTGTCAGACCACCTAGAAAAATCCGTCCCCTTTTTAGTCATGTCTGTGAGAGGCTTAACCATGGACGAGAAATTACGAATGAACTTCCGGTAATAGTTAGCAAACCCCAGGAAACGTTGTAGTGCCTTAAGATTCTCCGGCCGATCCCACTCAAGAACTGCCCGCACTTTCCCAGGGTCCATACGAAAACCGGACGCTGAAACCAGGAAGCCTAAAAACTGGAGTTCCTGTACGGCGAACACACACTTTTCCCACTTGGCATACAGTTTATTATCCCGCAAGATCTGTAACACCTGTCTAACGTGCTCCTGATGAGACACCAGATCCGGCGAGTAAATTAAGATATCATCCAGATATATGACAACAAACTGTCCCACCAGGTGGCGAAAAATATCATTAACAAAGTGTTGAAACACCGCCGGGGCATTAGTCAGACCGAATGGCATGACAAGGTTCTCATAATGCCCCTCCGGAGTGTTAAAAGCCGTCTTCCACTCATCCCCCTCCTTCATCCTAATCAGATTGTACGCCCCCCTGAGATCCAACTTAGAGAACCATTTGGCGCCCACGATCTGATTAAAGAGATCGGGAATAAGTGGGAGCGGATACGGATCTCGGACCGTAATCCGATTAAGTTCACGGAAATCCAGGCAAGGGCGTAGGCCTCCATCTTTCTTCTTAACAAAGAAGAACCCCGCGGCCACCGGTGAAGATGAAGGTCTAATATGCCCCTTAGCCAGACTTTCAGAAATATAATCCTTCATGGCCTGCCTCTCAGGACCAGAAAGGTTATACAACCTAGCTTTAGGTAACTTGGCCTCAGGGAGCAGTTTTACAGAACAGTCATACTCGCGATGAGGAGGTAGTTCCTGACACCCATTCTCCGAGAATACATCCTCAAAGTCCGCCAGAAATGGAGGTAAGACCCAAGGAGTAACCGCACCGATGACCGTGTTCATGCAGTTTTTATTACAGAATTTACTCCATTGGCTTATCTCTCTGGTTTGCCAATTAATAACCGGGTTATGCTTAGCTAACCAAGGAAGGCCCAACACTATAGGAGTGGGAAGACCCTCCAACACGTAGCAAGACAACAGTTCTTTATGTATTGCCCCCACTTGAAGTTTTACACCATGCACAGCTTGCAAAAAACTTCCCTGACCGAGAGGCCTGGCATCGATCGAGAATATGGGGATGGGTTTAGCCAACTCACTCAATCGCATACCTTGAACCCGGGCAAACCGAGCATCAACCAGATTAGCCCCGGCCCCACTATCCAGAAGAACAGATATCCTCTCAGTTCTCGTACCCACCACCACCTCCGCCGGTACGAGAAACTGAGACGAACCTAGGGACGAAATACCTACTCCCAGATTGCCGTCCACCACACAACCTGGGATCAACAGTTTTTTCGACGACTCTTTACTCTGCAAGGGACGGGATGGACACCCCCCAATAAAATGTCCCTTTTTCCCACAGAGGAAACACCTTCCTGTCTTATGGCACACCACCGGTCCCCTTCCCCGAAATGATGTCCCTCCTAATTGCATAGGCTCCTCCGGACTGACCAGGGGAACCACCATATGAGGGGACCTTGTAGGAGGTGGAGACATTACAGGGGGTAGAGTTATCCCGCACCTCTCCCGAAGCCGTCTGTCAACACGAATAGCAAGGGCCATAGCGGCTTCCAGTGACGCGGGAGAGTCATACTGTGCCAACACATCCAGTAATTTGTCGGATAAACCATGACAAAACTGGCTCCTAAGAGCCGGGTCATTCCACTGGGTGTCCGTGGCCCACCTACGGAACTCCGAACAGAATTCCTCCGCCGGACGATCTCCCTGCTGAATCCTACGTAACTTAGACTCAGCAAGGGAGATCCGATCTGGGTCATCATATACGAGTCCCAGAGCAGCGAAAAACCTATCCACTGACTGGAGAACCGGGGAGCTTGGGGGAAGAGAGAACGCCCAAGATTGAGGGTCCCCTTGTAGGAGCGAGATGACAATTCCCACCCTTTGTTCTTCACTGCCCGATGACCGAGGCCGCAGCCGAAAGTACAATTTGCATGCCTCCCGGAAAACAAAAAACTTGTCCCGCCCCCCAGTGAACTTGTCAGGGAGAGCTACTTTAGGTTCTTGTCCGGCTTGCTCCAGAGGATGCAAAACCTTGGACTTAACGTCCGCCAGCCCCATGGACAAACTCTGCAACTGCCGAGCTAGACCGGCTACTGGATCCATGGTAGCTGGAGAAAACTAAGTGGGTCGGTGAAAATGTCACACTGTCACAGAATACTGGAGGTAGGGGGCCTAAGCTGACCCTAAGCTGGGACCCTGACTAACCCCTCAACCTGGAGGTACTGTTAAAGGTACAGAGGTCCAGGCCGCCAGCGTAACCCCTACCTCCTGAGGATCCCTGCACCTAAGTAATCTAGTCCTGAGAAGGACCCCGATCACAACAATAGGGAACCAGAAATAATATGCCCACACACAGTATTTAGACGAACGAGACAGTACAAGGGAAAAACCAAAACCACCTTGCATACAACTTCTACACAACTACAACAGAGGGAACACCAACGGGAAAGGAGATAAATGATAAAGCGAGGAAAGGGAAAAAACACTTCCAAATACACTTATCTCAGCAACTCCAAACACCACGATCCGCTCTGTAAGTCTGAATGAAAAGCTTTCACCGACACCTCCCAAACAGACCTGCAGGAATATAAAGGAGTCTCACTAAAGAAGCATTGATTGCAGCTGGGCGAGGCTGGAGCTCAGCTAGCCCAGAGAGAGAGAGAATTAACTCCTACACTGCCGAGAAAACACAAAGCACCAACAAGTCAGCTGCGAGAAGTCAGGCTGTGTACTCGTGACGATCTTCGTGGCAACACACCCGTGACACAGTTGTTGCAATCCAAGTTACAGGTACCGGTGTACTTGTATCTTGGATTGCAACAACTGTGAGTAAACTCTGAAGACTACACCCCACCGTCTCTGTGAATTACTGCTGCGCCATCACCCCTTGCACTACTGTTAGAAACCTCCTGTTTGTTTTTTCCATCTTGTGTTTTGCGGTCACGTGACTATCTGCCTTTATATTCCAGCTCCGCCCTTATGGCTGTGCTGGACTTCAGTGTTTGACTGTTTCTCTAGCCTGGTGCTTCGGTGCCTTTCTCTGTCAGTTCGCTTGGTCCTCTGGGACCTCTAGTACATTTTTGTCAGTTTGTCTTTTTGTGTTCTGCAACAACTTCTCTGTTTAGGAGGTCCCATTTTTGTCCCAGTCCTTAGTTCTTTTAGGGACCCCTCCCTTAATTCTATAGGTCTTCGTTCAGACTAGCCGAGGACTAAGGCAGGTCTGTTCACTAGGAACAGGCAGCCCGCTACATCGTAGGGATTCAGCTTAGTCTTACTGTAGGGACAGCTTTCCCCTATCTTTCCTTAGTACATGTTGCAGATCATAACAGCAAGTCCAGCCCAAAAAACTAAAAGGAAAGAAATTCGGGGATCAGTATGGTTTCCATCCAGGATTTGGCTCCACGCCTGCAGGGATTGTCTCTGGAGATGGCCGAGCTTCAGCAACACGTGAGTAGCGCATTTTGTCGAACCCAAGGTAGGACTGCCTGATGTTTTTTATGGTAAACAGCAAGATTTTTTTTCATTTAAAAATGCTTGTTTGTTATGTTTTCATTTGAGACCAAGGTCCTCTGAGAATGAATAACAGCGCATTGGTTTTATTATGTCACTTTTGTGCAATGAACCACAGGGGTGGGCCTTTTCTCTCCAACCTAATGATCCGTGTTTAAGGTCTGTTGAAGAATTTTTTTCTGCTATGGGGCTATTATATGACGATCCTGATCGAATCTCATCTGCTGAATCAGAACTCAGGCGTTTGAATCAGGGGTCAGATGATGTTGAAAATTATTGCACACACTTCAGGAGATGGGCTTCAGAAGTTAAGTGGAATGATCCTGCGCTGAGATGTTTATTTCTTGCTGGTCTGAGTGAAAGGGTTAAGGATTTGCTAATTGCATTCCCTGAACCTGAGACTCTGCAGGATGCTATGCAGTTAGCTGTTCGTATAGACAGAAGACTGTGGTGCAGGCTCAATGAGGTAAAGACTCCTGTAATGTCAGTTCCTAGTCCCCAGAAAATCTGCTCTGACAGCGGAGAACCGATGGAGGTTGGGGGGATGTCACTCCGCTTTCAGGAAAGAGACCGGAGGTTTACCGAGGGATTGTGTCTTTATTGTGGTAAAGCTGACCATTTGATTAAGTATTGTGAGCGTCGTTTAAGTAAAGAAAAAAAAAAGGTCAGTTACGTCCGTATAGCTTGTTTACGCTCTGCAGGAGTATTTCTTTCTAGGAGTACTACTTTGCAGGGAGATTTGATTGAATTTCAGGTATTTGTGGATTGTGGTTCAACACTTAATGTGATTGATAAAGGGTTTTTGGAAAACCTTAAATTGAAATCCAAACCTTTGTCATCACCTATTTCTGTGATTGCAATTGATAACACTCCTTTGAAATGTATTACTCACAAGACTGCTGCATTTCCCCTCACTATCAATGGAGTTCACCAAGAAATTTTGGACTTGGTTGTTTTGGATAATTTGCCCTCTCCAGTTGTTCTAGGATTGCCTTGGTTAAAACTGCACAATCCTTTATTGGAATGGTCTACTAATGTGATTAAGTCTTGGAGTCCGAAGTGCTATGATAAATGTTGCAATGGTCGCATTGCGGCTGTGGAAAAAGGGGAATTACAGGTACCTATTCGAGATTTTTGGAGGTTTTTTTCGGAGGAGGAGTCAAAAGTTTTACCTCCTCATAGGGATTATGATTGCGCCATTGAGTGTGTTCCGGGTGCTACTCTTCCCAAAAGTCGCTTGTTTAATCTGACTATCCCTGAAAGAAAGGCCTTGGAGGAGTACATACAGACTAGCCTGGCTGCTGGTCACATTAGACCTTCTAAGTCGCCTGTGGCAGCTGGATTCTTCTTTATTAAAAGAAAGGATGGCGGTTTACGTCCATGTCTGGATTTTCGTGAAATTAATAAGATTACCGTACGCAATTCCTACCCATTGCCGTTAATTCCTGACTTGTTTAACCAGTTGGTGGGGGCCAAGTGGTTCTCTAAAATTGATCTCCGGGGGGCATACAATTTGTTACGAGTGAAGGAGGGTGATGAATGGAAAACTGCTTTTAACACTCCGGTAGGTCATTTTGAGAATCTGGTGATGCCTTTTGGTCTTACCAATGCACCTGCACTTTTTCAGAACCTTATTAATGACATCCTGAGACCTTTGATTGGTAAGAATGTGGTTGTGTATTTGGATGACATTTTAAATTATTCACCAGATCTAGAGTCCCATTGGCAGAGTGTAAGTGAAGTTTTGCAGTTATTGAGTAATAATTCACTCTTTGCTAAGCTGGAGAAATGTGAGTTCGCTGTGCAGAAATATAGTTTTTTGGGCTACATTGTCTCCAGCGTGGGCTTTGAGATGGACCCTGTGAAGGTTCAGGCTGTGCAGGAATGGCCTAGGCCTATTAGTTTGAAATCTATACAGAGATTTTTGGGGTTTTGCCAATTATTACAGGAAATTCATTAAGAATGTTTCTGTAATTGTTAAACCTCTAACCAATCTCACCAGGAAAGGTGCGAATACGGCCCAGTGGACTACTGAGGCCATTGAAGCGTTTGAGTATCTCAAAGAGAGGTTCAGTTCTGCCCCTATCCTTATGCAGCCTGATGAGACCAAGCCTTTTTTGGTCGAGGTCAATGCTTCATCGGTGGGGGTCGGAGCAGTTTTGTCTCAGGAGAACAAGGGTGGAGTACATCCTTGTGCCTTCTTTTCGAAAAAACTTTTGGAAACCGAACTGAATTATGATGTTGGAAATCGGGAGTTGCTGGCTATTAAACTTGCGTTTGAACATTGGCGTCATTTTTTGGAAGGCGCTAGATTTCCTATTCAGGTTTTCACAGATCATAAGAATTTGATCTATCTGGATGCTGCCAAGCGCTTGAATGCCCGTCAAGCTAGGTGGGCACTTTTTTTTTTCTCGGTTTCATTTATCTGTTACCTATATCCCTGGTACTAAGAATGTTAAAGCCGATGCTTTATCTCGCAGCTTCTCTCCTACGGTCGGTGCCGAGGAGGAGGAGAACATTTTACAGCAAGGAGTTGTGGTGGCGGCATTGGACTCCGTTTTGGAGAATGGGATTCTGAAAGCTCAAGATGATGCTCCATCTAGCACTCCCCATGGGAGGGTGTTCGTGCCTAGAGCCTTTAGGAGAGATTTGTTTGTGGAGTGTCATGAGTCTCGGTTGGCAGGTCAACCAGGAATTTCTGAGACTAAGAGAATTATCAGTCGCAGTTTTTGGTGGCCTGGATGGCAGAAGGAAGTCATCAAGTGGGTGCGTCAGTGTACTCTGTGTGCTAGGTCAAAGGCTTCACATACTCCTGCTTCGGGGTTACTTTGCCCTCTGGAGGTTCCTAGTGCGCCTTGGATGCATTTCACAATGGATTTTATTACTGATCTTCCTGTGTCCAAGAGTTCTACTGTCATCTGGGTGGTCGTGGACCGTTTTAGTAAGATGTGTCATTTGGTTCCATTCATTAAGTTGCCCTGCGCCAAGACACTCGCTAAGGATTTGTTAAGGAGATTGTCAAGCTCCATGGCGTTCCCACGGATATTGTTTCTGATAGAGGACTTCAGCTTGTGGCTCGCTTTTGGCGTGCTTTTTGTGACAGGTTGGGAGTCCATTTGTCATTTTCGTCTGGTTATCATCCTGAGTCTAATGGACAGACTGAAAGAAAGAACCAGGATGTTGAACAGTTTTTGCTTTGTTTTGTGGCGGACAATCAAGAGGTGTGGTCTGAGTTTCTGCCTCTCGCAGAATTTTATCTTAACAATCATACATCCTCCTCTGCTGGGTGTTCTCCTTTTTTTTGTTGTACTGGGAGACATCCGTCATTTGGTTCGTTCTCCAAATTGGGGTCGGCGGTTCCGGAGGAGGAGAATTTTTCCGGTGATTTGGAGAGAGTTTGGACTAATGTACGTTGCAACCTTCAAGAGGCTAACAAGAAGTCAAAGTAGTATTTTGACAGGAATCGTAAGGAGGTTTTGCTTACTGTGGGTGACACGGTTTGGTTGTCCTCGAAGAACCTGCGGTTGAGGATTCCCTCTAAAAAAACTGGGTCCTAAGTTTGTGGGTCCATTTAAAGTGCTTCAGGTTGTTAACCCGTCTGCTTTTAGGTTGGATTTTCCTACTTCCTGGAAGATTAATCCTGTGTTTCATGTTTCCTTGTTGAAAAAGGCTGATGTATCTGATAGGGACGCCACTGTCACAGTTCCTCCTGTGGTGGAAGACGGCGAATATGAAATTTCTTGTATCTTGAATTCTAGATGGAATAGAAGGAAATTACAGTATCTTGTCTCCTGGAAGGGTTTCGGTCCCGTAGACAACTCCTGGGTAAGGACGGATGATGTCTCTGCTCCTAGGCTTGTTAAAGCTTTCCACAGGAGGTTTCCGGATAGGCCTGGGCCTGGAGGATCCGGAGGTTCCTCATAAAAGAGGGTGTACTGTTAGAACCCTCCTTTTTGTTTTTTTCATCTTGTGTTTTGCGGTCACGTGACCATCTGCCTTTATATTCCAGCTCCGCCCTTATGGCTGTGCTGGACTTCAGTGTTTGACTGTTTCTCTAGCCTGGTGCTTCGGTGCCTTTCTCTGTCAGTTCGCTTGGTCCTCTGGGACCTCTGGTACATTTTTGTCAGTTTGCCTTTTTGTGTCCTGCAACAACTTCTCTGTTTAGGAGGTGTCCCATTTTTGTCCCAGTCCTTAGTTCTTTTAGGGACCCCTCCCTTAATTCTATAGGTTTTCGCTCAGACTAGCCGAGAACTAAGGCGGGTCTGTTCACTAGGAACAGGCAGCCCGCTCCATCGTAGGGATTCAGCTTAGTCTTACTGTAGGGACAGCTTTCCCCTATCTTTCCTTAGTACATGTTGCAGATCATAACAACTACACCGCAACATCCATAACAACTCAGCACAGCCCTGGAGCTAAGCTCTACCTGTGAAGAGCTAAACCAACTCTGCTGCTTTTACACCAGCTCCAGAGTACCTGCCCTGCAGCGGCGGCTCCATATAGCCGCATACCACAGGTGGCGTCACGAACTATATATATCAGAACTATAAATCTCCTGTAAATATCCTCTTTTGATTGACCGCCCTGGTTCACGGACAGGGTCACCGCCACTGTCACATCTCCCCTAGCAACGACCGGCCTGGCACCGAGTACCCCACGGCCCAGAGGGCACGTCAATACCACTTTTCCTGGTGTCTGCCCTCAATTTGAGCTGCTTTGGAACTTTTGGGCCCCTTTTGAAGGTGTTGTCTATGAGTTTGCTTTTGCCTCCGATTGAGTGCAATGGGATTCGGATATTTTTGTCAAACTGTACGACGAATTGTTTGGAGAATATGGGGAAGTTCGCTGATCTGAACCAAATCGAACCTTGAGAGGTTCGGTCAACTCTAGTTACAACCTACAGTGCTTTGTGAAAGTATTTGGCCCCCTTGAACTTTTCTACCTTTTGCCACATTTCTGGCTTCAAACATAAAGATATAAAATTCTAATTTTTTGGGGAAGAATCAACAACAAGTGGGACACAATCGTGAAGTGGAACGAAATTTATTGGATATTTTAGACTTTTTTTTAACAAATTAAAAACTGAAAAGTGGGGCGTGCAATATTATTTGGCCCCCTTGAGTTAATACTTTGTAGCGCCACCTTTTGCTGCGATTACAGCTGCAAGTCGCTTGGGGTATGTCTCTATCAGTTTTGCACATTGAGAGGCTGAAATTCTTCCCCATTCTTCTTGCAAAACAACTCGAGCTCAGTGAGGTTGGATGGAGAGCGTTTGTGAACAGCAGTTTTCAGCTCTTTCCACAGATTCTCGATTGGATTCAGGTCTGGACTTTGACTTGGCCATTCTAACACCTGGATACGTTTATTTTTGAACCATTCCAATGTAGATTTTGCTTTATGTTTGGGATCATTGTCTTGTTGGAAGATAAATCTCCGTCCCAGTCTCAGGTTTTTTGCAGACTCCAACAGGTTTTCTTCCAGAATGGTCCTGAATTTGGCTCTGTCCATCTTCCCATCAATTTTAACCATCTTCCCTGTCCCTGTTGAAGAAAAGCAGGCCCAAACCATGATGCTGCCACCACCATGTTTGACAGTGGGGATGGTGTTTTGAGGGTGATGAGCTGTGTTGCTTTTACGCCAAACATATCGTTTTGCATTGTGACCAAAAAGTTTGATTTTGGTTTCATCTGACCAGAGCACCTTATTCCACATGTTTGGTGTGTCTCCCAGGTGGCTTGTGGCAAACTTCAAATGAGACTTTTTATGGATATCTTTAGGAAATGGCTTTCTTCTTGCCACTCTTCCTTAAAGGCCAGATTTGTGCAGTGTATGACTGATTGTTGTCCTATGGACAGACTCTCCCACCTCAGCTGTAGATCTCTGCAGTTCATCCAGAGTGATCATGGGCCTTTTGGCTGCATCTCTGATCAGTCTTCTCCTTGTTCGAGATGAAAGTTTAGAGGGACGGCCGGGTCTTGATAGACTTGCAGTGGTCTGATACTCCTTCCATTTCAATATGATCGCTTGCACAGTGCTCCTTGAGATGTTTAAAACTTGGGAAATCTTTTTGTATCCAAATCCGGCTTTAAACTTCACCACAACAGTATCTCGGACCTGCCTGGTGTGTTCCTTGGTCTTCATGATGCTCTCTGCACTTGTAACAGAACCCTGAGACTATAACAGAGCAGATGCATTTATACGGAGACTTGATTATTTTGTGTTGTTATGTTGTCATTTAGGACAACATTGGATCATTCAGAAATCCTCACTGAACTTCTGGAGTGAGTTTGCTGCACTGAAAGTAAAGGGGCCGAATAATATTGCACGCCCCACTTTTCAGTTCTTAATTTTTTAAAAAAGTTTAAAATATCCAATAAATTTTGTTCCACTTCACAATTGGGTGCCACTTGTTGTTGATTCTGCCCAAGAAAATTAGAATTTTATATCTTTATGTTTGAAGGCAGAAATGTGGCAAAACGTAGAAAAGTTCAAGGGGGCCAAATACTTTCACAAGGCACTGTACATGTGAAAATAATAATCATTATTACCTGTTTGCTACAATTGGTTACTTATACACCTGACTATATTTCTAGAAAGTCCATGACTTTGTACAAGTGAACCTAGAAAAATGTCTTTTCTTTATTCACTTGGCATTTTGTTAATTAATAAAAATAAACTATTAACATTTCTGTATGTGAAAGCTTTCTTACTTTGCAGCATTTTTTTCACACCTAAACATTTTGCACAGCACTGTATATATATATATATATATATATATATATATATATATATATATATATTACAATAGATGGTCTCTGTGCGGCCGTCTACATCATCTGGGTGGTCAGGGATTAGCTCTAGCGGCCATGTCACAATATATGCAACAAACACGGAAATTCATCTAGGAGAAGAATGATGTCCAGTAGGTAAATGATCAGCCCATGAATCAGACTGGTCACAGGATATGAATCTCCGGTTGGGAAGAGAGACTGTTCCTGTCCTCGGCTCCTCACAGGTGCAGACAGTTAATTTGCATAGCCAGCGACAAAGCTTGAAAAGTCTTTATTCTACAATCTGTTGGGGCATTTAGGATTATAGTAACACGTTGGTGATGCCTGTCTCATGACGTATACCCTACTGGGGGCAGTTCAGAAGGCATAAACCATATGACATGTTTCCTTTAAATATCATTACTCCATCTACTGCTCCTTATTCAGACGACATCACTGATGACATCAGCACAGCTGGCAGTACTGACCCTGTGCGACATCACTGATGACATCAGCACAGCTGGCAGTACTGACCCTGTGCGACATCACTGATGACATCAGCACAGCTGGCAGTACTGACCCTGTGCGACATCACTGATGACATCAGCACAGCTGGCAGTACTGACCCTGTACGACATCACTGATGACATCAGCACAGCTGGCAGTACTGACCCTGTGCGACATCACTGATGACATCAGCACAGCTGGCAGTACTGACCCTGTGCGACATCACTGATGACATCAGCACAGCTGGCAGTACTGACCCTGTGCGACATCACTGATGACATCAGCACAGCTGGCAGTACTGACCCTGTACGACATCACTGATGACATCAGCACAGCTGGCAGTACTGACCCTGTGCGACATCACTGATGACATCAGCACAGCTGGCAGTACTGACGTTGTGAAACATCACTGATGACATCAGCGCAGCTGGCAGTTCTGACCCTGTGTGACATCACAATGCAGCGCTCAGTGATCTATGCGCTGGAGGACACTGGAGTCTTTTGAGGGTTTGATGTTGGAGAAAATGGATTTGCGGAGCATTGCTGTAGTGCTGTTCACAATTGTTTTCTATTGTGTAGAAGGGAGACCTGTTGAAACACCAGGAGGTAAGAGACATTGATAAATGAGGATTATATATTGCATTTTTTTCTATATGTTCATGGGTTTTGGTTATAAAACAGTTGTGTGTGATATTGCATTTTATCGCCATTCTCTTGAAAGTCATAGAACTGCAATACCGGACACGGGTCATGGGCAGGAGTGGTGCTGTAGTATGAAAAAACTAGCCATTATTCTATAATTATGTCTATACGGCTTTTCATAGAGGTAAATGGAAGTAGAATCCACTGTACATATTATATTCCCATATACTGGCCATCAGTCCGGTCGTGTCTCTGATGACATCAGCAGCGTTCAGCAGCCCTGCCCCCACACTATAGAATTCTGACACTGTGTGACATCACAGCGCTGGGCCCAGTGCTCTATGTGTGGGGTCTTTTGAGGGTTAATTTTGTACAATATAAAAATGGAGAAAATTGTTCTCTGTTTGTTGATTTGCTCATGTTTAGTTAAGAAAGTTCTAATGATATAAGCAGGTAATGGACATTATCACTGGGGACTGTGTTTGTAGGGTTCAGTTAAAGGAGTCTTCTGTCCCCTTCATGTTACAGTATTGGGGTCACTTGCTGCTATCATGGGTTTCATGTCTTCATTTTCCTTCTTTCTCTTATGGACAGTGGTTTCCCAGAGATCATGGGCTGTGATATTCCCCAGCTTGAACTTGAGGATCAGCGACGACAATAACAGTGAGTAGTCAATTCCTTCATCTCCTGATTCTACTCCCATCATCCTATACCAAGTCCTGCCTGCACTTATATATATAATGTGACGCCCCTTATCCTGACATTGTCTTCTAGAATATTCCGCCTGTGAAAGGAATTAATAACCGGCATCTTGTTTCTTTATTCCCAGTCATTGGTCGCTATGCCCAGCCCGTGTGTCTGATGATAATGTTTACGTTCTTGGTCGGGATCTGGATCTGCTGGTGAGTTTCCATCTTCTCCTCTACATATCACATTATTCTTTTCCCATACAAATAGGCAGTATGGTGGCTCAGTGGTTAGCACTGTAGTCTTGCAGCACTGGGTCCTGGGTTCAAATCCCACCAAGGACAACATCTGCAAGGAGTTTGTATATCCTCCCCTTGATTGTGTGGGTTTCCTCTGGGTTCTCCGGTTTCCTCCCACACTATAAAATCATACTGATAAGGAGTTTAGAATGTCAGCCACAACAATGTGGGTTTCTCTGGGTAGTCCGGGTTTCCTCTTACACTTCAAAGACATAGTGAATCTAGATTGTGAACCCCAGTGGGGACAGAGCCAATGATGTCTGTAAAGAGCTGTGGAATTAATGGCGCTATATAAGTGAGGAAAATAAATAAATAAAAAATACCTACAGGGGGCACAGTAACTACAGCAGCCGGGCAATACTACAGGGCTGTGTGGACTGTGATATAATCAGTAGCTGCCGTTCTCCCGGTCCTGGTGCTGTATTATGATGTAATATATACTAGGACTGGTATACACTGTACTTTTATATCTCACCCTCTGTAGTGGGGGAGGGGCAGGGGCATATTCTTGTGGGTAACTGAATATTATCTTTTGTACTAGTTTATATTAATATATTTCTCTGTGTCACAGTTACCTGTATGGCGTCCGGAGACGTCGGGGCATACTGGAGGAGGCAGACCTGACCGAAGTTGTTGTGGTCCTGGAGCCAGGTAACTATTAATATAATACCCAGGTACAAGCAAAGCCTATGTCACCCGGGCTCTTCAATGCTAACACAGTAATGTCCAAGTGATCTCAACCTATCTGGATAGGGAAAAGTGAATGGCGACCATCTCACAATCCAAGAGGAACACTGTCTGTGACACAAACTTTAGTTTAGGGATTTTTGTTTAGTAGCAAAATTAGAACAGAGGGGTATTCAACTGCCCTCCTTGTCTCAGTGTGTGAGGAAGAAAAAAAAATGCTGCTATTAAGGTGCTGTTACCACCCGTGTGCACAGCGCTGTCCCAGCTCTGACCCTGCGCTGTCTTCCCTGTACAAGAAGTCACAAGATTGTCCCCATCTTGGCTGCCATCCTGTAATAACGTCCTCCATCCTGGAACCTATTCTGTAAAGATGTCTATCATCCTGCCCCATCCTGTAATATTGTCCCCCTTCCTGGCCCCTGTCCTGTAGTAATGTCTATCGTCCTGCCCCATCCTGTAATATTGTCCCCCTTTCTGGCCCCTATCCTGTAGTAATGTCTATCTTCCTGCCCCATCCTGTAATATTGTCTCCCTTCTTGGCCCTTATCCTGTAATAATGTCTATCGTCCGGCCTCCTCATCCTGTAATATTGTCCCCCTTTCTGGCCCCTATCCTGTAGTAATGTCTATCGTCCTGCCTCATCCTGTAATATTGTCTCCCTTCTTGGCCCTTATCCTGTAATAATGTCTATCGTCCGGCATCCTCATCCTGTAATACTGTCCCCCTTCTTGGCACCTATCCTGTAGTAATGTCTATCGTCCTGCCCCACCCTGTAATATTGTCTCCCTTCTTGGCCCTTATCCTGTAGTAATGTCTATCGTCCTGCCTCATCCTGTAATATTGTCCCCCTTCCTGGCCCCTATCCTGTAGTAATGTCTATCGTCCTGCCTCATCCTGTAATATTGTCTCCCTTCTTGGCCCTTATCCTGTAATAATGTCTATCGTCCGGCCTCCTCATCCTGTAATACTGTGCCCCTTCTTGGCCCCTATCCTGTAGCAATGTCTTTTGTCTTGGCCCCATCCTATAGTAATGTCCCCCGTCCTGGCTTCTTCCTGTAATGTCCCGTGTACTGGCACCCATTCTGTAATTAAGTCCCGTGTCCTGTAATAATGTTCTCTGTCTGGGCCTCTGTGCTGATAATGTCCCTAATCCTGGCCCCTTCCAGTATTAATGTCCCCTATTCTGGCCCCTTCGTGTACCCTATCCTGGGGTTCTTTTCCAGCACATTAAAAAAACTGAAACAAAGGATTATTCTTACCTCCCCCCGCTCCGACAGCCAGCAGTGTCTCTTTCTGCTCTATCGCTAGCACTGGCTCATGGCAAGTGGCCTCATGTGCCATCCGCGATGGACATGCCTCTGATTGCCCGGCGGCCTGTATAGATGTTGTGGTGTAGGGAGCAGGCGGCTCTCTGTGGCACAATACTTTTCAGCTGAATGTGCATACTCGGACACACATATAGCTAAAAAAGATGCTGCGTCGGTGGGCTCCCTGACTCCACAGGTCTGCTCATGGTCACACCCTCTACAACTGTGATTTTACTCCCCTGATAGTGAATTAATACTCAAAATTAATTTTCAACATTTGGTTAGGAATATTCATGATGTCCTTCTCAATTCAGATACAAATGTGATTTATGAATTTCTTCTCATGTTGAATCACATTGACTAAAGTTGGCCTCAGTGCAGTTTACTGTAGTGGAATGGGATCATTTTCCCCATGTACATATAGGGATGTACTGAATACTTTATTAGCATTTGTTTCTTTGATGTTGAGCCTCAATCATTGCTATTACAATATTCTAAAAAGAGATTTATGCTTTTTGCTCCCGCAGATCTGAAAATACCAACTTCAGATAATGATTTGGACAATACCACCAGGTAGGACATACATCTTCTCCATTACTAGAGACTTTATGGGGATTAATGATTAGTGGTGGGCTCACATTTTGTTATATTTATTTCACAGCTTCAATGACGACATCACTGTTAGTGATAATGTAACTTCTAATAGTGGAGAAACTTCCATAGATAAAAGTAAGTAATAACTTCAAGATGAAATTCAGGTTTATGTTGTTGTAGAAAGAACAATTCTTAGTTTTTTGTGATGGACACTTCCATATTGGCAAAACAACTGACCGCCATGTTGACTTATGGCCACCGTTGTCTTTACAGAATTTCTTACATCAATGCAATAAATTTGCTTGGGTTTTGCTGTAAGTCCCATACACATCGATAGAGTCCTATAAAAGTGCTCCCACATCTCCATTAAAACCTATGGACACTACCATGACACATCAATTAAGGTCACGGGATGTCTATTTTCGTGTTAAATGGAGGCCCCACTGGACAGACCTTTCCTTTTGATCTGCCATAAATAACTAATATGACAGTATTATCTGTGCAGAAGATATTAAGTGACTTAACTTTTCATAACTATTTGGAAATCATCTAATCTCAGCATCCATTTATTTCCTGACAACCCTTGCTAGAATGGTTGAGATTGTTGAGGGTCCACACTCCGGCTACGTAGGACATGTTCATTTCTATTCTTGTACTGAATACATTAATCATATAATCAATAAGGACAATTTAACTGAGCAGCAGATGGGGTAGACATCTGCTAAAACTCCTGGGTACAGTTGTGTTTGGACCTCATTATAATGTCAGATCCTGGTCCTAATGTTGGATCCTGTTGACCTGGTAGTCTGGTCAGTGATGTATTCTGCTCTGGTTTGAACCTACATTTGTAGTCTTATTGGCTTTTCAGACTCCAGACTGTCTAGTATGGACCTGTATACTGACATACTTTATCAGCAAAATCATCAGTTTTGAGCCTAAAACTTTGAAAAATCTTTTCACTCTTCCATATTTCTGTACAGATAATGAAGCATCTGAGAGTGAAGAGAGCCCCGACACAGAGGAGAGGTGGGTTATGTTGTATATAAATATCTCTATATAAACCATGAGCTAGGTAAGAAATGTTTCCTGTGAATTTATAGATGATTCCTTTTTTTTCCCAGAATCCCAATGTGCAAAATCCCTGGTTGTTTCCTGGAAGACATCATATTACCAAGTTCCATCTACGTGACAAACTTCCAGGAGAATAAAGAGGAGCTTGTGAAACGACTGTATCGGCTGTATAATGAAACTATCTTCGGGAATCTGGTATACCATCATCAGTATCTGGGTTATACATGAAAACAAGAAAAGCGGCTTTAGCTTTCTGGGGGGCACCCTAATACCTTTGTTACTGTTCTTTAATTTAGTTATTGAGAATCTCAGGAAAACCCTCTTCTTATCTATGGAATGAGTTGAGACCATACAGGAGATCCACCATACATAGACATGGAGAATCTCACATTTTATCTTGATGTTCAAAGGATTTTTACACTTGTATATAAATCCATCTAGCTGACATTTGGACATTTTATAATGAGTTTATTTTTGTTTTTGCTCTCACAATTTGGACTTCTCACAATACCCCATGTCCAATATAAGGATACCAGTAAAGTAAATTACATATGAGCGTGGGAAGTTTGTTAGATTGGGACCTAAGAGTTTACAGATTTAATGGGAATTGTTTCCGCTTTTTAGCTTCCTGACGAAATGAAAATTGTGTGGAATAACACGTTGACCACAACATCTGGTCTAACCTATAACCTGGAGAAGAAAAACGAAAGTTATAGCATTATAGAACTTTCCGATAAAGTCTTGAATTCTGCCGGTAGGTTTCACATCACTTCCAGCAGCTTCATAAGATAATGTGTATACATGGTAAAAAGCTGCTACTTGGTTGTAATACATCTTATATACTCATTGTACATTCAATCATGAGAAGAACTAAGTACACCCTCTTTGAATTCTATGGACTTACATATCAGGACAAAATAAAAAAGCATTTGGTCCTTAGAATGTCTTAAAATTAGGTAAATACAACCTCAGAAAACAACAACTCCTGATAAATAACTCTGTGACATTATGTATTTGACAAAAATTCAGCCAACATAGAAAAGCAGTGTGTGAAAAATTAAGTACACCTTATCTGCTTTAAAAGGAATTAACAGGGGAAGTAGCTGCCATGTGCTGCTAATAATATGGACCTAAAGAGAACCTGTCAGGTCCGATAATGCTATTAGCCTGCAGATATAGGGTTATTGTGTAGGGTAATAGTGTTACGAGGGAGCCCGGCCGCAGTACTGAAAGTACAGCACCCGGGAGAGTATGAACTTTACTTCATCCGGGAACTGCCGGCTTTCAGTGATGCGGGTGTGCCCGGAGCAATTACAGTCACCGGTGAGCACACCCCGGCACTGACTGATAGCCAGCTCGACAGTGCGCAGTTCAGTGTGGCTCTCAGTCAGAGTGTTTTTACAGCCACCGATTTCAGTGCCCTAAGTGGCAACTGTATTGCTCCAGGGATGCCAGTATTTCCCTACTTTGAAGATCTTCTAATAATCAGATATTTTCTTATTATGTCCTGATATGTAAAGCAAAAAAATTCAAACCAGATGTACTTAGTTAATCTCATGCGTAATAAATTATTTTCTTTTCAGAGCGATTACGATCCACACTTGCACACGAGATGTGCCATGCTGCCTGCTGGTTAATCGAGGATGTAAAGGACAAGCATGGTCCGTTATGGCAGGCTTATGCAAAAAGGGTCAATTCTATCCATCCTGAGCTGCCAGAGGTGAAAAAATATCACAATTATACTTTATAATATAACTTCAACTGTCGATGTACTTTGTGATAAAAGGTAAGTAAATTTGATGACTCTATACCTCATGAAACGCAATCACTGTGGAATGACACCGGTGCGGCTCTGTTGGTATTATGCTTTTATATTTTACTTCTATCAGAGTAGACTGACATCTGGAAGCTGTAGGATTAAGGATGCTACCTTATATTATATATATATTATATATATTTTGTTGTCTACAGACAGTTCTTCATATTTTTTTTTACAATTTGCTCTTTTTGATACAATCCATGGTACTAACCAACATTCATGCCAGTCTGTTAACCAATATTCCTTCTATCTTTGTAGATTCGGGCGTTTGAGAAAAGTAGCCGAGAATAAATGTTATTGCCGCCGCTGTGGAGGTCGAGTACATCAATTGGCCACCACGTCAGGATGTGACAGCAACAAGAGCAACTCAGGGTGAAGAGACAAGGCGGACAGCTCTCCTCGCTATACAGTACAAGGCTGAACAAGCGATGGATGAATCTGTTGTACGGAAACAACTTGTCTGAATTACTTTTGGGGCATCGCGGTGGCTCAGTGGTTAGCACTGCAGCCTTGCAGCACTGGGGTCCTGGTTTCAAATCCCACTAAGGACAACATCTGCAAGGAGTTTGTATGTTCTCCCCGTGATTGCGTGGGTTTCCTCCGGGTACTCCGGTTTCCTCCCACACTATAAAATCATACGGATAGGGAGTTTAGAATGTGAGCCACAACAATATCAATAATTAGATTGTGAGCCATTACAATAATTAATACATGAAATAAAGTTTAACATCTCAGCTGAATAAAGTCTCACCCATCTCATGATGATTAGAGCTCTCCAGTTTCAGATAATAGGTGACAAGCAGAAAATGTATCACTTTCAAGAGTCATTTCTCATTTAAACTTCTCCAGAACCTGGTGCTCTACAAATTACTAATCTTCAGGGGTCTTACCCCAAATATTTCAGGACCAATGCTTAGGTCTGTCTCAGCCTCATTTATTTACATTAGTAGCACAGCTCCAATATATTAGGATTAGTGATGATCCAGCACTCTAGTGCTCGAATCAAGCATGTTGGATGCTCGGACGGGCTCTACTTGAGTACCGTGTATAATGGAAGTCAATGGGAAACTCACATATATTTCCGGAAGATCTTAACAGGAGAGTTGGGTAGGCAGAGAAAAAAATTGCTGAAATTGGTGAAAGCAGTGCTCAAATGGAATGGAAACAGCATGGGGAAGATGCCTGGACTCATCTCTGACTCCAAGGTCAATGTTGGGGACAATGTTGTCAAGAATTTTCCTCCACTTTTATAGACTGACAAATAAACATACAAAACTGAAGATAAAATGGATTTTACAGGAAAAAAATGTTCGAAACCATTCCTTCCTGTATAATGACTTGCATATAAGGCAGAATTAAAAAGAGAAAAAAAAAAGCCTCCTCCGCCCCTTAATAGCCGGGCCATCTCACACCGTATTTCCCCGTTGCCTATGACTACAGTTGATGACTTTAAACTGGTTTCTTTCCCCCGAATATTTATATGGGAAGGTCACTACTGGTTCGGGGGAGACCCCCTGAAAGTCATAAGGTGTAGACATCACAATCTCTGCTGGCAGCGAAGAGCTATGGGGAGTTTTCCTAAAGCTAGTCATCTGGCCCTGCAATTGGGACCGAGAAGATTCAAGAATTTATTGTCTCTCAGCCAGATCTTGAATCTCCAGAGACAAGTTCGCCACGTGATCACCAAGCGTGTGCATGGGATCCATGCTGGTGATAAAAAGGAAACGGTCAACTGTAATGTGACTCTGAGAAGCCATGAGAAAAGGTAGTCAGTAGGTCCAAGGTCAGATACCAGGAGGGCTCGAGGTACAGAGAGGAAAGACAAGTGGCATGGCCAGGAAATAGTCCAGGGTCAAATGCCAGGAGAGTACATCAAGACAAAAGAGTAAGTCAAAAGGATAGTCAGAGGCCAAGTTCAGTGTCAGGTATCATTATCAGAGGTAGCTTTCATTGATTGTGGGTCTGTTGCCAACTTCATAGATTCAGGACTAGTGCTCAGATTAGGATTTGGGACAGTTAGGTTAGAAAGACCTATTCAAATTCTTGCCATTGACAGGACACTGTTACTCCAGAACTTTGTCCAGCTGATAATGGTGGAATTCACACTTAAAGTGGGAACAATTCACTCTGAGTTCATATCCTGCTTTGTTTTGGATAATTTGCCTGCTGGGTTGTTATTGGGGTTTCCATGGCTGCGTATTCATTATTCTGTTATTGATTAGTGATTGAAGAATATTGTTAGGTGGAGCCTCAACTGTCATAAGAAATGTTTTATTTCTTTATAAATTTTTATCGGAGGCGCTCCTGTGGATAATGGTAGAGACTCCAGTTTAAGCTTAGTGGAAACGTTCCAATAGGCTCGCAGGTAACTGCTCAAAATCGCATAGATTCAAGATAAAAATTTATTTTGAATTAAAAATCAGTCAAGGGATGAGTGGTTGGCATATAGTAGCATATAATGGCACAACGCGTTTCTGCTCTCAAGGAGCCTTCATCAGGTGCATGTTGAGCTATACAATATACAAGCTTTATATACCCTATTTGTATAGTAAGGAGTGGGGCTCTCTCCCCCTGCATTAAACTGAACTTCATTATATCAAACAGCCTACACCTTCCCACTCGCACACAGGCTGCGAGAACACTCCATCCCAACCACATTTAAAAAAAAAAAGCCTGCCAGTATCCAAAAAATGACCGGCATACACATGAAATACACAATTGATTGAAAGGATTCTATACACAAATAAAACCAAGAGAATAACCAAGGAGAAAATGAGATTCTCACAACCCAATACGATGTATTGGATTGTAAAATAGATATCTAAAGGAACCATTTTTGATTTTTAGTTTTACATTTGCATTCCCCATTTACTTCATATTCATTCATAAATAGATTCCTGTTTTGTATAGTTGGCCTTTAGATTTGTAGAAAAATATATGTAAGTATTATAAATAAAGGGCCGATAGTAAATTAAAAAAATATATATATACTGTATATCTATTTTTTTGCAATAGAATAAATATATTAAAATAGCACGACCCTCCTCAAGTCCGAAAGCCTTTCTTCCGATGTGAATTCAAACCATGGGCTATATTTGTATATATTTTATATATTCCATCTGTGAATAAAGAACATTGCAAATTTGAAACTGTTTTGCTTTGATAATGGCTAGTAAATAACCGTTTGATAACACTATGTTTGTATAGTTTATTGTCATCTTGAGATTGGAAAAAATAAATAAATTAATTAATAAATAATAAATATAAATATATATATATATATATATATACTGTATGTATATATAAAAAACACTAAAAAAACAAAAAAAAAACAGAAAAACAAACAAAAAAACACTAAGAAAACACACAAAAATTTTTATGTAAAAAAAATAAATAAAAATAATATTAAAAAAATAAATAAATAAAAATAGAAATAAATAAGGAAAGCCCTACTAGAGTTGCAATAAATTACCAATCACAAGTGCGAAATATACGCACCTATATCTTAAATGAAGAGGATTTTTATTTTGGCTGTGGGTGATTGATTCCATCTACTATTAAAGGATGGTGTTAGAGGAACTCTACAACCTCATTTAAACCGTCCGGATGGAGGCTCCCAAGCTTAAAAATCCAGGAGGATTCTTTGGAATTAAGGGTGGCTCTTCTATTTCTGATACCTGCAGGGATCTGTTCAAGTGGTGTGACTACTACAGGATCAAAATTTTGATTATGCACTAATGTGATGTGCTTGGATAGACTTTGCTTCAGAAAGCCTGTTCTGGCATTATGCCTGTGGCCGTTCTCACGGTTCCGCAAAGTCTGAACTGTACGTCCCACATAATTGAGCCCACAGTTACATGTGACTGCATATATAAGAAATTCAGATCCACATGTGAACTCATATGTAGGATTTGCAGTAACCTGAGCTATTTTATCGTTTGGGGCTCTCTTGTCAAAGTTGATAATTCTACAACAATAACAATTTTTTATAGTTTTGCCCCTTCTAAACACAATGTTGGGTCTCGATCTTTTAAAATGGGGTCCTTCCTAACAAGATACCAATATTTATATAATATTTTACGAATGATGTGGTTTCCTTTATTATATACTGTAATGAAACTATGTCGGATTTGCTCTTCTCTGGATTGCTTGGTGGTTTCTGAATCTAACAATCGTTTTGAGTGAGCTCTAGATTATTTTGATAGGAGGATGCCATTAATGCTCTAGGGTAACCCTTCTCTTTGAATCTTGTGATCAATGTGTTTGATTGTTCCTGGTAATCTGCTGTTGAGGTACAGTTACGCCTAATGCGTCGGAATTGACTAGAAGGGATATTTTTCTTCCACTTGGGGTAATGTGCGCTTGAGTAATCAAGGTATCCATTTGTGTTTAACAATTTGAAATATGTTCTACTTTGGATTTTTTGACCTACAGTATATAGTTCAAGATCCAAATAAACATTTTTTTCTTTAGATGTATTGCTAGCGAACGATAAGCCCCAATCATTTTGTTTTAACTCTTTCACAAAGGACTCTGCTTCGCTTGTTGTGCCCCTCCATATTATGATTAAATCATCGAAATATCTGCAAGAATATCGAATGTGATCCTTGTATTTGGGGGCTGTGAGTGGTGACAGGGACTCGTATCGCCCCATGAATAAATTTGAGAAACTGGGTGCGACCCGAGTCCCAATCGCTGTCCCGAACTGCGATGGGAACGTTTCAGTTGCCGACATCCTTCATCACTGCTTTATCACTGCACCGCAACCGAAACGTCGCACACCGGGCTAATAAAGTCCATATTTTTTTAAAGAACTTTTGGAGTGCTGTCTGTCGTTTTTTTACTATACTGTCTATACTTATGGATATCTGTTTGGGGGCCTTGCACCCGATATTTTGAAGATATGGTGCTGTTCCAATTTTGCCTCTCTCTATATCAATAGATTTATATATAGCGCAACTTTATGTAACTGCATATTATGGTTGAGCCCCTCTGTCTATATACACACACGTATGCTTATATATATGGCTCTCTCTCTTGCTATATATAAATATGTACAGTATGTGTACACAAATATACCTGTGTAATATATAGTAATATATTTATTTTACACAGGTACAGTATATTCACATCTCTCTCTATGACATACACGAACATATATATATGTGTGTGCATATATGTATATATATATATATATATATATATATATACAGTATATATATAGATAGATGTCAAGTGAGCGCTACATATTCATGTATTATGTAGACAGAGACCCAACCATATTGTGCAGTTACATAAAAGACCGCTATCTCTAGCTTTCTCTCTCTTTATATATATAATCTATACACAAATGCGCATATAAATAAGATATATATATATATATATATATGTACACACACATACATATATATATAATATATATATATATATATACACACACACACTCACACACACATATATACATTTACACACTGCATACAGGTATACAGATATATAAAAAATACACACACTGCACATATATATACACTTGCACTGCACACATATATACACATATGGTGCATATATATACATATATATATATGTACAGTGCATTGTGAAAGTATTTGGCCCCCTTGAACTATTCTACCTTTTGCCACATTTCTGGCTTCAAACATAAAGATAGAAAATTCTAATTTTTGGGGGAAGAATCAACAACAAGTGGGACACAATCGTGAAGTGGAACAAAATTTATTGGATATTTTAAACTTTTTAAACAAATTAAAAACTGAAAAGTGGGGCGTGCAATATTATTCGACCCCCTTGAGTTAATACATTGTAGAGCCACCTTTTGCTGCGATTACAGCTGCAAGTCGCTTGTGGTATGTCTCTATCAGTTTTGCACATCGAGAGGCTGAAATTCTTGCCCATTCTTCCTTGCAAAACAGCTCAAGCTCATTGAGGTTGGATGGAGGGCGTTTGTGAACAGCAGTTTTCAGCTCTTTCCACAGATTCTCGATTGGATACAGGTCTGGACTTTGACTTGGCCATTCTAACACCTGGATACGTTTATTTTTGAACCATTCCATTTTAGATTTTGCTTTATGTTTGGGATCATTGTCTTGTTGGAAGATAAATCTCCATCCCAGTCTCAGGTTTTTTTGCAGACTCCAACAGGTTTTCTTCCAGAATGGTCCTGTATTTGGCTCCGTCCATCTTCCCATCAATTTTAACAATCTTTCCTGTCCCTTAAGAAAAGCAGGCCCAAATCATGATGCTGCCACCACCATGTTTGACAGCGGGGATGGTGTTTTGAGGGTGATGAGCTGTGTTGCTTTTACGCCAAACATATCGTTTTGCATTGTGGCCAAAAAATGTGATTTTGGTTTCATCTGACCAGAGCACCTTATTAGACATGTTTGGTGTGTCTCCCAGGTGGATTGTGCAAACTTCAAACAAGACTTTTTATGGATATCTTTGAGAAATGGCTTTCTACTTGCCACTCTTCCGTAAAGGCCAGACTTGCGCAATTTCCGACTGATTGTTGTCTTATGGGCAGACTCTCCCACGTCAGCTGTAGATCTCTGCAGTTCATCCAGTGTGATCATGGGCCTTTTGGCTGCATCTCTGAACAGTCTTCTCCTTGTTCGAGATGAAAGTTTAGAGGGACGGCCGGGTTATGGTACATTTGCAGTGGTCTGATACTCCTTCCATTTCAATATGATCGCTTGCACAGTGCTCCTTGAGATGTTTAAAACTTGGGAAATCTTTTGCATCCAAATCCAGCTTTAAACTTCGCCACAACAGTATCTTGGACCTGCCTGGTGTGTTCCTTGGTCTTCATGATGCTCTCTGCACTTGAAACAGAACCCTGAGACTATCACAGAGCAGGTGCATTTATAAGGAGACTTGATTACACACAGGTGTATTCTGTTTATAATTACCAGTCATTTAGGACAACATTGGATCATTCAGAGATCCTCACTGAACATCAGGAGTGAGTTTGCTGCACTGAAAGTAAAGGGGCCAAATAATATTGCATGCCCCATTTTTCAGTTTTTAATTTGCCAAAAAATTTTAAAATATTCAATAAATTTCGTTCCATTTCATGATTGTATCCCACTTGTTGTTGATTTTTCCCCAAAAATTATAATTTTATATCTTTATGTTTGAAGCCAGAAATGTGGCAAAAGGTAGAAAAGTTCAAGGGGGCCAAATACTTTCACAATGCACTATATATATATATATACAGTACAGGCCAAAAGTTTGGACACACCTTCTCATTAAAGATTTTTCTGTATTTTCATGACTATGAAAATTGTACATTCACACTGAAGGCAACAAAACTACGAATTAACACATGTGGAATTATATACTTAACAAAAAAGTGTGAAACAACTGAAAATATGTCTTATATTCTAGGTTCTTCAAAGTAGCCACCTTTTGCTTTGATGACAGCTTTGCACACTCTTGGCATTCTCTTGATGAGCTTTGATATATGTAATAACTGTTGGACACAGTAATGTTTCTGCCTTGAAATGGCGTTTATTGTACTAACAGAAAATGTGCAATCTGCATTCAAACAAAATTTGACAGGTGCATAAGTATGGGCACCTCACCAGAAAAGTGACATTAATATTTAGTAGATCCTCCTTTTGCAAAAATAACAGCCTCTAGTCGCTCCCTGTAGCTTTTAATGAGTTCCTGGATCATGGATGAAGGTATTTTTGACCATTCCTCTTTACAAAACAATTCCAGTTCAGTTAAGTTTGATGGTTGCCGAGCATGGACAGCCCTCTTCAAATGATCCCACAGATGTTCAATGATATTCAGGTCTGGGGACTGGGATAGCCATTCCAGAACATTGTAATTGTTCCTCTGCATGAATGCCTGAGTAGATTTGGAGCGGTGTTTTGGATCATTGCCTTGCTGAAAGATCCATCCCCTGCGTAACTTCAACTTTATCACTGATTCTTGAACATTATTGTCAAGAATCTGCTGATACTGAGTGGAATCCATGCATCCCTCAACTTTAACAAGATTCCCGGTGCCGGCATTGGCCACACAGCCCCAAAGCATGATGGAACCTCCACCAAATTTTACTGTGGGTAGCAAGTGTTTTTCTTGGAATGCTGTGTTTTTTTTGCCGCCATGCATAATGACTTTTTGTATGACCAAACAACTCAATCTTGGTTTCATCAGTCCACAGGACCTTCTTCCAGAAAGAGATTGGCTTCTCCAAATGTGCTTTTGCATACCTCAGCCGACTCTGTTTGTGGCGTGCTTGCAGAAACGGCTTCTTTCGCATCACTCTCCCATACAGCTTCTCCTTGTGCAAAGTGCGTTGTATAGTTGACCGATGCACAGTGACACCATCTGCAGCAAGTTGATGCTGCAGCTCTCTGGAGGTGGTCTGAGGATTGTCCTTGACTGATCTCACCATTCTTCTTCTCTGCCTTTCTGATGTTTTTCTTGGCCTGCCACTTCTGGCCTTAACAAGAACTGTCCCTGTGTTCTTCCATTTCCTTACTATGTTCCTCACAGTGGAAACTGACAGGTTAAATCTCTGAGACAGCTTTTTGTATCCTTCCCCTGAACAACTATGTTGAATAATCTTTGTTTTCAGATCATTTGACAGTTGTTTTGAGGAGCCCATGATGCCACTCTTCAGAGGAGATTCAAACAGGAGAACAACTTGCAAGTGGCCACTTTAAGTAGCTTTTCTCATGATTGCATACATCTGGCTCTGAAGTTCAAAGCTCAATGAGGTTACAAAACCAAAAAAAGTGCTTTAGTAAGTCAGTAAAAAGTAGGTAGGAGTATTTAAATCAAGAAAATGATAAGCGTGCCCATACTTATGCACCTGTCAAATTTTGTTTGAATGCAGATTGCACATTTTCTGTTAGTACAATAAACCTCATTTCAAGGCAGAAACATTACTGTGTCCAACAGTTATTACATATAACTGTCACGGGTGTGTCGCCACGAAGATCGTCGCGACTACACAGCCTGACTTCTCGCAGCTGAGTTTTTGGTGCTTTGTGTTTTTTGGTAGTGAGGGAGTTAATTCTCTCTCTCTGTGCTTGACGAGGCTCAGCCTCGCCCAGCTGCAGTTAATGCTGCAGTATTGGGATTCCTTCAAATACCTGCTGGTCTGATAGGGAAGTTGTCGGTGAAAGCACTTCTTGCAGAACTTCAGAGCGGATCGTTGTTTGGTGGAGTTCGGAGCCAAGAGTATGCGGTGTGGATTCTTCTTCTTCTTCCCTTCCTCCCTTTATCATTTATCTCCTAACCTGTTGTTGTTCCCTCTGTAATTGTGGTGTGTGTTTTTGTATGCAAGGTGGTTTTTGGTTTTCCCCTTGTACTGTCTCGTTAGTCTAGTACTGTGTTTTGGGCTTTTTCTATCCTGTCCCCCATTGTTGTGATCGGGGTCCTTCTCAGGACTAGATTACTGAGGTTCAGGGATATTCAGGAGTTTAGGGTTGCGCTGGCGGCCTGGACCTCTGTACCATTAACAGTACCTCCAGGTTGAGGGATTAGTGAGGGCCCCCGTTTAGGGTCAGCCTAGGCCCCTGACCTCCTGTACGTTGAGACAGCGTGACAATATCAAACTGAAATAGCTGTTGCAAATATACCAATTTTTATAAAACATTAAGCTTAAGATTAATAGGGGGTGCCCAAACTTTTTCATATAACTGTACATCACATAGGAGATGCTGGGACTGCTGCATATACATCACAGGAGACGCTGGGGGTTATATATGACTCACCCCCTTGGCCGTGGGGCACTCGGATCCGGGCAATAAGGGAACGATGGGGGTTGTAGTGGCAACCCGGTTCCGTGGCTCAGGGTGGTCAGGCCAGTGGTAGTCTGCTATGTGCTGTTGATAACGTCCAACTACGCCACCCGTGGATTTGCGGTCATTAGGAACCGCCGCTGCTGGGCAGACCCCTGGGGCTGATGGTGTATGCAGCTGAGGTGGTGTGACTCCCCACGGGAAGAGTGCAGCCCCAGGGCAGTGTAGTGGATGGTGGGAGTGATGGTGGTGAGAGTCCCAGTGCTGATAGTGCTGGAGGAGCAAGGAGCACACAGACAACAGATTGCAGTCCAGGGTCTTTACTAGAGCAGGTAAACTGACCCACAAACAGTCCCGGCTAGGAGGGGACCTGGATGTCTGAGAGCAATTGGGAAATTGGCCCTGGTCAGGGTGAGGGTGTAGGCCTACCGTGCTCTCTGCGCTCCTTCTGGCTATCTCCTCCTTATAGGGTAACAGCCCACGTTTCCGAGCTTTCCGTGTATTCTCGCCTGTATGGCCTGCGACGTGGGTTCCTTTCTGCTCCCGGCCTGGTACGGCTTTACTGGTCCCTTCTGTTGTGGCAGACCCTCCGGGCTTCTTAGGCCAAGGAACATACAGTCCCCTGCGGACTGGTTATCTGCTGCAGGACGTGGAATCCTCACAGCCCCAGACACCAAAGTCTGGTAAAATGGAGTTCTTTGTCTGCCAAGACAGGCTCACTTCGCCTCTTGTCTCTGGCTTGTGGCTCTTCTGCTGCCACACTTCCTCTTAGGGTGCAATACAGCTGTCCCTCTCTGCTCTGGACACTTCTCAGTGCTGAGACAGGTCGTCCAGTTCTCTCTAACCCTGCCCCCAGTTCCAGCTTTTATAGGGGCAGCCTGCTCCCCCTAATGGCCTGAGACAGGAGGTACTGCATGCTAATGTTCCCCTGACTAGAGAACCTCCCCTTGCTCTCAGACACAGCTTTATTATACTTGTGGCATCCAGGCCAGGGTGACACATTCCCCCCTAGTAAAATTTAGTACTCCGAGACTAAACAATAAACAAAGACAATATGCATAACCATAAAACATTAACAGACAGACGACGCACAGCTTGAGTTCTTAAGGTCACAGTGTGGTCTGTGACCGGGTGTCCATATCACCAATACAACGGGGAGCCTTAACCAGGTGGGGGTCTGTCCTACCCCAAGTCCTTCACAGTCTTAGTTCATTCCTTGGTTAGGCTCCGAACGCAGTCCATACAAGGTCCTGGTTATAAAAAGTCCATAACCTTTGAGTCCTTACGGTAACTGCAAGAAACTGAAACACAGAATTACCAAACATGAATGTAACTTTGCAAACATTTCAACATTTGGCAACAGGGTTATTTACAATTTTAATGCACTCTATATTCTCCAGCAAGCGGGTATCTGCCACTTTGTGCTCCTGGTTGACCTCCTTAATAGTGTTGAGCCACCCCCGTAGTGTTCGAGTTCGGTTCGGTTCGTCGAACACCCGTGTGTTCGCCGAACTGTTCGTCGAACTGTTCGTCGAACACCTTCGAACACCGTTAAAACCAATGGCAGGCAAACAAAAACACATAGAAACACATAGAAAACACCTTCAAAGGTGTCCAAAAGCTGACAAACTGCTCAGAAGACACAACTAACACATGGAAAAGTGACAAGTACATATAGTCATGCGAAAAGAAAAGAGGTGGAGGAGTAAAAGGAGGGGGAGACACAGATATAGGCATGTCATGCCCTTCTAAAATCCAAAAAGTGAGAAGCCGAGACGGCCAGTCCGCTCCTGCCCGTGCCACCTCCGTGTCGCCGGGTTTGTGCCAGAGCCGCGGTGAACCCTGACGGCCAGCCCCCCTCTCCCAATACTGGTGCCTGTCCGCTGGTGGGTCGAGAGAGCCCCCCTGTGGTGGAGGCAGCTCTAAGCTTTTTAATTTAAATTGTCCCTCTAATTTGAATGAATACACTTTAAATCCATTTACAAGGATCTATTGGAGGGCAAGTCTCATGCCAGCAGCCGCGTAATTCCAGCTCCAGTAGCGTCCACTAAAGCTGCTGCAGTTAAAAAGCTTTTATAAGGATCGAGCTCGGCTGTCCACCGCAAGGCATCCTACTGCCAGTCCCAGCCCCTATGCCTTGGGGTGCCTCCTGATGCTCTTCACTGAGTATCCCGTGGTCTCGAAGCATTTCCTTTGAAAAAATTAAGTGTCCAAACTACAGGTGGTGTAGCTTGCTTAACAGCCGGGATAATCCGCTGACTAGCAGACACTGCTACTAGGCACAAAGTATTTCCTGGGCTAGATGCAGTTAAAAATTTGTAAGTAGATACTCTCGTTGGATGCTGAGAAAGCATTCCATAGAGTCTCCTGGCACGCCATATATGATTCTCTTAAAAAGCTTGGGGTAGGGGTCTAGGGGACCCTTTTATAGCCAAAATCACGGCCCTGTATCACAATACGTCACCTAGGCTGAAGATAAATGGAACTGTAGCACCGAGGGCTCGGTTGCTACAGACGTATTGCACCTCACCCAGAGGTGTGATATCTCACTCTCAGATAAGGATGGAGTGTGGATCAGGACCCGACACCTGCATGCATTACACCACATTGCCGTGGGGCAGGGCGACCAATATGCCCCTGAGATGGGCACGACAGTCCCTGTCCCTGGCTGGAGTGGGGGGAGGGAACACTGAGGAAGGGGAACCCTGCAGTGCAGGAGCAGGGAGGAAGCAGTTCCTGGGTGCATTGAGAAGGGAGTATAAAAGGTGGGCACCATCTTAGTTCAGTGCAGAGAAGTCTGAGCAGAAGTGGCAGGGAGCAGGGGCTCTGCATGAGCTCTGCTCCGGAGGCGGGCCTAGTAACAGAGGCCCAGGCCTGCAAGAGGGAGAAGGAAGGAAGAGGAGCGGAGAAGGCTCCAGGAACGAGGAATGAAGGGATCCCAGGGGTGCGGACGGGCGAGTCGCCACCGCACGCCCGAATCCACCTGCGTGGAGGGGTCAGGCCAAAGGGGGAGACCGGTCCCCGAACTAGTGGAGGCAGGAAACGACCCTCAGCTAGAAACCGGAGGCTCTGACATTTTATGTGGCGCAGCCCCTTGCTCCACCCGCTAGGAAGGCACCACATAGGGTCAGGGAAACTGGCGCCAAGTTTACCAAGAGGAGGCCCGAGGCAGCCGGACAGAAGTGTTGGTAAGAAAGGCCAGACAAAGGACACACAAAGGGGGTCCTGTGAAGCGCTCCAAAGTTATCTGGGAGTTGTCTGAGCCCCTCACCTGGTGAGCACAGTACGACGTGGGCAGCCGTTACCTGCAGACGTGGTCTGGATAATAAGAACTGTGAGTAAAGGCCCTGAACTGCATCACTGACTCCGTGTCGTTACTGCTGCTGCCCTGCACCATCACCCCCATCCTCCGCATACACTGCCCTGAGGCTATACTCCTCCCGTGGGGAGTTATGCTACGCTCTGCTGCACCCACAACACCAGCCTTAGCGGTCTGCCCTGTAGCGGCGGTTCACTCTGACCGCAATCCACGGGTGGCGTAGTCGGACATTTAAACATCAAAACCACATAAATAGTTCCGCCACTGGTTTGACCGCCCTGAGCCACGGAACCGGATCGCCGCCACGAAGACTACAACCACCAGCATCCACCAAAAAGGGTCCGGCTCCGGGTGTCCCAAGGCCCAGGGGGTGCGTCAGAACATTTTCATCACCTTTCACAATCACCAATGGGACAAGGCAGGGATGTCCTCTGTCCCCTCTCTTATACATCCTAGTGACGGAGCACCTGCTCTCATCAATTCGCCATAACCCCAATATTAGGTGGATTGAGGTGGGAGGCACCGAGTACAAGTGCTCTCTATTTGCTGATGATGTCCTAGTATATATCACTCAATCACATATATCCATCCCTGCTGTTATGGCTGAAATAGATCACTTTGTTACATGGTAAAATTTTAAAATCAATGCAGCGAAGTCTGAGGCCCTCGATGTCTCCCTCCCTAAATCCATATAGGATTCCATCCAGTCCAACTTTCCCTTTGCCTGGCCCTCACAGGGTATCAAATACTTAGGAATTCCTATTCATAGAGACCTCTCCCATCTATGTTATCTTAATTTTGGGCCCTTTATTGAACAATTCCATACAGACCACGGTTGGCACGTTAGAACTGTAAGATTCACTACGTGAACCACTGGTGTTTTGTGGAAAAGCACATGTACACCGCGTTCCAAATTATTATGCAAAAAGTGTTTAGGAGTGATAAGGGAAGAATTTGTTTGTTTGTCAGTTAAACTCATTGATGGTGATGTGTGTCAGGGCTCTTTATATCACTGTAAGCAATTGCAGACACCTGTGCTAATTAGTTTGGCAGGTGTGTCCAATGAAAGGCAAGACTACTTAAGAAGGCTCTCTCACATTATTAAGCAGCCTACATTTTCTGCCAAAATGGGAAAGAAAAAGGATGTGTCGGCTGCTGAGAAGCAACAAATTGTGGAGTGTTTAGGTCAAGGCATGACTACAATCAACATTGTGCGATGATCAGGATGAAGTGTCTTGGCAATCAAGAAGTATGTAGCTGATTCACAGTACACACGTGTGCGTGCTGATAAGGGCAAATTGAGGACTCTTTCCTACAGGCAATTACGTCAGGTTGAAAGAGCAGCGGCAAAAAAGCCTTGTCATAGCAGCAGACAAGTTTTTGAAGCTGCTTGTGCCTCCAACGTCCCCCGAACAACAAGATGCAGGGTCCTTCAGAGGTTTGCAGCTGTGCATACGCCATCCTGTCGACCTCCTCTATCCACTTCACACAAGCAGAAACGGCTCCAGTGGGCCAAACATTACATGAAGACTGATTTCAAAACTGTTTCGTTCACGGATGAGTGCCGTGCAGCGCTCGATGGTCCAGATGAATGGAGTGGAGGATGGCTGGTTGATGGACACCCCACGCAAACACGGCTACAGCGCCAACAAGGAGGAGGTGGAGTAATGTTTTGGGCTGGAATCATGGGGAGAGAGATTGTCGGCCCCTTTAGGATCCCTGAAGGCGCTAAAGATGAACTCCATAATGTATGTGGATTTTCTCAAACAGCACTTCCTGCCATGGTTCAAGAAGAAGAACCGTGTATTTCACAGCAAGATCATTTTTCTGCATGATAATGCACCATCTCATGCTGCACATAAAACATCTGCATCTCTGGCTGATATGGGCATAAAAGGGGACAAACTTATGGTGTGACCCCCATGCTCCCCTGACCTCTACCCCATTCAGAACCTTTGGAGCATCATTAAAAGGAGTGTCTATGATGGCGGGAGGCAGTTCACATCTAAGCAACAGCTCTGGGAGGGTATTCTGTCCTCATGCAAAACAATTGAAGCAGAAACCATCCAAAACCTGACAAATTCAATGGACGAGAGAGTTCAGAAGCTCCTTTCGAACAAGGGGTCCTATGTGAAAATGTAACATCACCTAGAATAAAGTTTTGAGTTGAAAACTGTTTGATTTCAGTTTCTAACAACCTGCTAATGCTTATAATTTCAAAAATGACCATTTTTTTGGTCTTTATTAAAATGAAAAGGTTGATCGAAAAGTTTGGGGGATCTAAGAGTGTGGCAACCCAGTAGTCATGATTACTTCGAATTCTGACAATATGAGGGTCATGCTGCAGGTAGTGCAGCAAGAAGGCACTTATGTGTCTTGCGCATCTCGGAGCCCCAAAATTATTTTCCGGGCTAGATGCAGCTAAAAATTATTTTTAATTTTAAATCTGGTGAAGCTTATTATAGATGGCCTAATAGGATCAGTGCTGCACACTGCTACAAAGCCCAAATTATTTTCCAGTCAAGATACAGATAAACATGATTAGTAATTTGAAAGCTTAAAACGGTTGGTAGGGTGATTTTAACCAATCATCAAGCTTTTACTCTCCCCAGGATGACACAGGGGTAGAAAAGTCGTTTCGGATCCATGATTTGTTCATCTTTATGAACGTGAGTCTGTCTACATTATCAGTGGAGAGAAGCGTGCGCTTATCTGTCAGCACACCACCAGCAGCGCTGAACACACGTTCAGACAGAACGCTGGCTGCGGGGCATGACAAGATCTCCAAGGCGTAAGTGGCTAGCTCCGGCCATTTATCCAGATTGGAAGCCCAAAAAGAGCAAGGGTCCAGTGACACAGTCGTGGCTTCAATGTTTACTTGGAGATACTCCTGTACCATCGTCTCTAGGCGTTGACTATGTGTCAGACTTCTTGTCTCCTGTGGCCTTGCAAAGGATGGGCTAAAAAAGTGGTGAAATGATTCCGCAAAATTGATGTTACCAGCAGATACTGTGGTTCTGTTACGGTTTGAGTGCTGAACACTTGACGGTCCCACGGTTGGCAAGTTGGAACTGTGAGATTCACTACGTGCACCACTGGTATTTTGTGGAAAAGCACATGTAAGATTCTGCAACAGTCTCTGCTGATACTCCTGCATGCGTGCATCCCTTTCTATGGCAGGAATAATTTCTGCAAATTTACTTTTGTACCGGGGATCTAACAGTGTGGCAACCCAGTAGTCAGGATTATTTCTAATTCTCACAATTCGAGGGTCATGTTGCAGGTAGTGCAGCAAGAAGGCACTCATGTGTGTTGCGCATCCAGGAGCACCAAGTCCCTGTTGTGTTGGTGGCGAGGTAACAATCATGCTTCCTTCCTCTGTCCTCTCCCCCCAACCTCGCACAACAGAAATGTGATCAAGGTCTCCCTCATCTGATGAGTCTTCCATCAGTTCGTCCTCCACTTCTTCCTGGGCTCCTGCACCTTCCTCGCTAGTTTGGCTGCTACCATGCGCCCTGGTAAAATCATCTCCCCCACCCTCACATGCCTGCCGCCTTGGTGCTGCCGACCGTCTGGACCTTGCAGATGTTAGCCCTTCCGCATACAACTCCTCCTCCTCTACTTCCTCCACCTCCTCTTGTGCCACCACCTGACTCCGAATTCTGTTTAACATGTGCTCCAGCATGTAAATCACCGGAATAGTCATGCTGATAATGGCATCGTCAGCACTAAACATCTTCGTCGCCATTTCAAAACTGTGCAGAAGGGTGCATAGGTCCCTGATCTGAGACCACTCCTCCAGCGTGATTTGCCCCACCTCTGAATCTCGTTGGCCCAGGCTATACGTCAGAACGTATTGCACCAGGGCTTGTCGGTGCTGCCACAGTCGCTGCAACATGTGCAGAGTTGAATTCCACCGGGTAGGCACATCGCATTTTAGCCGGTGAAGTGGCAGGCCCAACGACTTCTGTAGAGATGTAAGTCGCTGAGCTGCGGGATGCGAACGGCGGAAGTGAGCACACAGCGACCGTGCCCTCTGCAGAAGGCCATCTAGTCTGGGATAGTGGGCTAAAAATTGCTGGACAACCAGGTTCAACACGTGAGCCATACAAGGCACGTGTGTGACATTGCCCCGGCGAAGGGCCGCACCCAGGTTTGCAGCATTGTCGCACACGGCCTTCCCTGGTTTCAGGTCCAGTGGAGACAACCATTCATGAAATTGGTTCTCCAGAGCTGACCACAACTCCTCAGCTGTGTGACTCACATTTCCCAGACATTTCAATGTAAAAACCGCCTGATGACGTTGAGCCCTACTGCCAGCATAGTAAGGAGGTGTGCAGGATCCCTTCTGCGCAGTTAGAAAGCTTGTGGCATGACCAGACAGGCTTTGGGTGCAGGTGGAAGACCGAGAGGAGGTTGAGGAGGCAGAAGCAGTGCAGGAACTTTGACATAAAGAGGATTGACGCACAACTCGTGGGGACGGCAAGACTTGGACAGCAGCCCCTTGTCCTGCTGTCACCATAGTTACCCAGTGCCCAGTCAGCGACATGTAACGCCCCTGTCCATGCCTACTCGTCCAAGTGTCTGTGGTGAAATGCACCCTGTCACACACAGAGTTTCTCAAAGAAGCGGTGATGTTGTGTGCGACATGCTGGTGGAGCGCAGGCACACCTTTCTTTGAGAAGTAGTGCCGACTGGGCATCTGGTACTGGGGCACTGCGACGGACATAAGGTCTCGAAAATCCTCTGTGTCCACCAGGCGGAAAGGCAGCATTTCTGTAGCCAAGAGCTTGCAGATGGTGAAATTCAACCTCTTAGCTTTCTCATGGCTAGGAGGAAATGGTCTTTTACTTGTCCACATCTGAGGGACCGAGGGCTGGCTATTGTGCTTAGACGGGGTTGATAAGGGTGTCCCCGGCAAACTGCCGGTCTGTGAGGAAGATGCAGGCGGACATGTTAGGTTGCCTTGATCCAAAGGTGGTGCTATCGATGTCGGACAGCGCTCATGACCAGCTGGTGTTACCACCTCCAAAGAAAATGATGACCTGCCAATCACGCTGGCTGTTGCGGGTAAAGAGGTGGCAGGTCTGCGCCCCAAAACAGGTGTGACTGCTGTCCCCCCAGTCACAGAGGATGAAGAGGCCGCGGATGCACAAGATATGGCAAACGGTGGTTGGCCCGGCCGGCTAGGCCGCATTGTAGCACACTGAGCTTCCCACTGCAACTTATGCTTCATGTCCATGTGCCGGTTCATGCATGAAGTACTCAAACTATGTATTTTTTGGCCTCTACTTAGCTTTTGCTGACAAATGTTACAGATAACACGAGTTGGGTCATCTTTATCGATCTGAAAAAATGCCCAGGCTATGCAAGGCTTACCACCCATGCGACCTGAAGAGCCACCACGACTTGTGGTGACAGGCAGAGTTGTGTTTGAGGATGCAGTTGTTGACGTGCTTCCAGTACTACGTCTCTGTCCAGGAAGGCACAACCTGACCTCGTCGTCACTAGCATCTTCCTCCACCTCCTCTGCTGACCTCATCTCTTGACTGACTGTGGGTTGACAGTAAGTGGGATCTCCGACCTCATCATCATCACCCTGTGCGTTATCACACCCGTCGTCCTCAGAGCCAACCTGTTCCTGCCCTGACAAAAAACTAAAGTTGTCGCTCCAATCAGGTATTTGAGTCTTATCATCGTCTTCCTCATTGTCTCCACCAACAGGAGTTACAGTTTGGGAATGAGGGTCTACATTATGGTCAGAACCTTCTGCGTCTGGTCCTGGATCCGACTCATAAAGATTCTGGGCATCAGTGCAGATCATTTCCTCGTCTGGATTCACAGAAGCGCTGGAGTCGACCTCTGATTCCCAGGCTATAGTATGAGTAAACAGCTCTGCAGACTCAACCATCTGTTCTACCTCATACTCAGACGGGCAGCTGGAGATTTGGGAGCTGTGAGGAAGCAAGTGCGATTTGGGTGACACCTTTGAGGACTGGAGTATTTGTGATGTTGAAGTTGATGTGGAGGAGAGCCCACTTAAAGGAGCACTTGATATCCGTTGAAGCACCTGCTGTTTTTGTGCCTCATCTGGAATTTGTAGCGATTGGCGTGGCCGTAAGAAAGGGATCTTATCACATTGTCCGCTAAAAGAAGTAGACATTTTAGTTTGGCTGGAAGATGGTCTTTCTTCTGCACCTACCCCACGGACACAACCTTTTTTCCCCTTCCCAACACGCCTATTCCCCTTTCCACCAGCAGCAGGCCTTTTTCCACTCATTTTGGTGGTTAACTAATTCACAACTCTGGAGTTGTTTGCACAAAAAAACAATGGATGGTAACCGAGCAGAGCTGAGTGGCCAAACTGTGGTATTAGGCCAAAACTATTGGCAGGGTTAGATGCAGAAAAAAATTATTTTTAATTTGCAACCTGATGGAGGTCAGTATAGATGGACTAATAGACCAAGTCCCACACACTGCTAGAAGCCCAAATATTTTTTCAGAGCTAGATGCAGAAATTTTTTTTATTCAATTTGCAACCTGATGGAGGTCAGTATAGATGGACTAATAGACCAAGTCCCACACACTGCTAGAAGCCCAAATATTTTTTCAGAGCTAGATGCAGAAAAAAATTATTTTTAATTTGCAACCTGATGGAGGTCAGTATAGATGGACTAATAGACCAAGTCCCACACACCGCTAGAAGCCCAAATATTTTTTCAGAGCTAGATGCAGAAAAAAATGATATTCAATTTGCAACCTGCTGGAGGTCAGTATAGAAGGACTAATAGAACAAGTCCCACACACTGCTAGAAGCCCAAATATTTTTTCAGAGCTAAATGAAGAAAAAAATTATTTTTAATTTGCAACCTGATGGAGGTCAGTATAGATGGACTAATAGACCAAGTCCCACACACTGCTAGAAGCCCAAATATTTTTTCAGAGCTAGATGCAGAAAAAAATTATTTTTAATTTGCAACCTGATGGAGGTCAGTATAGATGGACTAATAGAACAAGTCCCACACGCTGCTAGAAGCCCAAATATTTTTTCAGAGATAAATGAAGAAAAAAATTATTTTTAATTTGCAACCTGATGGAGGTCAGTATAGATGGACTAATAGACCAAGTCCCACACACTGCTAGAAGCCCAAATATTTTTTCAGAGCTAGATGCAGAAAAAAATTATTTTTAATTTGCAACCTGATGGAGGTCAGTATAGATGGACTAATAGAACAAGTCCCACACGCTGCTAGAAGCCCAAATATTTTTTCAGAGATAAATGAAGAAAAAAATTATTTTTAATTTGCAACCTGATGGAGGTCAGTATAGATGGACTAATAGACCAAGTCCCACACACTGCTAGAAGCCCAAATATTTTTTCAGAGCTAGATGCAGAAAAAAATTATTTTTAATTTGCAACCTGATGGAGGTCAGTATAGATGGACTAATAGACCAAGTCCCACACACCGCTAGAAGCCCAAATATTTTTTCAGAGCTAGATGCAGAAAAAAATTATATTCAATTTGCAACCTGCTGGAGGTCAGTATAGAAGGACTAATAGAACAAGTCCCACACACTGCTAGAAGCCCAAATATTTTTTCAGAGCTAAATGAAGAAAAAAATTATTTTTAATTTGCAACCTGATGGAGGTCAGTATAGATGGACTAATAGACCAAGTCCCACACACTGCTAGAAGCCCAAATATTTTTTCAGAGCTAGATGCAGAAAAAAATTATTTTTAATTTGCAACCTGATGGAGGTCAGTATAGATGGACTAATAGACCAAGTCCCACACACCGCTAGAAGCCCAAATATTTTTTCAGAGCTAGATGCAGAAATTTTTTTTATTCAATTTGCAACCTGATGGAAGTCAGTATAGATGGACTAATAGACCAAGTCCCACACACTGCTAGAAGCCCAAATATTTTTTCAGAGCTAGATGCAGAAAAAAATTATTTTTAATTTGCAACCTGATGGAGGTCAGTATAGATGGACTAATAGACCAAGTCCCACACACTGCTAGAAGCCCAAATATTTTTTCAGAGCTAGATGCAGAAAAAAAATATTTTTAATTTGCAACCTGATGGAGGTCAGTATAGATGGACTAATAGAACAAGTCCCACACGCTGCTAGAAGCCCAAATATTTTTTCAGAGATAAATGAAGAAAAAAATTATTTTTAATTTGCAACCTGATGGAGGTCAGTATAGATGGACTAATAGACCAAGTCCCACACACTGCTAGAAGCCCAAATATTTTTTCAGAGCTAGATGCAGAAAAAAATTATTTTTAATTTGCAACCTGATGGAGGTCAGTATAGATGGACTAATAAAATGATGCTATGCCCAAAAGATTTTACTTCACTAGGTGCAGTAAAAAAATTGGTATTCTATACACAGGTGGTATATCTTGCAACACAGATAGGCTACTCCACTGACTAACACACTCTGCAATAGGCCAAAAAGGATTAGCTTTGCTAGATTCAGCCAAATGCTGTGAAAAAAACTTGCACAGCACTGGCACAGACCTGCCTGGCAAAAACTGATAGGAACTGATGTAACCTAGTCCTGAAAAGGACTCCAATTACAATTAGTCTTTACTCCCACAATCTATCTATTTAAGAGCACAGACCTGCTTGATAAAAGTCGTAGGAAATGCTGTAACCTAGTCCTTAAAAGGACTGCAATCACAACTATTCCCTACTCCCAAGCTATCTGTATATTTGTGCGAAAATTGGCTTGAAATTAACAAGGTATAGCGCACACAGCAACAGCGGTGCCGTCTAACACGCAGCTGCAGCAGTGAGAAAATGGTGGCGACGGGGAAAATGGCTTGGTCTTATAGGGCAAGGACATGTGACATACACTGCCAATCACACATGCCCTTGCTTGTGTGAAAAAAAGCACTTCGCTCCGTGTGTGCGCTGCTGATAGGCTGACAGATTGCACCTCCCCACTGCAAATGCGGGAAAGAGAAAAAAAAATGGAGATCTTCATTGTTCCTGCAGAGATCCATCCCCTGCCCCTCCCCCCGCCCCGCTGTACACTCAAACTGCGTATTAACATTAATTTTCATCATTACTGAGAAAAAATCCAGTTATGATTTTGGTGCACGAACAGTTATCGAACATAACCTCGAACAGCCGAATTTTTCTCAAATTGTTCGTGTTCGCCGACCGGCTCGAACACCGCCCAAAACAGCTCGAATTTGAGATTGGCGAACAGTTCGAGTAGAACAACGCTCATCTCTACTCCTTAACCCACTGTCTGGTGGTGGACCGACCTGGCTTTCCCCACTAGCGTTAGGGGTACAGCTACCAGCTGGGTGTACAGGTAGGGCAGGCAGCTGTCTGCGGGTCCTTTGGCTTACCGCAGGCATGGCAGGTTCACTGTCAGCAGAGGGTTGACTCTCCTGGGCTGCTGGTACAGGCTCTTCTGCCTCTGTAACTGCTTGCTCCTCTTCACCTTCTGGTTCTGGTGTTGTTTGTTGCTGTGCCGGTTGCAGGAAATGCAGGACGGGTACCACTATGGCATTGTTTATCCGAGTCCAGGACTGAGGGAACTCTCCGAGAACGGTGCTGATCATTTCTTCCTTGTCCTCTGCGGGTTCAAGGTCACTTTGATCCTCTTCTGCACTACGGAGTTGCTCGGGGCATCTTTTGAGGTGGTCCCTGGAGACGGTACTAGTGGTTTCTCCTCCGTCCTTGGTGATCACGCACACCTTCGGGTTGTCATGGTCAGACTGCAGTACGGTGTAGGGTTCCCTTTCCCACTGGTCGTCCAACTTATGTAGCCTTCTCTTTCGCTTAAGGACCTGCTCACCACGTTCTAGGGGACCAGCAGGGGCGTGTTGGTTGAAGAGTCTTTCTTGCTTCTCTCTCACCTGGGCCAGGCTCTTCTCCACACTCTCCTGTACCTTCTTGTACTGCAGTTGCCTTTCCGTATCCCAGTCCGCATCCGGGGAGGTGTCCTCAGGTGTTAGGACTCCCATCTCCAGGTCTACGGGCAGCTTACCTGGTCTGGCTCGCATCAGGTAAGCCGGGGTGCAGTTTGTAGCGTTCACTGGAATATGATTGTATAAGTCTATCAGATCCGGCAGTTTTTCTGGCCACAGGCTGCGTTCCTCCAGGGGCAACGTCTTCAGGAGATCAATGACTATATTGTTCATTTTCTCACACATCCCGTTGGTTTGTGGGTGGTATCGCGTTGTCCGAATCTTCTTACAGCCATAGAGGTTGCAGAACTCTTGGAAGATTTCAGCCTTGAACGCTGGACCCTGGTCCGTCAGGACCTGTTCCGGATACCCGTGTGGACGGCAGAAGTATTGCTGGAAGGCTCTGGCCGCCGTTTGGGCTGTCAAATCTTTCACCGGGACCACCACTAGAAAACGGGAATAGTGGTCCACGATTGTCAGGGCGTAGATGTATCCTGACAGGCTTGGAGCCAATTTGACGTGGTCCAGAGCTACCAGCTCAAGAGGCTGCGTGGTGACGATGGGCCTCAAGGGTGTCTTCTGGCTGGCATGGTCCTTCCTCCTTAGGTGACAAGGGCCACAGTCTCTGCACCACTTCTCTACAGCCCCTCTCATGCCGACCCAAAAGAACCGTCCTCTTAGCAGGAACTCCAGTTTCTTCCAACCGAAGTGCCCCGCTCTGTCATGGTAAGCCCCCAGGACCATAGCTGCATCCTGCCTTGGAACCACGACTTGCCAGGTCAGCTCGTGCGTCCGGTGGTTGACAATCCTTATGCACAGCTTGCCTTCGTAGAGGAACAGCTTGCTCTTCTCTTTCCATAGCTGCTTGGCTTCCTCTGGAGCATCCGGATCCATGCGGGCATCTTCCTGGGTCAGCAGATCTTTCACTAGGCGGATGGCAGGGTCACTATCTTGGGTCTCGGCCCAGCTGTGGTGAGGTAGGGGATTAATCATCACGGTTGTTAGATCCTCCTCCTTCACGCGGTGGGAGTATTGAGCGGCTCCATACCGGTGAAACGCGGGGAGTTCTACCTCCTCCAGCTCTTCTGGGTCTTCGTCACCTTCAGGTAAGTGAGGCATTCTCGATAGGGCGTCAGCGTTGGCATTGGTTTTGCCTGCCCGGTACTTGATCACAAAGTCATAGTTGGAGAGACGGGCCATCCACCGCTGTTCCATGGCACCCAGTCTCGCATTGTCCAGGTGTGTCAACGGGTTGTTGTCCGTGTACCCGGTGAACTTTGCGGAGGCCAGGTAATGCTTGAAGCATTCCGTTACGGCCCACACCACCGCCAAGAATTCTAGCTTGAAGGAGTTGTAATTCTCCGGGTTCCTCTCGGTGGGCCTCAGCTTCCGGCTGGCGTACGCGATCACCCTTTCTCTGCCCTGTTGGTTTTGGGACAGTACGGCTCCCAGTCCCACATTACTGGCATCTGTGTGAAGGATAAAAGGCTGGCCATAATCAGGGTAGGCCAGGATCTCATCCCCCGTGAGGGCCATCTTCAACTGGCGGAAGGACTCCTCTTCCGGTTTATCCCACTTGAAGGGTGGCTTTTGACTTCTGGACTTAGACTGTCCTATCAGGAGGTCCTGCATAGGAGCTGCCATCTTAGTGAACCCGGGGATGAACCTTCGGTAGTAGCCTACCAACCCGAGGAACTGTCTCACCTCTTTGATGTTCGAGGGGCTTGGCCAGCTCTTGATTGCCGTGACCTTGTCAGGGTCGGGGGCCACTCCTTCCGCGCTTACCACGTGCCCTAGGTACTGGACCTTCGGTTTCAACAGGTGACACTTCAATGGTTTCACCTTCAGGCCATAGCCTGCCAGGGCTTCGAACACCTCGGCCAGGTGCTTTAGATGGTCCTCGTAGGTCTTCGAATAGACGATAACATCGTCCAGTTAAAGGAGGACCGTTTCGAAGTTTCGGTGCCCTAGACAGCATTCCATCAGCCTCTGGAAGGTCCCTGGTGCGTTGCAGAGTCCGAAGGGCATGCAGTTGAACTCACTCAGTCCCATCGGGGTGGTGAAGGCGGTCTTCTCCTTGTCAGCCTCTGCCACAGGAACCTGCCAGTACCCGCTAGTAAGGTCCAAAGTAGAAAAGAAGTTAGCTGATTTTAGTGCGGCTAAAGACTCCTCTATTCTAGTCAGCGGATATGCGTCTTTGTGGGTGATACGGTTGATTTGTCTATAGTCCACGCACATTCTCATGGTGCCGTCTTTCTTTTTTACCAGAACCAGGGGGGCTGCCCAGGGGCTACAGCTATCTCTAATGACCGCAGCTTCTTTCATTTCCCGCAGCATACCCTTGGAGTTCTGATAATGTGCAGGGGGTACAGGTCTGTGTCTTTCTTTTATCGGTGGGTGGCTCCCTGTGGGGATGTGGTGTTCTATCCCCTTTACTCTGCCGAAGTCTAGCGGGTGCTTACTAAAGACTCTCTCGTACTCCTATACCACCCGGTAGACTCCTTGTTTTTGGTGCAGGGGAGTGGAGTCAGCACCCACATGGAGTTTCTGGCACCAGTCCTCCTTTTGTTTCTGGGAGGCAATAACCCTCCGCCTGAGGAGATGGAGGCAAGGGTTCCACGGCCCTGATAGCTTGGTGTTCGACAACAAACAGTTTGACAAGTGTAGCGTACCTGGATAAGTGTACCTCTCTCTCCCCAATGTTGAGAATGCGGACGGGCACCCTCCCATGGCGGACATCAACCACCCCCCTGGCTGTCAAAATGGTGGGCCTGCTGTCTGAGTAAACGGGTTCTACCATGGCTTGGTAGTCTCTACCTCTCAACCCGATTGCAGTCCGACACCAGATCATCATTTCACTTTTGGGAGGCATGGAAATGGGGAATGGGTCACTCAGTCTTACGCTACCGATCTCACCACCAGACAGTTCTACCTGCTGCCGTCTCATCAGGGCTTTTATCTCCTTGTTGAGGACTCTCTGTTGGCTGGAACTAGCATTCACCGCCACCTGTTGTAGAATTACAATTACCTCTGAAAGACAATTTTCAATCACGTTAGTACCCACAGTTATTTTAGGGTGACTTTCACGACGGTCAATGTCCACAATAATTACTCCCTGTGCCGGTAGTTCAACTTTACCAATTTTAATGGTCATCTCCTTGAACCCCATCTGCGGCACGGGTAAGCCATTACTGGCGATGATGCTCAAGTTACTGTCTGGATACCGTGTGATGTCAGCATCAGTCCAATACTGCTTAAAAAGTACATAAGGGATAGTGGTTACTTGCGACCCAGTATCCAGCAAGGCGCTCATGGGGATACCGTCCAGCACCACGGGTAAAATCGGGCTCACCCCAACGTACTTATCACGCCAATTATAAGGGCCTGGTGATCTTATGCCTGGGGGTTGGCCCTCTGCCCCAGGTTGGACCCGTTTAAATTACAGTACCTGGAAATGTGTCCGAGCTGGTTGCATCGATGGCAAATGGGCTGTCCATCCTCTGCGCAGCGGTCTGTGGGCCTCCCTCGGAACGACGGGATCCTCCTCTGTCGACGCCACGGGACATCCTTCGGACTTGAAGCCAGGTCGATCGGTCTTGACGGGTCCGCTTGTAACGCCTGGACGGTCCTGGTCAACGCCCCTACGCTCCTGGTCAGCTCCTGGACTTGGTGGTGCAGATCTTTCGATGGGGCTTGGTTCAGGGCCTGTGCATCAGCCCCCACAGAGTCCATAGGGGAGGGCCCCGCCTCCTGGTGGTAGGTGAGAGCAGGGCGCCAGGGGTTTATAGCGCCACTTGTTGCGGGTTCACGGAGCACCCTTATGGCCCTGTCCTTGAATTGGGCAAAGGTCAGATCAGGGTTCTGAAAGAACATGAGGCGCAGCTGGGTCCTGTGGGCGCTAGACAGCAGACCTTCTATGAACTGTTCTGTTAGGAGCTTATCCGTATCCTGCACGCTGCCTGGGTCAGCTTGTTGGATGGCTCTCAGGGCTTCCTGCAAATTTAGGGCATAGTCTCTGATGCTGTCCTGTGCCCGCTGCTTGCATCCATAGAACCTCATTTTAATTTCAGCGGAGGTACGTGTGTCAAAGGTACCCCGCAGCTGGGCCAGAATACCCTTTACAGTTCTTTTCTCCTCAGCGGGCCATTACTTTACCTCCCGCTGGGCTGCGCCAGTTAACTGCCCTGTCAGTACGCTAACCTTCTGTTCCTCTGTCAGGGGGTAGACTTGGAACAAACTGTACAGCCTTTCCTTAAAGTCAGTTAGGGCATGGGGCTCCCCTGAATACTTAGGCAGCCAGGCCGCTTCAGGGATGTAGGGCAGGGAAAATGGCATCACCGCTGCTGCAGCTGCGCTGGTGGTAGTGGGCGCCTCCGTGTCTGACATCTTCCTCCCCCTTAGTTAAGCGCGGCCTACCTTCCGACGATCCTCTTCTGTAGGCCGCGGCTCCGCTGATGCTGCTCCGGGCGAGGACCTTGCGTCGCGTCCTGGTGATGTCAGCGTCACTCTCTCTCCCTTCCAGGACCTTGCGCAGCGTCGGTGCGTGGGGCGAAGCTTCGAGTCTCGTGCCGTTTGGACGTCCACGTCCCTCTTCTTCCTGCGCGGCGTCCTGAAGATGGCGTCCGATGGCAGGAAAGCGGCTGAAGATGGCGGGAACCGACAGAAGATGGCGGGAGACGGCTGGAAATGGCGGGAAACGGCTCCGGATGGCGGGAAACCTCTTTTCAGGTGCGTGTACTGTCTCTTTCAGGCACGCAATACCCGTTTGTGGCGGGTTCGTCTCAATCCTGCCGACTACGCCAAAGCTGACTCGACCCCTGGGCCGTGGGGCACTCGGATCTGGGCAATAGGGGAACGATGGGGGTAGTAGTGGCAACCTGGTTCCGTGGCTCAGGGTGGTCAGGCCAGTGGTAGTCTGCTATGTGCTGTTGATAACGTCCGACTATGCCACCCGTGGATTTGCGGTCATTAGGAACCGCCGCTGCTGGGCAGACCGCTGGGGCTGATGGTGTATGTAGCTGAGGTGGTGTGACTCCCCACGGGAAGAGTGCAGCCCCAGGGCAGTGTAGTGGATGGTGGGAGTGATGGTGGTGAGAGTCCCAGTGCTGATAGTGCTGGAGGAGCAAGGAGCACACAGACAACAGATTGCAGTCCAGGGTCTTTACTAGAGCAGGTAAACTGACCCACAAACAGTCCCGGCTAGGAGGGGACCTGGATGTCTGAGAGCAATTGGGAAATTGGCCCTGGTCAGGGTGAGGGTGTAGGCCTACCGTGCTCTCTGCGCTCCTTCTGGCTATCTCCTCCTTATAGGGTAACAGCCCACGTTTCCGAGCTTTCCGTGTATTCTCGCCTGTATGGCCTGCGACGTGGGTTCCTTTCTGCTCCCAGCCTGGTACGGCTTTACTGGTCCCTTCTGTTGTGGCAGACCCTCCGGGCTTCTTAGGCCAAGGAACATACAGTCCCCTGCAGACTGGTTATCTGCTGCAGGACGTGGAATCCTCACAGCCCCAGACACCAAAGTCTGGTAAAATGGAGTTCTTTGTCTGCCAAGACAGGCTCACTTCGCCTCTTGTCTCTGGCTTGTGGCTCTTCTACTGCCACACTTCCTCTTAGGGTGCAATACAGCTGTCCCTCTCTGCTCTGGACACTTCTCAGTGCTGAGACAGGTCGTCCAGTTCTCTCTAACCCTGCCCTCGGTTCCAGCTTTTATAGGGGCAGCCTGCTCCCCCTACTGGCCTGAGACAGGAGGCACTGCATGCTAATGTTCCCCTGACTAGAGAACCTCCCCCTTGCTCTCAGACACAGCTTTATTATACTTGTGGCATCCAGGCCAGGGTGACACATAAACATCACTGGGGAGGCTTGGGGGCCATAGACATCAGTGGGAGGCATAAACATCACTGAAGAAGCTGGGGGTATAGATATCACTGGTGAGGGGCTGCCACTGTTCTCCTCATCTGTGGGACAGAATCGCATCGCACTCTAACTTCACCTACAAAGTATGTCCTCACCCTGGCACTCCAAATACATTGTTTATTACATAGAATGCCAAATGTGCAAAATAAAATATATAGGTTGCACTACAAGAAAATGTAAAAAAAAAAGAATTGCAGAACATGTTGAAAATATTATCAACAACAACAGCAGCACATACTCAGGTGCAACAAAACATTTTGTCCCTGTTCATAATCACACACATTTAGTGGTTTTTGGCATTGAAGAAGTTGCATACCCTAGACGTTGTGGAGATTGGTTAAAACAGCTTACTTTGAGAGAAGCATATAGGATTTTATGTTTAGATACCAAATTACTACCTAGTGGGATGTCACAATACTGTAGCAGGATTTCCCAGGGCAATGGGCTCCTTCCCTGTCCCTCAAGCTAGGGGGGCCCTTGGCTATTCCTGTTCCCCAGATTACCCCAGATAATCGATATGCTGGGGCCTTGTACCTTGCTACCCTCCTAAATGCACACTGAACTGTTTCATCCCCCACCCAAGGAGGTATGGGACAGATGTGTATAGGAGAGCATAGCAGACAGACAGGGAAAACAGACAAGGATAAAAGGAAACTGCAATCATACAAATACTCTCAAAAAATAAAAAAGTGGAAATCAAGAGAACAGTAGGAGGGACCAACCAAATGGGAAGAGGATAAGGATATACACAATACCAAAACCATGCAGATATCTCCTTGAAAAAAAATACCAACAGACTGCTACAAATATGGACTACTCCTTCAACACCAAACTTGGCAGTTGTAAACTGTCACCAGCAGAGAACAGAAGCAGGAGTGAGGTTGTAATTGTTTTACTCTGAGATTCTGCTCTAACCAGGGCCCCACATTAGAAAATCTATTTTTTTCTGGTACTACCGTGGTACAGAAACCATACCACATTTCAGTTTTTAATTATTTTGTGCTAGTATTGTCCTCTTGCTAGGAATCCACATTTGAAAATCTAAATTCTTTATGCTAATAGCATGGTCCAGAAACCAGGCCACATTTCAGCCTATAAATATTTTCTGTAATATTGTGCTTCATCCAGAAGTCCAAATTTCAGAATCTAAATTGGTTGTACTAATAGCGTGGTGCTGAAACCAGGCCACATTTCAGCATTGGACAGGGCTTAGAGCAGCATTTCTAGCTTAAACTTTGATCAGTAACAGGTGGATGAATGACAGGTGCTCTGATAGCTGGGCAACACACATGAATGAGACCCAACTTGGGGACCAAACAATTACAAGAATTATGGGAAGATACCACTAAAGTGAAATCAATTTTTATTTATTTATTTATTTTACTCACTTATATAGCACCATTAATTTCACAGCACTTTACAGACATTATCAATTTCCCCAGAATTGAAATAGTATAATGGGCCTCTGATACCCTTCCCCTACAGGAAATCCACCAGATGGAGACCCAACTTGGAGTCTCCACTAGTGATGAGTGAGTACTAAAATGCTTGGGTACTCGTTGTTCGAGTCGAGCAAATTGGAATACTTGGGTGCTCAGACCGAATAACGAGCCCAATGTAAGTCTATGGGAAACTCGAGCATTTTACTGGCAGCTCCCCCCAGCGGTCTGCAGAGGGACTAAAAATTGCCCAAATTAATGGGAACAGTGCTCAAATAACATGGGAACAGCATGGGGAAGACCCCTGGAAGCATTTCTGACTCCCAGGTCATGTCTGTCAACAATCTTGTCAGAGAATTACGCCACTTTTACGCACTGACAATAAAACATGCAAAAATGAAACTAAAATGGATTTTCCTGGGAAATATGTTAAAGAACATCCTTTCCAGGATAATGACTTGTGTATAAGGCAAAAAAAATAACCAAAAACAAAGATGCTCCTCCACACCTTGGGCTATGCTCACACGTAGCATTTTTGATGCATTTTTTTACTTTTGCATTGCTTTCAATGGTGAAAAAACATTTACCAGTAAATGTCATTTTAACATTTTACTACCTTATCTGGCCATGTGGTGTGTGCCACATCCTGTTTCATTTATGATAGAAGGACTCTGAAAGTCACAAAGACTATTTTTATAGGGCCATCAGGCGGCCCTTACTATTATTAAAGGGCCAGCAGGCGGCTATGCTTTGTTGTTCCCATTATTAACGAGTGGGTCTCCTGTTAGAACCCTCCTGTTTGTTTTTCCATCTTGTGTTTTGCGGTCACGTGACCACCTGCCTTTATATTCCAGCTCCACCCTTCTGGCTGTGCTGGACTTGTTGTTTGACTGTCTTTCTAGCCAGGTGCTTCGGTGCCTATCTCTGTCTGTTCACTTGGTCCTTCTGGGACCTCTAGTACCTTTTTGTCTGTTTGTCTTTTTGTGTTCTGCAACAACTTCTCTGTTTAGGAGGTGTCCCATTTTTGTTCCAGTCCTTAGTTCTTTTAGGGACCCCTCCCCTTATACTATAGGTCTTCGTTCAGACTAGCCGAGGACTAAGGCGGGTCTGTTCGCTAGGAACAGGCAGCCCGCTACATCGTAGGGATTCAGCTTAGTCTTGCTGTAGGGACAGCTTTCCCCTATCTTTCCTTAGTACATGTTGCAGATCATAACATCTCCTATACTGTTATTGCTATGCAGTGACTGCAACTGCTGCCAAAAATTTGGAGGAACTCCAATGCCCCTTCCAAGAGACGTAGAGGTTAGAGGGCCTACTGAAAACAATGTTCCCATTACTAGGAAGTGTGCCTCCAATACACAGGCCTGTTATTTGCTAATACTATCCCTCACAGATACCTAGTGTAAATAGCTTGACCGACACACTGCAGCGGAATGAAAATGGAAGAAATGTCTGATTTTGGAACACTCTTATAGCTGTTATGTCTGACAGAGAACCACAGTTTTAAATAGCAGGTCTGTTATTTGCTAATACTAACCTTCACAGACACCTAGTGTGCATAGCTTGACTGACACACTGCAACAGACTGAAAATGGAAGAAATGTATGATTTTGGAACACTCTTATAGGTGTTATGTCTGACAGAGAACCACAGTTTTAAGTAGCAGGCCTGTTATTTGCTAATACTACTGTATACTTCACAGACACCTAGCTTGAATAGCTTAACCGACACACTGCAACAGAATGGAAAAGGAGGCCAATATTCTCAATGTTCAGTTTAAATTTCTTCATTTTATTGCTGAAATATGGAACACATCTGGCTTTATTCTGCAGTGAGAACAAGCAAATGGAGCAGAAAAATTGTGTACTCTGGATTGCTTTTTAAGCAAATAACCAGGATTAAGATAAAAAAAAATTCCCTGGCCCCTGATATATGGGGCTATGTCTACAAATATCTGTAAGAACAGCAGCAGCAGCAGGAACATTCAGTGGACCCTCTTGCACTATATGCACTGCAGTCTGCCACATACACTACTTGCCTGCCAAATTCCTGATATCACCACTGAATATATGCAGCTGGATTAGTCCTCAAAAGGACTGTTAGTTCAGATGGATATACAGTACAGACCAAAAGTTTGGACACACCTTCTCATTTAAAGATTTTTCTGTATTTTCATGACTATGAAAATTGTACATTCACACTGAAGGCATCAAAACTATGAATTAACACATGTGGAATTATTTACTTAAAAAAGTATGCAACAACTGAAAATATGTCTTATATTCTAGGTTCTTCAAAGTAGCCACCTTTTGCTTTGATGACTGCTTTGCACACTCTTGGCATTCTCTTGATGAGCTTCAAGAGGTAGTCACCGGAAATGGTCTTCCAACAATCTTGAAGGAGTTCCCAGAGATGCTTAGCACTTGTTGGCCCTTTTGCCTTCACTCTGCGGTCCAGCTCACCCCAAACCATCTCAATTGGGTTCAGGTCTGGTGACTGTGGAAGCCAGGTCATCTGGCGTAGCACCCCATTACTCTCTTTCTTGCTCAAATAGCCCTTACACAGCCTGGAGGTGTGTTTGGGGTCATTGTCCTGTTGAAAAAAAAATGATGGTCCAACTAAACGCAAACCAGATGCAATAGCATGCCGCTGCAAGATGCTGTGGTAGCCTTGCTGGTTCAGTATGCCTTCAATTTTGAATAAATCCCCAACAGTGTCACCAGCAAAGCACCCCCACACCATCACACCTCCTCCTCCATGCTTCACGGTGGGAATTAGGCATATAGAGTCCATCCGTTCACCTTTTCTGCGTCACACAAAGACACGGTGGTTGGAACCAAAGATCTCAAATTTGAACTCATCAGACCAAAGCACAGATTTCCACTGGTCTAATGTCCATTCCTTGTGTTCTTTAGCCCAAACAAGTCTCTTCTGCTTGTTGCCTGTCCTTAGCAGTGCTTTCCTAGCAGCTATTTTACCATGAAGGCCTGCTGCACAAAGTCTCCTCAACAGTTGTTGCAGAGATGTGTCTGCTGCTAGAACTCTGTGTGGCATTGACCTGGTCTCTAATCTGAGCTGCTGTTAACCTGCGATTTCTGAGGCTGGTGACTCGGATAAACTTATCCTCAGAAGCAGAGGTGACTCTTAGTCTTCCTTTCCTGGGGCGGTTCTCATGTGAGCCAGTTTCTTTGTAGCGCTTGATGGTTTTTGCAACTGCACTTGGGGACACTTTCAAAGTTTGCCCAATTTTTCGGATTGACTGACCTTCATTTCTTAAAGTAATGATGGCCACTCGTTTTTCTTTACTTAGCTGCTTTTTTCTTGCCATAATACAAATTCTAACAGTCTATTCAGTAGGACTATCAGCTGTGTATTCACCTGACTTCTGCACAATGGTCCCAACCCCATTTATAAGGCAAGAAATCCCACTTATTAAACCTGACAGGGCACAGCTGTGAAGTGAAAACCATTTCCGGTGACTACCTCTTGAAGCTCATCAAGAGAATGCCAAGAGTCATCAAAGCAAAAGGTGGCTACTTTGAAGAACTTAGAATATAAGACATATTTTCAGTTGTTTCACACTTTTTTGTTAAGTATATAATTCCACATGTGTTAATTCATAGTTTTGATGCCTTCAGTGTGAATGTACAATTTTCAAAGTCATGAAAATACAGAAAAATCTTTAAATGAGAAGGTGTGTCCAAACTTTTGGTCTGTATTGTATATATACCTTTTGTTCTGAGGTCATCTTTGTTGCATAAAACCCCATGAGGTCCCCCCCAGGGTTGTCCCACAGAACTGGTCCTCTTCCCTCCCGGAGATGGCTAAGGCCTCAGGAGCGGGTAACAGCGGGAGGCTATGGTCTTCCACCTCCACGGACCAGTTTCAGACCGCACGTCCATACACCCATTCGGGTGTGGCGGCTGATGGCTCTTGTAGGGGGCCTAGTAGCAGGTCTTCCTCATTAGTGCCCGGGGTAGCAGGCTCCGGGACCTGGAGCGGAGCGGGCGAATGCGCGCCCGGGTACGGAGATTCCGGCAGGGGGCCCAGGAGCAGATCACAACTTTCAGTGCCGGGGACAGGGAGTTCTACCAGGGGGCCCAGTAGCAGGTCAGCGCTTTCAGCGCCCGGGACAGAGAGTCTTCTCTTACCTGCTCCCACGGCCGCTCCTGTGCTGCACGCTGCCTCCTGGTTCTGGTCAGGCTCCGCCGGGGTTGGGGCACTGCTGGTCACTTGCAGCGCTGACTGCTGCCGGGTCACCAACTTCTCCATCAGTTCTGCTCTCCAGTCAGCAATCGCAGCTTGCTGGGCCTCTTTCATCCTCCTGCCCAGTCCTTGCATTTCATCCCGGATGAAGCTGGTGTCCTCCAGGAACAACTTGGCTAGCATCCCCTCCACGGTGAGGAGTTCTGCCGCGGGCTGCAGACCACAAGCCGGAGCTTCAGGCTGACCTCCTTCCGTCTTGCCTGCCGGGTGTGGTCTGTCTAGACTGCTTGAGACCACACCCCGTCTCCCAGTTTTCTTCTTTTTTCCTCTCCCCTTTCTGGGGCGGTCCGATGGCTGCTTGCTGTCGGCCACACCTGGGGGCAGCTCCCCCACGTTGATGGACACATCTACATACATGGCCACTGCTGCTTGAGGCGTGCTCCGCTTTTGGCGCCATTATGGGTCCCGGCCCACGATGGGAGGTTCTATGTTGTCCTTGATAACGCACATAATGGCGTCCGTTCTTCTGGGGCGGGTGCCACATTCAGTATACAACACAGTCTCTAGGCACACTATACTCGGTGATAAAGGGTGGGTTCATATCCTGTTCGTGACACCAAAGTTGACGCGCCCCCTGGGCCGTGGGGTACTCGGTGCCAGGCCGGTCGTTGCTACGGGAGATGTCACAGTGGCGGTGACCCAGTCCGTGACGGAGGCCAGTCAATCAAAAGGGGATATTTACAGGGGATTTATAGTTCTTATATATAGTTTGTGACGCCACCTGTGGTATGCGGCTATATGGAGCCGCCGCTGCGGGGCAGGTCCTCTGGAGCTGGTGTAAATGCAGCAGAGTTGGTTTAGCTCTCCACAGGTAGAGCTTAGCTCCAGGGCTGTGCTGAGTTGTTATGGATGTTGCGGTGTAGTGCAGGGGGTGATGGCGCAGCAGTAATTCGCAGAGATGGTGGGGTGCAGTCTTCAGAGTTTACTCACAGTTGTTGCAATCCAAGTTACAGGTACCGGTGTACTTGTATCTTGGATTGCAACAACTGTGAGTAAACTCTGAAGACTACACCCCACCGTCTCTGTGAATTACAGCTGCGCCATCACCCCTTGCACTACTGTTAGAAACCTCCTGTTTGTTTTTTCCATCTTGTGTTTTGCGGTCATGTGACTATCTGCCTTTATATTCCAGCTCCGCCCTTATGGCTGTGCTGGACTTCAGTGTTTGACTGTTTCTCTAGCCTGGTGCTTCGGTGCCTTTCTCTGTCAGTTCGCTTGGTCCTCTGGGACCTCTAGTACATTTTTGTCAGTTTGTCTTTTTGTGTTCTGCAACAACTTCTCTGTTTAGGAGGTCCCATTTTTGTCCCAGTCATTAGTTCTTTTAGGGACCCCTCCCTTAATTCTATAGGTCTTCGTTCAGACTAGCCGAGGACTAAGGCAGGTCTGTTCACTAGGAACAGGCAGCCCGCTACATCGTAGGGATTCAGCTTAGTCTTACTGTAGGGACAGCTTTCCCCTATCTTTCCTTAGTACATGTTGCAAATCATAACAGCAAGTCCAGCCCAAAAAACTAAAAGGAAAGAAATTCGGGGATCAGTATGGTTTCCATCCAGGATTTGGCTCCACGCCTGCAGGGATTGTCTCTGGAGATGGCCGAGCTTCAGCAACACGTGAGTAGCGCATTTTGTCGAACCTAAGGTAGGACTGCCTGATGTTTTTTATGGTAAACAGCAAGATTTTTTTTCCTTTAAAAATGCTTGTTTGTTATATTTTCGTTTGAGACCAAGGTCCTCTGAGAATGAATAACAGCGCATTGGTTTTATTATGTCACTTTTGTGCAATGAACCACAGGGGTGGGCCTTTTCTCTCCAACCTAATGATCCGTGTTTAAGGTCTGTTGAAGAATTTTTTTCTGCTATGGGGCTATTATATGACGATCCTGATCGAATCTCATCTGCTGAATCAGAACTCAGGCGTTTGAATCAGGGGTCAGATGATGTTGAAAATTATTGCACACACTTCAGGAGATGGGCTTCAGAAGTTAAGTGGAATGATCCTGCGCTGAGATGTTTATTTCTTGCTGGTCTGAGTGAAAGGGTTAAGGATTTGCTAATTGCATTCCCTGAACCTGAGACTCTGCAGGATGCTATGCAGTTAGCTGTTCGTATAGACAGAAGACTGTGGTGCAGGCTCAATGAGGTAAAGACTCCTGTAATGTCAGTTCCTAGTCCCCAGAAAATCTGCTCTGACAGCGGAGAACCGATGGAGGTTGGGGGGATGTCACTCCGCTTTCAGGAAAGAGACCGGAGGTTTACCGAGGGATTGTGTCTTTATTGTGGTAAAGCTGACCATTTGATTAAGTATTGTGAGCGTCGTTTAAGTAAAGAAAAAAAAAAGGTCAGTTATGTCCGTATAGCTTGTTTACGCTCTGCAGGAGTATTTCTTTCTAGGAGTACTACTTTGCAGGGAGATTTGATTGAATTTCAGGTATTTGTGGATTGTGGTTCAACACTTAATGTGATTGATAAAGGGTTTTTGGAAAACCTTAAATTGAAATCCAAACCTTTGTCATCACCTATTTCTGTGATTGCAATTGATAACATTCCTTTGAAATGTATTACTCACAAGACTGCTGCATTTCCCCTCACTATCAATGGAGTTCACCAAGAAATTTTGGACTTGGTTGTTTTGGATAATTTGCCCTCTCCAGTTGTTCTAGGATTGCCTTGGTTAAAACTGCACAATCCTTTATTGGAATGGTCTACTAATGTGATTAAGTCTTGGAGTCCGAAGTGCTATGATAAATTTTGCAATGGTCGCATTGCGGCTGTGGAAAAAGGGGAATTACAGGTACCTATTCGAGATATTTGGAGGTTTTTTTTTGGAGGAGGAGTCAAAAGTTTTACCTCCTCATAGGGATTATGATTGCGCCATTGAGTGTGTTCCGGGTGCTACTCTTCCCAAAAGTCGCTTGTTTAATCTGACTATCCCTGAAAGAAAGGCCTTGGAGGAGTACATACAGACTAGCCTGGCTGCTGGTCACATTAGACCTTCTAAGTCGCCTTTGGCAGTTGGATTCTTCTTTATTAAAAGAAAGGACGGCGGTTTACGTCCATGTCTGGATTTTCGTGAAATTAATAAGATTACCGTACGCAATTCCTACCCATTGCCGTTAATTCCTGACTTGTTTAACCAGTTGGTGGGGCCAAGTGGTTCTCTAAAATTGATCTCCGGGGGGCATACAATTTGTTACGAGTGAAGGAGGGTGATGAATGGAAAACTGCTTTTAACACTCCGGTAGGTCATTTTGAGAATCTGGTGATGCCTTTTGGTCTTACCAATGCACCTGCACTTTTTCAGAACCTTATTAATGACATCCTGAGACCTTTGATTGGTAAGAATGTGGTTGTGTATTTGGATGACATTTTGATTTATTCACCAGATCTAGAGTCCCATTGGCAGAGTGTAAGTGAAGTTTTGCAGTTATTGAGTAATAATTCACTCTTTGCTAAGCTGGAGAAATGTGAGTTTGCTGTGCAGAAATATAGTTTTTTGGGCTACATTGTCTCCAGCGTGGGCTTTGAGATGGACCCTGTGAAGGTTCAGGCTGTGCAGGAATGGCCTAGGCCTATTAGTTTGAAATCTATACAGAGATTTTTTGGGTTTTGCCAATTATTACAGGAAATTCATTAAGAATGTTTCTGTAATTGTTAAACCTCTAACCGATCTCACCAGGAAAGGTGCGAATACGGCCCAGTGGACTACTGAGGCCATTGAAGCGTTTGAGTATCTCAAAGAGAGGTTCAGTTCTGCCCCTATCCTTATGCAGCCTGATGAGACCAAGCCTTTTTTGGTCGAGGTCAATGCTTCATCGGTGGGGGTCGGAGCAGTTTTGTCTCAGGAGAACAAGGGTGGAGTACATCCTTGTGCCTTCTTTTCGAAAAAACTTTTGGAAACCGAACTGAATTATGATGTTGGAAATCGGGAGTTGCTGGCTATTAAACTTGCGTTTGAACATTGGCGTCATTTTTTGGAAGGCGCTAGATTTCCTATTCAGGTTTTCACAGATCATAAGAATTTGATCTATCTGGATGCTGCCAAGCGCTTGAATGCCCGTCAAGCTAGGTGGGCACTTTTTTTTTCTCGGTTTCATTTATCTGTTACCTATATCCCTGGTACTAAGAATGTTAAAGCCGATGCTTTATCTCGCAGCTTCTCTCCTACGGTCGGTGCCGAGGAGGAGGAGAACATTTTACAGCAAGGAGTTGTGGTGGCGGCATTGGACTCCGTTTTGGAGAATGGGATTCTGAAAGCTCAAGATGATGCTCCATCTAGCACTCCCCATGGGAGGGTGTTCGTGCCTAGAGCCTTTAGGAGAGATTTGTTTGTGGAGTGTCATGAGTCTCGGTTGGCAGGTCAACCAGGAATTTCTGAGACTAAGAGACTTATCAGTCGCAGTTTTTGGTGGCCTGGATGGCAGAAGGAAGTCATCAAGTGGGTGCGTCAGTGTACTCTGTGTGCTAGGTCAAAGGCTTCACATACTCCTGCTTCGGGGTTACTTTGCCCTCTGGAGGTTCCTAGTGCGCCTTGGATGCATTTCACAATGGATTTTATTACTGATCTTCCTGTGTCCAAGAGTTTTACTGTCATCTGGGTGGTCGTGGACCGTTTTAGTAAGATGTGTCATTTGGTTCCATTCATTAAGTTGCCCTGCGCCAAGACACTCGCTAAGGATTTGTTAAGGAGATTGTCAAGCTCCATGGCGTTCCCACGGATATTGTTTCTGATAGAGGACTTCAGCTTGTGGCTCGCTTTTGGCGTGCTTTTTGTGACAGGTTGGGAGTCCATTTGTCATTTTCGTCTGGTTATCATCCTGAGTCTAATGGACAGACTGAAAGAAAGAACCAGGATGTTGAACATTTTTTGCTTTGTTTTGTGGCGGACAATCAAGAGGTGTGGTCTGAGTTTCTGCCTCTCGCAGAATTTTATCTTAACAATCATACATCCTCCTCTGCTGGGTGTTCTCCTTTTTTTTGTTGTACTGGGAGACATCCGTCTTTTGGTTCGTTCTCCAAATTGGGGTCGGCGGTGCCGGAGGAGGAGAATTTTTCCGGTGATTTGGAGAGAGTTTGGATTAATGTACGTTGCAACCTTCAAGAGGCTAACAAGAAGTCAAAGTAGTATTTTGACAGGAATCGTAAGTAGGTTTTGCTTACTGTGGGTGACACGGTTTGGTTGTCCTCGAAGAACCTGCGGTTGAGGATTCCCTCTAAAAAAACTGGGTCCTAAGTTTGTGGGTCCATTTAAAGTGCTTCAGGTTGTTAACCCGTCTGCTGTTAGGTTGGATTTTCCTACTTCCTGGAAGATTAATCCTGTGTTTCATGTTTCCTTGTTGAAAAAGGCTGATGTATCTGATAGGTACGCCACTGTCACAGTTCCTCCTGTGGTGGAAGACGGCGAATATGAAATTTCTTGTATCTTGAATTCTAGATGGAATAGAATGAAATTACAGTATCTTGTCTCCTGGAAGGGTTTCGGTCCCGAAGACAACTCCTGGGTAAGGACGGATGATGTCTCTGCTCCTAGGCTTGTTAAAGCTTTCCACAGGAGGTTTCCGGATAGGCCTGGGCCTGGAGGATCTGGAGGTTCCTCATAAAAGAGGGTATACTGTTAGAACCCTCCTTTTTGTTTTTTCCATCTTGTGTTTTGCGGTCACGTGACCATCTGCCTTTATATTCCAGCTCCGCCCTTATGGCTGTGCTGGACTTCAGTGTTTGACTGTTTCTCTAGCCTGGTGCTTCGGTGCCTTTCTCTGTCAGTTCGCTTGGTCCTCTGGGACCTCTGGTACATTTTTGTCAGTTTGCCTTTTTGTGTCCTGCAACAACTTCTCTGTTTAGGAGGTGTCCCATTTTTGTCCCAGTCCTTAGTTCTTTTAGGGACCCCTCCCTTAATTCTATAGGTTTTCGCTCAGACTAGCCGAGAACTAAGGCGGGTCTGTTCACTAGGAACAGGCAGCCCGCTATATCGTAGGGATTCAGCTTAGTCTTACTGTAGGGACAGCTTTCCCCTATCTTTCCTTAGTACATGTTGCAGATCATAACAACTACACCGCAACATCCATAACAACTCAGCACAGCCCTGGAGCTAAGCTCTACCTGTGAAGAGCTAAACCAACTCTGCTGCTTTTACACCAGCTCCAGAGGACCTGCCCTGCAGCGGCGGCTCCATATAGCCGCATACCACAGGCGGCGTCACGAACTATATATATCAGAACTATAAATCTCCTGTAAATATCCTCTTTTGATTGACCGCCCTGGTTCACGGACAGGGTCACCGCCACTGTCACATCTCCCCTAGCAACGACCGGCCTGGCACCGAGTACCCCACGGCCCAGGGGGCGTGTCAATACCACTTTTCCTGGTGTCTGCCCTCAATTTGAGCTGCTTTGGAACTTTTGGGCCCCTTTTGAAGGTGTTGTCTATGAGTTTGCTTTTGCCTCCGATTGAGTGCAATGGGATTCGGATATTTTTGTCAAACTGTACGATGAATTGTTTGGAGAATATGGGGAAGTTCGCTGATCTGAACCAAATCGAACCTTGAGAGGTTCGGTCAACTCTAGTTACAACCTACAGTGCTTTGTGAAAGTATTTGGCCCCCTTGAACTTTTCTACCTTTTGCCACATTTCTGGCTTCAAACATAAAGATATAAAATTCTAATTTTTTGGGGAAGAATCAACAACAAGTGGGACACAATCGTGAAGTGGAACGAAATTTATTGGATATTTTAGATTTTTTTTTAACAAATTAAAAACTGAAAAGTGGGGCGTGCAATATTATTTGGCCCCCTTGAGTTAATACTTTGTAGCGCCACCTTTTGCTGCGATTACAGCTGCAAGTCGCTTGGGGTATGTCTCTATCAGTTTTGCACATTGAGAGGCTGAAATTCTTCCCCATTCTTCTTGCAAAACAACTCGAGCTCAGTGAGGTTGGATGGAGAGCGTTTGTGAACAGCAGTTTTCAGCTCTTTCCACAGATTCTCGATTGGATTCAGGTCTGGACTTTGACTTGGCCATTCTAACACCTGGATACGTTTATTTTTGAACCATTCCAATGTAGATTTTGCTTTATGTTTGGGATCATTGTCTTGTTGGAAGATAAATCTCCGTCCCAGTCTCAGGTTTTTTGCAGACTCCAACAGGTTTTCTTCCAGAATGGTCCTGAATTTGGCTCCGTCCATCTTCCCATCAATTTTAACCATCTTCCCTGTCCCTGTTGAAGAAAAGCAGGCCCAAACCATGATGCTGCCACCACCATGTTTGACAGTGGGGATGGTGTTTTGAGGGTGATGAGCTGTGTTGCTTTTACGCCAAACATATCGTTTTGCATTGTGACCAAAAAGTTTGATTTTGGTTTCATCTGACCAGAGCACCTTATTCCACATGTTTGGTGTGTCTCCCAGGTGGCTTGTGGCAAACTTCAAACAAGACTTTTTATGGATATCTTTAGGAAATGGCTATCTTCTTGCCACTCTTCCTTAAAGGCCAGATTTGTGCAGTGTATGACTGATTGTTGTCCTATGGACAGACTCTCCCACCTCAGCTGTAGATCTCTGCAGTTCATCCAGAGTGATCATGGGCCTTTTGGCTGCATCTCTGATCAGTCTTCTCCTTGTTCGAGATGAAAGTTTAGAGGGACGGCCGGGTCTTGATAGACTTGCAGTGGTCTGATACTCCTTCCATTTCAATATGATCGCTTGCACAGTGCTCCTTGAGATGTTTAAAACTTGGGAAATCTTTTTGTAAACAAATCCGGCTTTAAACTTCACCACAACAGTATCTCGGACCTGCCTGGTGTGTTCCTTGGTCTTCATGATGCTCTCTGCACTTGTAACAGAACCCTGAGACTATCACAGAGCAGATGCATTTATACGGAGACTTGATTATTTTGTGTTGTTATGTTGTCATTTAGGACAACATTGGATCATTCAGAAATCCTCACTGAACTTCTGGAGTGAGTTTGCTGCACTGAAAGTAAAGGGGCCGAATAATATTGCACGCCCCACTTTTCAGTTTTTAATTTTTTAAAAAAGTTTAAAATAGCCAATAAATTTTGTTCCACTTCACAATTGGGTGCCACTTGTTGTTGATTCTGCCCAAGAAAATTAGAATTTAATATCTTTATGTTTGAAGGCAGAAATGTGGCAAAACGTAGAAAAGTTCAAGGGGGCCAAATACTTTCACAAGGCACTGTACATGTGAAAATAATAATCATTATTACCTGTTTGCTACAATTGGTTACTTATACACCTGACTATATTTCTAGAAAGTCCATGACTTTGTACAAGTGAACCTAGAAAAATGTCTTTTCTTTATTCACTTGGCATTTTGTTAATTAATAAAAATAAACTATTAACACTTCTGTATGTGAAAGCTTTCTTACTTTGCAGCATTTTTTTCACACCTAAACATTTTGCACAGCACTGTATATATATATATATATATATATATATATATATATATATATATATATATTACAATAGATGGTCTCTGTGCGGCCGTCTACATCATCTGGGTGGTCAGGGATTAGCTCTAGCGGCCATGTCACAATATATGCGACAAACACGGAAATTCATCTAGGAGAAGAATGATGTCCAGTAGGTAAATGATCAGCCCATGAATCAGACTGGTCACAGGATATGAATCTCCGGTTGGGAAGAGAGACTGTTCCTGTCCCCGACTCCTCACAGGTGCAAACAGTTAATTTGCATAGCCAGCGACAAAGCTTTAAAAGTTTTTATTCTACAATCTGTTGGGGCATTTAGGATTATAGTAACACGTTGGTGATGCCTGTCTCATGACGTATACCCTACTGGGGGCAGTTCAGAAGGCATAAACCATACGACATGTTTCCTTTAAATATCATTACTCCATCTACTGCTCCTTATTCAGACGACATCACTGATGACATCAGCACAGCTGGCAGTACTGACCCTGTGCGACATCACTGATGACATCAGCACAGCTGGCAGTACTGACCCTGTGCGACATCACTGATGACATCAGCACAGCTGGCAGTACTGACCCTGTGCGACATCACTGATGACATCAGCACAGCTGGCAGTACTGATGTTGTGAAACATCACTGATGACATCAGCGCAGCTGGCAGTTCTGACCCTGTGTGACATCACAATGCAGCGCTCAGTGATCTATGCGCTGGAGGACACTGGAGTCTTTTGAGGGTTTGATGTTGGAGAAAATGGATTTGCGGAGCATTGCTGTAGTGCTGTTCACAATTGTTTTCTATTGTGTAGAAGGGAGACCTGTTGAAACACCAGGAGGTAAGAGACATTGATAAATGAGGATTATATATTGCATTTTTTTCTATATGTTCATGGGTTTTGGTTATAAAACAGTTGTGTGTGATATTGCATTTTATCGCCATTCTCTTGAAAGTCATAGAACTGCAATACCGGACACGGGTCATGGGCAGGAGTGGTGCTGTAGTATGAAAAAACTAGCCATTATTCTATAATTATGTCTATACGGCTTTTCATAGAGGTAAATGGAAGTAGTATCCACTGTACATATTATATTCCCATATACTGGCCATCAGTCCGGTCGTGTCTCTGATGACATCAGCAGCGTTCAGCAGCCCCGCCCCCACACTATAGAATTCTGACACTGTGTGACATCACAGCGCTGGGCCCAGTGCTCTATGTGTTGGGTCTTTTGAGGGTTAATTTTGTACAATATAAAAATGGAGAAAATTGTTCTCTGTTTGTTGATTTGCTCATGTTTAGTTAAGAAAGTTCTAATGATATAAGCAGGTAATGGACATTATCACTGGGGACTGTGTTTGTAGGGTTCAGTTAAAGGAGTCTTCTGTCCCCTTCATGTTACAGTATTGGGGTCACTTGCTGCTATCATGGGTTTCATGTCTTCATTTTCCTTCTTTCTCTTATGGACAGTGGTTTCCCAGAGATCATGGGCTGTGATATTCCCCAGCTTGAACTTGAGGATCAGCGACGATAATAACAGTGAGTAGTCAATTCCTTCATCTCCTGATTCTACTCCCATCATCCTATACCAAGTCCTGCCTGCACTTATATATATAATGTGACGCCCCTTATCCTGACAATGTCTTCTAGAATATTCCGCCTGTGAAAGGAATTAATAACCGGCATCTTGTTTCTTTATTCCCAGTCATTGGTCGCTATGCCCAGCCCGTGTGTCTGATGATAATGTTTACGTTCTTGGTCGGGATCTGGATCTGCTGGTGAGTTTCCATCTTCTCCTCTACATATCACATTATTCTTTTCCCATACAAATAGGCAGCACGGTGGCTCAGCGGTTAGCACTGTAGTCTTGCAGCACTGGGTCCTGGGTTCAAATCCCACCAAGGACAACATCTGCAAGGAGTTTGTATATCCTCCCCTTGATTGCGTGGGTTTCCTCCGGTTTCCTCCCACACTATAAAATCATACTGATAAGGAGTTTAGAATGTCAGCCACAACAATGTGGGTTTCTCTGGGTAGTCCGGGTTTCCTCTTACACTTCAAAGACTAGATTGTCTTTGAATCTAGATTGTGAACCCCAGTGGGGACAGAGCCAATGATGTCTGTAAAGAGCTGTGGAATTAATGGCGCTATATAAGTGAGGAAAATAAATAAAAAATACCTACAGGGGGCGCAGTAACTACAGCAGCCGGGCAATAGTACAGCCGGGCAATACTACAGGGCTGTGTGGACTGTGATATAATCAGTAGCTGCCGTTCTCCCGGTTCTGGTGCTGTATTATGATGTAATATATACTAGGACTGGTATACACTGTACTTTTATATCTCACCCTCTGTAGTGGGGGAGGGGCAGGGGCATATTCTTGTGGGTAACTGAATATTATCTTTTGTACTAGTTTATATTAATATATTTCTCTGTGTCACAGTTACCTGTATGGCGTCCGGAGACGTCGGGGCATACTGGAGGAGGCAGACCTGACCGAAGTTGTTGTGGTCCTGGAGCCAGGTAACTATTAATATAATACCCAGGTACAAGCAAAGCCTATGTCACCCGGGCTCTTCAATGCTAACACAGTAATGTCCAAGTGATCTCAACCTATCTGGATAGGGAAAAGTGAATGGCGACCATCTCACAATCCAAGAGGAACACTGTCTGTGACACAAACTTTAGTTTAGGGATTTTTGTTTAGTAGCAAAATTAGAACAGAGGGGTATTCAACTGCCCTCCTTGTCTCAGTGTGTGAGGAAGAAAAAAAAATGCTGCTATTAAGGTGCTGTTACCACCCGTGTGCACAGCGCTGTCCCAGCTCTGACCCTGCGCTGTCTTCCCTGTACAAGAAGTCACAAGATTGTCCCCATCTTGGCTGCCATACTGTAATAACGTCCTCCATCCTGGAACCTATTCTGTAAAGATGTCTATCATCCTGCCCCATCCTGTAATATTGTCCCCCTTCCTGGCCCCTATCCTGTAGTAATGTCTATCGTCCTGCCCCATCCTGTAATATTGTCCCCCTTTCTGGCCCCTATCCTGTAGTAATGTCTATCTTCCTGCCCCATCCTGTAATATTGTCTCCCTTCTTGGCCCTTATCCTGTAATAATGTCTATCGTCCGGCCTCCTCATCCTGTAATATTGTCCCCCTTTCTGGCCCCTATCCTGTAGTAATGTCTATCGTCCTGCCTCATCCTGTAATATTGTCTCCCTTCTTGGCCCTTATCCTGTAATAATGTCTATCGTCCGGCATACTCATCCTGTAATATTGTCCCCCTTCTTGGCACCTATCCTGTAGTAATGTCTATCGTCCTGCCCCACCCTGTAATATTGTCTCCCTTCTTGGCCCTTATCCTGTAGTAATGTCTATCGTCCTGCCTCATCCTGTAATATTGTCCCCCTTCCTGGCCCCTATCCTGTAGTAATGTCTATCGTCCTGCCTCATCCTGTAATATTGTCTCCCTTCTTGGCCCTTATCCTGTAATAATGTCTATCGTCCGGCCTCCTCATCCTGTAATACTGTGCCCCTTCTTGGCCCCTATCCTGTAGCAATGTCTTTTGTCTTGGCCCCATCCTATAGTAATGTCCCTCGTCCTGGCTTCTTCCTGTAATGTCCCGTGTACTGGCACCCATTCTGTAATTAAGTCCCGTGTCCTGTAATAATGTTCTCTGTCTGGGCCTCTGTGCTGATAATGTCCCTAATCCTGGCCCCTTCCAGTATTAATGTCCCCTATTCTGGCCCCTTCGTGTACCCTATCCTGGGGTTCATTTCCAGCACATTAAAAAAACTGAAACAAAGGATTATTCTTACCTCCCCCCGCTCCGACAGCCAGCAGTGTCTCTTTCTGCTCTATCGCTAGCACTGGCTCATGGCAAGTGGCCTCATGTGCCATCCGCGATGGACATGCCTCTGATTGCCCGGCGGCCTGTATAGATGTTGTGGTGTAGGGAGCAGGCGGCTCTCTGTGGCACAATACTTTTCAGCTGAATGTGCATACTCGGACACACATATAGCTAAAAAAGATGCTGCGTCAGTGGGCTCCCTGACTCCACAGGTCTGCTCATGGTCACACCCTCTACAACTGTGATTTTACTCCCCTGATAGTGAATTAATACTCAAAATTTATTTTCAACATTTGGTTAGGAATATTCATGATGTCCTTCTCAATTCAGATACAAATGTGATTTATGAATTTCTTCTCATGTTGAATCACATTGACTAAAGTTGGCCTCAGTGCAGTTTACTGTAGTGGAATGGGATCATTTTCCCCATGTACATATAGGGATGTACTGAATACTTTATTAGCATTTGTTTCTTTGATGTTGAGCCTCAATCATTGCTATTGCAATATTCTAAAAAGAGATTTATGCTTTTTGCTCCCGCAGATCTGAAAATACCAACTTCAGATAATGATTTGGACAATACCACCAGGTAGGACATACATCTTCTCCATTACTAGAGACTTTATGGGGATTAATGATTAGTGGTGGGCTCACATTTTGTTATATTTATTTCACAGCTTCAATGATGACATCACTGTTAGTGATAATGTGACTTCTAATAGTGGAGAAACTTCCATAGATAAAAGTAAGTAATAACTTCAAGATGAAATTCAGGTTTATGTTGTTGTAGAAAGAACAATTCTTAGTTTTTTGTGATGGACACTTCCATATTGGCAAAACAACTGACCGCCATGTTGACTTATGGCCACCGTTGTCTTTACAGAATTTCTTACATCAATGCAATAAATTTGCTTGGGTTTTGCTGTAAGTCCCATACACATCGATAGAGTCCTATAAAAGTGCTCCCACATCTCCATTAAAACCTATGGACACTACCATGAGACATCAATTAAGGTCACAGGATGTCTATTTTCGTGTTAAATGGAGGCCCCACTGGACAGACCTTTCCTTTTGATCTGCCATAAATAACTAATATGACAGTATTATCTGTGCAGAAGATATTAAGTGACTTAACTTTTCATAACTATTTGGAAATCATCTAATCTCAGCATCCATTTATTTCCTGACAACCCTTGCTAGAATGGTTGAGATTGTTGAGGGTCCACACTCCGGCTACGTAGGACATGTTCATTTCTATTCTTGTACTGAATACATTAATCATATAATCAATAAGGACAATTTAACTGAGCAGCAGATGGGGTAGACATCTGCTAAAACTCCTGGGTCCAGTTTTGTTTGGACCTCATTATAATGTCAGATCCTGGTCCTAATGTTGGATCCTGTTGACCTGGTAGTCTGGTCAGTGATGTATTCTGCTCTGGTTTGAACCTACATTTGTAGTCTTATTGGCTTTTCAGACTCCAGACTGTCTAGTATGGACCTGTATACTGACATACTTTATCAGCAAAATCATCAGTTTTGAGCCTAAAACTTTGAAAAATCTTTTCACTCTTCCATATTTCTGTACAGATAATGAAGCATCTGAGAGTGAAGAGAGCCCCGACACAGAGGAGAGGTGGGTTATGTTGTATATAAATATCTCTATATAAACCATGAGCTAGGTAAGAAATGTTTCCTGTGAATTTATAGATGATTCCTTATTTTTCCCAGAATCCCAATGTGCAAAATCCCTGGTTGTTTCCTGGAAGACATCATATTACCAAGTTCCATCTACGTGACAAACTTCCAGGAGAATAAAGAGGAGCTTGTGAAACGACTGTATCGGCTGTATAATGAAACTATCTTCGGGAATCTGGTATACCATCATCAGTATCTGGGTTATACATGAAAACAAGAAAAGCGGCTTTAGCTTTCTGGGGGGCACCCTAATACCTTTGTTACTGTTCTTTAATTTAGTTATTGAGAATCTCAGGAAAACCCTCTTCTTATCTATGGAATGAGTTGAGACCATACAGGAGATCCACCATACATAGACATGGAGAATCTCACATTTTATCTTGATGTTCAAAGGATTTTTACACTTGTATATAAATCCATCTAGCTGACATTTGGACATTTTATAATGAGTTTATTTTTGTTTTTGCTCTTACAATTTGGACTTCTCACAATACCCCATGTCCAATATAAGGATACCAGTAAAGTAAATTACATATGAGCGTGGGAAGTTTGTTAGATTGGGACCTAAGAGTTTACAGATTTAATGGGAATTGTTTCTGCTTTTTAGCTTCCTGACGAAATGAAAATTGTGTGGAATAACACGTTGACCACAACATCTGGTCTAACCTATAACCTGGAGAAGAAAAACGAAAGTTATAGCATTATAGAACTTTCCGATAAAGTCTTGAATTCTGCCGGTAGGTTTCACATCACTTCCAGCAGCTTCATAAGATAATGTATATACATGGTAAAAAGCTGCTACTTGGTTGTAATACATCTTATATACTCATTGTACATTCAATCATGAGAAGAACTAAGTACACCCTCTTTGAATTCTATGGACTTACATATCAGGACAAAATAAAAAAGCATTTGGTCCTTAGAATGTCTTAAAATTAGGTAAATACAACCTCAGAAAACAACAACTCCTGATAAATAACTCTGTGACATTATGTATTTGACAAAAATTCAGCCAACATAGAAAAGCAGTGTGTGAAAAATTAAGTACACCTTATCTGCTTTAAAAGGAATTAACAGGGGAAGTAGCTGCCATGTGCTGCTAATAATATGGACCTAAAGAGAACCTATCAGGTCCGATAATGCTATTAGCCTGCAGATATAGGGTTATTGTGTAGGGTAATAGTGTTACGAGGGAGCCTGGCCGCAGTACTGAAAGTACAGCACCCGGGAGAATATGAACTTTACTTCATCCGGGAACTGCCGGCTTTCAGTGATGCGGGTGTGCCCGGAGCAATTACAGTCACCGGTGAGCACACCCCGGCACTGACTGATAGCCAGCTCGACAGTGCGCAGTTCAGTGTGGCTCTCAGTCAGAGTGTTTTTACAGCCACCGATTTCAGTGCCCTAAGTGGCAACTGTATTGCTCCAGGGATGCCAGTATTTCCCTACTTTGAAGATCTTCTAATAATCAGATATTTTCTTATTATGTCCTGATATGTAAAGCAAAAAAATTCAAACCAGATGTACTTAGTTAATCTCATGCCTAATAAATTATTTTCTTTTCAGAGCGATTACGATCCACACTTGCACACGAGATGTGCCATGCTGCCTGCTGGTTAATCGAGGATGTAAAGGACAAGCATGGTCCGTTATGGCAGGCTTATGCAAAAAGGGTCAATTCTATCCATCCTGAGCTGCCAGAGGTGAAAAAATATCACAATTATACTTTATAATATAACTTCAACTGTCGATGTACTTTGTGATAAAAGGTAAGTAAATTTGATGACTCTATACCTCATGAAACGCAATCACTGTGGAATGACACCGGTGCGGCTCTGTTGGTATTATGCTTTTATATTTTACTTCTATCAGAGTAGACTGACATCTGGAAGCTGTAGGATTAAGGATGCTACATTATATTATATATATATTATATATATTTTGTTGTCTACAGACAGTTCTTCATATTTTTTTTTACAATTTGCTCTTTTTGATACAATCCATGGTACTAACCAACATTCATGCCAGTCTGTTAACCAATATTCCTTCTATCTTTGTAGATTCGGGCGTTTGAGAAAAGTAGCCGAGAATAAATGTTATTGCCGCCGCTGTGGAGGTCGAGTACATCAATTGGCCACCACGTCAGGATGTGACAGCAACAAGAGCAACTCAGGGTGAAGAGACAAGGCGGACAGCTCTCCTCGCTATACAGTACAAGGCTGAACAAGCGATGGATGAATCTGTTGTACGGAAACAACTTGTCTGAATTACTTTTGGGGCATCGTGGTGGCTCAGTGGTTAGCACTGCAGCCTTGCAGCACTGGGGTCCTGGTTTCAAATCCCACTAAGGACAACATCTGCAAGGAGTTTGTATGTTCTCCCCGTGATTGCGTGGGTTTCCTCCGGGTACTCCGGTTTCCTCCCACACTATAAAATCATACGGATAGGGAGTTTAGAATGTGAGCCACAACAATATCAATAATTAGATTGTGAGCCATTACAATAATTAATACTTGAAATAAAGTTTAACATCTCAGCTGAATAAAGTATTAATGACCTGATTCATTGCTTTTCCACCCATCTCATGATGATTAGAGCTCTCCAGTTTCAGATAATAGGTGACAAGCAGAAAATGTATCACTTTCAAGAGTCATTTCTCATTTAAACTTCTCCAGAACCTGGTGCTCTACAAATTACTAATCTTCAGGGGTCTTACCCCAAATATTTCAGGACCAATGCTTAGGTCTGTCTCAGCCTCATTTATTTACATTAGTAGCACAGCTCCAATATATTAGGATTAGTGATGATCCAGCACTCTAGTGCTCGAATCAAGCATGTTGGATGCTCGGACGGGCTCTACTTGAGTACCGTGTATAATGGAAGTCAATGGGAAACTCACATATATTTCCGGAAGATCTTAACAGGAGAGTTGGGGAGGCAGGGAAAAAAATTGCTGAAATTGGTGAAAGCAGTGCTCAAATGGAATGGAAACAGCATGGGGAAGATGCCTGGACTCATCTCTGACTCCAAGGTCAATGTTGGGGACAATGTTGTCAAGAATTTTCCTCCACTTTTATAGACTGACAAATAAACATACAAAACTGAAGATAAAATGGATTTTACAGGAAAAAAATGTTCGAAACCATTCCTTCCTGTATAATGACTTGCATATAAGGCAGAATTAAAAAGAGAAAAAAAAAAGCCTCCTCCGCCCCTTAATAGCCGGGCCATCTCACACCGTATTTCCCCGTTGCCTATGACTACAGTTGATGACTTTAAACTGGTTTCTTTCCCCCGAATATTTATATGGGAAGGTCACTACTGGTTCGGGGGAGACCCCCTGAAAGTCATAAGGTGTAGACATCACAATCTCTGCTGGCAGCGAAGAGCTATGGGGAGTTTTCCTAAAGCTAGTCATCTGACCCTGCAATTGGGACTGAGAAGATTCAAGAATTTAGTGTCTCTCAGCCAGATCTTGAATCTCCAGAGACAAGTTCGCCACGTGATCACCAAGCGTGTGCATGGGATCCATGCTGGTGATAAAAAGGAAACGGTCAACTGTAATGTGACTCTGAGAAGCCATGAGAAAAGGTAGTCAGTAGGTCCAAGGTCAGATACCAGGAGGGCTCGAGGTACAGAGAGGAAAGACAAGTGGCATGGCCAGGAAATAGTCCAGGGTCAAATGCCAGGAGAGTACATCAAGACAAAAGAGTAAGTCAAAAGGATAGTCAGAGGCCAAGTTCAGTGTCAGGTATCATTATCAGAGGTAGCTTTCATTGATTGTGGGTCTGTTGCCAACTTCATAGATTCAGGACTAGTGCTCAGATTAGGATTTGGGACAGTTAGGTTAGAAAGACCTATTCAAATTCTTGCCATTGACAGGACACTGTTACTCCAGAACTTTGTCCAGCTGATAATGGTGGAATTCACACTTAAAGTGGGAACAATTCACTCTGAGTTCATATCCTGCTTTGTTTTGGATAATTTGCCTGCTGCGTTGTTATTGGGGTTTCCATGGCTGCGTATTCATTATTCTGTTATTGATTAGTGATTGAAGAATATTGTTAGGTGGAGCCTCAACTGTCATAAGAAATGTTTTATTTCTTTATAAATTTTTACCGGAGGCGCTCCTGTGGATAATGATAGAGACTCCAGTTTAAGCTTAGTGGAAATGTTCCAATAGGCTCGCAGGTAACTGCTCAAAATCGCATAGATTCACGATAAAAATTTATTTTGAATTAAAAATCAGTCAAGGGATGAGTGGTTGGCATATAGTAGCATATAATGGCACAACGCGTTTCTGCTCTCAAGGAGCCTTCATCAGGTACATGTTGAGCTATACAATATACAAGCTTTATATACCCTATTTGTATAGTAAGGAGTGGGGCTCTCTCCCCCTACATTAAACTGAACTTCATTATATCAAAAAGCCTACACCTTCCCACCCGCACACAGGCTGTGAGAACACTCCATCCCAACCACATTTAAAAAAAAAAAGCCTGCCAGTATCCAAAAAATGACCGGCATACGCATGAAATACACAATTGATTGAAAGGATTCTATACACAAATAAAACCAAGAGAATAACCAAGGAGAAAATGAGATTCTCACAACCCAATACGATGTATTGGATTGTAAAATAGATATCTAAAGGAACCATTTTTGATATTTAGTTTTACATTTGCATTCCCCATTTACTTCATATTCATTCATAAATAGATTCCTGTTTTGTATAGTTAGCCTTTAGATTTGTAGAAAAATATATGTAAGTATTATAAATAAAGGGCCGATAGTAAATTAAAAAAATATATATATACTGTATATCTATTTTTTTGCAATAGAATAAATATATTAAAATAGCACGACCCTCCTCAAGTCCGAAAGCCTTTCTTCCGATGTGAATTCAAACCATGGGCTATATTTGTATATATTTTATATATTCCATCTGTGAATAAAGAACATTGCAAATTTGGAACTGTTTTGCTTTGATAATGGCTAGTAAATAACTGTTTGATAACACTATGTTTGTATAGTTTATTGTCATCTTGAGATTGGAAAAAATAAATAAATTAATTAATAAATAATAAATATAAATATATATATATATACTGTATATATATATATATATACTGTATGTATATATAAAAAACACTAAAAAAACAAAAAAAAACAAAAACAAACAAAAAAACACTAAGAAAACACACAAAAATTTTTATGTAAAAAAAATAAATAAAAATAATATTAAAAAAATAAATAAATAAAAATAGAAATAAATAAGGAAAGCCCTACTAGAGTTGCAATAAATTACCAATCACAAGTGCGAAATATACGCACCTATATCTTAAATGAAGAGGATTTTTATTTTGACTGTGGGTGATTGATTCCATCTACTATTAAAGGATGGTGTTAGAGGAACTCTACAACCTCATTTAAACCGTCCGGATGGAGGCTCCCAAGCTTAAAAATCCAGGAGGATTCTTTGGAATTAAGGGTGGCTCTTCTATTTCTGATACCTGCAGGGATCTGTTCAAGTGGTGTGACTACTACAGGATCAAAATTTTTATTATGCACTAATGTGATGTGCTTGGATAGACTTTGCTTCAGAAAGCCTGTTCTGGCATTATGCCTGTGGCCGTTCTCACGGTTCCGCAAAGTCTGAACTGTACGTCCCACATAATTGAGCCCACAGTTACATGTGACTGCATATATAAGAAATTCAGATCCACATGTGAACTCATATGTAGGATTTGCAGTAACCTGAGCTATTTTATCGTTTGGGGCTCTCTTGTCAAAGTTGATAATTCTACAACAATAACAATTTTTTATAGTTTTGCCCCTTCTAAACACAATGTTGGGTCTCGATCTTTTAAAATGGGGTCCTTCCTAACAAGATATCAATATTTATTTAATATTTTACGAATGATGTGGTTTCCTTTATTATATACTGTAATGAAACTATGTCGGATTTGCTCTTCTCTGGATTGCTTGGTGGTTTCTGAATCTAACAATCGTTTTGAGTGAGCGCTAGATTATTTTGATAGGAGGATGCCATTAATGCTCTAGGGTAACCCTTCTCTTTGAATCTTGTGATCAATGTGTTTGATTGTTCTGGTAATCTGCTGTTGAGGTACAGTTACACCTAATGCGTCGGAATTGACTAGAAGGGATATTTTTCTTCCACTTGGGGTAATGTGCGCTTGAGTAATCAAGGTATCCATTTGTGTTTAACAATTTGAAATATGTTCTACTTTGGATTTTTTGACCTACAGTATATAGTTCAAGATCCAAATAAACATTTTTTTCTTTAGATGTATTGCTAGCGAACGATAAGCCCCAATCATTTTGTTTTAACTCTTTCACAAAGGACTCTGCTTCGCTTGTTGTGCCCCTCCATATTCTGATTAAATCATCGAAATATCTGCAAGAATATCGAATGTGATCCTTGTATTTGGGGGCTGTGAGTGGTGACAGGGACTCGTATCGCCCCATGAATAAATTTGAGAAACTGGGTGCGACCCGAGTCCCAATCGCTGTCCCGAACTGCGATGGGAACGTTTCAGTTGCCGACATCTTTCATCACTGCTTGATCACTGCACCGCAACCGAAACGTCGCACACCGGGCTAATAAAGTCCATATTTTTTTAAAGAACTTTTGGAGTGCTGTCTGTCGTTTTTTTGCTATACTGTCTATACTTATGGATATTTGTTTGGGGGCCTTGCACCCGATATTTTGAAGATATGGTGCTGTTCCAATTTTGCCTCTCTCTATATCAATAGATTTATATATAGCGCAACTTTATGTAACTGCATATTATGGTTGAGCCCCTCTGTCTATATACACACACGTATGCTTATATATATGGCTCTCTCTCTTGCTATATATAAATATGTACAGTATGTGTACACAAATATACCTGTGTAATATATAGTAAAATATTTATTTTACACAGGTACAGTATATTCACATCTCTCTCTATGACATACACGAACATATATATATGTGTGTGCATATACGTATATATATATATATATACAGTATATATATAGATAGATGTCAAGTGAGCGCTACATATTCATGTATTATGTAGACAGAGACCCAACCATATTGTGCAGTTACATAAAAGACCGCTATCTCTAGCTTTCTCTCTCTTTATATATATAATCTATACACAAATGCGCATATAAATAAGATATATATATATATATGTACACACACATACATATATATATAATATATATATATATATATATATATATATACACACACTCACACACACATATATACATTTACACACTGCATACAGGTATACAGATATATAAAAAATACACACACTGCACATATATATACACTTGCACTGCACACATATATATACATATGGTGCATATATATACATATATATATATATGTACAGTGCATTGTGAAAGTATTTGGCCCCCTTGAACTATTCTACCTTTTGCCACATTTCTGGCTTCAAACATAAAGATAGAAAATTCTAATTTTTGGGGGAAGAATCAACAACAAGTGGGACACAATCGTGAAGTGGAACAAAATTTATTGGATATTTTAAACTTTTTAAACAAATTAAAAACTGAAAAGTGGGGCGTGCAATATTATTCGGCCCCCTTGAGTTAATACTTTGTAGCGCCACCTTTTGCTGCGATTACAGCTGCAAGTCGCTTGTGGTATGTCTCTATCAGTTTTGCACATCGAGAGGCTGAAATTCTTGCCCATTCTTCCTTGCAAAACAGCTCAAGCTCATTGAGGTTGGATGGAGGGCGTTTGTGAACAGCAGTTTTCAGCTCTTTCCACAGATTCTCGATTGGATACAGGTCTGGACTTTGACTTGGCCATTCTAACACCTGGATACGTTTATTTTTGAACCATTCCATTTTAGATTTTGCTTTATGTTTGGGATCATTGTCTTGTTGGAAGATAAATCTCCATCCCAGTCTCAGGTTTTTTTGCAGACTCCAACAGGTTTTCTTCCAGAATGGTCCTGTATTTGGCTCCGTCCATCTTCCCATCAATTTTAACAATCTTTCCTGTCCCTTAAGAAAAGCAGGCCCAAATCATGATGCTGCCACCACCATGTTTGACAGCGGGGATGGTGTTTTGAGGGTGATGAGCTGTGTTGCTTTTACGCCAAACATATCGTTTTGCATTGTGGCCAAAAAATGTGATTTTGGTTTCATCTGACCAGAGCACCTTATTAGACATGTTTGGTGTGTCTCCCAGGTGGATTGTGCAAACTTCAAACAAGACTTTTTATGGATATCTTTGAGAAATGGCTTTCTACTTGCCACTCTTCCGTAAAGGCCAGACTTGCGCAATTTCCGACTGATTGTTGTCCTATGGGCAGACTCTCCCACGTCAGCTGTAGATCTCTGCAGTTCATCCAGAGTGATCATGGGCCTTTTGGCTGCATCTCTGATCCTTCTTCTCCTTGTTCGAGATGAAAGTTTAGAGGGACGGCCGGGTTATGGTACATTTGCAGTGGTCTGATACTCCTTCCATTTCAATATGATCGCTTGCACAGTGCTCCTTGAGATGTTTAAAACTTGGGAAATCTTTTGTATCCAAATCCAGCTTTAAACTTCGCCACAACAGTATCTTGGACCTGCCTGGTGTGTTCCTTGGTCTTCATGATGCTCTCTGCACTTGAAACAGAACCCTGAGACTATCACAGAGCAGGTGCATTTATAAGGAGACTTGATTACACACAGGTGTATTCTGTTTATAATTACCAGTCATTTAGGACAACATTGGATCATTCAGAGATCCTCACTGAACTTCAGGAGTGAGTTTGCTGCACTGAAAGTAAAGGGGCCAAATAATATTGCATGCCCCATTTTTCAGTTTTTAATTTGGCAAAAAATTTTAAAATATTCAATAAATTTCGTTCCATTTCATGATTGTATCCCACTTGTTGTTGATTTTTCCCCAAAAATTATAATTTTATATCTTTATGTTTGAAGCCAGAAATGTGGCAAAAGGTAGAAAAGTTCAAGGGGGCCAAATACTTTCACAATGCACTATATATATATATATACAGTACAGACCAAAAGTTTGGACACACCTTCTCATTAAAGATTTTTCTGTATTTTCATGACTATGAAAATTGTACATTCACACTGAAGGCAACAAAACTACGAATTAACACATGTGGAATTATATACTTAACAAAAAAGTGTGAAACAACTGAAAATATGTCTTATATTCTAGGTTCTTCAAAGTAGCCACCTTTTGCTTTGATGACAGCTTTGCACACTCTTGGCATTCTCTTGATGAGCTTCAAGAGGTAGTCACCGGAAATGGTCTTCCAACAATCTTGAAGGAGTTTCCAGAGATGCTTAGCACTTGTTGGCCCTTTTGCCTTCAGTCTGCGGTCCAGCTCACCCCAAACCATCTCAGGTCTGGTGACTGTTAAGGCCAGGTCATCTGGCATACCACCCCATCACTCTCCTCCTTGGTAAAATAGCCCTTACACAGCCTGGAGGTGTGTTTGGGGTCATTGTCCTGTTGTAAAATAAATGATGGTCCAACTAAACGCCACCCGGATGGAATAGCATGCCGCTGCAAGATGCTGTGGTAGCCATGCTGGTTCAGTATGACTTCAATTTTGAATAAATCCCCAACAGTGTCACCAGCAAAGCACCCCCACACCATCACACCCTACTCCATGCTTCATGGTGGGAACCAGGCATGTAGAGTCCATCCGTTCACCTTTTCTGCGTCACAGAAAGACACGGTGGTTGGAACCAAAGATCTCAAATTTGAACTCATCAGACCAAAGCACAGATTTCAACTGGTCTAATGTCCATTCCTTGTGTTCTTTAGCCCAAACAAGTCTCTTCTGCTTGTTGCCTGTCCTTAGCAGTGGTTTCCTAGCAGCTATTTTACCATGAAGGCCTGCTGCATAAAGTCTCCTCAACAGTTGTTGAAAAGATGTGTCTGCTGCTAGAACTCTGTATGGTATTGACCTGGTCTCTAATCTGAGCTGCTGTTAACCTGCGATTTCTGAGGCTGGTGACTCAGATAAACTTATCCTCAGAAGCAGAGGTGACTCTTGGTCTTCTTTTCCTGGGGCGGTCCTCATGTGAGCCAGTTTCTTTGTAGCGCTTGATGGTTTTTGCAACTGCACTTGGGGACACTTTCAAAGTTTGCCCAATTTTTTGGACTGACTGACCTTTATTCCTTAAAGTAATGATGGCCACTCGTTTTTCTTTACTTAGCTGTTATTTGCTTGCCATAATACAAATTCTAACAGTATATTCAGTAGGACTATCAGCTGTGTATCCACCTGACTTCTGTACAACACAACTGATGGTCCCAACCCCATTTATAAGGCAAGAAATTCCACTTATTAAACCTGACAGGGCACACCTGTGAAGTGAAAACCATTTCCGGTGACTACCACTTGAAGCTCATCAAGAGAATGCCAAGAGTGTGCAAAGCAGTCATCAAAGCAAAAGGTGGCTACTTTGAAGAACCTAGAATATAAGACATATTTTCAGTTGTTTCACACTTTTTTGTTAAGTATATAATTCCACATGTGTTAATTCATAGTTTTGATGCCTTCAGTGTGAATGTACAATTTTCAAAGTCATGAAAATACAGAAAAATCTTTAAATGAGAAAGTGTGTCCAAACTTTTGGTCTGTACTGTATATATATATATATATATATATATATATATATATATATATACACACACACACACACACACAGTGCATATATGTTTACATACAGTTCTCAAATGCACCATACACTCATACATGCACTTTTCACATATATGCTGACATATCACACATGTATACACACAATTATACATACACTGGCCATATGAAGTAAATAACACCCCTCTTTTCTGGCACATATCTTCCTCAGCGTTTAGTTTCCGTTGCTGGCAACATCTTTCTCCTTTCAAGGTGCTTGTGGTGACAATGCGGGAGGGGCACAAACAATCACTACTCTAGCAGGTTTCATTGCTGGACAGTGTGAGCAAGGAAACTGGGAGGTGAAGGAGGAAACAGGAGAGAAGTCTCCAGCTCACTGTCTGGTGAGTTATGGAGCACAGCAGACAGCACATACCCAGAGCTGCCTACTGGACTGATCACATCCAGCTCAGTCACAATGCCTGCCTGCTCTCAGATCGGTGGACTGCGTTCACTTTCCTTGATGCACTGCATCATGGGAGAGTGAGGTCAGCACAGCAGAGACGGGGGGAATCCCCTGCCTGGCTGCGACTTCAGCTGAAGTCGGCTCAGTTCAGTGGAGGCTCCTGCCAAGAAAGGGAGTTTTTCTCCCAGATGGTATATGCCTTGTTTATAATGTTTTGGTCAAATGATAAATGTTATTACATCTGTATTTAATTTAAATAATAAAAAATTTGGTGATAGGTGCGCTTTAAGGTAATGAGTCACATACATTTTTTAAAATGACCAATAATACCACATACAAGGAACAAATACTGCCAGACCATGACCAGACCACATATTACCACCACATAGTGACCGAATACTACAATACTGACCATTAATAAAAAAAATACAATACTAATATTACCATAAGTGCCATTATACACAGGAGCTCTATAAATAGTATACAGTAAAACCTACAAGAAGCAAAATGAAAATAAACCCTACTGTAAGTAAATAAAAAGCAAGTGCATTTAAATAAAATAGGGTTCTTAGTAACACTGTTTTTAATCAAAAATAGTATGAAAGCTATCCCACCAGCAACAAGGTGAACCCGTTCGGGATAAAATCTACTCTGTCTAATATTAAAAACCTTACCATGTGTCAAAGTTGACCTCTGTGTGAATAAGGGCAGACTGAGGTTCTGGTCCCAAACTGAGAACACCAGCTAAGGGAAGCTTTTAAATGTGTTATCCAGCTCTAGGAACCACAGTATGCCCTTATTCGCACAGAGGTCAACTTTGACACATGGTAAGGTTTTTAATATTAGACAGAGTAAGTTCTATCCCGAACGGGTTCACCTTCTCACTGGTGGGATAGCGTTCATACTATTTTTGATCGAAAACAGTGTTTCTAAGAACCCTATTTTATTTAAATACACTTGCTTTTTATTGATTTACAGCAGAGTTTATTTTCATTTTGCTTCTTGTAGGTTTTTCTGATTCATGGCCATTGTGAAACATGCACTTATGTGCTGCATGTATACTATTTTAAACCAAGCTCAAATTTATTATTTTTTTTAAATAGTATACAGTGTATAGTGTCAGTGACATGTCTAGTTAAAGTTCTTCATCTTTGATTTTCCTCGTCCAGCGGAGACCACCATCACTTCTTCCAGCCATGAGTCTTCTCTGCAGAAAATAACACAGTTATCTAGAGCACCGCTTCTAGAGCACATTCCCTAATTTTTCCCCAAATTCTATACTACACCAGTTCAAGAAAAAAGAGACATTGTGCCACCCTGCACAGTAACAGCACCTACCCCCTTTGAAAAAAAATATCATCCTCTAAAATAAAATACATCACAGCAGTAGTATTATCTCTAAATTAGACCCTGTAGTAATAATGTCCCACATTCTGGCCCCTTCTGGTAATAATGTCCCACATCCTGACCCCCACGTGTGCGGCTTTTCAGTGCAAGCAAATTAAAAAAAAAATGTCTTCTTACCTGGCCGCAGTCCAGTGACATCTTCTTCCTTATTGATATGCGTCAGTTGCCAGCCTCTGATTGGCTGGCGGCTGTTAACCATTGCGGTGCATTAAGCCCTGCCCCTAGGACCCGGTGAGCTGAAGCAAGAGAGGGGTGGGCCTGGACTGGATGAGACACGTGCCCAGCGTGTCTCACCTGATTTGGGCCCCCCCCCTTGCTTCTGTTCACTAGGCCCCATACACCAGTAAGGGTAGTAATGCCCTCAATGCGGCCCTGCCCACTTCCACTAATCCCCGGCCTATATAATCAACTAACTGGTGCTAAATGTTTTTGTAAACTAGATCTTCGAGGGTCTTCTAATTTGATATGTATCTGGAAGGGTGATGAATGGAAAACAGCGTTTTTAACATCTGAGGGTCTATTTGGAAATCTTGTCATGCCTTTTGGGTTAACCAATGCCCCAGCAGTTTTTCAAAACTTTATGAAAGATATATTTTCTGATTGTATTGGAAGGTTTGTTGTGGTACACCTGGAAGTCATTCTCATTTTTTCCCGAGATCTGGATTCGCACTATGAACATGTCCATTTTGTTTTACAAAAACTTAGGGAAAATTCTTTGTTTGCTTTGCTAAATTGGAGAAATGTACTTTTTATGTTCAAGAAATATCGTTTCTGGGGTTCATTGTATCAGTTGAATGCTTTAAGATGGATCCTGGGAAGGTGCAGGCCATAATTGATTGAGTTCAACTTCAAGACCTTAAAGCAAGGGTGGGGAACCTTTTTTCTGCCAAGGGCCATTTGGAAATTTTTACCATCATTTGGGGTCCGCACAAAATTATCAACTCGAAAATTACCCTACTATATTTGGCCAAACAATTAATTAACTCACCCCTAATGTGACATCTGCAGCTGCTTCTCTTTGGTGCGATTTTGATGTTTGGTGATATTGAGAATGTTACTTCTCACAACTGCTTTTCCAGGACTGGGGCGCAGTCAACTCTTTCTGATAACAAGTTTTGTAAAGCATATACAGTTATATTAAAAAGTTTGGGCACCCCTATTAATCTTAAGCTTATTGTTTTATAAAAATTGGTGTTTTTGCAACAGCTTTTTCAGTATGATATATGTAATAACTGTTGGACACAGTAATGTTTCTGCCTTGAAATGACGTTTATTGTACTAACAGAAAATGTGCAATCTGCATTCAAACAAAATTTGACAGGTGCATAAGTATGGGCACCTCACCAGAAAAGTGACATTAATATTTAGTAGATCCTCCTTTTGCAAAAATAACAGCCTCTAGTCGCTCCCTGTAGCTTTTAATGAGTTCCTGGATCATGGATGAAGGTATTTTTGACCATTCCTCTTTACAAAACAATTCCAGTTCAGTTAAGTTTGATGGTTGCCGAGCATGGACAGCCCTCTTCAAATGATCCCACAGATGTTCAATGATATTCAGGTCTGGGGACTGGGATAGCCATTCCAGAACATTGTAATTGTTCCTCTGCATGAATGCCTGAGTAGATTTGGAGCGGTGTTTTGGATCATTGCCTTGCTGAAAGATCCATCCCCTGCGTAACTTCAACTTTATCACTGATTCTTGAACATTATTGTCAAGAATCTGCTGATACTGAGTGGAATCCATGCATCCCTCAACTTTAACAAGATTCCCGGTGCCGGCATTGGCCACACAGCCCCAAAGCATGATGGAACCTCCACCAAATTTTACTGTGGGTAGCAAGTGTTTTTCTTGGAATGCTGTGTTTTTTTGCCGCCATGCATAATGACTTTTTGTATGACCAAACAACTCAATCTTGGTTTCATCAGTCCACAGGACCTTCTTCCAGAAAGAGATTGGCTTCTCCAAATGTGCTTTTGCATACCTCAGCCGACTCTGTTTGTGGCGTGCTTGCAGAAACGGCTTCTTTCGCATCACTCTCCCATACAGCTTCTCCTTGTGCAAAGTGCGTTGTATAGTTGACCGATGCACAGTGACACCATCTGAAGAAAGTTGATGCTGCAGCTCTCTGGAGGTGGTCTGAGGATTGTCCTTGACTGATCTCACCATTCTTCTTCTCTGCCTTTCTGATGTTTTTCTTGGCCTGCCACTTCTGGCCTTAACAAGAACTGTCCCTGTGTTCTTCCATTTCCTTACTATGTTCCTCACAGTGGAAACTGACAGGTTAAATCTCTGAGACAGCTTTTTGTATCCTTGCCCTGAACAACTATGTTGAATAATCTTTGTTTTCAGATCATTTGACAGTTGTTTTGAGGAGCCCATGATGCCACTCTTCAGAGGAGATTCAAACAGGAGAACAACTTGCAAGTGGCCACTTTAAGTAGCTTTTCTCATGATTGCATACATCTGGCTCTGAAGTTCAAAGCTCAATGAGGTTACAAAACCAAAAAAGTGCTTTAGTAAGTCAGTAAAAAGTAGGTAGGAGTATTTAAATCAAGAAAATGATAAGCGTGCCCATACTTATGCACCTGTCAAATTTTGTTTGAATGCAGATTGCACATTTTCTGTTAGTACAATAAACCTCATTTCAAGGCAGAAACATTACTGTGTCCAACAGTTATTACATATAACTGTCACGGGTGTGTCGCCACGAAGATCGTCGCGACTACACAGCCTGACTTCTCGCAGCTGAGTTTTTGGTGCTTTGTGTTTTTTGGTAGTGAGGGAGTTAATTCTCTCTCTCTGTGCTTGACGAGGCTCAGCCTCGCCCAGCTGCAGTTAATGCTGCAGTATTGGGATTCCTTCAAATACCTGCTGGTCTGATAGGGAAGTTGTCGGTGAAAGCACTTCTTGCAGACCTTCAGAGCGGATCGTTGTTTGGTGGAGTTCGGAGCCAAGAGTATGCGGTGTGGATTCTTCTTCTTCTTCCCTTCCTCCCTTTATCATTTATCTCCTAACCTGTTGTTGTTCCCTCTGTAATTGTGGTGTGTGTTTTTGTATGCAAGGTGGTTTTTGGTTTTCCCCTTGTACTGTCTCGTTAGTCTAGTACTGTGTTTTGGGCTTTTTCTATCCTGTCCCCCATTGTTGTGATCGGGGTCCTTCTCAGGACTAGATTACTGAGGTTCAGGGATATTCAGGAGTTTAGGGTTGCGCTGGCGGCCTGGACCTCTGTACCATTAACAGTACCTCCAGGTTGAGGGATTAGTGAGGGCCCCCGTTTAGGGTCAGCCTAGGCCCCTGACCTCCTGTACGTTGAGACAGCGTGACAATATCAAACTGAAATAGCTGTTGCAAATATACCAATTTTTATAAAACATTAAGCTTAAGATTAATAGGGGGTGCCCAAACTTTTTCATATAACTGTACATCACATAGGAGATGCTGGGACTGCTGCATATACATCACAGGAGACGCTGGGGGTTATATATGACTCGCCCCCTGGGCCGTGGGGCACTCGGATCCGGGCAATAAGGGAACGATGGGGGTTGTAGTGGCAACCCGGTTCCGTGGCTCAGGGTGGTCAGGCCAGTGGTAGTCTGCTATGTGCTGTTGATAATGTCCAACTACGCCACTCGTGGATTTGCGGTCATTAGGAACCGCCGCTGCTGGGCAGACCGCTGGGGCTGATGGTGTATGCAGCTGAGGTGGTGTGACTCCCCATGGGAAGAGTGCATCCCCAGGGCAGTGTAGTGGATGGTGGGAGTGATGGTGGTGAGAGTCCCAGTGCTGATAGTGCTGGAGGAGCAAGGAGCACACAGACAACAGATTGCAGTCCAGGGTCTTTACTAGAGCAGGTAAACTGACCCACAAACAGTCCCGGCTAGGAGGGGACCTGGATGTCTGAGAGCAATTGGGAAATTGGCCCTGGTCAGGGTGAGGGTGTAGGTCTACCGTGCTCTCTGCGCTCCTTCTGGCTATCTCCTCCTTTATTGTAACAGCCCACGTTTCCGAGCTTTCCGTGTATTCTCGCCTGTATGGCCTGCGACGTGGGTTCCTTTCTGCTCCCGGCCTGGTACGACTTTACTGGTCCCTTCTGTTGTGGCAGACCCTCCGGGCTTCTTAGGCCAAGGAACATACAGTCCCCTGCGGACTGGTTATCTGCTGCAGGATGTGGAATCCTCACAGCCCCAGACACCAAAGTCTGGTAAAATGGAGTTCTTTGTCTGCCAAGACAGGCTCACTTCGCCTCTTGTCTCTGGCTTGTGGCTCTTCTGCTGCCACACTTCCTCTTAGGGTGCAATACAGCTGTCCCTCTCTGCTCTGGACACTTCTCAGTGCTGAGACAGGTCATCCAGTTCTCTCTAACCCTGCCCCCAGTTCCAGCTTTTATAGGGGCAGCCTGCTCCCCCTACTGGCCTGAGACAGGAGGTACTGCATGCTAATGTTCCCCTGACTAGAGAACCTCCCCTTGCTCTCAGACACAGCTTTATTATACTTGTGGCATCCAGGCCAGGGTGACACATTCCCCCCTAGTAAAATTTAGTACTCCGAGACTAAACAATAAACAAAGACAATATGCATAACCATAAAACATTAACAGACAGACGACGCACAGCTTGAGTTCTTAAGGTCACAGTGTGGTCTGTGACCGGGTGTCCATATCACCAATACAACGGGGAGCCTTAACCAGGTGGGGGTCTGTCCTACCCCAAGTCCTTCACAGTCTTAGTTCATTCCTTGGTTAGGCTCCGAACGCAGTCCATACAAGGTCCTGGTTATAAAAAGTCCATAACCTTTGAGTCCTTACGGTAACTGCAAGAAACTGAAACACAGAATTACCAAACATGAATGTAACTTTGCAAACATTTCAACATTTGGCAACAGGGTTATTTACAATTTTAATGCACTCTATATTCTCCAGCGAGCGGGTATCTGCCACTTTGTGCTCCTGGTTGACCTCCTTAACCCACTGTCTGGTGGTGGACCGACCTGGCTTTCCCCACTAGCGTTAGGGGTACAGCTACCAGCTGGGTGTACAGGTAGGGCAGGCAGCTGTCTGCGGGTCCTTTGGCTTACCGCAGGCATGGCAGGTTCACTGTCAGCAGAGGGTTGACTCTCCTGGGCTGCTGGTACAGGCTCTTCTGCCTCTGTAACTGCTTGCTCCTCTTCACCTTCTGGTTCTGGTGTTGTTTGTTGCTGTGCCGGTTGCAGGAAATGCAGGACGGGTACCACTATGGCATTGTTTATCCGAGTCCAGGACTGAGGGAACTCTCCGAGAACGGTGCTGATCATTTCTTCCTTGTCCTCTGCGGGTTCAAGGTCACTTTGATCCTCTTCTGCACTACGGAGTTGCTCGGGGCATCTTTTGAGGTGGTCCCTGGAGACGGTACTAGTGGTTTCTCCTCCGTCCTTGGTGATCACGCACACCTTCGGGTTGTCATGGTCAGACTGCAGTACGGTGTAGGGTTCCCTTTCCCACTGGTCGTCCAACTTATGTAGCCTTCTCTTTCGCTTAAGGACCTGCTCACCACGTTCTAGGGGACCAGCAGGGGCGTGTTGGTTGAAGAGTCTTTCTTGCTTCTCTCTCACCTGGGCCAGGCTCTTCTCCACACTCTCCTGTACCTTCTTGTACTGCAGTTGCCTTTCCGTATCCCAGTCCGCATCCGGGGAGGTGTCCTCAGGTGTTAGGACTCCCATCTCCAGGTCTACGGGCAGCTTACCTGGTCTGGCTCGCATCAGGTAAGCCGGGGTGCAGTTTGTAGCGTTCACCGGGATATGATTGCATAAGTCTATCAGATCCGGCAGTTTTTCTGGCCACAGGCTGCGTTCCTCCAGGGGCAACGTCTTCAGGAGATCAATGACTATATTGTTCATTTTCTCACACATCCCGTTGGTTTGTGGGTGGTATCGCGTTGTCCGAATCTTCTTACAGCCATAGAGGTTGCAGAACTCTTGGAAGATTTCAGCCTTGAACGCTGGACCCTGGTCCGTCAGGACCTGTTCCGGATACCCGTGTGGACGGCAGAAGTATTGCTGGAAGGCTCTGGCCGCCGTTTGGGCTGTCAAATCTTTCACCGGGACCACCACTAGAAAACGGGAATAGTGGTCCACGATTGTCAGGGCGTAGATGTATCCTGACAGGCTTGGAGCCAATTTGACGTGGTCCAGAGCTACCAGCTCAAGAGGCTGCGTGGTGACGATGGGCCTCAAGGGTGTCTTCTGGCTGGCACGGTCCTTCCTCCTTAGGTGACAAGGGCCACAGTCTCTGCACCACTTCTCTACAGCCCCTCTCATGCCGACCCAAAAGAACCGTCCTCCAGTTTCTTCCAACCGAAGTGCCCCGCTCTGTCATGGTAAGCCCCCAGGACCATAGCTGCATCCTGCCTTGGAACCACGACTTGCCAGGTCAGCTCGTGCGTCCGGTGGTTGACAATCCTTATGCACAGCTTGCCTTCGTAGAGGAACAGCTTGCTCTTCTCTTTCCATAGCTGCTTGGCTTCCTCTGGAGCATCCGGATCCATGCGGGCATCTTCCTGGGTCAGCAGATCTTTCACTAGGCGGATGGCAGGGTCACTATCTTGGGTCTCGGCCCAGCTGTGGTGAGGTAGGGGATTAATCATCACGGTTGTTAGATCCTCCTCCTTCACGCGGTGGGAGTATTGAGCGGCTCCATACCGGTGAAACGCGGGGAGTTCTACCTCCTCCAGCTCTTCTGGGTCTTCGTCACCTTCAGGTAAGTGAGGCATTCTCGATAGGGCGTCAGCGTTGGCATTGGTTTTGCCTGCCCGGTACTTGATCACAAAGTCATAGTTGGAGAGACGGGCCATCCACCGCTGTTCCATGGCACCCAGTCTCGCATTGTCCAGGTGTGTCAACGGGTTGTTGTCCGTGTACACGGTGAACTTTGCGGAGGCCAGGTAATGCTTGAAGCATTCCGTTACGGCCCACACCACCGCCAAGAATTCTAGCTTGAAGGAGTTGTAATTCTCCGGGTTCCTCTCGGTGGGCCTCAGCTTCCGGCTGGCGTACGCGATCACCCTTTCTCTGCCCTGTTGGTTTTGGGACAGTACGGCTCCCAGTCCCACATTACTGGCGTCTGTGTGAAGGATAAAAGGCTGGCCATAATCAGGGTAGGCCAGGATCTCATCCCCCGTGAGGGCCATCTTCAACTGGCGGAAGGACTCCTCTTCCGGTTTATCCCACTTGAAGGGTGGCTTTTGACTTCTGGACTTAGACTGTCCTATCAGGAGGTCCTGCATAGGAGCTGCCATCTTAGTGAACCCGGGGATGAACCTTCGGTAGTAGCCTACCAACCCGAGGAACTGTGTCACCTCTTTGATGTTCGAGGGGCTTGGCCAGCTCTTGATTGCCGTGACCTTGTCAGGGTCGGGGGCCACTCCTTCCGCGCTTACCACGTGCCCTAGGTACTGGACCTTCGGTTTCAACAGGTGACACTTCAATGGTTTCACCTTCAGGCCATAGCCTGCCAGGGCTTCGAACACCTCGGCCAGGTGCTTTAGATGGTCCTCGTAGGTCTTCGAATAGACGATAACATCGTCCAGTTAAAGGAGGACCGTCTCGAAGTTTCGGTGCACTAGACAGCATTCCATCAGCCTCTGGAAGGTCCCTGGTGCGTTGCAGAGTCCGAAGGGCATGCAGTTGAACTCACTCAGTCCCATCGGGGTGGTGAAGGCGGTCTTCTCCTTGTCAGCCTCTGCCACAGGAACCTGCCAGTACCCGCTAGTAAGGTCCAAAGTAGAAAAGAAGTTAGCTGATTTTAGTGCGGCTAAAGACTCCTCTATTCTAGTCAGCGGATATGCGTCTTTGTGGGTGATACGGTTGATTTGTCTATAGTCCACGCACATTCTCATGGTGCCGGCTTTCTTTTTTACCAGAACCAGGGGGGCTGCCCAGGGGCTACAGCTATCTCTAATGACCGCAGCTTCTTTCATTTCCCGCAGCATACCCTTGGAGTTCTGATAATGTGCAGGGGGTACAGGTCTGTGTCTTTCTTTTATCGGTGGGTGGCTCCCTGTGGGGATGTGGTGTTCTATCCCCTTTACTCTGCCAAAGTCTAGCGGGTGCTTACTAAAGACTCTCTCGTACTCCTATACCACCCGGTAGACTCCTTGTTTTTGGTGCAGGGGAGTGGAGTCAGCACCCACATGGAGTTTCTGGCACCAGTCCTCCTTTTGTTTCTGGGAGGCAATAACCCTCCGCCTGAGGAGATGGAGGCAAGGGTTCCACGGCCCTGATAGCTTGGTGTTCGACAACAAACAGTTTGACAAGTGTAGCGTACCTGGATAAGTGTACCTCTCTCTCCCCAATGTTGAGAATGCGGACGGGCACCCTCCCATGGCGGACATCAACCACCCCCCTGGCTGTCAAAATGGTGGGCCTGCTGTCTGAGTAAACGGGTTCTACCATGGCTTGGTAGTCTCTACCTCTCAACCCGATTGCAGTCCGACACCAGATCATCATTTCACTTTTGGGAGGCATGGAAATGGGGAATGGGTCACTCAGTCTTACGCTACCGATCTCACCACCAGACAGTTCTACCTGCTGCCGTCTCATCAGGGCTTTTATCTCCTTGTTGAGGACTCTCTGTTGGCTGGAACTAGCATTCACCGCCACCTGTTGTAGAATTACAATTACCTCTGAAAGACAATTTTCAATCAGGTTAGTACCCACAGTTATTTTAGGGTGACTTTCACGACGGTCAATGTCCACAATAATTACTCCCTGTGCCGGTAGTTCAACTTTATCAATTTTAATGGTCATCTCCTTGAACCCCATCTGCGGCACGGGTAAGCCATTACTGGCGATGATGCTCAAGTTACTGTCTGGATACCGTGTGATGTCAGCATCAGTCCAATACTGCTTAAAAAGTACATAAGGGATAGTGGCTACTTGCGACCCAGTATCCAGCAAGGCGCTCATGGGGATACCGTCCAGCACCACGGGTAAAATCGGGCTCCCCCCAACGTACTTATCACGCCAATTATAAGGGCCTGGTGATCTTATGCCTGGGTGTTGGCCCTCTGCCCCAGGTTGGACCCGTTTAAATTACAGTACCTGGAAATGTGTCCGAGCTGGTTGCATCGACGGCAAATGGGCTGTCCATCCTCTGCGCAGCGGTCTGTGGGCCTCCCTCGGAACGACGGGATCCTCCTCTGCCGACGCCACGGGACATCCTTCGGACTTGAAGCCAGGTCGATGGGTCTTGACGGATCCGCTTGTAACGCCTGGACGGTCCTGGTCAACGCCCCTACGCTCCTGGTCAGCTCCTGGACTTGGTGGTGCAGATCTTTCGATGGGGCTTGGTTCAGGGCCTGTGCATCAGCCCCCACAGAGTCCATAGGGGAGGGCCCCGCCTCCTGGTGGTAGGTGAGAGCAGGGCGCCAGGGGTTTATAGCGCCACTTGTTGCGGGTTCACGGAGCACCCTTATGGCCCTGTCCTTGAATTGGGCAAAGGTCAGATCAGGGTTCTGAAAGAACATGAGGCGCAGCTGGGTCCTGTGGGCGCTAGACAGCAGACCTTCTATGAACTGTTCTGTTAGGAGCTTATCCGTATCCTGCACGCTGCCTGGCTCAGCTTGTTGGATGGCCCTCAGGGCTTCCTGCAAATTTAGGGCATAGTCTCTGATGCTGTCCTGTGCCCGCTGCTTGCATCCATAGAACCTCATTTTAATTTCAGCTGAGGTACGTGTGTCAAAGGTACCCCGCAGCTGGGCCAGAATACCCTTTACAGTTCTTTTCTCCTCAGCGGGCCATTACTTTACCTCCCGCTGGGCTGCGCCAGTTAACTGCCCTGTCAGTATGCTAACCTTCTGTTCCTCTGTCAGGGGGTAGATTTGGAACAAACTGTACAGCCTTTCCTTAAAGTCAGTTAGGTCATGGGGCTCCCCTGAATACTTAGGCAGCCAGGCCGCTTCAGGGATGTAGGGCAGGGAAAATGGCATCACCGCTGCTGCAGCTGCGCTGGTGGTAGTGGGCGCCTCCGTGTCTGACATCTTCCTCCCCCTTAGTTAAGCGCGGCCTACCTTCCGACGATCCTCTTCTGTAGGCCGCGGCTCCGCTGATGCTGCTCCGGGCGAGGACCTTGCGTCGCGTCCTGGTGACGTCAGCGTCACTCTCTCTCCCTTCCAGGACCTTGCGCAGCGTCGGTGCGTGGGGCGAAGCTTCGAGTCTCGTGCCGTTTGGACGTCCACGTCCCTCTTCTTCCTGCGCGGCGTCCTGAAGATGGCGTCCGATGGCAGGAAAGCGGCTGAAGATGGCGGGAACCGACAGAAGATGGCGGGAGACGGCTGGAAATGGCGGGAAACGGCTCCGGATGGCGGGAAACCTCTTTTCAGGTGCGTGTACAGTCTCTTTCAGGCACGCAATACCCGTTTGTGGCGGGTTCGTCTCAATCCTGCCGACTACGCCAAAGCTGACTCGCCCCCTGGGCCGTGGGGCACTCGGATCTGGGCAATAGGGGAACGATGGGGGTAGTAGTGGCAACCTGGTTCCGTGGCTCAGGGTGGTCAGGCCAGTGGTAGTCTGCTATGTGCTGTTGATAACGTCCGACTACGCCACCCGTGGATTTGCGGTCATTAGTAACCGCCGCTGCTGGGCAGACCGCTGGGGCTGATGGTGTATGCAGCTGAGGTGGTGTGACTCCCCACGGGAAGAGTGCAGCCCCAGGGCAGTGTAGTGGATGGTGGGAGTGATGGTGGTGAGAGTCCCAGTGCTGATAGTGCTGGAGGAGCAAGGAGCACACAGACAACAGATTGCAGTTCAGGGTCTTTACTAGAGCAGGTAAACTGACCCACAAACAGTCCCGGCTAGGAGGGGACCTGGATGTCTGAGAGCAATTGGGAAATTGGCCCTGGTCAGGGTGAGGGTGTAGGCCTACCGTGCTCTCTGCGCTCCTTCTGGCTATCTCCTCCTTATAGGGTAACAGCCCACGTTTCCGAGCTTTCCGTGTATTCTCGCCTGTATGGCCTGCGACGTGGGTTCCTTTCTGCTCCCAGCCTGGTACGGCTTTACTGGTCCCTTCTGTTGTGGCAGACCCTCCGGGCTTCTTAGGCCAAGGAACATACAGTCCCCTGCGGACTGGTTATCTGCTGCAGGACGTGGAATCCTCACAGCCCCAGACACCAAAGTCTGGTAAAATGGAGTTCTTTGTCTGCCAAGACAGGCTCACTTCGCCTCTTGTCTCTGGCTTGTGGCTCTTCTACTGCCACACTTCCTCTTAGGGTGCAATACAGCTGTCCCTCTCTGCTCTGGACACTTCTCAGTGCTGAGACAGGTCGTCCAGTTCTCTCTAACCCTGCCCCCGGTTCCAGCTTTTATAGGGGCAGCCTGCTCCCCCTACTGGCCTGAGACAGGAGGTACTGCATGCTAATGTTCCCCTGACTAGAGAACCTCCCCCTTGCTCTCAGACACAGCTTTATTATACTTGTGGCATCCAGGCCAGGGTGACACATAAACATCACTGGGGAGGCTTGGGGGCCATAGACATCAGTGGGAGGCATAAACATCACTGAAGAAGCTGGGGGTATAGATATCACTGGTGAGGGGCTGCCACTGTTCTCCTCATTTGTGGGACAGAATCGCATCGCACTCTAACTTCACCTACAAAGTATGTCCTCACCCTGGCACTCCAAATACATTGTTTATTACATAGAATGCCAAATGTGCAAAATAAAATATATAGGTTGCACTACAAGAAAATGTAAAAAAAAAAGAATTGCAGAACATGTTGAAAATATTATCAACAACAACAGCAGCACATACTCAGGTGCAACAAAACATTTTGTCCCTGTTCATAATCACACACATTTAGTGGTTTTTGTCATTGAAGAAGTTGCATACCCTAGACGTTGTGGAGATTGGTTAAAACAGCTTATTTTGAGAGAAGCATATAGGATTTTATGTTTAGATACCAAATTACTACCTAGTGGGATGTCACAATACTGTAGCAGGATTTCCCAGGGCAATGGGCTCCTTCCCTGTCCCTCAAGCTAGGGGGGCCCTTGGCTATTCCTGTTCCCCAGATTACCCCAGATAATCGATATGCTGGGGCCTTGTACCTTGCTACCCTCCTAAATGCACACTGAACTGTTTCATCCCCCACCCAAGGAGGTATGGGACAGATGTGTATAGGAGAGCATAGCAGACAGACAGGGAAAACAGACAAGGATAAAAGGAAACTGCAATCATACAAATACTCTCAAAAAATAAAAAAGTGGAAATCAAGAGAACAGTAGGAGGGACCAACCAAATGGGAAGAGGATAAGGATATACACAATACCAAAACCATGCAGATATCTCCTTGAAAAAAAATACCAACAGACTGCTACAAATATGGACTACTCCTTCAACACCAAACTTGGCAGTTGTAAACTGTCACCAGCAGAGAACAGAAGCAGGAGTGAGGTTGTAATTGTTTTACGCTGAGATTCTGCTCTAACCAGGGCCCCACATTAGAAAATCTATTTTTTTCTGGTACTACCGTGGTACAGAAACCATACCACATTTCAGTTTTTAATTATTTTGTGCTAGTATTGTCCTCTTGCTAGGAATCCACATTTGAAAATCTAAATTCTTTATGCTAATAGCATGGTCCAGAAACCAGGCCACATTTCAGCCTATAAATATTTTCTGTAATATTGTGCTTCATCCAGAAGTCCAAATTTCAGAATCTAAATTGGTTGTACTAATAGCGTGGTGCTGAAACCAGGCCACATTTCAGCATTGGACAGGGCTTAGAGCAGCATTTCTAGCTTAAACTTTGATCAGTAACAGGTGGATGAATGACAGGTGCTCTGATAGCTGGGCAACACACATGAATGAGACCCAACTTGGGGACCAAACAATTACAAGAATTATGGGAAGATACCACTAAAGTGAAATCAATTTTTATTTATTTATTTATTTTACTCACTTATATAGCACCATTAATTTCACAGCACTTTACAGACATTATCAATTTCCCCAGAATTGAAATAGTATAATGGGCCTCTGATACCCTTCCCCTACAGGAAATCCACCAGATGGAGACCCAACTTGGAGTCTCCACTAGTGATGAGTGAGTACTAAAATGCTTGGGTACTCGTTGTTCGAGTCGAGCAAATTGGAATACTTGGGTGCTCAGACCGAATAACGAGCCCAATGTAAGTCTATGGGAAACTCGAGCATTTTACTGGCAGCTCCCCCCAGCGGTCTGCAGAGGGACTAAAAATTGCCCAAATTAATGGGAACAGTGCTCAAATAACATGGGAACAGCATGGGGAAGACCCCTGGAAGCATTTCTGACTCCCAGGTCATGTCTGTCAACAATCTTGTCAGAGAATTACGCCACTTTTACGCACTGACAATAAAACATGCAAAAATGAAACTAAAATGGATTTTCCTGGGAAATATGTTAAAGAACATCCTTTCCAGGATAATGACTTGTGTATAAGGCAAAATAAATAACCAAAAACAAAAATGCTCCTCCACACCTTGGGCTATGCTCACACGTAGCATTTTTGATGCATTTTTTTACTTTTGCATTGCTTTCAATGGTGAAAAAACATTTACCAGTAAATGTCATTTTAACATTTTACTACCTTATCTGGCCATGTGGTGTGTGCCACATCCTGTTTCATTTATGATAGAAGGACTCTGAAAGTCACAAAGACTATTTTTATAGGGCCATCAGGCGGCCCTTACTATTATTAAAGGGCCAGCAGGCGGCTATGCTTTGTTGTTCCCATTATTAACGAGTGGGTCTCCTGTTAGAACCCTCCTGTTTGTTTTTTCCATCTTGTGTTTTGCGGTCACGTGACCACCTGCCTTTATATTCCAGCTCCACCCTTCTGGCTGTGCTGGACTTGTTGTTTGACTGTCTTTCTAGCCAGGTGCTTCGGTGCCTATCTCTGTCTGTTCGCTTGGTCCTTCTGGGACCTCTAGTACCTTTTTGTCTGTTTGTCTTTTTGTGTTCTGCAACAACTTCTCTGTTTAGGAGGTGTCCCATTTTTGTTCCAGTCCTTAGTTCTTTTAGGGACCCCTCCCCTTATACTATAGGTCTTCGTTCAGACTAGCCGAGGACTAAGGCGGGTCTGTTCGCTAGGAACAGGCAGCCCGCTACATCGTAGGGATTCAGCTTAGTCTTGCTGTAGGGACAGCTTTCCCCTATCTTTCCTTAGTACATGTTGCAGATCATAACATCTCCTATACTGTTATTGCTATGCAGTGACTGCAACTGCTGCCAAAAATTTGGAGGAACTCCAATGCCCCTTCCAAGAGACGTAGAGGTTAGAGGGCCTACTGAAAACAATGTTCCCATTACTAGGAAGTGTGCCTCCAATACACAGGCCTGTTATTTGCTAATACTATCCCTCACAGATACCTAGTGTAAATAGCTTGACCGACACACTGCAGCGGAATGAAAATGGAAGAAATGTCTGATTTTGGAACACTCTTATAGCTGTTATGTCTGACAGAGAACCACAGTTTTAAATAGCAGGTCTGTTATTTGCTAATACTAACCTTCACAGACACCTAGTGTGCATAGCTTGACTGACACACTGCAACAGACTGAAAATGGAAGAAATGTATGATTTTGGAACACTCTTATAGGTGTTATGTCTGACAGAGAACCATAGTTTTAAGTAGCAGGCCTGTTATTTGCTAATACTACTGTATACTTCACAGACACCTAGCTTGAATAGCTTAACCGACACACTGCAACAGAATGGAAAAGGAGGCCAATATTCTCAATGTTCAGTTTAAATTTCTTCATTTTATTGCTGAAATATGGAACACATCTGGCTTTATTCTGCAGTGAGAACAAGCAAATGGAGCAGAAAAATTGTGTACTCTGGATTGCTTTTTAAGCAAATAACCAGGATTAAGATAAAAAAAAATTCCCTGGCCCCTGATATATGGGGCTATGTCTACAAATATCTGTAAGAACAGCAGCAGCAGCAGGAACATTCAGTGGACCCTCTTGCACTATATGCACTGCAGTCTGCCACATACACTACTTGCCTGCCAAATTCCTGATATCACCACTGAATATATGCAGCTGGATTAGTCCTCAAAAGGACTGTTAGTTCAGATGGATATACAGTACAGACCAAAAGTTTGGACACACCTTCTCATTTAAAGATTTTTCTGTATTTTCATGACTATGAAAATTGTACATTCACACTGAAGGCATCAAAACTATGAATTAACACATGTGGAATTATTTACTTAAAAAAGTATGAAACAACTGAAAATATGTCTTATATTCTAGGTTCTTCAAAGTAGCCACCTTTTGCTTTGATGACTGCTTTGCACACTCTTGGCATTCTCTTGATGAGCTTCAAGAGGTAGTCACCGGAAATGGTCTTCCAACAATCTTGAAGGAGTTCCCAGAGATGCTTAGCACTTGTTGGCCCTTTTGCCTTCACTCTGCGGTCCAGCTCACCCCAAACCATCTCAATTGGGTTCAGGTCTGGTGACTGTGGAAGCCAGGTCATCTGGCGTAGCACCCTATTACTCTCTTTCTTGCTCAAATAGCCCTTACACAGCCTGGAGGTGTGTTTGGGGTCATTGTCCTGTTGAAAAAAAAATGATGGTCCAACTAAACGCAAACCAGATGCAATAGCATGCCGCTGCAAGATGCTGTGGTAGCCTTGCTGGTTCAGTATGCCTTCAATTTTGAATAAATCCCCAACAGTGTCACCAGCAAAGCACCCCCACACCATCACACCTCCTCCTCCATGCTTCACGGTGGGAATTAGGCATATAGAGTCCATCCGTTCACCTTTTCTGCGTCACACAAAGACACGGTGGTTGGAACCAAAGATCTCAAATTTGAACTCATCAGACCAAAGCACAGATTTCCACTGGTCTAATGTCCATTCCTTGTGTTCTTTAGCCCAAACAAGTCTCTTCTGCTTGTTGCCTGTCCTTAGCAGTGCTTTCCTAGCAGCTATTTTACCATGAAGGCCTGCTGCACAAAGTCTCCTCAACAGTTGTTGCAGAGATGTGTCTGCTGCTAGAACTCTGTGTGGCATTGACCTGGTCTCTAATCTGAGCTGCTGTTAACCTGCGATTTCTGAGGCTGGTGACTCGGATAAACTTATCCTCAGAAGCAGAGGTGACTCTTAGTCTTCCTTTCCTGGGGCAGTTCTCATGTGAGCCAGTTTCTTTGTAGCGCTTGATGGTTTTTGCAACTGCACTTGGGGACACTTTCAAAGTTTGCCCAATTTTTCGGATTGACTGACCTTCATTTCTTAAAGTAATGATGGCCACTCGTTTTTCTTTACTTAGCTGCTTTTTTCTTGCCATAATACAAATTCTAACAGTCTATTCAGTAGGACTATCAGCTGTGTATTCACCTGACTTCTGCACAATGGTCCCAACCCCATTTATAAGGCAAGAAATCCCACTTATTAAACCTGACAGGGCACAGCTGTGAAGTGAAAACCATTTCCGGTGACTACCTCTTGAAGCTCATCAAGAGAATGCCAAGAGTCATCAAAGCAAAAGGTGGCTACTTTGAAGAACTTAGAATATAAGACATATTTTCAGTTGTTTCACACTTTTTTGTTAAGTATATAATTCCACATGTGTTAATTCATAGTTTTGATGCCTTCAGTGTGAATGTACAATTTTCAAAGTCATGAAAATACAGAAAAATCTTTAAATGAGAAGGTGTATCCAAACTTTTGGTCTGTACTGTATATATACCTTTTGTTCTGAGGTCATCTTTGTTGCATAAAACCCCATGAGGTCCCCCCCAGGGTTGTCCCACAGAACTGGTCCTCTTCCCTCCCGGAGATGGCTAAGGCCTCAGGAGCGGGTAACAGCGGAAGGCTATGGTCTTCCACCTCCACGGACCAGTTTCAGACCGCACGTCCATACACCCATTCGGGTGTGGCGGCTGATGGCTCTTGTAGGGGGCCTAGTAGCAGGTCTTCCTCATTAGTGCCCGGGGTAGCAGGCTCCGGGACCTGGAGCGGAGCGGGCGAATGCGCGCCCGGGTACGGAGGTTCCGGCAGGGGGCCCAGGAGCAGATCACAACTTTCAGTGCCGGGGACAGGGAGTTCTACCAGGGGGCCCAGTAGCAGGTCAGTGCTTTCAGCGCCCGGGACAGAGAGTCTTCTCTTACCTGCTCCCACGGCCGCTCCTGTGCTGCACGCTGCCTCCTGGTTCTGGTCAGGCTCCGCCGGGGTTGGGGCACTGCTGGTCACTTGCAGCGCTGACTGCTGCCGGGTCACCAACTTCTCCATCAGCTCTGCTCTCCAGTCAGCAATCGCAGCTTGCTGGGCCTCTTTCATCCTCCTGCCCAGTCCTTGCATTTCATCCCGGATGAAGCTGGTGTCCTCCAGGAACAACTTGGCTAGCATCCCCTCCACGGTGAGGAGTTCTGCCGCGGGCTGCAGACCACAAGCCGGAGCTTCAGGCTGACCTCCTTCCGTCTTGCCTGCCGGGTGTGGTCTGTCTAGACTGCTTGAGACCACACCCCGTCTCCCAGTTTTCTTCTTTTTTCCTCTCCCCTTTCTGGGGCGGTCCGATGGCTGCTTGCTGTCGGCCACACCTGGGGGCAGCTCCCCCACGTTGATGGACACATCTATATACATGGCCACTGCTGCTTGAGGCGTGCTCCGCTTTTGGCGCCATTATGGGTCCCGGCCCACGATGGGAGGTTCTATGTTGTCCTTGATAACGCACATAATGGCGTCCGTTCTTCTGGGGCGGGTGCCACATTCAGTATACAACACAGTCTCTAGGCACACTATACTCGGTGATAAAGGGTGGGTTCATATCCTGTTCGTGACACCAAAGTTGACGCGCCCCCTGGGCCGTGGGGTACTCGGTGCCAGGCCGGTCGTTGCTACGGGAGATGTCACAGTGGCGGTGACCCAGTCCGTGACGGAGGCCAGTCAATCAAAAGGGGATATTTACAGGGGATTTATAGTTCTTATATATAGTTTGTGACGCCACCTGTGGTATGCGGCTATATGGAGCCGCCGCTGCGGGGCAGGTCCTCTGGAGCTGGTGTAAATGCAGCAGAGTTGGTTTAGCTCTCCACAGGTAGAGCTTAGCTCCAGGGCTGTGCTGAGTTGTTATGGATGTTGCGGTGTAGTGCAGGGGGTGATGGCGCAGCAGTAATTCACAGAGATGGTGGGGTGCAGTCTTCAGAGTTTACTCACAGTTGTTGCAATCCAAGTTACAGGTACCGGTGTACTTGTATCTTGGATTGCAACAACTGTGAGTAAACTCTGAAGACTACACCCCACCGTCTCTGTGAATTACAGCTGCGCCATCACCCCTTGCACTACTGTTAGAAACCTCCTGTTTGTTTTTTCCATCTTGTGTTTTGCGGTCACGTGACTATCTGCCTTTATATTCCAGCTCCGCCCTTATGGCTGTGCTGGACTTCAGTGTTTGACTGTTTCTCTAGCCTGGTGCTTCGGTGCCTTTCTCTGTCAGTTCGCTTGGTCCTCTGGGACCTCTAGTACATTTTTGTCAGTTTGTCTTTTTGTGTTCTGCAACAACTTCTCTGTTTAGGAGGTCCCATTTTTGTCCCAGTCATTAGTTCTTTTAGGGACCCCTCCCTTAATTCTATAGGTCTTCGTTCAGACTAGCCGAGGACTAAGGCAGGTCTGTTCACTAGGAACAGGCAGCCCGCTACATCGTAGGGATTCAGCTTAGTCTTACTGTAGGGACAGCTTTCCCCTATCTTTCCTTAGTACATGTTGCAAATCATAACAGCAAGTCCAGCCCAAAAAACTAAAAGGAAAGAAATTCGGGGATCAGTATGGTTTCCATCCAGGATTTGGCTCCACGCCTGCAGGGATTGTCTCTGGAGATGGCCGAGCTTCAGCAACACGTGAGTAGCGCATTTTGTCGAACCCAAGGTAGGACTGCCTGATGTTTTTTATGGTAAACAGCAAGATTTTTTTTCCTTTAAAAATGCTTGTTTGTTATATTTTCGTTTGAGACCAAGGTCCTCTGAGAATGAATAACAGCGCATTGGTTTTATTATGTCACTTTTGTGCAATGAACCACAGGGGTGGGCCTTTTCTCTCCAACCTAATGATCCGTGTTTAAGGTCTGTTGAAGAATTTTTTTCTGCTATGGGGCTATTATATGATGATCCTGATCGAATCTCATCTGCTGAATCAGAACTCAGGCGTTTGAATCAGGGGTCAGATGATGTTGAAAATTATTGCACACACTTCAGGAGATGGGCTTCAGAAGTTAAGTGGAATGATCCTGCGCTGAGATGTTTATTTCTTGCTGGTCTGAGTGAAAGGGTTAAGGATTTGCTAATTGCATTCCCTGAACCTGAGACTCTGCAGGATGCTATGCAGTTAGCTGTTCGTATAGACAGAAGACTGTGGTGCAGGCTCAATGAGGTAAAGACTCCTGTAATGTCAGTTCCTAGTCCCCAGAAAATCTGCTCTGACAGCGGAGAACCGATGGAGGTTGGGGGGATGTCACTCCGCTTTCAGGAAAGAGACCGGAGGTTTACCGAGGGATTGTGTCTTTATTGTGGTAAAGCTGACCATTTGATTAAGTATTGTGAGCGTCGTTTAAGTAAAGAAAAAAAAAAGGTCAGTTATGTCCGTATAGCTTGTTTACGCTCTGCAGGAGTATTTCTTTCTAGGAGTACTACTTTGCAGGGAGATTTGATTGAATTTCAGGTATTTGTGGATTGTGGTTCAACACTTAATGTGATTGATAAAGGGTTTTTGGAAAACCTTAAATTGAAATCCAAACCTTTGTCATCACCTATTTCTGTGATTGCAATTGATAACATTCCTTTGAAATGTATTACTCACAAGACTGCTGCATTTCCCCTCACTATCAATGGAGTTCACCAAGAAATTTTGGACTTGGTTGTTTTGGATAATTTGCCCTCTCCAGTTGTTCTAGGATTGCCTTGGTTAAAACTGCACAATCCTTTATTGGAATGGTCTACTAATGTGATTAAGTCTTGGAGTCCGAAGTGCTATGATAAATGTTGCAATGGTCGCATTGCGGCTGTGGAAAAAGGGGAATTACAGGTACCTATTCGAGATTTTTGGAGGTTTTTTTTTGGAGGAGGAGTCAAAAGTTTTACCTCCTCATAGGGATTATGATTGCGCCATTGAGTGTGTTCCGGGTGCTACTCTTCCCAAAAGTCGCTTGTTTAATCTGACTATCCCTGAAAGAAAGGCCTTGGAGGAGTACATACAGACTAGCCTGGCTGCTGGTCACATTAGACCTTCTAAGTCGCCTGTGGCAGTTGGATTCTTCTTTATTAAAAGAAAGGACGGCGGTTTACGTCCATGTCTGGATTTTCGTGAAATTAATAAGATTACCGTACGCAATTCCTACCCATTGCCGTTAATTCCTGACTTGTTTAACCAGTTGGTGGGGCCAAGTGGTTCTCTAAAATTGATCTCCGGGGGGCATACAATTTGTTACGAGTGAAGGAGGGTGATGAATGGAAAACTGCTTTTAACACTCCGGTAGGTCATTTTGAGAATCTGGTGATGCCTTTTGGTCTTACCAATGCACCTGCACTTTTTCAGAACCTTATTAATGACATCCTGAGACCTTTGATTGGTAAGAATGTGGTTGTGTATTTGGATGACATTTTGATTTATTCACCAGATCTAGAGTCCCATTGGCAGAGTGTAAGTGAAGTTTTGCAGTTATTGAGTAATAATTCACTCTTTGCTAAGCTGGAGAAATGTGAGTTTGCTGTGCAGAAATATAGTTTTTTGGGCTACATTGTCTCCAGCGTGGGCTTTGAGATGGACCCTGTGAAGGTTCAGGCTGTGCAGGAATGGCCTAGGCCTATTAGTTTGAAATCTATACAGAGATTTTTTGGGTTTTGCCAATAATTACAGGAAATTCATTAAGAATGTTTCTGTAATTGTTAAACCTCTAACCGATCTCACCAGGAAAGGTGCAAATACGGCCCAGTGGACTACTGAGGCCATTGAAGCGTTTGAGTATCTCAAAGAGAGGTTCAGTTCTGCCCCTATCCTTATGCAGCCTGATGAGACCAAGCCTTTTTTGGTCGAGGTCAATGCTTCATCGGTGGGGGTCGGAGCAGTTTTGTCTCAGGAGAACAAGGGTGGAGTACATCCTTGTGCCTTCTTTTCGAAAAAACTTTTGGAAACCGAACTGAATTATGATGTTGGAAATCGGGAGTTGCTGGCTATTAAACTTGCGTTTGAACATTGGCGTCATTTTTTGGAAGGCGCTAGATTTCCTATTCAGGTTTTCACAGATCATAAGAATTTGATCTATCTGGATGCTGCCAAGCGCTTGAATGCCCGTCAAGCTAGGTGGGCACTTTTTTTTTCTCGGTTTCATTTATCTGTTACCTATATCCCTGGTACTAAGAATGTTAAAGCCGATGCTTTATCTCGCAGCTTCTCTCCTACGGTCGGTGCCGAGGAGGAGGAGAACATTTTACAGCAAGGAGTTGTGGTGGCGGCATTGGACTCCGTTTTGGAGAATGGGATTCTGAAAGCTCAAGATGATGCTCCATCTAGCACTCCCCATGGGAGGGTGTTCGTGCCTAGAGCCTTTAGGAGAGATTTGTTTGTGGAGTGTCATGAGTCTCGGTTGGCAGGTCAACCAGGAATTTCTGAGACTAAGAGACTTATCAGTCGCAGTTTTTGGTGGCCTGGATGGCAGAAGGAAGTCATCAAGTGGGTGCGTCAGTGTACTCTGTGTGCTAGGTCAAAGGCTTCACATACTCCTGCTTCGGGGTTACTTTGCCCTCTGGAGGTTCCTAGTGCGCCTTGGATGCATTTCACAATGGATTTTATTACTGATCTTCCTGTGTCCAAGAGTTTTACTGTCATCTGGGTGGTCGTGGACCGTTTTAGTAAGATGTGTCATTTGGTTCCATTCATTAAGTTGCCCTGCGCCAAGACACTCGCTAAGGATTTGTTAAGGAGATTGTCAAGCTCCATGGCGTTCCCACGGATATTGTTTCTGATAGAGGACTTCAGCTTGTGGCTCGCTTTTGGCGTGCTTTTTGTGACAGGTTGGGAGTCCATTTGTCATTTTCGTCTGGTTATCATCCTGAGTCTAATGGACAGACTGAAAGAAAGAACCAGGATGTTGAACAGTTTTTGCTTTGTTTTGTGGCGGACAATCAAGAGGTGTGGTCTGAGTTTCTGCCTCTCGCAGAATTTTATCTTAACAATCATACATCCTCCTCTGCTGGGTGTTATCCTTTTTTTTGTTGTACTGGGAGACATCCGTCTTTTGGTTCGTTCTCCAAATTGGGGTCGGCGGTGCCGGAGGAGGAGAATTTTTCCGGTGATTTGGAGAGAGTTTGGATTAATGTACGTTGCAACCTTCAAGAGGCTAACAAGAAGTCAAAGTAGTATTTTGACAGGAATCGTAAGGAGGTTTTGCTTACTGTGGGTGACACGGTTTGGTTGTCCTCGAAGAACCTGCGGTTGAGGATTCCCTCTAAAAAAACTGGGTCCTAAGTTTGTGGGTCCATTTAAAGTGCTTCAGGTTGTTAACCCGTCTGCTGTTAGGTTGGATTTTCCTACTTCCTGGAAGATTAATCCTGTGTTTCATGTTTCCTTGTTGAAAAAGGCTGATGTATCTGATAGGGACGCCACTGTCACAGTTCCTCCTGTGGTGGAAGACGGCGAATATGAAATTTCTTGTATCTTGAATTCTAGATGGAATAGAAGGAAATTACAGTATCTTGTCTCCTGGAAGGGTTTCGGTCCCGAAGACAACTCCTGGGTAAGGACGGATGATGTCTCTGCTCCTAGGCTTGTTAAAGCTTTCCACAGGAGGTTTCCGGATAGGCCTGGGCCTGGAGGATCTGGAGGTTCCTCATAAAAGAGGGTGTACTGTTAGAACCCTCCTTTTTGTTTTTTCCATCTTGTGTTTTGCGGTCACGTGACCATCTGCCTTTATATTCCAGCTCCGCCCTTATGGCTGTGCTGGACTTCAGTGTTTGACTGTTTCTCTAGCCTGGTGCTTCGGTGCCTTTCTCTGTCAGTTCGCTTGGTCCTCTGGGACCTCTGGTACATTTTTGTCAGTTTGCCTTTTTGTGTCCTGCAACAACTTCTCTGTTTAGGAGGTGTCCCATTTTTGTCCCAGTCCTTAGTTCTTTTAGGGACCCCTCCCTTAATTCTATAGGTTTTCGCTCAGACTAGCCGAGAACTAAGGCGGGTCTGTTCACTAGGAACAGGCAGCCCGCTATATCGTAGGGATTCAGCTTAGTCTTACTGTAGGGACAGCTTTCCCCTATCTTTCCTTAGTACATGTTGCAGATCATAACAACTACACCGCAACATCCATAACAACTCAGCACAGCCCTGGAGCTAAGCTCTACCTGTGAAGAGCTAAACCAACTCTGCTGCTTTTACACCAGCTCCAGAGGACCTGCCCTGCAGCGGCGGCTCCATATAGCCGCATACCACAGGTGGCGTCACGAACTATATATATCAGAACTATAAATCTCCTGTAAATATCCTCTTTTGATTGACCGCCCTGGTTCACGGACAGGGTTACCGCCACTGTCACATCTCCTCTAGCAACGACCGGCCTGGCACCGAGTACCCCACGGCCCAGAGGGCGTGTCAATACCACTTTTCCTGGTGTCTGCCCTCAATTTGAGCTGCTTTGGAACTTTTGGGCCCCTTTTGAAGGTGTTGTCTATGAGTTTGCTTTTGCCTCCGATTGAGTGCAATGGGATTCGGATATTTTTGTCAAACTGTACGATGAATTGTTTGGAGAATATGGGGAAGTTCGCTGATCTGAACCAAATCGAACCTTGAGAGGTTCGGTCAACTCTAGTTACAACCTACAGTGCTTTGTGAAAGTATTTGGCCCCCTTGAACTTTTCTACCTTTTGCCACATTTCTGGCTTCAAACATAAAGATATAAAATTCTAATTTTTTGGGGAAGAATCAACAACAAGTGGGACACAATCGTGAAGTGGAACGAAATTTATTGGATATTTTAGACTTTTTTTAACAAATTAAAAACTGAAAAGTGGGGCGTGCAATATTATTTGGCCCCCTTGAGTTAATACTTTGTAGCGCCACCTTTTGCTGCGATTACAGCTGCAAGTCGCTTGGGGTATGTCTCTATCAGTTTTGCACATTGAGAGGCTGAAATTCTTCCCCATTCTTCTTGCAAAACAACTCGAGCTCAGTGAGGTTGGATGGAGAGCGTTTGTGAACAGCAGTTTTCAGCTCTTTCCACAGATTCTCGATTGGATTCAGGTCTGGACTTTGACTTGGCCATTCTAACACCTGGATACGTTTATTTTTGAACCATTCCAATGTAGATTTTGCTTTATGTTTGGGATCATTGTCTTGTTGGAAGATAAATCTCCGTCCCAGTCTCAGGTTTTTTGCAGACTCCAACAGGTTTTCTTCCAGAATGGTCCTGAATTTGGCTCCGTCCATCTTCCCATCAATTTTAACCATCTTCCCTGTCCCTGATGAAGAAAAGCAGGCCCAAACCATGATGCTGCCACCACCATGTTTGACAGTGGGGATGGTGTTTTGAGGGTGATGAGCTGTGTTGCTTTTACGCCAAACATATCGTTTTGCATTGTGACCAAAAAGTTTGATTTTGGTTTCATCTGACCAGAGCACCTTATTCCACATGTTTGGTGTGTCTCCCAGGTGGCTTGTGGCAAACTTCAAACAAGACTTTTTATGGATATCTTTAGGAAATGGCTATCTTCTTGCCACTCTTCCTTAAAGGCCAGATTTGTGCAGTGTATGACTGATTGTTGTCCTATGGACAGACTCTCCCACCTCAGCTGTACATCTCTGCAGTTCATCCAGAGTGATCATGGGCCTTTTGGCTGCATCTCTGATCAGTCTTCTCCTTGTTCGAGATGAAAGTTTAGAGGGACGGCCGGGTCTTGATAGACTTGCAGTGGTCTGATACTCCTTCCATTTCAATATGATCGCTTGCACAGTGCTCCTTGAGATGTTTAAAACTTGGGAAATCTTTTTGTATCCAAATCCGGCTTTAAACTTCACCACAACAGTATCTCGGACCTGCCTGGTGTGTTCCTTGGTCTTCATGATGCTCTCTGCACTTGTAACAGAACCCTGAGACTATAACAGAGCAGATGCATTTATACGGAGACTTGATTATTTTGTGTTGTTATGTTGTCATTTAGGACAACATTGGATCATTCAGAAATCCTCACTGAACTTCTGGAGTGAGTTTGCTGCACTGAAAGTAAAGGGGCCGAATAATATTGCACGCCCCACTTTTCAGTTTTTAATTTTTTAAAAAAGTTTAAAATAGCCAATAAATTTTGTTCCACTTCACAATTGGGTGCCACTTGTTGTTGATTCTGCCCAAGAAAATTAGAATTTAATATCTTTATGTTTGAAGGCAGAAATGTGGCAAAACGTAGAAAAGTTCAAGGGGGCCAAATACTTTCACAAGGCACTGTACATGTGAAAATAATAATCATTATTACCTGTTTGCTACAATTGGTTACTTATACACCTGACTATATTTCTAGAAAGTCCATGACTTTGTACAAGTGAACCTAGAAAAATGTCTTTTCTTTATTCACTTGGCATTTTGTTAATTAATAAAAATAAACTATTAACACTTCTGTATGTGAAAGCTTTCTTACTTTGCAGCATTTTTTTCACACCTAAACATTTTGCACAGCACTGTATATATATATATATATATATATATATATATATATATATATATATATATTACAATAGATGGTCTCTGTGCGGCCGTCTACATCATCTGGGTGGTCAGGGATTAGCTCTAGCGGCCATGTCACAATATATGCGACAAACACGGAAATTCATCTAGGAGAAGAATGATGTCCAGTAGGTAAATGATCAGCCCATGAATCAGACTGGTCACAGGATATGAATCTCCGGTAGGGAAGAGAGACTGTTCCTGTCCCCGACTCCTCACAGGTGCAAACAGTAAATTTGTATAGCCAGCGACAAAGCTTTAAAAGTTTTTATTCTACAATCTGTTGGGGCATTTAGGATTATAGTAACACGTTGGTGATGCCTGTCTCATGACGTATACCCTACTGGGGGCAGTTCAGAAGGCATAAACCATATGACATGTTTCCTTTAAATATCATTACTCCATCTACTGCTCCTTATTCAGACGACATCACTGATGACATCAGCACAGCTGGCAGTACTGACCCTGTGCAACATCACTGATGACATCAGCGCAGCTGGCAGTTCTGACCCTGTGCGACATCACTGATGACATCAGCACAGCTTGCAGTTCTGACCCTGTGCAACATCACTGATGACATCAGCACAGCTGGCAGTACTGACCCTGTGCGACATCACTGATGACATCAGCACAGCTGGCAGTACTGACGTTGTGAAACATCACTGATGACATCAGCGCAGCTGGCAGTTCTGACCCTGTGCAACATCACTGATGACATCAGCACAGCTTGCAGTTCTGACCCTGTGCAACATCACTGATGACATCAGCACAGCTGGCAGTACTGACCCTGTGCGACATCACTGATGACATCAGCACAGCTGGCAGTACTGACGTTGTGAAACATCACTGATGACATCAGCGCAGCTGGCAGTTCTGACCCTGTGTGACATCACAATGCAGCGCTCAGTGATCTATGCGCTGGAGGACACTGGAGTCTTTTGAGGGTTTGATGTTGGAGAAAATGGATTTGCGGAGCATTGCTGTAGTGCTGTTCACAATTGTTTTCTATTGTGTAGAAGGGAGACCTGTTGAAACACCAGGAGGTAAGAGACATTGATAAATGAGGATTATATATTGTATTTTTTTCTATATGTTCATGTGTTTTGGTTATAAAACAGTTGTGTGTGATATTGCATTTTATCGCCATTCTCTTGAAAGTCATAGAACTGCAATACCGGACACGGGTCATGGGCAGGAGTGGTGCTGTAGTATGAAAAAACTAGCCATTATTCTATAATTATGTCTATACGGCTTTTCATAGAGGTAAATGGAAGTAGAATCCACTGTACATATTATATTCCCATATACTGGCCATCAGTCCGGTCGTGTCTCTGATGACATCAGCAGCGTTCAGCAGCCCTGCCCCCACACTATAGAATTCTGACACTGTGTGACATCACAGCGCTGGGCCCAGTGCTCTATGTGTGGGGTCTTTTGAGGGTTAATTTTGTACAATATAAAAATGGAGAAAATTGTTCTATATGTTTTTTGATTTGCTCATGTTTAGTTAAGAAAGTTCTAATGATATAAGCAGGTAATGGACATTATCACTGGGGACTGTGTTTGTAGGGTTCAGTTAAAGGAGTCTTCTGTCCCCTTCATGTTACAGTATTGGGGTCACTTGCTGCTATCATGGGTTTCATGTCTTCATTTTCCTTCTTTCTCTTATGGACAGTGGTTTCCCAGAGATCATGGGCTGTGATATTCCCCAGCTTGAACTTGAGGATCAGCGACGATAATAACAGTGAGTAGTCAATTCCTTCATCTCCTGATTCTACTCCCATCATCCTATACCAAGTCCTGCCTGCACTTATATATATAATGTGACGCCCCTTATCCTGACATTGTCTTCTAGAATATTCCGCCTGTGAAAGGAATTAATAACCGGCATCTTGTTTCTTTATTCCCAGTCATTGGTCGCTATGCCCAGCCCGTGTGTCTGATGATAATGTTTACGTTCTTGGTCGGGATCTGGATCTGCTGGTGAGTTTCCATCTTCTCCTCTACATATCACATTATTCTTTTCCCATATAAATAGGCAGTATGGTGGCTCAGTGGTTAGCACTGTAGTCTTGCAGCACTGGGTCCTGGGTTCAAATCCCACCAAGGACAACATCTGCAAGGAGTTTGTATATCCTCCCCTTGATTGCGTGGGTTTCCTCCGGGTTCTCCGGTTTCCTCCCACACTATAAAATCATACTGATAGGGAGTTTAGAATGTCAGCCACAACAATGTGGGTTTCTCTGGGTAGTCCAGGTTTCCTCTTACACTTCAAAGACATAGTGAATCTAGATTGTGAACCCCAGTGGGGACAGAGCCAATGATGTCTGTAAAGAGCTGTGGAATTAATGGTGCTATATAAGTGAGGAAAATAAATAAATAAAAAATACCTACAGGGGGCGCAGTAACTACAGCAGCCGGGCAATACTACAGGGCTGTGTGGACTGTGATATAATCAGTAGCTGCCGTTCTCCCAGTCCTGGTGCTGTATTATGATGTAATATATACTAGGACTGGTATACGCTGTACCTTTATATCTCACCCTCTGTAGAGGGGGAGGGGCAGGGGCATATTCTTGTGGGTAACTGAATATTATCTTTTGTACTAGTTTATATAAATATATTTCTCTGTGTCACAGTTACCTGTATGGCGTCCGGAGACGTCGGGGCATACTGGAGGAGGCAGACCTGACCGAAGTTGTTGTGGTCCTGGAGCCAGGTAACTATTAATATAATACCCAGGTACAAGCAAAGCCTATGTCACCCGGGCTCTTCAATGCTAACACAGTAATGTCCAAGTGATCTCAACCTATCTGGATAGGGAAAAGTGAATGGCGACCATCTCACAATCCAAGAGGAACACTGTCTGTGACACAAACTTTAGTTTAGGGATTTTTGTTTAGTAGCAAAATTAGAACAGAGGGGTATTCAACTGCCCTCCTTGTCTCAGTGTGTGAGGAAGAAAAAAAAATGCTGCTATTAAGGTGCTGTTACCACTCGTGTGCACAGCGCTGTCCCAGCTCTGACCCTGCGCTGTCTCCCCTGTACAAGAAGTCACAAGATTGTCCCCATCTTGGCTGCCATCCTGTAATAACGTCCTCCATCCTGGAACCTATTCTGTAAAGATGTCTATCATCCTGCCCCATCCTGTAATATTGTCCCCCTTCCTGGCCCCTATCCTGTAGTAATGTCTATTGTCCTGCCCCATTCTGTAATATTGTCCCCCTTTCTGGCCCCTATCCTGTAGTAATGTCAATCTTCCTGCCCCACCCTGTAATATTGTCTCCCTTCTTGGCCCTTATCCTGTAGTAATGTCTATCGTCCTGCCCCATCCTGTAATATTGTCCCCCTTCCTGGCCCCTATCCTGTAGTAATGTCTATCGTCCTGCCCCATCCTGTAATATTGTCTCCCTTCTTGGCCCTTATGCTGTAATAATGTCTATCGTCCGGCCTCCTCATCCTGTAATATTGTCCCCCTTCCTGGCCCCTATCCTGTAGTAATGTCTATCGTCCTGCCTCATCCTGTAATATTGTCTCCCTTCTTGGCCCTTATCCTGTAATAATGTCTATCGTCCGGCATCCTCATCCTGTAATATTGTCCCCCTTCTTGGCACCTATCCTGTAGCAATGTCTTTTGTCTTGGCCCCATCCTATAGTAATGTCCCCCGTCCTGGCTTCTTCCTGTAATGTCCCGTGTACTGGCACCCATTCTGTAATTAAGTCCCCTGTCCTGTAATAATGTTCTCTGTCTGGGCCTCTGTGCTGATAATGTCCCTAATCCTGGCCCCTTCCAGTATTGATGTCCCCTATTCTGGCCCCTTCGTGTACCCTATCCTGGGGTTCTTTTCCAACACATTAAAAAAACTGAAACAAAGGATTATTCTTACCTCCCCCCGCTCCGACAGCCAGTAGTGTCTCTTTCTGCTCTGTCGCTAGCACTGGCTCATGGCAAGTGGCCTCATGTGCCATCCGCGATGGGCATGCCTCTGATTGCCCGGCGGCCTGTATAGATGTTGTGGTGTAGGGAGCAGGCGGCTCTCTGTGGCACAATACTTTTCAGCTGAATGTGCATACTCGGACACACATATAGCTAAAAAAGATGCTGCGTCGCCGGGCTCCCTGACTCCACAGGTCGGCTCATGGTCACACCTTCTACAACTGTGATTTTACTCCCCTGATAGTGAATTAATACTTAAAATTTATTTTCAACATTTGGTTAGGAATATTCATGATGTCCTTCTCAATTCAGATACAAATGTGATTTATGAATTTCTTCTCATGTTGAATCACATTGACTAAAGTTGGCCTCAGTGCAGTTTACTGTAGTGGAATGGGATCATTTTTCCCATGTACATATAGGGATGTACTGAATACTTTATTAGCATTTGTTTCTTTGATGTTGAGCCTCAATCATTGCTATTGCAATATTCTAAAAAGAGATTTATGCTTTTTGCTCCCGCAGATCTGAAAATACCAACTTCAGATAATGATTTGGACAATACCACCAGGTAGGACATACATCTTCTCCATTACTAGAGACTTTATGGGGATTAATGATTAGTGGTGGGCTCACATTTTGTTACATTTATTTCACAGCTTCAATGACGACATCACTGTTAGTGATAATGTGACTTCTAATAGTGGAGAAACTTCCACAGATAAAAGTAAGTAATAACTTGAAGATAAAATTCAGGTTTATGTTGTTGTAGAAAGAGCAATTCTTAGTTTTTTGTGATGGACACTTCCATATTGGCAAAACAACTGACCGCCATGTTGACTTATGGCTACCGTTGTCTTTACAGAATTTCTTACATCAATGCAATAAATTTGCTTGGGTTTTGCTGTAAGTCCCATACACATCGATAGAGTCCTATAAAAGTGCTCCCAAATCTCCATTAAAACCTATGGACACTACCATGACACATCAATTAAGGTCACGGGATGTCTATTTTCGTGTTAAATGGAGGCCCCACTGGACAGACCTTTCCTTTTGATCTGCCATAAATAACTAACATGACAGTATTATCTGTGCAGAAGATATTAAGTGACTTAACTTTTCATAACTATTTGGAAATCATCTAATCTCAGCATCCATTTATTTCCTGACAACCCTTGCTAGAATGGTTGAGATTGTTGAGGGTCCACACTCCGGCTATGTAGGACATGTTCATTTCTAATCTTGTACTGAATACATTAATCATATAATCAATAAGGACAATTTAACTGAGCAGCAGATGGGGTAGACATCTGCTAAAACTCCTGGGTCCTGTTGTGTTTGGACCTCATTATAATGTCAGATCCTGGTCCTAAAGTTGGATCCTGTTGACCTGGTAGTCTGGTCAGTGATGTATTCTGCTCTGGTTTGAACCTACATTTGTAGTCTTATTGGCTTTCCAGACTCCAGACTGTCTAGTATGGACCTGTATACTGACATACTTTATCAGCAAAATCGTCAGTTTTGAGCCTAAAACTTTGAAAAATCTTTTCACTCTTCCATATTTCTGTACAGATAATGAAGCATCTGAGAGTGAAGAGAGCCCCGACACAGAGGAGAGGTGGGTTATGTTGTATATAAATATCTCTATATAAACCATGAGCTAGGTAAGAAATGTTTCCTGTGAATTTATAGATGATTCCTTATTTTTCCCAGAATGCCTATGTGCAAAATCCCTGGTTGTTTCCTGGAAGACATCATATTACCAAGTTCCATCTACGTGACAAACTTCCAGGAGAATAAAGAGGAGCTAGTGAAACGACTGTATCGGCTGTATAATGAAACCGTCTTCGGGAATCTGGTATACCATCATCAGTATCTGGGTTCTACATGAAAACAAGAAAAGCGGCTTTAGCTTTCTGGAGGGCACCCTAATACCTTTGTTACTGTTCTTTAATTTAGTTATTGAGAATCTCAGGAAAACCCTCTTCTTATCTATGGAATGAGTTGAGACCATACAGGAGATCCACCATACATAGACTTAGAGAATCTCACATTTTATCTTGATGTTCAAAGGATTTTTACACTTGTATATAAATCCATCTAGTTGACATTTGGACATTTTATAATGAGTTTATTTTTGTTTTTGCTCTCACAATTTGGACTTCTCACAATACCCCATGTCCAATATAAGGATACCAGTAAAGTAAATTACATATGAGCGTGGGAAGTTTGTTAGATTGGGACCTAAGAGTTTACAGATTTAATGGGAATTGTTTCCGCTTTTTAGCTTCCTGACGAAATGAAAATTGTGTGGAATAACACGTTGACCACAACATCTGGTCTAACCTATAACCTGGAGAAGAAAAACGAAAGTTATAGCATTATAGAACTTTCCGATAAAGTCTTGAATTCTGCCGGTAGGTTTCACATCACTTCCAGCAGCTTCATAAGATAATGTGTATACATGGTAAAAAGCTGCTACTTGGTTGTAATACATCTTATATACTCATTGTACATTCAATCATGAGAAGAACTAAGTACACCCTCTTTGAATTCTATGGACTTACATATCAGGACAAAATAAAAAAGCATTTGGTCCTTAGAATGTCTTAAAATTAGGTAAATACAACCTCAGAAAACAACAACTCCTGATAAATAACTCTGTGACATGATGTATTTGACAAAAATTCAGCCAACATAGAAAAGCAGTGTGTGAAAAATTAAGTACACCTTATCTGCTTTAAAAGGAATTAACAGGGGAAGTAGCTGCCATGTGCTGCTAATAATATGGACCTAAAGAGAACCTGTCAGGTCCGATAATGCTATTAGCCTGCAGATATAGGGTTATTGTGTAGGGTAATAGTGTTACGAGGGAGCCCGGCCGCAGTACTGAAAGTACAGCACCCGGGAGAGTATGAACTTTACTTCATCCGGGAACTGCCGGCTTTCAGTGATGCGGGTGTGCCCGGAGCAATTACAGTCACCGGTGAGCACACCCCGGCACTGACTGATAGCCAGCTCGACAGTGCGCAGTTCAGTGTGGCTCTCAGTCAGAGTGTTTTTACAGCCACCGATTTCAGTGCCCTAAGTGGCAACTGTATTGCTCCAGGGATGCCAGTATTTCCCTACTTTGAAGATCTTCTAATAATCAGATATTTTCTTATTATGTCCTGATATGTAAAGCAAAAAAATTCAAACCAGGTGTACTTAGTTAATCTCATGCCTAATAAATTATTTTCTTTTCAGAGCGATTACGATCCACACTTGCACACGAGATGTGCCATGCTGCCTGCTGGTTAATCGAGGATGTAAAGGACAAGCATGGTCCGTTATGGCAGGCTTATGCAAAAAGGATCAATTCTATCCATCCTGAGCTGCCAGAGGTGAAGAAATATCACAATTATACTTTATAATATAACTTCAACTGTCGATGTACTTTGTGATAAAAGGTAAGTAAATTTGATGACTCTATACCTCATGAAACGCAATCACTGTGGAATGACACCGGTGCGGCTCTGTTGGTATTATGCTTTTATATTTTACTTCTATCAGAGTAGACTGACATCTGGAAGCTGTAGGATTAAGGATGCTACATTATATTATATATATATTATATATATTTTGTTGTCTACAGACAGTTCTTCATATTTTTTTTTTACAATTTGCTCTTTTTGATACAATCCATGGTACTAACCAACATTCATGCCAGTCTGTTAACCAATATTCCTTCTATCTTTGTAGATTCGGGCGTTTGAGAAAAGTAGCTGAGAATAAATGTTATTGCCGCCGCTGTGGAGGTCGAGTACATCAATTGGCCACCACGTCAGGATGTGACAGCAACAAGAGCAACTCAGGGTGAAGAGACAAGGCGGACAGCTCTCCTCGCTATACAGTACAAGGCTGAACAAGCGATGGATGAATCTGTTGTACGGAAACAACTTGTCTGAATTACTTTTGGGGCATCGCGGTGGCTCAGTGGTTAGCACTGCAGCCTTGCAGCACTGGGGTCCTGGTTTCAAATCCCACTAAGGACAACATCTGCAAGGAGTTTGTATGTTCTCCCCGTGATTGCGTGGGTTTCCTCCGGGTACTCCGGTTTCCTCCCACACTATAAAATCATACAGATAGGGAGTTTAGAATGTGAGCCACAACAATATCAATAATTAGATTGTGAGCCATTACAATAATTAATACATGAAATAAAGTTTAACATCTCAGCTGAATAAAGTATTAATGACCTGATTCATTGCTTTTCCACCCATCTCATGATGATTAGAGCTCTCCAGTTTCAGATAATAGGTGACAAGCAGAAAATGTATCACTTTCAAGAGTCATTTCTCATTTAAACTTCTCCAGAACCTGGTGCTCTACAAATTACTAATCTTCAGGGGTCTTACCCCAAATATTTCAGGACCAATGCTTAGGTCTGCCTCAGCCTCATTTATTTACATTAGTAGCACAGCTCCAATATATTAGGATTAGTGATGATCCAGCACTCTAGTGCTCGAATCAAGCATGTTGGATGCTCGGACGGGCTCTACTTGAGTACCGTGTATAATGGAAGTCAATGGGAAACTCACATATATTTCCGGAAGATCTTAACAGGAGAGTTGGGTAGGCAGGGAAAAAAATTGCTGAAATTGGTGAAAGCAGTGCTCAAATGGAATGGAAACAGCATGGGGAAGATGCCTGGACTCATCTCTGACTCCAAGGTCAATGTTGGGGACAATGTTGTCAAGAATTTTCCTCCACTTTTATAGACTGACAAATAAACATACAAAACTGAAGATAAAATGGATTTTACAGGAAAAAAATGTTCGAAACCATTCCTTCCTGTATAATGACTTGCATATAAGACAGAATTAAAAAGAGAAAAAAAAAAGCCTCCTCCGCCCCTTAATAGCCGGGCCATCTCACACCTTATTTCCCCGTTGCCTATGACTACAGTTGATGACTTTAAACTGGTTTCTTTCCCCCGAATATTTATATGGGAAGGTCACTACTGGTTCGGGGGAGACCGCCTGAAAGTCATAAGGTGTAGACATCACAATCTCTGCTGGCAGCGAAGAGCTATGGGGAGTTTTCCTAAAGCTAGTCATCTGGCCCTGCAATTGGGACTGAGAAGATTCAAGAATTTAGTGTCTCTCAGCCAGATCTTGAATCTCCAGAGACAAGTTCGCCACGTGATCACCAAGCGTGTGCATGGGATCCATGCTGGTGATAAAAAGGAAACGGTCAACTGTAATGTGACTCTGAGAAGCCATGAGAAAAGGTAGTCAGTAGGTCCAAGGTCAGATACCAGGAGGGCTCGAGGTACAGAGAGGAAAGACAAGTGGCATGGCCAGGAAATAGTCCAGGGTCAAATGCCAGGAGAGTACATCAAGACAAAAGAGTAAGTCAAAAGGATAGTCAGAGGCCAAGTTCAGTGTCAGGTATCATTATCAGAGGTAGCTTTCATTGATTGTGGGTCTGTTGCCAACTTCATAGATTCAGGACTAGTGCTCAGATCAGGATTTGGGACAGTTAGGTTAGAAAGACCTATTCAAATTCTTGCCATTGACAGGACACTGTTACACCAGAACTTTGTCCAGCTGATAATGGTGGAATTCACACTTAAAGTGGGAACAATTCACTCTGAGTTCATATCCTGCTTTGTTTTGGATAATTTGCCTGCTGGGTTGTTATTGGGGTTTCCATGGCTGCGTATTCATTATTCTGTTATTGATTAGTGATTGAAGAATATTGTTAGGTGGAGCCTCAACTGTCATAAGAAATGTTTTATTTCTTTATAAATTTTTACCGGAGGCGCTCCTGTGGATAATGGTAGAGACTCCAGTTTAAGCTTAGTGGAAACGTTCCAATAGGCTCGCAGGTAACTGCTCAAAATCGCATAGATTCAAGATAAAAATTTATTTTGAATTAAAAATCAGTCAAGGGATGAGTGGTTGGCATATAGTAGCATATAATGGCACAACGCGTTTCTGCTCTCAAGGAGCCTTCATCAGGTGCATGTTGAGCTATACAATATACAAGCTTTAAATACCCTATTTGTATAGTAAGGAGTGGGGCTCTCTCCCCCTGCATTAAACTGAACTTCATTATATCAAACAGCCTACACCTTCCCACTCGCACACAGGCTGCGAGAACACTCCATCCCAACCACATTTAAAAAAAAAAGCCTGCCAGTATCCAAAAAATGACCGGCATACGCATGAAATACACAATTGATTGAAAGGATTCTATACACAAATAAAACCAAGAGAATAACCAAGGAGAAAATGAGATTGTCACAACCCAATACGATGTATTGGATTGTAAAATAGATATCTAAAGGAACCATTTTTGATTTTTAGTTTTACATTTGCATTCCCCATTTACTTCATATTCATTCATAAATAGATTCCTGTTTTGTATAGTTGGCCTTTAGATTTGTAGAAAAATATATGTAAGTATTATAAGTAAAGGGCCGATAGTAAATTAAAAAAATATATATATTCTGTATATCTATTTTTTTGCAATAGAATAAATATATTAAAATAGCACGACCCTCCTCAAGTCCGAAAGCCTTTCTTCCGATGTGAATTCAAACCATGGGCTATATTTGTATATATTTTATATATTCCATCTGTGAATAAAGAACATTGCAAATTTGAAACTGTTTTGCTTTGATAATGGCTAGTAAATAACCGTTTGATAACACTATGTTTGTATAGTTTATTGTCATCTTGAGATTGGAAAAAATAAATTAATTAATTAATAAATAATAAATATAATATATATATATATATATATATATATATATATATATATATATATATATATATGACGCGCCCCCTGGGCCATATTCTTTTAGGGGAATACCCGGAGCCGGATCAGATGGGAGTTGTAGTCTTCCGAGTGGCTGTGACCCGGTCCGTGCCCAGGGTGTCAAACTCAGTTGTATGTGGCAGTCCTACAGATGTTATTAAGTTCTTAATGTCGACTACGCCACCCGTTGTATTGCGGTCACTATGGCCGCCGCTGCAGCAGGGTCCGCTGAGGCTGATGGTGTAGGTGCAGCTTTTGATGGTATAACCCCCAATGGGTGGGGTATAGCCTCAGGGGGTCAGGTGCAGAGGATGGGGGTTGTGGTGGTGCAGCATAGGTGTTAAAGGAAGACAGAGTCGGGTTATGCAGTTTAGGGTCTTTACTCACTGCTGATGTTCCGGTCACTCCAGCTTCAAGTGACCTCCCGAGCCGTGCTGCATCCACCAGGTCCTGGATCCAGCCAACCCCCAAGCGAGTCCGGAGCGTGACCCTGAGCTCTCCTTCTGTCCTTTCTCTGGCCGTCCCCACTAGTGATCCACCCAGGTCCAGCTCCCTCGGGCCTTCTGTTGGGAGACCCTTGGCCTTGGGTTCCCTGACCCTCCACGTGGTATGCCTTCGGGGTGGATGTGGTGGGTGGCCGTGGCAGACGCTGCCCACGGCCTCCGGTCTCTGGCTGGGGTGTGTTTTTGCCCCCACCAGCTTGGGTTCCGGTACCCTAATGCCGACTCTTCACCCGTGGATTGGATTTGGGGTCTCAGAGTCCTCTCTTCTGCTTCCCCCTCTGGGTCTCTCTTTCTTTCTCCTCTCTCTCTCTCTGGGGCTGCTCTGCTCCTCTTCCTCTGACTTCTCTGCAAAGGCTGACAGACTGACCCTGTTCTTTGATGGTGCCCACCTTATATACACCCTCTATGTGTGAGCTCAGGTGACCAGCACCCAATGAGCTCCTATCTTTACCCAGGCTGCTCCCCCTATCTGCCCCTACACTACTTGGGATGTTCCACCCCCCTCCCACTCCAGCCAGGAACAGACTCGGTCGTACCTGCACATTTCTAAGTGGGAGTACCGTCGGCCTGTTCCCCGGAAATGGGATGTGTGTAGTGCATGCAGCCTACCGAGCTCAGTTCCACACTCCATCCTTACCCGGGAGTGGAATATCACACCTCTGGGTTGAGGTGCAATACCCCTGTAGCAGCCGAATCCTCAGGGTGCTACATTCCCCCCTGATAAATCACAGCACGTCCTCGGGCTGTAAGACATAACACCAAAACATACAAATTTTTGCATAAACATATAAAACATATAAAACATTATATATATATCAATATAAAACATTCTCGTCGCCTCTGGCTCCTCCTCCGGTCACTGTGCAACGTGTGACCGGGTAAAGTGCGACAGTCTCTCTAGAAAACTGGTTTTCCTATAAAACCGGTAGGGGGCGCTTTAGGACGTGCAACTATTTACAGGGGAAGTTGGCCGCTCTCAGTCCTCGGCCAGGTAGAGGGAAGGGAATGGCTGCTCACAGTCCTCAGCCTGTAGGATGAAGGGGTTAACGGGTAAACAGTTCACTGGTCCCAACGGGGACTATTTTAGCAGCAGCAACAGTTTCTTTGGTACCCGGTCGGGTAACTATTTACATCACTTGCTCTGCCGCACTCAACGGCGTCTTCCTCCTGCTCTTTGCTTATAGCTGGTGGTAACTTCAGACCCGTCCGGCCATGTGAGCTGGCTGAACAAGTCCTCTCCCAGACGCGGCACCCTTGATTTTGCGGGTGCGGGCGCGGTGGTGGTGGCGCCCGGGTTGCCCAGGCCTTGCGGCCAGGCCGGAGGCTCCGCGGAGGTAGGGGGCGCTGTTGGTGATGCGGCGCCCGGGGGTACTAGGCCTTGCGACCAGGCTGGTGGTATTTCCTGCTTTGTCACGCCCCGGGTCGAGGCGCGTGACGTCACAGGGGTCGCGGCGGCGGCTTCCGGTTGGGGCCTAGTCTGCGTCGGTGACATGGCGTTTTTGGGCACAGCAGGGGGACTTTTGGGCTCTGCGACGGGGAGCTGGGGCAGGTAAGCGGTGTCACGGCTTGGGGTATAGGCGTCCCCTTTACCTGCCTCCATGCGTTCGGCTCCCTTCTCGGCGCCGTCTCCGGCCTTGGGTCCTCCCGCGCCATCCTCAGAGGCGGTCTCCTTCCTCATCTCGGCTGGCGTGCTCCGGGTCTTGGTTTCAGCTTGCGTTTTGGTTTCAGCTTGCTGGGCCATCTCCCGGCTCCACTCCGCCAATATCTCGCGCTGTACCCGGGCCATCCTCCGTGCGAGGCCCTCCAGGGCAGTCTGTGCACACTCCCGGTCTCGGGGGAGCTGTGCAAGGACCTCCACTAGGCCTAGTGGGGTCGTGGTGTCTAGCAGGCTCCTGACCAACGGGTCGGTGCTGCTCTGCTCTTCTTCCAGCAGGCTCCTGGCCAGCGGGCCGGTGCTGCTCTGCTCTCCTACAGTCGTCTCCAGCAGGCTCCTGGCCAGCGGGCCGGTGCTGCTCTGCTCTCCCTCCTCTGTTTCTAGCAGGCTCCTGGCCAACGGGCCGGTGCTGCTCTGCTTTCTCGCCATCTCCGGGTAAGCTCCTCCGATACTCTTCTCCAGGCTTCTTGCCTCCGGGTGCGCTCGCTCCAGACTCCTCCAAGCGACACCCATCTTTTCTCTTCTCTCTCGTCTCCTCCCACCTCGAGGGCGGTCCCGGGGCAACTCGGTGACTGTCAGCTCCAGGGGTAGTTCTTTCACGCTGACAGACACCTCCAACATCACAGTCTCTGTTGGTGGGGGCGGTTTCCACTTTTGGCGCCATTTTCTGTCCCGGCCCACGATGGGAGGTGGCCTCTTGCCCTCCTTTGGCACGCCCATAATGGCGTCCGCTGCTCTTCCAAGGCGGGAAATCTGCGGTTTTGGCGGGAAGCGTCGCCCAGTGGCAGGAAACTCTGCAGATGGCGGGAACAAGTTGGAAATGGCGGACAATCGGCGGGAAACGACTGGTGATGGAGTCTGATGGCGTGGACCCTCCGGAACCGGCGGGAGACTTCTTTCTGAGGTAAACTCGCACTTTTCTTCAGGCACGCAGTACCCGGGTGTTGCGGGCACGTAATCCTGCCGACTACGCCAAAGTTGACGCGCCCCCTGGGCCATATTCTTTTAGGGGAATATCCGGAGCCGGATCAGATGGGAGTTGTAGTCTTCCGAGTGGCTGTGACCCGGTCCGTGCCCAGGGTGTCAAACTCAGTTGTATGTGGCAGTCCTACAGATGTTATTAAGTTCTTAATGTCGACTACGCCACCCGTTGTATTGCGGTCACTATGGCCGCCGCTGCAGCAGGGTCCGCTGAGGCTGATGGTGTAGGTGCAGCTTTTGATGGTATAACCCCCAATGGGTGGGGTATAGCCTCAGGGGGTCAGGTGCAGAGGATGGGGGTTGTGGTGGTGCAGCATAGGTGTTAAAGGAAGACAGAGTCGGGTTATGCAGTTTAGGGTCTTTACTCACTGCTGATGTTCCGGTCACTCCAGCTTCAAGTGACCTCCCGAGCCGTGCTGCATCCACCAGGTCCTGGATCCAGCCAACCCCCAAGCGAGTCCGGAGCGTGACCCTGAGCTCTCCTTCTGTCCTTTCTCTGGCCGTCCCCACTAGTGATCCACCCAGGTCCAGCTCCCTCGGGCCTTCTGTTGGGAGACCCTTGGCCTTGGGTTCCCTGACCCTCCACGTGGTATGCCTTCGGGGTGGATGTGGTGGGTGGCCATGGCAGACGCTGCCCACGGCCTCCGGTCTCTGGCTGGGGTGTGTTTTTGCCCCCACCAGCTTGGGTTCCGGTACCCTAATGCCGACTCTTCACCCGTGGATTGGATTTGGGGTCTCAGAGTCCTCTCTTCTGCTTCCCCCTCTGGGTCTCTCTTTCTTTCTCCTCTCTCTCTCTCTGGGGCTGCTCTGCTCCTCTTCCTCTGACTTCTCTGCAAAGGCTGACAGACTGACCCTGTTCTTTGATGGTGCCCACCTTATATACACCCTCTATGTGTGAGCTCAGGTGACCAGCACCCAATGAGCTCCTATCTTTACCCAGGCTGCTCCCCCTATCTGCCCCTACACTACTTGGGATGTTCCACCCCCCTCCCACTCCAGCCAGGAACAGACTCGGTCGTACCTGCACATTTCTAAGTGGGAGTACCGTCAGCCTGTTCCCCGGAAATGGGATGTGTGTAGTGCATGCAGCCTACCGAGCTCAGTTCCACACTCCATCCTTACCCGGGAGTGGAATATCACACCTCTGGGTTGAGGTGCAATACCCCTGTAGCAGCCGAATCCTCAGGGTGCTACATTTATATACTGTATGTATATATAAAAAACACTAAAAAAACAAAAAAAAAACAGAAAAACAAACAAAAAAACACTAAGAAAACACACAAAAATTTTTATGTAAAAAAAATAAATAAAAATAATATTAAAAAAATAAATAAATAAAAATAGAAATAAATAAGGAAAGCCCTACTAGAGTTGCAATAAATTACCAATCACCACAGCGAAATATACTCACCTATATCTTAAATGAAGAGGATTTTTATTTTGGCTGTGGGTGATTGATTCCATCTACTATTAAAGGATGGTGTTAGAGGAACTCTACAACTTCATTTAAACTGTCCGGATGGAGGCTCCCAAGCTTAAAAATCCAGGAGGATTCTTTGGAATTAAGGGTGGCTCTTCTATTTCTGATACCTGCAGGGATCTGTTCAAGCGGTGTCACTACTACAGAATCAAAATTTTTATTATGCACTAATGTGATGTGCTTGGATAGACTTTGCTTCAGAAAGCCTGTTTTGGCATTATGCCTGTGGCCGTTCTCACGGTTCCGCAAAGTCTGAACTGTACGTCCCACATAATTGAGCCCACAGTTACATGTGACTGCATATATAAGAAATTCAGATCCACATGTGAACTCATATGTAGGATTTGCAGTAACCTGAGCTATTTTATCGTTTGGGGCTCTCTTGTCAAAGTTGATAATTCTACAACAATAACAATTTTTTATAGTTTTGCCCCTTCTAAACACAATGTTGGGTCTCGATCTTTTAAAATGGGGTCCTTCCTAACAAGATATCAATATTTATTTAATATTTTACGAATGATGTGGTTTCCTTTATTATATACTGTAATGAAACTATGTCGGATTTGCTCTTCTCTGGATTGCTTGGTGGTTTCTGAATCTAACAATCGTTTTGAGTGAGCTCTAGATTATTTTGATAGGAGGATGCCATTAATGCTCTAGGGTAACCCTTCTCTTTGAATCTTGTGATCAATGTGTTTGATTGTTCCTGGTAATCTGCTGTTGAGGTACAGTTACGCCTAATGCGTCGGAATTGACTAGAAGGGATATTTTTCTTCCACTTGGGGTAATGTGCGCTTGAGTAATCAAGGTATCCATTTGTGTTTAACAATTTGAAATATGTTCTACTTTGGATTTTTTGACCTACAGTATATAGTTCAAGATCCAAATAAACATTTTTTTCTTTAGTTGTATTGCTAGCGAACGATATGCCCCAATCATTTTGGTTTAACTCTTTCACAAAGGACTCTGCTTCGCTTGTTGTGCCCCTCCATATTATGATTAAATCATCGAAATATCTGCAAGAATATCGAATGTGATCCTTGTATTTGGGGGCTGTGAGTGGTGACAGGGACTCGTATCGCCCCATGAATAAATTTGAGAAACTGGGTGCGACCCGAGTCCCCATCGCTGTCCTGAACTGCGATGGGAACGTTTCAGTTGCGGACAACTTTCATCACTGCTTGATCACTGCACCGCAACCGAAATGTCGCACACCGGGCTAATAAAGTCCATATTTTTTTAAAGAACTTTTGGAGTGCTGTCTGTCGTTTTTTTGCTATACTGTCTATACTTATGGATATTTGTTTGGGGGCCTTGCACCCGATATTTTGAAGATATGGTGCTGTTCCAATTTTGCCTCTCTCTATATCAATAGATTTATATATAGCGCAACTTTATGTAACTGTGGCACCCCAGGGGTCTGGTCTCCACAGTAATAGCAATGTTATGTCTGAGAGCAGGTGGGAGGTCTCTTGGTCAGGAATCCTATGCATGCCACACCTCCTGCCCAGTCCTGGGAGGGGAAGGACTTCCCCTATATAAAACTGGGGCTGAGGCAGGGTTAGAGAGAAGAAGAGTAGAGTAGAGAGAAGAAGAGAAGCAGCTATAGGAAAGAGAGATCAGGAGCTCTGTGGGAGCAGTGCTAAAAGGAATCAGGGGCTGGCAGCTGAAGAGCTCGCACTGATTGAAGAGTTACCACCGGACCCGGAGTCCGAGGCTGTGGGGATTAACCCAGACCCAGCAGCAGAAACCGACCGGCAGGGGATTTCAGGTCCTCTGGCCAAGAAACCCGAAGGCACGGTCACACGCGTGGGACCAGCACCGCCGTCGTGGAGCGGAAGCCACTAGAAGGCCCCGAGTCACCGGCCATACGGGTGAGCACCACACGGTACACTCAGGGACGTGGGCTACCTTTACCCGCCTCTAGCAAGGAAGCCAGAAGAGTACAATTAGTTGGGGAGGCCTATAAATCCGCCTGGCCAAGGGGGATCCCATCTGCTCAAGGACTGACCAGGCCCCGACCGCTAGCCTGTACTCCGGGAGGGTCTATCTTTGTCACCAGTAAAGACCCTGAACTACACCGCATCGTCTCTGAGTGGTTCCTACTACCCCCATCATCCACGTCGGCTGCCCTGAGGCCATACCCCTCCCGTTGGGGGTTATACCATCCACGCTGCATCATCCTTCCACCGGCCTCAGCGGTCTGCCCTGCAGCGGCAGCTCCATAGCTGCATTCAACGGGTGGCGTAGTCGTCCTACATCTACTGCTAATATACTGCCACTCAGCTTGACTCCCTGGGCACGGACCGGGTCACCGCCACGAGACTACTAACCCCTATCAGATCCGGCTCCGGGTAGGCTCCCGCGTGCGCAACGCTGCGCGACTCAGGCCCAGGGGCGCGTCATAACTGCATATTATGGTTGAGCCCCTCTGTCTATATACACACACGTATGCTTATATATATGGCTCTCTCTCTTGCTATATATAAATATGTACAGTATGTGTACACAAATATACCTGTGTAATATATAGTAATATATTTATTTTACACAGGTACAGTATATTCACATCTCTCTCTATGACATACACGAACATATATATATATGTGTGCATATATGTATATATATATATATATATATATATATACAGTATATATATAGATAGATGTCAACTGAGCGCTACATATTCATGTATTATGTAGACAGAGACCCAACCATATTGTGCAGTTACATAAAAGACCGCTATCTCTAGCTTTCTCTCTCTTTATATATATAATCTATACACAAATGCGCATATAAATAAGATATATATATATATATATATATGTACACACACATACATATATATATAATATATATATATATATATATATATATACACACACACTCACACACACATATATACATTTACACACTGCATACAGGTATACAGATATATAAAAAATACACACACTGCACATATATATACACTTGCCCTGCACACATATATACACATGGTGCATATATATACATATATATATATGTACAGTGCATTGTAAAAGTATTTGGCCCCCTTGAACTATTCTACCTTTTGCCACATTTCTGGCTTCAAACATAAAGAAGAAAATTCTAATTTTTGGGGGAAGAATCAACAACAAGTGGGACACAATCGTGAAGTGGAACAAAATTTATTGGATATTTTAAACTTTTTAAACAAATTAAAAACTGAAAAGTGGGGCGTGCAATATTATTCGACCCCCTTGAGTTAATACTTTGTAGAGCCACCTTTTGCTGCGATTACAGCTGCAAGTCGTTTGGGGTATGTCTCTATCAGTTTTGCACATCGAGAGGCTGAAATTCTTGCCCATTCTTCCTTGCAAAACAGCTCAAGCTCATTGAGGTTGGATGGAGGGCGTTTGTGAACAGCAGTTTTCAGCTCTTTCCACAGATTCTCGATTGGATTCAGGTCTGGACTTTGACTTGGCCATTCTAACACCTGGATACGTTTATTTTTGAACCATTCCATTTTAGATTTTGCTTTATGTTTGGGATCATTGTCTTGTTGGAAGATAAATCTCCATCCCAGTCTCAGGTTTTTTTGCAGACTCCAACAGGTTTTCTTCCAGAATGGTCCTGTATTTGGCTCCGTCCATCTTCCCATCAATTTTAACAATCTTTCCTGTCCCTTAAGAAAAGCAGGCCCAAATCATGATGCTGCCACCACCATGTTTGACAGCGGGGATGGTGTTTTGAGGGTGATGAGCTGTGTTGCTTTTACGCCAAACATATCGTTTTGCATTGTGGCCAAAAAATGTGATTTTGGTTTCATCTGACCAGAGCACCTTATTAGACATGTTTGGTGTGTCTCCCAGGTGGATTGTGCAAACTTCAAACAAGACTTTTTATGGATATCTTTGAGAAATGGCTTTCTACTTGCCACTCTTCCGTAAAGGCCAGACTTGCGCAATTTCCGACTGATTGTTGTCCTATGGACAGACTCTCCCACCTCAGTTGTAGATCTCTGCAGTTCATCCAGAGTGATCATGGGCCTTTTGGCTGCATCTCTGATCAGTCTTCTCCTTGTTCGAGATGAAAGTTTAGAGGGACGGCCGGGTTATGGTACATTTGCAGTGGTCTGATACTCCTTCCATTTCAATATGATCGCTTGCACAGTGCTCCTTGAGATGTTTAAAACTTGGGAAATCTTTTGTATCCAAATCCAGCTTTAAACTTCGCCACAACAGTATCTTGGACCTGCCTGGTGTGTTCCTTGGTCTTCATGATGCTCTCTGCACTTGAAACAGAACCCTGAGACTATCACAGAGCAGGTGCATTTATAAGGAGACTTGATTACACACAGGTGTATTCTGTTTATAATTACCAGTCATTTAGGACAACATTGGATCATTCAGAGATCCTCACTGAACTTCAGGAGTGAGTTTGCTGCACTGAAAGTAAAGGGGCCAAATAATATTTCATGCCCCATTTTTCAGTTTTTAATTTGGCAAAAAAATTTAAAATATTCAATAAATTTCGTTCCATTTCATGATTGTATCCCACTTGTTGTTGATTTTTCCCCAAAAATTATAATTTTATATCTTTATGTTTGAAGCCAGAAATGTGGCAAAAGGTAGAAAAGTTCAAGGGGGCCAAATACTTTCACAATGCACTATATATATATATACAGTACAGACCAAAAGTTTGGACACACCTTCTCATTAAAGATTTTTCTGTATTTTCATGACTATGAAAATTGTACATTCATACTGAAGGCAACAAAACTACGAATTAACACATGTGGAATTATATACTTAACAAAAAAGTGTGAAACAACTGAAAATATGTCTTATATTCTAGGTTCTTCAAAGTAGCCACCTTTTGCTTTGATGACAGCTTTGCACACTCTTGGCATTCTCTTGATGAGCTTCAAGAGGTAGTCACCGGAAATCATCAGAAGAGCTTTAAACTAGAACAATGTGGGAAGGGAAGCAAAAGGCCAGAAAAAGCCATACAGCTGACAAATACTATTGAGATCTCTGCTACTGGAAGTGGAAAAGAAGAACAAAGACAAAACAATTTAAATAATAAAAATATGGGAGGAAGAGAAACCAATCACAAACTAAAATGTTTTTATACAAATGCACAAAGCATGGGCAACAAGCAAGGAGAATTGGAACTACTAATGCAGGAAAAGGAATATGATGTCACTGGAATCACTGAAACTTGGTGGGATGATACACATGATTGGAATAAAAGGCTAAAAGGATACAACTTATTTGCAAGAAACAGACTTGATAAACGAGGAGGAGGTGTTGCATTGTATGTTAGAAAAGCGTATATCTGCACAGAGATTGAAGCTTCAGAGACTGGGAGTTCTGTGGAAACTGTTTGGGTAAGAATACAAGGAGAGAACAACGGAAAGGACACCATTGTAGGCATTTACTACAGGCCACCTGGGCAAGCTGAAGATATGGATGAACTCTTTATGTATCAAATGACCAAGTTCTCCAAAAAATATGACGTAGTGGTCATGGGAGATTTCAACTATCCAGACATTTGTTGGGAATCTCTCTCAAGTAAAACTAACAGGTCAAGCAAATTCTTATCCTCTCTTGCTGACAACTTTATCTTCCAAAAGGTAGGGGAGAAAACAAGGGGATCTGCTACTTTGGATCTAATCCTTATAAACAGGGAGGAAATGGTTGAGGAGGTAAAGGTGGCTGGGACCCTAGGAGGCAGCGATCATGCTATTATAGAATTTTGGATAACTAGAGGAGGAAGACATGTGAAGACTCAAACTTCAAGGTTAGATTTTAGAAAGGCAGATTTTAAGAGACTCAGAAAGAGAATAGGAGGGATCCAATGGCTGGATGTCCTTAAGGACAAAAATGTCCAGGAAGGATGGGAAATATTTAAAAATGAGATTCTCAAAGCACAATCGTTAACAATCCCGAAAAGTAGGAAGAATGGGAAGCATTTAAGGAAACCAGGATGGATGAACACAGAACTTAAACACATGCTAAAAAGAAAGAAAGAAATGTTTATTAAATGGAAAGAGGGAGGCATATCTAAAGAAGATTATAATGCAGTCTGCAGATCCTGCAGGGCACGTATCAGGTTAGCTAAAGCTGACAATGAATTAAGGCTTGCAAGAGATGTCAAAAGCAATAAAAAAGGATTTTGGGGGTATGTCAAAAGTAAAAGAAAAGTCAAAGATGCTATAGGATTTTTACAGGATGAAAATGGAGAAATGGTAAGAGAGGATGTTGAGAAGGCCGAACTTTTTAATTCCTATTTTGCATCTGTTTTCTCTCAGAAAGAAAATGTAACATCAACTGATCTTCACTGTCCTTTTAAAGGAATAGAGGAATCCAAGTTATCTGTAAACAGAAAGATTGTGAGGGAATATTTAGCTAACATAAATGAGTTCAAGTCTCCAGGTCCAGATGAATTACACCCCAGAGTACTGAAGGAGATCGTAGAAGAAATTTTAGAACCACTCTCCATAATCTTTGAAAATTCTTGGAGAACAGGAGAAGTCCCAGAAGACTGGAGAAGAGCAAATGTTGTTCCTATCTTCAAAAAGGGGAAGAAGGTGGACGCAGGGAACTATAGGCCGGTGAGTCTGACTTCTATACCAGGAAAGATCTTTGAACAAATTATTAAACAACATGTATGTAAGTACATGGATAAGAATGAAGTGATTAACCAGAGTCAGCATGGGTTTGTAACTAACAAGTCATGTCAGACTAACTTAATTTCCTTCTATGACAGAATCACTGACTGGGTGGATCAGGGAAATGCTGTAGATATAGTATATCTTGACTTCAGCAAAGCATTTGACAAAGTACCTCACACCATCCTTATTGAAAAAATGACCAAGTATGCAATGGACCAGGCAACTGTTAGGTGGATTCATAACTGGCTTAGTGATCGGACTCAAAGGGTGGTTGTAAATGGCTTCACATCCAGCTGGATGAATGTCTCAATTGGGGTACCACAGGGCTCCGTCCTGGGACCTGTATTGTTCAACATCTTTATCAATGATTTAGATGAAGGAATTGAGGGTAAACTGATTAAATTTGCTGATGACACAAAGCTAGGAGGGATAGCTAATACTAGAGAAGAGAGAGAGAGGATTCAAAAAGACCTAAATAAACTGGAGCAGTGGGCAGCAACCAACAGAATGGTTTTTAACAGGGAAAAATGCAAAGTACTACATCTGGGCAATAAAAATGAAAAAAGCATATACAGAATGGGAGGAATAGGACTAAGCAACAGTACATGTGAAAAAGACTTAGGTATACTAATAGATCATAGACTGAACATGAGTCAACAGTGTGATGCAGCAGCAAAAAAGGCAAATACAATTCTGGGATGTATTAACAGAAGCATACAGTCTAGATCACGTGAAGTCATTATCGGTCTTTACTCCTCTTTGGTCAGACCTCATCTGGAATACTGTGTACAGTTTTGGGCACCACATTTTAAAAAAGACATAGACAAACTGGAGCAAGTTCAGAGAAGAGCGACCAGAATGGTGACTGGTCTGCAAACCATGTCCTATGAGGAACGGTTGCAGGATTTGGGAATGTTTAGCTTGCAAAAAAGAAGACTGAGAGGAGACTTAATAGCTGTCTACAAATATGTCAAGGGCTGTCACATTGTAGAAGGATCATCTTTATTCTCATTTGCACAAGGAAAGACTAGAAGCAATGGGATGAAACTAAATGGGAGGAGACACAGATTAGATATTAGAAAAAACTTTTTGACAGTTAGGGTGATTAATGAGTGGAACAGGCTGCCACGAGAGGTGGTGAGTTCCCCTTCAATGGACGTCTTCAAACAGAGGCTGGACAGACATCTGTCTGAGATGATCTAGTGAATCCTGCTTTGAGCAGGGGGTTGGACCCGATGACCCAGGAGGTCCCCTCCAACTCTACCATTCTATGATTCTATGATTCTATGATTCTATGAAATGGTCTTCCAACAATCTTGAAGGAGTTCCCAGAGATGCTTAGCACTTGTTGGCCCTTTTGCCTTCAGTCTGCGGTCCAGCTCACCCCAAACCATCTCAGGTCTGGTGACTGTCACTCTCCTCCTTGGTAAAAGAGCCCTTACACAGCCTGGAGGTGTGTTTGGGGTCATTGTCCTGTTGTAAAATAAATGATGGTCCAACTAAACGCAAACCGGATGGAATAGCATGCCGCTGCAAGATGCTGTGGTAGCCATGCTGGTTCAGTATGCCTTCAATTTTGAATAAATCCCCAACAGTGTCACCAGCAAAGCACCCCCACACCATCACACCTCCTACTCCATGCTTCATGGTGGGAACCAGGCATGTAGAGTCCATCCGTTCACCTTTTCTGCGTCACAGAAAGACACGGTGGTTGGAACCAAAGATCTCAAATTTGGACTCATCAGACCAAAGCACAGATTTCCACTGTTCTAATGTCCATTCCTTGTGTTCTTTAGCCCAAACAAGTCTCTTCTGCTTGTTGCCTGTCCTTAGCAGTGGTTTCCTAGCAGCTATTTTACCATGAAGGCCTGCTGCATAAAGTCTCCTCAACAGTTGTTGAAGAGATGTGTCTGCTGCTAGAACTCTGTGTGGTATTGACCTGGTCTCTAATCTGAGCTGCTGTTAACCTGCGATTTCTGAGGCTGGTGACTCAGATAAACTTATCCTCAGAAGCAGAGGTGACTCTTGGTCTTCCTTTCCTGGGGCGGTCCTCATGTGAGCCAGTTTCTTTGTAGCGCTTGATGGTTTTTGCAACTGCACTTGGGGACACTTTCAAAGTTTGCCCAATTTTTTGGACTGACTGACCTTTATTCCTTAAAGTAATGATGGCCACTCGTTTTTCTTTACTTAGCTGTTATTTGCTTGCCATAATACAAATTCTAACAGTATATTCAGTAGGACTATCAGCTGTGTATCCACCTGACTTCTGCACAACACAACTGATGGTCCCAACCCCATTTATAAGGCAAGAAATTCCACTTATTAAACCTGACAGGGCACACCTGTGAAGTGAAAACCATTTCCGGTGACTACCACTTGAAGCTCATCAAGAGAATGCCAAGAGTGTGCAAAGCAGTCATCAAAGCAAAAGGTGGCTACTTTGAAGAACCTAGAATATAAGACATATTTTCAGTTGTTTCACACTTTTTTGTTAAGTATATAATTCCACATGTGTTAATTCATAGTTTTGATGCCTTCAGTGTGAATGTACAATTTTCAAAGTCATGAAAATACAGAAAAATCTTTAAATGAGAAAGTGTGTCCAAACTTTTGGTCTGTACTGTATATATATATATATATATATATATATATATATATATATATATATATATATATATATATACACACACACACACACACAATGCATATATGTTTACATACAGTTCTCAAATGCACCATACACTCATGCATGCACTTTTCACATATATGCTGACATATCACACATGTATACACACAATTATACATACACTGGCCATATGAAGTAAATAACACCCCTCTTTTCTGGCACATATCTTCCTCAGCGTTTAGTTTCCGTTGCTGGCAACATCTTTCTCCTTTCAAGGTGCTTGTGGTGACAATGCGGGAGGGGCACAAACAATCACTACTCTAGCAGGTTTCATTGCTGGACAGTGTGAGCAAGGAAATTGGGAGGTGAAGGAGGAAACAGGAGAGCAGTCTCCAGCTCACTGTCTGGTGAGTTATGGAGCACAGCAGACAGCACATACCCAGAGCTGCCTACTGGACTGATCACATCCAGCTCAGTCACAATGCCTGCCTGCTCTCAGATCGGTGGACTGCGTTCACTTTCCTTGATGCACTGCATCATGGGAGAGTGAGGTCAGCACAGCAGAGACGGGGGGAATCCCCTGCCTGGCTGCGACTTCAGCTGAAGTCGGCTCAGTTCAGTGGAGGCTCCTGCCAAGAAAGGGAGTTTTTCTCCCAGATGGTATATGCCTTGTTTATAATGTTTTGGTCAAATGATAAATGTTATTACATCTGTATTTAATTTAAATAATAAAAAATTTGGTGATAGGTGCGCTTTAAGGTAATGAGTCACATACATTTTTTAAAATGACCAATAATACCACATACAAGGAACAAATACTGCCAGACCATGACCAGACCACATACTACCACCACATAGTGACCGAATACTACAATACTGACCATTAATAAAAAAAATACAATACTAATATTACCATAAGTGCCATTATACACAGGAGCTCGATAAATAGTATACAGTAAAACCTACAAGAAGCAAAATGAAAATAAACCCTGCTGTAAGTAAATAAAAAGCAAGTGCATTTAAATAAAATAGGGTTCTTAGTAACACTGTTTTTAATCAAAAATAGTATGAAAGCTATCCCACCAGCGACAAGGTGAACCCGTTCGGGATAAAATCTACTCTGTCTAATATTAAAAACCTTACCATGTGTCAAAGTTGACCTCTGTGTGAATAAGGGCAGACTGAGGTTCTGGTCCCAAACTGAGAACACCAGCTAAGGGAAGCTTTTAAATGTGTTATCCAGCTCTAGGAACCACAGTATGCCCTTATTCACACAGAGGTCAACTTTGACACATGGTAAGGTTTTTAATATTAGACAGAGTAAGTTCTATCCCGAACGGGTTCACCTTCTCACTGGTGGGATAGCGTTCATACTATTTTTGATCGAAAACAGTGTTTCTAAGAACCCTATTTTATTTAAATACACTTGCTTTTTATTGATTTACAGCAGAGTTTATTTTCATTTTGCTTCTTGTAGGTTTTTCTGATTCATGGCCATTGTGAAACATGCACTTATGTGCTGCATGTATACTATTTTAAACCAAGCTCAAATTTATTATTTTTTTTAAATAGTATACAGTGTATAGTGTCAGTGACATGTCTAGTTAAAGTTCTTCATCTTTGATTTTCCTCGTCCAGAAGAGACCACCATCACTTCTTCCAGCCATGAGTCTTCTCTGCAGAAAATAACACAGTTATCTAGAGCACCGCTTCTAGAGCACATTCCCTAATTTTTCCCCAAATTCTATACTACACCAGTTCAAGAAAAAAGAGACATTGTGCCACCCTGCACAGTAACAGCACCTACCCCCTTTGAAAAAAAATATCATCCTCTAAAATAAAATACATCACAGCAGTAGTATTATCTCTAAATTAGACCCTGTAGTAATAATGTCCCACATTCTGGCCCCTTCTGGTAATAATGTCCCACATCCTGACCCCCACGTGTGCGGCTTTTCAGTGCAAGCAAATTAAAAAAAAAATGTCTTCTTACCTGGCCGCAGTCCAGTGACATCTTCTTCCTTATTGATATGCGTCAGTTGCCAGCCTCTGATTGGCTGGCGGCTGTTAACCATTGCGGTGCATTAAGCCGGTGGCTTGCTGCATGATAATATATTGAACCGGCCCCACCTACCCCTGCCCCTAGGACCCGGTGAGCTGAAGCAAGAGAGGGGTGGGCCTGGACTGGATGAGACACGTGCCCAGCGTGTCTCACCTGATTTGGGCCCCCCCCCCTTGCTTCTGTTCACTAGGCCCCATACACCAGTAAGGGTAGTAATGCCCTCAATGCGGCCCTGCCCACTTCCACTAATCCCCGGCCTATATAATCAACTAATTGGTGCTAAATGTTTTTGTAAACTAGATCTTCGAGGGTCTTCTAATTTGATATGTATCTGGAAGGGTGATGAATGGAAAACAGCGTTTTTAACATCTGAGGGTCTATTTGGAAATCTTGTCATGCCTTTTGGGTTAACCAATGCCCCAGCAGTTTTTCAAAACTTTATGAAAGATATATTTTCTGATTGTATTGGAAGGTTTGTTGTGGTACACCTGGAAGTCATTCTCATTTTTTCCCGAGATCTGGATTCGCACTATGAACATGTCCATTTTGTTTTACAAAAACTTAGGGAAAATTCTTTGTTTGCTTTGCTAAATTGGAGAAATGTACTTTTTATGTTCAAGAAATATCATTTCTGGGGTTCATTGTATCAGTTGAATGCTTTAAGATGGATCCTGGGAAGGTGCAGGCCATAATTGATTGAGTTCAACTTCAAGACCTTAAAGCAAGGGTGGGGAACCTTTTTTCTGCCAAGGGCCATTTGGAAATTTTTACCATCATTTGGGGTCCGCACAAAATTATCAACTCGAAAATTACCCTACTATATTTGGCCAAACAATTAATTAACTCACCCCTAATGTGACATCTGCAGCTGCTTCTCTTTGGTGCGATTTTGATGTTTGGTGATATTGAGAATGTTACTTCTCACAACTGCTTTTACAGGACTGGAGCGCAGTCAACTCTTTCTGATAACAAGTTTTGTAAAGCATATACAGTTATATTAAAAAGTTTGGGCACCCCTATTAATCTTAAGCTTATTGTTTTATAAAAATTGGTGTTTTTGCAACAGCTTTTTCAGTTTGATATATGTAATAACTGTTGGACACAGTAATGTTTCTGCCTTGAAATGACGTTTATTGTACTAACAGAAAATGTGCAATCTGCATTCAAACAAAATTTGACAGGTGCATAAGTATGGGCACCTCACCAGAAAAGTGACATTAATATTTAGTAGATCCTCCTTTTGCAAAAATAACAGCCTCTAGTCGCTCCCTGTAGCTTTTAATGAGTTCCTGGATCATGGATGAAGGTATTTTTGACCATTCCTCTTTACAAAACAATTCCAGTTCAGTTAAGTTTGATGGTCGCCGAGCATGGACAGCCCTCTTCAAATGATCCCACAGATGTTCAATGATATTCAGGTCTGGGGACTGGGATAGCCATTCCAGAACATTGTAATTGTTCCTCTGCATGAATGCCTGAGTAGATTTGGAGCGGTGTTTTGGATCATTGTCTTGCTGAAAGATCCATCCCCTGCGTAACTTCAACTTTATCACTGATTCTTGAACATTATTGTCAAGAATCTGCTGATACTGAGTGGAATCCATGCATCCCTCAACTTTAACAAGATTCCCGGTGCCGGCATTGGCCACACAGCCCCAAAGCATGATGGAACCTCCACCAAATTTTACTGTGGGTAGCAAGTGTTTTTCTTGGAATGCTGTGTTTTTTTGCCGCCATGCATAATGCCTTTTTGTATGACCAAACAACTCAATCTTGGTTTCATCAGTCCACAGGACCTTCTTCCAGAAAGAGATTGGCTTCTCCAAATGTGCTTTTGCATACCTCAGCCGACTCTGTTTGTGGCGTGCTTGCAGAAACGGTTTCTTTCGCATCACTCTCCCATACAGCTTCTCCTTGTGCAAAGTGTGTTGTATAGTTGACCGATGCACAGTGACACCATCTGCAGAAAGTTGATGCTTCAGCTCTCTGGAGGTGGTCTGAGGATTGTCCTTGACTGATCTCACCATTCATCTTCTCTGCCTTTCTGATGTTTTTCTTGGCCTGCCACTTCTGGCCTTAACAAGAACTGTCCCTGTGTTCTTCCATTTCCTTACTATGTTCCTCACAGTGGAAACTGACAGGTTAAATCTCTGAGACAGCTTTTTGTATCCTTCCCCTGAACAACTATGTTGAATAATCTTTGTTTTCAGATCATTTGACAGTTGTTTTGAGGAGCCCATGATGCCACTCTTCAGAGGAGATTCAAACAGGAGAACAACTTGCAAGTGGCCACTTTAAGTAGCTTTTCTCATGATTGCATACATCTGGCTCTGAAGTTCAAAGCTCAATGAGGTTACAAAACCAAAAAAAGTGCTTTAGTAAGTCAGTAAAAAGTAGGTAGGAGTATTTAAATCAAGAAAATGATAAGCGTGCCCATACTTATGCACCTGTCAAATTTTGTTTGAATGCAGATTGCACATTTTCTGTTAGTACAATAAACCTCATTTCAAGGCAGAAACATTACTGTGTCCAACAGTTATTACATATATCTGTCACGGGTGTGTCGCCACGAAGATCGTCGCGACTACACAGCCTGACTTCTCGCAGCTGAGTTTTTGGTGCTTTGTGTTTTTTTGTAGTGAGGGAGTTAATTCTCTCTCTCTGTGCTTGACGAGGCTCAGCCTCGCCCAGCTGCAGTTAATGCTGCAGTATTGGGATTCCTTCAAATACCTGCTGGTCTGATAAGCGAAGTTGTCGGTGAAAGCATTTCTTGCAGACCTTCAGAGCGGATCGTTGTTTGGTGGAGTTCGGAGCCAAGAGTATGCGGTGTGGTTTCTTCCCTTCCTCCCTTTATCATTTATCTCCTAACCTGTTGTTGTTCCCTCTGTAATTGTGGTGTGTGTTTTTGTATGCAAGGTGGTTTTTGGTTTTCCCCTTGTACTGTCTCGTTAGTCTAGTACTGTGTTTTGGGCTTTTTCTATCCTGTCCCCCATTGTTGTGATCGGGGTCCTTCTCAGGACTAGATTACTGAGGTTCAGGGATATTCAGGAGTTTAGGGTTACGCTGGCGACCTGGACCTCTGTACCATTAACAGTACCTCCAGGTTGAGGGATTAGTCAGGGCCCCTGTTTAGGGTCAGCCTAGGCCCCTGACCTCCTGTACGTTGAGACAGCGTGACATTTTCACCGACCGACAAAAAAAAAAAAAAAAATTTTTTTTCTCCAGCCACCATGGATCCAGTAGCCAGTCTAGCTCGGCAGTTGCAGAGTTTGTCCATGGAGCTGGCGGACATTAAGTCCAAGGTTTTGTATCCCCAGGAGCAAGCCGGACCAGAACCTAAAGTAGCTCTCCCTGACAGGTTCACTGGGGGGCGGGACAAGTTTTTTGTTTTCCGGGAGGCATGCATGTTGTACTTTCGGCTGCGGCCTCGGTCATCGGGGAGTGAGGAGCAAAGGGTGGGAATTGTCATCTCGCTCCTACAAGGGGACCCACAATCTTGGGCGTTCTCTCTTCCCCCGGGCTCCCCGGCTCTCCAGTCAGTGGATAGGTTCTTCGCTGCTCTGGGACTCGTATCTGATGACCCGGATCGGATCTCCCTTGCTGAATCTAAGTTACATAGGATCCACCAGGGAGATCGTCCGGTGGAGGAATTCTGTGCGGAGTTCCGTAGGTGGGCCACGGACACCCAGTGAAATGACCCGGCTCTTAAGAGCCAGTTTTGTCAAGGGTTATCTGACAAATTAAAGGATGTGTTGGCACAGTATGATCCTCCCGCCTCACTGGAAGCCGCTATGGCCCTTGCTATTCGCATTGACAGACGGCTTCGGGAGAGGTGCGGGATAACTCCGCCCCCTGTGATGACTCTACCTCCTACAAGGTCTCTTTATATGGAGGTTCCCCTGGTCAGTCCAAAGGAGCCTATGCAGTTAGGAAGGAGATCATTCCGGGGGAGAGGACCGGCGGTGTGCCACAAGACTGGAAGGTGCTTCTTCTGCGGGAGAGAGGGACATTTTATTGGGGGGTGTCCATCCCGTCCTTTGCAGAGTAAAGAGTCGTCGGAAAACTGTTGATCCCAGGTTGTGTGGTGGACGGCAATCTGGGAGTAGGTATTTCGTCCCTAGGTTCGTCTCAGTTTCTCGTGCCGGCGGAGGTGGTGGTGGGTACGAGAACTGAGAGGATATCTGTTCTTCTAGATAGTGGGGCCGGGGCTAATCTGGTGGATGCTCGGTTTGCCCGGGTTCAGGGTATGCTATTGAATATGTTGGCTAAACCCATCCCCATATTTTCGATCGACGCCAGGCCTCTCGGTCAGGTAAGTTTTTTGCAAGTGGTGCATAACGTAAATCTTCAAGTGGGGGCGATACATAAAGAACTGTTGTCTTGTTACGTGTTGGAGGGTCTTCCCACTCCTATTGTGTTGGGCCTTCCTTGGTTAACTAAGCATAATCCGGTTATTAATTGGCAATCCAGGGAGATAAGCCAATGGAGTGAATTCTGTAATAAAAACTGCATGAATACGGTCATCGGTGCTGTCACTCCTAGGGTCTTACCTCCATTTCTGGCGGACTTTGAGGATGTATTCTCGGAGAAAGGGTGTCAAGAACTACCTCCTCATCGCGTGTATGACTGTTCTGTAAAATTGCTCCCTGGGGCCAAATTACCTAAATCTAGGTTGTATATCCTATCTGGTCCGGAAAGGCAGGCCATGAAGGATTATATTTCAGAGAGTCTGGCTAAGGGGCATATTAGACCTTCATCTTCCCCGGTGGCCGCGGGGTTCTTCTTTGTGAAGAAGAAAGATGGAGGCCTACGCCCTTGCCTGGATTTCCGTGAACTTAATCGGATTACGGTCCGAGATCCGTATCCACTCCCACTTATCCCCGATCTTTTTAATCAGATCGTGGGCGCCAAATGGTTCTCTAAGTTGGATCTCAGGGGGGCGTACAATCTGATTAGGGTGAAGGAGGGGGATGAGTGGAAGACGGCGTTTAACACTCCGGAGGGGCATTATGAGAACCTTGTCATGCCATTCGGTCTGACTAATGCCCCGGCGGTGTTCCAACACTTTGTTAATGACATTTTTCGCCGCCTGGTGGGTCAGTTTGTGGTCATATATCTGGATGACATCTTAATTTACTCGCCTGATCTTGTGTCTCATCAGGAGCATCTTAGGCAGGTGTTACAGATCTTGCGGGATAATAAACTGTACGCCAAATGGGAGAAGTGTGTGTTCGCCGTACATTAACCCCAGTTTTTAGGTTTCCTGGTGTCAGCGTCCGGTTTTCGTATGGACCCAGGGAAAGTGCGGACAGTTCTTGAGTGGGATCTGCCAGAGAATCTTAAGGCACCACAACGTTTCCTGGGGTTTGCTAATTATTACCGGAAATTCATTCGTAATTTCTCATCCATGGTTAAACCTCTCACAGACATGACAAAAAAGGGGATTTTTCTAGGTGGTCTGACAAGGCTTGTCAAGCATTCTCCTCCTTGAAAAAATGTTTTGCCTCGGCACCCATACTCATTCAACCTGATGTGTCACAGCCGTTCATTGTAGAGGTAGACGCTTCTGAGGTAGGGGTGGGAGCAGTTTTATCACAAGGTTCGTCCCCTGGTAAGTGGCGTCCGTGCGCTTTTTTCTCCAAAAAATTGTCGTCCGCTGAGAGGAATTACGATGTCGGCAATAGGGAACTCTTGGCCATTAAGTTAGCTTTTGAGGAGTGGCGCCATTTTTTGGAGGGGGCAGTCCATCCGGTCACCGTCATCACCGATCACAAGAAACTGCTATATCTGGAGTCCGCAAAACGTCTTAATCCCAGACAAGCCAGGTGGTCGTTGTTTTTTACCAGGTTTAATTTTGTCGTTACATATCGTCCTGGGTCAAAAAATGTGAAGGCGGATGCCTTATCTCGTAGTTTCCCTGGGGCCGGGAATACGGATGATCCGGTTCCTATCCTTCAAGAGGGGGTGGTGGTGTCGGCAGTATGCTCTGAGCTTGAGGAGGAGGTATTGGAGGCTCAGGGGGACGCTGGCGGCCTGGACCACTGTACCATTAACAGTACCTCCAGGTTGACGGATTAGTGAGGGCCCCCGTTTAGGGTCAGCCTAGGCCCCTGACCTCCTGTACGTTGAGACAGCGTGACAATATCAAACTGAAATAGCTGTTGCAAATATACCAATTTTTATAAAACATTAAGCTTAAGATTAATAGGGGGTGCCCAAACTTTTTCATATAACTGTACATCACATAGGAGATGCTGGGACTGCTGCATATACATCACAGGAGACGCTGGGGGTTATATATGACTCGCCCCCTTGGCCGTGGGGCACTCGGATCCGGGCAATAAGGGAACAATGGGGGTTGTAGTGGCAACCCGGTTCCGTGGCTCAGGGTGGTCAGGCCAGCGGTAGTCTGCTATGTGCTGTTGATAACGTCCAACTACGCCACCCGTGGATTTGCGGTCATTAGGAAACGCCGCTGCTGGGCAGACCGCTGGGGCTGATGGTGTATGCAGCTGAGGTGGTGTGACTCCCCACGGGAAGAGTGCAGCCCCAGGGCAGTGTAGTGGATGGTGGGAGTGATGGTGGTGAGAGTCCCAGTGCTGATAGTGCTGGAGGAGCAAGGAGCACACAGACAACAGATTGCAGTCCAGGGTCTTTACTAGAGCAGGTAAACTGACCCACAAACAGTCCCGGCTAGGAGGGGACCTGGATGTCTGAGAGCAATTGGGAAATTGGCCCTGGTCAGGGTGAGGGTGTAGGCCTACCGTGCTCTCTGCGCTCCTTCTGGCTATCTCCTCCTTATAGGGTAACAGCCCACGTTTCCGAGCTTTCCGTGTATTCTCGCCTGTATGGCCTGCGACGTGGGTTCCTTTCTGCTCCCGGCCTGGTACGGCTTTACTGGTCCCTTCTGTTGTGGCAGACCCTCCGGGCTTCTTAGGCCAAGGAACATACAGTCCCCTGCGGACTGGTTATCTGCTGCAGGACGTGGAATCCTCACAGCCCCAGACACCAAAGTCTGGTAAAATGGAGTTCTTTGTCTGCCAAGACAGGCTCACTTCGCCTCTTGTCTCTGGCTTGTGGCTCTTCTACTGCCACACTTCCTCTTAGGGTGCAATACAGCTGTCCCTCTCTGCTCTGGACACTTCTCAGTGCTGAGACAGGTCGTCCAGTTCTCTCTAACCCTGCCCCCAGTTCCAGCTTTTATAGGGGCAGCCTGCTCCTCCTACTGGCCTGAGACAGGAGGTACTGCATGCTAATGTTCCCCTGACTAGAGAACCTCCCCCTTGCTCTCAGACACAGCTTTATTATACTTGTGGCATCCAGGCCAGGGTGACACATATACATCACTGGGGAGGCTTGGGGGCCATAGACATCAGTGGGAGGCATAAACATCACTGAAGAAGCTGGGGGTATAGATATCACTAGTGAGGGGCTGCCACTGTTCTCCTCATCTGTGGGAGAGAATCGCATCGCACTCTAACTTCACCTACAAAGTATGTCCTCACCCTGGCACTCCAAATACATTGTTTATTACATAGAATGCCAAATGTGCAAAATAAAATATATAGGTTGCACTACAAGAAAATGTAAAAAAAAAAGAATTGCAGAACATGTTGAAAATATTATCAACAACAACAGCACATACTCAGGTGCAACAAAACATTTTGTCCCTGTTCATAATCACACACATTTAGTGGTTTTTGGCATTGAAGAAGTTGCATACCCTAGACGTTGTGGAGATTGGTTAAAACAGCTTACTTTGAGAGAAGCATATAGGATTTTATGTTTAGATACCAAATTACTACCTAGTGGGATGTCACAATACTGTAGCAGGATTTCCCAGGGCAATGGGCTCCTTCCCTGTCCCTCAAGCTAGGGGGGCCCTTGGCTATTCCTGTTCCCCAGATTACCCCAGATAATCGATATGCTGGGGCCTTGTACCTTGCTACCCTCCTAAATGCACACTGAACTGTTTCATCCCCTACCCAAGGAGGTATGGGACAGATGTGTATAGGAGAGCATAGCAGACAGACAGGGAAAACAGACAAGGATAAAAGGAAACTGCAATCATACAAATACTCTCAAAAAAATAAAAAAGTGGAAATCAAGAGAACAGTAGGAGGGACCAACCAAATGGGAAGAGGATAAGGATATACACAATACCAAAACCATGCAGATATCTCCTTGAAAAAAAATACCAACAGACTGCTACAAATATGGACTACTCATTCAACACCAAACTTGGCAGTTGTAAACTGTCACCAGCAGAGAACAGAAGCAGGAGTGAGGTTGTAATTGTTTTACGCTGAGATTCTGCTCTAACCAGGGCCCCACATTAGAAAATCTATTTTTTTCTGGTACTACCGTGGTACAGAAACCATACCACATTTCAGTTTTTAATTATTTTGTGCTAGTATTGTCCTCTTGCTAGGAATCCACATTTGAAAATCTAAATTCTTTATGCTAATAGCATGGTCCAGAAACCAGGCCACATTTCAGCCTATAAATATTTTCTGTAATATTGCGCTTCATCCAGAAGTCCAAATTTCAGAATCTAAATTGGTTGTGCTAATAGCGTGGTGCTGAAACCAGGCCACATTTCAGCATTGGACAGGGCTTAGAGCAGCATTTCTAGCTTAAACTTTGATCAGTAACAGGTGGATGAATGACAGGTGCTCTGATAGCTGGGCAACACACATGAATGAGACCCAACTTGGGAACCAAACAATTACAAGAATTATGGGAAGATACCACTAAAGTGAAATCAATTTTTATTTATTTATTTATTTTACTCACTTATATAGCACCATTAATTTCACAGCACTTTACAGACATTATCAATTTCCCCAGAATTGAAATAGTATAATGGGCCTCTGATACCCTTCCCCTACAGGAAATCCACCAGATGGAGACCCAACTTGGAGTCTCCACTAGTGATGAGTGAGTACTAAAATTCTTGGGTATTCGTTGTTCGAGTCGAGCAAATTGGAATACTTGGGTGCTCAGACCGAATAACGAGCCCAATGTAAGTCTATGGGAAACTCGAGCATTTTACCGGCAGCTCCCCCCAGCGGTCTGCAGAGGGACTAAAAATTGCCCAAATTAATGGGAACAGTGCTCAAATAACATGGGAACAGCATGGGGAAGACCACTGGAAGCATTTCTGACTCCCAGGTCATGTCTGTCAACAATCTTGTCAGAGAATTACGCCACTTTTACGCACTGACAATAAAACATGCAAAAATGAAACTAAAATGGATTTTCCTGGGAAATATGTTAAAGAACATCCTTTCCAGGATAATGACTTGTGTATAAGGCAAAATAAATAACCAAAACCAAAAATGCTCCTCCACACCTTGGGCTATGTTCACACGTAGCATTTTTGATGCATTTTTTTACTTTTGCATTGCTTTCAATGGTGAAAAAACATTTACCAGTAAATGTCATTTTAACATTTTACTACCTTATCTGGCCATGTGGTGTGCGCCACATCCTGTTTCATTTATGATAGAAGGACTCTGAAAGTCACAAAGACTATTTTTATAGGGCCATCAGGCGGCCCTTACTATTATTAAAGGGCCAGCAGGCGGCTATGCTTTGTTGTTCCCATTATTAACGAGTGGGTCTCCTGTTAGAACCCTCCTGTTTGTTTTTTCCATCTTGTGTTTTGCGGTCACGTGACCACCTGCCTTTATATTCCAGCTCCGCCCTTCTGGCTGTGCTGGACTTGTTGTTTGACTGTCTTTCTAGCCAGGTGCTTCGGTGCCTATCTCTGTCAGTTCGCTTGGTCCTTCTGGGACCTCTAGTACCTTTTTGTCTGTTTGTATTTTTGTGTTCTGCAACAACTTCTCTGTTTAGGAGGTGTCCCATTTTTGTTCCAGTCCTTAGTTCTTTTAGGGACCCCTCCCCATATACTATAGGTCTTCGTTCAGACTAGCCGAGGACTAAGGCGGGTCTGTTCGCTAGGAACAGGCAGCCCGCTACATCGTAGGGATTCAGCTTAGTCTTGCTGTAGGGACAGCCTTCCCCTATCTTTCCTTAGTACATGTTGCAGATCATAACATCTCCTATACTGTTATTGCTATGCAGTGACTGCAACTGCTGCCAAAAATTTGGAGGAACTCCAATGCCCCTTGCAAGAGACGTAGAGGTTAGAGGGCCTTCTGAAAACAATGTTCCCATTACTAGGAAGTGTGCCTCCAAAACATAGGCCTGTTATTTGCTAATACTATCCTTCACAGATACCTAGTGTAAATAGCTTGACCGACACACTGCAGCGGAATGAAAATGGAAGAAATGTCTGATTTTGGAACACTCTTATAGCTGTTATGTCTGACAGAGAACCACGGTTTTAAATAGCAGGTCTGTTATTTGCTAATACTAACCTTCACAGACACCTAGTGTGCATAGCTTGACTGACACACTGCAACAGACTGAAAATGGAAGAAATGTATGATTTTGGAACACTCTTATAGGTGTTATGTCTGACAGAGAACCACAGTTTTAAGTAGCAGGCCTGTTATTTGCTAATACTACTGTATACTTCACAGACACCTAGATTGAATAGCTTAACCGACACACTGCAACAGAATGGAAAAGGAGGCCAATATTCTCAATGTTCAGTTTAAATTTCTTCATTTTATTGCTGAAATATGGAACCCATCTGGCTTTATTCTGCAGTGAGAACAAGCAAATGGAGCAGAAAAATTGTGTACTCTGGATTGCTTTTTAAGCAAATAACCAGGATTAAGATAAAAAAAAATTCCCTGGCCCCTGATATATGGGGCTATGTCTACAAATATCTGTAAGAACAGCAGCAGCAGCAGGAACATTCAGTGGACCCTCTGGCACTATATACACTGCAGTCTGCCACATACACTACTTGCCTGCCAAATTCCTGATATCACCACTGAATATATGCAGCTGGATTAGTCCTCAAAAGGACTGTTAGTTCAGATGGATATACAGTACAGACCAAAAGTTTGGACACACCTTCTCATTTAAAGATTTTTCTGTATTTTCATGACTATGAAAATTGTACATTCACACTGAAGGCATCAAAACTATGAATTAACACATGTGGAATTATTTACTTAAAAAAGTATGAAACAACTGAAAATATGTCTTATATTCTAGGTTCTTCAAAGTAGCCACCTTTTGCTTTGATGACTGCTTTGCACACTCTTGGCATTCTCTTGATGAGCTTCAAGAGGTAGTCACCGGAAATGGTCTTCCAACAATCTTGAAGGAGTTCCCAGAGATGCTGAGCACTTGTTGGCCCTTTTGCCTTCACTCTGCGGTCCAGCTCACCCCAAACCATCTCAATTGGGTTCAGGTCTGGTGACTGTGGAAGCCAGGTCATCTGGCGTAGCACCCCATTACTCTCCTTATTGGTCAAATAGCCCTTACACAGCCTGGAGGTGTGTTTGGGGTCATTGTCCTGTTGAAAAAAAAATGATGGTCCAACTAAACGCAAAACAGATGCAATAGCATGCCGCTGCAAGATGCTGTGGTAGCCTTGCTGGTTCAGTATGCCTTCAATTTTGAATAAATCCCCAACAGTGTCACCAGCAAAGCACCCCCACACCATCACACCTCCTCCTCCATGCTTCACGGTGGGAATTAGGCATATAGAGTCCATCCGTTCACCTTTTCTGCGTCACACAAAGACACGGTGGTTGGAACCAAAGATCTCAAATTTAAACTCATCAGACCAAAGCACAGATTTCAACTGGTCTAATGTCCATTCCTTGTGTTCTTTAGCCCAAACAAGTCTCTTCTGCTTGTTGCCTGTCCTTAGCAGTGCTTTCCTAGCAGCTATTTTACCATGAAGGCCTGCTGCACAAAGTCTCCTCAACAGTTGTTGCAGAGATGTGTCTGCTGCCAGAACTCTGTGTGGCATTGACCTGGTCTCTAATCTGAGCTGCTGTTAACCTGCGATTTCTGAGGCTGGTGACTCGGATAAACTTATTCTCAGAAGCAGAGGTGACTCTTGGTCTTCCTTTCCTGGGGCGGTTCTCATGTGAGCCAGTTTCTTTGTAGCGCTTGATGGTTTTTTCAACTGCACTTGGGGACACTTTCAAAGTTTGCCCAATTTTTCGGATTGACAGACCTTCATTTCTTAAAGTAATGATGGCCACTCGTTTTTCTTTACTTAGCTGCTTTTTTCTTGCCATAATACAAATTCTAACAGTCTATTCAGTAGGACTATCAGCTGTGTATTCACCTGACTTCTGCACAATGGTCCCAACCCCATTTATAAGGCAAGAAATCCCACTTATTAAACCTGACAGGGCACAGCTGTGAAGTGAAAACCATTTCCGGTGACTACCTCTTGAAGCTCATCAAGAGAATGCCAAGAGTCATCAAAGCAAAAGTGGCTACTTTGAAGAACTTAGAATATAAGACATATTTTCAGTTGTTTCACACTTTTTTGCTAAGTATATAATTCCACATGTGTTAATTCATAGTTTTGATGCCTTCAGTGTGAATGTACAATTTTCAAAGTCATGAAAATACAGAAAAATCTTTAAATGAGAAGGTGTGTCCAAACTTTTGGTCTGTACTGTATATATACCTTTTGTTCTGAGGTCATCTTTGTTGCATAAAACCCCATGAGGTCCCCCCCAGGGTTGTCCCACAGAACTGGTCCTCTTCCCTCCCGGAGATGGCTAAGGCCTCAGGAGCGGGTAACAGCGGGAGGCTATGGTCTTCCACCTCCACGGACCAGTTTCAGACCGCACGTCCATACACCCATTCGGGTGTGGCGGCTGATGGCTCTTGTAGGGGGCCTAGTAGCAGGTCTTCCTCATTAGTGCCCGGGGTAGCAGGCTCCGGGACTTGGAGCGGAGCGGGCGAATGCGCGCCCGGGTACGGAGGTTCCGGCAGGGGGCCCAGGAGCAGATCACAACTTTCAGTGCCGGGGACAGGGAGTTCTACCAGGGGGCCCAGTAGCAGGTCAGCGCTTTCAGCGCCCGGGACAGAGAGTCTTCTCTTACCTGCTCCCACGGCCGCTCCTGTGCTGCACGCTGCCTCCTGGTTCTGGTCAGGCTCCGCCGGGTTGGGGCACTGCTGGTCACTTGCAGCGCTGACTGCTGCCGGGTCACCAACTTCTCCATCAGCTCTGCTCTCCAGTCAGCAATCGCAGCTTGCTGGGTCTCTTTCATCCTCCTGCCCAGTCCTTGCATTTCATCCCGGATGAAGCTGGTGTCCTCCAGGGACAACTTGGCTAGCATCCCCTCCATGGTGAGGAGTTCTGCCGCGGGCTGCAGACCACAAGCCGGAGCTTCAGGCTGACCTCCTTCCGTCTTGCCTGCCGGGTGTGGTCTGTCTAGACTGCTTGAGACCACACCCCGTCTCCCAGTTTTCTTCTTTTTTCCTCTCCCCTTTCTGGGGCGGTCCCATGGCTGCTTGCTGTCGGCCACACCTGGGGGCAGCTCCCCCACCTTGATGGACACATCTACATACATGGCCACTGCTGCTTGAGGCGTGCTCCGCTTTTGGCGCCATTATGGGTCCCGGCCCACGATGGGAGGTTCTATGTTGTCCTTGATAACGCACATAATGGTGTCCGTTCTTCTGGGGCGGGTGCCACATTCAGTATACAACACAGTCTCTAGGCACACTATACTCGGTGATAAAGGGTGGGTTCATATCCTGTTCGTGATGCCAAAGTTGACGCGCCCCCTGGGCCGTGGGGTACTCGGTGCCAGGCCGGTCGTTGCTACGGGAGATGTCACAGTGGCGGTGACCCAGTCCGTGACGGAGGCCAGTCAATCAAAAGGGGATATTTACAAGGGATTTATAGTTCTTATATATAGTTTGTGACGCCACCTGTGGTATGCGGCTATATGGAGCCGCCGCTGCGGGGCAGGTCCTCTGGAGCTGGTGTAAATGCAGCAGAGTTGGTTTAGCTCTCCACAGGTAGAGCTTAGCTCCAGGGCTGTGCTGAGTTGTTATGGATGTTGCAGTGTAGTGCAGGGGGTGATGGCGCAGCAGTAATTCACAGAGACGGTGGGGTGCAGTCTTCAGAGTTTACTCACAGTTGTTGCAATCCAAGTTACAGGTACCGGTGTACTTGTATCTTGGATTGCAACAACTGTGAGTAAACTCTGAAGACTACACCACACCGTCTCTGTGAATTACTGCTGCGCCATCACCCCTTGCACTACTGTTAGAAACCTCCTGTTTGTTTTTTCCATCTTGTGTTTTGCGGTCACGTGACTATCTGCCTTTATATTCCAGCTCCGCCCTTATGGCTGTGCTGCACTTCAGTGTTTGACTGTTTCTCTAGCCTGGTGCTTCGGTGCCTTTCTCTGTCAGTTCGCTTGGTCCTCTGGGACCTCTAGTACATTTTTGTCAGTTTGTCTTTTTGTGTTCTGCAACAACTTCTCTGTTTAGGAGGTCCCATTTTTGTCCCAGTCCTTAGTTCTTTTAGGGACCCCTCCCTTAATTCTATAGGTCTTCGTTCAGACTAGCCGAGGACTAAGGCAGGTCTGTTCACTAGGAACAGGCAGCCCGCTACATCGTAGGGATTCAGCTTAGTCTTACTGTAGGGACAGCTTTCCCCTATCTTTCCTTAGTACATGTTGCAGATCATAACAGCAAGTCCAGCCCAAAAAACTAAAAGGAAAGAAATTCGGGGATCAGTATGGTTTCCATCCAGGATTTGGCTCCACGCCTGCAGGGATTGTCTCTGGAGATGGCCGAGCTTCAGCAACACGTGAGTAGCGCATTTTGTCGAACCCAAGGTAGGACTGCCTGATGTTTTTTATGGTAAACAGCAAGATTTTTTTTCATTTAAAAATGCTTGTTTGTTATATTTTCGTTTGAGACCAAGGTCCTCTGAGAATGAATAACAGCGCATTGGTTTTATTATGTCACTTTTGTGCAATGAACCACAGGGGTGGGCCTTTTCTCTCCAACCTAATGATCCGTGTTTAAGGTCTGTTGAAGAATTTTTTTCTGCTATGGGGCTATTATATGACGATCCTGATCGAATCTCATCTGCTGAATCAGAACTCAGGCGTTTGAATCAGGGGTCAGATGATGTTGAAAATTATTGCACACACTTCAGGAGATGGGCTTCAGAAGTTAAGTGGAATGATCCTGCGCTGAGATGTTTATTTCTTGCTGGTCTGAGTGAAAGGGTTAAGGATTTGCTAATTGCATTCCCTGAACCTGAGACTCTGCAGGATGCTATGCAGTTAGCTGTTCGTATAGACAGAAGACTGTGGTGCAGGCTCAATGAGGTAAAGACTCCTGTAATGTCAGTTCCTAGTCCCCAGAAAATCTGCTCTGACAGCGGAGAACCGATGGAGGTTGGGGGGATGTCACTCCGCTTTCAGGAAAGAGACCGGAGGTTTACCGAGGGATTGTGTCTTTATTGTGGTAAAGCTGACCATTTGATTAAGTATTGTGAGCGTCGTTTAAGTAAAGAAAAAAAAAAGGTCAGTTACGTCCGTATAGCTTGTTTACGCTCTGCAGGAGTATTTCTTTCTAGGAGTACTACTTTGCAGGGAGATTTGATTGAATTTCAGGTATTTGTGGATTGTGGTTCAACACTTAATGTGATTGATAAAGGGTTTTTGGAAAACCTTAAATTGAAATCCAAACCTTTGTCATCACCTATTTCTGTGATTGCAATTGATAACACTCCTTTGAAATGTATTACTCACAAGACTGCTGCATTTCCCCTCACTATCAATGGAGTTCACCAAGAAATTTTGGACTTGGTTGTTTTGGATAATTTGCCCTCTCCAGTTGTTCTAGGATTGCCTTGGTTAAAACTGCACAATCCTTTATTGGAATGGTCTACTAATGTGATTAAGTCTTGGAGTCCGAAGTGCTATGATAAATGTTGCAATGGTCGCATTGCGGCTGTGGAAAAAGGGGAATTACAGGTACCTATTCGAGATTTTTGGAGGTTTTTTTCGGAGGAGGAGTCAAAAGTTTTACCTCCTCATAGGGATTATGATTGCGCCATTGAGTGTGTTCCGGGTGCTACTCTTCCCAAAAGTCGCTTGTTTAATCTGACTATCCCTGAAAGAAAGGCCTTGGAGGAGTACATACAGACTAGCCTGGCTGCTGGTCACATTAGACCTTCTAAGTCGCCTGTGGCAGCTGGATTCTTCTTTATTAAAAGAAAGGACGGCGGTTTACGTCCATGTCTGGATTTTCGTGAAATTAATAAGATTACCGTACGCAATTCCTACCCATTGCCGTTAATTCCTGACTTGTTTAACCAGTTGGTGGGGGCCAAGTGGTTCTCTAAAATAGATCTCCGGGGGGCATACAATTTGTTACGAGTGAAGGAGGGTGATGAATGGAAAACTGCTTTTAACACTCCGGTAGGTCATTTTGAGAATCTGGTGATGCCTTTTGGTCTTACCAATGCACCTGCACTTTTTCAGAACCTTATTAATGACATCCTGAGACCTTTGATTGGTAAGAATGTGGTTGTGTATTTGGATGACATTTTAAGTTATTCACCAGATCTAGAGTCCCATTGGCAGAGTGTAAGTGAAGTTTTGCAGTTATTGAGTAATAATTCACTCTTTGCTAAGCTGGAGAAATGTGAGTTCGCTGTGCAGAAATATAGTTTTTTGGGCTACATTGTCTCCAGCGTGGGCTTTGAGATGGACCCTGTGAAGGTTCAGGCTGTGCAGGAATGGCCTAGGCCTATTAGTTTGAAATCTATACAGAGATTTTTTGGGTTTTGCCAATTATTACAGGAAATTCATTAAGAATGTTTCTGTAATTGTTAAACCTCTAACCAATCTCACCAGGAAAGGTGCGAATACGGCCCAGTGGACTACTGAGGCCATTGAAGCGTTTGAGTATCTCAAAGAGAGGTTCAGTTCTGCCCCTATCCTTATGCAGCCTGATGAGACCAAGCCTTTTTTGGTCGAGGTCAATGCTTCATCGGTGGGGGTCGGAGCAGTTTTGTCTCAGGAGAACAAGGGTGGAGTACATCCTTGTGCCTTCTTTTCGAAAAAACTTTTGGAAACCGAACTGAATTATGATGTTGGAAATCGGGAGTTGCTGGCTATTAAACTTGCGTTTGAACATTGGCGTCATTTTTTGGAAGGCGCTAGATTTCCTATTCAGGTTTTCACAGATCATAAGAATTTGATCTATTTGGATGCTGCCAAGCGCTTGAATGCCCGTCAAGCTAGGTGGGCACTTTTTTTTTTCTCGGTTTCATTTATCTGTTACCTATATCCCTGGTACTAAGAATGTTAAAGCCGATGCTTTATCTCGCAGCTTCTCTCCTACGGTCGGTGCCGAGGAGGAGGAGAACATTTTACAGCAAGGAGTTGTGGTGGCGGCATTGGACTCCGTTTTGGAGAATGGGATTCTGAAAGCTCAAGATGATGCTCCATCTAGCACTCCCCATGGGAGGGTGTTCGTGCCTAGAGCCTTTAGGAGAGATTTGTTTGTGGAGTGTCATGAGTCTCGGTTGGCAGGTCAACCAGGAATTTCTGAGACTAAGAGAATTATCAGTCGCAGTTTTTGGTGGCCTGGATGGCAGAAGGAAGTCATCAAGTGGGTGCGTCAGTGTACTCTGTGTGCTAGGTCAAAGGCTTCACATACTCCTGCTTCGGGGTTACTTTGCCCTCTGGAGGTTCCTAGTGCGCCTTGGATGCATTTCACAATGGATTTTATTACTGATCTTCCTGTGTCCAAGAGTTTTACTGTCATCTGGGTGGTCGTGGAACGTTTTAGTAAGATGTGTCATTTGGTTCCATTCATTAAGTTGCCCTGCGCCAAGACACTCGCTAAGGATTTGTTAAGGATATTGTCAAGCTCCATGGCGTTCCCACGGATATTGTTTCTGATAGAGGACTTCAGCTTGTGGCTCGCTTTTGGCGTGCTTTTTGTGACAGGTTGGGAGTCCATTTGTCATTTTCGTCTGGTTATCATCCTGAGTCTAATGGACAGACTGAAAGAAAGAACCAGGATGTTGAACAGTTTTTGCTTTGTTTTGTGGCGGACAATCAAGAGGTGTGGTCTGAGTTTCTGCCTCTCGCAGAATTTTATCTTAACAATCATACATCCTCCTCTGCTGGGTGTTCTCCTTTTTTTTGTTGTACTGGGAGACATCCGTCATTTGGTTCGTTCTCCAAATTGGGGTCGGCGGTGCCGGAGGAGGAGAATTTTTCCGGTGATTTGGAGAGAGTTTGGACTAATGTACGTTGCAACCTTCAAGAGGCTAACAAGAAGTCAAAGTAGTATTTTGACAGGAATCGTAAGGAGGTTTTGCTTACTGTGGGTGACACGGTTTGGTTGTCCTCGAAGAACCTGCGGTTGAGGATTCCCTCTAAAAAAACTGGGTCCTAAGTTTGTGGGTCCATTTAAAGTGCTTCAGGTTGTTAACCCGTCTGCTTTTAGGTTGGATTTTCCTACTTCCTGGAAGATTAATACTGTGTTTCATGTTTCCTTGTTGAAAAAGGCTGATGTATCTGATAGGGACGCCACTGTCACAGTTCCTCCTGTGGTGGAAGACGGCGAATATGAAATTTCTTGTATCTTGAATTCTAGATGGAATAGAAGGAAATTACAGTATCTTGTCTCCTGGAAGGGTTTCGGTCCCGTAGACAACTCCTGGGTAAGGACGGATGATGTCTCTGCTCCTAGGCTTGTTAAAGCTTTCCACAGGAGGTTTCCGGATAGGCCTGGGCCTGGAGGATCCGGAGGTTCCTCATAAAAGAGGGTGTACTGTTAGAACCCTCCTTTTTGTTTTTTCCATCTTGTGTTTTGCGGTCACGTGACCATCTGCCTTTATATTCCAGCTCCGCCCTTATGGCTGTGCTGGACTTCAGTGTTTGACTGTTTCTCTAGCCTGGTGCTTCGGTGCCTTTCTCTGTCAGTTCGCTTGGTCCTCTGGGACCTCTGGTACATTTTTGTCAGTTTGCCTTTTTGTGTCCTGCAACAACTTCTCTGTTTAGGAGGTGTCCCATTTTTGTCCCAGTCCTTAGTTCTTTTAGGGACCCCTCCCTTAATTCTATAGGTTTTCGCTCAGACTAGCCGAGAACTAAGGCGGGTCTGTTCACTAGGAACAGGCAGCCCGCTCCATCGTAGGGATTCAGCTTAGTCTTACTGTAGGGACAGCTTTCCCCTATCTTTCCTTAGTACATGTTGCAGATCATAACAACTACACCGCAACATCCATAACAACTCAGCACAGCCCTGGAGCTAAGCTCTACCTGTGAAGAGCTAAACCAACTCTGCTGCTTTTACACCAGCTCCAGAGGACCTGCCCTGCAGCGGCAGCTCCATATAGCCGCATACCACAGGTGGCGTCACGAACTATATATATCAGAACTATAAATCTCCTGTAAATATCCTCTTTTGATTGACCGCCCTGGTTCACGGACAGGGTCACCGCCACTGTCACATCTCCCCTAGCAACGACCGGCCTGGCACCGAGTACCCCACGGCCCAGGGGGCACGTCAATACCACTTTTCCTGGTGTCTGCCCTCAATTTGAGCTGCTTTGGAACTTTTGGGCCCCTTTTGAAGGTGTTGTCTATGAGTTTGCTTTTGCCTCCGATTGAGTGCAATGGGATTCGGATATTTTTGTCAAACTGTACGACGAATTGTTTGGAGAATATGGGGAAGTTCGCTGATCTGAACCAAATCGAACCTTGAGAGGTTCGGTCAACTCTAGTTACAACCTACAGTGCTTTGTGAAAGTATTTGGCCCCCTTGAACTTTTCTACCTTTTGCCACATTTCTGGCTTCAAACATAAAGATATAAAATTCTAATTTTTTGGGGAAGAATCAACAACAAGTGGGACACAATCGTGAAGTGGAACGAAATTTATTGGATATTTTAGACTTTTTTTTAACAAATTAAAAACTGAAAAGTGGGGCGTGCAATATTATTTGGCCCCCTTGAGTTAATACTTTGTAGCGCCACCTTTTGCTGCGATTACAGCTGCAAGTCGCTTGGGGTATGTCTCTATCAGTTTTGCACATTGAGAGGCTGAAATTCTTCCCCATTCTTCTTGCAAAACAACTCGAGCTCAGTGAGGTTGGATGGAGAGCGTTTGTGAACAGCAGTTTTCAGCTCTTTCCACAGATTCTCGATTGGATTCAGGTCTGGACTTTGACTTGGCCATTCTAACACCTGGATACGTTTATTTTTGAACCATTCCAATGTAGATTTTGCTTTATGTTTGGGATCATTGTCTTGTTGGAAGATAAATCTCCGTCCCAGTCTCAGATTTTTTGCAGACTCCAACAGGTTTTCTTCCAGAATGGTCCTGAATTTGGCTCTGTCCATCTTCCCATCAATTTTAACCATCTTCCCTGTCCCTGTTGAAGAAAAGCAGGCCCAAACCATGATGCTGCCACCACCATGTTTGACAGTGGGGATGGTGTTTTGAGGGTGATGAGCTGTGTTGCTTTTACGCCAAACATATCGTTTTGCATTGTGACCAAAAAGTTTGATTTTGGTTTCATCTGACCAGAGCACCTTATTCCACATGTTTGGTGTGTCTCCCAGGTGGCTTGTGGCAAACTTCAAACGAGACTTTTTATGGATATCTTTAGGAAATGGCTTTCTTCTTGCCACTCTTCCTTAAAGGCCAGATTTGTGCAGTGTATGACTGATTGTTGTCCTATGGACAGACTCTCCCACCTCAGCTGTAGATCTCTGCAGTTCATCCAGAGTGATCATGGGCCTTTTGGCTGCATCTCTGATCAGTCTTCTCCTTGTTCGAGATGAAAGTTTAGAGGGACGGCCGGGTCTTGATAGACTTGCAGTGGTCTGATACTCCTTCCATTTCAATATGATCGCTTGCACAGTGCTCCTTGAGATGTTTAAAACTTGGGAAATCTTTTTGTATCCAAATCCGGCTTTAAACTTCACCACAACAGTATCTCGGACCTGCCTGGTGTGTTCCTTGGTCTTCATGATGCTCTCTGCACTTGTAACAGAACCCTGAGACTATAACAGAGCAGATGCATTTATACGGAGACTTGATTATTTTGTGTTGTTATGTTGTCATTTAGGACAACATTGGATCATTCAGAGATCCTCACTGAACTTCTGGAGTGAGTTTGCTGCACTGAAAGTAAAGGGGCCAAATAATATTGCACGCCCCACTTTTCAGTTTTTAATTTTTTAAAAAAGTTTAAAATATCCAATAAATTTTGTTCCACTTCACAATTGGGTCCCACTTGTTGTTGATTCTGCCCAAGAAAATTAGAATTTTATATCTTTATGTTTGAAGGCAGAAATGTGGCAAAACGTAGAAAAGTTCAAGGGGGCCAAATACTTTCACAAGGCACTGTACATGTGAAAATAATAATCATTATTACCTGTTTGCTACAATTGGTTACTTATACACCTGACTATATTTCTAGAAAGTCCATGACTTTGTACAAGTGAACCTAGAAAAATGTCTTTTCTTTATTCACTTGGCATTTTGTTAATTAATAAAAATAAACTATTAACACTTCTGTATGTGAAAGCTTTCTTACTTTGCAGCATTTTTTTCACACCTAAACATTTTGCACAGCACTGTATATATATATATATATATATATATATATATATATATATATATATATATATTACAATAGATGGTCTCTGTGCGGCCGTCTACATCATCTGGGTGGTCAGGGATTAGCTCTAGCGGCCATGTCACAATATATGCGACAAACACGGAAATTCATCTAGGAGAAGAATGATGTCCAGTAGGTAAATGATCAGCCCATGAATCAGACTGGTCACAGGATATGAATCTCCGGTTGGGAAGAGAGACTGTTCCTGTCCCCGACTCCTCACAGGTGCAAACAGTTAATTTGCATAGCCAGCGACAAAGCTTTAAAAGTTTTTATTCTACAATCTGTTGGGGCATTTAGGATAATAGTAACACGTTGGTGATGCCTGTCTCATGACGTATACCCTACTGGGGGCAGTTCAGAAGGCATAAACCATATGACATGTTTCCTTTAAATATCATTACTCCATCTACTGCTCCTTATTCAGACGACATCACTGATGACATCAGCACAGCTGGCACTACTGACCCTGTGCGACATCACTGATGACATCAGCACAGCTGGCAGTACTGACGTTGTGAAACATCACTGATGACATCAGCGCAGCTGGCAGTTCTGACCCTGTGTGACATCACAATGCAGCGCTCAGTGATCTATGCGCTGGAGGACACTGGAGTCTTTTGAGGGTTTGATGTTGGAGAAAATGGATTTGCGGAGCATTGCTGTAGTGCTGTTCACAATTGTTTTCTATTGTGTAGAAGGGAGACCTGTTGAAACACCAGGAGGTAAGAGACATTGATAAATGAGGATTATATATTGCATTTTTTTCTATATGTTCATGGGTTTTGGTTATAAAACAGTTGTGTGTGATATTGCATTTTATCGCCATTCTCTTGAAAGTCATAGAACTGCAATACCGGACACGGGTCATGGGCAGGAGTGGTGCTGTAGTATGAAAAAACTAGCCATTATTCTATAATTATGTCTATACGGCTTTTCATAGAGGTAAATGGAAGTAGTATCCACTGTACATATTATATTCCCATATACTGGCCATCAGTCCGGTCGTGTCTCTGATGACATCAGCAGCGTTCAGCAGCCCTGCCCCCACACTATAGAATTCTGACACTGTGTGACATCACAGCGCTGGGCCCAGTGCTCTATGTGTTGGGTCTTTTGAGGGTTAATTTTGTACAATATAAAAATGGAGAAAATTGTTCTCTGTTTGTTGATTTGCTCATGTTTAGTTAAGAAAGTTCTAATGATATAAGCAGGTAATGGACATTATCACTGGGGACTGTGTTTGTAGGGTTCAGTTAAAGGAGTCTTCTGTCCCCTTCATGTTACAGTATTGGGGTCACTTGCTGCTATCATGGGTTTCATGTCTTCATTTTCCTTCTTTCTCTTATGGACAGTGGTTTCCCAGAGATCATGGGCTGTGATATTCCCCAGCTTGAACTTGAGGATCAGCGACGATAATAACAGTGAGTAGTCAATTCCTTCATCTCCTGATTCTACTCCCATCATCCTATACCAAGTCCTGCCTGCACTTATATATATAATGTGACGCCCCTTATCCTGACAATGTCTTCTAGAATATTCCGCCTGTGAAAGGAATTAATAACCGGCATCTTGTTTCTTTATTCCCAGTCATTGGTCGCTATGCCCAGCCCGTGTGTCTGATGATAATGTTTACGTTCTTGGTCGGGATCTGGATCTGCTGGTGAGTTTCCATCTTCTCCTCTACATATCACATTATTCTTTTCCCATACAAATAGGCAGTATGGTGGCTCAGCGGTTAGCACTGTAGTCTTGCAGCACTGGGTCCTGGGTTCAAATCCCACCAAGGACAACATCTGCAAGGAGTTTGTATATCCTCCCCTTGATTGCGTGGGTTTCCTCCGGGTTCTCCGGTTTCCTCCCACACTATAAAATCATACTGATAAGGAGTTTAGAATGTCAGCCACAACAATGTGGGTTTCTCTGGGTAGTCCGGGTTTCCTCTTACACTTCAAAGACATAGTGAATCTAGATTGTGAACCCCAGTGGGGACAGAGCCAATGATGTCTGTAAAGAGCTGTGGAATTAATGGCGCTATATAAGTGAGGAAAATAAATAAATAAAAAATACCTACAGGGGGCGCAGTAACTACAGCAGCCGGGCAATACTACAGGGCTGTGTGGACTGTGATATAATCAGTAGCTGCCGTTCTCCCGGTCCTGGTGCTGTATTATGATGTAATATATACTAGGACTGGTATACGCTGTACCTTTATATCTCACCCTCTGTAGAGGGGGAGGGGCAGGGGCATATTCTTGTGGGTAACTGAATATTATCTTTTGTACTAGTTTATATTAATATATTTCTCTGTGTCACAGTTACCTGTATGGCGTCCGGAGACGTCGGGGCATACTGGAGGAGGCAGACCTGACCGAAGTTGTTGTGGTCCTGGAGCCAGGTAACTATTAATATAATACCCAGGTACAAGCAAAGCCTATGTCACCCGGGCTCTTCAATGCTAACACAGTAATGTCCAAGTGATCTCAACCTATCTGGATAGGGAAAAGTGAATGGCGACCATCTCACAATCCAAGAGGAACACTGTCTGTGACACAAACTTTAGTTTAGGGATTTTTGTTTAGTAGCAAAATTAGAACAGAGGGGTATTCAACTGCCCTCCTTGTCTCAGTGTGTGAGGAAGAAAAAAAAATGCTGCTATTAACCCCTTAATAACATCTGACGTACTAAATTGTTAGCGGATATCATGTTGCATTTGGAGAGTCCCTGTGTGCCCAAACATTGGAGCTCCTCCACAAGTGACCCCATTTTGGAAACTAGACCCCCCAAGGCACCTATCTAGATGCATAGTGAGCACTTGGAACCCCTAGGTGCTTCACAAATTAATTCGTAAAAATGAAAAAGTGTTTTTTTTTTCACTTTTTCATTATTACGAATCAATTTGTGAAGCACCTGGGGGTTCCAAGTGCTCACTATGCATCTAGAAAGGTGCCTTGGGGGGTCTAGTTTCCAAAATGGGGTCACTTGTGGGGGAGCTCCAAAGTTTGGGCACAGAGGGGCTCTCCAAACGCAATGTGGCGTCCGCTAACAATTTGAGCCGATTTTCCATTCAATTTGTTAGCGGATACCATGTTGCATTTAGAGAGTCCCTGTGTGCCCAAACATTGGAGCTCCCCCACAAGTGACCCCATTTTGGAAACTAGACCCCCCAAGGCACCTATCTAGATGCATAGTGAGCACTTGGAACCCCTAGGTGCTTCACAAATTGATTCGTAAAAATCAAAAAGTGTTTTTTTTTTCACTTTTTCATTATTACGAATCAATTTGTGAAGCACCTGGGGGTTCCAAGTGCTCACTATGCATCTAGAAAGGTGCCTTGGGGGGTCTAGTTTCCAAAATGGGGTCACTTGTGGGGGAGCTCCAAAGTTTGGGCACAGAGAAGCTCTCCAAACGCAATGTGGTGTCCGCTAACAATTTGAGCCGATTTTCCATTCAATTTGTTAGCGGATACCATGTTGCATTTAGAGAGTCCCTGTGTGCCCAAACATTGGAGCTCTCCCACAAGTGACCCCATTTTGGAAACTAGACCCCCCAAGGCACCTATCTAGATGCATAGTGAGCAGTTGGAACCCCCAGGTGCTTCACAAATTGATTCATAAAAATGAAAAAGTGTTTTTTTTTTCACTTTTTCATTGTTACGAATCAATTTGTGAAGCACCTGGGGGTTCCAAGTGCTCACTATGCATCTAGATAGGTGCCTTGGGGGGTCTAGTTTCCAAAATGGGGTCACTTGTGGGGGAGCTCTAATGTTTGGGCACACAGCAGCTCTCCAAACGCAACATGGTGTCGCTAACAATTTGAGCAAATTTTGCGTTAAATTTGTTAGCGGACACCATGTTGCATTTAGAGAGCCGCTGTGTGCCCAAATATTGGAGCTCCCCCACAAGTGACCCCATTTTGGAAACTAGACCACCCAAGGCACCTATCTAGATGCATAGTGAGCACTTGGAACCCTCAGGTGCTTCACAAATTGATTCATACAAATCAAAAAGTGTTTTTTTTTTCACTTTTTCATTGTTACGAATCAATTTGTGAAGCACCTGGGGGTTCCAAGTGCTCACTATGCATCTAGATAGGTGCCTTGGGGGGTCTAGTTTCCAAAATGGGGTCACTTGTGGGGGAGCTCCAATGTTTGGGCACACAGGGACTCTCTAAATGCAACATGGTGTCCTCTAACAAATTTAACGGAAAATCGGCTCAAATTGTTAGCGACACCATGTTGCGTTTGGAGAGCCGCTGTGTGCCCAAACATTGGAGCTCCCCCACAAGTGACCCCATTTTGGAAACTAGACCCCCCAAGGCACCTATCTAGATGCATTGTGAGCACTTGGAACACTCAGGTGCTTCACAAATTGATTCATAAAATGAAAAAGTGTTTTTTTTTTTCACTTTTTCATTGTTACGAATCAATTTGTGAAGCACCTGGGGGTTCCAAGTGCTCACTATGCATCTAGAAAGGTGCCTTGGGGGGTCTAGTTTCCAAAATGGGGTCACTTGTGGGGGAGCTCCAAAGTTTAGGCACACATGGGCTCTCCAAACACAACATGGCGTCCGCTAATTATTCAAGCAAATTTTACAATCAAAAAGTCAAATAGCGCTCCTTCCCTTCCGAGCCCTGCCGTGCGCCCAAACAGTATTTTTTCCCCAAATATTGGGTATCTGCGTGCCCAGGGGAAATTGCACAACAAACTTTGGGGTCCATTTTTTCTTGTTACCCCTGTGAAAATAAAAAAAATTGGGTCTAAATTAACATTTTTGTGAAAAAAGTTAAATGTTCATTTTTTTCTTCCACATTCAAAAAATTCCTGAGAAGCACCTGAAGGGTTAATAAAGTTCTTGAATGTGGTTTTGAGCACCTTGAGGGGTGCAGTTTTTAGAATGGTGTCACTTTTGGATATTTTCTGTCATAAAGACCTCTCAAAGTGACTTCAAATGTGATGTGGTCCCTAAAAAAATGGTTTTGTAAATTTTGTTGGAAAAATGAGAAATCGCTGGTCAACTTTTAACCCTTATAGCTCCCTAACAAAAAAAAATTTTGGTTCCAAAATTGTGCTGATGTAAAGTAGACATGTGGGAAATGTTATTTATTAACTCTTTTGTGTGACATATCGCTCTGATTTCAGGGCTTAAAAATTCAAATTTTGAAAATTGCAAAATTTTCAAAATTTTCGCCAAATTTCCGTTTTTTTCACAAATAAACGCAAGTGATATCGAAGAAATTTTTCCACAATCATGAAGTACAATATGTCACGAAAAAACAATCTCAGAATCAGGGGGATCCGTTGAAGCGTTCGAGAGTAATTACCTCATAAAGTGACAGTGGTCAGAATTGTAAAAATTGGCCCGGTCATTAACGTGCAAACCACCCGCGGGGCTTAAGGGGTTAAGGTGCTGTTACCACCCGTGTGCACAGCGCTGTCCCAGCTCTGACCCTGCGCTGTTTTCCCTGTACAAGAAGTCACAAGATTGTCCCCATCTTGGCTGCCATCCTGTAATAACGTCCTCCATCCTGGAACCTATTCTGTAAAGATGTCTATCATCCTGCCCCATCCTGTAATATTGTCCCCCTTCCTGGCCCCTATCCTGTAGTAATGTCTATCGTCCTGCCCCATCCTGTAATATTGTCCCCCTTTCTGGCCCCTATCCTGTAGTAATGTCTATCTTCCTGCCCCATCCTGTAATATTGTCTCCCTTCTTGGCCCTTATCCTGTAATAATGTCTATCGTCCGGCCTCCTCATCCTGTAATATTGTCCCCCTTTCTGGCCCCTATCCTGTAGTAATGTCTATCGTCCTGCCTCATCCTGTAATATTGTCTCCCTTCTTGGCCCTTATCCTGTAATAATGTCTATCGTCCGGCATCCTCATCCTGTAATATTGTCCCCCTTCTTGGCACCTATCCTGTAGTAATGTCTATCGTCCTGCCCCACCCTGTAATATTGTCTCCCTTCTTGGCCCTTATCCTGTAGTAATGTCTATCGTCCTGCCTCATCCTGTAATATTGTCCCCCTTCCTGGCCCCTATCCTGTAGTAATGTCTATCGTCCTGCCTCATCCTGTAATATTGTCTCCCTTCTTGGCCCTTATCCTGTAATAATGTCTATCGTCCGGCCTCCTCATCCTGTAATACTGTGCCCCTTCTTGGCCCCTATCCTGTAGCAATGTCTTTTGTCTTGGCCCCATCCTATAGTAATGTCCCCCGTCCTGGCTTCTTCCTGTAATGTCCCGTGTACTGGCACCCATTCTGTAATTAAGTCCCGTGTCCTGTAATAATGTTCTCTGTCTGGGCCTCTGTGCTGATAATGTCCCTAATCCTGGCCCCTTCCAGTATTAATGTCCCCTATTCTGGCCCCTTCGTGTACCCTATCCTGGGGTTCTTTTCCAGCACATTAAAAAAACTGAAACAAAGGATTATTCTTACCTCCCCCCGCTCCGACAGCCAGCAGTGTCTCTTTCTGCTCTATCGCTAGCACTGGCTCATGGCAAGTGGCCTCATGTGCCATCCGCGATGGACATGCCTCTGATTGCCCGGCGGCCTGTATAGATGTTGTGGTGTAGGGAGCAGGCGGCTCTCTGTGGCACAATACTTTTCAGCTGAATGTGCATACTCGGACACACATATAGCTAAAAAAGATGCTGCGTCGGTGGGCTCCCTGACTCCACAGGTCTGCTCATGGTCACACCCTCTACAACTGTGATTTTACTCCCCTGATAGTGAATTAATACTCAAAATTTATTTTCAACATTTGGTTAGGAATATTCATGATGTCCTTCTCAATTCAGATACAAATGTGATTTATGAATTTCTTCTCATGTTGAATCACATTGACTAAAGTTGGCCTCAGTGCAGTTTACTGTAGTGGAATGGGATCATTTTCCCCATGTACATATAGGGATGTACTGAATACTTTATTAGCATTTGTTTCTTTGATGTTGAGCCTCAATCATTGCTATTGCAATATTCTAAAAAGAGATTTATGCTTTTTGCTCCCGCAGATCTGAAAATACCAACTTCAGATAATGATTTGGACAATACCACCAGGTAGGACATACATCTTCTCCATTACTAGAGACTTTATGGGGATTAATGATTAGTGGTGGGCTCACATTTTGTTATATTTATTTCACAGCTTCAATGACGACATCACTGTTAGTGATAATGTGACTTCTAATAGTGGAGAAACTTCCATAGATAAAAGTAAGTAATAACTTCAAGATGAAATTCAGGTTTATGTTGTTGTAGAAAGAACAATTCTTAGTTTTTTGTGATGGACACTTCCATATTGGCAAAACAACTGACCGCCATGTTGACTTATGGCCACCGTTGTCTTTACAGAATTTCTTACATCAATGCAATAAATTTGCTTGGGTTTTGCTGTAAGTCCCATACACATCGATAGAGTCCTATAAAAGTGCTCCCACATCTCCATTAAAACCTATGGACACTACCATGACACATCAATTAAGGTCACGGGATGTCTATTTTCGTGTTAAATGGAGGCCCCACTGGACAGACCTTTCCTTTTGATCTGCCATAAATAACTAATATGACAGTATTATCTGTGCAGAAGATATTAAGTGACTTAACTTTTCATAACTATTTGGAAATCATCTAATCTCAGCATCCATTTATTTCCTGACAACCCTTGCTAGAATGGTTGAGATTGTTGAGGGTCCACACTCCGGCTACGTAGGACATGTTCATTTCTATTCTTGTACTGAATACATTAATCATATAATCAATAAGGACAATTTAACTGAGCAGCAGATGGGGTAGACATCTGCTAAAACTCCTGGGTCCAGTTGTGTTTGGACCTCATTATAATGTCAGATCCTGGTCCTAATGTTGGATCCTGTTGACCTGGTAGTCTGGTCAGTGATGTATTCTGCTCTGGTTTGAACCTACATTTGTAGTCTTATTGGCTTTTCAGACTCCAGACTGTCTAGTATGGACCTGTATACTGACATACTTTATCAGCAAAATCATCAGTTTTGAGCCTAAAACTTTGAAAAATCTTTTCACTCTTCCATATTTCTGTACAGATAATGAAGCATCTGAGAGTGAAGAGAGCCCCGACACAGAGGAGAGGTGGGTTATGTTGTATATAAATATCTCTATATAAACCATGAGCTAGGTAAGAAATGTTTCCTGTGAATTTATAGATGATTCCTTTTTTTTCCCAGAATCCCAATGTGCAAAATCCCTGGTTGTTTCCTGGAAGACATCATATTACCAAGTTCCATCTACGTGACAAACTTCCAGGAGAATAAAGAGGAGCTTGTGAAACGACTGTATCGGCTGTATAATGAAACTATCTTCGGGAATCTGGTATACCATCATCAGTATCTGGGTTATACATGAAAACAAGAAAAGCGGCTTTAGCTTTCTGGGGGGCACCCTAATACCTTTGTTACTGTTCTTTAATTTAGTTATTGAGAATCTCAGGAAAACCCTCTTCTTATCTATGGAATGAGTTGAGACCATACAGGAGATCCACCATACATAGACATGGAGAATCTCACATTTTATCTTGATGTTCAAAGGATTTTTACACTTGTATATAAATCCATCTAGCTGACATTTGGACATTTTATAATGAGTTTATTTTTGTTTTTGCTCTCACAATTTGGACTTCTCACAATACCCCATGTCCAATATAAGGATACCAGTAAAGTAAATTACATATGAGCGTGGGAAGTTTGTTAGATTGGGACCTAAGAGTTTACAGATTTAATGGGAATTGTTTCTGCTTTTTAGCTTCCTGACGAAATGAAAATTGTGTGGAATAACACGTTGACCACAACATCTGGTCTAACCTATAACCTGGAGAAGAAAAACGAAAGTTATAGCATTATAGAACTTTCCGATAAAGTCTTGAATTCTGCCGGTAGGTTTCACATCACTTCCAGCAGCTTCATAAGATAATGTGTATACATGGTAAAAAGCTGCTACTTGGTTGTAATACATCTTATATACTCATTGTACATTCAATCATGAGAAGAACTAAGTACACCCTCTTTGAATTCTATGGACTTACATATCAGGACAAAATAAAAAAGCATTTGGTCCTTAGAATGTCTTAAAATTAGGTAAATACAACCTCAGAAAACAACAACTCCTGATAAATAACTCTGTGACATTATGTATTTGACAAAAATTCAGCCAACATAGAAAAGCAGTGTGTGAAAAATTAAGTACACCTTATCTGCTTTAAAAGGAATTAACAGGGGAAGTAGCTGCCATGTGCTGCTAATAATATGGACCTAAAGAGAACCTATCAGGTCCGATAATGCTATTAGCCTGCAGATATAGGGTTATTGTGTAGGGTAATAGTGTTACGAGGGAGCCCGGCCGCAGTACTGAAAGTACAGCACCCGGGAGAGTATGAACTTTACTTCATCCGGGAACTGCCGGCTTTCAGTGATGCGGGTGTGCCCGGAGCAATTACAGTCACCGGTGAGCACACCCCGGCACTGACTGATAGCCAGCTCGACAGTGCGCAGTTCAGTGTGGCTCTCAGTCAGAGTGTTTTTACAGCCACCGATTTCAGTGCCCTAAGTGGCAACTGTATTGCTCCAGGGATGCCAGTATTTCCCTACTTTGAAGATCTTCTGATAATCAGATATTTTCTTATTATGTCCTGATATGTAAAGCAAAAAAATTCAAACCAGATGTACTTAGTTAATCTCATGCGTAATAAATTATTTTCTTTTCAGAGCGATTACGATCCACACTTGCACATGAGATGTGCCATGCTGCCTGCTGGTTAATCGAGGATGTAAAGGACAAGCATGGTCCGTTATGGCAGGCTTATGCAAAAAGGATCAATTCTATCCATCCTGAGCTGCCAGAGGTGAAAAAATATCACAATTATACTTTATAATATAACTTCAACTGTCGATGTACTTTGTGATAAAAGGTAAGTAAATTTGATGACTCTATACCTCATGAAACGCAATCACTGTGGAATGACACCGGTGCGGCTCTGTTGGTATTATGCTTTTATATTTTACTTCTATCAGAGTAGACTGACATCTGGAAGCTGTAGGATTAAGGATGCTACATTATATTATATATATATTATATATATTTTGTTGTCTACAGACAGTTCTTCATATTTTTTTTTACAATTTGCTCTTTTTGATACAATCCATGGTACTAACCAACATTCATGCCAGTCTGTTAACCAATATTCCTTCTATCTTTGTAGATTCGGGCGTTTGAGAAAAGTAGCCGAGAATAAATGTTATTGCCGCCGCTGTGGAGGTCGAGTACATCAATTGGCCACCACGTCAGGATGTGACAGCAACAAGAGCAACTCAGGGTGAAGAGACAAGGCGGACAGCTCTCCTCGCTATACAGTACAAGGCTGAACAAGCGATGGATGAATCTGTTGTACGGAAACAACTTGTCTGAATTACTTTTGGGGCATCGCGGTGGCTCAGTGGTTAGCACTGCAGCCTTGCAGCACTGGGGTCCTGGCTTCAAATCCCACTAAGGACAACATCTGCAAGGAGTTTGTATGTTCTCCCCGTGATTGCGTGGGTTTCCTCCGGGTACTCCGGTTTCCTCCCACACTATAAAATCATACGGATAGGGAGTTTAGAATGTGAGCCACAACAGTATCAATAATTAGATTGTGAGCCATTACAATAATTAATACATGAAATAAAGTTTAACATCTCAGCTGAATAAAGTATTAATGACCTGATTCATTGCTTTTCCACCCATCTCATGATGATTAGAGCTCTCCAGTTTCAGATAATAGGTGACAAGCAGAAAATGTATCACTTTCAAGAGTCATTTCTCATTTAAACTTCTCCAGAACCTGGTGCTCTACAAATTACTAATCTTCAGGGGTCTTACCCCAAATATTTCAGGACCAATGCTTAGGTCTGTCTCATCCTCATTTATTTACATTAGTAGCACAGCTCCAATATATTAGGATTAGTGATGATCCAGCACTCTAGTGCTCGAATCAAGCATGTTGGATGCTCGGACGGGCTCTACTTGAGTACCGTGTATAATGGAAGTCAATGGGAAACTCACATATATTTCCGGAAGATCTTAACAGGAGAGTTGGGGAGGCAGGGAAAAAAATTGCTGAAATTGGTGAAAGCAGTGCTCAAATGGAATGGAAACAGCATGGGGAAGATGCCTGGACTCATCTCTGACTCCAAGGTCAATGTTGGGGACAATGTTGTCAAGAATTTTCCTCCACTTTTATAGACTGACAAATAAACATACAAAACTGAAGATAAAATGGATTTTACAGGAAAAAAATGTTCGAAACCATTCCTTCCTGTATAATGACTTGCATATAAGGCAGAATTAAAAAGAGAAAAAAAAAAGCCTCCTCCGCCCCTTAATAGCCGGGCCATCTCACACCGTATTTCCCCGTTGCCTATGACTACAGTTGATGACTTTAAACTGGTTTCTTTCCCCCGAATATTTATATGGGAAGGTCACTACTGGTTCGGGGGAGACCCCCTGAAAGTCATAAGGTGTAGACATCACAATCTCTGCTGGCAGCGAAGAGCTATGGGGAGTTTTCCTAAAGCTAGTCATCTGGCCCTGCAATTGGGACTGAGAAGATTCAAGAATTTAGTGTCTCTCAGCCAGATCTTGAATCTCCAGAGACAAGTTCGCCACGTGATCACCAAGCGTGTGCATGGGATCCATGCTGGTGATAAAAAGGAAACGGTCAACTGTAATGTGACTCTGAGAAGCCATGAGAAAAGGTAGTCAGTAGGTCCAAGGTCAGATACCAGGAGGGCTCGAGGTACAGAGAGGAAAGACAAGTGGCATGGCCAGGAAATAGTCCAGGGTCAAATGCCAGGAGAGTACATCAAGACAAAAGAGTAAGTCAAAAGGATAGTCAGAGGCCAAGTTCAGTGTCAGGTATCATTATCAGAGGTAGCTTTCATTGATTGTGGGTCTGTTGCCAACTTCATAGATTCAGGACTAGTGCTCAGATTAGGATTTGGGACAGTTAGGTTAGAAAGACCTATTCAAATTCTTGCCATTGACAGGACACTGTTACTCCAGAACTTTGTCCAGCTGATAATGGTGGAATTCACACTTAAAGTGGGAACAATTCACTCTGAGTTCATATCCTGCTTTGTTTTGGATAATTTGCCTGCTGGGTTGTTATTGGGGTTTCCATGGCTGCGTATTCATTATTCTGTTATTGATTAGTGATTGAAGAATATTGTTAGGTGGAGCCTCAACTGTCATAAGAAATGTTTTATTTCTTTATAAATTTTTATCGGAGGCGCTCCTGTGGATAATGGTAGAGACTCCAGTTTAAGCTTAGTGGAAACGTTCCAATAGGCTCGCAGGTAACTGCTCAAAATCGCATAGATTCAAGATAAAAATTTATTTTGAATTAAAAATCAGTCAAGGGATGAGTGGTTGGCATATAGTAGCATATAATGGCACAACGCGTTTCTGCTCTCAAGGAGCCTTCATCAGGTGCATGTTGAGCTATACAATATACAAGCTTTAAATACCCTATTTGTATAGTAAGGAGTGGGGCTCTCTCCCCCTGCATTAAACTGAACTTCATTATATCAAACAGCCTACACCTTCCCACTCGCACACAGGCTGCGAGAACACTCCATCCCAACCACATTTAAAAAAAAAAAAAGCCTGCCAGTATCCAAAAAATGACCGGCATACACATGAAATACACAATTGATTGAAAGGATTCTATACACAAATAAAACCAAGAGAATAACCAAGGAGAAAATGAGATTCTCACAACCCAATACGATGTATTGGATTGTAAAATAGATATCTAAAGGAACCATTTTTGATTTTTAGTTTTACATTTGCATTCCCCATTTACTTCATATTCATTCATAAATAGATTCCTGTTTTGTACAGTTGGCCTTTAGATTTGTAGAAAAATATATGTAAGTATTATAAATAAAGGGCCGATAGTAAATTAAAAAAATATATATATACTGTATATCTATTTTTTTGCAATAGAATAAATATATTAAAATAGCACGACCCTCCTCAAGTCCGAAAGCCTTTCTTCCGATGTGAATTCAAACCATGGGCTATATTTGTATATATTTTATATATTCCATCTGTGAATAAAGAACATTGCAAATTTGAAACTGTTTTGCTTTGATAATGGCTAGTAAATAACCGTTTGATAACACTATGTTTGTATAGTTTATTGTCATCTTGAGATTGGAAAAAATAAATTAATTAATTAATAAATGATAAATATAAATATATATATATATATATATATATATATATATATATATATATATACTGTATGTATATATAAAAAACACTAAAAAAAGAAAAAAAAAACAGAAAAACAAACAAAAAAACACTAAGAAAACACACAAAAATTTTTATGTAAAAAAAATAAATAAAAATAATATTAAAAAAATAAATAAATAAAAATAGAAATAAATAAGGAAAGCCCTACTAGAGTTGCAATAAATTACCAATCACAAGTGCGAAATATACGCACCTATATCTTAAATGAAGAGGATTTTTATTTTGGCTGTGGGTGATTGATTCCATCTACTATTAAAGGATGGTGTTAGAGGAACTCTACAACCTCATTTAAACCGTCCGGATGGAGGCTCCCAAGCTTAAAAATCCAGGAGGATTCTTTGGAATTAAGGGTGGCTCTTCTATTTCTGATACCTGCAGGGATCTGTTCAAGTGGTGTGACTACTACAGGATCAAAATTTTTATTATGCACTAATGTGATGTGCTTGGATAGACTTTGCTTCAGAAAGCCTGTTCTGGCATTATGCCTGTGGCCGTTCTCACGGTTCCGCAAAGTCTGAACTGTACGTCCCACATAATTGAGCCCACAGTTACATGTGACTGCATATATAAGAAATTCAGATCCACATATGAACTCATATGTAGGATTTGCAGTAACCTGAGCTATTTTATCGTTTGGGGCTCTCTTGTCAAAGTTGATAATTCTACAACAATAACAATTTTTTATAGTTTTGCCCCTTCTAAACACAATGTTGGGTCTCGATCTTTGAAAATGGGGTCCTTCCTAACAAGATATCAATATTTATTTAATATTTTACGAATGATGTGGTTTCCTTTATTATATACTGTAATGAAACTATGTCGGATTTGCTCTTCTCTGGATTGCTTGGTGGTTTCTGAATCTAACAATCGTTTTGAGTGAGCGCTAGATTATTTTGATAGGAGGATGCCATTAATGCTCTAGGGTAACCCTTCTCTTTGAATCTTGTGATCAATGTGTTTGATTGTTCTGGTAATCGGCTGTTGAGGTACAGTTACGCCTAATGCGTCGGAATTGACTAGAAGGGATATTTTTCTTCCACTTGGGGTAATGTGCGCTTGAGTAATCAAGGTATCCATTTGTGTTTAACAATTTGAAATATGTTCTACTTTGGATTTTTTGACCTACAGTATATAGTTCAAGATCCAAATAAACATTTTTTTCTTTAGATGTATTGCTAGCGAACGATATGCCCCAATCATTTTGGTTTAACTCTTTCACAAAGGACTCTGCTTCGCTTGTTGTGCCCCTCCATATTATGATTAAATCATCGAAATATCTGCAAGAATATCGAATGTGATCCTTGTATTTGGGGGCTGTGAGTGGTGACAGGGACTCGTATCGCCCCATGAATAAATTTGAGAAACTGGGTGCGACCCGAGTCCCAATCGCTGTCCCGAACTGCGATGGGAACGTTTCAGTTGCCGACATCTTTCATCACTGCTTGATCACTGCACCGCAACCGAAACGTCGCACACCGGGCTAATAAAGTCCATATTTTTTTAAAGAACTTTTGGAGTGCTGTCTGTCGTTTTTTTACTATACTGTCTATACTTATGGATATCTGTTTGGGGGCCTTGCACCCGATATTTTGAAGATATGGTGCTGTTCCAATTTTGCCTCTCTCTATATCAATAGATTTATATATAGCGCAACTTTATGTAACTGCATATTATGGTTGAGCCCCTCTGTCTATATACACACACGTATGCTTATATATATGGCTCTCTCTCTTGCTATATATAAATATGTACAGTATGTGTACACAAATATACCTGTGTAATATATAGTAATATATTTATTTTACACAGGTACAGTATATTCACATCTCTCTCTATGACATACACGAACATATATATATGTGTGTGCATATATGTATATATATATATATATATATATATATACAGTATATATATAGATAGATGTCAAGTGAGCGCTACATATTCATGTATTATGTAGACAGAGACCCAACCATATTGTGCAGTTACATAAAAGACCGCTATCTCTAGCTTTCTCTCTCTTTATATATATAATCTATACACAAATGCGCATATAAATAAGATATATATATATATATGTACACACACATACATATATATATAATATATATATATATATATATACACACACACTCACACACACATATATACATTTACACACTGCATACAGGTATACAGATATATAAAAAATACACACACTGCACATATATATACACTTGCACTGCACACATATATACACATATGGTGCATATATATACATATATATATATATGTACAGTGCATTGTGAAAGTATTTGGTCCCCTTGAACTATTCTACCTTTTGCCACATTTCTGGCTTCAAACATAAAGATAGAAAATTCTAATTTTTGGGGGAAGAATCAACAACAAGTGGGACACAATCGTGAAGTGGAACAAAATTTATTGGATATTTTAAACTTTTTAAACAAATTAAAAACTGAAAAGTGGGGCGTGCAATATTATTCGACCCCCTTGAGTTAATACATTGTAGAGCCACCTTTTGCTGCGATTACAGCTGCAAGTCGCTTGTGGTATGTCTCTATCAGTTTTGCACATCGAGAGGCTGAAATTCTTGCATATTCTTCCTTGCAAAACAGCTCAAGCTCATTGAGGTTGGATGGAGGGCGTTTGTGAACAGCAGTTTTCAGCTCTTTCCACAGATTCTCGATTGGATACAGGTCTGGACTTTGACTTGGCCATTCTAACACCTGGATACGTTTATTTTTGAACCATTCCATTTTAGATTTTGCTTTATGTTTGGGATCATTGTCTTGTTGGAAGATAAATCTCCATCCCAGTCTCAGGTTTTTTTGCAGACTCCAACAGGTTTTCTTCCAGAATGGTCCTGTATTTGGCTCCGTCCATCTTCCCATCAATTTTAACAATCTTTCCTGTCCCTTAAGAAAAGCAGGCCCAAATCATGATGCTGCCACCACCATGTTTGACAGCGGGGATGGTGTTTTGAGGGTGATGAGCTGTGTTGCTTTTACGCCAAACATATCGTTTTGCATTGTGGCCAAAAAATGTGATTTTGGTTTCATCTGACCAGAGCACCTTATTAGACATGTTTGGTGTGTCTCCCAGGTGGATTGTGCAAACTTCAAACAAGACTTTTTATGGATATCTTTGAGAAATGGCTTTCTACTTGCCACTCTTCCGTAAAGGCCAGACTTGCGCAATTTCCGACTGATTGTTGTCTTATGGGCAGACTCTCCCACGTCAGCTGTAGATCTCTGCAGTTCATCCAGTGTGATCATGGGCCTTTTGGCTGCATCTCTGAACAGTCTTCTCCTTGTTCGAGATGAAAGTTTAGAGGGACGGCCGGGTTATGGTACATTTGCAGTGGTCTGATACTCCTTCCATTTCAATATGATCGCTTGCACAGTGCTCCTTGAGATGTTTAAAACTTGGGAAATCTTTTGTATCCAAATCCAGCTTTAAACTTCGCCACAACAGTATCTTGGACCTGCCTGGTGTGTTCCTTGGTCTTCATGATGCTCTCTGCACTTGAAACAGAACCCTGAGACTATCACAGAGCAGGTGCATTTATAAGGAGACTTGATTACACACAGGTGTATTCTGTTTATAATTACCAGTCATTTAGGACAACATTGGATCATTCAGAGATCCTCACTGAACTTCAGGAGTGAGTTTGCTGCACTGAAAGTAAAGGGGCCAAATAATATTGCATGCCCCATTTTTCAGTTTTTAATTTGCCAAAAAATTTTAAAATATTCAATAAATTTCGTTCCATTTCATGATTGTATCCCACTTGTTGTTGATTTTTCCCCAAAAATTATAATTTTATATCTTTATGTTTGAAGCCAGAAATGTGGCAAAAGGTAGAAAAGTTCAAGGGGGCCAAATACTTTCACAATGCACTATATATATATATATATACAGTACAGGCCAAAAGTTTGGACACACCTTCTCATTAAAGATTTTTCTGTATTTTCATGACTATGAAAATTGTACATTCACACTGAAGGCAACAAAACTACGAATTAACACATGTGGAATTATATACTTAACAAAAAAGTGTGAAACAACTGAAAATATGTCTTATATTCTAGGTTCTTCAAAGTAGCCACCTTTTGCTTTGATGACAGCTTTGCACACTCTTGGCATTCTCTTGATGAGCTTCAAGAGGTAGTCACCGGAAATGGTCTTCCAACAATCTTGAAGGAGTTTCCAGAGATGCTTAGCACTTGTTGGCCCTTTTGCCTTCAGTCTGCGGTCCAGCTCACCCCAAACCATCTCAGGTCTGGTGACTGTTAAGGCCAGGTCATCTGGCATACCACCCCATCACTCTCCTCCTTGGTAAAATAGCCCTTACACAGCCTGGAGGTGTGTTTGGGGTCATTGTCCTGTTGTAAAATAAATGATGGTCCAACTAAACGCAAACCGGATGGAATAGCATGCCGCTGCAAGATGCTTTGGTAGCCATGCTGGTTCAGTATGCCTTCAATTTTGAATAAATCCCCAACAGTGTCACCAGCAAAGCACCCCCACACCATCACACCTCCTACTCCATGCTTCATGGTGGGAACCAGGCATGTAGAGTCCATCCGTTCACCTTTTCTGCATCACAGAAAGACACGGTGGTTGGAACCAAAGATCTCAAATTTGGACTCATCAGACCAAAGCACAGATTTCCACTGTTCTAATGTCCATTCCTTGTGTTCTTTAGCCCAAACAAGTCTCTTGTGCTTGTTGCCTGTCCTTAGCAGTGGTTTCCTAGCAGCTATTTTACCATGAAGGCCTGCTGCATAAAGTCTCCGCAACAGTTGTTGAAAAGATGTGTCTGCTGCTAGAACTCTGTGTGGTATTGACCTGGTCTCTAATCTGAGCTGCTGTTAACCTGCGATTTCTGAGGCTGGTGACTCAGATGAACTTATCCTCAGAAGCAGAGGTGACTCTTGGTCTTCCTTTCCTGGGGCGGTCCTCATGTGAGCGAGTTTCTTTGTAGCGCTTGATGGTTTTTGCAACTGCACTTGGGGACACTTTCAAAGTTTGCCCAATTTTTTGGACTGACTGACCTTTATTCCTTAAAGTAATGATGGCCACTCGTTTTTCTTTACTTAGCTGTTATTTGCTTGCCATAATACAAATTCTAACAGTATATTCAGTAGGACTATCAGCTGTGTATCCACCTGACTTCTGTACAACACAACTGATGGTCCCAACCCCATTTATAAGGCAAGAAATTCCACTTATTAAACCTGACAGGGCACACCTGTGAAGTGAAAACCATTTCCGGTGACTACCACTTGAAGCTCATCAAGAGAATGCCAAGAGTGTGCAAAGCAGTCATCAAAGCAAAAGGTGGCTACTTTGAAGAACCTAGAATATAAGACATATTTTCAGTTGTTTCACACTTTTTTGTTAAGTATATAATTCCACATGTGTTAATTCATAGTTTTGATGCCTTCAGTGTGAATGTACAATTTTCAAAGTCATGAAAATATAGAAAAATCTTTAAATGAGAAAGTGTGTCCAAACTTTTGGTCTGTACTGTATATATATATATATATATATATATATATACACACACACACACACAATGCATATATGTTTATATACAGTTCTCAAATGCACCATACACTCATGCATGCACTTTTCACATATATGCTGACATATCACACATGTATACACACAATTATACATACACTGGCCATATGAAGTAAATAACACCCCTCTTTTCTGGCACATATCTTCCTCAGCGTTTAGTTTCCGTTGCTGGCAACATCTTTCTCCTTTCAAGGTGCTTGTGGTGACAATGCGGGAGGGGCACAAACAATCACTACTCTAGCAGGTTTCATTGCTGGACAGTGTGAGCAAGGAAACTGGGAGGTGAAGGAGGAAACAGGAGAGCAGTCTCCAGCTCACTGTCTGGTGAGTTATGGAGCACAGCAGACAGCACATACCCAGAGCTGCCTACTGGACTGATCACATCCAGCTCAGTCACAGTGCCTGCCTGCTCTCAGAACGGTGGACTGCGTTCACTTTCCTTGATGCACTGCATCATGGGAGAGTGAGGTCAGCACAGCAGAGACGGGGGGAATCCCCTGCCTGGCTGCGACTTCAGCTGAAGTCGGCTCAGTTCAGTGGAGGCTCCTGCCAAGAAAGGGAGTTTTTCTCCCAGATGGTATATGCCTTGTTTATAATGTTTTGGTCAAATGATAAATGTTATTACATCTGTATTTAATTTAAATAATAAAAAATTTGGTGATAGGTGCGCTTTAAGGTAATGAGTCACATACATTTTTTAAAATGACCAATAATACCACATACAAGGAACAAATACTGCCAGACCATGACCAGACCACATATTACCACCACATAGTGACCGAATACTACAATACTGACCATTAATAAAAAAAATACAATACTAATATTACCATAAGTGCCATTATACACAGGAGCTCGATAAATAGTATACAGTAAAACCTACAAGAAGCAAAATGAAAATAAACCCTACTGTAAGTAAATAAAAAGCAAGTGCATTTAAATAAAATAGGGTTCTTAGTAACACTGTTTTTAATCAAAAATAGTATGAAAGCTATCCCACCAGCGACAAGGTGAACCCGTTCGGGATAAAATCTACTCTGTCTAATATTAAAAACCTTACCATGTGTCAAAGTTGACCTCTGTGTGAATAAGGGCAGACTGAGGTTCTGGTCCCAAACTGAGAACACCAGCTAAGGGAAGCTTTTAAATGTGTTATCCAGCTCTAGGAACCACAGTATGCCCTTATTCACACAGAGGTCAACTTTGACACATGGTAAGGTTTTTAATATTAGACAGAGTAAGTTCTATCCCGAACGGGTTCACCTTCTCACTGGTGGGATAGCGTTCATACTATTTTTGATCGAAAACAGTGTTTCTAAGAACCCTATTTTATTTAAATACACTTGCTTTTTATTGATTTACAGCAGAGTTTATTTTCATTTTGCTTCTTGTAGGTTTTTCTGATTCATGGCCATTGTGAAACATGCACTTATGTGCTGCATGTATACTATTTTAAACCAAGCTCAAATTTATTATTTTTTTTAAATAGTATACAGTGTATAGTGTCAGTGACATGTCTAGTTAAAGTTCTTCATCTTTGATTTTCCTCGTCCAGCGGAGACCACCATCACTTCTTCCAGCCATGAGTCTTCTCTGCAGAAAATAACACAGTTATCTAGAGCACCGCTTCTAGAGCACATTCCCTAATTTTTCCCCAAATTCTATACTACACCAGTTCAAGAAAAAAGAGACATTGTGCCACCCTGCACAGTAACAGCACCTACCCCCTTTGAAAAAAAATATCATCCTCTAAAATAAAATACATCACAGCAGTAGTATTATCTCTAAATTAGACCCTGTAGTAATAATGTCCCACATTCTGGCCCCTTCTGGTAATAATGTCCCACATCCTGACCCCCACGTGTGCGGCTTTTCAGTGCAAGCAAATTAAAAAAAAAATGTCTTCTTACCTGGCCGCAGTCCAGTGACATCTTCTTCCTTATTGATATGCGTCAGTTGCCAGCCTCTGATTGTCTGGCGGCTGTTAACCATTGCGGTGCATTAAGCCGGTGGCTTTCTGCATGATAATATATTGAACCGGCCCCACCTACCCCTGCCCCTAGGACCCGGTGAGCTGAAGCAAGAGAGGGGTGGGCCTGGACTGGATGAGACACGTGCCCAGCGTGTCTCACCTGATTTGGGCTCCCCCCCTTGCTTCTGTTCACTAGGCCCCATACACCAGTAAGGGTAGTAATGCCCTCAATGCGGCCCTGCCCACTTCCACTAATCCCCGGCCTATATAATCAACTAACTGGTGCTAAATGTTTTTGTAAACTAGATCTTCGAGGGTCTTCTAATTTGATATGTATCTGGAAGGGTGATGAATGGAAAACAGCGTTTTTAACATCTGAGGGTCTATTTGGAAATCTTGTCATGCCTTTTGGGTTAACCAATGCCCCAGCAGTTTTTCAAAACTTTATGAAAGATATATTTTCTGATTGTATTGGAAGGTTTGTTGTGGTACACCTGGAAGTCATTCTCATTTTTTCCCGAGATCTGGATTCGCACTATGAACATGTCCATTTTGTTTTACAAAAACTTAGGGAAAATTCTTTGTTTGCTTTGCTAAATTGGAGAAATGTACTTTTTATGTTCAAGAAATATCGTTTCTGGGGTTCATTGTATCAGTTGAATGCTTTAAGATGGATCCTGGGAAGGTGCAGGCCATAATTGATTGAGTTCAACTTCAAGACCTTAAAGCAAGGGTGGGGAACCTTTTTTCTGCCAAGGGCCATTTGGAAATTTTTACCATCATTTGGGGTCCGCACAAAATTATCAACTCGAAAATTACCCTACTATATTTGGCCAAACAATTAATTAACTCACCCCTAATGTGACATCTGCAGCTGCTTCTCTTTGGTGCGATTTTGATGTTTGGTGATATTGAGAATGTTACTTCTCACAACTGCTTTTCCAGGACTGGGGCGCAGTCAACTCTTTCTGATAACAAGTTTTGTAAAGCATATACAGTTGGATTAAAAAGTTTGGGCACCCCTATTAATCTTAAGCTTATTGTTTTATAAAAATTGGTGTTTTTGCAACAGCTTTTTCAGTTTGATATATGTAATAACTGTTGGACACAGTAATGTTTCTGCCTTGAAATGACGTTTATTGTACTAACAGAAAATGTGCAATCTGCATTCAAACAAAATTTGACAGGTGCATAAGTATGGGCACCTCACCAGAAAAGTGACATTAATATTTAGTAGATCCTCCTTTTGCAAAAATAACAGCCTCTAGTCGCTCCCTGTAGCTTTTAATGAGTTCCTGGATCATGGATGAAGGTATTTTTGACCATTCCTCTTTACAAAACAATTCCAGTTCAGTTAAGTTTGATGGTTGCCGAGCATGGACAGCCCTCTTCAAATGATTCCACAGATGTTCAATGATATTCAGGTCTGGGGACTGGGATAGCCATTCCAGAACATTGTAATTGTTCCTCTGCATGAATGCCTGAGTAGATTTGGAGCGGTGTTTTGGATCATTGCCTTGCTGAAAGATCCATCCCCTGCGTAACTTCAACTTTATCACTGATTCTTGAACATTATTGTCAAGAATCTGCTGATACTGAGTGGAATCCATGCATCCCTCAACTTTAACAAGATTCCCGGTGCCGGCATTGGCCACACAGCCCCAAAGCATGATGGAACCTCCACCAAATTTTACTGTGGGTAGCAAGTGTTTTTCTTGGAATGCTGTGTTTTTTTGCCGCCATGCATAATGACTTTTTGTATGACCAAACAACTCAATCTTGGTTTCATCAGTCCACAGGACCTTCTTCCAGAAAGAGATTGGCTTCTCCAAATGTGCTTTTGCATACCTCAGCCGACTCTGTTTGTGGCGTGCTTGCAGAAACGGCTTCTTTCGCATCACTCTCCCATACAGCTTCTCCTTGTGCAAAGTGCGTTGTATAGTTGACCGATGCACAGTGACACCATCTGCAGAAAGTTGATGCTGCAGCTCTCTGGAGGTGGTCTGAGGATTGTCCTTGACTGATCTCACCATTCTTCTTCTCTGCCTTTCTGATGTTTTTCTTGGCCTGCCACTTCTGGCCTTAACAAAAACTGTCCCTGTGTTCTTCCATTTCCTTACTATGTTCCTCACAGTGGAAACTGACAGGTTAAATCTCTGAGACAGCTTTTTGTATCCTTCCCCTGAACAACTATGTTGAATAATCTTTGTTTTCAGATCATTTGACAGTTGTTTTGAGGAGCCCATGATGCCACTCTTCAGAGGAGATTCAAACAGGAGAACAACTTGCAAGTGGCCACTTTAAGTAGCTTTTCTCATGATTGCATACATCCGGCTCTGAAGTTCAAAGCTCAATGAGGTTACAAAACCAAAAAAAGTGCTTTAGTAAGTCAGTAAAAAGTAGGTAGGAGTATTTAAATCAAGAAAATGATAAGCGTGCCCATACTTATGCACCTGTCAAATTTTGTTTGAATGCAGATTGCACATTTTCTGTTAGTACAATAAACCTCATTTCAAGGCAGAAACATTACTGTGTCCAACAGTTATTACATATAACTGTCACGGGTGTGTCGCCACGAAGATCGTCGCGACTACACAGCCTGACTTCTCGCAGCTGAGTTTTTGGTGCTTTGTGTTTTTTGGTAGTGAGGGAGTTAATTCTCTCTCTCTGTGCTTGACGAGGCTCAGCCTCGCCCAGCTGCAGTTAATGCTGCAGTATTGGGATTCCTTCAAATACCTGCTGGTCTGATAGGGAAGTTGTCGGTGAAAGCACTTCTTGCAGACCTTCAGAGCGGATCGTTGTTTGGTGGAGTTCGGAGCCAAGAGTATGCGGTGTGGATTCTTCTTCTTCTTCCCTTCCTCCCTTTATCATTTATTTCCTAACCTGTTGTTGTTCCCTCTGTAATTGTGGTGTGTGTTTTTGTATGCAAGGTGGTTTTTGGTTTTCCCCTTGTACTGTCTCGTTAGTCTAGTACTGTGTTTTGGGCTTTTTCTATCCTGTCCCCCATTGTTGTGATCGGGGTCCTTCTCAGGACTAGATTACTGAGGTTCAGGGATATTCAGGAGTTTAGGGTTGCGCTGGCGGCCTGGACCTCTGTACCATTAACAGTACCTCCAGGTTGAGGGATTAGTGAGGGCCCCCGTTTAGGGTCAGCCTAGGCCCCTGACCTCCTGTACGTTGAGACAGCGTGACAATATCAAACTGAAATAGCTGTTGCAAATATACCAATTTTTATAAAACATTAAGCTTAAGATTAATAGGGGGTGCCCAAACTTTTTCATATAACTGTACATCACATAGGAGATGCTGGGACTGCTGCATATACATCACAGGAGACGCTGGGGGTTATATATGACTCGCCCCCTTGGCCGTGGGGCACTCGGATCCGGGCAATAAGGGAACGATGGGGGTTGTAGTGGCAACCCGGTTCCGTGGCTCAGGGTGGTCAGGCCAGTGGTAGTCTGCTATGTGCTGTTGATAACGTCCAACGACGCCACCCGTGGATTTGCGGTCATTAGGAACCGCCGCTGCTGGGCAGACCGCTGGGGCTGATGGTGTATGCAGCTGAGGTGGTGTGACTCCCCACGGGAAGAGTGCAGCCCCAGGGCAGTGTAGTGGATGGTGGGAGTGATGGTGGTGAGAGTCCCAGTGCTGATAGTGCTGGAGGAGCAAGGAGCACACAGACAACAGATTGCAGTCCAGGGTCTTTACTAGAGCAGGTAAACTGACCCACAAACAGGCTAGGAGGGGACCTGGATGTCTGAGAGCAATTGGGAAATTGGCCCTGGTCAGGGTGAGGGTGTAGGCCTACCGTGCTCTCTGCGCTCCTTCTGGCTATCTCCTCCTTATAGGGTAACAGCCCACGTTTCCGAGCTTTCTGTGTATTCTCGCCTGTATGGCCTGCGACGTGGGTTCCTTTCTGCTCCCGGCCTGGTACGGCTTTACTGGTCCCTTCTGTTGTGGCAGACCCTCCGGGCTTCTTAGGCCAAGGAACATACAGTCCCCTGCGGACTGGTTATCTGCTGCAGGACGTGGAATCCTCACAGCCCCAGACACCAAAGTCTGGTAAAATGGAGTTCTTTGTCTGCCAAGACAGGCTCACTTCGCCTCTTGTCTCTGGCTTGTGGCTCTTCTGCTGCCACACTTCCTCTTAGGGTGCAATACAGCTGTCCCTCTCTGCTCTGGACACTTCTCAGTGCTGAGACAGGTCGTCCAATTCTCTCTAACCCTGCCCCCAGTTCCAGCTTTTATAGGGGCAGCCTGCTCCCCCTACTGGCCTGAGACAGGAGGTACTGCATGCTAATGTTCCCCTGACTAGAGAACCTCCCCTTGCTCTCAGACACAGCTTTATTATACTTGTGGCATCCAGGCCAGGGTGACACATTCCCCCCTAGTAAAATTTAGTACTCCGAGACTAAACAATAAACAAAGACAATATGCATAACCATAAAACATTAACAGACAGACGACGCACAGCTTGAGTTCTTAAGGTCACAGTGTGGTCTGTGACCGGGTGTCCATATCACCAATACAACGGGGAGCCTTAACCAGGTGGGGGTCTGTCCTACCCCAAGTCCTTCACAGTCTTAGTTCATTCCTTGGTTAGGCTCCGAACGCAGTCCATACAAGGTCCTGGTTATAAAAAGTCCATAACCTTTGAGTCCTTACGGTAACTGCAAGAAACTGAAACACAGAATTACCAAACATGAATGTAACTTTGCAAACATTTCAACATTTGGCAACAGGGTTATTTACAATTTTAATGCACTCTATATTCTCCAGCAAGCGGGTATCTGCCACTTTGTGCTCCTGGTTGACCTCCTTAATAGTGTTGAGCCACCCCCGTAGTGTTCGAGTTCGGTTCGGTTCGTCGAACGCCCGTGTGTTCGCCGAACTGTTCGTCGAACTGTTCGTCGAACACCTTCGAACACCGTTAAAACCAATGGCAGGCAAACAAAAACACATAGAAACACATAGAAAACACCTTCAAAGGTGTCCAAAAGCTGACAAACTGCTCAGAAGACACAACTAACACATGGAAAAGTGACAAGTACATATAGTCATGCGAAAAGAAAAGAGGTGGAGGAGTAAAAGGAGGGGGAGACACAGATATAGGCATGTCATGCCCTTCTAAAATCCAAAAAGTGAGAAGCCGAGACGGCCAGTCCGCTCCTGCCCATGCCACCTCCGTGTCGCCGGGTTTGTGCCAGAGCCGCGGTGAACCCTGACGGCCAGCCCCCCTCTCCCAATACTGGTGCCTGTCTGCTGGTGGGTCGAGAGAGCCCCCCTGTGGTGGAGGCAGCTCTAAGCTTTTTAATTTAAATTGTCCCTCTAATTTGAATGAATACACTTTAAATCCATTTACAAGGATCTATTGGAGGGCAAGTCTCATGCCAGCAGCCGCGTAATTCCAGCTCCAGTAGCGTCCACTAAAGCTGCTGCAGTTAAAAAGCTTTTATAAGGATCGAGCTCGGCTGTCCACCGCAAGGCATCCTACTGCCAGTCCCAGCCCCTATGCCTTGGGGTGCCTCCTGATGCTCTTCACTGAGTATCCCGTGGTCCCGAAGCATTTCCTTTGAAAAAATTAAGTGTCCAAACTACAGGTGGTGTAGCTTGCTTAACAGCCGGGATAATCCGCTGACTAGCAGACACTGCTACTAGGCACAAAGTATTTCCTGGGCTAGATGCAGTTAAAAATTTGTAAGTAGATACTCTCGTTGGATGCTGAGAAAGCATTCCATAGAGTCTCCTGGCACGCCATATATGATTCTCTTAAAAAGCTTGGGGTAGGGGTCTAGGGGACCCTTTTATAGCCAAAATCACGGCCCTGTATCACAATACGTCACCTAGGCTGAAGATAAATGGAACTGTAGCACCGAGGGCTCGGTTGCTACAGACGTATTGCACCTCACCCAGAGGTGTGATATCTCACTCTCAGATAAGGATGGAGTGTGGATCAGGACCCGACACCTGCATGCATTACACCACATTGCCGTGGGGCAGGGCGACCAATATGCCCCTGAGATGGGCACGACAGTCCCTGTCCCTGGCTGGAGTGGGGGGAGGGAACACTGAGGAAGGGGAACCCTGCAGTGCAGGAGCAGGGAGGAAGCAGTTCCTGGGTGCATTGAGAAGGGAGTATAAAAGGTGGGCACCATCTTAGTTCAGTGCAGAGAAGTCTGAGCAGAAGTGGCAGGGAGCAGGGGCTCTGCATGAGCTCTGCTTCGGAGGCGGGCCTAGTAACAGAGGCCCAGGCCTGCAAGAGGGAGAAGGAAGGAAGAGGAGTGGAGAAGGCTCCAGGAACGAGGAATGAAGGGATCCCAGGGGTGCGGACGGGCGAGTCGCCACCGCACGCCCGAATCCACCTGCGTGGAGGGGTCAGGCCAAAGGGGGAGACCGGTCCCCGAACTAGTGGAGGCAGGAAACGACCCTCAGCTAGAAACCGGAGGCTCTGACATTTTATGTGGCGCAGCCCCTTGCTCCACCCGCTAGGAAGGCACCACATAGGGTCAGGGAAACTGGCGCCAAGTTTACCAAGAGGAGGCCCGAGGCAGCCGGACAGAAGTGTTGGTAAGAAAGGCCAGACAAAGGACACACAAAGGGGGTCCTGTGAAGCGCTCCAAAGTTATCTGGGAGTTGTCTGAGCCCCTCACCTGGTGAGCACAGTACGACGTGGGCAGCCGTTACCTGCAGACGTGGTCTGGATAATAAGAACTGTGAGTAAAGGCCCTGAACTGCATCACTGACTCCGTGTCGTTACTGCTGCTGCCCTGCACCATCACCCCCATCCTCCGCATACACTGCCCTGAGGCTATACTCCTCCCGTGGGGAGTTATGCTACGCTCTGCTGCACCCACAACACCAGCCTTAGCGGTCTGCCCTGTAGCGGCGGTTCACTCTGACCGCAATCCACGGGTGGCGTAGTCGGACATTTAAACATCAAAACCACATAAATAGTTCCGCCACTGGTTTGACCGCCCTGAGCCATGGAACCGGATCGCCGCCACGAAGACTACAACCACCAGCATCCACCAAAAAGGGTCCGGCTCCGGGTGTCCCAAGGCCCAGGGGGTGCGTCAGAACATTTTCATCACCTTTCACAATCACCAATGGGACAAGGCAGGGATGTCCTCTGTCCCCTCTCTTATACATCCTAGTGATGGAGCACCTGCTCTCATCAATTCGCCATAACCCCAATATTAGGTGGATTGAGGTGGGAGGCACCGAGTACAAGTGCTCTCTATTTGCTGATGATGTCCTAGTATATATCACTCAATCACATATATCCATCCCTGCTGTTATGGCTGAAATAGATCACTTTGTTACATGGTAAAATTTTAAAATCAATGCAGCGAAGTCTGAGGCCCTCGATGTCTCCCTCCCTAACTCCATATAGGATTCCATCCAGTCCAACTTTCCCTTTGCCTGGCCCTCACAGGGTATCAAATACTTAGGAATTCCTATTCATAGAGACCTCTCCCATCTATGTTATCTTAATTTTGGGCCCTTTATTGAACAATTCCATACAGACCACGGTTGGCAAGTTAGAACTGTAAGATTCACTACGTGAACCACTGGTGTTTTGTGGAAAAGCACATGTACACCGCGTTCCAAATTATTATGCAAAAAGTGTTTAGGAGTGATAAGGGAAGAATTTGTTTGTTTGTCAGTTAAACTCATTGATGGTGATGTGTGTCAGGGCTCTTTATATCACTGTAAGCAATTGCAGACACCTGTGCTAATTAGTTTGGCAGGTGTGTCCAATGAAAGGCAAGACTACTTAAGAAGGCTCTCTCACATTATTAAGCAGCCTACATTTTCTGCCAAAATGGGAAAGAAAAAGGATGTGTCGGCTGCTGAGAAGCAACAAATTGTGGAGTGTTTAGGTCAAGGCATGACTACAATCAACATTGTGCGATGATCAGGATGAAGTGTCTTGGCAATCAAGAAGTATGTAGCTGATTCACAGTACACACGTGTGCGTGCTGATAAGGGCAAATTGAGGACTCTTTCCTACAGGCAATTACGTCAGGTTGAAAGAGCAGCGGCAAAAAAGCCTTGTCATAGCAGCAGACAAGTTTTTGAAGCTGCTTGTGCCTCCAACGTCCCCCGAACAACAAGATGCAGGGTCCTTCAGAGGTTTGCAGCTGTGCATACGCCATCCTGTCGACCTCCTCTATCCACTTCACACAAGCAGAAACGGCTCCAGTGGGCCAAACATTACATGAAGACTGATTTCAAAACTGTTTTGTTCACGGATGAGTGCCGTGCAGCGCTCGATGGTCCAGATGAATGGAGTGGAGGATGGCTGGTTGATGGACACCCCACGCAAACACGGCTACAGCGCCAACAAGGAGGAGGTGGAGTAATGTTTTGGGCTGGAATCATGGGGAGAGAGATTGTCGGCCCCTTTAGGATCCCTGAAGGCGCTAAAGATGAACTCCATAATGTATGTGGATTTTCTCAAACAGCACTTCCTGCCATGGTTCAAGAAGAAGAACCGTGTATTTCACAGCAAGATCATTTTTCTGCATGATAATGCACCATCTCATGCTGCACATAAAACATCTGCATCTCTGGCTGATATGGGCATAAAAGGGGACAAACTTATGGTGTGACCCCCATGCTCCCCTGACCTCTACCCCATTCAGAACCTTTGGAGCATCATTAAAAGGAGTGTCTATGATGGCGGGAGGCAGTTCACATCTAAGCAACAGCTCTGGGAGGGTATTCTGTCCTCATGCAAAACAATTGAAGCAGAAACCATCCAAAACCTGACAAATTCAATGGACGAGAGAGTTCAGAAGCTCCTTTCGAACAAGGGGTCCTATGTGAAAATGTAACATCACCTAGAATAAAGTTTTGAGTTGAAAACTGTTTGATTTCAGTTTCTAACAACCTGCTAATGCTTATAATTTCAAAAATGACCATTTTTTTGGTCTTTATTAAAATGAAAAGGTTGATCGAAAAGTTTGGGGGATCTAAGAGTGTGGCAACCCAGTAGTCATGATTACTTCGAATTCTGACAATATGAGGGTCATGCTGCAGGTAGTGCAGCAAGAAGGCACTTATGTGTCTTGCGCATCTCGGAGCCCCAAAATTATTTTCCGGGCAAGATGCAGCTAAAAATTATTTTTAATTTTAAATCTGGTGAAGCTTATTATAGATGGCCTAATAGGATCAGTGCTGCACACTGCTACAAAGCCCAAATTATTTTCCAGTCAAGATACAGATAAACATGATTAGTAATTTGAAAGCTTAAAACGGTTGGTAGGGTGATTTTAACCAATCATCAAGCTTTTACTCTCCCCAGGATGACACAGGGGTAGAAAAGTCGTTTCGGATCCATGATTTGTTCATCTTTATGAACGTGAGTCTGTCTACATTATCAGTGGAGAGCCGCGTGCGCTTATCTGTCAGCACACCACCAGCAGCGCTGAACACACGTTCAGACAGAACGCTGGCTGCGGGGCATGACAAGATCTCCAAGGCGTAAGTGGCTAGCTCCGGCCATTTATCCAGATTGGAAGCCCAAAAAGAGCAAGGGTCCAGTGACACAGTCGTGGCTTCAATGTTTACTTGGAGATACTCCTGCACCATCGTCTCTAGGCGTTGACTATGTGTCAGACTTCTTGTCTCCTGTGGCCTTGCAAAGGATGGGCTAAAAAAGTGGTGAAATGATTCCACAAAATTGATGTTACCAGCAGATACTGTGGTTCTGTTACGGTTTGAGTGCTGAACACTTGACGGTCCCACGGTTGGCAAGTTGGAACTGTGAGATTCACTACGTGCACCACTGGTATTTTGTGGAAAAGCACATGTAAGATTCTGCAACAGTCTCTGCTGATACTCCTGCATGCGTGCATCCCTTTCTATGGCAGGAATAATTTCTGCAAATTTACTTTTGTACCGGGGATCTAACAGTGTGGCAACCCAGTAGTCAGGATTATTTCTAATTCTCACAATTCGAGGGTCATGTTGCAGGTAGTGCAGCAAGAAGGCACTCATGTGTGTTGCGCATCCAGGAGCACCAAGTCCCTGTTGTGTTGGTGGCGAGGTAACAATCATGCTTCCTTCCTCTGTCCTCTCCCCCCAACCTCGCACAACAGAAATGTGATCAAGGTCTCCCTCATCTGATGAGTCTTCCATCAGTTCGTCCTCCACTTCTTCCTGGGCTCCTGCACCTTCCTCACTAGTTTGGCTGCTACCATGCGCCCTGGTAAAATCATCTCCCCCACCCTCACATGCCTGCCGCCTTGGTGCTGCCGACCGTCTGGACCTTGCAGATGTTAGCCCTTCCGCATACAACTCCTCCTCCTCTACTTCCTCCACCTCCTCTTGTGCCACCACCTGACTCCGAATTCTGTTTAACATGTGCTCCAGCATGTAAATCACCGGAATAGTCATGCTGATAATGGCATCGTCAGCACTAAACATCTTCGTCGCCATTTCAAAACTGTGCAGAAGGGTGCATAGGTCCCTGATCTGAGACCACTCCTCCAGCGTGATTTGCCCCACCTCTGAATCTCGTTGGCCCAGGCTATACATCAGAACGTATTGCACCAGGGCTTGTCGGTGCTGCCACAGTCGCTGCAACATGTGCAGAGTTGAATTCCACCGGGTAGGCACATCGCATTTTAGCCGGTGAAGTGGCAGGCCCAACGACTTCTGTAGAGATGTAAGTCGCTGAGCTGCGGGATGCGAACGGCGGAAGTGAGCACACAGCGACCGTGTCCTCTGCAGAAGGCCATCTAGTCTGGGATAGTGGGCTAAAAATTGCTGGACAACCAGGTTCAACACGTGAGCCATACAAGGCACGTGTGTGACATTGCCCCGGCGAAGGGCCGCACCCAGGTTTGCAGCATTGTCGCACACGGCCTTCCCTGGTTTCAGGTCCAGTGGAGACAACCATTCATGAAATTGGTTCTCCAGAGCTGACCACAACTCCTCAGCTGTGTGACTCACATTTCCCAGACATTTCAATGTAAAAACCGCCTGATGACGTTGAGCCCTACTGCCAGCATAGTAAGGAGGTGTGCAGGATCCCTTCTGCGCAGTTAGAAAGCTTGTGGCATGACCAGACAGGCTTTGGGTGCAGGTGGAAGACCGAGAGGAGGTTGAGGAGGCAGAAGCAGTGGAGGAACTTTGACATAAAGAGGATTGACGCACAACTCGTGGGGACGGCAAGACTTGGACAGCAGCCCCTTGTCCTGCTGTCACCATAGTTACCCAGTGCCCAGTCAGCGACATGTAACGCCCCTGTCCATGCCTACTCGTCCAAGTGTCTGTGGTGAAATGCACCCTGTCACACACAGAGTTTCTCAAAGAAGCGGTGATGTTGTGTGCGACATGCTGGTGGAGCGCAGGCACACCTTTCTTTGAGAAGTAGTGCCGACTGGGCATCTGGTACTGGGGCACTGCGACGGACATAAGGTCTCGAAAATCCTCTGTGTCCACCAGGCGGAAAGGCAGCATTTCTGTAGCCAAGAGCTTGCAGATGGTGAAATTCAACCTCTTAGCTTTCTCATGGCTAGGAGGAAATGGTCTTTTACTTGTCCACATCTGAGGGACCGAGGGCTGGCTATTGTGCTTAGACGGGGTTGATAAGGGTGTCCCCGGCAAACTGCCGGTCTGTGAGGAAGATGCAGGCGGACATGTTAGGTTGCCTTGATCCAAAGGTGGTGCTATCGATGTCGGACAGCGCTCAAGACCAGCTGGTGTTACCACCTCCAAAGAAAATGATGACCTGCCAATCACGCTGGCTGTTGCGGGTAAAGAGGTGGCAGGTCTGCGCCCCAAAACAGGTGTGACTGCTGTCCCCCCAGTCACAGAGGATGAAGAGGCCGCGGATGCACAAGATATGGCAGACGGTGGTTGGCCCGGCCGGCTAGGCCGCATTGTAGCACACTGAGCTTCCCACTGCAACTTATGCTTCATGTCCATGTGCCGGTTCATGCATGAAGTACTCAAACTATGTATTTTTTGGCCTCTACTTAGCTTTTGCTGACAAATGTTACAGATAACACGAGTTGGGTCATCTTTATCGATCTGAAAAAATGCCCAGGCTATGCAAGGCTTACCACCCATGCGACCTGAAGAGCCACCACGACTTGTGGTGAGAGGCAGAGTTGTGTTTGAGGATGCAGTTGTTGACGTGCTTCCAGTACTACGTCTCTGTCCAGGAAGGCACAACCTGACCTCGTCGTCACTAGCATCTTCCTCCACCTCCTCTGCTGACCTCATCTCTTGGCTGACTGTGGGTTGACAGTAAGTGGGATCTCCGACCTCATCATCATCACCCTGTGCGTTATCACACCCGTCGTCCTCAGAGCCAACCTGTTCCTGCCCTGACAAAAAACTAAAGTTGTCGCTCCAATCAGGTATTTGAGTCTTATCATCGTCTTCCTCATTGTCTCCACCAACAGGAGTTACAGTTTGGGAATGAGGGTCTACATTATGGTCAGAACCTTCTGCGTCTGGTCCTGGATCCGACTCATAAAGATTCTGGGCATCAGTGCAGATCATTTCCTCTTCTGGATTCACAGAAGCGCTGGAGTCGACCTCTGATTCCCAGGCTATAGTATGAGTAAACAGCTCTGCAGACTCAACCATCTGTTCTACCTCATACTCAGACGGGCAGCTGGAGATTTGGGAGCTGTGAGGAAGCAAGTGCGATTTGGGTGACACCTTTGAGGACTGGAGTATTTGTGATGTTGAAGTTGATGTGGAGGAGAGCCCACTTAAAGGAGCACTTGATATCCGTTGAAGCACCTGCTGTTTTTGTGCCTCATCTGGAATTTGTAGCGATTGGCGTGGCCGTAAGAAAGGGATCTTATCACATTGTCCGCTAAAAGAAGTAGACATTTTAGTTTGGCTGGAAGATGGTCTTTCTTCTGCGCCTACCCCACGGACACAACCTTTTTTCCCTTTCCCAACACGCCTATTCCCCTTTCCACCAGCAGCAGGCCTTTTTCCACTCATTTTGGTGGTTAACTAATTCACAACTCTGGAGTTGTTTGCACAAAAAAACAATGGATGGTAACCGAGCAGAGCTGAGTGGCCAAACTGTGGTATTAGGCCAAAACTATTGGCTGGGTTAGATGCAGAAAAAAATTATTTTTAATTTGCAACCTGATGGAGGTCAGTATAGATGGACTAATAGACCAAGTCCCACACACCGCTAGAAGCCCAAATATTTTTTCAGAGCTAGATGCAGAAAATTTTTTTATTCAATTTGCAACCTGATGGAGGTCAGTATAGATGGACTAATAGACCAAGTCCCACACACTGCTAGAAGCCCAAATATTTTTTCAGAGCTAGATGCAGAAAAAAATTATTTTTAATTTGCAACCTGATGGAGGTCAGTATAGATGGACTAATAGAACAAGTCCCACACGCTGCTAAAAGCCCAAATATTTTTTCAGAGATAAATTAAGAAAAAAATTATTTTTAATTTGCAACCTGATGGAGGTCAGTATAGATGGACTAATAGACCAAGTCCCACACACTGCTAGAAGCCCAAATATTTTTTCAGAGCTAGATGCAGAAAAAAATTATTTTTAATTTGCAACCTGATGGAGGTCAGTATAGATGGACTAATAGAACAAGTCCCACACGCTGCTAGAAGCCCAAATATTTTTTCAGAGATAAATGAAGAAAAAAATTATTTTTAATTTGCAACCTGATGGAGGTCAGTATAGATGGACTAATAGACCAAGTCCCACACACTGCTAGAAGCCCAAATATTTTTTCAGAGCTAGATGCAGAAAAAAATTATTTTTAATTTGCAACCTGATGGAGGTCAGTATAGATGGACTAATAGACCAAGTCCCACACACCGCTAGAAGCCCAAATATTTTTTCAGAGCTAGATGCAGAAAATTTTTTTATTCAATTTGCAACCTGATGGAGGTCAGTATAGATGGACTAATAGACCAAGTCCCACACACTGCTAGAAGCCCAAATATTTTTTCAGAGCTAGATGCAGAAAAAAATTATTTTTAATTTGCAACCTGATGGAGGTCAGTATAGATGGACTAATAGAACAAGTCCCACACGCTGCTAGAAGCCCAAATATTTTTTCAGAGATAAATGAAGAAAAAAATTATTTTTAATTTGCAACCTGATGGAGGTCAGTATAGATGGACTAATAGACCAAGTCCCACACACTGCTAGAAGCCCAAATATTTTTTCAGAGCTAGATGCAGAAAAAAATTATTTTTAATTTGCAACCTGATGGAGGTCAGTATAGATGGACTAATAGAACAAGTCCCACACGCTGCTAGAAGCCCAAATATTTTTTCAGAGATAAATGAAGAAAAAAATTATTTTTAATTTGCAACCTGATGGAGGTCAGTATAGATGGACTAATAGACCAAGTCCCACACACTGCTAGAAGCCCAAATATTTTTTCAGAGCTAGATGCAGAAAAAAAATATTTTTAATTTGCAACCTGATGGAGGTCAGTATAGATGGACTAATAGACCAAGTCCCACACACCGCTAGAAGCCCAAATATTTTTTCAGAGCTAGATGCAGAAAAAAATTATATTCAATTTGCAACCTGCTGGAGGTCAGTATAGAAGGACTAATAGAACAAGTCCCACACACTGCTAGAAGCCCAAATATTTTTTCAGAGCTAAATGAAGAAAAAAATTATTTTTAATTTGCAACCTGATGGAGGTCAGTATAGATGGACTAATAGACCAAGTCCCACACACTGCTAGAAGCCCAAATATTTTTTCAGAGCTAGATGCAGAAAAAAATTATTTTTAATTTGCAACCTGATGGAGGTCAGTATAGATGGACTAATAGACCAAGTCCCACACACCGCTAGAAGCCCAAATATTTTTTCAGAGCTAGATGCAGAAAATTTTTTTATTCAATTTGCAACCTGATAGAGGTCAGTATAGATGGACTAATAGACCAAGTCCCACACACTGCTAGAAGCCCAAATATTTTTTCAGAGCTAGATGCAGAAAAAAATTATTTTTAATTTGCAACCTGATGGAGGTCAGTATAGATGGACTAATAGACCAAGTCCCACACACTGCTAGAAGCCCAAATATTTTTTCAGAGCTAGATGCAGAAAAAAAATATTTTTAATTTGCAACCTGATGGAGGTCAGTATAGATGGACTAATAGAACAAGTCCCACACGCTGCTAGAAGCCCAAATATTTTTTCAGAGATAAATGAAGAAAAAATTATTTTTAATTTGCAACCTGATGGAGGTCAGTATAGATGGACTAATAGACCAAGTCCCACACACTGCTAGAAGCCCAAATATTTTTTCAGAGCTAGATGCAGAAAAAAATTATTTTTAATTTGCAACCTGATGGAGGTCAGTATAGATGGACTAATAGAATGATGCTATGCCCAAAAGATTTTACTTCACTAGGTGCAGTAAAAAAATTGGTATTCTATACACAGGTGGTATGTCTTGCAACACAGATAGGCTACTCCACTGACTAACACACTCTGCAATAGGCCAAAAAGGATTAGCTTTGCTAGATTCAGCCAAATGCTGTGAAAAAAACTTGCACAGCACTGGCACAGACCTGCCTGGCAAAAACTGATAGGAACTGATGTAACCTAGTCCTGAAAAGGACTCCAATTACAATTAGTCTTTACTCCCACAATCTATCTATTTAAGAGCACAGACCTGCTTGATAAAAGTCGTAGGAAATGCTGTAACCTAGTCCTTAAAAGGACTGCAATCACAACTATTCCCTACTCCCAAGCTATCTGTATATTTGTGCGAAAAATGGCTTGAAATTAACAAGGTATAGCGCACACAGCAACAGCGGTGCCGTCTAACACGCAGCTGCAGCAGTGAGAAAATGGTGGCGACGGGGAAAATGGCTTGGTCTTATAGGGCAAGGACATGTGACATACACTGCCAATCACACATGCCCTTGCTTGTGTGAAAAAAAGCACTTCGCTCCGTGTGTGCGCTGCTGATAGGCTGACAGATTGCACCTCCCCACTGCAAATGCGGGAAAGAGAAAAAAAAATGGAGATCTTCATTGTTCCTGCAGAGATCCATCCCCTGCCCCTCCCCCCGCCCCGCTGTACACTCAAACTGCGTATTAACATTAATTTTCATCATTACTGAGAAAAAATCCAGTTATGATTTTGGTGCACGAACAGTTATCGAACATAACCTCGAACAGCCGAATTTTTCTCAAATTGTTTGTGTTCGCCGACCGGCTCGAACACCGCCCAAAACAGCTCGAATTTGAGATTGGCGAACAGTTCGAGTAGAACAACGCTCATCTCTACTCCTTAACCCACTGTCTGGTGGTGGACCGACCTGGCTTTCCCCACTAGCGTTAGGGGTACAGCTACCAGCTGGGTGTACAGGTAGGGCAGGCAGCTGTCTGCGGGTCCTTTGGCTTACCGCAGGCATGGCAGGTTCACTGTCAGCAGAGGGTTGACTCTCCTGGGCTGCTGGTACAGGCTCTTCTGCCTCTGTAACTGCTTGCTCCTCTTCACCTTCTGGTTCTGGTGTTGTTTGTTGCTGTGCCGGTTGCAGGAAATGCAGGACGGGTACCACTATGGCATTGTTTATCCGAGTCCAGGACTGAGGGAACTCTCCGAGAACGGTGCTGATCATTTCTTCCTTGTCCTCTGTGGGTTCAAGGTCACTTTGATCCTCTTCTGCACTACGGAGTTGATCAGGGCATCTTTTGAGGTGGTCCCTGGAGACGGTACTAGTGGTTTCTCCTCCGTCCTTGGTGATCACGCACACCTTCGGGTTGTCATGGTCAGACTGCAGTACGGTGTAGGGTTCCCTTTCCCACTGGTCGTCCAACTTATGTAGCCTTCTCTTTCGCTTAAGGACCTGCTCACCACGTTCTAGGGGACCAGCAGGGGCGTGTTGGTTGAAGAGTCTTTCTTGCTTCTCTCTCACCTGGGCCAGGCTCTTCTCCACACTCTCCTGTACCTTCTTGTACTGCAGTTGCCTTTCCGTATCCCAGTCCGCATCCGGGGAGGTGTCCTCAGGTGTTAGGACTCCCATCTCCAGGTCTACGGGCAGCTTACCTGGTCTGGCTCGCATCAGGTAAGCCGGGGTGCAGTTTGTAGCGTTCACCGGGATATGATTGTATAAGTCTATCAGATCCGGCAGTTTTTCTGGCCACAGGCTGCGTTCCTCCAGGGGCAACGTCTTCAGGAGATCAATGACTATATTGTTCATTTTCTCACACATCCCGTTGGTTTGTGGGTGGTATCGCGTTGTCCGAATCTTCTTACAGCCATAGAGGTTGCAGAACTCTTGGAAGATTTCAGCCTTGAACGCTGGACCCTGGTCCGTCAGGACCTGTTCCGGATACCCGTGTGGACGGCAGAAGTATTGCTGGAAGGCTCTGGCCGCCGTTTGGGCTGTCAAATCTTTCACCGGGACCACCACTAGAAAACGGGAATAGTGGTCCACGATTGTCAGGGCGTAGATGTATCCTGACAGGCTTGGAGCCAATTTGACGTGATCCAGAGCTACCAGCTCAAGAGGCTGCGTGGTGACGATGGGCCTCAAGGGTGTCTTCTGGCTGGCACGGTCCTTCCTCCTTAGGTGACAAGGGCCACAGTCTCTGCACCACTTCTCTACAGCCCCTCTCATGCCGACCCAAAAGAACCGTCCTCTTAGCAGGAACTCCAGTTTCTTCCAACCGAAGTGCCCCGCTCTGTCATGGTAAGCCCCCAGGACCATAGCTGCATCCTGCCTTGGAACCACGACTTGCCAGGTCAGCTCGTGCGTCCGGTGGTTGACAATCCTTATGCACAGCTTGCCTTCGTAGAGGAACAGCTTGCTCTTCTCTTTCCATAGCTGCTTGGCTTCCTCTGGAGCATCCGGATCCATGCGGGCATCTTCCTGGGTCAGCAGATCTTTCACTAGGCGGATGGCAGGGTCACTATCTTGGGTCTCGACCCAGCTGTGGTGAGGTAGGGGATTAATCATCACGGTTGTTAGATCCTCCTCCTTCACGCGGTGGGAGTATTGAGCGGCTCCATACCGGTGAAACGCGGGGAGTTCTACCTCCTCCAGCTCTTCTGGGTCTTCGTCACCTTCAGGTAAGTGAGGCATTCTCGATAGGGCGTCAGCGTTGGCATTGGTTTTGCCTGCCCGGTACTTGATCACAAAGTCATAGTTGGAGAGACGGGCCATCCACCGCTGTTCCATGGCACCCAGTCTCGCATTGTCCAGGTGTGTCAACGGGTTGTTGTCCGTGTACACGGTGAACTTTGCGGAGGCCAGGTAATGCTTGAAGCATTCCGTTACGGCCCACACCACCGCCAAGAATTCTAGCTTGAAGGAGTTGTAATTCTCCGGGTTCCTCTCGGTGGGCCTCAGCTTCCGGCTGGCGTACGCGATCACCCTTTCTCTGCCCTGTTGGTTTTGGGACAGTACGGCTCCCAGTCCCACATTACTGGCGTCTGTGTGAAGGATAAAAGGCTGGCCATAATCAGGGTAGGCCAGGATCTCATCCCCCGTGAGGGCCATCTTCAACTGGCGGAAGGACTCCTCTTCCGGTTTATCCCACTTGAAGGGTGGCTTTTGACTTCTGAACTTAGACTGTCCTATCAGGAGGTCCTGCATAGGAGCTGCCATCTTAGTGAACCCGGGGATGAACCTTCGGTAGTAGCCTACCAACCCGAGGAACTGTCTCACCTCTTTGATGTTCGAGGGGCTTGGCCAGCTCTTGATTGCCGTGACCTTGTCAGGGTCGGGGGCCACTCCTTCCGCGCTTACCACGTGCCCTAGGTACTGGACCTTCGGTTTCAACAGGTGACACTTCAATGGTTTCACCTTCAGGCCATAGCCTGCCAGGGCTTCGTACACCTCGGCCAGGTGCTTTAGATGGTCCTCGTAGGTCTTCGAATAGACGATAACATCGTCCAGTTAAAGGAGGACCGTCTCGAAGTTTCGGTGCCCTAGACAGCATTCCATCAGCCTCTGGAAGGTCCCTGGTGCGTTGCAGAGTCCGAAGGGCATGCAGTTGAACTCACTCAGTCCCATCGGGGTGGTGAAGGCGGTCTTCTCCTTGTCAGCCTCTGCCACAGGAACCTGCCAGTACCCGCTAGTAAGGTCCAAAGTAGAAAAGAAGTTAGCTGATTTTAGTGCGGCTAAAGACTCCTCTATTCTAGTCAGCGGATATGCGTCTTTGTGGGTGATACGGTTGATTTGCCTATAGTCCACGCACATTCTCATGGTGCCGTCTTTCTTTTTTACCAGAACCAGGGGGGCTGCCCAGGGGCTACAGCTATCTCTAATGACCGCAGCTTCTTTCATTTCCCGCAGCATACCCTTGGAGTTCTGATAATGTGCAGGGGGTACAGGTCTGTGTCTTTCTTTTATCGGTGGGTGGCTCCCTGTGGGGATGTGGTGTTCTATCCCCTTTACTCTGCCGAAGTCTAGCGGGTGCTTACTAAAGACTCTCTCGTACTCCTATACCACCCGGTAGACTCCTTGTTTTTGGTGCAGGGGAGTGGAGTCAGCACCCACATGGAGTTTCTGGCACCAGTCCTCCTTTTGTTTCTGGGAGGCAATAACCCTCCGCCTGAGGAGATGGAGGCAAGGGTTCCACGGCCCTGATAGCTTGGTGTTCGACAACAAACAGTTTGACAAGTGTAGCGTACCTGGATAAGTGTACCTCTCTCTCCCCAATGTTGAGAATGCGGATGGGCACCCTCCCATGGCGGACATCAACCACCCCCCTGGCTGTCAAAATGGTGGGCCTGCTGTCTGAGTAAACGGGTTCTACCATGGCTTGGTAGTCTCTACCTCTCAACCCGATTGCAGTCCGACACCAGATCATCATTTCACTTTTGGGAGGCATGGAAATGGGGAATGGGTCACTCAGTCTTACGCTACCGATCTCACCACCAGACAGTTCTACCTGCTGCCGTCTCATCAGGGCTTTTATCTCCTTGTTGAAGACTCTCTGTTGGCTGGAACTAGCATTCACCGCCACCTGTTGTAGAATTACAATTACCTCTGAAAGACAATTTTCAATCACGTTAGTACCCACAGTTATTTTAGGGTGACTTTCACGACGGTCAATGTCCACAATAATTACTCCCTGTGCCGGTAGTTCAACTTTACCAATTTTAATGGTCATCTCCTTGAACCCCATCTGCGGCACGGGTAAGCCATTACTGGCGATGATGCTCAAGTTACTGTCTGGATACCGTGTGATGTCAGCATCAGTCCAATACTGCTTAAAAAGTACATAAGGGATAGTGGTTACTTGCGACCCAGTATCCAGCAAGGCGCTCATGGGGATACCGTCCAGCACCACGGGTAAAATCGGGCTCCCCCCAACGTACTTATCACGCCAATTATAAGGGCCTGGTGATCTTATGCCTGGGGGTTGGCCCTCTGCCCCAGGTTGGACCCGTTTAAATTACAGTACCTGGAAATGTGTCCGAGCTGGTTGCATCGACGGCAAATGGGCTGTCCATCCTCTGCGCAGCGGTCTGTGGGCCTCCCTCGGAACGACGGGATCCTCCTCTGTCGACGCCACGGGACATCCTTCGGACTTGAAGCCAGGTCGATGGGTCTTGACGGGTCCGCTTGTAACGCCTGGACGGTCCTGGTCAACGCCCCTACGCTCCTGGTCAGCTCCTGGACTTGGTGGTGCAGATCTTTCGATGGGGCTTGGTTCAGGGCCTGTGCATCAGCCCCCACAGAGTCCATAGGGGAGGGCCCCGCCTCCTGGTGGTAGGTGAGAGCAGGGCGCCAGGGGTTTATAGCGCCACTTGTTGCGGGTTCACGGAGCACCCTTATGGCCCTGTCCTTGAATTGGGCAAAGGTCAGATCAGGGTTCTGAAAGAACATGAGGCGCAGCTGGGTCCTGTGGGCGCTAGACAGCAGACCTTCTATGAACTGTTCTGTTAGGAGCTTATCAGTATCCTGCACGCTGCCTGGGTCAGCTTGTTGGATGGCCCTTGGGGCTTCCTGCAAATTTAGGGCATAGTCTCTGATGCTGTCCTGTGCCCGCTGCTTGCATCCATAGAACCTCATTTTAATTTCAGCGGAGGTACGTGTGTCAAAGGTACCCCGCAGCTGGGCCAGAATACCCTTTACAGTTCTTTTCTCCTCAGCGGGCCATTACTTTACCTCCCGCTGGGCTGCGCCAGTTAACTGCCCTGTCAGTACGCTAACCTTCTGTTCCTCTGTCAGGGGGTAGACTTGGAACAAACTGTACAGCCTTTCCTTAAAGTCAGTTAGGGCATGGGGCTCCCCTGAATACTTAGGCAGCCAGGCCGCTTCAGGGATGTAGGGCAGGGAAAATGGCATCACCGCTGCTGCAGCTGCGCTGGTGGTAGTGGGCGCCTCCGTGTCTGACATCTTCCTCCCCCTTAGTTAAGCGCGGCCTACCTTCCGACGATCCTATTCTGTAGGCCGCGGCTCCGCTGATGCTGCTCCGGGCGAGGACCTTGCGTCGCGTCCTGGTGACGTCAGCGTCACTCTCTCTCCCTTCCAGGACCTTGCGCAGCGTCGGTGCGTGGGGCGAAGCTTCGAGTTTCGTGCCGTTTGGACGTCCACGTCCCTCTTCTTCCTGCGTGGCGTCCTGAAGATGGCGTCCGATGGCAGGAAAGCGGCTGAAGATGGCGGGAACCGACAGAAGATGGCGGGAGACGGCTGGAAATGGCGGGAAACGGCTCCGGATGGCGGGAAACCTCTTTTCAGGTGCGTGTACAGTCTCTTTCAGGCACGCAATACCCGTTTGTGGCGGGTTCGTCTCAATCCTGCCGACTACGCCAAAGCTGACTTGCCCCCTGGGCCGTGGGGCACTCGGATCTGGGCAATAGGGGAACGATGGGGGTAGTAGTGGCAACCTGGTTCCGTGGCTCAGGGTGGTCAGGCCAGTGGTAGTCTGCTATGTGCTGTTGATAACGTCCGACTACGCCACCCGTGGATTTGCGGTCATTAGGAACCGCCGCTGCTGGGCAGACCGCTGGGGCTGATGGTGTATGCAGCTGAGGTGGTGTGACTCCCCACGGGAAGAGTGCAGCCCCAGGGCAGTGTAGTGGATGGTGGGAGTGATGGTGGTGAGAGTCCCAGTGCTGATAGTGCTGGAGGAGCAAGGAGCACACAGACAACAGATTGCAGTCCAGGGTCTTTACTAGAGCAGGTAAACTGACCCACAAACAGTCCCGGCTAGGAGGGGACCTGGATGTCTGAGAGCAATTGGGAAATTGGCCCTGGTCAGGGTGAGGGTGTAGGCCTACCGTGCTCTCTGCGCTCCTTCTGGCTATCTCCTCCTTATAGGGTAACAGCCCACGTTTCCGAGCTTTCCGTGTATTCTCGCCTGTATGGCCTGCGACGTGGGTTCCTTTCTGCTCCCAGCCTGGTACGGCTTTACTGGTCCCTTCTGTTGTGGCAGACCCTCCGGGTTTCTTAGGCCAAGGAACATACAGTCCCCTGCGGACTGGTTATCTGCTGCAGGACGTGGAATCCTCACAGCCCCAGACACCAAAGTCTGGTAAAATGGAGTTCTTTGTCTGCCAAGACAGGCTCACTTCGCCTCTTGTCTCTGGCTTGTGGCTCTTCTACTGCCACACTTCCTCTTAGGGTGCAATACAGCTGTCCCTCTCTGCTCTGGACACTTCTCAGTGCTGAGACAGGTCGTCCAGTTCTCTCTAACCCTGCCCCCGGTTCCAGCTTTTATAGGGGCAGCCTGCTCCCCCTACTGGCCTGAGACAGGAGGCACTGCATGCTAATGTTCCCCTGACTAGAGAACCTCCCCCTTGCTCTCAGACACAGCTTTATTATACTTGTGGCATCCAGGCCAGGGTGACACATAAACATCACTGGGGAGGCTTGGGGGCCATAGACATCAGTGGGAGGCATAAACATCACTGAAGAAGCTGGGGGTATAGATATCACTGGTGAGGGGCTGCCACTGTTCTCCTCATCTGTGGGACAGAATCGCATCGCACTCTAACTTCACCTACAAAGTATGTCCTCACCCTGGCACTCCAAATACATTGTTTATTACATAGAATGCCAAATGTGCAAAATAAAATATATAGGTTGCACTACAAGAAAATGTAAAAAAAAAAGAATTGCAGAACATGTTGAAAATATTATCAACAACAACAGCAGCACATACTCAGGTGCAACAAAACATTTTGTCCCTGTTCATAATCACACACATTTAGTGGTTTTTGGCATTGAAGAAGTTGCATACCCTAGACGTTGTGGAGATTGGTTAAAACAGCTTACTTTGAGAGAAGCATATAGGATTTTATGTTTAGATACCAAATTACTACCTAGTGGGATGTCATAATACTGTAGCAGGATTTCCCAGGGCAATGGGCTCCTTCCCTGTCCCTCAAGCTAGGGGAGCCCTTGGCTATTCCTGTTCCCCAGATTACCCCAGATAATCGATATGCTGGGGCCTTGTACCTTGCTACCCTCCTAAATGCACACTGAACTGTTTCATCCCCCACCCAAGGAGGTATGGGACAGATGTGTATAGGAGAGCATAGCAGACAGACAGGGAAAACAGACAAGGATAAAAGGAAACTGCAATCATACAAATACTCTCAAAAAATAAAAAAGTGGAAATCAAGAGAACAGTAGGAGGGACCAACCAAATGGGAAGAGGATAAGGATATACACAATACCAAAACCATGCAGATATCTCCTTGAAAAAAAATACCAACAGACTGCTACAAATATGGACTACTCCTTCAACACCAAACTTGGCAGTTGTAAACTGTCACCAGCAGAGAACAGAAGCAGGAGTGAGGTTGTAATTGTTTTACGCTGAGATTCTGCTCTAACCAGGGCCCCACATTAGAAAATCTATTTTTTTCTGGTACTACCGTGGTACAGAAACCATACCACATTTCAGTTTTTAATTATTTTGTGCTAGTATTGTCCTCTTGCTAGGAATCCACATTTGAAAATCTAAATTCTTTATGCTAATAGCATGGTCCAGAAACCAGGCCACATTTCAGCCTATAAATATTTTCTGTAATATTGTGCTTCATCCAGAAGTCCAAATTTCAGAATCTAAATTGGTTGTACTAATAGCGTGGTGCTGAAACCAGGCCACATTTCAGCATTGGACAGGGCTTAGAGCAGCATTTCTAGCTTAAACTTTGATCAGTAACAGGTGGATGAATGACAGGTGCTCTGATAGCTGGGCAACACACATGAATGAGACCCAACTTGGGGACCAAACAATTACAAGAATTATGGGAAGATACCACTAAAGTGAAATCAATTTTTATTTATTTATTTATTTTACTCACTTATATAGCACCATTAATTTCACAGCACTTTACAGACATTATCAATTTCCCCAGAATTGAAATAGTATAATGGGCCTCTGATACCCTTCCCCTACAGGAAATCCACCAGATGGAGACCCAACTTGGAGTCTCCACTAGTGATGAGTGAGTACTAAAATGCTTGGGTACTCGTTGTTCGAGTCGAGCAAATTGGAATACTTGGGTGCTCAGACCGAATAACGAGCCCAATGTAAGTCTATGGGAAACTCGAGCATTTTACTGGCAGCTCCCCCCAGCGGTCTGCAGAGGGACTAAAAATTGCCCAAATTAATGGGAACAGTGCTCAAATAACATGGGAACAGCATGGGGAAGACCCCTGGAAGCATTTCTGACTCCCAGGTCATGTCTGTCAACAATCTTGTCAGAGAATTACGCCACTTTTACGCACTGACAATAAAACATGCAAAAATGAAACTAAAATGGATTTTCCTGGGAAATATGTTAAAGAACATCCTTTCCAGGATAATGACTTGTGTATAAGGCAAAATAAATAACCAAAAACAAAAATGCTCCTCCACACCTTGGGCTATGCTCACACGTAGCATTTTTGATGCATTTTTTTACTTTTGCATTGCTTTCAATGGTGAAAAAACATTTACCAGTAAATGTCATTTTAACATTTTACTACCTTATCTAGCCATGTGGTGTGTGCCACATCCTGTTTCATTTATGATAGAAGGACTCTGAAAGTCACAAAGACTATTTTTATAGGGCCATCAGGCGGCCCTTACTATTATTAAAGGGCCAGCAGGCGGCTATGCTTTGTTGTTCCCATTATTAACGAGTGGGTCTCCTGTTAGAACCCTCCTGTTTGTTTTTTCCATCTTGTGTTTTGCGGTCACGTGACCACCTGCCTTTATATTCCAGCTCCACCCTTCTGGCTGTGCTGGACTTGTTGTTTGACTGTCTTTCTAGCCAGGTGCTTCGGTGCCTATCTCTGTCTGTTCACTTGGTCCTCTGGGACCTCTGGTACCTTTTTGTCAGTTTGCCTTTTTGTGTCCTGCAACAACTTCTCTGTTTAGGAGGTGTCCCATTTTTGTCCCAGTCCTTAGTTCTTTTAGGGACCCCTCCCTTAATTCTATAGGTTTTCGCTCAGACTAGCCGAGAACTAAGGCGGGTCTGTTCACTAGGAACAGGCAGCCCGCTATATCGTAGGGATTCAGCTTAGTCTTACTGTAGGGACAGCTTTCCCCTATCTTTCCTTAGTACATGTTGCAGACCATAACAACTACACCGCAACATCCATAACAACTCAGCACAGCCCTGGAGCTAAGCTCTACCTGTGAAGAGCTAAACCAACTCTGCTGCTTTTACACCAGCTCCAGAGGACCTGCCCTGCAGCGGCAGCTCCATATAGCCGCATACCACAGGTGGCGTCACGAACTATATATATCAGAACTATAAATCTCCTGTAAATATCCTCTTTTGATTGACCGCCCTGGTTCACGGACAGGGTTACCGCCACTGTCACATCTCCCCTAGCAACGACCGGCCTGGCACCGAGTACCCCACGGCCCAGGGGGCATGTCAATACCACTTTTCCTGGTGTCTGCCCTCAATTTGAGCTGCTTTGGAACTTTTGGGCCCCTTTTGAAGGTGTTGTCTATGAGTTTGCTTTTGCCTCCGATTGAGTGCAATGGGATTCGGATATTTTTGTCAAACTGTACGATGAATTGTTTGGAGAATATGGGGAAGTTCGCTGATCTGAACCAAATCGAACCTTGAGAGGTTCGGTCAACTCTAGTTACAACCTACAGTGCTTTGTGAAAGTATTTGGCCCCCTTGAACTTTTCTACCTTTTGCCACATTTCTGGCTTCAAACATAAAGATATAAAATTCTAATTTTTTGGGGAAGAATCAACAACAAGTGGGACACAATCGTGAAGTGGAACGAAATTTATTGGATATTTTAGATTTTTTTTTTAACAAATTAAAAACTGAAAAGTGGGGCGTGCAATATTATTTGGCCCCCTTGAGTTAATACTTTGTAGCGCCACCTTTTGCTGCGATTACAGCTGCAAGTCGCTTGGGGTATGTCTCTATCAGTTTTGCACATTGAGAGGCTGAAATTCTTCCCCATTCTTCTTGCAAAACAACTCGAGCTCAGTGAGGTTGGATGGAGAGCGTTTGTGAACAGCAGTTTTCAGCTCTTTCCACAGATTCTCGATTGGATTCAGGTCTGGACTTTGACTTGGCCATTCTAACACCTGGATACGTTTATTTTTGAACCATTCCAATGTAGATTTTGCTTTATGTTAGGGATCATTGTCTTGTTGAAAGATAAATCTCCGTCCCAGTCTCAGGTTTTTTGCAGACTCCAACAGGTTTTCTTCCAGAATGGTCCTGAATTTGGCTCCGTCCATCTTCCCATCAATTTTAACCATCTTCCCTGTCCCTGTTGAAGAAAAGCAGGCCCAAACCATGATGCTGCCACCACCATGTTTGACAGTGGGGATGGTGTTTTGAGGGTGATGAGCTGTGTTGCTTTTACGCCAAACATATCGTTTTGCATTGTGACCAAAAAGTTTGATTTTGGTTTCATCTGACCAGAGCACCTTATTCCACATGTTTGGTGTGTCTCCCAGGTGGCTTGTGGCAAACTTCAAACAAGACTTTTTATGGATATCTTTAGGAAATGGCTATCTTCTTGCCACTCTTCCTTAAAGGCCAGATTTGTGCAGTGTATGACTGATTGTTGTCCTATGGACAGACTCTCCCACCTCAGCTGTAGATCTCTGCAGTTCATCCAGAGTGATCATGGGCCTTTTGGCTGCATCTCTGATCAGTCTTCTCCTTGTTCGAGATGAAAGTTTAGAGGGACGGCCGGGTCTTGATAGACTTGCAGTGGTCTGATACTCCTTCCATTTCAATATGATCGCTTGCACAGTGCTCCTTGAGATGTTTAAAACTTGGGAAATCTTTTTGTAAACAAATCCGGCTTTAAACTTCACCACAACAGTATCTCGGACCTGCCTGGTGTGTTCCTTGGTCTTCATGATGCTCTCTGCACTTGTAACAGAACCCTGAGACTATCACAGAGCAGATGCATTTATACGGAGACTTGATTATTTTGTGTTGTTATGTTGTCATTTAGGACAACATTGGATCATTCAGAAATCCTCACTGAACTTCTGGAGTGAGTTTGCTGCACTGAAAGTAAAGGGGCCGAATAATATTGCACGCCCCACTTTTCAGTTTTTAATTTTTTAAAAAAGTTTAAAATAGCCAATAAATTTTGTTCCACTTCACAATTGGGTGCCACTTGTTGTTGATTCTGCCCAAGAAAATTAGAATTTAATATCTTTATGTTTGAAGGCAGAAATGTGGCAAAGCGTAGAAAAGTTCAAGGGGGCCAAATACTTTCACAAGGCACTGTACATGTGAAAATAATAATCATTATTACCTGTTTGCTACAATTGGTTACTTATACACCTGACTATATTTCTAGAAAGTCCATGACTTTGTACAAGTGAACCTAGAAAAATGTCTTTTCTTTATTCACTTGGCATTTTGTTAATTAATAAAAATAAACTATTAACACTTCTGTATGTGAAAGCTTTCTTACTTTGCAGCATTTTTTTCACACCTAAACATTTTGCACAGCACTGTATATATATATATATATATATATATATATATATATATATATATATATATTACAATAGATGGTCTCTGTGCGGCCGTCTACATCATCTGGGTGGTCAGGGATTAGCTCTAGCGGCCATGTCACAATATATGCGACAAACACGGAAATTCATCTAGGAGAAGAATGATGTCCAGTAGGTAAATGATCAGCCCATGAATCAGACTGGTCACAGGATATGAATCTCCGGTTGGGAAGAGAGACTGTTCCTGTCCCCGACTCCTCACAGGTGCAAACAGTAAATTTGTATAGCCAGCGACAAAGCTTTAAAAGTTTTTATTCTACAATCTGTTGGGGCATTTAGGATCATAGTAACACGTTGGTGATGCCTGTCTCATGACGTATACCCTACTGGGGGCAGTTCAGAAGGCATAAACCATATGACATGTTTCCTTTAAATATCATTACTCCATCTACTGCTCCTTATTCAGACGACATCACTGATGACATCAGCACGGCTGGCAGTACTGACCCTGTGCGACATCACTGATGACATCAGCACAGCTGGCAGTAATGACCCTGTACGACATCACTGATGACATCAGCGCAGCTGGCAGTTCTGACCCTGTGCAACATCACTGATGACATCAGCACAGCTTGCAGTTCTGACCCTGTGCAACATCACTGATGACATCAGCACAGCTGGCAGTACTGACCCTGTGCGACATCACTGATGACATCAGCACAGCTGGCAGTACTGACGTTGTGAAACATCACTGATGACATCAGCGCAGCTGGCAGTTCTGACCCTGTGTGACATCACAATGCAGCGCTCAGTGATCTATGCGCTGGAGGACACTGGAGTCTTTTGAGGGTTTGATGTTGGAGAAAATGGATTTGCGGAGCATTGCTGTAGTGCTGTTCACAATTGTTTTCTATTGTGTAGAAGGGAGACCTGTTGAAACACCAGGAGGTAAGAGACATTGATAAATGAGGATTATATATTGTATTTTTTTCTATATGTTCATGTGTTTTGGTTATAAAACAGTTGTGTGTGATATTGCATTTTATCGCCATTCTCTTGAAAGTCATAGAACTGCAATACCGGACACGGGTCATGGGCAGGAGTGGTGCTGTAGTATGAAAAAACTAGCCATTATTCTATAATTATGTCTATACGGCTTTTCATAGAGGTAAATGGAAGTAGAATCCACTGTACATATTATATTCCCATATACTGGCCATCAGTCCGGTCGTGTCTCTGATGACATCAGCAGCGTTCAGCAGCCCTGCCCCCACACTATAGAATTCTGACACTGTGTGACATCACAGCGCTGGGCCCAGTGCTCTATGTGTGGGGTCTTTTGAGGGTTAATTTTGTACAATATAAAAATGGAGAAAATTGTTCTATATGTTTGTTGATTTGCTCATGTTTAGTTAAGAAAGTTCTAATGATATAAGCAGGTAATGGACATTATCACTGGGGACTGTGTTTGTAGGGTTCAGTTAAAGGAGTCTTCTGTCCCCTTCATGTTACAGTATTGGGGTCACTTGCTGCTATCATGGGTTTCATGTCTTCATTTTCCTTCTTTCTCTTATGGACAGTGGTTTCCCAGAGATCATGGGCTGTGATATTCCCCAGCTTGAACTTGAGGATCAGCGACGATAATAACAGTGAGTAGTCAATTCCTTCATCTCCTGATTCTACTCCCATCATCCTATACCAAGTCCTGCCTGCACTTATATATATAATGTGACGCCCCTTATCCTGACATTGTCTTCTAGAATATTCCGCCTGTGAAAGGAATTAATAACCGGCATCTTGTTTCTTTATTCCCAGTCATTGGTCGCTATGCCCAGCCCGTGTGTCTGATGATAATGTTTACGTTCTTGGTCGGGATCTGGATCTGCTGGTGAGTTTCCATCTTCTCCTCTACATATCACATTATTCTTTTCCCATATAAATAGGCAGTATGGTGGCTCAGTGGTTAGCACTGTAGTCTTGCAGCACTGGGTCCTGGGTTCAAATCCCACCAAGGACAACATCTGCAAGGAGTTTGTATATCCTCCCCTTGATTGCGTGGGTTTCCTCCCGGTTCTCCGGTTTCCTCCCACACTATAAAATCATACTGAGAGGGAGTTTAGAATGTCAGCCACAACAATGTGGGTTTCTCTGGGTAGTCCAGGTTTCCTCTTACACTTCAAAGACATAGTGAATCTAGATTGTGAACCCCAGTGGGGACAGAGCCAATGATGTCTGTAAAGAGCTGTGGAATTAATGGTGCTATATAAGTGAGGAAAATAAATAAATAAAAAATACCTACAGGGGGCGCAGTAACTACAGCAGCCGGGCAATACTACAGGGCTGTGTGGACTGTGATATAATCAGTAGCTGCCGTTCTCCCGGTCCTGGTGCTGTATTATGATGTAATATATACTAGGACTGGTATACGCTATACCTTTATATCTCACCCTCTGTAGAGGGGGAGGGGCAGGGGCATATTCTTGTGGGTAACTGAATATTATCTTTTGTACTAGTTTATATAAATATATTTCTCTGTGTCACAGTTACCTGTATGGCGTCCGGAGACGTCGGGGCATACTGGAGGAGGCAGACCTGACCGAAGTTGTTGTGGTCCTGGAGCCAGGTAACTATTAATAAAAAACCCAGGTACAAGCAAAGCCTATGTCACCCGGGCTCTTCAATGCTAACACAGTAATGTCCAAGTGATCTCAACCTATCTGGATAGGGAAAAGTGAATGGCGACCATCTCACAATCCAAGAGGAACACTGTCTGTGACACAAACTTTAGTTTAGGGATTTTTGTTTAGTAGCAAAATTAGAACAGAGGGGTATTCAACTGCCCTCCTTGTCTCAGTGTGTGAGGAAGAAAAAAAAATGCTGCTATTAAGGTGCTGTTACCACTCGTGTGCACAGCGCTGTCCCAGCTCTGACCCTGCGCTGTCTCCCCTGTACAAGAAGTCACAAGATTGTCCCCATCTTGGCTGCCATCCTGTAATAACGTCCTCCATCCTGGAACCTATTCTGTAAAGATGTCTATCATCCTGCCCCATCCTGTAATATTGTCCCCCTTCCTGGCCCCTATCCTGTAGTAATGTCTATTGTCCTGCCCCATCCTGTAATATTGTCCCCCTTTCTGGCCCCTATCCTGTAGTAATGTCTATCGTCCTGCCCCACCCTGTAATATTGTCTCCCTTCTTGGCCCTTATGCTGTAATAATGTCTATCGTCCGGCCTCCTCATCCTGTAATATTGTCCCCCTTCCTGGCCCCTATCCTGTAGTAATGTCTATCGTCCTGCCTCATCCTGTAATATTGTCTCCCTTCTTGGCCCTTATCCTGTAATAATGTCTATCGTCCGGCATCCTCATCCTGTAATATTGTCCCCCTTCTTGGCACCTATCCTGTAGCAATGTCTTTTGTCTTGTCCCCATCCTATAGTAATGTCCCCCGTCCTGGCTTCTTCCTGTAATGTCCCGTGTACTGGCACCCATTCTGTAATTAAGTCCCCTGTCCTGTAATAATGTTCTCTGTCTGGGCCTCTGTGCTGATAATGTCCCTAATCCTGGCCCCTTCCAGTATTAATGTCCCCTATTCTGGCCCCTTCGTGTACCCTATCCTGGGGTTCTTTTCCAACACATTAAAAAAACTGAAACAAAGGATTATTCTTACCTCCCCCCGCTCCGACAGCCAGTAGTGTCTCTTTCTGCTCTGTCGCTAGCACTGGCTCATGGCAAGTGGCCTCATGTGCCATCCGCGATGGGCATGCCTCTGATTGCCCGGCGGCCTGTATAGATGTTGTGGTGTAGGGAGCAGGCGGCTCTCTGTGGCACAATACTTTTCAGCTGAATGTGCATACTCGGACACACATATAGCTAAAAAAGATGCTGCGTCGCCGGGCTCCCTGACTCCACAGGTCTGCTCATGGTCACACCTTCTACAACTGTGATTTTACTCCCCTGATAGTGAATTAATACTCAAAATTTATTTTCAACATTTGGTTAGGAATATTCATGATGTCCTTCTCAATTCAGATACAAATGTGATTTATGAATTTCTTCTCATGTTGAATCACATTGACTAAAGTTGGCCTCAGTGCAGTTTACTGTAGTGGAATGGGATCATTTTTCCCATGTACATATAGGGATGTACTGAATACTTTATTAGCATTTGTTTCTTTGATGTTGAGCCTCAATCATTGCTATTGTGTTATGCACACGCCCGGGCTGAGCGGCGTGTGCGTGTGATTGTAGTGATTCCACTGGACCATGAACCGGAGAGTGCCTGGAGGGGCGTGACTAAGTATCTGGCCGATCCGACCAAGATGGCACGACGGCATACGACGCCAGTGCACCAGGGAGAAACCGGGCAGAGGGACCAGGTGCTACTCCAGGTCAAACTCCGGACACGGGGGTTGACCCACACAGGGATTACTGGATCAGGCTGGTTAGGCTGGCGCACAGACTGGAGGGTATAGGCAGGCACGACTGGTATGCAGGCAGGCGGGTAAAGGCAAGCGCAGCTAGAGTGCAGACAGGGAGGCACTAGCAGGTAGGAACACAGGCGGGATAGGACCCAGTACACACTGGGACTCAGGAACAATACAGGTAGAGGGGTACAGGCAAGCACAGCTAGAGTGCAGACAGGGAGGCACTAGCAGGTAGGAACACAGGCGGGATAGGACCCAGTACACACTGGGACTCAGGAACAGGCAGGTTAGGCTGGCACAGACTGGTGGATATAAGCAAACACGGCAGGTATGCAGATGGGTGGATACAGGCGAGTATGCAGGCAGGGAGGTACTGGCCGAAAGGACGGGCTGGAGCACAGAAAGGTTAAGACCCAGTACAGACTGGGTCACAGAACCGCAGATGCGGTAGACAACCACAGCAGAGAGGGAACGCCCGAAGCGGTGGGCAAGAACAGAGCAGGACAGGGCTGCAGGAGCAGCGAGCACAAGCAGGGCAGGACAGGACTGCCGGAGCAGCGGGCAGAATCAGGGCAGGACAGGACTGCCGGAGCAGCGGGCAGAAGCAGGGCAGGACAGGACTGCCGGAGCAGCGGGCAGAAGCAGGGCAGGACAGGACTGCCGGAGCAGCGGGCAGAAGCAGGGCAGGACAGGACTGCCGGAGCAGCGGGCAGAAGCAGGGCAGGACAGGACTGCCGGAGCAGTGAGCAAGGAGTCAGAGCAGGCTAGAACCGCCGGAGCGGTAAGCAAAGGAGTCAGAGCAGACTAGAACCGCCGGAGCGTTGAGCAAAGGAGTCAGAGCAGGCTAGAACCGCCGGAGCGGTGAGCAAAGGAGTCAGAGCAGGCTAGAACCGCCGGAGCGGTGAGCAAAGGAGTCAGAGCAGGCTAGGCTGAGTAGGGGGGACAGGGCTCTGTTCACACGGAACAGACAGGAAGGGAAAGGCAGAGCCAGACACCCACAGGGTACTTGCAGTGAAGTAGCGAGTGGACCACAAACTCACAAACGGGAGTACAGAGACAACAAGCAGGAGTTAGGTACGAGTTCAGACTCTGCAGAAAAAGGAAGGGAACGGACATAGAGGCAAAACAGGTAAAGGATAGGAGAGAGTTCAGACTGGAACTGAGTGTACGGAGGAGACCGACACTGCAGCGGGATACAGGAGCGGGTCTGGGAATACGGCCCCCAGAGAGGCAGGACGAACAGGCAAGGAGCGTGTTCAGACAGGACAGACAAGATACAGGAGCGGGTCTAGGTAATCAGCCCCTAGAAGGCGAGAGGAACAGGCTAGGAGCGTGTTCAGACAGGTCAGACAAGATACAGGAACAGGTCTAGGTAATCGGCCCCTAGAAGGCAGGAGGAACAGGCTAGGAGCGTGTTCAGACAGGTCAGACAAGATACAGGAACAGGTCTAGGTAATCGGCCCCTAGAAGGCAGGAGGAACAGGCTAGGAGCGTGTTCAGACAGGCCTGGAAATACAGCCTCCAGGAAAGGCAGACAAGAGAACACAGAACGGGACCTGGCACCTTCAGAGTGCAAGCACACACTGAAAGAAACACTATGCTCAGGCAGGGATAGATGGGCGCAGCTGAGCTATATACCAGGTGACAGACAGCAATAGGCTGAGGACGCACAAGAGGTGTGACCCACAGCAGGTACAAAAAGCAGGAAGTGATCGGGCGCCGCCCTTAAGCAGCAGAAACAGACACAAACAGACAGCATGGAGGGAAGCCAGAGAGACATTCTGGACAGGAGATCAAGTGCGCGCTCTTGCACAGTGGGAGATGGACCACTATGCAAGGACGCCGCCAGGTATGTTACATATTGCAATATTCTAAAAAGAGATTTATGCTTTTTGCTCCCGCAGATCTGAAAATACCAACTTCAGATAATGATTTGGACAATACCACCAGGTAGGACATACATCTTCTCCATTACTAGAGACTTTATGGGGATTAATGATTAGTGGTGGGCTCACATTTTGTTACATTTATTTCACAGCTTCAATGACGACATCACTGTTAGTGATAATGTGACTTCTAATAGTGGAGAAACTTCCACAGATAAAAGTAAGTAATAACTTCAAGATGAAATTCAGGTTTATGTTGTTGTAGAAAGAACAATTCTTAGTTTTTTGTGATGGACACTTCCATATTGGCAAAACAACTGACCGCCATGTTGACTTATGGCTACCGTTGTCTTTACAGAATTTCTTACATCAATGCAATAAATTTGCTTGGGTTTTGCTGTAAGTCCCATACACATCGATAGAGTCCTATAAAAGTGCTCCCAAATCTCCATTAAAACCTATGGACACTACCATGACACATCAATTAAGGTCACGGGATGTCTATTTTCGTGTTAAATGGAGGCCCCACTGGACAGACCTTTCCTTTTGATCTGCCATAAATAACTAACATGACAGTATTATCTGTGCAGAAGATATTAAGTGACTTAACTTTTCATAACTATTTGGAAATCATCTAATCTCAGCATCCATTTATTTCCTGACAACCCTTGCTAGAATGGTTGAGATTGTTGAGGGTCCACACTCCGGCTATGTAGGACATGTTCATTTCTAATCTTGTACTGAATACATTAATCATATAATCAATAAGGACAATTTAACTGAGCAGCAGATGGGGTAGGCATCTGCTAAAACTCCTGGGCCCTGTTGTGTTTGGACCTCATTATAATGTCAGATCCTGGTCCTAAAGTTGGATCCTGTTGACCTGGTAGTCTGGTCAGTGATGTATTCTGCTCTGGTTTGAACCTACATTTGTAGTCTTATTGGCTTTCCAGACTCCAGACTGTCTAGTATGGACCTGTATACTGACATACTTTATCAGCAAAATCGTCAGTTTTGAGCCTAAAACTTTGAAAAATCTTTTCACTCTTCCATATTTCTGTACAGATAATGAAGCATCTGAGAGTGAAGAGAGCCCCGACACAGAGGAGAGGTGGGTTATGTTGTATATAAATATCTCTATATAAACCATGAGCTAGGTAAGAAATGTTTCCTGTGAATTTATAGATGATTCCTTATTTTTCCCAGAATGCCTATGTGCAAAATCCCTGGTTGTTTCCTGGAAGACATCATATTACCAAGTTCCATCTACGTGACAAACTTCCAGGAGAATAAAGAGGAGCTAGTGAAACGACTGTATCGGCTGTATAATGAAACCGTCTTCGGGAATCTGGTATACCATCATCAGTATCTGGGTTCTACATGAAAACAAGAAAAGCGGCTTTAGCTTTCTGGAGGGCACCCTAATACCTTTGTTACTGTTCTTTAATTTAGTTATTGAGAATCTCAGGAAAACCCTCTTCTTATCTATGGAATGAGTGGAGGCCATACAGGAGATCCACCATACATAGACATAGAGAATCTCACATTTTATCTTGATGTTCAAAGGATTTTTACACTTGTATATAAATCCATCTAGTTGACATTTGGACATTTTATAATGAGTTTATTTTTGTTTTTGCTCTCACAATTTGGACTTCTCACAATACCCCATGTCCAATATAAGGATACCAGTAAAGTAAATTACATATGAGCGTGGGAAGTTTGTTAGATTGGGACCTAAGAGTTTACAGATTTAATGGGAATTGTTTCCGCTTTTTAGCTTCCTGACGAAATGAAAATTGTGTGGAATAACACGTTGACCACAACATCTGGTCTAACCTATAACCTGGAGAAGAAAAACGAAAGTTATAGCATTATAGAACTTTCCAATAAAGTCTTGAATTCTGCCGGTAGGTTTCACATCACTTCCAGCAGCTTCATAAGATAATGTGTATACATGGTAAAAAGCTGCTACTTGGTTGTAATACATCTTATATACTCATTGTACATTCAATCATGAGAAGAACTAAGTACACCCTCTTTGAATTCTATGGACTTACATATCAGGACAAAATAAAAAAGCATTTGGTCCTTAGAATGTCTTAAAATTAGGTAAATACAACCTCAGAAAACAACAACTCCTGATAAATAACTCTGTGACATGATGTATTTGACAAAAATTCAGCCAACATAGAAAAGCAGTGTGTGAAAAATTAAGTACACCTTATCTGCTTTAAAAGGAATTAACAGGGGAAGTAGCTGCCATGTGCTGCTAATAATATGGACCTAAAGAGAACCTGTCAGGTCCGATAATGCTATTAGCCTGCAGATATAGGGTTATTGTGTAGGGTAATAGTGTTACGAGGGAGCCCGGCCGCAGTACTGAAAGTACAGCACCCGGGAGAGTATGAACTTTACTTCATCCGGGAACTGCCGGCTTTCAGTGATGCGGGTGTGCCCGGAGCAATTACAGTCACCGGTGAGCACACCCCGACACTGACTGATAGCCAGCTCGACAGTGCGCAGTTCAGTGTGGCTCTCAGTCAGAGTGTTTTTACAGCCACCGATTTCAGTGCCCTAAGTGGCAACTGTATTGCTCCAGGGATGCCAGTATTTCCCTACTTTGAAGATCTTCTAATAATCAGATATTTTCTTATTATGTCCTGATATGTAAAGCAAAAAAATTCAAACCAGGTGTACTTAGTTAATCTCATGCCTAATAAATTATTTTCTTTTCAGAGCGATTACGATCCACACTTGCACACGAGATGTGCCATGCTGCCTGCTGGTTAATCGAGGATGTAAAGGACAAGCATGGTCCGTTATGGCAGGCTTATGCAAAAAGGGTCAATTCTATCCATCCTGAGCTGCCAGAGGTGAAGAAATATCACAATTATACTTTATAATATAACTTCAACTGTCGATGTACTTTGTGATAACAGGTAAGTAAATTTGATGACTCTATACCTCATGAAACGCAATCACTGTGGAATGACACCGGTGCGGCTCTGTTGGTATTATGCTTTTATATTTTACTTCTATCAGAGTAGACTGACATCTGGAAGCTGTAGGATTAAGGATGCTACATTATATTATATATATATTATATATATTTTGTTGTCTACAGACAGTTCTTCATATTTTTTTTTTACAATTTGCTCTTTTTGATACAATCCATGGTACTAACCAACATTCATGCCAGTCTGTTAACCAATATTCCTTCTATCTTTGTAGATTCGGGCGTTTGAGAAAAGTAGCTGAGAATAAATGTTATTGCCGCCGCTGTGGAGGTCGAGTACATCAATTGGCCACCACGTCAGGATGTGACAGCAACAAGAGCAACTCAGGGTGAAGAGACAAGGCGGACAGCTCTCCTCGCTATACAGTACAAGGCTGAACAAGCGATGGATGAATCTGTTGTACGGAAACAACTTGTCTGAATTACTTTTGGGGCATCGCGGTGGCTCAGTGGTTAGCACTGCAGCCTTGCAGCACTGGGGTCCTGGTTTCAAATCCCACTAAGGACAACATCTGCAAGGAGTTTGTATGTTCTCCCCGTGATTGCGTGGGTTTCCTCCGGGTACTCCGGTTTCCTCCCACACTATAAAATCATACGGATAGGGAGTTTAGAATGTGAGCCACAACAATATCAATAATTAGATTGTGAGCCATTACAATAATTAATACATGAAATAAAGTTTAACATCTCAGCTGAATAAAGTATTAATGACCTGATTCATTGCTTTTCCACCCATCTCATGATGATTAGAGCTCTCCAGTTTCAGATAATAGGTGACAAGCAGAAAATGTATCACTTTCAAGAGTCATTTCTCATTTAAACTTCTCCAGAACCTGGTGCTCTACAAATTACTAATCTTCAGGGGTCTTACCCCAAATATTTCAGGACCAATGCTTAGGTCTGCCTCAGCCTCATTTATTTACATTAGTAGCACAGCTCCAATATATTAGGATTAGTGATGATCCAGCACTCTAGTGCTCGAATCAAGCATGTTGGATGCTCGGACGGGCTCTACTTGAGTACCGTGTATAATGGAAGTCAATGGGAAACTCACATATATTTCCGGAAGATCTTAACAGGAGAGTTGGGGAGGCAGGGAAAAAAAATTGCTGAAATTGGTGAAAGCAGTGCTCAAATGGAATGGAAACAGCATGGGGAAGATGCCTGGACTCATCTCTGACTCCAAGGTCAATGTTGGGGACAATGTTGTCAAGAATTTTCCTCCACTTTTATAGACTGACAAATAAACATACAAAACTGAAGATAAAATGGATTTTACAGGAAAAAAATGTTCGAAACCATTCCTTCCTGTATAATGACTTGCATATAAGGCAGAATTAAAAAGAGAAAAAAAAAAGCCTCCTCCGCCCCTTAATAGCCGGGCCATCTCACACCGTATTTCCCCGTTGCCTATGACTACAGTTGATGACTTTAAACTGGTTTCTTTCCCCCGAATATTTATATGGGAAGGTCACTACTGGTTCGGGGGAGACCGCCTGAAAGTCATAAGGTGTAGACATCACAATCTCTGCTGGCAGCGAAGAGCTATGGGGAGTTTTCCTAAAGCTAGTCATCTGGCCCTGCAATTGGGACTGAGAAGATTCAAGAATTTAGTGTCTCTCAGCCAGATCTTGAATTTCCAGAGACAAGTTCGCCACGTGATCACCAAGCGTGTGCATGGGATCCATGCTGGTGATAAAAAGGAAACGGTCAACTGTAATGTGACTCTGAGAAGCCATGAGAAAAGGTAGTCAGTAGGTCCAAGGTCAGATACCAGGAGGGCTCGAGGTACAGAGAGGAAAGACAAGTGGCATGGCCAGGAAATAGTCCAGGGTCAAATGCCAGGAGAGTACATCAAGACAAAAGAGTAAGTCAAAAGGATAGTCAGAGGCCAAGTTCAGTGTCAGGTATCATTATCAGAGGTAGCTTTCATTGATTGTGGGTCTGTTGCCAACTTCATAGATTCAGGACTAGTGCTCAGATCAGGATTTGGGACAGTTAGGTTAGAAAGACCTATTCAAATTCTTGCCATTGACAGGACACTGTTACACCAGAACTTTGTCCAGCTGATAATGGTGGAATTCACACTTAAAGTGGGAACAATTCACTCTGAGTTCATATCCTGCTTTGTTTTGGATAATTTGCCTGCTGGGTTGTTATTGGGGTTTCCATGGCTGCGTATTCATTATTCTGTTATTGATTAGTGATTGAAGAATATTGTTAGGTGGAGCCTCAACTGTCATAAGAAATGTTTTATTTCTTTATAAATTTTTACCGGAGGCGCTCCTGTGGATAATGGTAGAGACTCCAGTTTAAGCTTAGTGGAAACGTTCCAATAGGCTCGCAGGTAACTGCTCAAAATCGCATAGATTCAAGATAAAAATTTATTTTGAATTAAAAATCAGTCAAGGGATGAGTGGTTGGCATATAGTAGCATATAATGGCACAACGCGTTTCTGCTCTCAAGGAGCCTTCATCAGGTGCATGTTGAGCTATACAATATACAAGCTTTAAATACCCTATTTGTATAGTAAGGAGTGGGGCTCTCTCCCCCTGCATTAAACTGAACTTCATTATATCAAACAGCCTACACCTTCCCACTCGCACACAGGCTGCGAGAACACTCCATCCCAACCACATTTAAAAAAAAAAGCCTGCCAGTATCCAAAAAATGACCGGCATACGCATGAAATACACAATTGATTGAAAGGATTCTATACACAAATAAAACCAAGAGAATAACCAAGGAGAAAATGAGATTCTCACAACCCAATACGATGTATTGGATTGTAAAATAGATATCTAAAGGAACCATTTTTGATTTTTAGTTTTACATTTGCATTCCCCATTTACTTCATATTCATTCATAAATAGATTCCTGTTTTGTATAGTTGGCCTTTAGATTTGTAGAAAAATATATGTAAGTATTATAAGTAAAGGGCCGATAGTAAATTAAAAAAATATATATATTCTGTATATCTATTTTTTTGCAATAGAATAAATATATTAAAATAGCACGACCCTCCTCAAGTCCGAAAGCCTTTCTTCCGATGTGAATTCAAACCATGGGCTATATTTGTATATATTTTATATATTCCATCTGTGAATAAAGAACATTGCAAATTTGAAACTGTTTTGCTTTGATAATGGCTAGTAAATAACCGTTTGATAACACTATGTTTGTATAGTTTATTGTCATCTTGAGATTGGAAAAAATAAATTAATTAATTAATAAATAATAAATATAAATATATATATATATATATATATATATATACTGTATGTATATATAAAAAACACTAAAAAAACAAAAAAAAACAGAAAAACAAACAAAAAAACACTAAGAAAACACACAAAAAATTTTATGTAAAAAAAATAAATAAAAATAATATTAAAAAAATAAATAAATAAAAATAGAAATAAATAAGGAAAGCCCTACTAGAGTTGCAATAAATTACCAATCACAAGAGCGAAATATACTCACCTATATCTTAAATGAAGAGGATTTTTATTTTGGCTGTGGGTGATTGATTCCATCTACTATTAAAGGATGGTGTTAGAGGAACTCTACAACTTCATTTAAACCGTCCGGATGGAGGCTCCCAAGCTTAAAAATCCAGGAGGATTCTTTGGAATTAAGGGTGGCTCTTCTATTTCTGATACCTGCAGGGATCTGTTCAAGCGGTGTCACTACTACAGAATCAAAATTTTTATTATGCACTAATGTGATGTGCTTGGATAGACTTTGCTTCAGAAAGCCTGTTTTGGCATTATGCCTGTGGCCGTTCTCACGGTTCCGCAAAGTCTGAACTGTACGTCCCACATAATTGAGCCCACAGTTACATGTGACTGCATATATAAGAAATTCAGATCCACATGTGAACTCATATGTAGGATTTGCAGTAACCTGAGCTATTTTATCGTTTGGGGCTCTCTTGTCAAAGTTGATAATTCTACAACAATAACAATTTTTTATAGTTTTGCCCCTTCTAAACACAATGTTGGGTCTCGATCTTTTAAAATGGGGTCCTTCCTAACAAGATATCAATATTTATTTAATATTTTACGAATGATGTGGTTTCCTTTATTATATACTGTAATGAAACTATGTCGGATTTGCTCTTCTCTGGATTGCTTGGTGGTTTCTGAATCTAACAATCGTTTTGAGTGAGCTCTAGATTATTTTGATAGGAGGATGCCATTAATGCTCTAGGGTAACCCTTCTCTTTGAATCTTGTGATCAATGTGTTTGATTGTTCCTGGTAATCTGCTGTTGAGGTACAGTTACGCCTAATGCGTCGGAATTGACTAGAAGGGATATTTTTCTTCCACTTGGGGTAATGTGCGCTTGAGTAATCAAGGTATCCATTTGTGTTTAACAATTTGAAATATGTTCTACTTTGGATTTTTTGACCTACAGTATATAGTTCAAGATCCAAATAAACATTTTTTTCTTTAGATGTATTGCTAGCGAACGATATGCCCCAATCATTTTGGTTTAACTCTTTCACAAAGGACTCTGCTTCGCTTGTTGTGCCCCTCCATATTATGATTAAATCATCGAAATATCTGCAAGAATATCGAATGTGATCCTTGTATTTGGGGGCTGTGAGTGGTGACAGGGACTCGTATCGCCCCATGAATAAATTTGAGAAACTGGGTGCGACCCGAGTCCCCATCGCTGTCCTGAACTGCGATGGGAACGTTTCAGTTGCGGACAACTTTCATCACTGCTTGATCACTGCACCGCAACCGAAATGTCGCACACCGGGCTAATAAAGTCCATATTTTTTTAAAGAACTTTTGGAGTGCTGTCTGTCGTTTTTTTGCTATACTGTCTATACTTATGGATATTTGTTTGGGGGCCTTGCACCCGATATTTTGAAGATATGGTGCTGTTCCAATTTTGCCTCTCTCTATATCAATAGATTTATATATAGCGCAACTTTATGTAACTGTGGCACCCCAGGGGTCTGGTCTCCACAGTAATAGCAATGTTATGTCTGAGAGCAGGTGGGAGGTCTCTTGGTCAGGAATCCTATGCATGCCACACCTCCTGCCCAGTCCTGGGAGGGGAAGGACTTCCCCTATATAAAACTGGGGCTGAGGCAGGGTTAGAGAGAAGAAGAGTAGAGTAGAGAGAAGAAGAGAAGCAGCTATAGGAAAGAGAGATCAGGAGCTCTGTGGGAGCAGTGCTAAAAGGAATCAGGGGCTGGCAGCTGAAGAGCTCGCACTGATTGAAGAGTTACCACCGGACCCGGAGTCCGAGGCTGTGGGGATTAACCCAGACCCAGCAGCAGAAACCGACCGGCAGGGGATTTCAGGTCCTCTGGCCAAGAAACCCGAAGGCACGGTCACACGCGTGGGACCAGCACCGCCGTCGTGGAGCGGAAGCCACTAGAAGGCCCCGAGTCACCGGCCATACGGGTGAGCACCACACGGTACACTCAGGGACGTGGGCTACCTTTACCCGCCTCTAGCAAGGAAGCCAGAAGAGTACAATTAGTTGGGGAGGCCTATAAATCCGCCTGGCCAAGGGGGATCCCATCTGCTCAAGGACTGACCAGGCCCCGACCGCTAGCCTGTACTCCGGGAGGGTCTATCTTTGTCACCAGTAAAGACCCTGAACTACACCGCATCGTCTCTGAGTGGTTCCTACTACCCCCATCATCCACGTCGGCTGCCCTGAGGCCATACCCCTCCCGTTGGGGGTTATACCATCCACGCTGCATCATCCTTCCACCGGCCTCAGCGGTCTGCCCTGCAGCGGCAGCTCCATAGCTGCATTCAACGGGTGGCGTAGTCGTCCTACATCTACTGCTAATATACTGCCACTCAGCTTGACTCCCTGGGCACGGACCGGGTCACCGCCACGAGACTACTAACCCCTATCAGATCCGGCTCCGGGTAGGCTCCCGCGTGCGCAACGCTGCGCGACTCAGGCCCAGGGGCGCGTCATAACTGCATATTATGGTTGAGCCCCTCTGTCTATATACACACACGTATGCTTATATATATGGCTCTCTCTCTTGCTATATATAAATATGTACAGTATGTGTACACAAATATACCTGTGTAATATATAGTAATATATTTATTTTACACAGGTACAGTATATTCACATCTCTCTCTATGACATACACGAACATATATATATATGTGTGCATATATGTATATATATATATATATATATACAGTATATATATAGATAGATGTCAACTGAGCGCTACATATTCATGTATTATGTAGACAGAGACCCAACCATATTGTGCAGTTACATAAAAGACCGCTATCTCTAGCTTTCTCTCTCTTTATATATATAATCTATACACAAATGCGCATATAAATAAGATATATATATATATATATATATGTACACACACATACATATATATATAATATATATATATATATATATATATACACACACACTCACACACACATATATACATTTACACACTGCATACAGGTATACAGATATATAAAAAATACACACACTGCACATATATATACACTTGCACTGCACACATATATACACATGGTGCATATATATACATATATATATATGTACAGTGCATTGTAAAAGTATTTGGCCCCCTTGAACTATTCTACCTTTTGCCACATTTCTGGCTTCAAACATAAAGAAGAAAATTCTAATTTTTGGGGGAAGAATCAACAACAAGTGGGACACAATCGTGAAGTGGAACAAAATTTATTGGATATTTTAAACTTTTTAAACAAATTAAAAACTGAAAAGTGGGGCGTGCAATATTATTCGACCCCCTTGAGTTAATACTTTGTAGAGCCACCTTTTGCTGCGATTACAGCTGCAAGTCGTTTGGGGTATGTCTCTATCAGTTTTGCACATCGAGAGGCTGAAATTCTTGCCCATTCTTCCTTGCAAAACAGCTCAAGCTCATTGAGGTTGGATGGAGGGCGTTTGTGAACAGCAGTTTTCAGCTCTTTCCACAGATTCTCGATTGGATTCAGGTCTGGACTTTGACTTGGCCATTCTAACACCTGGATACGTTTATTTTTGAACCATTCCATTTTAGATTTTGCTTTATGTTTGGGATCATTGTCTTGTTGGAAGATAAATCTCCATCCCAGTCTCAGGTTTTTTTGCAGACTCCAACAGGTTTTCTTCCAGAATGGTCCTGTATTTGGCTCCGTCCATCTTCCCATCAATTTTAACAATCTTTCCTGTCCCTTAAGAAAAGCAGGCCCAAATCATGATGCTGCCACCACCATGTTTGACAGCGGGGATGGTGTTTTGAGGGTGATGAGCTGTGTTGCTTTTACGCCAAACATATCGTTTTGCATTGTGGCCAAAAAATGTGATTTTGGTTTCATCTGACCAGAGCACCTTATTAGACATGTTTGGTGTGTCTCCCAGGTGGATTGTGCAAACTTCAAACAAGACTTTTTATGGATATCTTTGAGAAATGGCTTTCTACTTGCCACTCTTCCGTAAAGGCCAGACTTGCGCAATTTCCGACTGATTGTTGTCCTATGGACAGACTCTCCCACCTCAGTTGTAGATCTCTGCAGTTCATCCAGAGTGATCATGGGCCTTTTGGCTGCATCTCTGATCAGTCTTCTCCTTGTTCGAGATGAAAGTTAAGAGGGACGGCCGGGTTATGGTACATTTGCAGTGGTCTGATACTCCTTCCATTTCAATATGATCGCTTGCACAGTGCTCCTTGAGATGTTTAAAACTTGGGAAATCTTTTGTATCCAAATCCAGCTTTAAACTTCGCCACAACAGTATCTTGGACCTGCCTGGTGTGTTCCTTGGTCTTCATGATGCTCTCTGCACTTGAAACAGAACCCTGAGACTATCACAGAGCAGGTGCATTTATAAGGAGACTTGATTACACACAGGTGTATTCTGTTTATAATTACCAGTCATTTAGGACAACATTGGATCATTCAGAGATCCTCACTGAACTTCAGGAGTGAGTTTGCTGCACTGAAAGTAAAGGGGCCAAATAATATTTCATGCCCCATTTTTCAGTTTTTAATTTGGCAAAAATTTTTAAAATATTCAATAAATTTCGTTCCATTTCATGATTGTATCCCACTTGTTGTTGATTTTTCCCCAAAAATTATAATTTTATATCTTTATGTTTGAAGCCAGAAATGTGGCAAAAGGTAGAAAAGTTCAAGGGGGCCAAATACTTTCACAATGCACTATATATATATATACAGTACAGACCAAAAGTTTGGACACACCTTCTCATTAAAGATTTTTCTGTATTTTCATGACTATGAAAATTGTACATTCATACTGAAGGCAACAAAACTACGAATTAACACATGTGGAATTATATACTTAACAAAAAAGTGTGAAACAACTGAAAATATGTCTTATATTCTAGGTTCTTCAAAGTAGCCACCTTTTGCTTTGATGACAGCTTTGCACACTCTTGGCATTCTCTTGATGAGCTTCAAGAGGTAGTCACCGGAAATCATCAGAAGAGCTTTAAACTAGAACAATGTGGGAAGGGAAGCAAAAGGCCAGAAAAAGCCATACAGCTGACAAATACTATTGAGATCTCTGCTACTGGAAGTGGAAAAGAAGAACAAAGACAAAACAATTTAAATAATAAAAATATGGGAGGAAGAGAAACCAATCACAAACTAAAATGTTTTTATACAAATGCACAAAGCATGGGCAACAAGCAAGGAGAATTGGAACTACTAATGCAGGAAAAGGAATATGATGTCACTGGAATCACTGAAACTTGGTGGGATGATACACATGATTGGAATAAAAGGCTAAAAGGATACAACTTATTTGCAAGAAACAGACTTGATAAACGAGGAGGAGGTGTTGCATTGTATGTTAGAAAAGCGTATATCTGCACAGAGATTGAAGCTTCAGAGACTGGGAGTTCTGTGGAAACTGTTTGGGTAAGAATACAAGGAGAGAACAACGGAAAGGACACCATTGTAGGCATTTACTACAGGCCACCTGGGCAAGCTGAAGATATGGATGAACTCTTTATGTATCAAATGACCAAGTTCTCCAAAAAATATGACGTAGTGGTCATGGGAGATTTCAACTATCCAGACATTTGTTGGGAATCTCTCTCAAGTAAAACTAACAGGTCAAGCAAATTCTTATCCTCTCTTGCTGACAACTTTATCTTCCAAAAGGTAGGGGAGAAAACAAGGGGATCTGCTACTTTGGATCTAATCCTTATAAACAGGGAGGAAATGGTTGAGGAGGTAAAGGTGGCTGGGACCCTAGGAGGCAGCGATCATGCTATTATAGAATTTTGGATAACTAGAGGAGGAAGACATGTGAAGACTCAAACTTCAAGGTTAGATTTTAGAAAGGCAGATTTTAAGAGACTCAGAAAGAGAATAGGAGGGATCCAATGGCTGGATGTCCTTAAGGACAAAAATGTCCAGGAAGGATGGGAAATATTTAAAAATGAGATTCTCAAAGCACAATCGTTAACAATCCCGAAAAGTAGGAAGAATGGGAAGCATTTAAGGAAACCAGGATGGATGAACACAGAACTTAAACACATGCTAAAAAGAAAGAAAGAAATGTTTATTAAATGGAAAGAGGGAGGCATATCTAAAGAAGATTATAATGCAGTCTGCAGATCCTGCAGGGCACGTATCAGGTTAGCTAAAGCTGACAATGAATTAAGGCTTGCAAGAGATGTCAAAAGCAATAAAAAAGGATTTTGGGGGTATGTCAAAAGTAAAAGAAAAGTCAAAGATGCTATAGGATTTTTACAGGATGAAAATGGAGAAATGGTAAGAGAGGATGTTGAGAAGGCCGAACTTTTTAATTCCTATTTTGCATCTGTTTTCTCTCAGAAAGAAAATGTAACATCAACTGATCTTCACTGTCCTTTTAAAGGAATAGAGGAATCCAAGTTATCTGTAAACAGAAAGATTGTGAGGGAATATTTAGCTAACATAAATGAGTTCAAGTCTCCAGGTCCAGATGAATTACACCCCAGAGTACTGAAGGAGATCGTAGAAGAAATTTTAGAACCACTCTCCATAATCTTTGAAAATTCTTGGAGAACAGGAGAAGTCCCAGAAGACTGGAGAAGAGCAAATGTTGTTCCTATCTTCAAAAAGGGGAAGAAGGTGGACGCAGGGAACTATAGGCCGGTGAGTCTGACTTCTATACCAGGAAAGATCTTTGAACAAATTATTAAACAACATGTATGTAAGTACATGGATAAGAATGAAGTGATTAACCAGAGTCAGCATGGGTTTGTAACTAACAAGTCATGTCAGACTAACTTAATTTCCTTCTATGACAGAATCACTGACTGGGTGGATCAGGGAAATGCTGTAGATATAGTATATCTTGACTTCAGCAAAGCATTTGACAAAGTACCTCACACCATCCTTATTGAAAAAATGACCAAGTATGCAATGGACCAGGCAACTGTTAGGTGGATTCATAACTGGCTTAGTGATCGGACTCAAAGGGTGGTTGTAAATGGCTTCACATCCAGCTGGATGAATGTCTCAATTGGGGTACCACAGGGCTCCGTCCTGGGACCTGTATTGTTCAACATCTTTATCAATGATTTAGATGAAGGAATTGAGGGTAAACTGATTAAATTTGCTGATGACACAAAGCTAGGAGGGATAGCTAATACTAGAGAAGAGAGAGAGAGGATTCAAAAAGACCTAAATAAACTGGAGCAGTGGGCAGCAACCAACAGAATGGTTTTTAACAGGGAAAAATGCAAAGTACTACATCTGGGCAATAAAAATGAAAAAAGCATATACAGAATGGGAGGAATAGGACTAAGCAACAGTACATGTGAAAAAGACTTAGGTATACTAATAGATCATAGACTGAACATGAGTCAACAGTGTGATGCAGCAGCAAAAAAGGCAAATACAATTCTGGGATGTATTAACAGAAGCATACAGTCTAGATCACGTGAAGTCATTATCGGTCTTTACTCCTCTTTGGTCAGACCTCATCTGGAATACTGTGTACAGTTTTGGGCACCACATTTTAAAAAAGACATAGACAAACTGGAGCAAGTTCAGAGAAGAGCGACCAGAATGGTGACTGGTCTGCAAACCATGTCCTATGAGGAACGGTTGCAGGATTTGGGAATGTTTAGCTTGCAAAAAAGAAGACTGAGAGGAGACTTAATAGCTGTCTACAAATATGTCAAGGGCTGTCACATTGTAGAAGGATCATCTTTATTCTCATTTGCACAAGGAAAGACTAGAAGCAATGGGATGAAACTAAATGGGAGGAGACACAGATTAGATATTAGAAAAAACTTTTTGACAGTTAGGGTGATTAATGAGTGGAACAGGCTGCCACGAGAGGTGGTGAGTTCCCCTTCAATGGACGTCTTCAAACAGAGGCTGGACAGACATCTGTCTGAGATGATCTAGTGAATCCTGCTTTGAGCAGGGGGTTGGACCCGATGACCCAGGAGGTCCCCTCCAACTCTACCATTCTATGATTCTATGATTCTATGATTCTATGAAATGGTCTTCCAACAATCTTGAAGGAGTTCCCAGAGATGCTTAGCACTTGTTGGCCCTTTTGCCTTCAGTCTGCGGTCCAGCTCACCCCAAACCATCTCAGGTCTGGTGACTGTCACTCTCCTCCTTGGTAAAAGAGCCCTTACACAGCCTGGAGGTGTGTTTGGGGTCATTGTCCTGTTGTAAAATAAATGATGGTCCAACTAAACGCAAACCGGATGGAATAGCATGCCGCTGCAAGATGCTGTGGTAGCCATGCTGGTTCAGTATGCCTTCAATTTTGAATAAATCCCCAACAGTGTCACCAGCAAAGCACCCCCACACCATCACACCTCCTACTCCATGCTTCATGGTGGGAACCAGGCATGTAGAGTCCATCCGTTCACCTTTTCTGCGTCACAGAAAGACACGGTGGTTGGAACCAAAGATCTCAAATTTGGACTCATCAGACCAAAGCACAGATTTCCACTGTTCTAATGTCCATTCCTTGTGTTCTTTAGCCCAAACAAGTCTCTTCTGCTTGTTGCCTGTCCTTAGCAGTGGTTTCCTAGCAGCTATTTTACCATGAAGGCCTGCTGCATAAAGTCTCCTCAACAGTTGTTGAAGAGATGTGTCTGCTGCTAGAACTCTGTGTGGTATTGACCTGGTCTCTAATCTGAGCTGCTGTTAACCTGCGATTTCTGAGGCTGGTGACTCAGATAAACTTATCCTCAGAAGCAGAGGTGACTCTTGGTCTTCCTTTCCTGGGGCGGTCCTCATGTGAGCCAGTTTCTTTGTAGCGCTTGATGGTTTTTGCAACTGCACTTGGGGACACTTTCAAAGTTTGCCCAATTTTTTGGACTGACTGACCTTTATTCCTTAAAGTAATGATGGCCACTCGTTTTTCTTTACTTAGCTGTTATTTGCTTGCCATAATACAAATTCTAACAGTATATTCAGTAGGACTATCAGCTGTGTATCCACCTGACTTCTGCACAACACAACTGATGGTCCCAACCCCATTTATAAGGCAAGAAATTCCACTTATTAAACCTGACAGGGCACACCTGTGAAGTGAAAACCATTTCCGGTGACTACCACTTGAAGCTCATCAAGAGAATGCCAAGAGTGTGCAAAGCAGTCATCAAAGCAAAAGGTGGCTACTTTGAAGAACCTAGAATATAAGACATATTTTCAGTTGTTTCACACTTTTTTGTTAAGTATATAATTCCACATGTGTTAATTCATAGTTTTGATGCCTTCAGTGTGAATGTACAATTTTCAAAGTCATGAAAATACAGAAAAATCTTTAAATGAGAAAGTGTGTCCAAACTTTTGGTCTGTACTGTATATATATATATATATATATATATATATATATATATATATATATATATATATATATATACACACACACACACACAATGCATATATGTTTACATACAGTTCTCAAATGCACCATACACTCATGCATGCACTTTTCACATATATGCTGACATATCACACATGTATACACACAATTATACATACACTGGCCATATGAAGTAAATAACACCCCTCTTTTCTGGCACATATCTTCCTCAGCGTTTAGTTTCCGTTGCTGGCAACATCTTTCTCCTTTCAAGGTGCTTGTGGTGACAATGCGGGAGGGGCACAAACAATCACTACTCTAGCAGGTTTCATTGCTGGACAGTGTGAGCAAGGAAACTGGGAGGTGAAGGAGGAAACAGGAGAGCAGTCTCCAGCTCACTGTCTGGTGAGTTATGGAGCACAGCAGACAGCACATACCCAGAGCTGCCTACTGGACTGATCACATCCAGCTCAGTCACAATGCCTGCCTGCTCTCAGATCGGTGGACTGCGTTCACTTTCCTTGATGCACTGCATCATGGGAGAGTGAGGTCAGCACAGCAGAGACGGGGGGAATCCCCTGCCTGGCTGCGACTTCAGCTGAAGTCGGCTCAGTTCAGTGGAGGCTCCTGCCAAGAAAGGGAGTTTTTCTCCCAGATGGTATATGCCTTGTTTATAATGTTTTGGTCAAATGATAAATGTTATTACATCTGTATTTAATTTAAATAATAAAAAATTTGGTGATAGGTGCGCTTTAAGGTAATGAGTCACATACATTTTTTAAAATGACCAATAATACCACATACAAGGAACAAATACTGCCAGACCATGACCAGACCACATACTACCACCACATAGTGACCGAATACTACAATACTGACCATTAATAAAAAAAATACAATACTAATATTACCATAAGTGCCATTATACACAGGAGCTCGATAAATAGTATACAGTAAAACCTACAAGAAGCAAAATGAAAATAAACCCTGCTGTAAGTAAATAAAAAGCAAGTGCATTTAAATAAAATAGGGTTCTTAGTAACACTGTTTTTAATCAAAAATAGTATGAAAGCTATCCCACCAGCGACAAGGTGAACCCGTTCGGGATAAAATCTACTCTGTCTAATATTAAAAACCTTACCATGTGTCAAAGTTGACCTCTGTGTGAATAAGGGCAGACTGAGGTTCTGGTCCCAAACTGAGAACACCAGCTAAGGGAAGCTTTTAAATGTGTTATCCAGCTCTAGGAACCACAGTATGCCCTTATTCACACAGAGGTCAACTTTGACAGATGGTAAGGTTTTTAATATTAGACAGAGTAAGTTCTATCCCGAACGGGTTCACCTTCTCACTGGTGGGATAGCGTTCATACTATTTTTGATCGAAAACAGTGTTTCTAAGAACCCTATTTTATTTAAATACACTTGCTTTTTATTGATTTACAGCAGAGTTTATTTTCATTTTGCTTCTTGTAGGTTTTTCTGATTCATGGCCATTGTGAAACATGCACTTATGTGCTGCATGTATACTATTTTAAACCAAGCTCAAATTTATTATTTTTTTTAAATAGTATACAGTGTATAGTGTCAGTGACATGTCTAGTTAAAGTTCTTCATCTTTGATTTTCCTCGTCCAGAAGAGACCACCATCACTTCTTCCAGCCATGAGTCTTCTCTGCAGAAAATAACACAGTTATCTAGAGCACCGCTTCTAGAGCACATTCCCTAATTTTTCCCCAAATTCTATACTACACCAGTTCAAGAAAAAAGAGACATTGTGCCACCCTGCACAGTAACAGCACCTACCCCCTTTGAAAAAAAATATCATCCTCTAAAATAAAATACATCACAGCAGTAGTATTATCTCTAAATTAGACCCTGTAGTAATAATGTCCCACATTCTGGCCCCTTCTGGTAATAATGTCCCACATCCTGACCCCCACGTGTGCGGCTTTTCAGTGCAAGCAAATTAAAAAAAAATGTCTTCTTACCTGGCCGCAGTCCAGTGACATCTTCTTCCTTATTGATATGCGTCAGTTGCCAGCCTCTGATTGGCTGGCGGCTGTTAACCATTGCGGTGCATTAAGCCAGTGGCTTGCTGCATGATAATATATTGAACCGGCCCCACCTACCCCTGCCCCTAGGACCCGGTGAGCTGAAGCAAGAGAGGGGTGGGCCTGGACTGGATGAGACACGTGCCCAGCGTGTCTCACCTGATTTGGGCCCCCCCCCCTTGCTTCTGTTCACTAGGCCCCATACACCAGTAAGGGTAGTAATGCCCTCAATGCGGCCCTGCCCACTTCCACTAATCCCCGGCCTATATAATCAACTAATTGGTGCTAAATGTTTTTGTAAACTAGATCTTCGAGGGTCTTCTAATTTGATATGTATCTGGAAGGGTGATGAATGGAAAACAGCGTTTTTAACATCTGAGGGTCTATTTGGAAATCTTGTCATGCCTTTTGGGTTAACCAATGCCCCAGCAGTTTTTCAAAACTTTATGAAAGATATATTTTCTGATTGTATTGGAAGGTTTGTTGTGGTACACCTGGAAGTCATTCTCATTTTTTCCCGAGATCTGGATTCGCACTATGAACATGTCCATTTTGTTTTACAAAAACTTAGGGAAAATTCTTTGTTTGCTTTGCTAAATTGGAGAAATGTACTTTTTATGTTCAAGAAATATCATTTCTGGGGTTCATTGTATCAGTTGAATGCTTTAAGATGGATCCTGGGAAGGTGCAGGCCATAATTGATTGAGTTCAACTTCAAGACCTTAAAGCAAGGGTGGGGAACCTTTTTTCTGCCAAGGGCCATTTGGAAATTTTTACCATCATTTGGGGTCCGCACAAAATTATCAACTCGAAAATTACCCTACTATATTTGGCCAAACAATTAATTAACTCACCCCTAATGTGACATCTGCAGCTGCTTCTCTTTGGTGCGATTTTGATGTTTGGTGATATTGAGAATGTTACTTCTCACAACTGCTTTTACAGGACTGGAGCGCAGTCAACTCTTTCTGATAACAAGTTTTGTAAAGCATATACAGTTATATTAAAAAGTTTGGGCACCCCTATTAATCTTAAGCTTATTGTTTTATAAAAATTGGTGTTTTTGCAACAGCTTTTTCAGTTTGATATATGTAATAACTGTTGGACACAGTAATGTTTCTGCCTTGAAATGACGTTTATTGTACTAACAGAAAATGTGCAATCTGCATTCAAACAAAATTTGACAGGTGCATAAGTATGGGCACCTCACCAGAAAAGTGACATTAATATTTAGTAGATCCTCCTTTTGCAAAAATAACAGCCTCTAGTCGCTCCCTGTAGCTTTTAATGAGTTCCTGGATCATGGATGAAGGTATTTTTGACCATTCCTCTTTACAAAACAATTCCAGTTCAGTTAAGTTTGATGGTCGCCGAGCATGGACAGCCCTCTTCAAATGATCCCACAGATGTTCAATGATATTCAGGTCTGGGGACTGGGATAGCCATTCCAGAACATTGTAATTGTTCCTCTGCATGAATGCCTGAGTAGATTTGGAGCGGTGTTTTGGATCATTGTCTTGCTGAAAGATCCATCCCCTGCGTAACTTCAACTTTATCACTGATTCTTGAACATTATTGTCAAGAATCTGCTGATACTGAGTGGAATCCATGCATCCCTCAACTTTAACAAGATTCCCGGTGCCGGCATTGGCCACACAGCCCCAAAGCATGATGGAACCTCCACCAAATTTTACTGTGGGTAGCAAGTGTTTTTCTTGGAATGCTGTGTTTTTTTGCCGCCATGCATAATGCCTTTTTGTATGACCAAACAACTCAATCTTGGTTTCATCAGTCCACAGGACCTTCTTCCAGAAAGAGATTGGCTTCTCCAAATGTGCTTTTGCATACCTCAGCCGACTCTGTTTGTGGCGTGCTTGCAGAAACGGTTTCTTTCGCATCACTCTCCCATACAGCTTCTCCTTGTGCAAAGTGTGTTGTATAGTTGACCGATGCACAGTGACACCATCTGCAGAAAGTTGATGCTTCAGCTCTCTGGAGGTGGTCTGAGGATTGTCCTTGACTGATCTCACCATTCATCTTCTCTGCCTTTCTGATGTTTTTCTTGGCCTGCCACTTCTGGCCTTAACAAGAACTGTCCCTGTGTTCTTCCATTTCCTTACTATGTTCCTCACAGTGGAAACTGACAGGTTAAATCTCTGAGACAGCTTTTTGTATCCTTCCCCTGAACAACTATGTTGAATAATCTTTGTTTTCAGATCATTTGACAGTTGTTTTGAGGAGCCCATGATGCCACTCTTCAGAGGAGATTCAAACAGGAGAACAACTTGCAAGTGGCCACTTTAAGTAGCTTTTCTCATGATTGCATACATCTGGCTCTGAAGTTCAAAGCTCAATGAGGTTACAAAACCAAAAAAAGTGCTTTAGTAAGTCAGTAAAAAGTAGGTAGGAGTATTTAAATCAAGAAAATGATAAGCGTGCCCATACTTATGCACCTGTCAAATTTTGTTTGAATGCAGATTGCACATTTTCTGTTAGTACAATAAACCTCATTTCAAGGCAGAAACATTACTGTGTCCAACAGTTATTACATATATCTGTCACGGGTGTGTCGCCACGAAGATCGTCGCGACTACACAGCCTGACTTCTCGCAGCTGAGTTTTTGGTGCTTTGTGTTTTTTTGTAGTGAGGGAGTTAATTCTCTCTCTCTGTGCTTGACGAGGCTCAGCCTCGCCCAGCTGCAGTTAATGCTGCAGTATTGGGATTCCTTCAAATACCTGCTGGTCTGATAAGCGAAGTTGTCGGTGAAAGCATTTCTTGCAGACCTTCAGAGCGGATCGTTGTTTGGTGGAGTTCGGAGCCAAGAGTATGCGGTGTGGTTTCTTCCCTTCCTCCCTTTATCATTTATCTCCTAACCTGTTGTTGTTCCCTCTGTAATTGTGGTGTGTGTTTTTGTATGCAAGGTGGTTTTTGGTTTTCCCCTTGTACTGTCTCGTTAGTCTAGTACTGTGTTTTGGGCTTTTTCTATCCTGTCCCCCATTGTTGTGATCGGGGTCCTTCTCAGGACTAGATTACTGAGGTTCAGGGATATTCAGGAGTTTAGGGTTACGCTGGCGACCTGGACCTCTGTACCATTAACAGTACCTCCAGGTTGAGGGATTAGTCAGGGCCCCTGTTTAGGGTCAGCCTAGGCCCCTGACCTCCTGTACGTTGAGACAGCGTGACATTTTCACCGACCGACAAAAAAAAAAAAAAAAATTTTTTTTCTCCAGCCACCATGGATCCAGTAGCCAGTCTAGCTCGGCAGTTGCAGAGTTTGTCCATGGAGCTGGCGGACATTAAGTCCAAGGTTTTGTATCCCCAGGAGCAAGCCGGACCAGAACCTAAAGTAGCTCTCCCTGACAGGTTCACTGGGGGGCGGGACAAGTTTTTTGTTTTCCGGGAGGCATGCATGTTGTACTTTCGGCTGCGGCCTCGGTCATCGGGGAGTGAGGAGCAAAGGGTGGGAATTGTCATCTCGCTCCTACAAGGGGACCCACAATCTTGGGCGTTCTCTCTTCCCCCGGGCTCCCCGGCTCTCCAGTCAGTGGATAGGTTCTTCGCTGCTCTGGGACTCGTATCTGATGACCCGGATCGGATCTCCCTTGCTGAATCTAAGTTACATAGGATCCACCAGGGAGATCGTCCGGTGGAGGAATTCTGTGCGGAGTTCCGTAGGTGGGCCACGGACACCCAGTGAAATGACCCGGCTCTTAAGAGCCAGTTTTGTCAAGGGTTATCTGACAAATTAAAGGATGTGTTGGCACAGTATGATCCTCCCGCCTCACTGGAAGCCGCTATGGCCCTTGCTATTCGCATTGACAGACGGCTTCGGGAGAGGTGCGGGATAACTCCGCCCCCTGTGATGACTCTACCTCCTACAAGGTCTCCTTATATGGAGGTTCCCCTGGTCAGTCCAAAGGAGCCTATGCAGTTAGGAAGGAGATCATTCCGGGGGAGAGGACCGGCGGTGTGCCACAAGACTGGAAGGTGCTTCTTCTGCGGGAGAGAGGGACATTTTATTGGGGGGTGTCCATCCCGTCCTTTGCAGAGTAAAGAGTCGTCGGAAAACTGTTGATCCCAGGTTGTGTGGTGGACGGCAATCTGGGAGTAGGTATTTCGTCCCTAGGTTCGTCTCAGTTTCTCGTGCCGGCGGAGGTGGTGGTGGGTACGAGAACTGAGAGGATATCTGTTCTTCTAGATAGTGGGGCCGGGGCTAATCTGGTGGATGCTCGGTTTGCCCGGGTTCAGGGTATGCTATTGAATATGTTGGCTAAACCCATCCCCATATTTTCGATCGACGCCAGGCCTCTCGGTCAGGTAAGTTTTTTGCAAGTGGTGCATAACGTAAATCTTCAAGTGGGGGCGATACATAAAGAACTGTTGTCTTGTTACGTGTTGGAGGGTCTTCCCACTCCTATTGTGTTGGGCCTTCCTTGGTTAACTAAGCATAATCCGGTTATTAATTGGCAATCCAGGGAGATAAGCCAATGGAGTGAATTCTGTAATAAAAACTGCATGAATACGGTCATCGGTGCTGTCACTCCTAGGGTCTTACCTCCATTTCTGGCGGACTTTGAGGATGTATTCTCGGAGAAAGGGTGTCAAGAACTACCTCCTCATCGCGTGTATGACTGTTCTGTAAAATTGCTCCCTGGGGCCAAATTACCTAAATCTAGGTTGTATATCCTATCTGGTCCGGAAAGGCAGGCCATGAAGGATTATATTTCAGAGAGTCTGGCTAAGGGGCATATTAGACCTTCATCTTCCCCGGTGGCCGCGGGGTTCTTCTTTGTGAAGAAGAAAGATGGAGGCCTACGCCCTTGCCTGGATTTCCGTGAACTTAATCGGATTACGGTCCGAGATCCGTATCCACTCCCACTTATCCCCGATCTCTTTAATCAGATCGTGGGCGCCAAATGGTTCTCTAAGTTGGATCTCAGGGGGGCGTACAATCTGATTAGGGTGAAGGAGGGGGATGAGTGGAAGACGGCGTTTAACACTCCGGAGGGGCATTATGAGAACCTTGTCATGCCATTCGGTCTGACTAATGCCCCGGCGGTGTTCCAACACTTTGTTAATGACATTTTTCGCCGCCTGGTGGGTCAGTTTGTGGTCATATATCTGGATGACATCTTAATTTACTCGCCTGATCTTGTGTCTCATCAGGAGCATCTTAGGCAGGTGTTACAGATCTTGCGGGATAATAAACTGTACGCCAAATGGGAGAAGTGTGTGTTCGCCGTACATTAACCCCAGTTTTTAGGTTTCCTGGTGTCAGCGTCCGGTTTTCGTATGGACCCAGGGAAAGTGCGGACAGTTCTTGAGTGGGATCTGCCAGAGAATCTTAAGGCACCACAACGTTTCCTGGGGTTTGCTAATTATTACCGGAAATTCATTCGTAATTTCTCATCCATGGTTAAACCTCTCACAGACATGACAAAAAAGGGGATTTTTCTAGGTGGTCTGACAAGGCTTGTCAAGCATTCTCCTCCTTGAAAAAATGTTTTGCCTCGGCACCCATACTCATTCAACCTGATGTGTCACAGCCGTTCATTGTAGAGGTAGACGCTTCTGAGGTAGGGGTGGGAGCAGTTTTATCACAAGGTTCGTCCCCTGGTAAGTGGCGTCCGTGCGCTTTTTTCTCCAAAAAATTGTCGTCCGCTGAGAGGAATTACGATGTCGGCAATAGGGAACTCTTGGCCATTAAGTTAGCTTTTGAGGAGTGGCGCCATTTTTTGGAGGGGGCAGTCCATCCGGTCACCGTCATCACCGATCACAAGAAACTGCTATATCTGGAGTCCGCAAAACGTCTTAATCCCAGACAAGCCAGGTGGTCGTTGTTTTTTACCAGGTTTAATTTTGTCGTTACATATCGTCCTGGGTCAAAAAATGTGAAGGCGGATGCCTTATCTCGTAGTTTCCCTGGGGCCGGGAATACGGATGATCCGGTTCCTATCCTTCAAGAGGGGGTGGTGGTGTCGGCAGTATGCTCTGAGCTTGAGGAGGAGGTATTGGAGGCTCAGGGGGACGCTGGCGGCCTGGACCACTGTACCATTAACAGTACCTCCAGGTTGACGGATTAGTGAGGGCCCCCGTTTAGGGTCAGCCTAGGCCCCTGACCTCCTGTACGTTGAGACAGCGTGACAATATCAAACTGAAATAGCTGTTGCAAATATACCAATTTTTATAAAACATTAAGCTTAAGATTAATAGGGGGTGCCCAAACTTTTTCATATAACTGTACATCACATAGGAGATGCTGGGACTGCTGCATATACATCACAGGAGACGCTGGGGGTTATATATGACTCGCCCCCTTGGCCGTGGGGCACTCGGATCCGGGCAATAAGGGAACAATGGGGGTTGTAGTGGCAACCCGGTTCCGTGGCTCAGGGTGGTCAGGCCAGCGGTAGTCTGCTATGTGCTGTTGATAACGTCCAACTACGCCACCCGTGGATTTGCGGTCATTAGGAAACGCCGCTGCTGGGCAGACCGCTGGGGCTGATGGTGTATGCAGCTGAGGTGGTGTGACTCCCCACGGGAAGAGTGCAGCCCCAGGGCAGTGTAGTGGATGGTGGGAGTGATGGTGGTGAGAGTCCCAGTGCTGATAGTGCTGGAGGAGCAAGGAGCACACAGACAACAGATTGCAGTCCAGGGTCTTTACTAGAGCAGGTAAACTGACCCACAAACAGTCCCGGCTAGGAGGGGACCTGGATGTCTGAGAGCAATTGGGAAATTGGCCCTGGTCAGGGTGAGGGTGTAGGCCTACCGTGCTCTCTGCGCTCCTTCTGGCTATCTCCTCCTTATAGGGTAACAGCCCACGTTTCCGAGCTTTCCGTGTATTCTCGCCTGTATGGCCTGCGACGTGGGTTCCTTTCTGCTCCCGGCCTGGTACGGCTTTACTGGTCCCTTCTGTTGTGGCAGACCCTCCGGGCTTCTTAGGCCAAGGAACATACAGTCCCCTGCGGACTGGTTATCTGCTGCAGGACGTGGAATCCTCACAGCCCCAGACACCAAAGTCTGGTAAAATGGAGTTCTTTGTCTGCCAAGACAGGCTCACTTCGCCTCTTGTCTCTGGCTTGTGGCTCTTCTACTGCCACACTTCCTCTTAGGGTGCAATACAGCTGTCCCTCTCTGCTCTGGACACTTCTCAGTGCTGAGACAGGTCGTCCAGTTCTCTCTAACCCTGCCCCCAGTTCCAGCTTTTATAGGGGCAGCCTGCTCCCCCTACTGGCCTGAGACAGGAGGTACTGCATGCTAATGTTCCCCTGACTAGAGAACCTCCCCCTTGCTCTCAGACACAGCTTTATTATACTTGTGGCATCCAGGCCAGGGTGACACATATACATCACTGGGGAGGCTTGGGGGCCATAGACATCAGTGGGAGGCATAAACATCACTGAAGAAGCTGGGGGTATAGATATCACTAGTGAGGGGCTGCCACTGTTCTCCTCATCTGTGGGAGAGAATCGCATCGCACTCTAACTTCACCTACAAAGTATGTCCTCACCCTGGCACTCCAAATACATTGTTTATTACATAGAATGCCAAATGTGCAAAATAAAATATATAGGTTGCACTACAAGAAAATGTAAAAAAAAAAGAATTGCAGAACATGTTGAAAATATTATCAACAACAACAGCACATACTCAGGTGCAACAAAACATTTTGTCCCTGTTCATAATCACACACATTTAGTGGTTTTTGGCATTGAAGAAGTTGCATACCCTAGACGTTGTGGAGATTGGTTAAAACAGCTTACTTTGAGAGAAGCATATAGGATTTTATGTTTAGATACCAAATTACTACCTAGTGGGATGTCACAATACTGTAGCAGGATTTCCCAGGGCAATGGGCTCCTTCCCTGTCCCTCAAGCTAGGGGGGCCCTTGGCTATTCCTGTTCCCCAGATTACCCCAGATAATCGATATGCTGGGGCCTTGTACCTTGCTACCCTCCTAAATGCACACTGAACTGTTTCATCCCCTACCCAAGGAGGTATGGGACAGATGTGTATAGGAGAGCATAGCAGACAGACAGGGAAAACAGACAAGGATAAAAGGAAACTGCAATCATACAAATACTCTCAAAAAAATAAAAAAGTGGAAATCAAGAGAACAGTAGGAGGGACCAACCAAATGGGAAGAGGATAAGGATATACACAATACCAAAACCATGCAGATATCTCCTTGAAAAAAAATACCAACAGACTGCTACAAATATGGACTACTCATTCAACACCAAACTTGGCAGTTGTAAACTGTCACCAGCAGAGAACAGAAGCAGGAGTGAGGTTGTAATTGTTTTACGCTGAGATTCTGCTCTAACCAGGGCCCCACATTAGAAAATCTATTTTTTTCTGGTACTACCGTGGTACAGAAACCATACCACATTTCAGTTTTTAATTATTTTGTGCTAGTATTGTCCTCTTGCTAGGAATCCACATTTGAAAATCTAAATTCTTTATGCTAATAGCATGGTCCAGAAACCAGGCCACATTTCAGCCTATAAATATTTTCTGTAATATTGCGCTTCATCCAGAAGTCCAAATTTCAGAATCTAAATTGGTTGTGCTAATAGCGTGGTGCTGAAACCAGGCCACATTTCAGCATTGGACAGGGCTTAGAGCAGCATTTCTAGCTTAAACTTTGATCAGTAACAGGTGGATGAATGACAGGTGCTCTGATAGCTGGGCAACACACATGAATGAGACCCAACTTGGGAACCAAACAATTACAAGAATTATGGGAAGATACCACTAAAGTGAAATCAATTTTTATTTATTTATTTATTTTACTCACTTATATAGCACCATTAATTTCACAGCACTTTACAGACATTATCAATTTCCCCAGAATTGAAATAGTATAATGGGCCTCTGATACCCTTCCCCTACAGGAAATCCACCAGATGGAGACCCAACTTGGAGTCTCCACTAGTGATGAGTGAGTACTAAAATTCTTGGGTATTCGTTGTTCGAGTCGAGCAAATTGGAATACTTGGGTGCTCAGACCGAATAACGAGCCCAATGTAAGTCTATGGGAAACTCGAGCATTTTACCGGCAGCTCCCCCCAGCGGTCTGCAGAGGGACTAAAAATTGCCCAAATTAATGGGAACAGTGCTCAAATAACATGGGAACAGCATGGGGAAGACCACTGGAAGCATTTCTGACTCCCAGGTCATGTCTGTCAACAATCTTGTCAGAGAATTACGCCACTTTTACGCACTGACAATAAAACATGCAAAAATGAAACTAAAATGGATTTTCCTGGGAAATATGTTAAAGAACATCCTTTCCAGGATAATGACTTGTGTATAAGGCAAAATAAATAACCAAAACCAAAAATGCTCCTCCACACCTTGGGCTATGTTCACACGTAGCATTTTTGATGCATTTTTTTACTTTTGCATTGCTTTCAATGGTGAAAAAACATTTACCAGTAAATGTCATTTTAACATTTTACTACCTTATCTGGCCATGTGGTGTGCGCCACATCCTGTTTCATTTATGATAGAAGGACTCTGAAAGTCACAAAGACTATTTTTATAGGGCCATCAGGCGGCCCTTACTATTATTAAAGGGCCAGCAGGCGGCTATGCTTTGTTGTTCCCATTATTAACGAGTGGGTCTCCTGTTAGAACCCTCCTGTTTGTTTTTTCCATCTTGTGTTTTGCGGTCACGTGACCACCTGCCTTTATATTCCAGCTCCGCCCTTCTGGCTGTGCTGGACTTGTTGTTTGACTGTCTTTCTAGCCAGGTGCTTCGGTGCCTATCTCTGTCAGTTCGCTTGGTCCTTCTGGGACCTCTAGTACCTTTTTGTCTGTTTGTATTTTTGTGTTCTGCAACAACTTCTCTGTTTAGGAGGTGTCCCATTTTTGTTCCAGTCCTTAGTTCTTTTAGGGACCCCTCCCCATATACTATAGGTCTTCGTTCAGACTAGCCGAGGACTAAGGCGGGTCTGTTCGCTAGGAACAGGCAGCCCGCTACATCGTAGGGATTCAGCTTAGTCTTGCTGTAGGGACAGCCTTCCCCTATCTTTCCTTAGTACATGTTGCAGATCATAACATCTCCTATACTGTTATTGCTATGCAGTGACTGCAACTGCTGCCAAAAATTTGGAGGAACTCCAATGCCCCTTGCAAGAGACGTAGAGGTTAGAGGGCCTTCTGAAAACAATGTTCCCATTACTAGGAAGTGTGCCTCCAAAACATAGGCCTGTTATTTGCTAATACTATCCTTCACAGATACCTAGTGTAAATAGCTTGACCGACACACTGCAGCGGAATGAAAATGGAAGAAATGTCTGATTTTGGAACACTCTTATAGCTGTTATGTCTGACAGAGAACCACGGTTTTAAATAGCAGGTCTGTTATTTGCTAATACTAACCTTCACAGACACCTAGTGTGCATAGCTTGACTGACACACTGCAACAGACTGAAAATGGAAGAAATGTATGATTTTGGAACACTCTTATAGGTGTTATGTCTGACAGAGAACCACAGTTTTAAGTAGCAGGCCTGTTATTTGCTAATACTACTGTATACTTCACAGACACCTAGATTGAATAGCTTAACCGACACACTGCAACAGAATGGAAAAGGAGGCCAATATTCTCAATGTTCAGTTTAAATTTCTTCATTTTATTGCTGAAATATGGAACCCATCTGGCTTTATTCTGCAGTGAGAACAAGCAAATGGAGCAGAAAAATTGTGTACTCTGGATTGCTTTTTAAGCAAATAACCAGGATTAAGATAAAAAAAAATTCCCTGGCCCCTGATATATGGGGCTATGTCTACAAATATCTGTAAGAACAGCAGCAGCAGCAGGAACATTCAGTGGACCCTCTGGCACTATATACACTGCAGTCTGCCACATACACTACTTGCCTGCCAAATTCCTGATATCACCACTGAATATATGCAGCTGGATTAGTCCTCAAAAGGACTGTTAGTTCAGATGGATATACAGTACAGACCAAAAGTTTGGACACACCTTCTCATTTAAAGATTTTTCTGTATTTTCATGACTATGAAAATTGTACATTCACACTGAAGGCATCAAAACTATGAATTAACACATGTGGAATTATTTACTTAAAAAAGTATGAAACAACTGAAAATATGTCTTATATTCTAGGTTCTTCAAAGTAGCCACCTTTTGCTTTGATGACTGCTTTGCACACTCTTGGCATTCTCTTGATGAGCTTCAAGAGGTAGTCACCGGAAATGGTCTTCCAACAATCTTGAAGGAGTTCCCAGAGATGCTGAGCACTTGTTGGCCCTTTTGCCTTCACTCTGCGGTCCAGCTCACCCCAAACCATCTCAATTGGGTTCAGGTCTGGTGACTGTGGAAGCCAGGTCATCTGGCGTAGCACCCCATTACTCTCCTTATTGGTCAAATAGCCCTTACACAGCCTGGAGGTGTGTTTGGGGTCATTGTCCTGTTGAAAAAAAAATGATGGTCCAACTAAACGCAAAACAGATGCAATAGCATGCCGCTGCAAGATGCTGTGGTAGCCTTGCTGGTTCAGTATGCCTTCAATTTTGAATAAATCCCCAACAGTGTCACCAGCAAAGCACCCCCACACCATCACACCTCCTCCTCCATGCTTCACGGTGGGAATTAGGCATATAGAGTCCATCCGTTCACCTTTTCTGCGTCACACAAAGACACGGTGGTTGGAACCAAAGATCTCAAATTTAAACTCATCAGACCAAAGCACAGATTTCAACTGGTCTAATGTCCATTCCTTGTGTTCTTTAGCCCAAACAAGTCTCTTCTGCTTGTTGCCTGTCCTTAGCAGTGCTTTCCTAGCAGCTATTTTACCATGAAGGCCTGCTGCACAAAGTCTCCTCAACAGTTGTTGCAGAGATGTGTCTGCTGCCAGAACTCTGTGTGGCATTGACCTGGTCTCTAATCTGAGCTGCTGTTAACCTGCGATTTCTGAGGCTGGTGACTCGGATAAACTTATTCTCAGAAGCAGAGGTGACTCTTGGTCTTCCTTTCCTGGGGCGGTTCTCATGTGAGCCAGTTTCTTTGTAGCGCTTGATGGTTTTTTCAACTGCACTTGGGGACACTTTCAAAGTTTGCCCAATTTTTCGGATTGACAGACCTTCATTTCTTAAAGTAATGATGGCCACTCGTTTTTCTTTACTTAGCTGCTTTTTTCTTGCCATAATACAAATTCTAACAGTCTATTCAGTAGGACTATCAGCTGTGTATTCACCTGACTTCTGCACAATGGTCCCAACCCCATTTATAAGGCAAGAAATCCCACTTATTAAACCTGACAGGGCACAGCTGTGAAGTGAAAACCATTTCCGGTGACTACCTCTTGAAGCTCATCAAGAGAATGCCAAGAGTCATCAAAGCAAAAGTGGCTACTTTGAAGAACTTAGAATATAAGACATATTTTCAGTTGTTTCACACTTTTTTGCTAAGTATATAATTCCACATGTGTTAATTCATAGTTTTGATGCCTTCAGTGTGAATGTACAATTTTCAAAGTCATGAAAATACAGAAAAATCTTTAAATGAGAAGGTGTGTCCAAACTTTTGGTCTGTACTGTATATATACCTTTTGTTCTGAGGTCATCTTTGTTGCATAAAACCCCATGAGGTCCCCCCCAGGGTTGTCCCACAGAACTGGTCCTCTTCCCTCCCGGAGATGGCTAAGGCCTCAGGAGCGGGTAACAGCGGGAGGCTATGGTCTTCCACCTCCACGGACCAGTTTCAGACCGCACGTCCATACACCCATTCGGGTGTGGCGGCTGATGGCTCTTGTAGGGGGCCTAGTAGCAGGTCTTCCTCATTAGTGCCCGGGGTAGCAGGCTCCGGGACTTGGAGCGGAGCGGGCGAATGCGCGCCCGGGTACGGAGGTTCCGGCAGGGGGCCCAGGAGCAGATCACAACTTTCAGTGCCGGGGACAGGGAGTTCTACCAGGGGGCCCAGTAGCAGGTCAGCGCTTTCAGCGCCCGGGACAGAGAGTCTTCTCTTACCTGCTCCCACGGCCGCTCCTGTGCTGCATGCTGCCTCCTGGTTCTGGTCAGGCTCCGCCGGGTTGGGGCACTGCTGGTCACTTGCAGCGCTGACTGCTGCCGGGTCACCAACTTCTCCATCAGCTCTGCTCTCCAGTCAGCAATCGCAGCTTGCTGGGCCTCTTTCATCCTCCTGCCCAGTCCTTGCATTTCATCCCGGATGAAGCTGGTGTCCTCCAGGGACAACTTGGCTAGCATCCCCTCCATGGTGAGGAGTTCTGCCGCGGGCTGCAGACCACAAGCCGGAGCTTCAGGCTGACCTCCTTCCGTCTTGCCTGCCGGGTGTGGTCTGTCTAGACTGCTTGAGACCACACCCCGTCTCCCAGTTTTCTTCTTTTTTCCTCTCCCCTTTCTGGGGCGGTCCCATGGCTGCTTGCTGTCGGCCACACCTGGGGGCAGCTCCCCCACCTTGATGGACACATCTACATACATGGCCACTGCTGCTTGAGGCGTGCTCCGCTTTTGGCGCCATTATGGGTCCCGGCCCACGATGGGAGGTTCTATGTTGTCCTTGATAACGCACATAATGGTGTCCGTTCTTCTGGGGCGGGTGCCACATTCAGTATACAACACAGTCTCTAGGCACACTATACTCGGTGATAAAGGGTGGGTTCATATCCTGTTCGTGATGCCAAAGTTGACGCGCCCCCTGGGCCGTGGGGTACTCGGTGCCAGGCCGGTCGTTGCTACGGGAGATGTCACAGTGGCGGTGACCCAGTCCGTGACGGAGGCCAGTCAATCAAAAGGGGATATTTACAAGGGATTTATAGTTCTTATATATAGTTTGTGACGCCACCTGTGGTATGCGGCTATATGGAGCCGCCGCTGCGGGGCAGGTCCTCTGGAGCTGGTGTAAATGCAGCAGAGTTGGTTTAGCTCTCCACAGGTAGAGCTTAGCTCCAGGGCTGTGCTGAGTTGTTATGGATGTTGCAGTGTAGTGCAGGGGGTGATGGCGCAGCAGTAATTCACAGAGACGGTGGGGTGCAGTCTTCAGAGTTTACTCACAGTTGTTGCAATCCAAGTTACAGGTACCGGTGTACTTGTATCTTGGATTGCAACAACTGTGAGTAAACTCTGAAGACTACACCACACCGTCTCTGTGAATTACTGCTGCGCCATCACCCCTTGCACTACTGTTAGAAACCTCCTGTTTGTTTTTTCCATCTTGTGTTTTGCGGTCACGTGACTATCTGCCTTTATATTCCAGCTCCGCCCTTATGGCTGTGCTGCACTTCAGTGTTTGACTGTTTCTCTAGCCTGGTGCTTCGGTGCCTTTCTCTGTCAGTTCGCTTGGTCCTCTGGGACCTCTAGTACATTTTTGTCAGTTTGTCTTTTTGTGTTCTGCAACAACTTCTCTGTTTAGGAGGTCCCATTTTTGTCCCAGTCCTTAGTTCTTTTAGGGACCCCTCCCTTAATTCTATAGGTCTTCGTTCAGACTAGCCGAGGACTAAGGCAGGTCTGTTCACTAGGAACAGGCAGCCCGCTACATCGTAGGGATTCAGCTTAGTCTTACTGTAGGGACAGCTTTCCCCTATCTTTCCTTAGTACATGTTGCAGATCATAACAGCAAGTCCAGCCCAAAAAACTAAAAGGAAAGAAATTCGGGGATCAGTATGGTTTCCATCCAGGATTTGGCTCCACGCCTGCAGGGATTGTCTCTGGAGATGGCCGAGCTTCAGCAACACGTGAGTAGCGCATTTTGTCGAACCCAAGGTAGGACTGCCTGATGTTTTTTATGGTAAACAGCAAGATTTTTTTTCATTTAAAAATGCTTGTTTGTTATATTTTCGTTTGAGACCAAGGTCCTCTGAGAATGAATAACAGCGCATTGGTTTTATTATGTCACTTTTGTGCAATGAACCACAGGGGTGGGCCTTTTCTCTCCAACCTAATGATCCGTGTTTAAGGTCTGTTGAAGAATTTTTTTCTGCTATGGGGCTATTATATGACGATCCTGATCGAATCTCATCTGCTGAATCAGAACTCAGGCGTTTGAATCAGGGGTCAGATGATGTTGAAAATTATTGCACACACTTCAGGAGATGGGCTTCAGAAGTTAAGTGGAATGATCCTGCGCTGAGATGTTTATTTCTTGCTGGTCTGAGTGAAAGGGTTAAGGATTTGCTAATTGCATTCCCTGAACCTGAGACTCTGCAGGATGCTATGCAGTTAGCTGTTCGTATAGACAGAAGACTGTGGTGCAGGCTCAATGAGGTAAAGACTCCTGTAATGTCAGTTCCTAGTCCCCAGAAAATCTGCTCTGACAGCGGAGAACCGATGGAGGTTGGGGGGATGTCACTCCGCTTTCAGGAAAGAGACCGGAGGTTTACCGAGGGATTGTGTCTTTATTGTGGTAAAGCTGACCATTTGATTAAGTATTGTGAGCGTCGTTTAAGTAAAGAAAAAAAAAAGGTCAGTTACGTCCATATAGCTTGTTTACGCTCTGCAGGAGTATTTCTTTCTAGGAGTACTACTTTGCAGGGAGATTTGATTGAATTTCAGGTATTTGTGGATTGTGGTTCAACACTTAATGTGATTGATAAAGGGTTTTTGGAAAACCTTAAATTGAAATCCAAACCTTTGTCATCACCTATTTCTGTGATTGCAATTGATAACACTCCTTTGAAATGTATTACTCACAAGACTGCTGCATTTCCCCTCACTATCAATGGAGTTCACCAAGAAATTTTGGACTTGGTTGTTTTGGATAATTTGCCCTCTCCAGTTGTTCTAGGATTGCCTTGGTTAAAACTGCACAATCCTTTATTGGAATGGTCTACTAATGTGATTAAGTCTTGGAGTCCGAAGTGCTATGATAAATGTTGCAATGGTCGCATTGCGGCTGTGGAAAAAGGGGAATTACAGGTACCTATTCGAGATTTTTGGAGGTTTTTTTCGGAGGAGGAGTCAAAAGTTTTACCTCCTCATAGGGATTATGATTGCGCCATTGAGTGTGTTCCGGGTGCTACTCTTCCCAAAAGTCGCTTGTTTAATCTGACTATCCCTGAAAGAAAGGCCTTGGAGGAGTACATACAGACTAGCCTGGCTGCTGGTCACATTAGACCTTCTAAGTCGCCTGTGGCAGCTGGATTCTTCTTTATTAAAAGAAAGGACGGCGGTTTACGTCCATGTCTGGATTTTCGTGAAATTAATAAGATTACCGTACGCAATTCCTACCCATTGCCGTTAATTCCTGACTTGTTTAACCAGTTGGTGGGGGCCAAGTGGTTCTCTAAAATAGATCTCCGGGGGGCATACAATTTGTTACGAGTGAAGGAGGGTGATGAATGGAAAACTGCTTTTAACACTCCGGTAGGTCATTTTGAGAATCTGGTGATGCCTTTTGGTCTTACCAATGCACCTGCACTTTTTCAGAACCTTATTAATGACATCCTGAGACCTTTGATTGGTAAGAATGTGGTTGTGTATTTGGATGACATTTTAAGTTATTCACCAGATCTAGAGTCCCATTGGCAGAGTGTAAGTGAAGTTTTGCAGTTATTGAGTAATAATTCACTCTTTGCTAAGCTGGAGAAATGTGAGTTCGCTGTGCAGAAATATAGTTTTTTGGGCTACATTGTCTCCAGCGTGGGCTTTGAGATGGACCCTGTGAAGGTTCAGGCTGTGCAGGAATGGCCTAGGCCTATTAGTTTGAAATCTATACAGAGATTTTTTGGGTTTTGCCAATTATTACAGGAAATTCATTAAGAATGTTTCTGTAATTGTTAAACCTCTAACCAATCTCACCAGGAAAGGTGCGAATACGGCCCAGTGGACTACTGAGGCCATTGAAGCGTTTGAGTATCTCAAAGAGAGGTTCAGTTCTGCCCCTATCCTTATGCAGCCTGATGAGACCAAGCCTTTTTTGGTCGAGGTCAATGCTTCATCGGTGGGGGTCGGAGCAGTTTTGTCTCAGGAGAACAAGGGTGGAGTACATCCTTGTGCCTTCTTTTCGAAAAAACTTTTGGAAACCGAACTGAATTATGATGTTGGAAATCGGGAGTTGCTGGCTATTAAACTTGCGTTTGAACATTGGCGTCATTTTTTGGAAGGCGCTAGATTTCCTATTCAGGTTTTCACAGATCATAAGAATTTGATCTATTTGGATGCTGCCAAGCGCTTGAATGCCCGTCAAGCTAGGTGGGCACTTTTTTTTTTCTCGGTTTCATTTATCTGTTACCTATATCCCTGGTACTAAGAATGTTAAAGCCGATGCTTTATCTCGCAGCTTCTCTCCTACGGTCGGTGCCGAGGAGGAGGAGAACATTTTACAGCAAGGAGTTGTGGTGGCGGCATTGGACTCCGTTTTGGAGAATGGGATTCTGAAAGCTCAAGATGATGCTCCATCTAGCACTCCCCATGGGAGGGTGTTCGTGCCTAGAGCCTTTAGGAGAGATTTGTTTGTGGAGTGTCATGAGTCTCGGTTGGCAGGTCAACCAGGAATTTCTGAGACTAAGAGAATTATCAGTCGCAGTTTTTGGTGGCCTGGATGGCAGAAGGAAGTCATCAAGTGGGTGCGTCAGTGTACTCTGTGTGCTAGGTCAAAGGCTTCACATACTCCTGCTTCGGGGTTACTTTGCCCTCTGGAGGTTCCTAGTGCGCCTTGGATGCATTTCACAATGGATTTTATTACTGATCTTCCTGTGTCCAAGAGTTTTACTGTCATCTGGGTGGTCGTGGAACGTTTTAGTAAGATGTGTCATTTGGTTCCATTCATTAAGTTGCCCTGCGCCAAGACACTCGCTAAGGATTTGTTAAGGAGATTGTCAAGCTCCATGGCGTTCCCACGGATATTGTTTCTGATAGAGGACTTCAGCTTGTGGCTCGCTTTTGGCGTGCTTTTTGTGACAGGTTGGGAGTCCATTTGTCATTTTCGTCTGGTTATCATCCTGAGTCTAATGGACAGACTGAAAGAAAGAACCAGGATGTTGAACAGTTTTTGCTTTGTTTTGTGGCGGACAATCAAGAGGTGTGGTCTGAGTTTCTGCCTCTCGCAGAATTTTATCTTAACAATCATACATCCTCCTCTGCTGGGTGTTCTCCTTTTTTTTGTTGTACTGGGAGACATCCGTCATTTGGTTCGTTCTCCAAATTGGGGTCGGCGGTGCCGGAGGAGGAGAATTTTTCCGGTGATTTGGAGAGAGTTTGGACTAATGTACGTTGCAACCTTCAAGAGGCTAACAAGAAGTCAAAGTAGTATTTTGACAGGAATCGTAAGGAGGTTTTGCTTACTGTGGGTGACACGGTTTGGTTGTCCTCGAAGAACCTGCGGTTGAGGATTCCCTCTAAAAAAACTGGGTCCTAAGTTTGTGGGTCCATTTAAAGTGCTTCAGGTTGTTAACCCGTCTGCTTTTAGGTTGGATTTTCCTACTTCCTGGAAGATTAATACTGTGTTTCATGTTTCCTTGTTGAAAAAGGCTGATGTATCTGATAGGGACGCCACTGTCACAGTTCCTCCTGTGGTGGAAGACGGCGAATATGAAATTTCTTGTATCTTGAATTCTAGATGGAATAGAAGGAAATTACAGTATCTTGTCTCCTGGAAGGGTTTCGGTCCCGTAGACAACTCCTGGGTAAGGACGGATGATGTCTCTGCTCCTAGGCTTGTTAAAGCTTTCCACAGGAGGTTTCCGGATAGGCCTGGGCCTGGAGGATCCGGAGGTTCCTCATAAAAGAGGGTGTACTGTTAGAACCCTCCTTTTTGTTTTTTCCATCTTGTGTTTTGCGGTCACGTGACCATCTGCCTTTATATTCCAGCTCCGCCCTTATGGCTGTGCTGGACTTCAGTGTTTGACTGTTTCTCTAGCCTGGTGCTTCGGTGCCTTTCTCTGTCAGTTCGCTTGGTCCTCTGGGACCTCTGGTACATTTTTGTCAGTTTGCCTTTTTGTGTCCTGCAACAACTTCTCTGTTTAGGAGGTGTCCCATTTTTGTCCCAGTCCTTAGTTCTTTTAGGGACCCCTCCCTTAATTCTATAGGTTTTCGCTCAGACTAGCCGAGAACTAAGGCGGGTCTGTTCACTAGGAACAGGCAGCCCGCTCCATCGTAGGGATTCAGCTTAGTCTTACTGTAGGGACAGCTTTCCCCTATCTTTCCTTAGTACATGTTGCAGATCATAACAACTACACCGCAACATCCATAACAACTCAGCACAGCCCTGGAGCTAAGCTCTACCTGTGAAGAGCTAAACCAACTCTGCTGCTTTTACACCAGCTCCAGAGGACCTGCCCTGCAGCGGCAGCTCCATATAGCCGCATACCACAGGTGGCGTCACGAACTATATATATCAGAACTATAAATCTCCTGTAAATATCCTCTTTTGATTGACCGCCCTGGTTCACGGACAGGGTCACCGCCACTGTCACATCTCCCCTAGCAACGACCGGCCTGGCACCGAGTACCCCACGGCCCAGGGGGCACGTCAATACCACTTTTCCTGGTGTCTGCCCTCAATTTGAGCTGCTTTGGAACTTTTGGGCCCCTTTTGAAGGTGTTGTCTATGAGTTTGCTTTTGCCTCCGATTGAGTGCAATGGGATTCGGATATTTTTGTCAAACTGTACGACGAATTGTTTGGAGAATATGGGGAAGTTCGCTGATCTGAACCAAATCGAACCTTGAGAGGTTCGGTCAACTCTAGTTACAACCTACAGTGCTTTGTGAAAGTATTTGGCCCCCTTGAACTTTTCTACCTTTTGCCACATTTCTGGCTTCAAACATAAAGATATAAAATTCTAATTTTTTGGGGAAGAATCAACAACAAGTGGGACACAATCGTGAAGTGGAACGAAATTTATTGGATATTTTAGACTTTTTTTTAACAAATTAAAAACTGAAAAGTGGGGCGTGCAATATTATTTGGCCCCCTTGAGTTAATACTTTGTAGCGCCACCTTTTGCTGCGATTACAGCTGCAAGTCGCTTGGGGTATGTCTCTATCAGTTTTGCACATTGAGAGGCTGAAATTCTTCCCCATTCTTCTTGCAAAACAACTCGAGCTCAGTGAGGTTGGATGGAGAGCGTTTGTGAACAGCAGTTTTCAGCTCTTTCCACAGATTCTCGATTGGATTCAGGTCTGGACTTTGACTTGGCCATTCTAACACCTGGATACGTTTATTTTTGAACCATTCCAATGTAGATTTTGCTTTATGTTTGGGATCATTGTCTTGTTGGAAGATAAATCTCCGTCCCAGTCTCAGATTTTTTGCAGACTCCAACAGGTTTTCTTCCAGAATGGTCCTGAATTTGGCTCTGTCCATCTTCCCATCAATTTTAACCATCTTCCCTGTCCCTGTTGAAGAAAAGCAGGCCCAAACCATGATGCTGCCACCACCATGTTTGACAGTGGGGATGGTGTTTTGAGGGTGATGAGCTGTGTTGCTTTTACGCCAAACATATCGTTTTGCATTGTGACCAAAAAGTTTGATTTTGGTTTCATCTGACCAGAGCACCTTATTCCACATGTTTGGTGTGTCTCCCAGGTGGCTTGTGGCAAACTTCAAACGAGACTTTTTATGGATATCTTTAGGAAATGGCTTTCTTCTTGCCACTCTTCCTTAAAGGCCAGATTTGTGCAGTGTATGACTGATTGTTGTCCTATGGACAGACTCTCCCACCTCAGCTGTAGATCTCTGCAGTTCATCCAGAGTGATCATGGGCCTTTTGGCTGCATCTCTGATCAGTCTTCTCCTTGTTCGAGATGAAAGTTTAGAGGGACGGCCGGGTCTTGATAGACTTGCAGTGGTCTGATACTCCTTCCATTTCAATATGATCGCTTGCACAGTGCTCCTTGAGATGTTTAAAACTTGGGAAATCTTTTTGTATCCAAATCCGGCTTTAAACTTCACCACAACAGTATCTCGGACCTGCCTGGTGTGTTCCTTGGTCTTCATGATGCTCTCTGCACTTGTAACAGAACCCTGAGACTATAACAGAGCAGATGCATTTATACGGAGACTTGATTATTTTGTGTTGTTATGTTGTCATTTAGGACAACATTGGATCATTCAGAGATCCTCACTGAACTTCTGGAGTGAGTTTGCTGCACTGAAAGTAAAGGGGCCAAATAATATTGCACGCCCCACTTTTCAGTTTTTAATTTTTTAAAAAAGTTTAAAATATCCAATAAATTTTGTTCCACTTCACAATTGGGTGCCACTTGTTGTTGATTCTGCCCAAGAAAATTAGAATTTTATATCTTTATGTTTGAAGGCAGAAATGTGGCAAAACGTAGAAAAGTTCAAGGGGGCCAAATACTTTCACAAGGCACTGTACATGTGAAAATAATAATCATTATTACCTGTTTGCTACAATTGGTTACTTATACACCTGACTATATTTCTAGAAAGTCCATGACTTTGTACAAGTGAACCTAGAAAAATGTCTTTTCTTTATTCACTTGGCATTTTGTTAATTAATAAAAATAAACTATTAACACTTCTGTATGTGAAAGCTTTCTTACTTTGCAGCATTTTTTTCACACCTAAACATTTTGCACAGCACTGTATATATATATATATATATATATATATATATATATATATATATATTACAATAGATGGTCTCTGTGCGGCCGTCTACATCATCTGGGTGGTCAGGGATTAGCTCTAGCGGCCATGTCACAATATATGCGACAAACACGGAAATTCATCTAGGAGAAGAATGATGTCCAGTAGGTAAATGATCAGCCCATGAATCAGACTGGTCACAGGATATGAATCTCCGGTTGGGAAGAGAGACTGTTCCTGTCCCCGACTCCTCACAGGTGCAAACAGTTAATTTGCATAGCCAGCGACAAAGCTTTAAAAGTTTTTATTCTACAATCTGTTGGGGCATTTAGGATAATAGTAACACGTTGGTGATGCCTGTCTCATGACGTATACCCTACTGGGGGCAGTTCAGAAGGCATAAACCATATGACATGTTTCCTTTAAATATCATTACTCCATCTACTGCTCCTTATTCAGACGACATCACTGATGACATCAGCACGGCTGGCACTACTGACCCTGTGCGACATCACTGATGACATCAGCACAGCTGGCAGTACTGACGTTGTGAAACATCACTGATGACATCAGCGCAGCTGGCAGTTCTGACCCTGTGTGACATCACAATGCAGCGCTCAGTGATCTATGCGCTGGAGGACACTGGAGTCTTTTGAGGGTTTGATGTTGGAGAAAATGGATTTGCGGAGCATTGCTGTAGTGCTGTTCACAATTGTTTTCTATTGTGTAGAAGGGAGACCTGTTGAAACACCAGGAGGTAAGAGACATTGATAAATGAGGATTATATATTGCATTTTTTTCTATATGTTCATGGGTTTTGGTTATAAAACAGTTGTGTGTGATATTGCATTTTATCGCCATTCTCTTGAAAGTCATAGAACTGCAATACCGGACACGGGTCATGGGCAGGAGTGGTGCTGTAGTATGAAAAAACTAGCCATTATTCTATAATTATGTCTATACGGCTTTTCATAGAGGTAAATGGAAGTAGTATCCACTGTACATATTATATTCCCATATACTGGCCATCAGTCCGGTCGTGTCTCTGATGACATCAGCAGCGTTCAGCAGCCCTGCCCCCACACTATAGAATTCTGACACTGTGTGACATCACAGCGCTGGGCCCAGTGCTCTATGTGTTGGGTCTTTTGAGGGTTAATTTTGTACAATATAAAAATGGAGAAAATTGTTCTCTGTTTGTTGATTTGCTCATGTTTAGTTAAGAAAGTTCTAATGATATAAGCAGGTAATGGACATTATCACTGGGGACTGTGTTTGTAGGGTTCAGTTAAAGGAGTCTTCTGTCCCCTTCATGTTACAGTATTGGGGTCACTTGCTGCTATCATGGGTTTCATGTCTTCATTTTCCTTCTTTCTCTTATGGACAGTGGTTTCCCAGAGATCATGGGCTGTGATATTCCCCAGCTTGAACTTGAGGATCAGCGACGATAATAACAGTGAGTAGTCAATTCCTTCATCTCCTGATTCTACTCCCATCATCCTATACCAAGTCCTGCCTGCACTTATATATATAATGTGACGCCCCTTATCCTGACAATGTCTTCTAGAATATTCCGCCTGTGAAAGGAATTAATAACCGGCATCTTGTTTCTTTATTCCCAGTCATTGGTCGCTATGCCCAGCCCGTGTGTCTGATGATAATGTTTACGTTCTTGGTCGGGATCTGGATCTGCTGGTGAGTTTCCATCTTCTCCTCTACATATCACATTATTCTTTTCCCATACAAATAGGCAGTATGGTGGCTCAGCGGTTAGCACTGTAGTCTTGCAGCACTGGGTCCTGGGTTCAAATCCCACCAAGGACAACATCTGCAAGGAGTTTGTATATCCTCCCCTTGATTGCGTGGGTTTCCTCCGGGTTCTCCGGTTTCCTCCCACACTATAAAATCATACTGATAAGGAGTTTAGAATGTCAGCCACAACAATGTGGGTTTCTCTGGGTAGTCCGGGTTTCCTCTTACACTTCAAAGACATAGTGAATCTAGATTGTGAACCCCAGTGGGGACAGAGCCAATGATGTCTGTAAAGAGCTGTGGAATTAATGGCGCTATATAAGTGAGGAAAATAAATAAATAAAAAATACCTACAGGGGGCGCAGTAACTACAGCAGCCGGGCAATACTACAGGGCTGTGTGGACTGTGATATAATCAGTAGCTGCCGTTCTCCCGGTCCTGGTGCTGTATTATGATGTAATATATACTAGGACTGGTATACGCTGTACCTTTATATCTCACCCTCTGTAGAGGGGGAGGGGCAGGGGCATATTCTTGTGGGTAACTGAATATTATCTTTTGTACTAGTTTATATTAATATATTTCTCTGTGTCACAGTTACCTGTATGGCGTCCGGAGACGTCGGGGCATACTGGAGGAGGCAGACCTGACCGAAGTTGTTGTGGTCCTGGAGCCAGGTAACTATTAATATAATACCCAGGTACAAGCAAAGCCTATGTCACCCGGGCTCTTCAATGCTAACACAGTAATGTCCAAGTGATCTCAACCTATCTGGATAGGGAAAAGTGAATGGCGACCATCTCACAATCCAAGAGGAACACTGTCTGTGACACAAACTTTAGTTTAGGGATTTTTGTTTAGTAGCAAAATTAGAACAGAGGGGTATTCAACTGCCCTCCTTGTCTCAGTGTGTGAGGAAGAAAAAAAAATGCTGCTATTAACCCCTTAATAACATCTGACGTACTAAATTGTTAGCGGATATCATGTTGCATTTGGAGAGTCCCTGTGTGCCCAAACATTGGAGCTCCTCCACAAGTGACCCCATTTTGGAAACTAGACCCCCCAAGGCACCTATCTAGATGCATAGTGAGCACTTGGAACCCCTAGGTGCTTCACAAATTAATTCGTAAAAATGAAAAAGTGTTTTTTTTTTCACTTTTTCATTATTACGAATCAATTTGTGAAGCACCTGGGGGTTCCAAGTGCTCACTATGCATCTAGAAAGGTGCCTTGGGGGGTCTAGTTTCCAAAATGGGGTCACTTGTGGGGGAGCTCCAAAGTTTGGGCACAGAGGGGCTCTCCAAACGCAATGTGGCGTCCGCTAACAATTTGAGCCGATTTTCCATTCAATTTGTTAGCGGATACCATGTTGCATTTAGAGAGTCCCTGTGTGCCCAAACATTGGAGCTCCCCCACAAGTGACCCCATTTTGGAAACTAGACCCCCCAAGGCACCTATCTAGATGCATAGTGAGCACTTGGAACCCCTAGGTGCTTCACAAATTGATTCGTAAAAATCAAAAAGTGTTTTTTTTTTCACTTTTTCATTATTACGAATCAATTTGTGAAGCACCTGGGGGTTCCAAGTGCTCACTATGCATCTAGAAAGGTGCCTTGGGGGGTCTAGTTTCCAAAATGGGGTCACTTGTGGGGGAGCTCCAAAGTTTGGGCACAGAGAAGCTCTCCAAACGCAATGTGGTGTCCGCTAACAATTTGAGCCGATTTTCCATTCAATTTGTTAGCGGATACCATGTTGCATTTAGAGAGTCCCTGTGTGCCCAAACATTGGAGCTCTCCCACAAGTGACCCCATTTTGGAAACTAGACCCCCCAAGGCACCTATCTAGATGCATAGTGAGCAGTTGGAACCCCCAGGTGCTTCACAAATTGATTCATAAAAATGAAAAAGTGTTTTTTTTTTCACTTTTTCATTGTTACGAATCAATTTGTGAAGCACCTGGGGGTTCCAAGTGCTCACTATGCATCTAGATAGGTGCCTTGGGGGGTCTAGTTTCCAAAATGGGGTCACTTGTGGGGGAGCTCCAATGTTTGGGCACACAGCAGCTCTCCAAACGCAACATGGTGTCGCTAACAATTTGAGCAAATTTTGCGTTAAATTTGTTAGCGGACACCATGTTGCATTTAGAGAGCCGCTGTGTGCCCAAATATTGGAGCTCCCCCACAAGTGACCCCATTTTGGAAACTAGACCACCCAAGGCACCTATCTAGATGCATAGTGAGCACTTGGAACCCTCAGGTGCTTCACAAATTGATTCATACAAATCAAAAAGTGTTTTTTTTTTCACTTTTTCATTGTTACGAATCAATTTGTGAAGCACCTGGGGGTTCCAAGTGCTCACTATGCATCTAGATAGGTGCCTTGGGGGGTCTAGTTTCCAAAATGGGGTCACTTGTGGGGGAGCTCCAATGTTTGGGCACACAGGGACTCTCTAAATGCAACATGGTGTCCTCTAACAAATTTAACGGAAAATCGGCTCAAATTGTTAGCGACACCATGTTGCGTTTGGAGAGCCGCTGTGTGCCCAAACATTGGAGCTCCCCCACAAGTGACCCCATTTTGGAAACTAGACCCCCCAAGGCACCTATCTAGATGCATTGTGAGCACTTGGAACACTCAGGTGCTTCACAAATTGATTCATAAAATGAAAAAGTGTTTTTTTTTTTCACTTTTTCATTGTTACGAATCAATTTGTGAAGCACCTGGGGGTTCCAAGTGCTCACTATGCATCTAGAAAGGTGCCTTGGGGGGTCTAGTTTCCAAAATGGGGTCACTTGTGGGGGAGCTCCAAAGTTTGGGCACACATGGGCTCTCCAAACACAACATGGCGTCCGTTAATTATTCAAGCAAATTTTACAATCAAAAAGTCAAATAGCGCTCCTTCCCTTCCGAGCCCTGCCGTGCGCCCAAACAGTATTTTTTCCCCAAATATTGGGTATCTGCGTGCCCAGGGGAAATTGCACAACAAACTTTGGGGTCCATTTTTTCTTGTTACCCCTGTGAAAATAAAAAAAATTGGGTCTAAATTAACATTTTTGTGAAAAAAGTTAAATGTTCATTTTTTTCTTCCACATTCAAAAAATTCCTGTGAAGCACCTGAAGGGTTAATAAAGTTCTTGAATGTGGTTTTGAGCACCTTGAGGGGTGCAGTTTTTAGAATGGTGTCACTTTTGGATATTTTCTGTCATAAAGACCTCTCAAAGTGACTTCAAATGTGATGTGGTCCCTAAAAAAATGGTTTTGTAAATTTTGTTGGAAAAATGAGAAATCGCTGGTCAACTTTTAACCCTTATAGCTCCCTAACAAAAAAAAATTTTGGTTCCAAAATTGTGCTGATGTAAAGTAGACATGTGGGAAATGTTATTTATTAACTCTTTTGTGTGACATATCGCTCTGATTTCAGGGCTTAAAAATTCAAATTTTGAAAATTGCAAAATTTTCAAAATTTTCGCCAAATTTCCGTTTTTTTCACAAATAAACGCAAGTGATATCGAAGAAATTTTTCCACAATCATGAAGTACAATATGTCACGAAAAAACAATCTCAGAATCAGGGGGATCCGTTGAAGCGTTCGAGAGTAATTACCTCATAAAGTGACAGTGGTCAGAATTGTAAAAATTGGCCCGGTCATTAACGTGCAAACCACCCGCGGGGCTTAAGGGGTTAAGGTGCTGTTACCACCCGTGTGCACAGCGCTGTCCCAGCTCTGACCCTGCGCTGTTTTCCCTGTACAAGAAGTCACAAGATTGTCCCCATCTTGGCTGCCATCCTGTAATAACGTCCTCCATCCTGGAACCTATTCTGTAAAGATGTCTATCATCCTGCCCCATCCTGTAATATTGTCCCCCTTCCTGGCCCCTATCCTGTAGTAATGTCTATCGTCCTGCCCCATCCTGTAATATTGTCCCCCTTTCTGGCCCCTATCCTGTAGTAATGTCTATCTTCCTGCCCCATCCTGTAATATTGTCTCCCTTCTTGGCCCTTATCCTGTAATAATGTCTATCGTCCGGCCTCCTCATCCTGTAATATTGTCCCCCTTTCTGGCCCCTATCCTGTAGTAATGTCTATCGTCCTGCCTCATCCTGTAATATTGTCTCCCTTCTTGGCCCTTATCCTGTAATAATGTCTATCGTCCGGCATCCTCATCCTGTAATATTGTCCCCCTTCTTGGCACCTATCCTGTAGTAATGTCTATCGTCCTGCCCCACCCTGTAATATTGTCTCCCTTCTTGGCCCTTATCCTGTAGTAATGTCTATCGTCCTGCCTCATCCTGTAATATTGTCCCCCTTCCTGGCCCCTATCCTGTAGTAATGTCTATCGTCCTGCCTCATCCTGTAATATTGTCTCCCTTCTTGGCCCTTATCCTGTAATAATGTCTATCGTCCGGCCTCCTCATCCTGTAATACTGTGCCCCTTCTTGGCCCCTATCCTGTAGCAATGTCTTTTGTCTTGGCCCCATCCTATAGTAATGTCCCCCGTCCTGGCTTCTTCCTGTAATGTCCCGTGTACTGGCACCCATTCTGTAATTAAGTCCCGTGTCCTGTAATAATGTTCTCTGTCTGGGCCTCTGTGCTGATAATGTCCCTAATCCTGGCCCCTTCCAGTATTAATGTCCCCTATTCTGGCCCCTTCGTGTACCCTATCCTGGGGTTCTTTTCCAGCACATTAAAAAAACTGAAACAAAGGATTATTCTTACCTCCCCCCGCTCCGACAGCCAGCAGTGTCTCTTTCTGCTCTATCGCTAGCACTGGCTCATGGCAAGTGGCCTCATGTGCCATCCGCGATGGACATGCCTCTGATTGCCCGGCGGCCTGTATAGATGTTGTGGTGTAGGGAGCAGGCGGCTCTCTGTGGCACAATACTTTTCAGCTGAATGTGCATACTCGGACACACATATAGCTAAAAAAGATGCTGCGTCGGTGGGCTCCCTGACTCCACAGGTCTGCTCATGGTCACACCCTCTACAACTGTGATTTTACTCCCCTGATAGTGAATTAATACTCAAAATTTATTTTCAACATTTGGTTAGGAATATTCATGATGTCCTTCTCAATTCAGATACAAATGTGATTTATGAATTTCTTCTCATGTTGAATCACATTGACTAAAGTTGGCCTCAGTGCAGTTTACTGTAGTGGAATGGGATCATTTTCCCCATGTACATATAGGGATGTACTGAATACTTTATTAGCATTTGTTTCTTTGATGTTGAGCCTCAATCATTGCTATTGCAATATTCTAAAAAGAGATTTATGCTTTTTGCTCCCGCAGATCTGAAAATACCAACTTCAGATAATGATTTGGACAATACCACCAGGTAGGACATACATCTTCTCCATTACTAGAGACTTTATGGGGATTAATGATTAGTGGTGGGCTCACATTTTGTTATATTTATTTCACAGCTTCAATGACGACATCACTGTTAGTGATAATGTGACTTCTAATAGTGGAGAAACTTCCATAGATAAAAGTAAGTAATAACTTCAAGATGAAATTCAGGTTTATGTTGTTGTAGAAAGAACAATTCTTAGTTTTTTGTGATGGACACTTCCATATTGGCAAAACAACTGACCGCCATGTTGACTTATGGCCACCGTTGTCTTTACAGAATTTCTTACATCAATGCAATAAATTTGCTTGGGTTTTGCTGTAAGTCCCATACACATCGATAGAGTCCTATAAAAGTGCTCCCACATCTCCATTAAAACCTATGGACACTACCATGACACATCAATTAAGGTCACGGGATGTCTATTTTCGTGTTAAATGGAGGCCCCACTGGACAGACCTTTCCTTTTGATCTGCCATAAATAACTAATATGACAGTATTATCTGTGCAGAAGATATTAAGTGACTTAACTTTTCATAACTATTTGGAAATCATCTAATCTCAGCATCCATTTATTTCCTGACAACCCTTGCTAGAATGGTTGAGATTGTTGAGGGTCCACACTCCGGCTACGTAGGACATGTTCATTTCTATTCTTGTACTGAATACATTAATCATATAATCAATAAGGACAATTTAACTGAGCAGCAGATGGGGTAGACATCTGCTAAAACTCCTGGGTCCAGTTGTGTTTGGACCTCATTATAATGTCAGATCCTGGTCCTAATGTTGGATCCTGTTGACCTGGTAGTCTGGTCAGTGATGTATTCTGCTCTGGTTTGAACCTACATTTGTAGTCTTATTGGCTTTTCAGACTCCAGACTGTCTAGTATGGACCTGTATACTGACATACTTTATCAGCAAAATCATCAGTTTTGAGCCTAAAACTTTGAAAAATCTTTTCACTCTTCCATATTTCTGTACAGATAATGAAGCATCTGAGAGTGAAGAGAGCCCCGACACAGAGGAGAGGTGGGTTATGTTGTATATAAATATCTCTATATAAACCATGAGCTAGGTAAGAAATGTTTCCTGTGAATTTATAGATGATTCCTTTTTTTTCCCAGAATCCCAATGTGCAAAATCCCTGGTTGTTTCCTGGAAGACATCATATTACCAAGTTCCATCTACGTGACAAACTTCCAGGAGAATAAAGAGGAGCTTGTGAAACGACTGTATCGGCTGTATAATGAAACTATCTTCGGGAATCTGGTATACCATCATCAGTATCTGGGTTATACATGAAAACAAGAAAAGCGGCTTTAGCTTTCTGGGGGGCACCCTAATACCTTTGTTACTGTTCTTTAATTTAGTTATTGAGAATCTCAGGAAAACCCTCTTCTTATCTATGGAATGAGTTGAGACCATACAGGAGATCCACCATACATAGACATGGAGAATCTCACATTTTATCTTGATGTTCAAAGGATTTTTACACTTGTATATAAATCCATCTAGCTGACATTTGGACATTTTATAATGAGTTTATTTTTGTTTTTGCTCTCACAATTTGGACTTCTCACAATACCCCATGTCCAATATAAGGATACCAGTAAAGTAAATTACATATGAGCGTGGGAAGTTTGTTAGATTGGGACCTAAGAGTTTACAGATTTAATGGGAATTGTTTCTGCTTTTTAGCTTCCTGACGAAATGAAAATTGTGTGGAATAACACGTTGACCACAACATCTGGTCTAACCTATAACCTGGAGAAGAAAAACGAAAGTTATAGCATTATAGAACTTTCCGATAAAGTCTTGAATTCTGCCGGTAGGTTTCACATCACTTCCAGCAGCTTCATAAGATAATGTGTATACATGGTAAAAAGCTGCTACTTGGTTGTAATACATCTTATATACTCATTGTACATTCAATCATGAGAAGAACTAAGTACACCCTCTTTGAATTCTATGGACTTACATATCAGGACAAAATAAAAAAGCATTTGGTCCTTAGAATGTCTTAAAATTAGGTAAATACAACCTCAGAAAACAACAACTCCTGATAAATAACTCTGTGACATTATGTATTTGACAAAAATTCAGCCAACATAGAAAAGCAGTGTGTGAAAAATTAAGTACACCTTATCTGCTTTAAAAGGAATTAACAGGGGAAGTAGCTGCCATGTGCTGCTAATAATATGGACCTAAAGAGAACCTATCAGGTCCGATAATGCTATTAGCCTGCAGATATAGGGTTATTGTGTAGGGTAATAGTGTTACGAGGGAGCCCGGCCGCAGTACTGAAAGTACAGCACCCGGGAGAGTATGAACTTTACTTCATCCGGGAACTGCCGGCTTTCAGTGATGCGGGTGTGCCCGGAGCAATTACAGTCACCGGTGAGCACACCCCGGCACTGACTGATAGCCAGCTCGACAGTGCGCAGTTCAGTGTGGCTCTCAGTCAGAGTGTTTTTACAGCCACCGATTTCAGTGCCCTAAGTGGCAACTGTATTGCTCCAGGGATGCCAGTATTTCCCTACTTTGAAGATCTTCTAATAATCAGATATTTTCTTATTATGTCCTGATATGTAAAGCAAAAAAATTCAAACCAGATGTACTTAGTTAATCTCATGCGTAATAAATTATTTTCTTTTCAGAGCGATTACGATCCACACTTGCACACGAGATGTGCCATGCTGCCTGCTGGTTAATCGAGGATGTAAAGGACAAGCATGGTCCGTTATGGCAGGCTTATGCAAAAAGGATCAATTCTATCCATCCTGAGCTGCCAGAGGTGAAAAAATATCACAATTATACTTTATAATATAACTTCAACTGTCGATGTACTTTGTGATAAAAGGTAAGTAAATTTGATGACTCTATACCTCATGAAACGCAATCACTGTGGAATGACACCGGTGCGGCTCTGTTGGTATTATGCTTTTATATTTTACTTCTATCAGAGTAGACTGACATCTGGAAGCTGTAGGATTAAGGATGCTACATTATATTATATATATATTATATATATTTTGTTGTCTACAGACAGTTCTTCATATTTTTTTTTACAATTTGCTCTTTTTGATACAATCCATGGTACTAACCAACATTCATGCCAGTCTGTTAACCAATATTCCTTCTATCTTTGTAGATTCGGGCGTTTGAGAAAAGTAGCCGAGAATAAATGTTATTGCCGCCGCTGTGGAGGTCGAGTACATCAATTGGCCACCACGTCAGGATGTGACAGCAACAAGAGCAACTCAGGGTGAAGAGACAAGGCGGACAGCTCTCCTCGCTATACAGTACAAGGCTGAACAAGCGATGGATGAATCTGTTGTACGGAAACAACTTGTCTGAATTACTTTTGGGGCATCGCGGTGGCTCAGTGGTTAGCACTGCAGCCTTGCAGCACTGGGGTCCTGGCTTCAAATCCCACTAAGGACAACATCTGCAAGGAGTTTGTATGTTCTCCCCGTGATTGCGTGGGTTTCCTCCGGGTACTCCGGTTTCCTCCCACACTATAAAATCATACGGATAGGGAGTTTAGAATGTGAGCCACAACAGTATCAATAATTAGATTGTGAGCCATTACAATAATTAATACATGAAATAAAGTTTAACATCTCAGCTGAATAAAGTATTAATGACCTGATTCATTGCTTTTCCACCCATCTCATGATGATTAGAGCTCTCCAGTTTCAGATAATAGGTGACAAGCAGAAAATGTATCACTTTCAAGAGTCATTTCTCATTTAAACTTCTCCAGAACCTGGTGCTCTACAAATTACTAATCTTCAGGGGTCTTACCCCAAATATTTCAGGACCAATGCTTAGGTCTGTCTCATCCTCATTTATTTACATTAGTAGCACAGCTCCAATATATTAGGATTAGTGATGATCCAGCACTCTAGTGCTCGAATCAAGCATGTTGGATGCTCGGACGGGCTCTACTTGAGTACCGTGTATAATGGAAGTCAATGGGAAACTCACATATATTTCCGGAAGATCTTAACAGGAGAGTTGGGGAGGCAGGGAAAAAAATTGCTGAAATTGGTGAAAGCAGTGCTCAAATGGAATGGAAACAGCATGGGGAAGATGCCTGGACTCATCTCTGACTCCAAGGTCAATGTTGGGGACAATGTTGTCAAGAATTTTCCTCCACTTTTATAGACTGACAAATAAACATACAAAACTGAAGATAAAATGGATTTTACAGGAAAAAAATGTTCGAAACCATTCCTTCCTGTATAATGACTTGCATATAAGGCAGAATTAAAAAGAGAAAAAAAAAAGCCTCCTCCGCCCCTTAATAGCCGGGCCATCTCACACCGTATTTCCCCGTTGCCTATGACTACAGTTGATGACTTTAAACTGGTTTCTTTCCCCCGAATATTTATATGGGAAGGTCACTACTGGTTCGGGGGAGACCCCCTGAAAGTCATAAGGTGTAGACATCACAATCTCTGCTGGCAGCGAAGAGCTATGGGGAGTTTTCCTAAAGCTAGTCATCTGGCCCTGCAATTGGGACTGAGAAGATTCAAGAATTTAGTGTCTCTCAGCCAGATCTTGAATCTCCAGAGACAAGTTCGCCACGTGATCACAAAGCGTGTGCATGGGATCCATGCTGGTGATAAAAAGGAAACGGTCAACTGTAATGTGACTCTGAGAAGCCATGAGAAAAGGTAGTCAGTAGGTCCAAGGTCAGATACCAGGAGGGCTCGAGGTACAGAGAGGAAAGACAAGTGGCATGGCCAGGAAATAGTCCAGGGTCAAATGCCAGGAGAGTACATCAAGACAAAAGAGTAAGTCAAAAGGATAGTCAGAGGCCAAGTTCAGTGTCAGGTATCATTATCAGAGGTAGCTTTCATTGATTGTGGGTCTGTTGCCAACTTCATAGATTCAGGACTAGTGCTCAGATTAGGATTTGGGACAGTTAGGTTAGAAAGACCTATTCAAATTCTTGCCATTGACAGGACACTGTTACTCCAGAACTTTGTCCAGCTGATAATGGTGGAATTCACACTTAAAGTGGGAACAATTCACTCTGAGTTCATATCCTGCTTTGTTTTGGATAATTTGCCTGCTGGGTTGTTATTGGGGTTTCCATGGCTGCGTATTCATTATTCTGTTATTGATTAGTGATTGAAGAATATTGTTAGGTGGAGCCTCAACTGTCATAAGAAATGTTTTATTTCTTTATAAATTTTTATCGGAGGCGCTCCTGTGGATAATGGTAGAGACTCCAGTTTAAGCTTAGTGGAAACGTTCCAATAGGCTCGCAGGTAACTGCTCAAAATCGCATAGATTCAAGATAAAAATTTATTTTGAATTAAAAATCAGTCAAGGGATGAGTGGTTGGCATATAGTAGCATATAATGGCACAACGCGTTTCTGCTCTCAAGGAGCCTTCATCAGGTGCATGTTGAGCTATACAATATACAAGCTTTAAATACCCTATTTGTATAGTAAGGAGTGGGGCTCTCTCCCCCTGCATTAAACTGAACTTCATTATATCAAACAGCCTACACCTTCCCACTCGCACACAGGCTGCGAGAACACTCCATCCCAACCACATTTAAAAAAAAAAAAAGCCTGCCAGTATCCAAAAAATGACCGGCATACACATGAAATACACAATTGATTGAAAGGATTCTATACACAAATAAAACCAAGAGAATAACCAAGGAGAAAATGAGATTCTCACAACCCAATACGATGTATTGGATTGTAAAATAGATATCTAAAGGAACCATTTTTGATTTTTAGTTTTACATTTGCATTCCCCATTTACTTCATATTCATTCATAAATAGATTCCTGTTTTGTACAGTTGGCCTTTAGATTTGTAGAAAAATATATGTAAGTATTATAAATAAAGGGCCGATAGTAAATTAAAAAAATATATATATACTGTATATCTATTTTTTTGCAATAGAATAAATATATTAAAATAGCACGACCCTCCTCAAGTCCGAAAGCCTTTCTTCCGATGTGAATTCAAACCATGGGCTATATTTGTATATATTTTATATATTCCATCTGTGAATAAAGAACATTGCAAATTTGAAACTGTTTTGCTTTGATAATGGCTAGTAAATAACCGTTTGATAACACTATGTTTGTATAGTTTATTGTCATCTTGAGATTGGAAAAAATAAATTAATTAATTAATAAATGATAAATATAAATATATATATATATATATATATATATATATATATATATATATACTGTATGTATATATAAAAAACACTAAAAAAAGAAAAAAAAAACAGAAAAACAAACAAAAAAACACTAAGAAAACACACAAAAATTTTTATGTAAAAAAAATAAATAAAAATAATATTAAAAAAATAAATAAATAAAAATAGAAATAAATAAGGAAAGCCCTACTAGAGTTGCAATAAATTACCAATCACAAGTGCGAAATATACGCACCTATATCTTAAATGAAGAGGATTTTTATTTTGGCTGTGGGTGATTGATTCCATCTACTATTAAAGGATGGTGTTAGAGGAACTCTACAACCTCATTTAAACCGTCCGGATGGAGGCTCCCAAGCTTAAAAATCCAGGAGGATTCTTTGGAATTAAGGGTGGCTCTTCTATTTCTGATACCTGCAGGGATCTGTTCAAGTGGTGTGACTACTACAGGATCAAAATTTTTATTATGCACTAATGTGATGTGCTTGGATAGACTTTGCTTCAGAAAGCCTGTTCTGGCATTATGCCTGTGGCCGTTCTCACGGTTCCGCAAAGTCTGAACTGTACGTCCCACATAATTGAGCCCACAGTTACATGTGACTGCATATATAAGAAATTCAGATCCACATATGAACTCATATGTAGGATTTGCAGTAACCTGAGCTATTTTATCGTTTGGGGCTCTCTTGTCAAAGTTGATAATTCTACAACAATAACAATTTTTTATAGTTTTGCCCCTTCTAAACACAATGTTGGGTCTCGATCTTTGAAAATGGGGTCCTTCCTAACAAGATATCAATATTTATTTAATATTTTACGAATGATGTGGTTTCCTTTATTATATACTGTAATGAAACTATGTCGGATTTGCTCTTCTCTGGATTGCTTGGTGGTTTCTGAATCTAACAATCGTTTTGAGTGAGCGCTAGATTATTTTGATAGGAGGATGCCATTAATGCTCTAGGGTAACCCTTCTCTTTGAATCTTGTGATCAATGTGTTTGATTGTTCTGGTAATCGGCTGTTGAGGTACAGTTACGCCTAATGCGTCGGAATTGACTAGAAGGGATATTTTTCTTCCACTTGGGGTAATGTGCGCTTGAGTAATCAAGGTATCCATTTGTGTTTAACAATTTGAAATATGTTCTACTTTGGATTTTTTGACCTACAGTATATAGTTCAAGATCCAAATAAACATTTTTTTCTTTAGATGTATTGCTAGCGAACGATATGCCCCAATCATTTTGGTTTAACTCTTTCACAAAGGACTCTGCTTCGCTTGTTGTGCCCCTCCATATTATGATTAAATCATCGAAATATCTGCAAGAATATCGAATGTGATCCTTGTATTTGGGGGCTGTGAGTGGTGACAGGGACTCGTATCGCCCCATGAATAAATTTGAGAAACTGGGTGCGACCCGAGTCCCAATCGCTGTCCCGAACTGCGATGGGAACGTTTCAGTTGCCGACATCTTTCATCACTGCTTGATCACTGCACCGCAACCGAAACGTCGCACACCGGGCTAATAAAGTCCATATTTTTTTAAAGAACTTTTGGAGTGCTGTCTGTCGTTTTTTTACTATACTGTCTATACTTATGGATATCTGTTTGGGGGCCTTGCACCCGATATTTTGAAGATATGGTGCTGTTCCAATTTTGCCTCTCTCTATATCAATAGATTTATATATAGCGCAACTTTATGTAACTGCATATTATGGTTGAGCCCCTCTGTCTATATACACACACGTATGCTTATATATATGGCTCTCTCTCTTGCTATATATAAATATGTACAGTATGTGTACACAAATATACCTGTGTAATATATAGTAATATATTTATTTTACACAGGTACAGTATATTCACATCTCTCTCTATGACATACACGAACATATATATATGTGTGTGCATATATGTATATATATATATATATATATATATATATACAGTATATATATAGATAGATGTCAAGTGAGCGCTACATATTCATGTATTATGTAGACAGAGACCCAACCATATTGTGCAGTTACATAAAAGACCGCTATCTCTAGCTTTCTCTCTCTTTATATATATAATCTATACACAAATGCGCATATAAATAAGATATATATATATATATGTACACACACATACATATATATATAATATATATATATATATATATACACACACACTCACACACACATATATACATTTACACACTGCATACAGGTATACAGATATATAAAAAATACACACACTGCACATATATATACACTTGCACTGCACACATATATACACATATGGTGCATATATATACATATATATATATATGTACAGTGCATTGTGAAAGTATTTGGTCCCCTTGAACTATTCTACCTTTTGCCACATTTCTGGCTTCAAACATAAAGATAGAAAATTCTAATTTTTGGGGGAAGAATCAACAACAAGTGGGACACAATCGTGAAGTGGAACAAAATTTATTGGATATTTTAAACTTTTTAAACAAATTAAAAACTGAAAAGTGGGGCGTGCAATATTATTCGACCCCCTTGAGTTAATACATTGTAGAGCCACCTTTTGCTGCGATTACAGCTGCAAGTCGCTTGTGGTATGTCTCTATCAGTTTTGCACATCGAGAGGCTGAAATTCTTGCATATTCTTCCTTGCAAAACAGCTCAAGCTCATTGAGGTTGGATGGAGGGCGTTTGTGAACAGCAGTTTTCAGCTCTTTCCACAGATTCTCGATTGGATACAGGTCTGGACTTTGACTTGGCCATTCTAACACCTGGATACGTTTATTTTTGAACCATTCCATTTTAGATTTTGCTTTATGTTTGGGATCATTGTCTTGTTGGAAGATAAATCTCCATTCCAGTCTCAGGTTTTTTTGCAGACTCCAACAGGTTTTCTTCCAGAATGGTCCTGTATTTGGCTCCGTCCATCTTCCCATCAATTTTAACAATCTTTCCTGTCCCTTAAGAAAAGCAGGCCCAAATCATGATGCTGCCACCACCATGTTTGACAGCGGGGATGGTGTTTTGAGGGTGATGAGCTGTGTTGCTTTTACGCCAAACATATCGTTTTGCATTGTGGCCAAAAAATGTGATTTTGGTTTCATCTGACCAGAGCACCTTATTAGACATGTTTGGTGTGTCTCCCAGGTGGATTGTGCAAACTTCAAACAAGACTTTTTATGGATATCTTTGAGAAATGGCTTTCTACTTGCCACTCTTCCGTAAAGGCCAGACTTGCGCAATTTCCGACTGATTGTTGTCTTATGGGCAGACTCTCCCACGTCAGCTGTAGATCTCTGCAGTTCATCCAGTGTGATCATGGGCCTTTTGGCTGCATCTCTGAACAGTCTTCTCCTTGTTCGAGATGAAAGTTTAGAGGGACGGCCGGGTTATGGTACATTTGCAGTGGTCTGATACTCCTTCCATTTCAATATGATCGCTTGCACAGTGCTCCTTGAGATGTTTAAAACTTGGGAAATCTTTTGTATCCAAATCCAGCTTTAAACTTCGCCACAACAGTATCTTGGACCTGCCTGGTGTGTTCCTTGGTCTTCATGATGCTCTCTGCACTTGAAACAGAACCCTGAGACTATCACAGAGCAGGTGCATTTATAAGGAGACTTGATTACACACAGGTGTATTCTGTTTATAATTACCAGTCATTTAGGACAACATTGGATCATTCAGAGATCCTCACTGAACTTCAGGAGTGAGTTTGCTGCACTGAAAGTAAAGGGGCCAAATAATATTGCATGCCCCATTTTTCAGTTTTTAATTTGCCAAAAAATTTTAAAATATTCAATAAATTTCGTTCCATTTCATGATTGTATCCCACTTGTTGTTGATTTTTCCCCAAAAATTATAATTTTATATCTTTATGTTTGAAGCCAGAAATGTGGCAAAAGGTAGAAAAGTTCAAGGGGGCCAAATACTTTCACAATGCACTATATATATATATATATACAGTACAGGCCAAAAGTTTGGACACACCTTCTCATTAAAGATTTTTCTGTATTTTCATGACTATGAAAATTGTACATTCACACTGAAGGCAACAAAACTACGAATTAACACATGTGGAATTATATACTTAACAAAAAAGTGTGAAACAACTGAAAATATGTCTTATATTCTAGGTTCTTCAAAGTAGCCACCTTTTGCTTTGATGACAGCTTTGCACACTCTTGGCATTCTCTTGATGAGCTTCAAGAGGTAGTCACCGGAAATGGTCTTCCAACAATCTTGAAGGAGTTTCCAGAGATGCTTAGCACTTGTTGGCCCTTTTGCCTTCAGTCTGCGGTCCAGCTCACCCCAAACCATCTCAGGTCTGGTGACTGTTAAGGCCAGGTCATCTGGCATACCACCCCATCACTCTCCTCCTTGGTAAAATAGCCCTTACACAGCCTGGAGGTGTGTTTGGGGTCATTGTCCTGTTGTAAAATAAATGATGGTCCAACTAAACGCAAACCGGATGGAATAGCATGCCGCTGCAAGATGCTTTGGTAGCCATGCTGGTTCAGTATGCCTTCAATTTTGAATAAATCCCCAACAGTGTCACCAGCAAAGCACCCCCACACCATCACACCTCCTACTCCATGCTTCATGGTGGGAACCAGGCATGTAGAGTCCATCCGTTCACCTTTTCTGCATCACAGAAAGACACGGTGGTTGGAACCAAAGATCTCAAATTTGGACTCATCAGACCAAAGCACAGATTTCCACTGTTCTAATGTCCATTCCTTGTGTTCTTTAGCCCAAACAAGTCTCTTCTGCTTGTTGCCTGTCCTTAGCAGTGGTTTCCTAGCAGCTATTTTACCATGAAGGCCTGCTGCATAAAGTCTCCGCAACAGTTGTTGAAAAGATGTGTCTGCTGCTAGAACTCTGTGTGGTATTGACCTGGTCTCTAATCTGAGCTGCTGTTAACCTGCGATTTCTGAGGCTGGTGACTCAGATGAACTTATCCTCAGAAGCAGAGGTGACTCTTGGTCTTCCTTTCCTGGGGCGGTCCTCATGTGAGCGAGTTTCTTTGTAGCGCTTGATGGTTTTTGCAACTGCACTTGGGGACACTTTCAAAGTTTGCCCAATTTTTTGGACTGACTGACCTTTATTCCTTAAAGTAATGATGGCCACTCGTTTTTCTTTACTTAGCTGTTATTTGCTTGCCATAATACAAATTCTAACAGTATATTCAGTAGGACTATCAGCTGTGTATCCACCTGACTTCTGTACAACACAACTGATGGTCCCAACCCCATTTATAAGGCAAGAAATTCCACTTATTAAACCTGACAGGGCACACCTGTGAAGTGAAAACCATTTCCGGTGACTACCACTTGAAGCTCATCAAGAGAATGCCAAGAGTGTGCAAAGCAGTCATCAAAGCAAAAGGTGGCTACTTTGAAGAACCTAGAATATAAGACATATTTTCAGTTGTTTCACACTTTTTTGTTAAGTATATAATTCCACATGTGTTAATTCATAGTTTTGATGCCTTCAGTGTGAATGTACAATTTTCAAAGTCATGAAAATATAGAAAAATCTTTAAATGAGAAAGTGTGTCCAAACTTTTGGTCTGTACTGTATATATATATATATATATATATATATATACACACACACACACACAATGCATATATGTTTATATACAGTTCTCAAATGCACCATACACTCATGCATGCACTTTTCACATATATGCTGACATATCACACATGTATACACACAATTATACATACACTGGCCATATGAAGTAAATAACACCCCTCTTTTCTGGCACATATCTTCCTCAGCGTTTAGTTTCCGTTGCTGGCAACATCTTTCTCCTTTCAAGGTGCTTGTGGTGACAATGCGGGAGGGGCACAAACAATCACTACTCTAGCAGGTTTCATTGCTGGACAGTGTGAGCAAGGAAACTGGGAGGTGAAGGAGGAAACAGGAGAGCAGTCTCCAGCTCACTGTCTGGTGAGTTATGGAGCACAGCAGACAGCACATACCCAGAGCTGCCTACTGGACTGATCACATCCAGCTCAGTCACAGTGCCTGCCTGCTCTCAGAACGGTGGACTGCGTTCACTTTCCTTGATGCACTGCATCATGGGAGAGTGAGGTCAGCACAGCAGAGACGGGGGGAATCCCCTGCCTGGCTGCGACTTCAGCTGAAGTCGGCTCAGTTCAGTGGAGGCTCCTGCCAAGAAAGGGAGTTTTTCTCCCAGATGGTATATGCCTTGTTTATAATGTTTTGGTCAAATGATAAATGTTATTACATCTGTATTTAATTTAAATAATAAAAAATTTGGTGATAGGTGCGCTTTAAGGTAATGAGTCACATACATTTTTTAAAATGACCAATAATACCACATACAAGGAACAAATACTGCCAGACCATGACCAGACCACATATTACCACCACATAGTGACCGAATACTACAATACTGACCATTAATAAAAAAAATACAATACTAATATTACCATAAGTGCCATTATACACAGGAGCTCGATAAATAGTATACAGTAAAACCTACAAGAAGCAAAATGAAAATAAACCCTACTGTAAGTAAATAAAAAGCAAGTGCATTTAAATAAAATAGGGTTCTTAGTAACACTGTTTTTAATCAAAAATAGTATGAAAGCTATCCCACCAGCGACAAGGTGAACCCGTTCGGGATAAAATCTACTCTGTCTAATATTAAAAACCTTACCATGTGTCAAAGTTGACCTCTGTGTGAATAAGGGCAGACTGAGGTTCTGGTCCCAAACTGAGAACACCAGCTAAGGGAAGCTTTTAAATGTGTTATCCAGCTCTAGGAACCACAGTATGCCCTTATTCACACAGAGGTCAACTTTGACACATGGTAAGGTTTTTAATATTAGACAGAGTAAGTTCTATCCCGAACGGGTTCACCTTCTCACTGGTGGGATAGCGTTCATACTATTTTTGATCGAAAACAGTGTTTCTAAGAACCCTATTTTATTTAAATACACTTGCTTTTTATTGATTTACAGCAGAGTTTATTTTCATTTTGCTTCTTGTAGGTTTTTCTGATTCATGGCCATTGTGAAACATGCACTTATGTGCTGCATGTATACTATTTTAAACCAAGCTCAAATTTATTATTTTTTTTAAATAGTATACAGTGTATAGTGTCAGTGACATGTCTAGTTAAAGTTCTTCATCTTTGATTTTCCTCGTCCAGCGGAGACCACCATCACTTCTTCCAGCCATGAGTCTTCTCTGCAGAAAATAACACAGTTATCTAGAGCACCGCTTCTAGAGCACATTCCCTAATTTTTCCCCAAATTCTATACTACACCAGTTCAAGAAAAAAGAGACATTGTGCCACCCTGCACAGTAACAGCACCTACCCCCTTTGAAAAAAAATATCATCCTCTAAAATAAAATACATCACAGCAGTAGTATTATCTCTAAATTAGACCCTGTAGTAATAATGTCCCACATTCTGGCCCCTTCTGGTAATAATGTCCCACATCCTGACCCCCACGTGTGCGGCTTTTCAGTGCAAGCAAATTAAAAAAAAAATGTCTTCTTACCTGGCCGCAGTCCAGTGACATCTTCTTCCTTATTGATATGCGTCAGTTGCCAGCCTCTGATTGTCTGGCGGCTGTTAACCATTGCGGTGCATTAAGCCGGTGGCTTTCTGCATGATAATATATTGAACCGGCCCCACCTACCCCTGCCCCTAGGACCCGGTGAGCTGAAGCAAGAGAGGGGTGGGCCTGGACTGGATGAGACACGTGCCCAGCGTGTCTCACCTGATTTGGGCTCCCCCCCTTGCTTCTGTTCACTAGGCCCCATACACCAGTAAGGGTAGTAATGCCCTCAATGCGGCCCTGCCCACTTCCACTAATCCCCGGCCTATATAATCAACTAACTGGTGCTAAATGTTTTTGTAAACTAGATCTTCGAGGGTCTTCTAATTTGATATGTATCTGGAAGGGTGATGAATGGAAAACAGCGTTTTTAACATCTGAGGGTCTATTTGGAAATCTTGTCATGCCTTTTGGGTTAACCAATGCCCCAGCAGTTTTTCAAAACTTTATGAAAGATATATTTTCTGATTGTATTGGAAGGTTTGTTGTGGTACACCTGGAAGTCATTCTCATTTTTTCCCGAGATCTGGATTCGCACTATGAACATGTCCATTTTGTTTTACAAAAACTTAGGGAAAATTCTTTGTTTGCTTTGCTAAATTGGAGAAATGTACTTTTTATGTTCAAGAAATATCGTTTCTGGGGTTCATTGTATCAGTTGAATGCTTTAAGATGGATCCTGGGAAGGTGCAGGCCATAATTGATTGAGTTCAACTTCAAGACCTTAAAGCAAGGGTGGGGAACCTTTTTTCTGCCAAGGGCCATTTGGAAATTTTTACCATCATTTGGGGTCCGCACAAAATTATCAACTCGAAAATTACCCTACTATATTTGGCCAAACAATTAATTAACTCACCCCTAATGTGACATCTGCAGCTGCTTCTCTTTGGTGCGATTTTGATGTTTGGTGATATTGAGAATGTTACTTCTCACAACTGCTTTTCCAGGACTGGGGCGCAGTCAACTCTTTCTGATAACAAGTTTTGTAAAGCATATACAGTTGGATTAAAAAGTTTGGGCACCCCTATTAATCTTAAGCTTATTGTTTTATAAAAATTGGTGTTTTTGCAACAGCTTTTTCAGTTTGATATATGTAATAACTGTTGGACACAGTAATGTTTCTGCCTTGAAATGACGTTTATTGTACTAACAGAAAATGTGCAATCTGCATTCAAACAAAATTTGACAGGTGCATAAGTATGGGCACCTCACCAGAAAAGTGACATTAATATTTAGTAGATCCTCCTTTTGCAAAAATAACAGCCTCTAGTCGCTCCCTGTAGCTTTTAATGAGTTCCTGGATCATGGATGAAGGTATTTTTGACCATTCCTCTTTACAAAACAATTCCAGTTCAGTTAAGTTTGATGGTTGCCGAGCATGGACAGCCCTCTTCAAATGATTCCACAGATGTTCAATGATATTCAGGTCTGGGGACTGGGATAGCCATTCCAGAACATTGTAATTGTTCCTCTGCATGAATGCCTGAGTAGATTTGGAGCGGTGTTTTGGATCATTGCCTTGCTGAAAGATCCATCCCCTGCGTAACTTCAACTTTATCACTGATTCTTGAACATTATTGTCAAGAATCTGCTGATACTGAGTGGAATCCATGCATCCCTCAACTTTAACAAGATTCCCGGTGCCGGCATTGGCCACACAGCCCCAAAGCATGATGGAACCTCCACCAAATTTTACTGTGGGTAGCAAGTGTTTTTCTTGGAATGCTGTGTTTTTTTGCCGCCATGCATAATGACTTTTTGTATGACCAAACAACTCAATCTTGGTTTCATCAGTCCACAGGACCTTCTTCCAGAAAGAGATTGGCTTCTCCAAATGTGCTTTTGCATACCTCAGCCGACTCTGTTTGTGGCGTGCTTGCAGAAACGGCTTCTTTCGCATCACTCTCCCATACAGCTTCTCCTTGTGCAAAGTGCGTTGTATAGTTGACTGATGCACAGTGACACCATCTGCAGAAAGTTGATGCTGCAGCTCTCTGGAGGTGGTCTGAGGATTGTCCTTGACTGATCTCACCATTCTTCTTCTCTGCCTTTCTGATGTTTTTCTTGGCCTGCCACTTCTGGCCTTAACAAGAACTGTCCCTGTGTTCTTCCATTTCCTTACTATGTTCCTCACAGTGGAAACTGACAGGTTAAATCTCTGAGACAGCTTTTTGTATCCTTCCCCTGAACAACTATGTTGAATAATCTTTGTTTTCAGATCATTTGACAGTTGTTTTGAGGAGCCCATGATGCCACTCTTCAGAGGAGATTCAAACAGGAGAACAACTTGCAAGTGGCCACTTTAAGTAGCTTTTCTCATGATTGCATACATCCGGCTCTGAAGTTCAAAGCTCAATGAGGTTACAAAACCAAAAAAAGTGCTTTAGTAAGTCAGTAAAAAGTAGGTAGGAGTATTTAAATCAAGAAAATGATAAGCGTGCCCATACTTATGCACCTGTCAAATTTTGTTTGAATGCAGATTGCACATTTTCTGTTAGTACAATAAACCTCATTTCAAGGCAGAAACATTACTGTGTCCAACAGTTATTACATATAACTGTCACGGGTGTGTCGCCACGAAGATCGTCGCGACTACACAGCCTGACTTCTCGCAGCTGAGTTTTTGGTGCTTTGTGTTTTTTGGTAGTGAGGGAGTTAATTCTCTCTCTCTGTGCTTGACGAGGCTCAGCCTCGCCCAGCTGCAGTTAATGCTGCAGTATTGGGATTCCTTCAAATACCTGCTGGTCTGATAGGGAAGTTGTCGGTGAAAGCACTTCTTGCAGACCTTCAGAGCGGATCGTTGTTTGGTGGAGTTCGGAGCCAAGAGTATGCGGTGTGGATTCTTCTTCTTCTTCCCTTCCTCCCTTTATCATTTATTTCCTAACCTGTTGTTGTTCCCTCTGTAATTGTGGTGTGTGTTTTTGTATGCAAGGTGGTTTTTGGTTTTCCCCTTGTACTGTCTCGTTAGTCTAGTACTGTGTTTTGGGCTTTTTCTATCCTGTCCCCCATTGTTGTGATCGGGGTCCTTCTCAGGACTAGATTACTGAGGTTCAGGGATATTCAGGAGTTTAGGGTTGCGCTGGCGGCCTGGACCTCTGTACCATTAACAGTACCTCCAGGTTGAGGGATTAGTGAGGGCCCCCGTTTAGGGTCAGCCTAGGCCCCTGACCTCCTGTACGTTGAGACAGCGTGACAATATCAAACTGAAATAGCTGTTGCAAATATACCAATTTTTATAAAACATTAAGCTTAAGATTAATAGGGGGTGCCCAAACTTTTTCATATAACTGTACATCACATAGGAGATGCTGGGACTGCTGCATATACATCACAGGAGACGCTGGGGGTTATATATGACTCGCCCCCTTGGCCGTGGGGCACTCGGATCCGGGCAATAAGGGAACGATGGGGGTTGTAGTGGCAACCCGGTTCCGTGGCTCAGGGTGGTCAGGCCAGTGGTAGTCTGCTATGTGCTGTTGATAACGTCCAACGACGCCACCCGTGGATTTGCGGTCATTAGGAACCGCCGCTGCTGGGCAGACCGCTGGGGCTGATGGTGTATGCAGCTGAGGTGGTGTGACTCCCCACGGGAAGAGTGCAGCCCCAGGGCAGTGTAGTGGATGGTGGGAGTGATGGTGGTGAGAGTCCCAGTGCTGATAGTGCTGGAGGAGCAAGGAGCACACAGACAACAGATTGCAGTCCAGGGTCTTTACTAGAGCAGGTAAACTGACCCACAAACAGGCTAGGAGGGGACCTGGATGTCTGAGAGCAATTGGGAAATTGGCCCTGGTCAGGGTGAGGGTGTAGGCCTACCGTGCTCTCTGCGCTCCTTCTGGCTATCTCCTCCTTATAGGGTAACAGCCCACGTTTCCGAGCTTTCTGTGTATTCTCGCCTGTATGGCCTGCGACGTGGGTTCCTTTCTGCTCCCGGCCTGGTACGGCTTTACTGGTCCCTTCTGTTGTGGCAGACCCTCCGGGCTTCTTAGGCCAAGGAACATACAGTCCCCTGCGGACTGGTTATCTGCTGCAGGACGTGGAATCCTCACAGCCCCAGACACCAAAGTCTGGTAAAATGGAGTTCTTTGTCTGCCAAGACAGGCTCACTTCGCCTCTTGTCTCTGGCTTGTGGCTCTTCTGCTGCCACACTTCCTCTTAGGGTGCAATACAGCTGTCCCTCTCTGCTCTGGACACTTCTCAGTGCTGAGACAGGTCGTCCAATTCTCTCTAACCCTGCCCCCAGTTCCAGCTTTTATAGGGGCAGCCTGCTCCCCCTACTGGCCTGAGACAGGAGGTACTGCATGCTAATGTTCCCCTGACTAGAGAACCTCCCCTTGCTCTCAGACACAGCTTTATTATACTTGTGGCATCCAGGCCAGGGTGACACATTCCCCCCTAGTAAAATTTAGTACTCCGAGACTAAACAATAAACAAAGACAATATGCATAACCATAAAACATTAACAGACAGACGACGCACAGCTTGAGTTCTTAAGGTCACAGTGTGGTCTGTGACCGGGTGTCCATATCACCAATACAACGGGGAGCCTTAACCAGGTGGGGGTCTGTCCTACCCCAAGTCCTTCACAGTCTTAGTTCATTCCTTGGTTAGGCTCCGAACGCAGTCCATACAAGGTCCTGGTTATAAAAAGTCCATAACCTTTGAGTCCTTACGGTAACTGCAAGAAACTGAAACACAGAATTACCAAACATGAATGTAACTTTGCAAACATTTCAACATTTGGCAACAGGGTTATTTACAATTTTAATGCACTCTATATTCTCCAGCAAGCGGGTATCTGCCACTTTGTGCTCCTGGTTGACCTCCTTAATAGTGTTGAGCCACCCCCGTAGTGTTCGAGTTCGGTTCGGTTCGTCGAACACCCGTGTGTTCGCCGAACTGTTCGTCGAACTGTTCGTCGAACACCTTCGAACACCGTTAAAACCAATGGCAGGCAAACAAAAACACATAGAAACACATAGAAAACACCTTCAAAGGTGTCCAAAAGCTGACAAACTGCTCAGAAGACACAACTAACACATGGAAAAGTGACAAGTACATATAGTCATGCGAAAAGAAAAGAGGTGGAGGAGTAAAAGGAGGGGGAGACACAGATATAGGCATGTCATGCCCTTCTAAAATCCAAAAAGTGAGAAGCCGAGACGGCCAGTCCGCTCCTGCCCGTGCCACCTCCGTGTCGCCGGGTTTGTGCCAGAGCCGCGGTGAACCCTGACGGCCAGCCCCCCTCTCCCAATACTGGTGCCTGTCTGCTGGTGGGTCGAGAGAGCCCCCCTGTGGTGGAGGCAGCTCTAAGCTTTTTAATTTAAATTGTCCCTCTAATTTGAATGAATACACTTTAAATCCATTTACAAGGATCTATTGGAGGGCAAGTCTCATGCCAGCAGCCGCGTAATTCCAGCTCCAGTAGCGTCCACTAAAGCTGCTGCAGTTAAAAAGCTTTTATAAGGATCGAGCTCGGCTGTCCACCGCAAGGCATCCTACTGCCAGTCCCAGCCCCTATGCCTTGGGGTGCCTCCTGATGCTCTTCACTGAGTATCCCGTGGTCCCGAAGCATTTCCTTTGAAAAAATTAAGTGTCCAAACTACAGGTGGTGTAGCTTGCTTAACAGCCGGGATAATCCGCTGACTAGCAGACACTGCTACTAGGCACAAAGTATTTCCTGGGCTAGATGCAGTTAAAAATTTGTAAGTAGATACTCTCGTTGGATGCTGAGAAAGCATTCCATAGAGTCTCCTGGCACGCCATATATGATTCTCTTAAAAAGCTTGGGGTAGGGGTCTAGGGGACCCTTTTATAGCCAAAATCACGGCCCTGTATCACAATACGTCACCTAGGCTGAAGATAAATGGAACTGTAGCACCGAGGGCTCGGTTGCTACAGACGTATTGCACCTCACCCAGAGGTGTGATATCTCACTCTCAGATAAGGATGGAGTGTGGATCAGGACCCGACACCTGCATGCATTACACCACATTGCCGTGGGGCAGGGCGACCAATATGCCCCTGAGATGGGCACGACAGTCCCTGTCCCTGGCTGGAGTGGGGGGAGGGAACACTGAGGAAGGGGAACCCTGCAGTGCAGGAGCAGGGAGGAAGCAGTTCCTGGGTGCATTGAGAAGGGAGTATAAAAGGTGGGCACCATCTTAGTTCAGTGCAGAGAAGTCTGAGCAGAAGTGGCAGGGAGCAGGGGCTCTGCATGAGCTCTGCTTCGGAGGCGGGCCTAGTAACAGAGGCCCAGGCCTGCAAGAGGGAGAAGGAAGGAAGAGGAGTGGAGAAGGCTCCAGGAACGAGGAATGAAGGGATCCCAGGGGTGCGGACGGGCGAGTCGCCACCGCACGCCCGAATCCACCTGCGTGGAGGGGTCAGGCCAAAGGGGGAGACCGGTCCCCGAACTAGTGGAGGCAGGAAACGACCCTCAGCTAGAAACCGGAGGCTCTGACATTTTATGTGGCGCAGCCCCTTGCTCCACCCGCTAGGAAGGCACCACATAGGGTCAGGGAAACTGGCGCCAAGTTTACCAAGAGGAGGCCCGAGGCAGCCGGACAGAAGTGTTGGTAAGAAAGGCCAGACAAAGGACACACAAAGGGGGTCCTGTGAAGCGCTCCAAAGTTATCTGGGAGTTGTCTGAGCCCCTCACCTGGTGAGCACAGTACGACGTGGGCAGCCGTTACCTGCAGACGTGGTCTGGATAATAAGAACTGTGAGTAAAGGCCCTGAACTGCATCACTGACTCCGTGTCGTTACTGCTGCTGCCCTGCACCATCACCCCCATCCTCCGCATACACTGCCCTGAGGCTATACTCCTCCCGTGGGGAGTTATGCTACGCTCTGCTGCACCCACAACACCAGCCTTAGCGGTCTGCCCTGTAGCGGCGGTTCACTCTGACCGCAATCCACGGGTGGCGTAGTCGGACATTTAAACATCAAAACCACATAAATAGTTCCGCCACTGGTTTGACCGCCCTGAGCCATGGAACCGGATCGCCGCCACGAAGACTACAACCACCAGCATCCACCAAAAAGGGTCCGGCTCCGGGTGTCCCAAGGCCCAGGGGGTGCGTCAGAACATTTTCATCACCTTTCACAATCACCAATGGGACAAGGCAGGGATGTCCTCTGTCCCCTCTCTTATACATCCTAGTGATGGAGCACCTGCTCTCATCAATTCGCCATAACCCCAATATTAGGTGGATTGAGGTGGGAGGCACCGAGTACAAGTGCTCTCTATTTGCTGATGATGTCCTAGTATATATCACTCAATCACATATATCCATCCCTGCTGTTATGGCTGAAATAGATCACTTTGTTACATGGTAAAATTTTAAAATCAATGCAGCGAAGTCTGAGGCCCTCGATGTCTCCCTCCCTAAATCCATATAGGATTCCATCCAGTCCAACTTTCCCTTTGCCTGGCCCTCACAGGGTATCAAATACTTAGGAATTCCTATTCATAGAGACCTCTCCCATCTATGTTATCTTAATTTTGGGCCCTTTATTGAACAATTCCATACAGACCACGGTTGGCAAGTTAGAACTGTAAGATTCACTACGTGAACCACTGGTGTTTTGTGGAAAAGCACATGTACACCGCGTTCCAAATTATTATGCAAAAAGTGTTTAGGAGTGATAAGGGAAGAATTTGTTTGTTTGTCAGTTAAACTCATTGATGGTGATGTGTGTCAGGGCTCTTTATATCACTGTAAGCAATTGCAGACACCTGTGCTAATTAGTTTGGCAGGTGTGTCCAATGAAAGGCAAGACTACTTAAGAAGGCTCTCTCACATTATTAAGCAGCCTACATTTTCTGCCAAAATGGGAAAGAAAAAGGATGTGTCGGCTGCTGAGAAGCAACAAATTGTGGAGTGTTTAGGTCAAGGCATGACTACAATCAACATTGTGCGATGATCAGGATGAAGTGTCTTGGCAATCAAGAAGTATGTAGCTGATTCACAGTACACACGTGTGCGTGCTGATAAGGGCAAATTGAGGACTCTTTCCTACAGGCAATTACGTCAGGTTGAAAGAGCAGCGGCAAAAAAGCCTTGTCATAGCAGCAGACAAGTTTTTGAAGCTGCTTGTGCCTCCAACGTCCCCCGAACAACAAGATGCAGGGTCCTTCAGAGGTTTGCAGCTGTGCATACGCCATCCTGTCGACCTCCTCTATCCACTTCACACAAGCAGAAACGGCTCCAGTGGGCCAAACATTACATGAAGACTGATTTCAAAACTGTTTTGTTCACGGATGAGTGCCGTGCAGCGCTCGATGGTCCAGATGAATGGAGTGGAGGATGGCTGGTTGATGGACACCCCACGCAAACACGGCTACAGCGCCAACAAGGAGGAGGTGGAGTAATGTTTTGGGCTGGAATCATGGGGAGAGAGATTGTCGGCCCCTTTAGGATCCCTGAAGGCGCTAAAGATGAACTCCATAATGTATGTGGATTTTCTCAAACAGCACTTCCTGCCATGGTTCAAGAAGAAGAACCGTGTATTTCACAGCAAGATCATTTTTCTGCATGATAATGCACCATCTCATGCTGCACATAAAACATCTGCATCTCTGGCTGATATGGGCATAAAAGGGGACAAACTTATGGTGTGACCCCCATGCTCCCCTGACCTCTACCCCATTCAGAACCTTTGGAGCATCATTAAAAGGAGTGTCTATGATGGCGGGAGGCAGTTCACATCTAAGCAACAGCTCTGGGAGGGTATTCTGTCCTCATGCAAAACAATTGAAGCAGAAACCATCCAAAACCTGACAAATTCAATGGACGAGAGAGTTCAGAAGCTCCTTTCGAACAAGGGGTCCTATGTGAAAATGTAACATCACCTAGAATAAAGTTTTGAGTTGAAAACTGTTTGATTTCAGTTTCTAACAACCTGCTAATGCTTATAATTTCAAAAATGACCATTTTTTTGGTCTTTATTAAAATGAAAAGGTTGATCGAAAAGTTTGGGGGATCTAAGAGTGTGGCAACCCAGTAGTCATGATTACTTCGAATTCTGACAATATGAGGGTCATGCTGCAGGTAGTGCAGCAAGAAGGCACTTATGTGTCTTGCGCATCTCGGAGCCCCAAAATTATTTTCCGGGCTAGATGCAGCTAAAAATTATTTTTAATTTTAAATCTGGTGAAGCTTATTATAGATGGCCTAATAGGATCAGTGCTGCACACTGCTACAAAGCCCAAATTATTTTCCAGTCAAGATACAGATAAACATGATTAGTAATTTGAAAGCTTAAAACGGTTGGTAGGGTGATTTTAACCAATCATCAAGCTTTTACTCTCCCCAGGATGACACAGGGGTAGAAAAGTCGTTTCGGATCCATGATTTGTTCATCTTTATGAACGTGAGTCTGTCTACATTATCAGTGGAGAGCCGCGTGCGCTTATCTGTCAGCACACCACCAGCAGCGCTGAACACACGTTCAGACAGAACGCTGGCTGCGGGGCATGACAAGATCTCCAAGGCGTAAGTGGCTAGCTCCGGCCATTTATCCAGATTGGAAGCCCAAAAAGAGCAAGGGTCCAGTGACACAGTCGTGGCTTCAATGTTTACTTGGAGATACTCCTGTACCATCGTCTCTAGGCGTTGACTATGTGTCAGACTTCTTGTCTCCTGTGGCCTTGCAAAGGATGGGCTAAAAAAGTGGTGAAATGATTCCACAAAATTGATGTTACCAGCAGATACTGTGGTTCTGTTACGGTTTGAGTGCTGAACACTTGACGGTCCCACGGTTGGCAAGTTGGAACTGTGAGATTCACTACGTGCACCACTGGTATTTTGTGGAAAAGCACATGTAAGATTCTGCAACAGTCTCTGCTGATACTCCTGCATGCGTGCATCCCTTTCTATGGCAGGAATAATTTCTGCAAATTTACTTTTGTACCGGGGATCTAACAGTGTGGCAACCCAGTAGTCAGGATTATTTCTAATTCTCACAATTCGAGGGTCATGTTGCAGGTAGTGCAGCAAGAAGGCACTCATGTGTGTTGCGCATCCAGGAGCACCAAGTCCCTGTTGTGTTGGTGGCGAGGTAACAATCATGCTTCCTTCCTCTGTCCTCTCCCCCCAACCTCGCACAACAGAAATGTGATCAAGGTCTCCCTCATCTGATGAGTCTTCCATCAGTTCATCCTCCACTTCTTCCTGGGCTCCTGCACCTTCCTCACTAGTTTGGCTGCTACCATGCGCCCTGGTAAAATCATCTCCCCCACCCTCACATGCCTGCCGCCTTGGTGCTGCCGACCGTCTGGACCTTGCAGATGTTAGCCCTTCCGCATACAACTCCTCCTCCTCTACTTCCTCCACCTCCTCTTGTGCCACCACCTGACTCCGAATTCTGTTTAACATGTGCTCCAGCATGTAAATCACCGGAATAGTCATGCTGATAATGGCATCGTCAGCACTAAACATCTTCGTCGCCATTTCAAAACTGTGCAGAAGGGTGCATAGGTCCCTGATCTGAGACCACTCCTCCAGCGTGATTTGCCCCACCTCTGAATCTCGTTGGCCCAGGCTATACATCAGAACGTATTGCACCAGGGCTTGTCGGTGCTGCCACAGTCGCTGCAACATGTGCAGAGTTGAATTCCACCGGGTAGGCACATCGCATTTTAGCCGGTGAAGTGGCAGGCCCAACGACTTCTGTAGAGATGTAAGTCGCTGAGCTGCGGGATGCGAACGGCGGAAGTGAGCACACAGCGACCGTGCCCTCTGCAGAAGGCCATCTAGTCTGGGATAGTGGGCTAAAAATTGCTGGACAACCAGGTTCAACACGTGAGCCATACAAGGCACGTGTGTGACATTGCCCCGGCGAAGGGCCGCACCCAGGTTTGCAGCATTGTCGCACACGGCCTTCCCTGGTTTCAGGTCCAGTGGAGACAACCATTCATGAAATTGGTTCTCCAGAGCTGACCACAACTCCTCAGCTGTGTGACTCACATTTCCCAGACATTTCAATGTAAAAACCGCCTGATGACGTTGAGCCCTACTGCCAGCATAGTAAGGAGGTGTGCAGGATCCCTTCTGCGCAGTTAGAAAGCTTGTGGCATGACCAGACAGGCTTTGGGTGCAGGTGGAAGACCGAGAGGAGGTTGAGGAGGCAGAAGCAGTGGAGGAACTTTGACATAAAGAGGATTGACGCACAACTCGTGGGGACGGCAAGACTTGGACAGCAGCCCCTTGTCCTGCTGTCACCATAGTTACCCAGTGCCCAGTCAGCGACATGTAACGCCCCTGTCCATGCCTACTCGTCTAAGTGTCTGTGGTGAAATGCACCCTGTCACACACAGAGTTTCTCAAAGAAGCGGTGATGTTGTGTGCGACATACTGGTGGAGCGCAGGCACACCTTTCTTTGAGAAGTAGTGCCGACTGGGCATCTGGTACTGGGGCACTGCGACGGACATAAGGTCTCGAAAATCCTCTGTGTCCACCAGGCGGAAAGGCAGCATTTCTGTAGCCAAGAGCTTGCAGATGGTGAAATTCAACCTCTTAGCTTTCTCATGGCTAGGAGGAAATGGTCTTTTACTTGTCCACATCTGAGGGACCGAGGGCTGGCTATTGTGCTTAGACGGGGTTGATAAGGGTGTCCCCGGCAAACTGCCGGTCTGTGAGGAAGATGCAGGCGGACATGTTAGGTTGCCTTGATCCAAAGGTGGTGCTATCGATGTCGGACAGCGCTCAAGACCAGCTGGTGTTACCACCTCCAAAGAAAATGATGACCTGCCAATCACGCTGGCTGTTGCGGGTAAAGAGGTGGCAGGTCTGCGCCCCAAAACAGGTGTGACTGCTGTCCCCCCAGTCACAGAGGATGAAGAGGCCGCGGATGCACAAGATATGGCAGACGGTGGTTGGTCCGGCCGGCTAGGCCGCATTGTAGCACACTGAGCTTCCCACTGCAACTTATGCTTCATGTCCATGTGCCGGTTCATGCATGAAGTACTCAAACTATGTATTTTTTGGCCTCTACTTAGCTTTTGCTGACAAATGTTACAGATAACACGAGTTGGGTCATCTTTATCGATCTGAAAAAATGCCCAGGCTATGCAAGGCTTACCACCCATGCGACCTGAAGAGCCACCACGACTTGTGGTGAGAGGCAGAGTTGTGTTTGAGGATGCAGTTGTTGACGTGCTTCCAGTACTACGTCTCTGTCCAGGAAGGCACAACCTGACCTCGTCGTCACTAGCATCTTCCTCCACCTCCTCTGCTGACCTCATCTCTTGGCTGACTGTGGGTTGACAGTAAGTGGGATCTCCGACCTCATCATCATCACCCTGTGCGTTATCACACCCGTCGTCCTCAGAGCCAACCTGTTCCTGCCCTGACAAAAAACTAAAGTTGTCGCTCCAATCAGGTATTTGAGTCTTATCATCGTCTTCCTCATTGTCTCCACCAACAGGAGTTACAGTTTGGGAATGAGGGTCTACATTATGGTCAGAACCTTCTGCGTCTGGTCCTGGATCCGACTCATAAAGATTCTGGGCATCAGTGCAGATCATTTCCTCGTCTGGATTCACAGAAGCGCTGGAGTCGACCTCTGATTCCCAGGCTATAGTATGAGTAAACAGCTCTGCAGACTCAACCATCTGTTCTACCTCATACTCAGACGGGCAGCTGGAGATTTGGGAGCTGTGAGGAAGCAAGTGCGATTTGGGTGACACCTTTGAGGACTGGAGTATTTGTGATGTTGAAGTTGATGTGGAGGAGAGCCCACTTAAAGGAGCACTTGATATCCGTTGAAGCACCTGCTGTTTTTGTGCCTCATCTGGAATTTGTAGCGATTGGCGTGGCCGTAAGAAAGGGATCTTATCACATTGTCCGCTAAAAGAAGTAGACATTTTAGTTTGGCTGGAAGATGGTCTTTCTTCTGCACCTACCCCACGGACACAACCTTTTTTCCCTTTCCCAACACGCCTATTCCCCTTTCCACCAGCAGCAGGCCTTTTTCCACTCATTTTGGTGGTTAACTAATTCACAACTCTGGAGTTGTTTGCACAAAAAAACAATGGATGGTAACCGAGCAGAGCTGAGTGGCCAAACTGTGGTATTAGGCCAAAACTATTGGCTGGGTTAGATGCAGAAAAAAATTATTTTTAATTTGCAACCTGATGGAGGTCAGTATAGATGGACTAATAGACCAAGTCCCACACACCGCTAGAAGCCCAAATATTTTTTCAGAGCTAGATGCAGAAAATTTTTTTATTCAATTTGCAACCTGATGGAGGTCAGTATAGATGGACTAATAGACCAAGTCCCACACACTGCTAGAAGCCCAAATATTTTTTCAGAGCTAGATGCAGAAAAAAATTATTTTTAATTTGCAACCTGATGGAGGTCAGTATAGATGGACTAATAGACCAAGTCCCACACACCGCTAGAAGCCCAAATATTTTTTCAGAGCTAGATGCAGAAATTTTTTTTATTCAATTTGCAACCTGATGGAGGTCAGTATAGATGGACTAATAGACCAAGTCCCACACACTGCTAGAAGCCCAAATATTTTTTCAGAGCTAGATGCAGAAAAAAATTATTTTTAATTTGCAACCTGATGGAGGTCAGTATAGATGGACTAATAGAACAAGTCCCACACGCTGCTAGAAGCCCAAATATTTTTTCAGAGATAAATGAAGAAAAAAATTATTTTTAATTTGCAACCTGATGGAGGTCAGTATAGATGGACTAATAGACCAAGTCCCACACACTGCTAGAAGCCCAAATATTTTTTCAGAGCTAGATGCAGAAAAAAATTATTTTTAATTTGCAACCTGATGGAGGTCAGTATAGATGGACTAATAGAACAAGTCCCACACGCTGCTAGAAGCCCAAATATTTTTTCAGAGATAAATGAAGAAAAAAATTATTTTTAATTTGCAACCTGATGGAGGTCAGTATAGATGGACTAATAGACCAAGTCCCACACACTGCTAGAAGCCCAAATATTTTTTCAGAGCTAGATGCAGAAAAAAAATATTTTTAATTTGCAACCTGATGGAGGTCAGTATAGATGGACTAATAGACCAAGTCCCACACACCGCTAGAAGCCCAAATATTTTTTCAGAGCTAGATGCAGAAAAAAATTATATTCAATTTGCAACCTGCTGGAGGTCAGTATAGAAGGACTAATAGAACAAGTCCCACACACTGCTAGAAGCCCAAATATTTTTTCAGAGCTAAATGAAGAAAAAAATTATTTTTAATTTGCAACCTGATGGAGGTCAGTATAGATGGACTAATAGACCAAGTCCCACACACTGCTAGAAGCCCAAATATTTTTTCAGAGCTAGATGCAGAAAAAAATTATTTTTAATTTGCAACCTGATGGAGGTCAGTATAGATGGACTAATAGACCAAGTCCCACACACCGCTAGAAGCCCAAATATTTTTTCAGAGCTAGATGCAGAAATTTTTTTTATTCAATTTGCAACCTGATAGAGGTCAGTATAGATGGACTAATAGACCAAGTCCCACACACTGCTAGAAGCCCAAATATTTTTTCAGAGCTAGATGCAGAAAAAAATTATTTTTAATTTGCAACCTGATGGAGGTCAGTATAGATGGACTAATAGACCAAGTCCCACACACTGCTAGAAGCCCAAATATTTTTTCAGAGCTAGATGCAGAAAAAAAATATTTTTAATTTGCAACCTGATGGAGGTCAGTATAGATGGACTAATAGAACAAGTCCCACACGCTGCTAGAAGCCCAAATATTTTTTCAGAGATAAATGAAGAAAAAATTATTTTTAATTTGCAACCTGATGGAGGTCAGTATAGATGGACTAATAGACCAAGTCCCACACACTGCTAGAAGCCCAAATATTTTTTCAGAGCTAGATGCAGAAAAAAATTATTTTTAATTTGCAACCTGATGGAGGTCAGTATAGATGGACTAATAGAATGATGCTATGCCCAAAAGATTTTACTTCACTAGGTGCAGTAAAAAAATTGGTATTCTATACACAGGTGGTATATCTTGCAACACAGATAGGCTACTCCACTGACTAACACACTCTGCAATAGGCCAAAAAGGATTAGCTTTGCTAGATTCAGCCAAATGCTGTGAAAAAAACTTGCACAGCACTGGCACAGACCTGCCTGGCAAAAACTGATAGGAACTGATGTAACCTAGTCCTGAAAAGGACTCCAATTACAATTAGTCTTTACTCCCACAATCTATCTATTTAAGAGCACAGACCTGCTTGATAAAAGTCGTAGGAAATGCTGTAACCTAGTCCTTAAAAGGACTGCAATCACAACTATTCCCTACTCCCAAGCTATCTGTATATTTGTGCGAAAAATGGCTTGAAATTAACAAGGTATAGCGCACACAGCAACAGCGGTGCCGTCTAACACGCAGCTGCAGCAGTGAGAAAATGGTGGCGACGGGGAAAATGGCTTGGTCTTATAGGGCAAGGACATGTGACATACACTGCCAATCACACATGCCCTTGCTTGTGTGAAAAAAAGCACTTCGCTCCGTGTGTGCGCTGCTGATAGGCTGACAGATTGCACCTCCCCACTGCAAATGCGGGAAAGAGAAAAAAAAATGGAGATCTTCATTGTTCCTGCAGAGATCCATCCCCTGCCCCTCCCCCCGCCCCGCTGTACACTCAAACTGCGTATTAACATTAATTTTCATCATTACTGAGAAAAAATCCAGTTATGATTTTGGTGCACGAACAGTTATCGAACATAACCTCGAACAGCCGAATTTTTCTCAAATTGTTCGTGTTCGCCGACCGGCTCGAACACCGCCCAAAACAGCTCGAATTTGAGATTGGCGAACAGTTCGAGTAGAACAACGCTCATCTCTACTCCTTAACCCACTGTCTGGTGGTGGACCGACCTGGCTTTCCCCACTAGCGTTAGGGGTACAGCTACCAGCTGGGTGTACAGGTAGGGCAGGCAGCTGTCTGCGGGTCCTTTGGCTTACCGCAGGCATGGCAGGTTCACTGTCAGCAGAGGGTTGACTCTCCTGGGCTGCTGGTACAGGCTCTTCTGCCTCTGTAACTGCTTGCTCCTCTTCACCTTCTGGTTCTGGTGTTGTTTGTTGCTGTGCCGGTTGCAGGAAATGCAGGACGGGTACCACTATGGCATTGTTTATCCGAGTCCAGGACTGAGGGAACTCTCCGAGAACGGTGCTGATCATTTCTTCCTTGTCCTCTGCGGGTTCAAGGTCACTTTGATCCTCTTCTGCACTACGGAGTTGATCGGGGCATCTTTTGAGGTGGTCCCTGGAGACGGTACTAGTGGTTTCTCCTCCGTCCTTGGTGATCACGCACACCTTCGGGTTGTCATGGTCAGACTGCAGTACGGTGTAGGGTTCCCTTTCCCACTGGTCGTCCAACTTATGTAGCCTTCTCTTTCGCTTAAGGACCTGCTCACCACGTTCTAGGGGACCAGCAGGGGCGTGTTGGTTGAAGAGTCTTTCTTGCTTCTCTCTCACCTGGGCCAGGCTCTTCTCCACACTCTCCTGTACCTTCTTGTACTGCAGTTGCCTTTCCGTATCCCAGTCCGCATCCGGGGAGGTGTCCTCAGGTGTTAGGACTCCCATCTCCAGGTCTACGGGCAGCTTACCTGGTCTGGCTCGCATCAGGTAAGCCGGGGTGCAGTTTGTAGCGTTCACCGGGATATGATTGTATAAGTCTATCAGATCCGGCAGTTTTTCTGGCCACAGGCTGCGTTCCTCCAGGGGCAACGTCTTCAGGAGATCAATGACTATATTGTTCATTTTCTCACACATCCCGTTGGTTTGTGGGTGGTATCGCGTTGTCCGAATCTTCTTACAGCCATAGAGGTTGCAGAACTCTTGGAAGATTTCAGCCTTGAACGCTGGACCCTGGTCCGTCAGGACCTGTTCCGGATACCCGTGTGGACGGAAGAAGTATTGCTGGAAGGCTCTGGCCGCCGTTTGGGCTGTCAAATCTTTCACCGGGACCACCACTAGAAAACGGGAATAGTGGTCCACGATTGTCAGGGCGTAGATGTATCCTGACAGGCTTGGAGCCAATTTGACGTGGTCCAGAGCTACCAGCTCAAGAGGCTGCGTGGTGACGATGGGCCTCAAGGGTGTCTTCTGGCTGGCACGGTCCTTCCTCCTTAGGTGACAAGGGCCACAGTCTCTGCACCACTTCTCTACAGCCCCTCTCATGCCGACCCAAAAGAACCGTCCTCTTAGCAGGAACTCCAGTTTCTTCCAACCGAAGTGCCCCGCTCTGTCATGGTAAGCCCCCAGGACCATAGCTGCATCCTGCCTTGGAACCACGACTTGCCAGGTCAGCTCGTGCGTCCGGTGGTTGACAATCCTTATGCACAGCTTGCCTTCGTAGAGGAACAGCTTGCTCTTCTCTTTCCATAGCTGCTTGGCTTCCTCTGGAGCATCCGGATCCATGCGGGCATCTTCCTGGGTCAGCAGATCTTTCACTAGGCGGATGGCAGGGTCACTATCTTGGGTCTCGGCCCAGCTGTGGTGAGGTAGGGGATTAATCATCACGGTTGTTAGATCCTCCTCCTTCATGCGGTGGGAGTATTGAGCGGCTCCATACCGGTGAAACGCGGGGAGTTCTACCTCCTCCAGCTCTTCTGGGTCTTCGTCACCTTCAGGTAAGTGAGGCATTCTCGATAGGGCGTCAGCGTTGGCATTGGTTTTGCCTGCCCGGTACTTGATCACAAAGTCATAGTTGGAGAGACGGGCCATCCACCGCTGTTCCATGGCACCCAGTCTCGCATTGTCCAGGTGTGTCAATGGGTTGTTGTCCGTGTACACGGTGAACTTTGCGGAGGCCAGGTAATGCTTGAAGCATTCCGTTACGGCCCACACCACCGCCAAGAATTCTAGCTTGAAGGAGTTGTAATTCTCCGGGTTCCTCTCGGTGGGCCTCAGCTTCCGGCTGGCGTACGCGATCACCCTTTCTCTGCCCTGTTGGTTTTGGGACAGTACGGCTCCCAGTCCCACATTACTGGCGTCTGTGTGAAGGATAAAAGGCTGGCCATAATCAGGGTAGGCCAGGATCTCATCCCCCGTGAGGGCCATCTTCAACTGGCGGAAGGACTCCTCTTCCGGTTTATCCCACTTGAAGGGTGGCTTTTGACTTCTGAACTTAGACTGTCCTATCAGGAGGTCCTGCATAGGAGCTGCCATCTTAGTGAACCCGGGGATGAACCTTCGGTAGTAGCCTACCAACCCGAGGAACTGTCTCACCTCTTTGATGTTCGAGGGGCTTGGCCAGCTCTTGATTGCCGTGACCTTGTCAGGGTCGGGGGCCACTCCTTCCGCGCTTACCACGTGCCCTAGGTACTGGACCTTCGGTTTCAACAGGTGACACTTCAATGGTTTCACCTTCAGGCCATAGCCTGCCAGGGCTTCGTACACCTCGGCCAGGTGCTTTAGATGGTCCTCGTAGGTCTTCGAATAGACGATAACATCATCCAGTTAAAGGAGGACCGTCTCGAAGTTTCGGTGCCCTAGACAGCATTCCATCAGCCTCTGGAAGGTCCCTGGTGCGTTGCAGAGTCCGAAGGGCATGCAGTTGAACTCACTCAGTCCCATCGGGGTGGTGAAGGCGGTCTTCTCCTTGTCAGCCTCTGCCACAGGAACCTGCCAGTACCCGCTAGTAAGGTCCAAAGTAGAAAAGAAGTTAGCTGATTTTAGTGCGGCTAAAGACTCCTCTATTCTAGTCAGCGGATATGCGTCTTTGTGGGTGATACGGTTGATTTGCCTATAGTCCACGCACATTCTCATGGTGCCGTCTTTCTTTTTTACCAGAACCAGGGGGGCTGCCCAGGGGCTACAGCTATCTCTAATGACCGCAGCTTCTTTCATTTCCCGCAGCATACCCTTGGAGTTCTGATAATGTGCAGGGGGTACAGGTCTGTGTCTTTCTTTTATCGGTGGGTGGCTCCCTGTGGGGATGTGGTGTTCTATCCCCTTTACTCTGCCGAAGTCTAGCGGGTGCTTACTAAAGACTCTCTCGTACTCCTATACCACCCGGTAGACTCCTTGTTTTTGGTGCAGGGGAGTGGAGTCAGCACCCACATGGAGTTTCTGGCACCAGTCCTCCTTTTGTTTCTGGGAGGCAATAACCCTCCGCCTGAGGAGATGGAGGCAAGGGTTCCACGGCCCTGATAGCTTGGTGTTCGACAACAAACAGTTTGACAAGTGTAGCGTACCTGGATAAGTGTACCTCTCTCTCCCCAATGTTGAGAATGCGGACGGGCACCCTCCCATGGCGGACATCAACCACCCCCCTGGCTGTCAAAATGGTGGGCCTGCTGTCTGAGTAAACGGGTTCTACCATGGCTTGGTAGTCTCTACCTCTCAACCCGATTGCAGTCCGACACCAGATCATCATTTCACTTTTGGGAGGCATGGAAATGGGGAATGGGTCACTCAGTCTTACGCTACCGATCTCACCACCAGACAGTTCTACCTGCTGCCGTCTCATCAGGGCTTTTATCTCCTTGTTGAGGACTCTCTGTTGGCTGGAACTAGCATTCACCGCCACCTGTTGTAGAATTACAATTACCTCTGAAAGACAATTTTCAATCACGTTAGTACCCACAGTTATTTTAGGGTGACTTTCACGACGGTCAATGTCCACAATAATTACTCCCTGTGCCGGTAGTTCAACTTTACCAATTTTAATGGTCATCTCCTTGAACCCCATCTGCGGCACGGGTAAGCCATTACTGGCGATGATGCTCAAGTTACTGTCTGGATACCGTGTGATGTCAGCATCAGTCCAATACTGCTTAAAAAGTACATAAGGGATAGTGGTTACTTGCGACCCAGTATCCAGCAAGGCGCTCATGGGGATACCGTCCAGCACCACGGGTAAAATCGGGCTCCCCCCAACGTACTTATCACGCCAATTATAAGGGCCTGGTGATCTTATGCCTGGGGGTTGGCCCTCTGCCCCAGGTTGGACCCGTTTAAATTACAGTACCTGGAAATGTGTCCGAGCTGGTTGCATCGACGGCAAATGGGCTGTCCATCCTCTGCGCAGCGGTCTGTGGGCCTCCCTCGGAACGACGGGATCCTCCTCTGTCGACGCCACGGGACATCCTTCGGACTTGAAGCCAGGTCGATGGGTCTTGACGGGTCCGCTTGTAACGCCTGGACGGTCCTGGTCAACGCCCCTACGCTCCTGGTCAGCTCCTGGACTTGGTGGTGCAGATCTTTCGATGGGGCTTGGTTCAGGGCCTGTGCATCAGCCCCCACAGAGTCCATAGGGGAGGGCCCCGCCTCCTGGTGGTAGGTGAGAGCAGGGCGCCAGGGGTTTATAGCGCCACTTGTTGCGGGTTCACGGAGCACCCTTATGGCCCTGTCCTTGAATTGGGCAAAGGTCAGATCAGGGTTCTGAAAGAACATGAGGCGCAGCTGGGTCCTGTGGGCGCTAGACAGCAGACCTTCTATGAACTGTTCTGTTAGGAGCTTATCAGTATCCTGCACGCTGCCTGGGTCAGCTTGTTGGATGGCCCTCGGGGCTTCCTGCAAATTTAGGGCATAGTCTCTGATGCTGTCCTGTGCCCGCTGCTTGCATCCATAGAACCTCATTTTAATTTCAGCGGAGGTACGTGTGTCAAAGGTACCCCGCAGCTGGGCCAGAATACCCTTTACAGTTCTTTTCTCCTCAGCGGGCCATTACTTTACCTCCCGCTGGGCTGCGCCACTTAACTGCCCTGTCAGTACGCTAACCTTCTGTTCCTCTGTCAGGGGGTAGACTTGGAACAAACTGTACAGCCTTTCCTTAAAGTCAGTTAGGGCATGGGGCTCCCCTGAATACTTAGGCAGCCAGGCCGCTTCAGGGATGTAGGGCAGGGAAAATGGCATCACCGCTGCTGCAGCTGCGCTGGTGGTAGTGGGCGCCTCCGTGTCTGACATCTTCCTCCCCCTTAGTTAAGCGCGGCCTACCTTCCGACGATCCTCTTCTGTAGGCCGCGGCTCCGCTGATGCTGCTCCGGGCGAGGACCTTGCGTCGCGTCCTGGTGACGTCAGCGTCACTCTCTCTCCCTTCCAGGACCTTGCGCAGCGTCGGTGCGTGGGGCGAAGCTTCGAGTCTCGTGCCGTTTGGACGTCCACGTCCCTCTTCTTCCTGCGCGGCGTCCTGAAGATGGCGTCCGATGGCAGGAAAGCGGCTGAAGATGGCGGGAACCGACAGAAGATGGCGGGAGACGGCTGGAAATGGCGGGAAACGGCTCCGGATGGCGGGAAACCTCTTTTCAGGTGCGTGTACAGTCTCTTTCAGGCACGCAATACCCGTTTGTGGCGGGTTCGTCTCAATCCTGCCGACTACGCCAAAGCTGACTTGCCCCCTGGGCCGTGGGGCACTCGGATCTGGGCAATAGGGGAACGATGGGGGTAGTAGTGGCAACCTGGTTCCGTGGCTCAGGGTGGTCAGGCCAGTGGTAGTCTGCTATGTGCTGTTGATAACGTCCGACTACGCCACCCGTGGATTTGCGGTCATTAGGAACCGCCGCTGCTGGGCAGACCGCTGGGGCTGATGGTGTATGCAGCTGAGGTGGTGTGACTCCCCACGGGAAGAGTGCAGCCCCAGGGCAGTGTAGTGGATGGTGGGAGTGATGGTGGTGAGAGTCCCAGTGCTGATAGTGCTGGAGGAGCAAGGAGCACACAGACAACAGATTGCAGTCCAGGGTCTTTACTAGAGCAGGTAAACTGACCCACAAACAGTCCCGGCTAGGAGGGGACCTGGATGTCTGAGAGCAATTGGGAAATTGGCCCTGGTCAGGGTGAGGGTGTAGGCCTACCGTGCTCTCTGCGCTCCTTCTGGCTATCTCCTCCTTATAGGGTAACAGCCCACGTTTCCGAGCTTTCCGTGTATTCTCGCCTGTATGGCCTGCGACGTGGGTTCCTTTCTGCTCCCGGCCTGGTACGGCTTTACTGGTCCCTTCTGTTGTGGCAGACCCTCCGGGCTTCTTAGGCCAAGGAACATACAGTCCCCTGCGGACTGGTTATCTGCTGCAGGACGTGGAATCCTCACAGCCCCAGACACCAAAGTCTGGTAAAATGGAGTTCTTTGTCTGCCAAGACAGGCTCACTTCGCCTCTTGTCTCTGGCTTGTGGCTCTTCTACTGCCACACTTCCTCTTAGGGTGCAATACAGCTGTCCCTCTCTGCTCTGGACACTTCTCAGTGCTGAGACAGGTCGTCCAGTTCTCTCTAACCCTGCCCCCGGTTCCAGCTTTTATAGGGGCAGCCTGCTCCCCCTACTGGCCTGAGACAGGAGGTACTGCATGCTAATGTTCCCCTGACTAGAGAACCTCCCCCTTGCTCTCAGACACAGCTTTATTATACTTGTGGCATCCAGGCCAGGGTGACACATATACATCACTGGGGAGGCTTGGGGGCCATAGACATCAGTGGGAGGCATAAACATCACTGAAGAAGCTGGGGGTATAGATATCACTGGTGAGGGGCTGCCACTGTTCTCCTCATCTGTGGGACAGAATCGCATCGCACTCTAACTTCACCTACAAAGTATGTCCTCACCCTGGCACTCCAAATACATTGTTTATTACATAGAATGCCAAATGTGCAAAATAAAATATATAGGTTGCACTACAAGAAAATGTAAAAAAAAAAGAATTGCAGAACATGTTGAAAATATTATCAACAACAACAGCAGCACATACTCAGGTGCAACAAAACATTTTGTCCCTGTTCATAATCACACACATTTAGTGGTTTTTGGCATTGAAGAAGTTGCATACCCTAGACGTTGTGGAGATTGGTTAAAACAGCTTACTTTGAGAGAAGCATATAGGATTTTATGTTTAGATACCAAATTACTACCTAGTGGGATGTCATAATACTGTAGCAGGATTTCCCAGGGCAATGGGCTCCTTCCCTGTCCCTCAAGCTAGGGGAGCCCTTGGCTATTCCTGTTCCCCAGATTACCCCAGATAATCGATATGCTGGGGCCTTGTACCTTGCTACCCTCCTAAATGCACACTGAACTGTTTCATCCCCCACCCAAGGAGGTATGGGACAGATGTGTATAGGAGAGCATAGCAGACAGACAGGGAAAACAGACAAGGATAAAAGGAAACTGCAATCATACAAATACTCTCAAAAAATAAAAAAGTGGAAATCAAGAGAACAGTAGGAGGGACCAACCAAATGGGAAGAGGATAAGGATATACACAATACCAAAACCATGCAGATATCTCCTTGAAAAAAAATACCAACAGACTGCTACAAATATGGACTACTCCTTCAACACCAAACTTGGCAGTTGTAAACTGTCACCAGCAGAGAACAGAAGCAGGAGTGAGGTTGTAATTGTTTTACGCTGAGATTCTGCTCTAACCAGGGCCCCACATTAGAAAATCTATTTTTTTCTGGTACTACCGTGGTACAGAAACCATACCACATTTCAGTTTTTAATTATTTTGTGCTAGTATTGTCCTCTTGCTAGGAATCCACATTTGAAAATCTAAATTCTTTATGCTAATAGCATGGTCCAGAAACCAGGCCACATTTCAGCCTATAAATATTTTCTGTAATATTGTGCTTCATCCAGAAGTCCAAATTTCAGAATCTAAATTGGTTGTACTAATAGCGTGGTGCTGAAACCAGGCCACATTTCAGCATTGGACAGGGCTTAGAGCAGCATTTCTAGCTTAAACTTTGATCAGTAACAGGTGGATGAATGACAGGTGCTCTGATAGCTGGGCAACACACATGAATGAGACCCAACTTGGGGACCAAACAATTACAAGAATTATGGGAAGATACCACTAAAGTGAAATCAATTTTTATTTATTTATTTATTTTACTCACTTATATAGCACCATTAATTTCACAGCACTTTACAGACATTATCAATTTCCCCAGAATTGAAATAGTATAATGGGCCTCTGATACCCTTCCCCTACAGGAAATCCACCAGATGGAGACCCAACTTGGAGTCTCCACTAGTGATGAGTGAGTACTAAAATGCTTGGGTACTCGTTGTTCGAGTCGAGCAAATTGGAATACTTGGGTGCTCAGACCGAATAACGAGCCCAATGTAAGTCTATGGGAAACTCGAGCATTTTACTGGCAGCTCCCCCCAGCGGTCTGCAGAGGGACTAAAAATTGCCCAAATTAATGGGAACAGTGCTCAAATAACATGGGAACAGCATGGGGAAGACCCCTGGAAGCATTTCTGACTCCCAGGTCATGTCTGTCAACAATCTTGTCAGAGAATTACGCCACTTTTACGCACTGACAATAAAACATGCAAAAATGAAACTAAAATGGATTTTCCTGGGAAATATGTTAAAGAACATCCTTTCCAGGATAATGACTTGTGTATAAGGCAAAATAAATAACCAAAAACAAAAATGCTCCTCCACACCTTGGGCTATGCTCACACGTAGCATTTTTGATGCATTTTTTTACTTTTGCATTGCTTTCAATGGTGAAAAAACATTTACCAGTAAATGTCATTTTAACATTTTACTACCTTATCTAGCCATGTGGTGTGTGCCACATCCTGTTTCATTTATGATAGAAGGACTCTGAAAGTCACAAAGACTATTTTTATAGGGCCATCAGGCGGCCCTTACTATTATTAAAGGGCCAGCAGGCGGCTATGCTTTGTTGTTCCCATTATTAACGAGTGGGTCTCCTGTTAGAACCCTCCTGTTTGTTTTTTCCATCTTGTGTTTTGCGGTCACGTGACCACCTGCCTTTATATTCCAGCTCCACCCTTCTGGCTGTGCTGGACTTGTTGTTTGACTGTCTTTCTAGCCAGGTGCTTCGGTGCCTATCTCTGTCTGTTCACTTGGTCCTCTGGGACCTCTGGTACCTTTTTGTCAGTTTGCCTTTTTGTGTCCTGCAACAACTTCTCTGTTTAGGAGGTGTCCCATTTTTGTCCCAGTCCTTAGTTCTTTTAGGGACCCCTCCCTTAATTCTATAGGTTTTCGCTCAGACTAGCCGAGAACTAAGGCGGGTCTGTTCACTAGGAACAGGCAGCCCGCTATATCGTAGGGATTCAGCTTAGTCTTACTGTAGGGACAGCTTTCCCCTATCTTTCCTTAGTACATGTTGCAGATCATAACAACTACACCGCAACATCCATAACAACTCAGCACAGCCCTGGAGCTAAGCTCTATCTGTGAAGAGCTAAACCAACTCTGCTGCTTTTACACCAGCTCCAGAGGACCTGCCCTGCAGCGGCGGCTCCATATAGCCGCATACCACAGGTGGCGTCACGAACTATATATATCAGAACTATAAATCTCCTGTAAATATCCTCTTTTGATTGACCGCCCTGGTTCACGGACAGGGTTACCGCCACTGTCACATCTCCCCTAGCAACGACCGGCCTGGCACCGAGTACCCCACGGCCCAGGGGGCATGTCAATACCACTTTTCCTGGTGTCTGCCCTCAATTTGAGCTGCTTTGGAACTTTTGGGCCCCTTTTGAAGGTGTTGTCTATGAGTTTGCTTTTGCCTCCGATTGAGTGCAATGGGATTCGGATATTTTTGTCAAACTGTACGATGAATTGTTTGGAGAATATGGGGAAGTTCGCTGATCTGAACCAAATCGAACCTTGAGAGGTTCGGTCAACTCTAGTTACAACCTACAGTGCTTTGTGAAAGTATTTGGCCCCCTTGAACTTTTCTACCTTTTGCCACATTTCTGGCTTCAAACATAAAGATATAAAATTCTAATTTTTTGGGGAAGAATCAACAACAAGTGGGACACAATCGTGAAGTGGAACGAAATTTATTGGATATTTTAGATTTTTTTTTAACAAATTAAAAACTGAAAAGTGGGGCGTGCAATATTATTTGGCCCCCTTGAGTTAATACTTTGTAGCGCCACCTTTTGCTGCGATTACAGCTGCAAGTCGCTTGGGGTATGTCTCTATCAGTTTTGCACATTGAGAGGCTGAAATTCTTCCCCATTCTTCTTGCAAAACAACTCGAGCTCAGTGAGGTTGGATGGAGAGCGTTTGTGAACAGCAGTTTTCAGCTCTTTCCACAGATTCTCGATTGGATTCAGGTCTGGACTTTGACTTGGCCATTCTAACACCTGGATACGTTTATTTTTGAACCATTCCAATGTAGATTTTGCTTTATGTTAGGGATCATTGTCTTGTTGAAAGATAAATCTCCGTCCCAGTCTCAGGTTTTTTGCAGACTCCAACAGGTTTTCTTCCAGAATGGTCCTGAATTTGGCTCCGTCCATCTTCCCATCAATTTTAACCATCTTCCCTGTCCCTGTTGAAGAAAAGCAGGCCCAAACCATGATGCTGCCACCACCATGTTTGACAGTGGGGATGGTGTTTTGAGGGTGATGAGCTGTGTTGCTTTTACGCCAAACATATCGTTTTGCATTGTGACCAAAAAGTTTGATTTTGGTTTCATCTGACCAGAGCACCTTATTCCACATGTTTGGTGTGTCTCCCAGGTGGCTTGTGGCAAACTTCAAACAAGACTTTTTATGGATATCTTTAGGAAATGGCTATCTTCTTGCCACTCTTCCTTAAAGGCCAGATTTGTGCAGTGTATGACTGATTGTTGTCCTATGGACAGACTCTCCCACCTCAGCTGTAGATCTCTGCAGTTCATCCAGAGTGATCATGGGCCTTTTGGCTGCATCTCTGATCAGTCTTCTCCTTGTTCGAGATGAAAGTTTAGAGGGACGGCCGGGTCTTGATAGACTTGCAGTGGTCTGATACTCCTTCCATTTCAATATGATCGCTTGCACAGTGCTCCTTGAGATGTTTAAAACTTGGGAAATCTTTTTGTAAACAAATCCGGCTTTAAACTTCACCACAACAGTATCTCGGACCTGCCTGGTGTGTTCCTTGGTCTTCATGATGCTCTCTGCACTTGTAACAGAACCCTGAGACTATCACAGAGCAGATGCATTTATACGGAGACTTGATTATTTTGTGTTGTTATGTTGTCATTTAGGACAACATTGGATCATTCAGAAATCCTCACTGAACTTCTGGAGTGAGTTTGCTGCACTGAAAGTAAAGGGGCCGAATAATATTGCACGCCCCACTTTTCAGTTTTTAATTTTTTAAAAAAGTTTAAAATAGCCAATAAATTTTGTTCCACTTCACAATTGGGTGCCACTTGTTGTTGATTCTGCCCAAGAAAATTAGAATTTAATATCTTTATGTTTGAAGGCAGAAATGTGGCAAAGCGTAGAAAAGTTCAAGGGGGCCAAATACTTTCACAAGGCACTGTACATGTGAAAATAATAATCATTATTACCTGTTTGCTACAATTGGTTACTTATACACCTGACTATATTTCTAGAAAGTCCATGACTTTGTACAAGTGAACCTAGAAAAATGTCTTTTCTTTATTCACTTGGCATTTTGTTAATTAATAAAAATAAACTATTAACACTTCTGTATGTGAAAGCTTTCTTACTTTGCAGCATTTTTTTCACACCTAAGCATTTTGCACAGCACTGTATATATATATATATATATATATATATATATATATATATATATATATATATATATATATTACAATAGATGGTCTCTGTGCGGCCGTCTACATCATCTGGGTGGTCAGGGATTAGCTCTAGCGGCCATGTCACAATATATGCGACAAACACGGAAATTCATCTAGGAGAAGAATGTTGTCCAGTAGGTAAATGATCAGCCCATGAATCAGACTGGTCACAGGATATGAATCTCCGGTTGGGAAGAGAGACTGTTCCTGTCCCCGACTCCTCACAGGTGCAAACAGTAAATTTGTATAGCCAGCGACAAAGCTTGAAAAGTTTTTATTCTACAATCTGTTGGGGCATTTAGGATCATAGTAACACGTTGGTGATGCCTGTCTCATGACGTATACCCTACTGGGGGCAGTTCAGAAGGCATAAACCATATGACATGTTTCCTTTAAATATCATTACTCCATCTACTGCTCCTTATTCAGACGACATCACTGATGACATCAGCACGGCTGGCAGTACTGACCCTGTGCGACATCACTGATGACATCAGCACAGCTGGCAGTAATGACCCTGTACGACATCACTGATGACATCAGCGCAGCTGGCAGTTCTGACCCTGTGCAACATCACTGATGACATCAGCACAGCTTGCAGTTCTGACCCTGTGCAACATCACTGATGACATCAGCACAGCTGGCAGTACTGACCCTGTGCGACATCACTGATGACATCAGCACAGCTGGCAGTACTGACGTTGTGAAACATCACTGATGACATCAGCGCAGCTGGCAGTTCTGACCCTGTGTGACATCACAATGCAGCGCTCAGTGATCTATGCGCTGGAGGACACTGGAGTCTTTTGAGGGTTTGATGTTGGAGAAAATGGATTTGCGGAGCATTGCTGTAGTGCTGTTCACAATTGTTTTCTATTGTGTAGAAGGGAGACCTGTTGAAACACCAGGAGGTAAGAGACATTGATAAATGAGGATTATATATTGTATTTTTTTCTATATGTTCATGGGTTTTGGTTATAAAACAGTTGTGTGTGATATTGCATTTTATCGCCATTCTCTTGAAAGTCATAGAACTGCAATACCGGACACGGGTCATGGGCAGGAGTGGTGCTGTAGTATGAAAAAACTAGCCATTATTCTATAATTATGTCTATACGGCTTTTCATAGAGGTAAATGGAAGTAGAATCCACTGTACATATTATATTCCCATATACTGGCCATCAGTCCGGTCGTGTCTCTGATGACATCAGCAGCGTTCAGCAGCCCTGCCCCCACACTATAGAATTCTGACACTGTGTGACATCACAGCGCTGGGCCCAGTGCTCTATGTGTGGGGTCTTTTGAGGGTTAATTTTGTACAATATAAAAATGGAGAAAATTGTTCTCTGTTTGTTGATTTGCTCATGTTTAGTTAAGAAAGTTCTAATGATATAAGCAGGTAATGGACATTATCACTGGGGACTGTGTTTGTAGGGTTCAGTTAAAGGAGTCTTCTGTCCCCTTCATGTTACAGTATTGGGGTCACTTGCTGCTATCATGGGTTTCATGTCTTCATTTTCCTTCTTTCTCTTATGGACAGTGGTTTCCCAGAGATCATGGGCTGTGATATTCCCCAGCTTGAACTTGAGGATCAGCGACGATAATAACAGTGAGTAGTCAATTCCTTCATCTCCTGATTCTACTCCCATCATCCTATACCAAGTCCTGCCTGCACTTATATATATAATGTGACGCCCCTTATCCTGACATTGTCTTCTAGAATATTCCGCCTGTGAAAGGAATTAATAACCGGCATCTTGTTTCTTTATTCCCAGTCATTGGTCGCTATGCCCAGCCCGTGTGTCTGATGATAATGTTTACGTTCTTGGTCGGGATCTGGATCTGCTGGTGAGTTTCCATCTTCTCCTCTACATATCACATTATTCTTTTCCCATATAAATAGGCAGTATGGTGGCTCAGTGGTTAGCACTGTAGTCTTGCAGCACTGGGTCCTGGGTTCAAATCCCACCAAGGACAACATCTGCAAGGAGTTTGTATATCCTCCCCTTGATTGCGTGGGTTTCCTCCGGGTTCTCCGGTTTCCTCCCACACTATAAAATCATACTGATAGGGAGTTTAGAATGTCAGCCACAACAATGTGGGTTTCTCTGGGTAGTCCAGGTTTCCTCTTACACTTCAAAGACATAGTGAATCTAGATTGTGAACCCCAGTGGGGACAGAGCCAATGATGTCTGTAAAGAGCTGTGGAATTAATGGTGCTATATAAGTGAGGAAAATAAATAAATAAAAAATACCTACAGGGGGCGCAGTAACTACAGCAGCCGGGCAATACTACAGGGCTGTGTGGACTGTGATATAATCAGTAGCTGCCGTTCTCCCAGTCCTGGTGCTGTATTATGATGTAATATATACTAGGACTGGTATACGCTGTACCTTTATATCTCACCCTCTGTAGAGGGGGAGGGGCAGGGGCATATTCTTGTGGGTAACTGAATATTATCTTTTGTACTAGTTTATATAAATATATTTCTCTGTGTCACAGTTACCTGTATGGCGTCCGGAGACGTCGGGGCATACTGGAGGAGGCAGACCTGACCGAAGTTGTTGTGGTCCTGGAGCCAGGTAACTATTAATATAATACCCAGGTACAAGCAAAGCCTATGTCACCCGGGCTCTTCAATGCTAACACAGTAATGTCCAAGTGATCTCAACCTATCTGGATAGGGAAAAGTGAATGGCGACCATCTCACAATCCAAGAGGAACACTGTCTGTGACACAAACTTTAGTTTAGGGATTTTTGTTTAGTAGCAAAATTAGAACAGAGGGGTATTCAACTGCCCTCCTTGTCTCAGTGTGTGAGGAAGAAAAAAAAATGCTGCTATTAAGGTGCTGTTACCACTCGTGTGCACAGCGCTGTCCCAGCTCTGACCCTGCGCTGTCTCCCCTGTACAAGAAGTCACAAGATTGTCCCCATCTTGGCTGCCATCCTGTAATAACGTCCTCCATCCTGGAACCTATTCTGTAAAGATGTCTATCATCCTGCCCCATCCTGTAATATTGTCCCCCTTCCTGGCCCCTATCCTGTAGTAATGTCTATTGTCCTGCCCCATTCTGTAATATTGTCCCCCTTTCTGGCCCCTATCCTGTAGTAATGTCAATCTTCCTGCCCCACCCTGTAATATTGTCTCCCTTCTTGGCCCTTATCCTGTAGTAATGTCTATCGTCCTGCCCCATCCTGTAATATTGTCCCCCTTCCTGGCCCCTATCCTGTAGTAATGTCTATCGTCCTGCCCCATCCTGTAATATTGTCTCCCTTCTTGGCCCTTATCCTGTAATAATGTCTATCGTCCGGCATCCTCATCCTGTAATATTGTCCCCCTTCTTGGCACCTATCCTGTAGCAATGTCTTTTGTCTTGTCCCCATCCTATAGTAATGTCCCCCGTCCTGGCTTCTTCCTGTAATGTCCCGTGTACTGGCACCCATTCTGTAATTAAGTCCCCTGTCCTGTAATAATGTTCTCTGTCTGGGCCTCTGTGCTGATAATGTCCCTAATCCTGGCCCCTTCCAGTATTAATGTCCCCTATTCTGGCCCCTTCGTGTACCCTATCCTGGGGTTCTTTTCCAACACATTAAAAAAACTGAAACAAAGGATTATTCTTACCTCCCCCCGCTCCGACAGCCAGTAGTGTCTCTTTCTGCTCTGTCGCTAGCACTGGCTCATGGCAAGTGGCCTCATGTGCCATCCGCGATGGGCATGCCTCTGATTGCCCGGCGGCCTGTATAGATGTTGTGGTGTAGGGAGCAGGCGGCTCTCTGTGGCACAATACTTTTCAGCTGAATGTGCATACTCGGACACACATATAGCTAAAAAAGATGCTGCGTCGCCGGGCTCCCTGACTCCACAGGTCTGCTCATGGTCACACCTTCTACAACTGTGATTTTACTCCCCTGATAGTGAATTAATACTCAAAATTTATTTTCAACATTTGGTTAGGAATATTCATGATGTCCTTCTCAATTCAGATACAAATGTGATTTATGAATTTCTTCTCATGTTGAATCACATTGACTAAAGTTGGCCTCAGTGCAGTTTACTGTAGTGGAATGGGATCATTTTTCCCATGTACATATAGGGATGTACTGAATACTTTATTAGCATTTGTTTCTTTGATGTTGAGCCTCAATCATTGCTATTGTGTTATGCACACGCCCGGGCTGAGCGGCGTGTGCGTGTGATTGTAGTGATTCCACTGGACCATGAACCGGAGAGTGCCTGGAGGGGCGTGACTAAGTATCTGGCCGATCCGACCAAGATGGCACGACGGCATACGACGCCAGTGCACCAGGGAGAAACCGGGCAGAGGGACCAGGTGCTACTCCAGGTCAAACTCCGGACACGGGGGTTGACCCACACAGGGATTACTGGATCAGGCTGGTTAGGCTGGCGCACAGACTGGAGGGTATAGGCAGGCACGACTGGTATGCAGGCAGGCGGGTAAAGGCAAGCGCAGCTAGAGTGCAGACAGGGAGGCACTAGCAGGTAGGAACACAGGCGGGATAGGACCCAGTACACACTGGGACTCAGGAACAATACAGGTAGAGGGGTACAGGCAAGCACAGCTAGAGTGCAGACAGGGAGGCACTAGCAGGTAGGAACACAGGCGGGATAGGACCCAGTACACACTGGGACTCAGGAACAGGCAGGTTAGGCTGGCACAGACTGGTGGATATAAGCAAACACGGCAGGTATGCAGATGGGTGGATACAGGCGAGTATGCAGGCAGGGAGGTACTGGCCGAAAGGACGGGCTGGAGCACAGAAAGGTTAAGACCCAGTACAGACTGGGTCACAGAACCGCAGATGCGGTAGACAACCACAGCAGAGAGGGAACGCCCGAAGCGGTGGGCAAGAACAGAGCAGGACAGGGCTGCAGGAGCAGCGAGCACAAGCAGGGCAGGACAGGACTGCCGGAGCAGCGGGCAGAAGCAGGGCAGGACAGGACTGCCGGAGCAGCGGGCAGAAGCAGGGCAGGACAGGACTGCCGGAGCAGCGGGCAGAAGCAGGGCAGGACAGGACTGCCGGAGCAGCGGGCAGAAGCAGGGCAGGACAGGACTGCCGGAGCAGCGGGCAGAAGCAGGGCAGGACAGGACTGCCGGAGCAGTGAGCAAGGAGTCAGAGCAGGCTAGAACCGCCGGAGCGGTAAGCAAAGGAGTCAGAGCAGGCTAGAACCGCCGGAGCGGTGAGCAAAGGAGTCAGAGCAGGCTAGAACCGCCGGAGCGGTGAGCAAAGGAGTCAGAGCAGGCTAGGCTGAGTAGGGGGGACAGGGCTCTGTTCACACGGAACAGACAGGAAGGGAAAGGCAGAGCCAGACACCCACAGGGTACTTGCAGTGAAGTAGCGAGTGGACCACAAACTCACAAACGGGAGTACAGAGACAACAAGCAGGAGTTAGGTACGAGTTCAGACTCTGCAGAAAAAGGAAGGGAACGGACATAGAGGCAAAACAGGTAAAGGATAGGAGAGAGTTCAGACTGGAACTGAGTGTACGGAGGAGACCGACACTGCAGCGGGATACAGGAGCGGGTCTGGGAATACGGCCCCCAGAGAGGCAGGACGAACAGGCAAGGAGCGTGTTCAGACAGGACAGACAAGATACAGGAGCGGGTCTAGGTAATCAGCCCCTAGAAGGCGAGAGGAACAGGCTAGGAGCGTGTTCAGACAGGTCAGACAAGATACAGGAACAGGTCTAGGTAATCGGCCCCTAGAAGGCAGGAGGAACAGGCTAGGAGCGTGTTCAGACAGGTCAGACAAGATACAGGAACAGGTCTAGGTAATCGGCCCCTAGAAGGCAGGAGGAACAGGCTAGGAGCGTGTTCAGACAGGCCTGGAAATACAGCCTCCAGGAAAGGCAGACAAGAGAACACAGAACGGGACCTGGCACCTTCAGAGTGCAAGCACACACTGAAAGAAACACTATGCTCAGGCAGGGATAGATGGGCGCAGCTGAGCTATATACCAGGTGACAGACAGCAATAGGCTGAGGACGCACAAGAGGTGTGACCCACAGCAGGTACAAAAAGCAGGAAGTGATCGGGCGCCGCCCTTAAGCAGCAGAAACAGACACAAACAGACAGCATGGAGGGAAGCCAGAGAGACATTCTGGACAGGAGATCAAGTGCGCGCTCTTGCACAGTGGGAGATGGACCACTATGCAAGGACGCCGCCAGGTATGTTACATATTGCAATATTCTAAAAAGAGATTTATGCTTTTTGCTCCCGCAGATCTGAAAATACCAACTTCAGATAATGATTTGGACAATACCACCAGGTAGGACATACATCTTCTCCATTACTAGAGACTTTATGGGGATTAATGATTAGTGGTGGGCTCACATTTTGTTACATTTATTTCACAGCTTCAATGACGACATCACTGTTAGTGATAATGTGACTTCTAATAGTGGAGAAACTTCCACAGATAAAAGTAAGTAATAACTTCAAGATGAAATTCAGGTTTATGTTGTTGTAGAAAGAACAATTCTTAGTTTTTTGTGATGGACACTTCCATATTGGCAAAACAACTGACCGCCATGTTGACTTATGGCTACCGTTGTCTTTACAGAATTTCTTACATCAATGCAATAAATTTGCTTGGGTTTTGCTGTAAGTCCCATACACATCGATAGAGTCCTATAAAAGTGCTCCCAAATCTCCATTAAAACCTATGGACACTACCATGACACATCAATTAAGGTCACGGGATGTCTATTTTCGTGTTAAATGGAGGCCCCACTGGACAGACCTTTCCTTTTGATCTGCCATAAATAACTAACATGACAGTATTATCTGTGCAGAAGATATTAAGTGACTTAACTTTTCATAACTATTTGGAAATCATCTAATCTCAGCATCCATTTATTTCCTGACAACCCTTGCTAGAATGGTTGAGATTGTTGAGGGTCCACACTCCGGCTATGTAGGACATGTTCATTTCTAATCTTGTACTGAATACATTAATCATATAATCAATAAGGACAATTTAACTGAGCAGCAGATGGGGTAGGCATCTGCTAAAACTCCTGGGCCCTGTTGTGTTTGGACCTCATTATAATGTCAGATCCTGGTCCTAAAGTTGGATCCTGTTGACCTGGTAGTCTGGTCAGTGATGTATTCTGCTCTGGTTTGAACCTACATTTGTAGTCTTATTGGCTTTCCAGACTCCAGACTGTCTAGTATGGACCTGTATACTGACATACTTTATCAGCAAAATCGTCAGTTTTGAGCCTAAAACTTTGAAAAATCTTTTCACTCTTCCATATTTCTGTACAGATAATGAAGCATCTGAGAGTGAAGAGAGCCCCGACACAGAGGAGAGGTGGGTTATGTTGTATATAAATATCTCTATATAAACCATGAGCTAGGTAAGAAATGTTTCCTGTGAATTTATAGATGATTCCTTATTTTTCCCAGAATGCCTATGTGCAAAATCCCTGGTTGTTTCCTGGAAGACATCATATTACCAAGTTCCATCTACGTGACAAACTTCCAGGAGAATAAAGAGGAGCTAGTGAAACGACTGTATCGGCTGTATAATGAAACCGTCTTCGGGAATCTGGTATACCATCATCAGTATCTGGGTTCTACATGAAAACAAGAAAAGCGGCTTTAGCTTTCTGGAGGGCACCCTAATACCTTTGTTACTGTTCTTTAATTTAGTTATTGAGAATCTCAGGAAAACCCTCTTCTTATCTATGGAATGAGTGGAGGCCATACAGGAGATCCACCATACATAGACATAGAGAATCTCACATTTTATCTTGATGTTCAAAGGATTTTTACACTTGTATATAAATCCATCTAGTTGACATTTGGACATTTTATAATGAGTTTATTTTTGTTTTTGCTCTCACAATTTGGACTTCTCACAATACCCCATGTCCAATATAAGGATACCAGTAAAGTAAATTACATATGAGCGTGGGAAGTTTGTTAGATTGGGACCTAAGAGTTTACAGATTTAATGGGAATTGTTTCCGCTTTTTAGCTTCCTGACGAAATGAAAATTGTGTGGAATAACACGTTGACCACAACATCTGGTCTAACCTATAACCTGGAGAAGAAAAACGAAAGTTATAGCATTATAGAACTTTCCAATAAAGTCTTGAATTCTGCCGGTAGGTTTCACATCACTTCCAGCAGCTTCATAAGATAATGTGTATACATGGTAAAAAGCTGCTACTTGGTTGTAATACATCTTATATACTCATTGTACATTCAATCATGAGAAGAACTAAGTACACCCTCTTTGAATTCTATGGACTTACATATCAGGACAAAATAAAAAAGCATTTGGTCCTTAGAATGTCTTAAAATTAGGTAAATACAACCTCAGAAAACAACAACTCCTGATAAATAACTCTGTGACATGATGTATTTGACAAAAATTCAGCCAACATAGAAAAGCAGTGTGTGAAAAATTAAGTACACCTTATCTGCTTTAAAAGGAATTAACAGGGGAAGTAGCTGCCATGTGCTGCTAATAATATGGACCTAAAGAGAACCTGTCAGGTCCGATAATGCTATTAGCCTGCAGATATAGGGTTATTGTGTAGGGTAATAGTGTTACGAGGGAGCCCGGCCGCAGTACTGAAAGTACAGCACCCGGGAGAGTATGAACTTTACTTCATCCGGGAACTGCCGGCTTTCAGTGATGCGGGTGTGCCCGGAGCAATTACAGTCACCGGTGAGCACACCCCGACACTGACTGATAGCCAGCTCGACAGTGCGCAGTTCAGTGTGGCTCTCAGTCAGAGTGTTTTTACAGCCACCGATTTCAGTGCCCTAAGTGGCAACTGTATTGCTCCAGGGATGCCAGTATTTCCCTACTTTGAAGATCTTCTAATAATCAGATATTTTCTTATTATGTCCTGATATGTAAAGAAAAAAAATTCAAACCAGGTGTACTTAGTTAATCTCATGCCTAATAAATTATTTTCTTTTCAGAGCGATTACGATCCACACTTGCACACGAGATGTGCCATGCTGCCTGCTGGTTAATCGAGGATGTAAAGGACAAGCATGGTCCGTTATGGCAGGCTTATGCAAAAAGGGTCAATTCTATCCATCCTGAGCTGCCAGAGGTGAAGAAATATCACAATTATACTTTATAATATAACTTCAACTGTCGATGTACTTTGTGATAACAGGTAAGTAAATTTGATGACTCTATACCTCATGAAACGCAATCACTGTGGAATGACACCGGTGCGGCTCTGTTGGTATTATGCTTTTATATTTTACTTCTATCAGAGTAGACTGACATCTGGAAGCTGTAGGATTAAGGATGCTACATTATATTATATATATATTATATATATTTTGTTGTCTACAGACAGTTCTTCATATTTTTTTTTTACAATTGGCTCTTTTTGATACAATCCATGGTACTAACCAACATTCATGCCAGTCTGTTAACCAATATTCCTTCTATCTTTGTAGATTCGGGCGTTTGAGAAAAGTAGCTGAGAATAAATGTTATTGCCGCCGCTGTGGAGGTCGAGTACATCAATTGGCCACCACGTCAGGATGTGACAGCAACAAGAGCAACTCAGGGTGAAGAGACAAGGCGGACAGCTCTCCTCGCTATACAGTACAAGGCTGAACAAGCGATGGATGAATCTGTTGTACGGAAACAACTTGTCTGAATTACTTTTGGGGCATCGCGGTGGCTCAGTGGTTAGCACTGCAGCCTTGCAGCACTGGGGTCCTGGTTTCAAATCCCACTAAGGACAACATCTGCAAGGAGTTTGTATGTTCTCCCCGTGATTGCGTGGGTTTCCTCCGGGTACTCCGGTTTCCTCCCACACTATAAAATCATACGGATAGGGAGTTTAGAATGTGAGCCACAACAATATCAATAATTAGATTGTGAGCCATTACAATAATTAATACATGAAATAAAGTTTAACATCTCAGCTGAATAAAGTATTAATGACCTGATTCATTGCTTTTCCACCCATCTCATGATGATTAGAGCTCTCCAGTTTCAGATAATAGGTGACAAGCAGAAAATGTATCACTTTCAAGAGTCATTTCTCATTTAAACTTCTCCAGAACCTGGTGCTCTACAAATTACTAATCTTCAGGGGTCTTACCCCAAATATTTCAGGACCAATGCTTAGGTCTGCCTCAGCCTCATTTATTTACATTAGTAGCACAGCTCCAATATATTAGGATTAGTGATGATCCAGCACTCTAGTGCTCGAATCAAGCATGTTGGATGCTCGGACGGGCTCTACTTGAGTACCGTGTATAATGGAAGTCAATGGGAAACTCACATATATTTCCGGAAGATCTTAACAGGAGAGTTGGGGAGGCAGGGAAAAAAATTGCTGAAATTGGTGAAAGCAGTGCTCAAATGGAATGGAAACAGCATGGGGAAGATGCCTGGACTCATCTCTGACTCCAAGGTCAATGTTGGGGACAATGTTGTCAAGAATTTTCCTCCACTTTTATAGACTGACAAATAAACATACAAAACTGAAGATAAAATGGATTTTACAGGAAAAAAATGTTCGAAACCATTCCTTCCTGTATAATGACTTGCATATAAGGCAGAATTAAAAAGAGAAAAAAAAAAGCCTCCTCCGCCCCTTAATAGCCGGGCCATCTCACACCGTATTTCCCCGTTGCCTATGACTACAGTTGATGACTTTAAACTGGTTTCTTTCCCCCGAATATTTATATGGGAAGGTCACTACTGGTTCGGGGGAGACCGCCTGAAAGTCATAAGGTGTAGACATCACAATCTCTGCTGGCAGCGAAGAGCTATGGGGAGTTTTCCTAAAGCTAGTCATCTGGCCCTGCAATTGGGACTGAGAAGATTCAAGAATTTAGTGTCTCTCAGCCAGATCTTGAATTTCCAGAGACAAGTTCGCCACGTGATCACCAAGCGTGTGCATGGGATCCATGCTGGTGATAAAAAGGAAACGGTCAACTGTAATGTGACTCTGAGAAGCCATAAGAAAAGGTAGTCAGTAGGTCCAAGGTCAGATACCAGGAGGGCTCGAGGTACAGAGAGGAAAGACAAGTGGCATGGCCAGGAAATAGTCCAGGGTCAAATGCCAGGAGAGTACATCAAGACAAAAGAGTAAGTCAAAAGGATAGTCAGAGGCCAAGTTCAGTGTCAGGTATCATTATCAGAGGTAGCTTTCATTGATTGTGGGTCTGTTGCCAACTTCATAGATTCAGGACTAGTGCTCAGATCAGGATTTGGGACAGTTAGGTTAGAAAGACCTATTCAAATTCTTGCCATTGACAGGACACTGTTACACCAGAACTTTGTCCAGCTGATAATGGTGGAATTCACACTTAAAGTGGGAACAATTCACTCTGAGTTCATATCCTGCTTTGTTTTGGATAATTTGCCTGCTGGGTTGTTATTGGGGTTTCCATGGCTGCGTATTCATTATTCTGTTATTGATTAGTGATTGAAGAATATTGTTAGGTGGAGCCTCAACTGTCATAAGAAATGTTTTATTTCTTTATAAATTTTTACCGGAGGCGCTCCTGTGGATAATGGTAGAGACTCCAGTTTAAGCTTAGTGGAAACGTTCCAATAGGCTCGCAGGTAACTGCTCAAAATCGCATAGATTCAAGATAAAAATTTATTTTGAATTAAAAATCAGTCAAGGGATGAGTGGTTGGCATATAGTAGCATATAATGGCACAACGCGTTTCTGCTTTCAAGGAGCCTTCATCAGGTGCATGTTGAGCTATACAATATACAAGCTTTAAATACCCTATTTGTATAGTAAGGAGTGGGGCTCTCTCCCCCTGCATTAAACTGAACTTCATTATATCAAACAGCCTACACCTTCCCACTCGCACACAGGCTGCGAGAACACTCCATCCCAACCACATTTAAAAAAAAAAAGCCTGCCAGTATCCAAAAAATGACCGGCATACACATGAAATACACAATTGATTGAAAGGATTCTATACACAAATAAAACCAAGAGAATAACCAAGGAGAAAATGAGATTCTCACAACCCAATACGATGTATTGGATTGTAAAATAGATATCTAAAGGAACCATTTTTGATTTTTAGTTTTACATTTGCATTCCCCATTTACTTCATATTCATTCATAAATAGATTCCTGTTTTGTATAGTTGGCCTTTAGATTTGTAGAAAAATATATGTAAGTATTATAAATAAAGGGCCGATAGTAAATTAAAAAAATATATATATTCTGTATATCTATTTTTTTGCAATAGAATAAATATATTAAAATAGCATGACCCTCCTCAAGTCCGAAAGCCTTTCTTCCGATGTGAATTCAAACCATGGGCTATATTTGTATATATTTTATATATTCCATCTGTGAATAAAGAACATTGCAAATTTGAAACTGTTTTGCTTTGATAATGGCTAGTAAATAACCGTTTGATAACACTATGTTTGTATAGTTTATTGTCATCTTGAGATTGGAAAAAATAAATTAATTAATTAATAAATAATAAATATAAATATATATATATATATATATATATATATATACTGTATGTATATATAAAAAACACTAAAAAAACAAAAAAAAACAGAAAAGCAAACAAAAAAACACTAAGAAAACACACAAAAATTTTTATGTAAAAAAAATAAATAAAAATAATATTAAAAAAATAAATAAATAAAAATAGAAATAAATAAGGAAAGCCCTACTAGAGTTGCAATAAATTACCAATCACAAGAGCGAAATATACTCACCTATATCTTAAATGAAGAGGATTTTTATTTTGGCTGTGGGTGATTGATTCCATCTACTATTAAAGGATGGTGTTAGAGGAACTCTACAACTTCATTTAAACCGTCCGGATGGAGGCTCCCAAGCTTAAAAATCCAGGAGGATTCTTTGGAATTAAGGGTGGCTCTTCTATTTCTGATACCTGCAGGGATCTGTTCAAGCGGTGTCACTACTACAGAATCAAAATTTTTATTATGCACTAATGTGATGTGCTTGGATAGACTTTGCTTCAGAAAGCCTGTTTTGGCATTATGCCTGTGGCCGTTCTCACGGTTCCGCAAAGTCTGAACTGTACGTCCCACATAATTGAGCCCACAGTTACATGTGACTGCATATATAAGAAATTCAGATCCACATGTGAACTCATATGTAGGATTTGCAGTAACCTGAGCTATTTTATCGTTTGGGGCTCTCTTGTCAAAGTTGATAATTCTACAACAATAACAATTTTTTATAGTTTTGCCCCTTCTAAACACAATGTTGGGTCTCGATCTTTTAAAATGGGGTCCTTCCTAACAAGATATCAATATTTATTTAATATTTTACGAATGATGTGGTTTCCTTTATTATATACTGTAATGAAACTATGTCGGATTTGCTCTTCTCTGGATTGCTTGGTGGTTTCTGAATCTAACAATCGTTTTGAGTGAGCTCTAGATTATTTTGATAGGAGGATGCCATTAATGCTCTAGGGTAACCCTTCTCTTTGAATCTTGTGATCAATGTGTTTGATTGTTCCTGGTAATCTGCTGTTGAGGTACAGTTACGCCTAATGCGTCGGAATTGACTAGAAGGGATATTTTTCTTCCACTTGGGGTAATGTGCGCTTGAGTAATCAAGGTATCCATTTGTGTTTAACAATTTGAAATATGTTCTACTTTGGATTTTTTGACCTACAGTATATAGTTCAAGATCCAAATAAACATTTTTTTCTTTAGATGTATTGCTAGCGAACGATATGCCCCAATCATTTTGGTTTAACTCTTTCACAAAGGACTCTGCTTCGCTTGTTGTGCCCCTCCATATTATGATTAAATCATCGAAATATCTGCAAGAATATCGAATGTGATCCTTGTATTTGGGGGCTGTGAGTGGTGACAGGGACTCGTATCGCCCCATGAATAAATTTGAGAAACTGGGTGCGACCCGAGTCCCCATCGCTGTCCTGAACTGCGATGGGAACGTTTCAGTTGCGGACAACTTTCATCACTGCTTGATCACTGCACCGCAACCGAAACGTCGCACACCGGGCTAATAAAGTCCATATTTTTTTAAAGAACTTTTGGAGTGCTGTCTGTCGTTTTTTTGCTATACTGTCTATACTTATGGATATTTGTTTGGGGGCCTTGCACCCGATATTTTGAAGATATGGTGCTGTTCCAATTTTGCCTCTCTCTATATCAATAGATTTATATATAGCGCAACTTTATGTAACTGTGGCACCCCAGGGGTCTGGTCTCCACAGTAATAGCAATGTTATGTCTGAGAGCAGGTGGGAGGTCTCTTGGTCAGGAATCCTATGCATGCCACACCTCCTGCCCAGTCCTGGGAGGGGAAGGACTTCCCCTATATAAAACTGGGGCTGAGGCAGGGTTAGAGAGAAGAAGAGTAGAGTAGAGAGAAGAAGAGAAGCAGCTATAGGAAAGAGAGATCAGGAGCTCTGTGGGAGCAGTGCTAAAAGGAATCAGGGGCTGGCAGCTGAAGAGCTCGCCCTGATTGAAGAGTTACCACCGGACCCGGAGTCCGAGGCTGTGGGGATTAACCCAGACCCAGCAGCAGAAACCGACCGGCAGGGGATTTCAGGTCCTCTGGCCAAGAAACCCGAAGGCACGGTCACACGCGTGGGACCAGCACCGCCGTCGTGGAGCGGAAGCCACTAGAAGGCCCCGAGTCACCGGCCATACGGGTGAGCACCACACGGTACACTCAGGGACGTGGGCTACCTTTACCCGCCTCTAGCAAGGAAGCCAGAAGAGTACAATTAGTTGGGGAGGCCTACAACTCCGCCTGGCCAAGGGGGATCCCATCTGCTCAAGGACTGACCAGGCCCCGACCGCTAGCCTGTACTCCGGGAGGGTCTATCTTTGTCACCAGTAAAGACCCTGAACTACACCGCATCGTCTCTGAGTGGTTCCTACTACCCCCATCATCCACGTCGGCTGCCCTGAGGCCATACCCCTCCCGTTGGGGGTTATACCATCCACGCTGCACCACCCTTAAACCGGCCTCAGCGGTCTGCCCTGCAGCGGCAGCTCCATAGCTGCATTCAACGGGTGGCGTAGTCGTCCTACATCTACTGCTAATATACTGCCACTCAGCTTGACTCCCTGGGCACGGACCGGGTCACCGCCACGAGACTACTAACCCCTATCAGATCCGGCTCCGGGTAGGCTCCCGCGTGCGCAACGCTGCGCGACTCAGGCCCAGGGGCGCGTCATAACTGCATATTATGGTTGAGCCCCTCTGTCTATATACACACACGTATGCTTATATATATGGCTCTCTCTCTTGCTATATATAAATATGTACAGTATGTGTACACAAATATACCTGTGTAATATATAGTAATATATTTATTTTACACAGGTACAGTATATTCACATCTCTCTCTATGACATACACGAACATACATATATATGTGTGCATATATGTATATATATATATATATATATATATATATACAGTATATATATAGATAGATGTCAACTGAGCGCTACATATTCATGTATTATGTAGACAGAGACCCAACCATATTGTGCAGTTACATAAAAAAATATATAATCTATACACAAATGCGCATATAAATAAGATATATATATATATATATATGTACACACACATACATATATATATAATATATATATATATATATATATATATATATATACACACACACTCACACACACATATATACATTTACACACTGCATACAGGTATACAGATATATAAAAAATACACACACTGCACATATATATACACTTGCACTGCACACATATATACACATGGTGCATATATATACATATATATATATGTACAGTGCATTGTGAAAGTATTTGGCCCCCTTGAACTATTCTACCTTTTGCCACATTTCTGGCTTCAAACATAAAGATAGAAAATTCTAATTTTTGGGGGAAGAATCAACAACAAGTGGGACACAATCGTGAAGTGGAACAAAATTTATTGGATATTTTAAACTTTTTAAACAAATTAAAAACTGAAAAGTGGGGCGTGCAATATTATTCGACCCCCTTGAGTTAATACTTTGTAGAGCCACCTTTTGCTGCGATTACAGCTGCAAGTCGTTTGGGGTATGTCTCTATCAGTTTTGCACATCGAGAGGCTGAAATTCTTGCCCATTCTTCCTTGCAAAACAGCTCAAGCTCATTGAAGTTGGATGGAGGGCGTTTGTGAACAGCAGTTTTCAGCTCTTTCCACAGATTCTCGATTGGATTCAGGTCTGGACTTTGACTTGGCCATTCTAACACCTGGATACGTTTATTTTTGAACCATTCCATTTTAGATTTTGCTTTATGTTTGGGATCATTGTCTTGTTGGAAGATAAACCTCCATCCCAGTCTCAGGTTTTTTTGCAGACTCCAACAGGTTTTCTTCCAGAATGGTCCTGTATTTGGCTCCGTCCATCTTCCCATCAATTTTAACAATCTTTCCTGTCCCTTAAGAAAAGCAGGCCCAAATCATGATGCTGCCACCACCATGTTTGACAGCGGGGATGGTGTTTTGAGGGTGATGAGCTGTGTTGCTTTTACGCCAAACATATCGTTTTGCATTGTGGCCAAAAAATGTGATTTTGGTTTCATCTGACCAGAGCACCTTATTAGACATGTTTGGTGTGTCTCCCAGGTGGATTGTGCAAACTTCAAACAAGACTTTTTATGGATATCTTTGAGAAATGGCTTTCTACTTGCCACTCTTCCGTAAAGGCCAGACTTGCGCAATTTCCGACTGATTGTTGTCCTATGGACAGACTCTCCCACCTCAGTTGTAGATCTCTGCAGTTCATCCAGAGTGATCATGGGCCTTTTGGCTGCATCTCTGATCAGTCTTCTCCTTGTTCGAGATGAAAGTTTAGAGGGACGGCCGGGTTATGGTACATTTGCAGTGGTCTGATACTCCTTCCATTTCAATATGATCGCTTGCACAGTGCTCCTTGAGATGTTTAAAACTTGGGAAATCTTTTGTATCCAAATCCAGCTTTAAACTTCGCCACAACAGTATCTTGGACCTGCCTGGTGTGTTCCTTGGTCTTCATGATGCTCTCTGCACTTGAAACAGAACCCTGAGACTATCACAGAGCAGGTGCATTTATAAGGAGACTTGATTACACACAGGTGTATTCTGTTTATAATTACCAGTCATTTAGGACAACATTGGATCATTCAGAGATCCTCACTGAACTTCAGGAGTGAGTTTGCACTGAAAGTAAAGGGGCCAAATAATATTGCATGCCCCATTTTTCAGTTTTTAATTTGGCAAAAAATTTTAAAATATTCAATAAATTTCGTTCCATTTCATGATTGTATCCCACTTGTTGTTGATTTTTCCCCCAAAATTATAATTTTATATCTTTATGTTTGAAGCCAGAAATGTGGCAAAAGGTAGAAAAGTTCAAGGGGGCCAAATACTTTCACAATGCACTATATATATATATACAGTACAGACCAAAAGTTTGGACACACCTTCTCATTAAAGATTTTTCTGTATTTTCATGACTATGAAAATTGTACATTCATACTGAAGGCAACAAAACTACGAATTATCACATGTGGAATTATATACTTAACAAAAAAGTGTGAAACAACTGAAAATATGTCTTATATTCTAGGTTCTTCAAAGTAGCCACCTTTTGCTTTGATGACAGCTTTGCACACTCTTGGCATTCTCTTGATGAGCTTCAAGAGGTAGTCACCGGAAATGGTCTTCCAACAATCTTGAAGGAGTTCCCAGAGATGCTTAGCACTTGTTGGCCCTTTTGCCTTCAGTCTGCGGTCCAGCTCACCCCAAACCATCTCAGGTCTGGTGACTGTCACTCTCCTCCTTGGTAAAATAGCCCTTACACAGCCTGGAGGTGTGTTTGGGGTCATTGTCCTGTTGTAAAATAAATGATGGTCCAACTAAACGCAAACCGGATGGAATAGCATGCCGCTGCAAGATGCTGTGGTAGCCATGCTGGTTCAGTATGCCTTCAATTTTGAATAAATCCCCAACAGTGTCACCAGCAAAGCACCCCCACACCATCACACCTCCTACTCCATGCTTCATGGTGGGAACCAGGCATGTAGAGTCCATCCGTTCACCTTTTCTGCGTCACAGAAAGACACGGTGGTTGGAACCAAAGATCTCAAATTTGGACTCATCAGACCAAAGCACAGATTTCCACTGTTCTAATGTCCATTCCTTGTGTTCTTTAGCCCAAACAAGTCTCTTCTGCTTGTTGCCTGTCCTTAGCAGTGGTTTCCTAGCAGCTATTTTACCATGAAGGCCTGCTGCATAAAGTCTCCTCAACAGTTGTTGAAGAGATGTGTCTGCTGCTAGAACTCTGTGTGGTATTGACCTGGTCTCTAATCTGAGCTGCTGTTAACCTGCGATTTCTGAGGCTGGTGACTCAGATAAACTTATCCTCAGAAGCAGAGGTGACTCTTGGTCTTCCTTTCCTGGGGCGGTCCTCATGTGAGCCAGTTTCTTTGTAGCGCTTGATGGTTTTTGCAACTGCACTTGGGGACACTTTCAAAGTTTGCCCAATTTTTTGGACTGACTGACCTTTATTCCTTAAAGTAATGATGGCCACTCGTTTTTCTTTACTTAGCTGTTATTTGCTTGCCATAATACAAATTCTAACAGTATATTCAGTAGGACTATCAGCTGTGTATCCACCTGACTTCTGCACAACACAACTGATGGTCACAACCCCATTTATAAGGCAAGAAATTCCACTTATTAAACCTGACAGGGCACACCTGTGAAGTGAAAACCATTTCCGGTGACTACCACTTGAAGCTCATCAAGAGAATGCCAAGAGTGTGCAAAGCAGTCATCAAAGCAAAAGGTGGCTACTTTGAAGAACCTAGAATATAAGACATATTTTCAGTTGTTTCACACTTTTTTGTTAAGTATATAATTCCACATGTGTTAATTCATAGTTTTGATGCCTTCAGTGTGAATGTACAATTTTCAAAGTCATGAAAATACAGAAAAATCTTTAAATGAGAAAGTGTGTCCAAACTTTTGGTCTGTACTGTATATATATATATATATATATATATATATATACACACACACACACACACAATGCATATATGTTTACATACAGTTCTCAAATGCACCATACACTCATGCATGCACTTTTCACATATATGCTGACATATCACACATGTATACACACAATTATACATACACTGGCCATATGAAGTAAATAACACCCCTCTTTTCTGGCACATATCTTCCTCAGCGTTTAGTTTCCGTTGCTGGCAACATCTTTCTCCTTTCAAGGTGCTTGTGGTGACAATGCGGGAGGGGCACAAACAATCACTACTCTAGCAGGTTTCATTGCTGGACAGTGTGAGCAAGGAAACTGGGAGGTGAAGGAGGAAAAAGGAGAGAAGTCTCCAGCTCACTGTCTGGTGAGTTATGGAGCACAGCAGACAGCACATACCCAGAGCTGCCTACTGGACTGATCACATCCAGCTCAGTCACAATGCCTGCCTGCTCTCAGATCGGTGGACTGCGTTCACTTTCCTTGATGCACTGCATCATGGGAGAGTGAGGTCAGCACAGCAGAGACGGGGGGAATCCCCTGCCTGGCTGCGACTTCAGCTGAAGTCGGCTCAGTTCAGTGGAGGCTCCTGCCAAGAAAGGGAGTTTTTCTCCCAGATGGTATATGCCTTGTTTATAATGTTTTGGTCAAATGATAAATGTTATTACATCTGTATTTAATTGAAATAATAAAAAATTTGGTGATAGGTGCGCTTTAAGGTAATGAGTCACATACATTTTTTAAAATGACCAATAATACCACATACAAGGAACAAATACTGCCAGACCATGACCAGACCACATATTACCACCACATAGTGACCGAATACTACAATACTGACCATTAATAAAAAAAATACAATACTAATATTACCATAAGTGCCATTATACACAGGAGCTCGATAAATAGTATACAGTAAAACCTACAAGAAGCAAAATGAAAATAAACCCTACTGTAAGTAAATAAAAAGCAAGTGCATTTAAATAAAATAGGGTTCTTAGTAACACTGTTTTTAATCAAAAATAGTATGAAAGCTATCCCACCAGCGACAAGGTGAACCCGTTCGGGATAAAATCTACTCTGTCTAATATTAAAAACCTTACCATGTGTCAAAGTTGACCTCTGTGTGAATAAGGGCAGACTGAGGTTCTGGTCCCAAACTGAGAACACCAGCTAAGGGAAGCTTTTAAATGTGTTATCCAGCTCTAGGAACCACAGTATGCCCTTATTCACACAGAGGTCAACTTTGACACATGGTAAGGTTTTTAATATTAGACAGAGTAAGTTCTATCCCGAACGGGTTCACCTTCTCACTGGTGGGATAGCGTTCATACTATTTTTGATCGAAAACAGTGTTTCTAAGAACCCTATTTTATTTAAATACACTTGCTTTTTATTGATTTACAGCAGAGTTTATTTTCATTTTGCTTCTTGTAGGTTTTTCTGATTCATGGCCATTGTGAAACATGCACTTATGTGCTGCATGTATACTATTTTAAACCAAGCTCAAATTTATTATTTTTTTTAAATAGTATACAGTGTATAGTGTCAGTGACATGTCTAGTTAAAGTTCTTCATCTTTGATTTTCCTCGTCCAGCGGAGACCACCATCACTTCTTCCAGCCATGAGTCTTCTCTGCAGAAAATAACACAGTTATCTAGAGCACCGCTTCTAGAGCACATTCCCTAATTTTTCCCCAAATTCTATACTACACCAGTTCAAGAAAAAAGAGACATTGTGCCACCCTGCACAGTAACAGCACCTACCCCCTTTGAAAAAAAATATCATCCTCTAAAATAAAATACATCACAGCAGTAGTATTATCTCTAAATTAGACCCTGTAGTAATAATGTCCCACATTCTGGCCCCTTCTGGTAATAATGTCCCACATCCTGACCCCCACGTGTGCGGCTTTTCAGTGCAAGCAAATTAAAAAAAAAATGTCTTCTTACCTGGCCACAGTCCAGTGACATCTTCTTCCTTATTGATATGCGTCAGTTGCCAGCCTCTGATTGGCTGGCGGCTGTTAACCATTGCGGTGCATTAAGCCGGTGGCTTTCTGCATGATAATATATTGAACCGGCCCCACCTACCCCTGCCCCTAGGACCCGGTGAGCTGAAGCAAGAGAGGGGTGGGCCTGGACTGGATGATACACGTGCCCAGCGTGTCTCACCTGATTTGGGCCCCCCCCCTTGCTTCTGTTCACTAGGCCCCATACACCAGTAAGGGTAGTAATGCCCTCAATGCGGCCCTGCCCACTTCCACTAATCCCCGGCCTATATAATCAACTAACTGGTGCTAAATGTTTTTGTAAACTAGATCTTCGAGGGTCTTCTAATTTGATATGTATCTGGAAGGGTGATGAATGGAAAACAGCGTTTTTAACATCTGAGGGTCTATTTGGAAATCTTGTCATGCCTTTTGGGTTAACCAATGCCCCAGCAGTTTTTCAAAACTTTATGAAAGATATATTTTCTGATTGTATTGGAAGGTTTGTTGTGGTACACCTGGAAGTCATTCTCATTTTTTCCCGAGATCTGGATTCGCACTATGAACATGTCCATTTTGTTTTACAAAAACTTAGGGAAAATTCTTTGTTTGCTTTGCTAAATTGGAGAAATGTACTTTTTATGTTCAAGAAATATCGTTTCTGGGGTTCATTGTATCAGTTGAATGCTTTAAGATGGATCCTGGGAAGGTGCAGGCCATAATTGATTGAGTTCAACTTCAAGACCTTAAAGCAAGGGTGGGGAACCTTTTTTCTGCCAAGGGCCATTTGGAAATTTTTACCATCATTTGGGGTCCGCACAAAATTATCAACTCGAAAATTACCCTACTATATTTGGCCAAACAATTAATTAACTCACCCCTAATGTGACATCTGCAGCTGCTTCTCTTTGGTGCGATTTTGATGTTTGGTGATATTGAGAATGTTACTTCTCACAACTGCTTTTACAGGACTGGGGCGCAGTCAACTCTTTCTGATAACAAGTTTTGTAAAGCATATACAGTTATATTAAAAAGTTTGGGCACCCCTATTAATCTTAAGCTTATTGTTTTATAAAAATTGGTGTTTTTGCAACAGCTTTTTCAGTTTGATATATGTAATAACTGTTGGACACAGTAATGTTTCTGCCTTGAAATGACGTTTATTGTACTAACAGAAAATGTGCAATCTGCATTCAAACAAAATTTGACAGGTGCATAAGTATGGGCACCTCACCAGAAAAGTGACATTAATATTTAGTAGATCCTCCTTTTGCAAAAATAACAGCCTCTAGTCGCTCCCTGTAGCTTTTAATGAGTTCCTGGATCATGGATGAAGGTATTTTTGACCATTCCTCTTTACAAAACAATTCCAGTTCAGTTAAGTTTGATGGTCGCCGAGCATGGACAGCCCTCTTCAAATGATCCCACAGATGTTCAATGATATTCAGGTCTGGGGACTGGGATAGCCATTCCAGAACATTGTAATTGTTCCTCTGCATGAATGCCTGAGTAGATTTGGAGCGGTGTTTTGGATCATTGTCTTGCTGAAAGATCCATCCCCTGCGTAACTTCAACTTTATCACTGATTCTTGAACATTATTGTCAAGAATCTGCTGATACTGAGTGGAATCCATGCATCCCTCAACTTTAACAAGATTCCCGGTGCCGGCATTGGCCACACAGCCCCAAAGCATGATGGAACCTCCACCAAATTTTACTGTGGGTAGCAAGTGTTTTTCTTGGAATGCTGTGTTTTTTTGCCGCCATGCATAATGCCTTTTTGTATGACCAAACAACTCAATCTTGGTTTCATCAGTCCACAGGACCTTCTTCCAGAAAGAGATTGGCTTCTCCAAATGTGCTTTTGCATACCTCAGCCGACTCTGTTTGTGGCGTGCTTGCAGAAACGGTTTCTTTCGCATCACTCTCCCATACAGCTTCTCCTTGTGCAAAGTGTGTTGTATAGTTGACCGATGCACAGTGACACCATCTGCAGAAAGTTGATGCTTCAGCTCTCTGGAGGTGGTCTGAGGATTGTCCTTGACTGATCTCACCATTCATCTTCTCTGCCTTTCTGATGTTTTTCTTGGCCTGCCACTTCTGGCCTTAACAAGAACTGTCCCTGTGTTCTTCCATTTCCTTACTATGTTCCTCACAGTGGAAACTGACAGGTTAAATCTCTGAGACAGCTTTTTGTATCCTTCCCCTGAACAACTATGTTGAATAATCTTTGTTTTCAGATCATTTGACAGTTGTTTTGAGGAGCCCATGATGCCACTCTTCAGAGGAGATTCAAACAGGAGAACAACTTGCAAGTGGCCACTTTAAGTAGCTTTTCTCATGATTGCATGTTATGCACACGCCCGGGCTAAGCGGCGTGTGCGTGTGATTGGTAGTGATTCCACTGGACCGTGCCGGAGAGTGAATGCCTGGAGGGGCGTGACTAAGTATTCACCCGATCCGACCAGGGTCGCACGACGGCATACGACGCCAGTGCACCAAGGAGGAACCGAGCAGAGGGACCAGGTGCTACTCCAGGACAGACCCCGGACACGGCTGTTGACCCACACAGGGGAATACAGGAACAGGCTGGTAGGCTGGCACACAGACTGGAGGGTATAGGCAGGCACGACTGGTATGCTGGCAGGCGGGTATGCAGGCAGGGGGGTAAAGGCAAGCACAGCTAGAGTGCAGACAGGGAGGCACTAGCAGGTAGGAACACAGGCGGGATAGGACCCAGTACACACCGGAACTCAGGAACAATACAGGCAGAGGGTTACAGGCAAGCACAGCTAGAGTGCAGACAAGGCTGAGCAGGGAGGACAGGGCTCCGTCCACACGGAACAGACAGGAAGGGAAAGACAGAGCCAGATACTCACACAGTACTTGCAGAGACAACAAGCAGGAGTTAGGTACGAGTTCAGACTCTGCAGAAAAAGGAAGGGAACGGACATAGAGGCAAAACAGGTAAAGGACAGGAGAGAGTTCAGACTGGAACTGAGTGTACGGAGGAGACCGACACTGCAGAGGAATACAGGAGCGGGTCTGGGAATACGGCCCCCAGAGAGGCGGAACGAACAGGCAAGGAGCGTGTTCAGACAGGACAGACCAGACGCAGGAGCGGGTCTAGGAAATCGGCCACTAGAAGGCGGAACGAACAGGCAAGGAGCGTGTTCAGACAGGACAGACCAGACACAGGAGCGGGTCTAGGAAATCGGCCACCAGAAGGCGAGAGGAACAGGCTAGGAGCGTGTTCAGACAGGACAGACAAGAGAACACAGAAAGGAGTCAGTTCAGACACGGGAGCTGATACCGCAAAGCAGGAGACATACAGGACTCAGTTCAGACACGGGAGCTGATACCGCAAAGCAGGAGACATACAGGACTCAGTTCAGACACGGGAACTGATACAAAAAGCAGGAGACATACAGGACTTAGTTCAGACACGGGAACTAATACCGCAAAGCAGGAGACATACAGGACTTAGTTCAGACACGGGAACTAATACCGCAAAGCAGGAGACATACAGGACTAAGTTCAGACAGGCCTGGAAATACAGCCTCCAGGAAAGGCAGACAAGGAAACAAAGACGGGACCTGGCACCTTCAGAGTGCAAGCACACACTGAAGGAAAACACTTATGCTCAGGCAGGAATAGAAGGGAGCTGCTGAGCTATATACCAAGTGTCAGACAGCAATAGGCTGAGGACGCACAAGGGGTGTGACCCACAGCAGGTACAAAAAGCAGGAAGTGATCGGGCGCCGCCCTTAAGCAGCAGAGACAGACACAAACAGACAGCATGGAGGGAAGCCAGAGAGACACTCTGGACAGGAGATCAAGTGCGCTCTCTTGCACAGTGGGAGATGGACCACCATGCAAGGACGCCGCCAGGTATGTTACATTGCATACATCTGGCTCTGAAGTTCAAAGCTCAATGAGGTTACAAAACCAAAAAAAGTGCTTTAGTAAGTCAGTAAAAAGTAGGTAGGAGTATTTAAATCAAGAAAATGATAAGCGTGCCCATACTTATGCACCTGTCAAATTTTGTTTGAATGCAGATTGCACATTTTCTGTTAGTACAATAAACCTCATTTCAAGGCAGAAACATTACTGTGTCTAACAGTTATTACATATATCTGTCACGGGTGTGTCGCCACGAAGATCGTCGCGACTACACAGCCTGACTTCTCGCAGCTGAGTTTTTGGTGCTTTGTGTTTTTTTGTAGTGAGGGAGTTAATTCTCTCTCTCTGTGCTTGACGAGGCTCAGCCTCGCCCAGCTGCAGTTAATGCTGCAGTATTGGGATTCCTTCAAATACCTGCTGGTCTGATAAGCGAAGTTGTCGGTGAAAGCATTTCTTGCAGACCTTCAGAGCGGATCGTTGTTTGGTGGAGTTCGGAGCCAAGAGTATGCGGTGTGGTTTCTTCCCTTCCTCCCTTTATCATTTATCTCCTAACCTGTTGTTGTTCCCTCTGTAATTGTGGTGTGTGTTTTTGTATGCAAGGTGGTTTTTGGTTTTCCCCTTGTACTGTCTCGTTAGTCTAGTACTGTGTTTTGGGCTTTTTCTATCCTGTCCCCCATTGTTGTGATCGGGGTCCTTCTCAGGACTAGATTACTGAGGTTCAGGGATATTCAGGAGTTTAGGGTTACGCTGGCGACCTGGACCTCTGTACCATTAACAGTACCTCCAGGTTGAGGGATTAGTCAGGGCCCCTGTTTAGGGTCAGCCTAGGCCCCTGACCTCCTGTACGTTGAGACAGCGTGACATTTTCACCGACCGACAAAAAAAAAAAAAAAAATTTTTTTTCTCCAGCCACCATGGATCCAGTAGCCAGTCTAGCTCGGCAGTTGCAGAGTTTGTCCATGGAGCTGGCGGACATTAAGTCCAAGGTTTTGTATCCCCAGGAGCAAGCCGGACCAGAACCTAAAGTAGCTCTCCCTGACAGGTTCACTGGGGGGCGGGACAAGTTTTTTGTTTTCCGGGAGGCATGCATGTTGTACTTTCGGCTGCGGCCTCGGTCATCGGGGAGTGAGGAGCAAAGGGTGGGAATTGTCATCTCGCTCCTACAAGGGGACCCACAATCTTGGGCGTTCTCTCTTCCCCCGGGCTCCCCGGCTCTCCAGTCAGTGGATAGGTTCTTCGCTGCTCTGGGACTCGTATATGATGACCCGGATCGGATCTCCCTTGCTGAATCTAAGTTACATAGGATCCACCAGGGAGATCGTCCGGTGGAGGAATTCTGTGCGGAGTTCCGTAGGTGGGCCACGGACACCCAGTGAAATGACCCGGCTCTTAAGAGCCAGTTTTGTCAAGGGTTATCTGACAAATTAAAGGATGTGTTGGCACAGTATGATCCTCCCGCCTCACTGGAAGCCGCTATGGCCCTTGCTATTCGCATTGACAGACGGCTTCGGGAGAGGTGCGGGATAACTCCGTCCCCTGTGATGACTCTACCTCCTACAAGGTCTCCTCATATGGAGGTTCCCCTGTTCAGTCCAGAGGAGCCTATGCAGTTAGGAAGGAGATCATTCCGGGGGAGGGGACCGGCGGTGTGCCACAAGACTGGAAGGTGCTTCTTCTGCGGGAGAGAGGGACATTTTATTGGGGGGTGTCCATCCCGTCCTTTGCAGAGTAAAGAGTCGTCGGAAAACTGTTGATCCCAGGTTGTGTGGTGGACGGCAATCTGGGAGTAGGTATTTCGTCCCTAGGTTCGTCTCAGTTTCTCGTGCCGGCGGAGGTGGTGGTGGGTACGAGAACTGAGAGGATATCTGTTCTTCTAGATAGTGGGGCCGGGGCTAATCTGGTGGATGCTCGGTTTGCCCGGGTTCAGGGTATGCTATTGAATATGTTGGCTAAACCCATCCCCATATTTTCGATCGACGCCAGGCCTCTCGGTCAGGTAAGTTTTTTGCAAGTGGTGCATAACGTAAATCTTCAAGTGGGGGCGATACATAAAGAACTGTTGTCTTGTTACGTGTTGGAGGGTCTTCCCACTCCTATTGTGTTGGGCCTTCCTTGGTTAACTAAGCATAATCCGGTTATTAATTGGCAATCCAGGGAGATAAGCCAATGGAGTGAATTCTGTAATAAAAACTGCATGAATACGGTCATCGGTGCTGTCACTCCTAGGGTCTTACCTCCATTTCTGGCGGACTTTGAGGATGTATTCTCGGAGAAAGGGTGTCAAGAACTACCTCCTCATCGCGTGTATGACTGTTCTGTAAAATTGCTCCCTGGGGCCAAGTTACCTAAATCTAGGTTGTATATCCTATCTGGTCCGGAAAGGCAGGCCATGAAGGATTATATTTCAGAGAGTCTGGCTAAGGGGCATATTAGACCTTCATCTTCCCCGGTGGCCGCGGGGTTCTTCTTTGTGAAGAAGAAAGGCCTACGCCCTTGCCTGGATTTCCGTGAACTTAATCGGATTACGGTCCGAGATCCGTATCCACTCCCACTTATCCCCGATCTCTTTAATCAGATCGTGGGCGCAAAATGGTTCTCTAAGTTGGATCTCAGGGGGGCGTACAATCTGATTAGGGTGAAGGAGGGGGATGAGTGGAAGACGGCGTTTAACACTCCGGAGGGGCATTATGAGAACCTTGTCATGCCATTCGGTCTGACTAATGCCCCGGCGGTGTTCCAACACTTTGTTAATGACATTTTTCGCCGCCTGGTGGGTCAGTTTGTGGTCATATATCTGGATGACATCTTAATTTACTCGCCTGATCTTGTGTCTCATCAGGAGCATCTTAGGCAGGTGTTACAGATCTTGCGGGATAATAAATTGTACGCCAAATGGGAGAAGTGTGTGTTCGCCGTACAGGAACTCCAGTTTTTAGGTTTCCTGGTGTCAGCGTCCGGTTTTCGTATGGACCCAGGGAAAGTGCGGACAGTTCTTGAGTGGGATCTGCCAGAGAATCTTAAGGCACTACAACGTTTCCTGGGGTTTGCTAATTATTACCGGAAATTCATTCGTAATTTCTCATCCATGGTTAAACCTCTCACAGACATGACAAAAAAGGGGATTTTTCTAGGTGGTCTGACAAGGCTTGTCAAGCATTCTCCTCCTTGAAAAAATGTTTTGCCTCGGCACCCATACTCATTCAACCTGATGTGTCACAGCCGTTCATTGTAGAGGTAGACGCTTCTGAGGTAGGGGTGGGAGCAGTTTTATCACAAGGTTCGTCCCCTGGTAAGTGGCGTCCGTGCGCTTTTTTCTCCAAAAAATTGTCGTCCGCTGAGAGGAATTACGATGTCGGCAATAGGGAACTCTTGGCCATTAAGTTAACTTTTGAGGAGTGGCGCCATTTTTTGGAGGGGGCAGTCCATCCGGTCACCGTCATCACCGATCACAAGAAACTGCTATATCTGGAGTCCGCAAAACGTCTTAATCCCAGACAAGCCAGGTGGTCGTTGTTTTTTACCAGGTTTAATTTTGTCGTTACATATCGTCCTGGGTCAAAAAATGTGAAGGCGGATGCCTTATCTCGTAGTTTCCCTGGGGCCGGGAATACGGATGATCCGGTTCCTATCCTTCAAGAGGGGGTGGTGGTGTCGGCAGTATGCTCTGAGCTTGAGGAGGAGGTATTGGAGGCTCAGGGGGACGCTGGCGGCCTGGACCACTGTACCATTAACAGTACCTCCAGGTTGAGGGATTAGTGAGGGCCCCCGTTTAGGGTCAGCCTAGGCCCCTGACCTCCTGTACGTTGAGACAGCGTGACAATATCAAACTGAAATAGCTGTTGCAAATATACCAATTTTTATAAAACATTAAGCTTAAGATTAATAGGGGGTGCCCAAACTTTTTCATATAACTGTACATCACATAGGAGATGCTGGGACTGCTGCATATACATCACAGGAGACGCTGGGGGTTATATATGACTCGCCCCCTTGGCCGTGGGGCACTCGGATCCGGGCAATAAGGGAACAATGGGGGTTGTAGTGGCAACCCGGTTCCGTGGCTCAGGGTGGTCAGGCCAGTGGTAGTCTGCTATGTGCTGTTGATAACGTCCAACTACGCCACCCGTGGATTTGCGGTCATTAGGAACCGCCGCTGCTGGGCAGACCGCTGGGGCTGATGGTGTATGCAGCTGAGGTGGTGTGACTCCCCACGGGAAGAGTGCAGCCCCAGGGCAGTGTAGTGGATGGTGGGAGTGATGGTGGTGAGAGTCCCAGTGCTGATAGTGCTGGAGGAGCAAAGAGCACACAGACAACAGATTGCAGTCCAGGGTCTTTACTAGAGCAGGTAAACTGACCCACAAACAGTCCCGGCTAGGAGGGGACCTGGATGTCTGAGAGCAATTGGGAAATTGGCCCTGGTCAGGGTGAGGGTGTAGGCCTACCGTGCTCTCTGCGCTCCTTCTGGCTATCTCCTCCTTATAGGGTAACAGCCCACGTTTCCGAGCTTTCCGTGTATTCTCGCCTGTATGGCCTGCGACGTGGGTTCCTTTCTGCTCCCGGCCTGGTACGGCTTTACTGGTCCCTTCTGTTGTGGCAGACCCTCCGGGCTTCTTAGGCCAAGGAACATACAGTCCCCTGCGGACTGGTTATCTGCTGCAGGACGTGGAATCCTCACAGCCCCAGACACCAAAGTCTGGTAAAATGGAGTTCTTTGTCTGCCAAGACAGGCTCACTTCGCCTCTTGTCTCTGGCTTGTGGCTCTTCTACTGCCACACTTCCTCTTAGGGTGCAATACAGCTGTCCTTCTCTGCTCTGGACACTTCTCAGTGCTGAGACAGGTCGTCCAGTTCTCTCTAACCCTGCCCCCGGTTCCAGCTTTTATAGGGGCAGCCTGCTCCCCCTACTGGCCTGAGACAGGAGGTACTGCATGCTAATGTTCCCCTGACTAGAGAACCTCCCCCTTGCTCTCAGACACAGCTTTATTATACTTGTGGCATCCAGGCCAGGGTGACACATATACATCACTGGGGAGGCTTGGGGGCCATAGACATCAGTGGGAGGCATAAACATCACTGAAGAAGCTGGGGGTATAGATATCACTAGTGAGGGGCTGCCACTGTTCTCCTCATCTGTGGGAGAGAATCGCATCGCACTCTAACTTCACCTACAAAGTATGTCCTTACCCTGGCACTCCAAATACATTGTTTATTACATAGAATGCCAAATGTGCAAAATAAAATATATAGGTTGCACTACAAGAAAATGTAAAAAAAAAAGAATTGCAGAACAAGTTGAAAATATTATCAACAACAACAGCACATACTCAGGTGCAACAAAACATTTTGTCCCTGTTCATAATCACACACATTTAGTGGTTTTTGTCATTGAAGAAGTTGCATACCCTAGACGTTGTGGAGATTGGTTAAAACAGCTTACTTTGAGAGAAGCATATAGGATTTTATGTTTAGATACCAAATTACTACCTAGTGGGATGTCACAATACTGTAGCAGGATTTCCCAGGGCAATGGGCTCCTTCCCTGTCCCTCAAGCTAGGGGGGCCCTTGGCTATTCCTGTTCCCCAGATTACCCCAGATAATCGATATGCTGGGGCCTTGTACCTTGCTACCCTCCTAAATGCACACTGAACTGTTTCATCCCCTACCCAAGGAGGTATGGGACAGATGTGTATAGGAGAGCATAGCAGACAGACAGGGAAAACAGACAAGGATAAAAGGAAACTGCAATCATACAAATACTCTCAAAAAATAAAAAAGTGGAAATCAAGAGAACAGTAGGAGGGACCAACCAAATGGGAAGAGGATAAGGATATACACAATACCAAAACCATGCAGATATCTCCTTGAAAAAAAATACCAACAGACTGCTACAAATATGGACTACTCATTCAACACCAAACTTGGCAGTTGTAAACTGTCACCAGCAGAGAACAGAAGCAGGAGTGAGGTTGTAATCGTTTTACGCTGAGATTCTGCTCTAACCAGGGCCCCACATTAGAAAATCTATTTTTTTCTGGTACTACCGTGGTACAGAAACCATACCACATTTCAGTTTTTAATTATTTTGTGCTAGTATTGTCCTCTTGCTAGGAATCCACATTTGAAAATCTAAATTCTTTATGCTAATAGCATGGTCCAGAAACCAGGCCACATTTCAGCCTATAAATATTTTCTGTAATATTGCGCTTCATCCAGAAGTCCAAATTTCAGAATCTAAATTGGTTGTGCTAATAGCGTGGTGCTGAAACCAGGCCACATTTCAGCATTGGACAGGGCTTAGAGCAGCATTTCTAGCTTAAACTTTGATCAGTAACAGGTGGATGAATGACAGGTGCTCTGATAGCTGGGCAACACACATGAATGAGACCCAACTTGGGAACCAAACAATTACAAGAATTATGGGAAGATACCACTAAAGTGAAATCAATTTTTATTTATTTATTTATTTTACTCACTTATATAGCACCATTAATTTCACAGCACTTTACAGACATTATCAATTTCCCCAGAATTGAAATAGTATAATGGGCCTCTGATACCCTTCCCCTACAGGAAATCCACCAGATGGAGACCCAACTTGGAGTCTCCACTAGTGATGAGTGAGTACTAAAATTCTTGGGTATTCGTTGTTCGAGTCGAGCAAATTGGAATACTTGGGTGCTCAGACCGAATAACGAGCCCAATGTAAGTCTATGGGAAACTCGAGCATTTTACCGGCAGCTCCCCCCAGCGGTCTGCAGAGGGACTAAAAATTGCCCAAATTAATGGGAACAGTGCTCAAATAACATGGGAACAGCATGGGGAAGACCCCTGGAAGCATTTCTGACTCCCAGGTCATGTCTGTCAACAATCTTGTCAGAGAATTACGCCACTTTTACGCACTGACAATAAAACATGCAAAAATGAAACTAAAATGGATTTTCCTGGGAAATATGTTAAAGAACATCCTTTCCAGGATAATGACTTGTGTATAAGGCAAAATAAATAACCAAAAACAAAAATGCTCCTCCACACCTTGGGCTATGTTCACACGTAGCATTTTTGATGCATTTTTTTACTTTTGCATTGCTTTCAATGGTGAAAAAACAATAACGAGCCCAATGTAAGTCTATGGGAAACTCGAGCATTTTACCGGCAGCTCCCCCCAGCGGTCTGCAGAGGGACTAAAAATTGCCCAAATTAATGGGAACAGTGCTCAAATAACATGGGAACAGCATGGGGAAGACCCCTGGAAGCATTTCTGACTCCCAGGTCATGTCTGTCAACAATCTTGTCAGAGAATTACGCCACTTTTACGCACTGACAATAAAACATGCAAAAATGAAACTAAAATGGATTTTCCTGGGAAATATGTTAAAGAACATCCTTTCCAGGATAATGACTTGTGTATAAGGCAAAATAAATAACCAAAAACAAAAATGCTCCTCCACACCTTGGGCTATGTTCACACGTAGCATTTTTGATGCATTTTTTTACTTTTGCATTGCTTTCAATGGTGAAAAAACATTTACCAGTAAATGTCATTTTAACATTTTACTACCTTATCTGGCCATGTGGTGTGTGCCACATCCTGTTTCATTTATGATAGAAGGACTCTGAAAGTCACAAAGACTATTTTTATAGGGCCATCAGGCGGCCCTTACTATTATTAAAGGGCCAGCAGGCGGCTATGCTTTGTTGTTCCCATTATTAACGAGTGGGTCTCCTGTTAGAACCCTCCTGTTTGTTTTTTCCATTTGTGTTTTGCGGTCACGTGACCACCTGCCTTTATATTCCAGCTCCGCCCTTCTGGCTGTGCTGGACTTGTTGTTTGACTGTCTTTCTAGCCAGGTGCTTCGGTGCCTATCTCTGTCAGTTCGCTTGGTCCTTCTGGGACCTCTAGTACCTTTTTGTCTGTTTGTCTTTTTGTGTTCTGCAACAACTTCTCTGTTTAGGAGGTGTCCCATTTTTGATCCAGTCCTTAGTTCTTTTAGGGACCCCTCCCCTTATACTATAGGTCTTCGTTCAGACTAGCCGAGGACTAAGGCGGGTCTGTTCGCTAGGAACAGGCAGCCCGCTACATCGTAGGGATTCAGCTTAGTCTTGCTGTAGGGACAGCTTTCCCCTATCTTTCCTTAGTACATGTTGCAGATCATAACATCTCCTATACTGTTATTGCTATGCAGTGACTGCAACTGCTGCCAAAAATTTGGAGGAACTCCAATGCCCCTTGCAAGAGACGTAGAGGTTAGAGGGCCTTCTGAAAACAATGTTCCCATTACTAGGAAGTGTGCCTCCAAAACATAGGCCTGTTATTTGCTAATACTATCCTTCACAGATACCTAGTGTAAATAGCTTGACCGACACACTGCAGCGGAATGAAAATGGAAGAAATGTCTGATTTTGGAACACTCTTATAGCTGTTATGTCTGACAGAGAACCACGGTTTTAAATAGCAGGTCTGTTATTTGCTAATACTAACCTTCACAGACACCTAGTGTGCATAGCTTGACTGACACACTGCAACAGACTGAAAATGGAAGAAATGTATGATTTTGGAACACTCTTATAGGTGTTATGTCTGACAGAGAACCACAGTTTTAAGTAGCAGGCCTGTTATTTGCTAATACTACTGTATACTTCACAGACACCTAGATTGAATAGCTTAACCGACACACTGCAACAGAATGGAAAAGGAGGCCAATATTCTCAATGTTCAGTTTAAATTTCTTCATTTTATTGCTGAAATATGGAACACATCTGGCTTTATTCTGCAGTGAGAACAAGCAAATGGAGCAGAAAAATTGTGTACTCTGGATTGCTTTTTAAGCAAATAACCAGGATTAAGATAAAAAAAAATTCCCTGGCCCCTGATATATGGGGCTATGTCTACAAATATCTGTAAGAACAGCAGCAGCAGCAGGAACATTCAGTGGACCCTCTCGCACTATATACACTGCAGTCTGCCACATACACTACTTGCCTGCCAAATTCCTGATATCACCACTGAATATATGCAGCTGGATTAGTCCTCAAAAGGACTGTTAGTTCAGATGGATATACAGTACAGACCAAAAGTTTGGACACACCTTCTCATTTAAAGATTTTTCTGTATTTTCATGACTATGAAAATTGTACATTCACACTGAAGGCATCAAAACTATGAATTAACACATGTGGAATTATTTACTTAAAAAAGTATGAAACAACTGAAAATATGTCTTATATTCTAGGTTCTTCAAAGTAGCCACCTTTTGCTTTGATGACTGCTTTGCACACTCTTGGCATGCTCTTGATGAGCTTCAAGAGGTAGTCACCGGAAATGGTCTTCCAACAATCTTGAAGGAGTTCCCAGAGATGCTTAGCACTTGTTGGCCCTTTTGCCTTCACTCTGCGGTCCAGCTCACCCCAAACCATCTCAATTGGGTTCAGGTCTGGTGACTGTGGAAGCCAGGTCATCTGGCGTAGCACCCCATTACTCTCCTTCTTGGTCAAATAGCCCTTACACAGCCTGGAGGTGTGTTTGGGGTCATTGTCCTGTTGAAAAAAAAATGATGGTCCAACTAAACGCAAACCAGATGCAATAGCATGCCGCTGCAAGATGCTGTGGTAGCCTTGCTGGTTCAGTATGCCTTCAATTTTAAATAAATCCCCAACAGTGTCACCAGCAAAGCACCCCCACACCATCACACCTCCTCCTCCATGCTTCACGGTGGGAATTAGGCATATAGAGTCCATCCGTTCACCTTTTCTGCGTCACACAAAGACACGGTGGTTGGAACCAAAGATCTCAAATTTGAACTCATCAGACCAAAGCACAGATTTCAACTGGTCTAATGTCCATTCCTTGTGTTCTTTAGCCCAAACAAGTCTCTTCTGCTTGTTGCCTGTCCTTAGCAGTGCTTTCCTAGCAGCTATTTTACCATGAAGGCCTGCTGCACAAAGTCTCCTCAACAGTTGTTGCAGAGATGTGTCTGCTGCCAGAACTCTGTGTGGCATTGACCTGGTCTCTAATCTGAGCTGCTGTTAACCTGCGATTTCTGAGGCTGGTGACTCGGATAAACTTATCCTCAAAAGCAGAGGTGACTCTTAGTCTTCCTTTCCTGGGGCGGTTCTCATGTGAGCCAGTTTCTTTGTAGCGCTTGATGGTTTTTGCAACTGCACTTGGGGACACTTTCAAAGTTTGCCCAATTTTTCGGATTGACAGACCTTCATTTCTTAAAGTAATGATGGCCACTCGTTTTTCTTTACTTAGCTGCTTTTTTCTTGCCATAATACAAATTCTAACAGTCTACTCAGTAGGACTATCAGCTGTGTATTTGTAGCACCCTGAGGATTCGGCTGCTACAGGGGTATTGCACCTCAACCCAGAGGTGTGATATTCCACTCCCGGGCAAGGATGGAGAGTGGAACTGAGCTCGGTAGGCTGCATGCACCACACACATCCCATTTCCGAGGAGCAGACCGACGGTACTCCCACTTAGAAATGTGCAGGTACGACCGAGTCTGTTCCTGGCTGGAGTGGGAGGGGGGTGGTACATCCCAAGTAGTGTAGGGGCAGATAGGGGGAGCAGCCTGGGTAAAGATAGGAGCTCATTGGGTGCTGGTCACCTGAGCTCACACATAGAGGGTGTATAAAAGGAGGGCACCAACTAAGATCAGGGTCAGATGCAGAGAACAAGTCACCAAGCAGAGGAGAAGAGAGACCCAGAGTGAGAGAGGAGAAGAGAGACCCAGAGGGGGAAACAGAAAAGAGGACTCCAAGAACCCAAATTAAATCCCCGGGTGAAGAGTCGGCACAGGGTACCGGATCCCAAACTGGCGGGGGCAGAAAACACACCCTAGCCAGAGACCGGAGGCCGTGGGCAGCATCTGCCACGGCCACCCATCACATCCACCCCGAAGGCACACCACATGAAGGGTCAGGGAACCCAAGGCCAAGGGTGTCCCAACAGAAGGCCCGAGGGAGCTGGACCTAGGTGGATCACTGGTGGGGACGGCCAGAGAACAGGACAGAAGGAGAGCTCAGGGCCACGCTCCGGACTTGTTTGGGGGTTGGCTGGATCCAGGACCTGGTGGACGCAGCACGGCTCGGGTGGTCACTCGAAGCTGGAGTGACCAGTACAACATCTGCAGTAAGTAAACACCCTTAACTGCACAACCCGACTCTGTCTTCATTGCCGTCTGCACTGCACCACCACAACCCCCATCCTCTGCACCTGTCCCCCCTGAGGCTATACCCCTCCCGTTGGGGGTTATCCCACCAAGCTGCGCACCCACCATCAGCCTCAGCGGACCCTGCTGCAGCGGCGGCCACAGTGACCGCATCCCAACGGGTGGCGTAGTCGACACAAAAGAACTCTTAATAACATCTGTAGGACTGCCACATAACACTGAGTTTGACGCCCTGGGCACGGGCCGGGTCACAGCCGCTCGGAGACTACAACCCCCCCATCTGATCCGGTGCCGGGTATTCCCCTCAAAAAGGAATATGTCCCAGGGGGCGCGTTAACTTTGGCGTAGTCGGCAGGATTACGTGCCCGCAACACCCGGGTACTGCGTGCCTGAAGAAAAGTGCAAGTTTACCTCAGAAAGAAGTCTCCCGCCGGTTCCGGAGGGTCCACGCCATCGGACCCCATCACAGGTCGTTTCCCGCCGATTGTCCGCCATTTCCAGCTTGTTCCCGCCATCTGCAGAGTTTCCCGCCACTGGGCGACGCTTCCCGCCAAATCCGAAGATTTCCCGCCTTGGAAGAGCAGCGGACGCCATTATGGGCGTGCCAAAGGAGGGCAAGAGGCCGCCTCCCATCGTGGGCCAGGACAGAAAATGGCGCCAAAAGTGGAAACCGCCCCCACCAACAGAGACTGTGATGCTGGAGGTGTCTGTCAGCGTGAAAGAACTACCCCTGGAGCTGACAGTCACCGAGTTGCCCCGGGACCGCCCTCGAAGTGGGAGGAGACGAAAGAAAAGAACGAAGATGGGTGCCGCCTGGAGCAGTCTGGAGCGAGCGCACCCGGAGACAAGAAGTCTAACGAGGAGTCTGGAGCGAGCGCACCCGGAGGCAAGAAGCCTGGAGAGGAGTGGCGGAGGAGCTTACCCGGAGATGGAGAGAAAGCAGAACAGCACCGGCCCGCTGGCCAGGAGTCTGCTAGAGACCGAGGAAGGAGAGCAGAGCAGCACCGGCCCGCTGGCCAGGAGCCTGCTGGAAGAAGAGCAGAGCAGCACCGACCCGTTGGTCAGGAGCCTGCTAGAAACCACGACCCCACTAGGCCTAGTGGAGGTCCTTGCACAGCTCCCCCGAGACCGGGAGTGTGCACAGACTGCCCTGGAGGGCCTCGCACGGAGGATGGCCCGGGTACAGCGAGAGACATTGGCGGAGTGGAGCCGAGAGATGGCCCAGCAAATCAAGACCCGGAGCACGCCAGCTAAGATGAGGAGACAGACCGCCTCTGAGGATGGCGCGGGAGGACCCAAGGCCGGAGACGGCGCCGAGAAGGGAGCCGAACGCATGGAGGCAGGTAAAGGGGACGCCTATACCCCAAGCCGGGAAACCGCCCACCTGCCCCAGCTCCCCGTCGCAGAGCCCGAAAGTCCCCCTGCTGTGCCCGTAGCCGCCATGTCACCGCTATGGACTAAGCCCCGACCGGAAGCCGCCGCAGCGACCCCTGTGACGTCACGCGCCTCGACCCGGAGCGTGACAAAGCAGGAAATACCACCAGCCTGGTCGCAAGGCCTAGTACCTCCGGGCGCCGCATCACCAACAGCGCCCCCTACCTCCGCAGAGCCTCCGGCCTGGCCGCAAGGCCAGGTAGCCCAGGGCGCCGCCGTCCTAACGGTGCCCTTCACCTTCCAGGTGCCCCAGGCCTGGCCGCAAGGCCTGGGCAACCCGGGCGCCACCACCACCGCGCCCGCGCCCGTAAAACCAAGGGTGCCACACCTGGGGGAGGACTTGTTCAGCCAGCTCACATGGCCGGACGGGCGGCCCTTCATCTGGCCCGAAGAATTCCATGAGCTGGAACGGCAGCAGAGACTAGGGCCCTTGTGTGAGCCCCTGATTCCGGCTCCGAAGCCCGTGGCACGGATCTCGCCCCCGCTTGAAGAGGCCCAATTTGAGTGGGACCCCACCGGAGAAGACCTAATGGGGTTCACTCAGGAAACCAGGGCAGCTGCAGCGGAGCGTGCTGAGTGTTGCCGACAGCAGCTCGAAGAGTTTGCGAGGGAGCGGAGAGAGAGGCGGGTCCGGGAACAGCAGGCCCAAGTACGGAGTGCCGAGCAGAAGAGCCGGACCAGGAGGGACCCCCGTGCAGCGCATTGTCCCCGCACCATCGGGACAGTGATCAAGTTCAACCAGCAGCATGGGTGGGGCTTCATCCGAGACAACAACACCCCCGGCGACGTCTTTGTCACGCGCAGAGACGTGGAGTCCCATCTGCCGGAGGGGCACAGAGGTCGTGACCTTTACATCGGGGACGAGGTCACCTTTACCCGGCACAAGTGTGCCAAAGGACCTTACGCCCTCCACGTACACCGCCTGACGGAGGAGGAGTTGCGGTGCGAGGAGGAGGAGCAAGAGGACCCGGACGGGTCTGAAGCTACAACCAGCTACAAGCAAAGAGCAGGAGGAAGACGCCGTTGAGTGCGGCAGAGCAGTAGATGTAAATAGTTACCCGACCGGGTACTAAAGAAACTGTTGCTACATATATATAGTCCCCGTTGGGACCAGCATGAGTGAACTGTTTACCCGTTATTCCGTATCCATACCAGGCTGAGGACTGTGAGCAGCCATTCCCTTCCCTTTACCTGGCCGAGGACTGAGAGCGGCCAACTTCCCCTGTATATAGTTGCGCTTCCTAAAGCGCCCCCTACTGGTTTTATAGGAAAACCAGTTTTCCAAAGACTGTCGCACTGTACCCGGTCACACGTTGCACAGTGACCGGAGGAGGAGCCAGAGGCGACGAGAATGTTTTATTTGCTAATACATGTTGTTTTATATGTTTATGAAAAAAAAAAAATGTATGTTTGGTGTTTATGTCTTACAGCCCGAGGACGTGCTGTGATTTACCAGGGGGGAATGTAGCACCCTGAGGATTCGGCTGCTACAGGGGTATTGCACCTCAACCCAGAGGTGTGATATTCCACTCCCGGGCAAGGATGGAGAGTGGAACTGAGCTCGGTAGGCTGCATGCACCACACACATCCCATTTCCGAGGAGCAGACCGACGGTACTCCCACTTAGAAATGTGCAGGTACCCCCGAGTCTGTTCCTGGCTGGAGTGGGAGGGGGGTGGTACATCCCAAGTAGTGTAGGGGCAGATAGGGGGAGCAGCCTGGGTAAAGATAGGAGCTCATTGGGTGCTGGTCACCTGAGCTCACACATAGAGGGTGTATAAAAGGAGGGCACCAACTAAGATCAGGGTCAGATGCAGAGAACAAGTCAGCAAGCAGAGGAGAAGAGAGACCCAGAGTGAGAGAGGAGAAGAGAGACCCAGAGGGGGAAACAGAAAAGAGGACTCCAAGAACCCAAATTAAATCTTCGGGTGAAGAGTCGGCACAGGGTACCGGATCCCAAACTGGCGGGGGCAGAAAACACACCCTAGCCAGAGACCGGAGGCCGTGGGCAGCATCTGCCACGGCCACCCATCACATCCACCCCGAAGGCACACCACATGAAGGGTCAGGGAACCCAAGGCCAAGGGTGTCCCAACAGAAGGCCCGAGGGAGCTGGACCTAGGTGGATCACTGGTGGGGACGGCCAGAGAACGGGACAGAAGGAGAGCTCAGGGCCACGCTCCGGACTTGTTTGGGGGTTGGCTGGATCCAGGACCTGGTGGACGCAGCACGGCTCGGGTGGTCACTCGAAGCTGGAGTGACCAGTACAACATCTGCAGTAAGTAAACACCCTTAACTGCACAACCCGACTCTGTCTTCATTGCCGTCTGCACTGCACCACCACAACCCCCATCCTCTGCACCTGTCCCCCCTGAGGCTATACCCCTCCCGTTGGGGGTTATCCCACCAAGCTGCGCACCCACCATCAGCCTCAGCGGACCCTGCTGCAGCGGCGGCCACAGTGACCGCATCCCAACGGGTGGCGTAGTCGACACAAAAGAACTCTTAATAACATCTGTAGGACTGCCACATAACACTGAGTTTGACGCCCTGGGCACGGGCCGGGTCACAGCCGCTCGGAGACTACAACCCCCCCATCTGATCCGGTGCCGGGTATTCCCCTCAAAAAGGAATATGTCCCAGGGGGCGCGTCATATTCACCTGACTTCTGCACAATGGTCCCAACCCCATTTATAAGGCAAGAAATCCCACTTATTAAACCTGACAGGGCACAGCTGTGAAGTGAAAACCATTTCCGGTGACTACCTCTTGAAGCTCATCAAGAGAATGCCAAGAGTCATCAAAGCAAAAGTGGCTACTTTGAAGAACTTAGAATATAAGACATATTTTCAGTTGTTTCACACTTTTTTGTTAAGTATATAATTCCACATGTGTTAATTCATAGTTTTGATGCCTTCAGTGTGAATGTACAATTTTCAAAGTCATGAAAATACAGAAAAATCTTTAAATGAGAAGGTGTGTCCAAACTTTTGGTCTGTACTGTATATATACCTTTTGTTCTGAGGTCATCTTTGTTGCATAAAACCCCATGAGGTCCCCCCCAGGGTTGTCCCACAGAACTGGTCCTCTTCCCTCCCGGAGATGGCTAAGGCCTCAGGAGCGGGTAACAGCGGGAGGCTATGGTCTTCCACCTCCACGGACCAGTTTCAGACCGCACGTCCATACACCCATTCGGGTGTGGCGGGTGATGGCTCTTGTAGGGGGCCTAGTAGCAGGTCTTCCTCATTAGTGCCCGGGGTAGCAGGCTCCGGGACTTGGAGCGGAGCGGGGGAATGCGCGCCCGGGTACGGAGGTTCCGGCAGGGGGCCCAGGAGCAGATCACAACTTTCAGTGCCGGGGACAGGGAGTTCTACCAGGGGGCCCAGTAGCAGGTCAGCGCTTTCAGCGCCCGGGACAGAGAGTCTTCTCTTACCTGCTCCCACGGCCGCTCCTGTGCTGCACGCTGCCTCCTGGTTCTGGTCAGGCTCCGCCGGGGTTGGGGCGCTGCTGGTCACTTGCAGCGCTGACTGCTGCCGGGTCACCAACTTCTCCATCAGCTCTGCTCTCCAGTCAGCAATCGCAGCTTGCTGGGCCTCGTTCATCCTCCTGCCCAGTCCTTGCATTTCATCCCGGATGAAGCTGGTGTCCTCCAGGGACAACTTGGCTAGCATCCCCTCCATGGTGAGGAGTTCTGCCGCGGGCTGCAGACCACAAGCCGGAGCTTCAGGCTGACCTCCTTCCGTCTTGCCTGCCGGGTGTGGTCTGTCTAGACTGCTTGAGACCACACCCCGTCTCCCAGTTTTCTTCTTTTTTCCTCTCCCCTTTCTGGGGCGGTCCCATGGCTGCTTGCTGTCGGCCACACCTGGGGGCAGCTCCCCCACCTTGATGGACACATCTACATACATGGCCACTGCTGCTTGAGGCGTGATCCGCTTTTGGCGACATTATGGGTCCCGGCCCACGATGGGAGGTTCTATGTTGTCCTTGATAACGCACATAATGGTGTCCGTTCTTCTGGGGCGGGTGCCACATTCAGTATACAACACAGTCTCTAGGCACACTATACTCGGTGATAAAGGGTGGGTTCATATCCTGTTCGTGACGCCAAAGTTGACGCGCCCCCTGGGCCGTGGGGTACTCGGTGCCAGGCCGGTTGTTGCTACGGGAGATGTCACAGTGGCGGTGACCCAGTCCGTGACGGAGGCCAGTCAATCAAAAGGGGATATTTACAAGGGATTTATAGTTCTTATATATAGTTTGTGACGCCACCTGTGGTATGCGGCTATATGGAGCCGCCGCTGCGGGGCAGGTCCTCTGGAGCTGGTGTAAATGCAGCAGAGTTGGTTTAGCTCTCCACAGGTAGAGCTTAGCTCCAGGGCTGTGCTGAGTTGTTATGGATGTTGCGGTGTAGTGCAGGGGGTGATGGCGCAGCAGTAATTCACAGAGACGGTGGGGTGCAGTCTTCAGAGTTTACTCACAGTTGTTGCAATCCAAGTTACAGGTACCGGTGTACTTGTATCTTGGATTGCAACAACTGTGAGTAAACTCTGAAGACTACACCCCACCGTCTCTGTGAATTACTGCTGCGCCATCACCCCTTGCACTACTGTTAGAAACCTCCTGTTTGTTTTTTCCATCTTGTGTTTTGCGGTCACGTGACTATCTGCCTTTATATTCCAGCTCCGCCCTTATGGCTGTGCTGGACTTCAGTGTTTGACTGTTTCTCTAGCCTGGTGCTTCGGTGCCTTTCTCTGTCAGTTCGCTTGGTCCTCTGGGACCTCTAGTACATTTTTGTCAGTTTGTCTTTTTGTGTTCTGCAACAACTTCTCTGTTTAGGAGGTCCCATTTTTGTCCCAGTCCTTAGTTCTTTTAGGGACCCCTCCCTTAATTCTATAGGTCTTCGTTCAGACTAGCCGAGGACTAAGGCAGGTCTGTTCACTAGGAACAGGCAGCCCGCTACATCTTTATTAAAAGAAAGGACGGCGGTTTACGTCCATGTCTGGATTTTCGTGAAATTAATAAGATTACCGTACGCAATTCCTACCCATTGCCGTTAATTCCTGACTTGTTTAACCAGTTGGTGGGGGCCAAGTGGTTCTCTAAAATTGATCTCCGGGGGGCATACAATTTGTTACGAGTGAAGGAGGGTGATGAATGGAAAACTGCTTTTAACACTCCGGTAGGTCATTTTGAGAATCTGGTGATGCCTTTTGGTCTTACCAATGCACCTGCACTTTTTCAGAACCTTATTAATGACATCCTAAGACCTTTGATTGGTAAGAATGTGGTTGTGTATTTGGATGACATTTTAAGTTATTCACCAGATCTAGAGTCCCATTGGCAGAGTGTAAGTGAAGTTTTGCAGTTATTGAGTAATAATTCACTCTTTGCTAAGCTGGAGAAATGTGAGTTCGCTGTGCAGAAATATAGTTTTTTGGGCTACATTGTCTCCAGCGTGGGCTTTGAGATGGACCCTGTGAAGGTTCAGGCTGTGCAGGAATGGCCTAGGCCTATTAGTTTGAAATCTATACAGAGATTTTTTGGGTTTTGCCAATTATTACAGGAAATTCATTAAGAATGTTTCTGTAATTGTTAAACCTCTAACCAATCTCACCAGGAAAGGTGCGAATACGGCCCAGTGGACTACTGAGGCCATTGAAGCGTTTGAGTATCTCAAAGAGAGGTTCAGTTCTGCCCCTATCCTTATGCAGCCTGATGAGACCAAGCCTTTTTTGGTCGAGGTCAATGCTTCATCGGTGGGGGTCGGAGCAGTTTTGTCTCAGGAGAACAAGGGTGGAGTACATCCTTGTGCCTTCTTTTCGAAAAAACTTTTGGAAACCGAACTGAATTATGATGTTGGAAATCGGGAGTTGCTGGCTATTAAACTTGCGTTTGAACATTGGCGTCATTTTTTGGAAGGCGCTAGATTTCCTATTCAGGTTTTCACAGATCATAAGAATTTGATCTATCTGGATGCTGCCAAGCGCTTGAATGCCCGTCAAGCTAGGTGGGCACTTTTTTTTTTCTCGGTTTCATTTATCTGTTACCTATATCCCTGGTACTAAGAATGTTAAAGCCGATGCTTTATCTCGCAGCTTCTCTCCTACGGTCGGTGCCGAGGAGGAGGAGAACATTTTACAGCAAGGAGTTGTGGTGGCGGCATTGGACTCCGTTTTGGAGAATGGGATTCTGAAAGCTCAAGATGATGCTCCATCTAGCACTCCCCATGGGAGGGTGTTCGTGCCTAGAGCCTTTAGGAGAGATTTGTTTGTGGAGTGTCATGAGTCTCGGTTGGCAGGTCAACCAGGAATTTCTGAGACTAAGAGACTTATCAGTCGCAGTTTTTGGTGGCCTGGATGGCAGAAGGAAGTCATCAAGTGGGTGCGTCAGTGTACTCTGTGTGCTAGGTCAAAGGCTTCACATACTCCTGCTTCGGGGTTACTTTGCCCTCTGGAGGTTCCTAGTGCGCCTTGGATGCATTTCACAATGGATTTTATTACTGATCTTCCTGTGTCCAAGAGTTTTACTGTCATCTGGGTGGTCGTGGACCGTTTTAGTAAGATGTGTCATTTGGTTCCATTCATTAAGTTGCCCTGCGCCAAGACACTCGCTAAGGATTTGTTAAGGAGATTGTCAAGCTCCATGGCGTTCCCACGGATATTGTTTCTGATAGAGGACTTCAGCTTGTGGCTCACTTTTGGCGTGCTTTTTGTGACAGGTTGGGAGTCCATTTGTCATTTTCGTCTGGTTATCATCCTGAGTCTAATGGACAGACTGAAAGAAAGAACCAGGATGTTGAACAGTTTTTGCTTTGTTTTGTGGCGGACAATCAAGAGGTGTGGTCTGAGTTTCTGCCTCTCGCAGAATTTTATCTTAACAATCATACATCCTCCTCTGCTGGGTGTTCTTCTTTTTTTTGTTGTACTGGGAGACATCCGTCTTTTGGTTCGTTCTCCAAATTGGGGTCGGCGGTGCCGGAGGAGGAGAATTTTTCCGGTGATTTGGAGAGAGTTTGGACTAATGTACGTTGCAACCTTCAAGAGGCTAACAAGAAGTCAAAGTAGTATTTTGACAGGAATCGTAAGGAGGTTTTGCTTACTGTGGGTGACACGGTTTGGTTGTCCTCGAAGAACCTGCGGTTGAGGATTCCCTCTAAAAAAACTGGGTCCTAAGTTTGTGGGTCCATTTAAAGTGCTTCAGGTTGTTAACCCGTCTGCTTTTAGGTTGGATTTTCCTACTTCCTGGAAGATTAATACTGTGTTTCATGTTTCCTTGTTGAAAAAGGCTGATGTATCTGATAGGGACGCCACTGTCACAGTTCCTCCTGTGGTGGAAGACGGCGAATATGAAATTTCTTGTATCTTGAATTCTAGATGGAATAGAAGGAAATTACAGTATCTTGTCTCCTGGAAGGGTTTCGGTCCCGTAGACAACTCCTGGGTAAGGACGGATGATGTCTCTGCTCCTAGGCTTGTTAAAGCTTTCCACAGGAGGTTTCCGGATAGGCCTGGGCCTGGAGGATCCGGAGGTTCCTCATAAAAGAGGGTGTACTGTTAGAACCCTCCTTTTTGTTTTTTCCATCTTGTGTTTTGCGGTCACGTGACCATCTGCCTTTATATTCCAGCTCCGCCCTTATGGCTGTGCTGGACTTCAGTGTTTGACTGTTTCTCTAGCCTGGTGCTTCGGTGCCTTTCTCTGTCAGTTCGCTTGGTCCTCTGGGACCTCTGGTACATTTTTGTCAGTTTGCCTTTTTGTGTCCTGCAACAACTTCTCTGCTTAGGAGGTGTCCCATTTTTGTCCCAGTCCTTAGTTCTTTTAGGGACCCCTCCCTTAATTCTATAGGTTTTCGCTCAGACTAGCCGAGAACTAAGGCGGGTCTGTTCACTAGGAACAGGCAGCCCGCTCCATCGTAGGGATTCAGCTTAGTCTTACTGTAGGGACAGCTTTCCCCTATCTTTCCTTAGTACATGTTGCAGATCATAACAACTACACTGCAACATCCATAACAACTCAGCACAGCCCTGGAGCTAAGCTCTACCTGTGAAGAGCTAAACCAACTCTGCTGCTTTTACACCAGCTCCAGAGGACCTGCCCTGCAGCGGCGGCTCCATATAGCCGCATACCACAGGTGGCGTCACGAACTATATATATCAGAACTATAAATCTCCTGTAAATATCCTCTTTTGATTGACCGCCCTGGTTCACGGACAGGGTCACCGCCACTGTCACATCTCCCCTAGCAACGACCGGCCTGGCACCGAGTACCCCACGGCCCAGGGGGCACGTCAATACCACTTTTCCTGGTGTCTGCCCTCAATTTGAGCTGCTTTGGAACTTTTGGGCCCCTTTTGAAGGTGTTGTCTATGAGTTTGCTTTTGCCTCCGATTGAGTGCAATGGGATTCGGATATTTTTGTCAAACTGTACGACGAATTGTTTGGAGAATATGGGGAAGTTCGCTGATCTGAACCAAATCGAACCTTGAGAGGTTCGGTCAACTCTAGTTACAACCTACAGTGCTTTGTGAAAGTATTTGGCCCCCTTGAACTTTTCTACCTTTTGCCACATTTCTGGCTTCAAACATAAAGATATAAAATTCTAATTTTTTGGGGAAGAATCAACAACAAGTGGGACACAATCGTGAAGTGGAACGAAATTTATTGGATATTTTAGACTTTTTTTTAACAAATTAAAAACTGAAAAGTGGGGCGTGCAATATTATTTGGCCCCCTTGAGTTAATACTTTGTAGCGCCACCTTTTGCTGCGATTACAGCTGCAAGTCGCTTGGGGTATGTCTCTATCAGTTTTGCACATTGAGAGGCTGAAATTCTTCCCCATTCTTCTTGCAAAACAACTCGAGCTCAGTGAGGTTGGATGGAGAGCGTTTGTGAACAGCAGTTTTCAGCTCTTTCCACAGATTCTCGATTGGATTCAGGTCTGGACTTTGACTTGGCCATTCTAACACCTGGATACGTTTATTTTTGAACCATTCCAATGTAGATTTTGCTTTATGTTTGGGATCATTGTCTTGTTGGAAGATAAATCTCCGTCCCAGTCTCAGGTTTTTTGCAGACTCCAACAGGTTTTCTTCCAGAATGGTCCTGAATTTGGCTCTGTCCATCTTCCCATCAATTTTAACCATCTTCCCTGTCCCTGTTGAAGAAAAGCAGGCCCAAACCATGATGCTGCCACCACCATGTTTGACAGTGGGGATGGTGTTTTGAGGGTGATGAGCTGTGTTGCTTTTATGCCAAACATATCGTTTTGCATTGTGACCAAAAAGTTTGATTTTGGTTTCATCTGACCAGAGCACCTTATTCCACATGTTTGGTGTGTCTCCCAGGTGGCTTGTGGCAAACTTCAAACGAGACTTTTTATGGATATCTTTAGGAAATGGCTTTCTTCTTGCCACTCTTCCTTAAAGGCCAGATTTGTGCAGTGTATGACTGATTGTTGTCCTATGGACAGACTCTCCCACCTCAGCTGTAGATCTCTGCAGTTCATCCAGAGTGATCATGGGCCTTTTGGCTGCATCTCTGATCAGTCTTCTCCTTGTTCGAGATGAAAGTTTAGAGGGACGGCCGGGTCTTGATAGACTTGCAGTGGTCTGATACTCCTTCCATTTCAATATGATCGCTTGCACAGTGCTCCTTGAGATGTTTAAAACTTGGGAAATCTTTTTGTATCCAAATCCGGCTTTAAACTTCACCACAACAGTATCTTGGACCTGCCTGGTGTGTTCCTTGGTCTTCATGATGCTCTCTGCACTTGTAACAGAACCCTGAGACTATAACAGAGCAGATGCATTTATACGGAGACTTGATTATTTTGTGTTGTTATGTTGTCATTTAGGACAACATTGGATCATTCAGAGATCCTCACTGAACTTCTGGAGTGAGTTTGCTGCACTGAAAGTAAAGGGGCCGAATAATATTGCACGCCCCACTTTTCAGTTTTTAATTTTTTAAAAAAGTTTAAAATATCCAATAAATTTTGTTCCACTTCACAATTGGGTCCCACTTGTTGTTGATTCTGCCCAAGAAAATTAGAATTTTATATCTTTATGTTTGAAGGCAGAAATGTGGCAAAACGTAGAAAAGTTCAAGGGGGCCAAATACTTTCACAAGGCACTGTACATGTGAAAATAATAATCATTATTACCTGTTTGCTACAATTGGTTACTTATACACCTGACTATATTTCTAGAAAGTCCATGACTTTGTACAAGTGAACCTAGAAAAATGTCTTTTCTTTATTCACTTGGCATTTTGTTAATTAATAAAAATAAACTATTAACACTTCTGTATGTGAAAGCTTTCTTACTTTGCAGCATTTTTTTCACACCTAAACATTTTGCACAGCACTGTATATATATATATATATATATATATATATATATATATATATATATTACAATAGATGGTCTCTGTGCGGCCGTCTACATCATCTGGGTGGTCAGGGATTAGCTCTAGCGGCCATGTCACAATATATGCGACAAACACGGAAATTCATCTAGGAGAAGAATGATGTCCAGTAGGTAAATGATCAGCCCGTGAATCAGACTGGTCACAGGATATGAATCTCCGGTTGGGAAGAGAGACTGTTCCTGTCCCCGACTCCTCACAGGTGCAAACAGTTAATTTGCATAGCCAGCGACAAAGCTTTAAAAGTTTTTATTCTACAATCTGTTGGGGCATTTAGGATTATAGTAACACGTTGGTGATGCCTGTCTCATGACGTATACCCTACTGGGGGCAGTTCAGAAGGCATAAACCATATGACATGTTTCCTTTAAATATCATTACTCCATCTACTGCTCCTTATTCAGACGACATCACTGATGACATCAGCACAGCTGGCAGTACTGACCCTGTGTAACATCACTGATGACATCAGCACAGCTGGCAGTACTGACCCTGTGCGACATCACTGATGACATCAGCACAGCTGGCAGTACTGACCCTGTGCGACATCACTGATGACATCAGCACAGCTGGCAGTACTGACCCTGTGCGACATCACTGATGACATCAGCACAGCTGGCAGTACTGATGTTGTGAAACATCACTGATGACATCAGCGCAGCTGGCAGTTCTGACCCTGTGTGACATCACAATGCAGCGCTCAGTGATCTATGCGCTGGAGGACACTGGAGTCTTTTGAGGGTTTGATGTTGGAGAAAATGGATTTGCGGAGCATTGCTGTAGTGCTGTTCACAATTGTTTTCTATTGTGTAGAAGGGAGACCTGTTGAAACACCAGGAGGTAAGAGACATTGATAAATGAGGATTATATATTGCATTTTTTTCTATATGTTCATGGGTTTTGGTTATAAAACAGTTGTGTGTGATATTGCATTTTATCGCCATTCTCTTGAAAGTCATAGAACTGCAATACCGGACACGGGTCATGGGCAGGAGTGGTGCTGTAGTATGAAAAAACTAGCCATTATTCTATAATTATGTCTATACGGCTTTTCATAGAGGTAAATGGAAGTAGTATCCACTGTACATATTATATTCCCATATACTGGCCATCAGTCCGGTCGTGTCTCTGATGACATCAGCAGCGTTCAGCAGCCCTGTCCCCACACTATAGAATTCTGACACTGTGTGACATCACAGCGCTGGGCCCAGTGCTCTATGTGTGGGGTCTTTTGAGGGTTAATTTTGTACAATATAAAAATGGAGAAAATTGTTCTATATGTTTGTTGATTTGCTCATGTTTAGTTAAGAAAGTTCTAATGATATAAGCAGGTAATGGACATTATCACTGGGGACTGTGTTTGTAGGGTTCAGTTAAAGGAGTCTTCTGTCCCCTTCATGTTACAGTATTGGGGTCACTTGCTGCTATCATGGGTGTCATGTCTTCATTTTCCTTCTTTCTCTTATGGACAGTGGTTTCCCAGAGATCATGGGCTGTGATATTCCCCAGCTTGAACTTGAGGAACAGCGACGATAATAACAGTGAGTAGTCAATTCCTTCATCTCCTGATTCTACTCCCATCATCCTATACCAAGTCCTGCCTGCACTTATATATATAATGTGACGCCCCTTATCCTGACAATGTCTTCTAGAATATTCCGCCTGTGAAAGGAATTAATAACCGGCATCTTGTTTCTTTATTCCCAGTCATTGGTCGCTATGCCCAGCCCGTGTGTCTGATGATAATGTTTACGTTCTTGGTCGGGATCTGGATCTGCTGGTGAGTTTCCATCTTCTCCTCTACATATCACATTATTCTTTTCCCATATAAATAGGCAGTATGGTGGCTCAGTGGTTAGCACTGTAGTCTTGCAGCACTGGGTCCTGGGTTCAAATCCCACCAAGGACAACATCTGCAAGGAGTTTGTATATCCTCCCCTTGATTGCGTGGGTTTCCTCCAGGTTCTCCGGTTTCCTCCCACACTATAAAATCATACTGATAAGGAGTTTAGAATGTCAGCCACAACAATGTGGGTTTCTCTGGGTAGTCCGGGTTTCCTCTTACACTTCAAAGACATAGTGAATCTAGATTGTGAACCCCAGTGGGGACAGAGCCAATGATGTCTGTAAAGAGCTGTGGAATTAATGGCGCTATATAAGTGAGGAAAATAAATAAATAATAAATACCTACAGGGGGCGCAGTAACTACAGCAGCCGGGCAATAGTACAGCCGGGCAATACTACAGGGCTGTGTGGACTGTGATATAATCAGTAGCTGCCGTTCTCCTGGTCCTGGTGCTGTATTATGATGTAATATATACTAGGACTGGTATACGCTGTACCTTTATATCTCACCCTCTGTAGAGGGGGAGGGGCAGGGGCATATTCTTGTGGGTAACTGAATATTATCTTTTGTACTAGTTTATATTAATATATTTCTCTGTGTCACAGTTACCTGTATGGCGTCCGGAGACGTCGGGGCATACTGGAGGAGGCAGACCTGACCGAAGTTGTTGTGGTCCTGGAGCCAGGTAACTATTAATATAATACCCAGGTACAAGCAAAGCCTATGTCACCCGGGCTCTTCAATGCTAACACAGTAATGTCCAAGTGATCTCAACCTATCTGGATAGGGAAAAGTGAATGGCGACCATCTCACAATCCAAGAGGAACACTGTCTGTGACACAAACTTTAGTTTAGGGATTTTTGTTTAGTAGCAAAATTAGAACAGAGGGGTATTCAACTGCCCTCCTTGTCTCAGTGTGTGAGGAAGAAAAAAAAATGCTGCTATTAAGGTGCTGTTACCACCCGTGTGCACAGCGCTGTCCCAGCTCTGACCCTGCGCTGTCTTCCCTGTACAAGAAGTCACAAGATTGTCCCCATCTTGGCTGCCATCCTGTAATAACGTCCTCCATCCTGGAACCTATTCTGTAAAGATGTCTATCATCCTGCCCCATCCTGTAATATTGTCCCACTTCCTGGCCCCTATCCTGTAGTAATGTCTATCGTCCTGCCCCATCCTGTAATATTGTCCCCCTTTCTGGCCCCTATCCTGTAGTAATGTCTATCTTCCTGCCCCATCCTGTAATATTGTCTCCCTTCTTGGCCCTTATCCTGTAATAATGTCTATCGTCCGGCCTCCTCATCCTGTAATATTGTCCCCCTTTCTGGCCCCTATCCTGTAGTAATGTCTATCGTCCTGCCCCATCCTGTAATATTGTCTCCCTTCTTGGCCCTTATCCTGTAATAATGTCTATCGTCCGGCCTCCTCATCCTGTAATATTGTCCCCCTTTCTGGCCCCTATCCTGTAGTAATGTCTATCGTCCTGCCTCATCCTGTAATATTGTCTCCCTTCTTGGCCCTTATCCTGTAATAATGTCTATCGTCCGGCATCCTCATCCTGTAATATTGTCCCCCTTCTTGGCACCTATCCTGTAGTAATGTCTATCGTCCTGCCCCACCCTGTAATATTGTCTCCCTTCTTGGCCCTTATCCTGTAGTAATGTCTATCGTCCTGCCTCATCCTGTAATATTGTCCCCCTTCCTGGCCCCTATCCTGTAGTAATGTCTATCGTCCTGCCTCATCCTGTAATATTGTCTCCCTTCTTGGCCCTTATCCTGTAATAATGTCTATCGTCCGGCCTCCTCATCCTGTAATACTGTGCCCCTTCTTGGCCCCTATCCTGTAGCAATGTCTTTTGTCTTGGCCCCATCCTATAGTAATGTCCCCCGTCCTGGCTTCTTCCTGTAATGTCCCGTGTACTGGCACCCATTCTGTAATTAAGTCCCGTGTCCTGTAATAATGTTCTCTGTCTGGGCCTCTGTGCTGATAATGTCCCTAATCCTGGCCCCTTCCAGTATTAATGTCCCCTATTCTGGCCCCTTCGTGTACCCTATCCTGGGGTTCTTTTCCAGCACATTAAAAAAACTGAAACAAAGGATTATTCTTACCTCCCCCCGCTCCGACAGCCAGCAGTGTCTCTTTCTGCTCTATCGCTAGCACTGGCTCATGGCAAGTGGCCTCATGTGCCATCCGCGATGGACATGCCTCTGATTGCCCGGCGGCCTGTATAGATGTTGTGGTGTAGGGAGCAGGCGGCTCTCTGTGGCACAATACTTTTCAGCTGAATGTGCATACTCGGACACACATATAGCTAAAAAAGATGCTGCGTCGGTGGGCTCCCTGACTCCACAGGTCTGCTCATGGTCACACCCTCTACAACTGTGATTTTACTCCCCTGATAGTGAATTAATACTTAAAATTTATTTTCAACATTTGGTTAGGAATATTCATGATGTCCTTCTCAATTCAGATACAAATGTGATTTATGAATTTCTTCTCATGTTGAATCACATTGACTAAAGTTGGCCTCAGTGCAGTTTACTGTAGTGGAATGGGATCATTTTCCCCATGTACATATAGGGATGTACTGAATACTTTATTAGCATTTGTTTCTTTGATGTTGAGCCTCAATCATTGCTATTGCAATATTCTAAAAAGAGATTTATGCTTTTTGCTCCCGCAGATCTGAAAATACCAACTTCAGATAATGATTTGGACAATACCACCAGGTAGGACATACATCTTCTCCATTACTAGAGACTTTATGGGGATTAATGATTAGTGGTGGGCTCACATTTTGTTATATTTATTTCACAGCTTCAATGACGACATCACTGTTAGTGATAATGTGACTTCTAATAGTGGAGAAACTTCCATAGATAAAAGTAAGTAATAACTTCAAGATGAAATTCAGGTTTATGTTGTTGTAGAAAGAACAATTCTTAGTTTTTTGTGATGGACACTTCCATATTGGCAAAACAACTGACCGCCATGTTGACTTATGGCCACCGTTGTCTTTACAGAATTTCTTACATCAATGTGACGCGCCCCCTGGGCCAGTGCTGTTAGGGATACCCGGAGCCGGATCAGATGGGGGTTGTAGTCTCCGAGTGGCTGTGACCCGGTCCGTGCCCAGGGTGTCAAGCTCAGTGTGTGGCAGTCCTTATGATGTTACTAGATGTTCTTTTGTGTCGACTACGCCACCCGTTGAATTGCGGTCAGTACGGCCGCCGCTGCAACAGGGTCCGCTGAGGCTGGTGATGTATGTGCAGCTCAGGTAGTATAACCCGCAACGGGAGGGGTATAGCCTCAGGGGGTCAGTTGCAGAGGATGGGGGTTGTGGTGGTGCAGCGAGGATGGAAATGAGACTCAGAGTCGGGCTGTGCAGTTCAGGGTTTGTTTACTTACTGCAGTTGTTCTGGTCACTCCGGCCTTAAGTGACCACCCGAGCCGCGCTGCGTCCACCAGGTCCTGGACTCAGCCAACCCCCAGGTGATTCTGGAGCGTGGTCCTGAGCTCCCTTTCTGTCTTGTCCTCTTCTCTGGCCTTCCCCACCAGGGATCCACCTATGTCCGGCTCCCTCGGGCCTCTTGGTGGTAAACCCTTGTCTCTGGGTTCCCTGACCCTATTCCTGGTCTGCCTTCCGGGTGGATTTAGTGGGTGGTCGTGGCAGATCGATCCTGCCCACGACCTCCGGTTCCTGGCTAAGGTGTGCTGTAGCCTCTGCCAGCTTGGGATCCGGTACCCTGTTGCCAACTCTTCACCCTCTGATCTAATTTGGGCTCTTGGAGTTCCTTCTTTCTCCCCCTCTGGGTCTTTCTTTCTCCTCTCTCTCTCTCTTGGCCTTGGAGCTGCTCTTCTCCTCTGCTCTCTTCCTCTACAAAGACTGACCTCACTCTGCAAAAGACTGACCCTGATCTAAGATGGTTCCCACCTTATATACTCCCTCTATGTGTGAGCTCAGGTGACCAGCACCCAATGAGCTCCTAGCACTACCCAGACTGCTCCCCCTATCTGCCCCTACACTACTGGGATGTTCCACCCCCCTCCCACTCCAGCCAGGAACAGACACTGTCGTACCTGCACATTTCTCTAGTGGGAGTACCATCGGTCTGTTCCCCGGAAATGGGATGTGTGTAGTGCATGCAGCTAACTGAGCTCAGTTCCACACTCCATCCTTACCCGGGAGTGGAATACCACACCTCTGGCTTGAGGTGTAATACCCCTGTAGCAGCCGAATCCTCAGGGTGCTACAAATGCAATAAATTTGCTTGGGTTTTGCTGTAAGTCCCATACACATCGATAGAGTCCTATAAAAGTGCTCCCACATCTCCATTAAAACCTATGGACACTACCATGAGACATCAATTAAGGTCACAGGATGTCTATTTTCGTGTTAAATGGAGGCCCCACTGGACAGACCTTTCCTTTTGATCTGCCATAAATAACTAATATGACAGTATTATCTGTGCAGAAGATATTAAGTGACTTAACTTTTCATAACTATTTGGAAATCATCTAATCTCAGCATCCATTTATTTCCTGACAACCCTTGCTAGAATGGTTGAGATTGTTGAGGGTCCACACTCCGGCTACGTAGGACATGTTCATTTCTATTCTTGTACTGAATACATTAATCATATAATCAATAAGGACAATTTAACTGAGCAGCAGATGGGGTAGACATCTGCTAAAACTCCTGGGTCCAGTTGTGTTTGGACCTCATTATAATGTCAGATCCTGGTCCTAATGTTGGATCCTGTTGACCTGGTAGTCTGGTCAGTGATGTATTCTGCTCTGGTTTGAACCTACATTTGTAGTCTTATTGGCTTTTCAGACTCGACTGTCTAGTATGGACCTGTATACTGACATACTTTATCAGCAAAATCATCAGTTTTGAGCCTAAAACTTTGAAAAATCTTTTCACTCTTCCATATTTCTGTACAGATAATGAAGCATCTGAGAGTGAAGAGAGCCCCGACACAGAGGAGAGGTGGGTTATGTTGTATATAAATATCTCTATATAAACCATGAGCTAGGTAAGAAATGTTTCCTGTGAATTTATAGATGATTCCTTATTTTTCCCAGAATCCCAATGTGCAAAATCCCTGGTTGTTTCCTGGAAGACATCATATTACCAAGTTCCATCTACGTGACAAACTTCCAGGAGAATAAAGAGGAGCTTGTGAAACGACTGTATCGGCTGTATAATGAAACTATCTTCGGGAATCTGGTATACCATCATCAGTATCTGGGTTATACATGAAAACAAGAAAAGCGGCTTTAGCTTTCTGGGGGGCACCCTAATACCTTTGTTACTGTTCTTTAATTTAGTTATTGAGAATCTCAGGAAAACCCTCTTCTTATCTATGGAATGAGTTGAGACCATACAGGAGATCCACCATACATAGACATGGAGAATCTCACATTTTATCTTGATGTTCAAAGGATTTTTACACTTGTATATAAATCCATCTAGCTGACATTTGGACATTTTATAATGAGTTTATTTTTGTTTTTGCTCTCACAATTTGGACTTCTCACAATACCCCATGTCCAATATAAGGATACCAGTAAAGTAAATTACATATGAGCGTGGGAAGTTTGTTAGATTGGGACCTAAGAGTTTACAGATTTAATGGGAATTGTTTCTGCTTTTTAGCTTCCTGACGAAATGAAAATTGTGTGGAATAACACGTTGACCACAACATCTGGTCTAACCTATAACCTGGAGAAGAAAAACGAAAGTTATAGCATTATAGAACTTTCCGATAAAGTCTTGAATTCTGCCGGTAGGTTTCACATCACTTCCAGCAGCTTCATAAGATAATGTGTATACATGGTAAAAAGCTGCTACTTGGTTGTAATACATCTTATATACTCATTGTACATTCAATCATGAGAAGAACTAAGTACACCCTCTTTGAATTCTATGGACTTACATATCAGGACAAAATAAAAAAGCATTTGGTCCTTAGAATGTCTTAAAATTAGGTAAATACAACCTCAGAAAACAACAACTCCTGATAAATAACTCTGTGACATTATGTATTTGACAAAAATTCAGCCAACATAGAAAAGCAGTGTGTGAAAAATTAAGTACACCTTATCTGCTTTAAAAGGAATTAACAGGGGAAGTAGCTGCCATGTGCTGCTAATAATATGGACCTAAAGAGAACCTATCAGGTCCGATAATGCTATTAGCCTGCAGATATAGGGTTATTGTGTAGGGTAATAGTGTTACGAGGGAGCCCGGCCGCAGTACTGAAAGTACAGCACCCGGGAGAGTATGAACTTTACTTCATCCGGGAACTGCCGGCTTTCAGTGATGCGGGTGTGCCCGGAGCAATTACAGTCACCGGTGAGCACACCCCGGCACTGACTGATAGCCAGCTCGACAGTGCGCAGTTCAGTGTGGCTCTCAGTCAGAGTGTTTTTACAGCCACCGATTTCAGTGCCCTAAGTGGCAACTGTATTGCTCCAGGGATGCCAGTATTTCCCTACTTTGAAGATCTTCTAATAATCAGATATTTTCTTATTATGTCCTGATATGTAAAGCAAAAAAATTCAAACCAGATGTACTTAGTTAATCTCATGCCTAATAAATTATTTTCTTTTCAGAGCGATTACGATCCACACTTGCACACGAGATGTGCCATGCTGCCTGCTGGTTAATCGAGGATGTAAAGGACAAGCATGGTCCGTTATGGCAGGCTTATGCAAAAAGGGTCAATTCTATCCATCCTGAGCTGCCAGAGGTGAAAAAATATCACAATTATACTTTATAATATAACTTCAACTGTCGATGTACTTTGTGATAAAAGGTAAGTAAATTTGATGACTCTATACCTCATGAAACGCAATCACTGTGGAATGACACCGGTGCGGCTCTGTTGGTATTATGCTTTTATATTTTACTTCTATCAGAGTAGACTGACATCTGGAAGCTGTAGGATTAAGGATGCTACATTATATTATATATATATTATATATATTTTGTTGTCTACAGACAGTTCTTCATATTTTTTTTTACAATTTGCTCTTTTTGATACAATCCATGGTACTAACCAACATTCATGCCAGTCTGTTAACCAATATTCCTTCTATCTTTCTAGATTCGGGCGTTTGAGAAAAGTAGCTGAGAATAAATGTTATTGCCGCCGCTGTGGAGGTCGAGTACATCAATTGGCCACCACGTCAGGATGTGACAGCAACAAGAGCAACTCAGGGTGAAGAGACAAGGCGGACAGCTCTCCTCGCTATACAGTACAAGGCTGAACAAGCGATGGATGAATCTGTTGTACGGAAACAACTTGTCTGAATTACTTTTGGGGCATCGCGGTGGCTCAGTGGTTAGCACTGCAGCCTTGCAGCACTGGGGTCCTGGTTTCAAATCCCACTAAGGACAACATCTGCAAGGAGTTTGTATGTTCTCCCCGTGATTGCATGGGTTTCCTCCGGGTACTCCGGTTTCCTCCCACACTATAAAATCATACAGATAGGGAGTTTAGAATGTGAGCCACAACAATATCAATAATTAGATTGTGAACCATTACAATAATTAATACTTGAAATAAAGTTTAACATCTCAGCTGAATAAAGTATTAATGACCTGATTCATTGCTTTTCCACCCATCTCATGATGATTAGAGCTCTCCAGTTTCAGATAATAGGTGACAAGCAGAAAATGTATCACTTTCAAGAGTCATTTCTCATTTAAACTTCTCCAGAACCTGGTGCTCTACAAATTACTAATCTTCAGGGGTCTTACCCCAAATATTTCAGGACCAATGCTTAGGTCTGTCTCAGCCTCATTTATTTACATTAGTAGCACAGCTCCAATATATTAGGATTAGTGATGATCCAGCACTCTAGTGCTCGAATCAAGCATGTTGGATGCTCGGACGGGCTCTACTTGAGTACCGTGTATAATGGAAGTCAATGGGAAACTCACATATATTTCCGGAAGATCTTAACAGGAGAGTTGGGGAGGCAGGGAAAAAAATTGCTGAAATTGGTGAAAGCAGTGCTCAAATGGAATGGAAACAGCATGGGGAAGATGCCTGGACTCATCTCTGACTCCAAGGTCAATGTTGGGGACAATGTTGTCAAGAATTTTCCTCCACTTTTATAGACTGACAAATAAACATACAAAACTGAAGATAAAATGGATTTTACAGGAAAAAAATGTTCGAAACCATTCCTTCCTGTATAATGACTTGCATATAAGGCAGAATTAAAAAGAGAAAAAAAAAAGCCTCCTCCGCCCCTTAATAGCCGGGCCATCTCACACCGTATTTCCCCGTTGCCTATGACTACAGTTGATGACTTTAAACTGGTTTCTTTCCCCCGAATATTTATATGGGAAGGTCACTACTGGTTCGGAGGAGACCCCCTGAAAGTCATAAGGTGTAGACATCACAATCTCTGCTGGCAGCGAAGAGCTATGGGGAGTTTTCCTAAAGCTAGTCATCTGGCCCTGCAATTGGGACTGAGAAGATTCAAGAATTTAGTGTCTCTCAGCCAGATCTTGAATCTCCAGAGACAAGTTCGCCACGTGATCACCAAGCGTGTGCATGGGATCCATGCTGGTGATAAAAAGGAAACGGTCAACTGTAATGTGACTCTGAGAAGCCATGAGAAAAGGTAGTCAGTAGGTCCAAGGTCAGATACCAGGAGGGCTCGAGGTACAGAGAGGAAAGACAAGTGGCATGGCCAGGAAATAGTCCAGGGTCAAATGCCAGGAGAGTACATCAAGACAAAAGAGTAAGTCAAAAGGATAGTCAGAGGCCAAGTTCAGTGTCAGGTATCATTATCAGAGGTAGCTTTCATTGATTGTGGGTCTGTTGCCAACTTCATAGATTCAGGACTAGTGCTCAGATTAGGATTTGGGACAGTTAGGTTAGAAAGACCTATTCAAATTCTTGCCATTGACAGGACACTGTTACTCCAGAACTTTGTCCAGCTGATAATGGTGGAATTCACACTTAAAGTGGGAACAATTCACTCTGAGTTCATATCCTGCTTTGTTTTGGATAATTTGCCTGCTGGGTTGTTATTGGGGTTTCCATGGCTGCGTATTCATTATTCTGTTATTGATTAGTGATTGAAGAATATTGTTAGGTGGAGCCTCAACTGTCATAAGAAATGTTTTCTTTATAAATTTTTACCGGAGGCGCTCCTGTGGATAATGATAGAGACTCCAGTTTAAGCTTAGTGGAAACGTTCCAATAGGCTCGCAGGTAACTGCTCAAAATCGCATAGATTCAAGATAAAAATTTATTTTGAATTAAAAATCAGTCAAGGGATGAGTGGTTGGCATATAGTAGCATATAATGGCACAACGCGTTTCTGCTCTCAAGGAGCCTTCATCAGGTACATGTTGAGCTATACAATATACAAGCTTTATATACCCTATTTGTATAGTAAGGAGTGGGGCTCTCTCCCCCTACATTAAACTGAACTTCATTATATCAAACAGCCTACACCTTCCCACCCGCACACAGGCTGCGAGAACACTCCATCCCAACCACATTTAAAAAAAAAAAGCCTGCCAGTATCCAAAAAATGACCGGCATACACATGAAATACACAATTGATTGAAAGGATTCTATACACAAATAAAACCAAGAGAATAACCAAGGAGAAAATGAGATTCTCACAACCCAATACGATGTATTGGATTGTAAAATAGATATCTAAAGGAACCATTTTTGATTTTTAGTTTTACATTTGCATTCCCCATTTACTTCATATTCATTCATAAATAGATTCCTGTTTTGTATAGTTGGCCTTTAGATTTGTAGAAAAATATATGTAAGTATTATAAATAAAGGGCCGATAGTAAATTAAAAAAATATATATATACTGTATATCTATTTTTTTGCAATAGAATAAATATATTAAAATAGCACGACCCTCCTCAAGTCCGAAAGCCTTTCTTCCGATGTGAATTCAAACCATGGGCTATATTTGTATATATTTTATATATTCCATCTGTGAATAAAGAACATTGCAAATTTGAAACTGTTTTGCTTTGATAATGGCTAGTAAATAACTGTTTGATAACACTATGTTTGTATAGTTTATTGTCATCTTGAGATTGGAAAAATAAATTAATTAATTAATAAATAATAAATATAAATATATATATATATACAGTTATATGAAAAAGTTTGGGCACCCCTATTAATCTTAAGCTTAATGTTTTCTTAAAATTGGTGTTTTTGCAACAGCTATTTCAGTTTGATCTATGCAATAACTGTTGGACACAGTAATGTTTCTGCCTTGAAATGAGGTTTATTGTACTAACAGAAAATGTGCAATCTGCATTCAAACAAAATTTGACAGGTGCATAAGTATGGGCACCTCACCAGAAAAGTGACATTAATATTTAGTAGATCCTCCTTTTGCAAAAATAACAGCCTCTAGTTGCTTCCTGTAGCTTTTAATGAGTTCCTGGATCCAGGATGAAGGTATTTTTGACCATTACTCTTTACAAAACAATTCCAGTTCAGTTAAGTTTGATGGTCGCCGAGCATGGACAGCCCTCTTCAAATGATCCCACAGATGTTCAATGATATTCAGGTCTGGGGACTGGGATGGCCATTCCAGAACATTGTAATTGTTCCTCTGCATGAATGCCTGAGTAGATTTGGAGCGGTGTTTTGGATCATTGTCTTGCTGAAAGATCCATCCCCTGCATAACTTCAATTTTATCACTGATTCTTGAACATTATTGTCAAGAATCTGCTGATACTGAGTGGAATCCATGCGTCCCTCAACTTTAACAAGATTCCCGGTGCCGGCATTGGCCACACAGCCCCAAAGCATGATGGAACCTCCGCCAAATTTTACTCAGGGTAGCAAGTGTTTTTCTTGGAATGCTGTGTTTTTTTGCGCCATGCATAACACCATTTTGTATGACCAAACAACTCAATCTTGGTTTCATCAGTCCACAGGACCTTCTTCCAAAAAGAAATTGACTTCTCCAAATGTGCTTTTGCATACCTCAGCCGACTCTGTTTGTGGCGTGCTTGCAGAAACGGCTTCTTTCGCATCACTCTCCCATACAGCTTCTCCTTGTGCAAAGTGCGTTGTATAGTTGACCGATGCACAGTGACACCATCTGCAGCAAGTTGATGCTCCAGCTCTCTGGAGGTGGTCTGAGGATTGTCCTTGACTGATCTCACCATTCTTCTTCTCTGCCTTTCTGATGTTTTTCTTGGCCTGCCACTTCTGGCCTTAACAAGAACTGCCCCTGTGTTCTTCCATTTCCTTACTATGTTCCTCACAGTGGAAACTGACAGGTTAAATCTCTGAGACAGCTTTTTGTATCCTTCCCCTGAACAACTATGTTGAATAATCTTTGTTTTCAGATCATTTGACAGTTGTTTTGAGGAGCCCATGATGCCACTCTTGAGAGGAGATTCAAACAGGAGAACAACTTGCAAGTGGCCACTTTAAGTAGCTTTTCTCATGATTGCATACACCTGGCTATGAAGTTCAAAGCTCAATGAGGTTACAAAACCAAAAAAAGTGCTTTAGTAAGTCAGTAAAATGTAGGTAGGAGTATTTAAAACAAGAAAATGATAAGGGTGCCCATACTTATGCACCTGTCAAATTTTGTTTGAATGCAGATTGCACATTTTCTGTTAGTACAATAAACCTCATTTCAAGGCAGAAACATTACTGTGTCGAACAGTTATTACGTATATCAAACTGAAATAGCTGTTGCAAAAACACCAATTTTAAGAAAACATTAAGCTTAAGATTAATAGGGGTGCCCAAACTTTTTCATATAGCTGTATATATATATATATATACTGTATGTATATATAAAAAACACTAAAAAAACAAAAAAAAACAAAAACAAACAAAAAAACACTAAGAAAACACACAAAAATTTTTATGTAAAAAAAAAAAATAAAAATAATATTAAAAAAATAAATAAATAAAAATAGAAATAAATAAGGAAAGCCCTACTAGAGTTGCAATAAATTACCAATCACAAGTGCGAAATATACGCACCTATATCTTAAATGAAGAGGATTTTTATTTTGACTGTGGGTGATTGATTCCATCTACTATTAAAGGATGGTGTTAGAGGAACTCTACAACCTCATTTAAACCGTCCGGATGGAGGCTCCCAAGCTTAAAAATCCAGGAGGATTCTTTGGAATTAAGGGTGGCTCTTCTATTTCTGATACCTGCAGGGATCTGTTCAAGTGGTGTGACTACTACAGGATCAAAATTTTTATTATGCACTAATGTGATGTGCTTGGATAGACTTTGCTTCAGAAAGCCTGTTCTGGCATTATGCCTGTGGCCGTTCTCACGGTTCCGCAAAGTCTGAACTGTACGTCCCACATAATTGAGCCCACAGTTACATGTGACTGCATATATAAGAAATTCAGATCCACATGTGAACTCATATGTAGGATTTGCAGTAACCTGAGCTATTTTATCGTTTGGGGCTCTCTTGTCAAAGTTGATAATTCTACAACAATAACAATTTTTTATAGTTTTGCCCCTTCTAAACACAATGTTGGGTCTCGATCTTTTAAAATGGGGTCCTTCCTAACAAGATATCAATATTTATTTAATATTTTACGAATGATGTGGTTTCCTTTATTATATACTGTAATGAAACTATGTCGGATTTGCTCTTCTCTGGATTGCTTGGTGGTTTCTGAATCTAACAATCGTTTTGAGTGAGCGCTAGATTATTTTGATAGGAGGATGCCATTAATGCTCTAGGGTAACCCTTCTCTTTGAATCTTGTGATCAATGTGTTTGATTGTTCTGGTAATCTGCTGTTGAGGTACAGTTACGCCTAATGCGTCGGAATTGACTAGAAGGGATATTTTTCTTCCACTTGGGGTAATGTGCGCTTGAGTAATCAAGGTATCCATTTGTGTTTAACAATTTGAAATATGTTCTACTTTGGATTTTTTGACCTACAGTATATAGTTCAAGATCCAAATAAACATTTTTTTCTTTAGATGTATTGCTAGCGAACGATAAGCCCCAATCATTTTGTTTTAACTCTTTCACAAAGGACTCTGCTTCGCTTGTTGTGCCCCTCCATATTCTGATTAAATCATCGAAATATCTGCAAGAATATCGAATGTGATCCTTGTATTTGGGGGCTGTGAGTGGTGACAGGGACTCGTATCGCCCCATGAATAAATTTGAGAAACTGGGTGCGACCCGAGTCCCAATCGCTGTCCCGAACTGCGATGGGAACGTTTCAGTTGCCGACATCTTTCATCACTGCTTGATCACTGCACCGCAACCGAAACGTCGCACACCGGGCTAATAAAGTCCATATTTTTTTAAAGAACTTTTGGAGTGCTGTCTGTCGTTTTTTTTGCTATACTGTCTATACTTATGGATATTTGTTTGGGGGCCTTGCACCCGATATTTTGAAGATATGGTGCTGTTCCAATTTTGCCTCTCTCTATATCAATAGATTTATATATAGCGCAACTTTATGTAACTGCATATTATGGTTGAGCCCCTCTGTCTATATACACACACGTATGCTTATATATATGGCTCTCTCTCTTGCTATATATAAATATGTACAGTATGTGTACACAAATATACCTGTGTAATATATAGTAATATATTTATTTTACACAGGTACAGTATATTCACATCTCTCTCTATGACATACACGAACATATATATATGTGTGTGCATATATGTATATATATATATATATATATATATATATACAGTATATATATAGATAGATGTCAAGTGAGCGCTACATATTCATGTATTATGTAGACAGAGACCCAACCATATTGTGCAGTTACATAAAAGACCGCTATCTCTAGCTTTCTCTCTCTTTATATATATAATCTATACACAAATGCGCATATAAATAAGATATATATATATATATATATATGTACACACACATACATATATATATAATATATATATATATATATATATATACACACACTCACACACACATATATACATTTACACACTGCATACAGGTATACAGATATATAAAAAATACACACACTGCACATATATATACACTTGCACTGCACACATATATACACATGGTGCATATATATACATATATATATATATAAAGAACACCAATCATAAATGGGTAGTATAAATCACACCATGTGTGTAGATATAGGTATGATATGTACCTTTTATTAATTACTACCCTATATGGACTAAATGCGACTCCATCGCCAAATATAGAACTACCAGAGAAAAAAGCGAAGACCGAATCAACACTTCTATAGCAAAAAATGGTCAATATTTATTATGATACAAAGATCAGACATATACAAAGGTCAGTACAATATTATAAAAAAGGACAATAAAATCAATAACAGCCCTCTCTACATGTGACTCCACACAGGGACCCATAATATAGGTAATCCATGGCAGACCCAGATCCTATGTATTTAGTTTTATTATATCATATCTGCTATATATATATAACACACATAAGCATTAAAATGGATACTATATATGCTGATTACCCTCACTGCTGTATAGTGGAAACCAGTAGAAGTCATTTACCATATCACCCTCCTATTATCTACTATTATTGTCATGTGCGGTGCACTAGATGAATAGAGGGAACATAAATGTCCCCATTGTATGCTTACCGCAGCTCTCCAGTGTCCAAATGTAATCACCAGGGGGCAATAGCACTGTTAGGGGTCCATAATGGGGAGGCACATGTCGAGAGAGACGCCCCATATATATATATGTACAGTGCATTGTGAAAGTATTTGGCCCCCTTGAACTATTCTACCTTTTGCCACATTTCTGGCTTCAAACATAAAGATAGAAAATTCTAATTTTTGGGGGAAGAATCAACAACAAGTGGGACACAATCGTGAAGTGGAACAAAATTTATTGGATATTTTAAACTTTTTAAACAAATTAAAAACTGAAAAGTGGGGCGTGCAATATTATTCGGCCCCCTTGAGTTAATACTTTGTAGCGCCACCTTTTGCTGCGATTACAGCTGCAAGTCGCTTGTGGTATGTCTCTATCAGTTTTGCACATCGAGAGGCTGAAATTCTTGCCCATTCTTCCTTGCAAAACAGCTCAAGCTCATTGAGGTTGGATGGAGGGCGTTTGTGAACAGCAGTTTTCAGCTCTTTCCACAGATTCTCGATTGGATACAGGTCTGGACTTTGACTTGGCCATTCTAACACCTGGATACGTTTATTTTTGAACCATTCCATTTTAGATTTTGCTTTATGTTTGGGATCATTGTCTTGTTGGAAGATAAATCTCCATCCCAGTCTCAGGTTTTTTTGCAGACTCCAACAGGTTTTCTTCCAGAATGGTCCTGTATTTGGCTCCGTCCATCTTCCCATCAATTTTAACAATCTTTCCTGTCCCTTAAGAAAAGCAGGCCCAAATCATGATGTTGCCACCACCATGTTTGACAGCGGGGATGGTGTTTTGAGGGTGATGAGCTGTGTTGCTTTTACGCCAAACATATCGTTTTGCATTGTGGCCAAAAAATGTGATTTTGGTTTCATCTGACCAGAGCACCTTATTAGACATGTTTGGTGTGTCTCCCAGGTGGATTGTGCAAACTTCAAACAAGACTTTTTATGGATATCTTTGAGAAATGGCTTTCTACTTGCCACTCTTCCGTAAAGGCCAGACTTGCGCAATTTCCGACTGATTGTTGTCCTATGGGCAGACTCTCCCACGTCAGCTGTAGATCTCTGCAGTTCATCCAGAGTGATCATGGGCCTTTTGGCTGCATCTCTGATCAGTCTTCTCCTTGTTCGAGATGAAAGTTTAGAGGGACGGCCGGGTTATGGTACATTTGCAGTGGTCTGATACTCCTTCCATTTCAATATGATCGCTTGCACAGTGCTCCTTGAGATGTTTAAAACTTGGGAAATCTTTTGTATCCAAATCCAGCTTTAAACTTCGCCACAACAGTATCTTGGACCTGCCTGGTGTGTTCCTTGGTCTTCATGATGCTCTCTGCACTTGAAACAGAACCCTGAGACTATCACAGAGCAGGTGCATTTATAAGGAGACTTGATTACACACAGGTGTATTCTGTTTATAATTACCAGTCATTTAGGACAACATTGGATCATTCAGAGATCCTCACTGAACTTCAGGAGTGAGTTTGCTGCACTGAAAGTAAAGGGGCCAAATAATATTGCATGCCCCATTTTTCAGTTTTTAATTTGGCAAAAAATTTTAAAATATTCAATAAATTTCGTTCCATTTCATGATTGTATCCCACTTGTTGTTGATTTTTCCCCAAAAATTATAATTTTATATCTTTATGTTTGAAGCCAGAAATGTGGCAAAAGGTAGAAAAGTTCAAGGGGGCCAAATACTTTCACAATGCACTATATATATATATATACAGTACAGACCAAAAGTTTGGACACACCTTCTCAAAGATTTTTCTGTATTTTCATGACTATGAAAATTGTACATTCACACTGAAGGCAACAAAACTACGAATTAACACATGTGGAATTATATACTTAACAAAAAAGTGTGAAACAACTGAAAATATGTCTTATATTCTAGGTTTTTCAAAGTAGCCACCTTTTGCTTTGATGACAGCTTTGCACACTCTTGGCATTCTCTTGATGAGCTTCAAGAGGTAGTCACCGGAAATGGTCTTCCAACAATCTTGAAGGAGTTTCCAGAGATGCTTAGCACTTGTTGGCCCTTTTGCCTTCAGTCTGCGGTCCAGCTCACCCCAAACCATCTCAGGTCTGGTGACTGTTAAGGCCAGGTCATCTGGCATACCACCCCATCACTCTCCTCCTTGGTAAAATAGCCCTTACACAGCCTGGAGGTGTGTTTGGGGTCATTGTCATGTTGTAAAATAAATGATGGTCCAACTAAACGCCACCCGGATGGAATAGCATGCCGCTGCAAGATGCTGTGGTAGCCATGCTGGTTCAGTATGACTTCAATTTTGAATAAATCCCCAACAGTGTCACCAGCAAAGCACCCCCACACCATCACACCTCCTACTCCATGCTTCATGGTGGTAACCAGGCATGTAGAGTCCATCCGTTCACCTTTTCTGCGTCACAGAAAGACACGGTGGTTGGAACCAAAGATCTCAAATTTGAACTCATCAGACCAAAGCACAGATTTCAACTGGTCTAATGTCCATTCCTTGTGTTCTTTAGCCCAAACAAGTCTCTTCTGCTTGTTGCCTGTCCTTAGCAGTGGTTTCCTAGCAGCTATTTTACCATGAAGGCCTGCTGCATAAAGTCTCCTCAACAGTTGTTGAAAAGATGTGTCTGCTGCTAGAACTCTGTGTGGTATTGACCTGGTCTCTAATCTGAGCTGCTGTTAACCTGCGATTTCTGAGGCTGGTGACTCAGATAAACTTATCCTCAGAAGCAGAGGTGACTCTTGGTCTTCCTTTCCTGGGGCGGTCCTCATGTGAGCCAGTTTCTTTGTAGCGCTTGATGGTTTTTGCAACTGCACTTGGGGACACTTTCAAAGTTTGCCCAATTTTTTGGACTGACTGACCTTTATTCCTTAAAGTAATGATGGCCACTCGTTTTTCTTTACTTAGCTGTTATTTGCTTGCCATAATACAAATTCTAACAGTATATTCAGTAGGACTATCAGCTGTGTATCCACCTGACTCCTGTACAACACAACTGATGGTCCCAACCCCATTTATAAGGCAAGAAATTCCACTTATTAAACCTGACAGGGCACACCTGTGAAGTGAAAACCATTTCCGGTGACTACCACTTGAAGCTCATCAAGAGAATGCCAAGAGTGTGCAAAGCAGTCATCAAAGCAAAAGGTGGCTACTTTGAAGAACCTAGAATATAAGACATATTTTCAGTTGTTTCACACTTTTTTGTTAAGTATATAATTCCACATGTGTAAATTCATAGTTTTGATGCCTTCAGTGTGAATGTACAATTTTCAAAGTCATGAAAATACAGAAAAATCTTTAAATGAGAAAGTGTGTCCAAACTTTTGGTCTGTACTGTATATATATATATATATATATATATATATATATATATATATATATATATACACACACACACACACACACAATGCATATATGTTTACATACAGTTCTCAAATGCACCATACACTCATGCATGCACTTTTCACATATATGCTGACATATCACACATGTATACACACAATTATACATACACTGGCCATATGAAGTAAATAACACCCCTCTTTTCTGGCACATATCTTCCTCAGCGTTTAGTTTCCGTTGCTGGCAACATCTTTCTCCTTTCAAGGTGCTTGTGGTGACAATGCGGGAGGGGCACAAACAATCACTACTCTAGCAGGTTTCATTGCTGGACAGTGTGAGCAAGGAAACTGGGAGGTGAAGGAGGAAACAGGAGAGAAGTCTCCAGCTCACTGTCTGGTGAGTTATGGAGCACAGCAGACAGCACATACCCAGAGCTGCCTACTGGACTGATCACATCCAGCTCAGTCACAATGCCTGCCTGCTCTCAGATCGGTGGACTGCGTTCACTTTCCTTGATGCACTGCATCATGGGAGAGTGAGGTCAGCACAGCAGAGACGGGGGGAATCCCCTGCCTGGCTGCGACTTCAGCTGAAGTCGGCTCAGTTCAGTGGAGGCTCCTGCCAAGAAAGGGAGTTTTTCTCCCAGATGGTATATGCCTTGTTTATAATGTTTTGGTCAAATGATAAATGTTATTACATCTGTATTTAATTGAAATAATAAAAAATTTGGTGATAGGTGCACTTTAAGGTAATGAGTCACATACATTTTTTAAAATGACCAATAATACCACATACAAGGAACAAATACTGCCAGACCATGACCAGACCACATATTACCACCACATAGTGACCGAATACTACAATACTGACCATTAATAAAAAAAATACAATACTAATATTACCATAAGTGCCATTATACACAGGAGCTCGATAAATAGTATACAGTAAAACCTACAAGAAGCAAAATGAAAATAAACCCTGCTGTAAGTAAATAAAAAGCAAGTGCATTTAAATAAAATAGGGTTCTTAGTAACACTGTTTTTAATCAAAAATAGTATGAAAGCTATCCCACCAGCAACAAGGTGAACCCGTTCGGGATAAAATCTACTCTGTCTAATATTAAAAACCTTACCATGTGTCAAAGTTGACCTCTGTGTGAATAAGGGCAGACTGAGGTTCTGGTCCCAAACTGAGAACACCAGCTAAGGGAAGCTTTTAAATGTGTTATCCAGCTCTAGGAACCACAGTATGCCCTTATTCGCACAGAGGTCAACTTTGACACATGGTAAGGTTTTTAATATTAGACAGAGTAAGTTCTATCCCGAACGGGTTCACCTTCTCACTGGTGGGATAGCGTTCATACTATTTTTGATCGAAAACAGTGTTTCTAAAAACCCTATTTTATTTAAATACACTTGCTTTTTATTGATTTACAGCAGAGTTTATTTTCATTTTGCTTCTTGTAGGTTTTTCTGATTCATGGCCATTGTGAAACATGCACTTATGTGCTGCATGTATACTATTTTAAACCAAGCTCAAATTTATTATTTTTTTTAAATAGTATACAGTGTATAGTGTCAGTGACATGTCTAGTTAAAGTTCTTCATCTTTGATTTTCCTCGTCCAGCGGAGACCACCATCACTTCTTCCAGCCATGAGTCTTCTCTGCAGAAAATAACACAGTTATCTAGAGCACCGCTTCTAGAGCACATTCCCTAATTTTTCCCCAAGTTCTATACTACACCAGTTCAAGAAAAAAGAGACATTGTGCCACCCTGCACAGTAACAGCACCTACCCCCTTTGAAAAAAAATATCATCCTCTAAAATAAAATACATCACAGCAGTAGTATTATCTCTAAATTAGACCCTGTAGTAATAATGTCCCACATTCTGGCCCCTTCTGGTAATAATGTCCCACATCCTGACCCCCACGTGTGCGGCTTTTCAGTGCAAGCAAATAAAAAAAAAAATGTCTTCTTACCTGGCCGCAGTCCAGTGACATCTTCTTCCTTATTGATATGCGTCAGTTGCCAGCCTCTGATTGGCTGGCGGCTGTTAACCATTGCGGTGCATTAAGCCCTGCCCCTAGGACCCGGTGAGCTGAAGCAAGAGAGGGGTGGGCCTGATCTGGATGAGACACGTGCCCAGCGTGTCTCACCTGATTTGGGCCCCCCCCCTTGCTTCTGTTCACTAGGCCCCATACACCAGTAAGGGTAGTAATGCCCTCAATGCGGCCCTGCCCACTAATCCCCGGCCTATATAATCAACTAACTGGTGCTAAATGTTTTTGTAAACTAGATCTTCGAGGGTCTTCTAATTTGATATGTATCTGGAAGGGTGATGAATGGAAAACAGCGTTTTTAACATCTGAGGGTCTATTTGGAAATCTTGTCATGCCTTTTGGGTTAACCAATGCCCCAGCAGTTTTTCAAAACTTTATGAAAGATATATTTTCTGATTGTATTGGAAGGTTTGTTGTGGTACACCTGGAAGTCATTCTCATTTTTTCCCGAGATCTGGATTCGCACTATGAACATGTCCATTTTGTTTTACAAAAACTTAGGGAAAATTCTTTGTTTGCTTTGCTAAATTGGAGAAATGTACTTTTTATGTTCAAGAAATATCGTTTCTGGGGTTCATTGTATCAGTTGAATGCTTTAAGATGGATCCTGGGAAGGTGCAGGCCATAATTGATTGAGTTCAACTTCAAGACCTTAAAGCAAGGGTGGGGAACCTTTTTTCTGCCAAGGGCCATTTGGAAATTTTTACCATCATTTGGGGTCCGCACAAAATTATCAACTCGAAAATTACCCTACTATATTTGGCCAAACAATTAATTAACTCACCCCTAATGTGACATCTGCAGCTGCTTCTCTTTGGTGCGATTTTGATGTTTGGTGATATTGAGAATGTTACTTCTCACAACTGCTTTTCCAGGACTGGGGCGCAGTCAACTCTTTCTGATAACAAGTTTTGTAAAGCATATACAGTTATATTAAAAAGTTTGGGCACCCCTATTAATCTTAAGCTTATTGTTTTATAAAAATTGGTGTTTTTGCAACAGCTTTTTCAGTTTGATATATGTAATAACTGTTGGACACAGTAATGTTTCTGCCTTGAAATGACGTTTATTGTACTAACAGAAAATGTGCAATCTGCATTCAAACAAAATTTGACAGGTGCATAAGTATGGGCACCTCACCAGAAAAGTGACATTAATATTTAGTAGATCCTCCTTTTGCAAAAATAACAGCCTCTAGTCGCTCCCTGTAGCTTTTAATGAGTTCCTGGATCATGGATGAAGGTATTTTTGACCATTCCTCTTTACAAAACAATTCCAGTTCAGTTAAGTTTGATGGTTGCCGAGCATGGACAGCCCTCTTCAAATGATCCCACAGATGTTCAATGATATTCAGGTCTGGGGACTGGGATAGCCATTCCAGAACATTGTAATTGTTCCTCTGCATGAATGCCTGAGTAGATTTGGAGCGGTGTTTTGGATCATTGCCTTGCTGAAAGATCCATCCCCTGCATAACTTCAACTTTATCACTGATTCTTGAACATTATTGTCAAGAATCTGCTGATACTGAGTGGAATCCATGCATCCCTCAACTTTAACAAGATTCCCGGTGCCGGCATTGGCCACACAGCCCCAAAGCATGATGGAACCTCCACCAAATTTTACTGTGGGTAGCAAGTGTTTTTCTTGGAATACTGTGTTTTTTTGCCGCCATGCATAATGACTTTTTGTATGACCAAACAACTCAATCTTGGTTTCATCAGTCCACAGGACCTTCTTCCAGAAAGAGATTGGCTTCTCCAAATGTGCTTTTGCATACCTCAGCCGACTCTGTTTGTGGCGTGCTTGCAGAAACGGCTTCTTTCGCATCACTCTCCCATACAGCTTCTCCTTGTGCAAAGTGCGTTGTATAGTTGACCGATGCACAGTGACACCATCTGCAGAAAGTTGATGCTGCAGCTCTCTGGAGGTGGTCTGAGGATTGTCCTTGACTGATCTCACCATTCTTCTTCTCTGCCTTTCTGATGTTTTTCTTGGCCTGCCACTTCTGGCCTTAACAAGAACTGTCCCTGTGTTCTTCCATTTCCTTACTATGTTCCTCACAGTGGAAACTGACAGGTTAAATCTCTGAGACAGCTTTTTGTATCCTTCCCCTGAACAACTATGTTGAATAATCTTTGTTTTCAGATCATTTGACAGTTGTTTTGAGGAGCCCATGATGCCACTCTTCAGAGGAGATTCAAACAGGAGAACAACTTGCAAGTGGCCACTTTAAGTAGCTTTTCTCATGATTGCATACATCTGGCTCTGAAGTTCAAATCTCAATGAGGTTACAAAACCAAAAAAAGTGCTTTAGTAAGTCAGTAAAAAGTAGGTAGGAGTATTTAAATCAAGAAAATGATAAGCGTGCCCATACTTATGCACCTGTCAAATTTTGTTTGAATGCAGATTGCACATTTTCTGTTAGTACAATAAACCTCATTTCAAGGCAGAAACATTACTGTGTCCAACAGTTATTACATATATCTGTCACGGGTGTGTTGCCACGAAGATCGTCGCGACTACACAGCCTGACTTCTCGCAGCTGAGTTTTTGGAGTGAGGGAGTTAATTCTCTCTCTCTGTGCTTGACGAGGCTCAGCCTCGCCCAGCTGCAGTTAATGCTGCAGTATTGGGATTCCTTCAAATACCTGCTGGTCTGATAGGGAAGTTGTCGGTGAAAGCATTTCTTGCAGACCTTCAGAGCGGATCGTTGTTTGGTGGAGTTCGGAGCCAAGAGTATGCGGTGTGGTTTATTCCCTTCCTCCCTTTATCATTTATCTCCTAACCTGTTGTTGTTCCCTCTGTAATTGTGGTGTGTGTTTTTGTATGCAAGGTGGTTTTTGGTTTTCCCCTTGTACTGTCTCGTTAGTCTAGTACTGTGTTTTGGGCTTTTTCTATCCTGTCCCCCATTGTTGTGATCGGGGTCCTTCTCAGGACTAGATTACTGAGGTTCAGGGATATTCAGGAGTTTAGGGTTACGCTGGCGACCTGGACCTCTGTACCATTAACAGTACCTCCAGGTTGAGGGACTAGTCAGGGCCCCTGTTTAGGGTCAGCCTAGGCCCCTGACCTCCTGTACGTTGAGACAGCGTGACAGCGTGACATTTTCACCGACCGACAAAAAAAAAAAAAAAAAAATTTTTTCTCCAGCCTCCATGGATCCAGTAGCCAGTCTAGCTCGGCAGTTGCAGAGTTTGTCCATGGAGCTGACGGACGTTAAGTCCAAGGTTTTGTATCCCCAGGAGCAAGCCGGACCAGAACCTAAAGTAGCTCTCCCTGACAGGTTCACTGGGGGGTGGGACAAGTTTTTTGTTTTCCAGGAGGCATGCATGTTGTACTTTCGGCTGCGGCCTCAGTCATCGGGGAGTGAGGAGCAAAGGGTGGGAATTGTCATCTCGCTCCTACAAGGGGACCCACAATCTTGTGCGTTCTCTCTTCCCCCGGGCTCCCCGGCTCTCCAGTCAGTGGATAGGTTCTTCGCTGCTCTGGGACTCGTATATGATGACCCGGATCGGATCTCCCTTGCTGAATCTAAGTTACATAGGATCCACCAGGGAGTTCCGTAGGTGGGCCACGGACACCCAGTGGAATGACCCGGCTCTTAAGAGCCAGTTTTGTCAAGGGTTATCTGACAAATTAAAGGATGTGTTGGCACAGTATGATCCTCCCGCCTCACTGGAAGCCGCTATGGCCCTTGCTATTCGCATTGACAGACGGCTTCGGGAGAGGTGCGGGATAACTCCGCCCCCTGTGATGACTCTACCTCCTACAAGGTCCCCTCATATGGAGGTTCCCCTGGTCAGTCCAGAGGAGCCTATGCAGTTATGAAGGAGATCATTCCGGGGGAGGGGACCGGCGTTGTGCCACAAGACTGGAAGGTGCTTCTTCTGTGGGAGAGAGGGACATTTTATTGGGGGGTGTCCATCCCGTCCTTTGCAGAGTAAAGAGTCGTCGGAAAACTGTTGATCCCAGGTTGTGTGGTGGACGGCAATCTGGGAGAAGGTATTTCGTCCCTAGGTTCGTCTCAGTTTCTCGTGCCGGCGGAGGTGGTGGTGGGTACGAGAACTGAGAGGATATCTGTTCTTCTAGATAGTGGGGCCGGGGCTAATCTGGTGGATGCTCGGTTTGCCCGGGTTCAGGGTATGCTATTGAATATGTTGGCTAAACCCATCCCCATATTTTCGATCGACGCCAGGCCTCTCGGTCAGGTAAGTTTTTTGCAAGTGGTGCATAACGTAAATCTTCAAGTGGGGGCGATACATAAAGAACTGTTGTCTTGTTACGTGTTGGAGGGTCTTCCCACTCCTATTGTGTTGGGCCTTCCTTGGTTAACTAAGCATAATCCGGTTATTAATTGGCAATCCAGGGAGATAAGCCAATGGAGTGAATTCTGTAATAAAAACTGCATGAATACGGTCATCGGTGCTGTCACTCCTAGGGTCTTACCTCCATTTCTGGCGGACTTTGAGGATGTATTCTCGGAGAAAGGGTGTCAAGAACTACCTCCTCATCGCGTGTATGACTGTTCTGTAAAATTGCTCCCTGGGGCCAAGTTACCTAAATCTAGGTTGTATATCCTATCTGGTCCGGAAAGGCAGGCCATGAAGGATTATATTTCAGAGAGTCTGGCTAAGGGGCATATTAGACCGCGGGGTTCTTCTTTGTGAAGAAGAAAGATGGAGGCCTACGCCCTTGCCTGGATTTCCGTGAACTTAATCGGATTACGGTCCGAGATCCGTATCCACTCCCACTTACCCCCGATCTCTTTAATCAGATCGTGGGCGCCAAATGGTTCTCTAAGTTGGATCTCAGGGGGGCGTACAATCTGATTAGGTGAAGGAGGGGGATGAGTGGAAGACGGCGTTTAACACTCCGGAGGGGCATTATGAGAACCTTGTCATGCCATTCGGTCTGACTAATGCCCCGGCGGTGTTCCAACACTTTGTTAATGACATTTTTCGCCGCCTGGTGGGTCAGTTTGTGGTCATATATCTGGATGACATCTTAATTTACTCGCCTGATCTTGTGTCTCATCAGGAGCATCTTAGGCAGGTGTTACAGATCTTGCGGGATAATAAACTGTACGCCAAATGGGAGAAGTGTGTGTTCGCCGTACAGGAACTCCAGTTTTTAGGTTTCCTGGTGTCAGCGTCCGGTTTTCGTATGGACCCAGGGAAAGTGCGGACAGTTCTTGAGTGGGATCTGCCAGAGAATCTTAAGGCACTACAACGTTTCCTGGGGTTTGCTAATTATTACCGGAAATTCATTTGTAATTTCTCATCCATGGTTAAACCTCTCACAGACATGACAAAAAAGGGGACGGATTTTTCTAGGTGGTCTGACAAGGCTTGTCAAGCATTCTCCTCCTTGAAAAAATGTTTTGCCTCGGCACCCATACTCATTCAACCTGATGTGTCACAGCCGTTCATTGTAGAGGTAGACGCTTCTGAGGTAGGGGTGGGAGCAGTTTTATCACAAGGTTCGTCCCCATGTAAGTGGCGTCCATGCGCTTTTTTCTCAAAAAAATTGTCGTCCGCTGAGAGGAATTACGATGTCGGCAATAGGGAACTCTTGGCCATTAAGTTAGCTTTTGAGGAGTGGCTCCATTTTTTGGAGGGGGCAGTCCATCCGGTCACCGTCATCACCGATCACAAGAACCTGCTATATCTGGAGTCCGCAAAACGTCTTAATCCCAGACAAGCCAGGTGGTCGTTGTTTTTTACCAGGTTTAATTTTGTCGTTACATATCGTCCTGGGTCAAAAAATGTGAAGGCGGATGCCTTATCTCGTAGTTTCCCTGGGGCCGGGAATACGGATGATCCGGTTCCTATCCTTCAAGAGGGGGTGGTGGTGTCGGCAGTATGCTCTGAGCTTGAGGAGGAGGTATTGGAGGCTCAGGGGGACGCCCCTGTTGGACCTCCGGGGAGACTGTTTGTTCCAGATCAGCTACGACAAAGGTGATCGAGGCACACCATAACTCAGCTTTGGCAGGACACCCTGGGAGTAAAGCAACTGTGGATCTCCTCTCGCGTCGGTTTTGGTGGCCTAACTTACATAAGGAGGTGGTAACTTTTGTTGCGTCCTGTGGGGTTTGTGCGCGCTCTAAGACCCCACATCAGTCTGGGGCCCTCTTACCTTTGAAGATCCCGGAGCGTCCTTGGACTCATCTGTCTATGGACTTTATTACAGACCTTCCGCCGTCCTCGGGTAAAACGGTCATACTCGTTGTAGTAGACAGGTTCAGCAAGATGGCACATTTTATCGCTCTTCCTGCTCTTCCTAATGCTAAAACTCTTGCGCAGGTGTTCATTGGAGAGATTGTGAAGCTTCACGGGGTACCCTCCGATGTGTTGTCGGATTGGGGGTCTCAGTTTGTGTCCAAATTCTGGAAGGCTTTTTGTACTTGGCGGGGAATGCATTTATTGTTCTCATCGGCTTTTCATCCTCAGACCAATGGTCAGACGGAACGTCTGAACCAGAGTTTGGAGACATATCTCCGGTGTTTTGTGTCAGAGAACCAGGAGGACTGGGCTTCTTTCTTACCTCTGGCGGAGTTTGCTCTTAATAATAGGCGGAGCGAATCCACTGGTAAGTCCCCGTTTTTTGGGGCATATGGTTTTCACCCCCAGTTTTGTACTTTCAGTAGAGGGGGCTCTTCGGGGGTTCCTGAGGAGGAACGATTTTCGTCATCACTCGCTTCAGTGTGGAGAGTAGTGTTGAGCCACCCCCGTAGTGTTCGAGTTCGGTTCGGTTCGTCGAACACCCGTGTGTTCGCCGAACTGTTCGTCGAACTGTTCGTCGAACACCTTCGAACACCGTTAAAACCAATGGCAGGCAAACAAAAACACATAGAAACACATAGAAAACACCTTCAAAGGTGTCCAAAAGCTGACAAACTGCTCAGAAGACACAACTAACACATGGAAAAGTGACAAGTACATATAGTCATGCGAAAAGAAAAGAGGTGGAGGAGTAAAAGGAGGGGGAGACACAGATATAGGCATGTCATGCCCTTCTAAAATCCAAAAAGTGAGAAGCCGAGACGGCCAGTCCGCTCCTGCCCGTGCCACCTCCGTGTCGCCGGGTTTGTGCCAGAGCCGCGGTGAACCCTGACGGCCAGCCCCCCTCTCCCAATACTGGTGCCTGTCCGCTGGTGGGTCGAGAGAGCCCCCCTGTGGTGGAGGCAGCTCTAAGCTTTTTAATTTAAATTGTCCCTCTAATTTGAATGAATACACTTTAAATCCATTTACAAGGATCTATTGGAGGGCAAGTCTCATGCCAGCAGCCGCGTAATTCCAGCTCCAGTAGCGTCCACTAAAGCTGCTGCAGTTAAAAAGCTTTTATAAGGATCGAGCTCGGCTGTCCACCGCAAGGCATCCTAGTGCCAGTCCCAGCCCCTATGCCTTGGGGTGCCTCCTTCACTAAGTATCCCGTGGTCCCGAAGCATTTCCTTTGAAAAAATTAAGTGTCCAAACTACAGGTGGTGTAGCTTGCTTAACAGCCGGGATAATCCACTGACTAGCAGACACTGCTACTAGGCACAAAGTATTTCCTGGGCTAGATGCAGTTAAAAATTTGTAAGTAGATACTCTCGTTGGATGCTGAGAAAGCATTCCATAGAGTCTCCTGGCACGCCATATATGATTCTCTTAAAAAGCTTGGGGTAGGGGTCTAGGGGACCCTTTTATAGCCAAAATCACGGCCCTGTATCACAATACGTCACCTAGGCTGAAGATAAATGGAACTGTAGCACCGAGGGCTCGGTTGCTACAGACGTAATGCACCTCACCCAGAGGTGTGATATCTCACTCTCAGATAAGGATGGAGTGTGGATCAGGACCCGACACCTGCATGCATTACACCACATTGCCGTGGGGCAGGGCGACCAATATGCCCCTGAGATGGGCACGACAGTCCCTGTCCCTGGCTGGAGTGGGGGGAGGGAACACTGAGGAAGGGGAACCCTGCAGTGCAGGAGCAGGGAGGAAGCAGTTCCTGGGTGCATTGAGAAGGGAGTATAAAAGGTGGGCACCATCTTAGTTCAGTGCAGAGAAGTCTGAGCAGAAGTGGCAGGGAGCAGGGGCTCTGCATGAGCTCTGCTCCGGAGGCGGGCCTAGTAACAGAGGCCCAGGCCTGCAAGAGGGAGAAGGAAGGAAGAGGAGCGGAGAAGGCTCCAGGAACGAGGAATGAAGGGATCCCAGGGGTGCGGACGGGCGAGTCGCCACCGCACGCCCGAATCCACCTGCGTGGAGGGGTCAGGCCAAAGGGGGAGACCGGTCCCCGAACTAGTGGAGGCAGGAAACGACCCTCAGCTAGAAACCGGAGGCTCTGACATTTTATGTGGCGCAGCCCCTTGCTCCACCCGCTAGGAAGGCACCACATAGGGTCAGGGAAACTGGCGCCAAGTTTACCAAGAGGAGGCCCGAGGCAGCCGGACAGAAGTGTTGGTAAGAAAGGCCAGACAAAGGACACACAAAGGGGGTCCTGTGAAGCGCTCCAAAGTTATCTGGGAGTTGTCTGAGCCCCTCACCTGGTGAGCACAGTACGACGTGGGCAGCCGTTACCTGCAGACGTGGTCTGGATAATAAGAACTGTGAGTAAAGGCCCTGAACTGCATCACTGACTCCGTGTCGTTACTGCTGCTGCCCTGCACCATCACCCCCATCCTCCGCATACACTGCCCTGAGGCTATACTCCTCCCGTGGGGAGTTATGCTACGCTCTGCTGCACCCACAACACCAGCCTTAGCGGTCTGCCCTGTAGCGGCGGTTCACTCTGACCGCAATCCACGGGTGGCGTAGTCGGACATTTAAACATCAAAACCACATAAATAGTTCCGCCACTGGTTTGACCGCCCTGAGCCACGGAACCGGATCGCCGCCACGAAGACTACAACCACCAGCATCCACCAAAAAGGGTCCGGCTCCGGGTGTCCCAAGGCCCAGGGGGTGCGTCAGAACATTTTCATCACCTTTCACAATCACCAATGGGACAAGGCAGGGATGTCCTCTGTCCCCTCTCTTATACATCCTAGTGACGGAGCACCTGCTCTCATCAATTCGCCATAACCCCAATATTAGGTGGATTGAGGTGGGAGGCACCGAGTACAAGTGCTCTCTATTTGCTGATGATGTCCTAGTATATATCACTCAATCACATATATCCATCCCTGCTGTTATGGCTGAAATAGATCACTTTGTTACATGGTCAAATTTTAAAATCAATGCAGCGAAGTCTGAGGCCCTCGATGTCTCCCTCCCTAAATCCATATAGGATTCCATCCAGTCCAACTTTCCCTTTGCCTGGCCCTCACAGGGTATCAAATACTTAGGAATTCCTATTCATAGAGACCTCTCCCATCTATGTTATCTTAATTTTGGGCCCTTTATTGAACAATTCCATACAGACCACGGTTGGCAAGTTAGAACTGTAAGATTCACTACGTGAACCCCTGGTGTTTTGTGGAAAAGCACATGTACACCGCGTTCCAAATTATTATGCAAAAAGTGTTTAGGAGTGATAAGGGAAGAATTTGTTTGTTTGTCAGTTAAACTCATTGATGGTGATGTGTGTCAGGGCTCTTTATATCACTGTAAGCAATTGCAGACACCTGTGCTAATTAGTTTGGCAGGTGTGTCCAATGAAAGGCAAGACTACTTAAGAAGGCTCTCTCACATTATTAAGCAGCCTACATTTTCTGCCAAAATGGGAAAGAAAAAGGATGTGTCGGCTGCTGAGAAGCAACAAATTGTGGAGTGTTTAGGTCAAGGCATGACTACAATCAACATTGTGCGATGATCAGGATGAAGTGTCTTGGCAATCAAGAAGTATGTAGCTGATTCACAGTACACACGTGTGCGTGCTGATAAGGGCAAATTGAGGACTCTTTCCTACAGGCAATTACGTCAGGTTGAAAGAGCAGCGGCAAAAAAGCCTTGTCATAGCAGCAGACAAGTTTTTGAAGCTGCTTGTGCCTCCAACGTCCCCCGAACAACAAGATGCCGGGTCCTTCAGAGGTTTGCAGCTGTGCATACGCCATCCTGTCGACCTCCTCTATCCACTTCACACAAGCAGAAACGGCTCCAGTGGGCCAAACATTACATGAAGACTGATTTCAAAACTGTTTTGTTCACGGATGAGTGCCATGCAGCGCTCGATGGTCCAGATGAATGGAGTGGAGGATGGCTGGTTGATGGACACCCCACGCAAACACGGCTACAGCGCCAACAAGGAGGAGGTGGAGTAATGTTTTGGGCTGGAATCATGGGGAGAGAGATTGTCGGCCCCTTTAGGATCCCTGAAGGCGCTAAAGATGAACTCCATAATGTATGTGGATTTTCTCAAACAGCACTTCCTGCCATGGTTCAAGAAGAAGAACCGTGTATTTCACAGCAAGATCATTTTTCTGCATGATAATGCACCATCTCATGCTGCACATAAAACATCTGCATCTCTGGCTGATATGGGCATAAAAGGGGACAAACTTATGGTGTGACCCCCATGCTCCCCTGACCTCTACCCCATTCAGAACCTTTGGAGCATCATTAAAAGGAGTGTCTATGATGGCGGGAGGCAGTTCACATCTAAGCAACAGCTCTGGGAGGGTATTCTGTCCTCATGCAAAACAATTGAAGCAGAAACCATCCAAAACCTGACAAATTCAATGGACGAGAGAGTTCAGAAGCTCCTTTCGAACAAGGGGTCCTATGTGAAAATGTAACATCACCTAGAATAAAGTTTTGAGTTGAAAACTGTTTGATTTCAGTTTCTAACAACCTGCTAATGCTTATAATTTCAAAAATGACCATTTTTTTGGTCTTTATTAAAATGAAAAGGTTGATCGAAAAGTTTGGGGGATCTAAGAGTGTGGCAACCCAGTAGTCATGATTACTTCGAATTCTGACAATATGAGGGTCATGCTGCAGGTAGTGCAGCAAGAAGGCACTTATGTGTCTTGCGCATCTCGGAGCCCCAAAATTATTTTCCGGGCTAGATGCAGCTAAAAATTATTTTTAATTTTAAATCTGGTGAAGCTTATTATAGATGGCCTAATAGGATCAGTGCTGCACACTGCTACAAAGCCCAAATTATTTTCCAGTCAAGATACAGATAAACATGATTAGTAATTTGAAAGCTTAAAACGGTTGGTAGGGTGATTTTAACCAATCATCAAGCTTTTACTCTCCCCAGGATGACACAGGGGTAGAAAAGTCGTTTCGGATCCATGATTTGTTCATCTTTATGAACGTGAGTCTGTCTACATTATCAGTGGAGAGCCGCGTGCGCTTATCTGTCAGCACACCACCAGCAGCGCTGAACACACGTTCAGACAGAACGCTGGCTGCGGGGCATGACAAGATCTCCAAGGCGTAAGTGGCTAGCTCCGGCCATTTATCCAGATTGGAAGCCCAAAAAGAGCAAGGGTCCAGTGACACAGTCGTGGCTTCAATGTTTACTTGGAGATACTCCTGTACCATCGTCTCTAGGCGTTGACTATGTGTCAGACTTCTTGTCTCCTGTGGCCTTGCAAAGGATGGGCTAAAAAAGTGGTGAAATGATTCCGCAAAATTGATGTTACCAGCAGATACTGTGGTTCTGTTACGGTTTGAGTGCTGAACACTTGACGGTCCCACGGTTGGCAAGTTGGAACTGTGAGATTCACTACGTGCACCACTGGTATTTTGTGGAAAAGCACATGTAAGATTCTGCAACAGTCTCTGCTGATACTCCTGCATGCGTGCATCCCTTTCTATGGCAGGAATAATTTCTGCAAATTTACTTTTGTACCGGGGATCTAACAGTGTGGCAACCCAGTAGTCAGGATTATTTCTAATTCTCACAATTCGAGGGTCATGTTGCAGGTAGTGCAGCAAGAAGGCACTCATGTGTGTTGCGCATCCAGGAGCACCAAGTCCCTGTTGTGTTGGTGGCGAGGTAACAATCATGCTTCCTTCCTCTGTCCTCTCCCCCCAACCTCGCACAACAGAAATGTGATCAAGGTCTCCCTCATCTGATGAGTCTTCCATCAGTTCGTCCTCCACTTCTTCCTGGGCTCCTGCACCTCCCTCACTAGTTTGGCTGCTACCATGCGCCCTGGTAAAATCATCTCCCCCACCCTCACATGCCTGCCGCCCTGGTGCTGCCGACCGTCTGGACCTTGCAGATGTTAGCCCTTCCGCATACAACTCCTCCTCCTCTACTTCCTCCACCTCCTCTTGTGCCACCACCTGACTCCGAATTCTGTTTAACATGTGCTCCAGCATGTAAATCACCGGAATAGTCATGCTGATAATGGCATCGTCAGCACTAAACATCTTCGTCGCCATTTCAAAACTGTGCAGAAGGGTGCATAGGTCCCTGATCTGAGACCACTCCTCCAGCGTGATTTGCCCCACCTCTGAATCTCGTTGGCCCAGGCTATACGTCAGAACGTATTGCACCAGGGTTTGTCGGTGCTGCCACAGTCGCTGCAACATGTGCAGAGTTGAATTCCACCGGGTAGGCACATCGCATTTTAGCCGGTGAAGTGGCAGGCCCAACGACTTCTGTAGAGATGTAAGTCGCTGAGCTGCGGGATGCGAACGGCGGAAGTGAGCACACAGCGACCGTGCCCTCTGCAGAAGGCCATCTAGTCTGGGATAGTGGGCTAAAAATTGCTGGACAACCAGGTTCAACACGTGAGCCATACAAGGCACGTGTGTGACATTGCCCCGGCGAAGGGCCGCACCCAGGTTTGCAGCATTGTCGCACACGGCCTTCCCTGGTTTCAGGTCCAGTGGAGACAACCATTCATGAAATTGGTTCTCCAGAGCTGACCACAACTCCTCAGCTGTGTGACTCACATTTCCCAGACATTTCAATGTAAAAACCGCCTGATGACGTTGAGCCCTACTGCCAGCATAGTAAGGAGGTGTGCAGGATCCCTTCTGCGCAGTTAGAAAGCTTGTGGCATGACCAGACAGGCTTTGGGTGCAGGTGGAAGACCGAGAGGAGGTTGAGGAGGCAGAAGCAGTGGAGGAAAAATGACATAAAGAGGATTGACGCACAACTCGTGGGGACGGCAAGACTTGGACAGCAGCCCCTTGTCCTGCTGTCACCATAGTTACCCAGTGCCCAGTCAGCGACATGTAACGCCCCTGTCCATGCCTACTCGTCCAAGTGTCTGTGGTGAAATGCACCCTGTCACACACAGAGTTTCTCAAAGAAGCGGTGATGTTGTGTGCGACATGCTGGTGGAGCGCAGGCACACCTTTCTTTGAGAAGTAGTGCCGACTGGGCATCTGGTACTGGGGCACTGCGACGGACATAAGGTCTCGAAAATCCTCTGTGTCCACCAGGCGGAAAAGCAGCATTTCTGTAGCCAAGAGCTTGCAGATGGTGAAATTCAACCTCTTAGCTTTCTCATGGCTAGGAGGAAATGGTCTTTTACTTGTCCACATCTGAGGGACCGAGGGCTGGCTATTGTGCTTAGACGGGGTTGATAAGGGTGTCCCCGGCAAACTGCCGGTCTGTGAGGAAGATGCAGGCGGACATGTTAGGTTGCCTTGATCCAAAGGTTGTGCTATCGATGTCGGACAGCGCTCAAGACCAGCTGGTGTTACCACCTCCAAAGAAAATGATGACCTGCCAATCACGCTGGCTGTTGCGGGTAAAGAGGTGGCAGGTCTGCGCCCCAAAACAGGTGTGACTGCTGTCCCCCCAGTCACAGAGGATGAAGAGGCCGCGGATGCACAAGATATGGCAGACGGTGGTTGGCCCGGCCGGCTAGACCGCATTGTAGCACACTGAGCTTCCCACTGCAACTTATGCTTCATGTCCATGTGCCGGTTCATGCATGAAGTACTCAAACTATGTATTTTTTGGCCTCTACTTAGCTTTTGCTGACAAATGTTACAGATAACACGAGTTGGGTCATCTTTATCGATCTGAAAAAATGCCCAGGCTATGCAAGGCTTAGCACCCATGCGACCTGAAGAGCCACCACGACTTGTGGTGAGAGGCAGAGTTGTGTTTGAGGATGCAGTTGTTGACGTGCTTCCAGTACTACGTCTCTGTCCAGGAAGGCGCAACCTGACCTCGTCGTCACTAGCATCTTCCTCCACCTCCTCTGCTGACCTCATCTCTTGGCTGACTGTGGGTTGACAGTAAGTGGGATCTCCGACCTCATCATCATCACCCTGTGCGTTATCACACCCGTCGTCCTCAGAGCCAACCTGTTCCTGCCCTGACAAAAAACTAAAGTTGTCGCTCCAATCAGGTATTTGAGTCTTATCATCGTCTTCCTCATTGTCTCCACCAACAGGAGTTACAGTTTGGGAATGAGGGTCTACATTATGGTCAGAACCTTCTGCGTCTGGTCCTGGATCCGACTCATAAAGATTCTGGGCATCAGTGCAGATCATTTCCTCGTCTGGATTCACAGAAGCGCTGGAGTCGACCTCTGATTCCCAGGCTATAGTATGAGTAAACAGCTCTGCAGACTCAACCATCTGTTCTACCTCATACTCAGACGGGCAGCTGGAGATTTGGGAGCTGTGAGGAAGCAAGTGCGATTTGGGTGACACCTTTGAGGACTGGAGTATTTGTGATGTTGAAGTTGATGTGGAGGAGAGCCCACTTAAAGGAGCACTTGATATCCGTTGAAGCACCTGCTGTTTTTGTGCCTCATCTGGAATTTGTAGCGATTGGCGTGGCCGTAAGAAAGGGATCTTATCACATTGTCCGCTAAAAGAAGTAGACATTTTAGTTTGGCTGGAAGATGGTCTTTCTTCTGCACCTACCCCACGGACACAACCTTTTTTCCCCTTCCCAACACGCCTATTCCCCTTTCCACCAGCAGCAGGCCTTTTTCCACTCATTTTGGTGGTTAACTAATTCACAACTCTGGAGTTGTTTGCACAAAAAAACAATGGATGGTAACCGAGCAGAGCTGAGTGGCCAAACTGTGGTATTAGGCCAAAACTATTGGCTGGGTTAGATGCAGAAAAAAATTATTTTTAATTTGCAACCTGATGGAGGTCAGTATAGATGGACTAATAGACCAAGTCCCACACACCGCTAGAAGCCCAAATATTTTTTCAGAGCTAGATGCAGAAAATTTTTTTATTCAATTTGCAACCTGATGGAGGTCAGTATAGATGGACTAATAGACCAAGTCCCACACACTGCTAGAAGCCCAAATATTTTTTCAGAGCTAGATGCAGAAAAAAATTATTTTTAATTTGCAACCTGATGGAGGTCAGTATAGATGGACTAATAGACCAAGTCCCACACACCGCTAGAGACCCAAATATTTTTTCAGAGCTAGATGCAGAAAAAAATTATTTTTAATTTGCAACCTGATGGAGGTCAGTATAGATGGACTAATAGACCAAGTCCCACACACCGCTAGAAGCCCAAATATTTTTTCAGAGCTAGATGCAGAAAAAAATTATATTCAATTTGCAACCTGCTGGAGGTCAGTATAGAAGGACTAATAGAACAAGTCCCACACACTGCTAGAAGCCCAAATATTTTTTCAGAGCTAAATGAAGAAAAAAATTATTTTTAATTTGCAACCTGATGGAGGTCAGTATAGATGGACTAATAGACCAAGTCCCACACACTGCTAGAAGCCCAAATATTTTTTCAGAGCTAGATGCAGAAAAAAATTATTTTTAATTTGCAACCTGATGGAGGTCAGTATAGATGGACTAATAGACCAAGTCCCACACACTGCTAGAAGCCCAAATATTTTTTCAGAGCTAGATGCAGAAAAAAAATATTTTTAATTTGCAACCTGATGGAGGTCAGTATAGATGGACTAATAGACCAAGTCCCACACACCGCTAGAAGCCAAATATATTTTTTCATTTTTTCAGAGCTAGATGCAGAAAAAAATTATATTCAATTTGCAACCTGCTGGACGTCAGTATAGAAGGACTAATAGAACAAGTCCCACACACTGCTAGAAGCCCAAATATTTTTTCAGAGCTAAATGAAGAAAAAAATTATTTTTAATTTGCAACCTGATGGAGGTCAGTATAGATGGACTAATAGACCAAGTCCCACACACTGCTAGAAGCCCAAATATTTTTTCAGAGCTAGATGCAGAAAAAAATTATTTTTAATTTGCAACCTGATGGAGGTCAGTATAGATGGACTAATAGACCAAGTCCCACACACCGCTAGAAGCCCAAATATTTTTTCAGAGCTAGATGCAGAAATTTTTTTTATTCAATTTGCAACCTGATGGAGGTCAGTATAGATGGACTAATAGACCAAGTCCCACACACTGCTAGAAGCCCAAATATTTTTTCAGAGCTAGATGCAGAAAAAAATTATTTTTAATTTGCAACCTGATGGAGGTCAGTATAGATGGACTAATAGACCAAGTCCCACACACTGCTAGAAGCCCAAATATTTTTTCAGAGCTAGATGCAGAAAAAAATTATTTTTAATTTGCAACCTGATGGAGGTCAGTATAGATGGACTAATAGAACAAGTCCCACACGCTGCTAGAAGCCCAAATATTTTTCAGAGATAAATGAAGAAAAAAATTATTTTTAATTTGCAACCTGATGGAGGTCAGTATAGATGGACTAATAGACCAAGTCCCACACACTGCTAGAAGCCCAAATATTTTTTCAGAGCTAGATGCAGAAAAAAATTATTTTTAATTTGCAACCTGATGGAGGTCAGTATAGATGGACTAATAGACCAAGTCCCACACACCGCTAGAAGCCCAAATATTTTTTCAGAGCTAGATGCAGAAAAAAATTATATTCAATTTGCAACCTGCTGGAGGTCAGTATAGAAGGACTAATAGAACAAGTCCCACACACTGCTAGAAGCCCAAATATTTTTTCAGAGCTAAATGAAGAAAAAAATTATTTTTAATTTGCAACCTGATGGAGGTCAGTATAGATGGACTAATAGACCAAGTCCCACACACTGCTAGAAGCCCAAATATTTTTTCAGAGCTAGATGCAGAAAAAAATTATATTCAGTTTGCAACCTGATGGAGGTCAGTATAGATGGACTAATAGAATGATGCTATGCCCAAAAGATTTTACTTCACTAGGTGCAGTAAAAAAATTGGTATTCTATACACAGGTGGTATATCTTGCAACACAGATAGGCTACTCCACTGACTAACACACTCTGCAATAGGCCAAAAAGGATTAGCTTTGCTAGATTCAGCCAAATGCTGTGAAAAAAACTTGCACAGCACTGGCACAGACCTGCCTGGCAAAAACTGATAGGAACTGATGTAACCTAGTCCTGAAAAGGACTCCAATTACAATTAGTCTTTACTCCCACAATCTATCTATTTAAGAGCACAGACCTGCCTGATAAAAGTCGTAATAAATGCTGTAACCTAGTCCTTAAAAGGACTGCAATCACAACTATTCCCTACTCCCAAGCTATCTGTATATTTGTGCGAAAATTGGCTTGAAATTAACAAGGTATAGCGCACACAGCAACAGCGGTGCCGTCTAACACGCAGCTGCAGCAGTGAGAAAATGGTGGCGACGGGGAAAATGGCTTGGTCTTATAGGGCAAGGACATGTGACATACACTGCCAATCACACATGCCCTTGCTTGTGTGAAAAAAAGCACTTCGCTCCGTGTGTGCGCTGCTGATAGGCTGACAGATTGCACCTCCCCACTGCAAATGCGGGAAAGAGAAAAAAAAATGGAGATCTTCATTGTTCCTGCAGAGATCCATCCCCTGCCCCTCCCCCCGCCCCGCTGTACACTCAAACTGCGTATTAACATTAATTTTCATCATTACTGAGAAAAAATCCAGTTATGATTTTGGTGCACGAACAGTTATCGAACATAACCTCGAACAGCCGAATTTTTCTCAAATTGTTCGTGTTCGCCGACCGGCTCGAACACCGCCCAAAACAGCTCGAATTTGAGATTGGCGAACAGTTCGAGTAGAACAACGCTCATCTCTAGTGGAGAGGGGTACTGAATAATCTGAGTACTATGGGGAACCGATACAAAAGTATGGCTGATAGGAGGAGAGTGTCTGGTCCGGACCTAAGTGTGAACGATTGGGTATGGTTGTCTACCAAGAATATAAAACTCAAGGTTCCCTCCTGGAAACTGGGTCCCAGGTTCATCGGGCCGTACAGGATCAGTTCTATAATTAATTCGGTGGCATTCCGTCTTGACCTCCCTCCTACGTTTAAAATTCATAACGTGTTCCACAGATCTTTGCTTAAGAGGTATGAGGCGCCAATGATACCGTCACCTTTACCTCCACCTCCTGTGGTGGTCAATGGAAATTTGGAGTTTCAGGTATCGAAAGTCATCGATTCACGTTTTAGTCACCGATCCCTTCAGTATCTGGTTCATTGGAAAGGGTATGGTCCTGAGGAGAGAACGTGGGTTCCTGCGTCAGATATTAACGCAGACCGGTTAATTCGGGCCTTCCACATGACTCACCCTGATAAACCTGGCCCTGAGGGTCCGGAGGCCCCTCGTAGAAGGGAGGGTACTGTCACGGGTGTGTCGCCACGAAGATCGTCGCGACTACACAGCCTGACTTCTCGCAGCTGAGTTTTTGGTGCTTTGTGTTTTTTGGTAGTGAGGGAGTTAATTCTCTCTCTCTGTGCTTGACGAGGCTCAGCCTCGCCCAGCTGCAGTTAATGCTGCAGTATTGGGATTCCTTCAAATACCTGCTGGTCTGATAGGGAAGTTGTCGGTGAAAGCACTTCTTGCAGACCTTCAGAGCGGATCGTTGTTTGGTGGAGTTCGGAGCCAAGAGTATGCGGTGTGGTTTCTTCCCTTCCTCCCTTTATCATTTATCTCCTAACCTGTTGTTGTTCCCTATGTAATTGTGGTGCGTGTTTTTGTATGCAAGGTGGTTTTTGGTTTTCCCCTTGTACTGTCTCGTTAGTCTAGTACTGTGTTTTGGGCTTTTTCTATCCTGTCCCCCATTGTTGTGATCGGGGTCCTTCTCAGGACTAGATTACTGAGGTTCAGGGATATTCAGGAGTTTAGGGTTGCGCTGGCGGCCTGGACCTCTGTACCATTAACAGTACCTCCAGGTTGAGGGATTAGTGAGGGCCCCCGTTTAGGGTCAGCCTAGGCCCCTGACCTCCTGTACGTTGAGACAGCGTGACAATATCAAACTGAAATAGCTGTTGCAAATATACCAATTTTTATAAAACATTAAGCTTAAGATTAATAGGGGGTGCCCAAACTTTTTCATATAGCTGTACATCACATAGGAGATGCTGGGACTGCTGCATATACATCACAGGAGACGCTGGGGGTTACATATGACTCGCCCCCTTGGCCGTGGGGCACTCGGATCCGGGCAATAAGGGAACGATGGGGGTTGTAGTGGCAACCCGGTTCCGTGGCTCAGGGTGGTCAGGCCAGTGGTAGTCTGCTATGTGCTGTTGATAACGTCCAACTACGCCACCCGTGGATTTGCGGTCATTAGGAACCGCCGCTGCTGGGCAGACCGCTGGGGCTGATGGTGTATGCAGCTGAGGTGGTGTGACTCCCCACGGGAAGAGTGCAGCCCCAGGGCAGTGTAGTGGATGGTGGGAGTGATGGTGGTGAGAGTCCCAGTGCTGATAGTGCTGGAGGAGCAAGGAGCACACAGACAACAGATTGCAGTCCAGGGTCTTTACTAGAGCAGGTAAACTGACCCACAAACAGTCCCGGCTAGGAGGGGACCTGGATGTCTGAGAGCAATTGGGAAATTGGCCCTGGTCAGGGTGAGGGTGTAGGCCTACCGTGCTCTCTGCGCTCCTTCTGGCTATCTCCTCCTTATAGGGTAACAGCCCACGTTTCCGAGCTTTCCGTGTATTCTCGCCTGTATGGCCTGCGACGTGGGTTCCTTTCTGCTCCCGGCCTGGTACGGCTTTACTGGTCCCTTCTGTTGTGGCAGACCCTCCGGGCTTCTTAGGCCAAGGAACATACAGTCCCCTGCGGACTGGTTATCTGCTGCAGGACGTGGAATCCTCACAGCCCCAGACATCAAAGTCTGGTAAAATGGAGTTCTTTGTCTGCCAAGACAGGCTCACTTCGCCTCTTGTCTCTGGCTTGTGGCTCTTCTGCTGCCACACTTCCTCTTAGGGTGCAATACAGCTGTCCCTCTCTGCTCTGGACACTTCTCAGTGCTGAGACAGGTCGTCCAGTTCTCTCTAACCCTGCCCCCAGTTCCAGCTTTTATAGGGGCAGCCTGCTCCCCCTACTGGCCTGAGACAGGAGGTACTGCATGCTAATGTTCCTCTGACTAGAGAACCTCCCCTTGCTCTCAGACACAGCTTTATTATACTTGTGGCATCCAGGCCAGGGTGACACATTCCCCCCTAGTAAAATTTAGTACTCCGGGACTAAACAATAAACAAAGACAATATGCATAACCATAAAACATTAACAGACAGACGACGCACAGCTTGAGTTCTTAAGGTCACAGTGTGGTCTGTGACCGGGTGTCCATATCACCAATACAACGGGGAGCCTTAACCAGGTGGGGGTCTGTCCTACCCCAAGTCCTTCACAGTCTTAGTTCATTCCTTGGTTAGGCTCCGAACGCAGTCCATACAAGGTCCTGGTTATAAAAAGTCCATAACCTTTGAGTCCTTACGGTAACTGCAAGAAACTGAAACACAGAATTACCAAACATGAATGTAACTTTGCAAACATTTCAACATTTGGCAACAGGGTTATTTACAATTTTAATGCACTCTATATTCTCCAGCGAGCGGGTATCTGCCACTTTGTGCTCCTGGTTGACCTCCTTAACCCACTGTCTGGTGGTGGACCGACCTGGCTTTCCCCACTAGCGTTAGGGGTACAGCTACCAGCTGGGTGTACAGGTAGGGCAGGCAGCTGTCTGCGGGTCCTTTGGCTTACCGCAGGCATGGCAGGCTCACTGTCAGCATAGGGTTGACTCTCCTGGGCTGCTGGTACAGGCTCTTCTGCCTCTGTAACTACTTGCTCCTCTTCACCTTCTGGTTCTGGTGTTGTTTGTTGCTGTGCCGGTTGCAGGAAATGCAGGACGGGTACCACTATGGCATTGTTTATCCGAGTCCAGGACTGAGGGAACTCTCCGAGAACGGTGCTGATCATTTCTTCCTTGTCCTCTGCGGGTTCAAGGTCACTTTGATCCTCTTCTGCACTACGGAGTTGCTCGGGGCATCTTTTGAGGTGGTCCCTGGAGACGGTACTAGTGGTTTCTCCTCCGTCCTTGGTGATCACGCACACCTTCGGGTTGTCATGGTCAGACTGCAGTACGGTGTAGGGTTCCCTTTCCCACTGGTCGTCCAACTTATGTAGCCTTCTCTTTCGCTTAAGGACCTGCTCACCACGTTCTAGGGGACCAGCAGGGGCGTGTTGGTTGAAGAGTCTTTCTTGCTTCTCTCTCACCTGGGCCAGGCTCTTCTCCACACTCTCCTGTACCTTCTTGTACTGCAGTTGCCTTTCCGTATCCCAGTCCGCATCCGGGGAGGTGTCCTCAGGTGTTAGGACTCCCATCTCCAGGTCTACGGGCAGCTTACCTGGTCTGGCTCGCATCAGGTAAGCCGGGGTGCAGTTTGTAGCGTTCACCGGGATATGATTGTATAAGTCTATCAGATCCGGCAGTTTTTCTGGCCACAGGCTGCGTTCCTCCAGGGGCAACGTCTTCAGGAGATCAATGACTATATTGTTCATTTTCTCACACATCCCGTTGGTTTGTGGGTGGTATCGCGTTGTCCGAATCTTCTTACAGCCATAGAGGTTGCAGAACTCTTGGAAGATTTCAGCCTTGAACGCTGGACCCTGGTCCGTCAGGACCTGTTCCGGATACCCGTGTGGACGGCAGAAGTATTGCTGGAAGGCTCTGGCCGCCGTTTGGGCTGTCAAATCTTTCACCGGGACCACCACTAGAAAACGGGAATAGTGGTCCACGATTGTCAGGGCGTAGATGTATCCTGTCAGGCTTGGAGCCAATTTGACGTGGTCCAGAGCTACCAGCTCAAGAGGCTGCGTGGTGACGATGGGCCTCAAGGGTGTCTTCTGACTGGCACGGTCCTTTCTCCTTAGGTGACAAGGGCCACAGTCTCTGCACCACTTCTCTACAGCCCCTCTCATGCCGACCCAAAAGAACCGTCCTCTTAGCAGCAACTCCAGTTTCTTCCAACCGAAGTGCCCCGCTCTGTCATGGTAAGCCCCCAGGACCATAGCTGCATCCTGCCTTGCAACCACGACTTGCCAGGTCAGTTCGTGCGTCCGGTGGTTGACAATCCTTATGCACAGCTTGCCTTCGTAGAGGAACAGCTTGCTCTTCTCTTTCCATAGCTGCTTGGCTTCCTCTGGAGCATCCGGATCCATGCGGGCATCTTCCTGGGTCAGCAGATCTTTCACTAGGCGGATGGCAGGGTCACTATCTTGGGTCTCGGCCCAGCTGTGGTGAGGTAGGGGATTAATCATCACGGTTGTTAGATCCTCCTCCTTCACGCGGTGGGAGTATTGAGCGGCTCCATACCGGTGAAACGCGGGGAGTTCTACCTCCTCCAGCTCTTCTGGGTCTTCGTCACCTTCAGGTAAGTGAGGCATTCTCGATAGGGCGCCAGCGTTGGCATTGGTTTTGCCTGCCCGGTACTTGATCACAAAGTCATAGCTGGAGAGACGGGCCATCCACCGCTGTTCCAGGGCACCCAGTCTCGCATTGTCCAGGTGTGTCAACGGGTTGTTGTCCGTGTACACGGTGAACTTTGCAGAGGCCAGGTAATGCTTGAAGCATTCCGTTACGGCCCACACCACCGCCAAGAATTCTAGCTTGAAGGAACTGTAATTCTCCGGGTTCCTCTCGGTGGGCCTCAGCTTCCGGCTGGCGTACGCGATCACCCTTTCTCTGCCCTGTTGGTTTTGGGACAGTACGGCTCCCAGTCCCACATTACTGGCGTCTGTGTGAAGAATAAAAGGCTGGCTATAATCAGGGTAGGCCAGGATCTCATCCCCCGTGAGGGCCATCTTCAACTGGCGGAAGGACTCCTCTTCCGGTTTATCCCACTTGAAGGGTGGCTTTTGACTTCTGGACTTAGACTGTCCTATCAGGAGGTCCTGCATAGGAGCTGCCATCTTAGTGAACCCGGGGATGAACCTTCGGTAGTAGCCTACCAACCAGAGGAACTGTCTCACCTCTTTGATGTTCGAGGGGCTTGGCCAGCTCTTGATTGCCGTGACCTTGTCAGGGTCGGGGGCCACTCCTTCCGCGCTTACCACGTGCCCTAGGTACTGGACCTTCGGTTTCAACAGGTGACACTTCAATGGTTTCACCTTCAGGCCATAGCCTGCCAGGGCTTCGAACACCTCGGCCAGGTGCTTTAGATGGTCCTCGTAGGTCTTCGAATAGACGATAACATCGTCCAGTTAAAGGAGGACCGTCTCGAAGTTTCGGTGCCCTAGACAGCATTCCATCAGCCTCTGGAAGGTCCCTGGTGCGTTGCAGAGTCCGAAGGGCATGCAGTTGAACTCACTCAGTCCCATAGGGGTGGTGAAGGCGGTCTACTCCTTGTCAGCCTCTGCCACAGGAACCTGCCAGTACCCGCTAGTAAGGTCCAAAGTAGAAAAGAAGTTAGCTGATTTTAGTGCGGCTAAAGACTCCTCTATTCTAGTCAGCGGATATGCGTCTTTGTGGGTGATACGGTTGATTTGTCTATAGTCCACGCACATTCTCATGGTGCCGTCTTTCTTTTTTACCAGAACCAGGGGGGCTGCCCAGGGGCTACAGCTATCTCTAATGACCGCAGCTTCTTTCATTTCCCGCAGCATACCCTTGACGTTCTGATAATGTGCAGGGGGTACAGGTCTGTGTCTTTCTTTTATCGGTGGGTGGCTCCCTGTGGGGATGTGGTGTTCTATCCCCTTTACTCTGCCGAAGTCTAGCGGGTGCTTACTAAAGACTCTCTCGTACTCCTATACCACCCGGTAGACTCCTTGTTTTTGGTGCAGGGGAGTGGAGTCAGCACCCACATGGAGTTTCTGGCACCAGTCCTCCTTTTGTTTCTGGGAGGCAATAACCCTCCGCCTGAGGAGATGGAGGCAAGGGTTCCACGGCCCTGATAGCTTGGTGTTCGACAACAAACAGTTTGACAAGTGTAGCGTACCTGGATAAGTGTACCTCTCTCTCCCCAATGTTGAGAATGCGGACGGGCACCCTCCCATGGCGGACATCAACCACCCCCCTGGCTGTCAAAATGGTGGGCCTGCTGTCTGAGTAAACGGGTTCTACCATGGCTTGGTAGTCTCTACCTCTCAACCCGATTGCAGTCCGACACCAGATCATCATTTCACTTTTGGGAGGCATGGAAATGGGGAATGGGTCACTCAGTCTTACGCTACCGATCTCACCACCAGACAGTTCTACCTGCTGCCGTCTCATCAGGGCTTTTATCTCCTTGTTGAGGACTCTCTGTTGGCTGGAACTAGCATTCACCGCCACCTGTTGTAGAATTACAGTTACCTCTGAAAGACAATTTTCAATCACGTTAGTACCCACAGTTATTTTAGGGTGACTTTCACGACGGTCAATGTCCACAATAATTACTCCCTGTGCCGGTAGTTCAACTTTACCAATTTTAATGGTCATCTCCTTGAACCCCATCTGCGGCACGGGTAAGCCATTACTGGCGATGATGCTCAAGTTACTGTCTGGATACCGTGTGATGTCAGCATCAGTCCAATACTGCTTAAAAAGTACATAAGGGATAGTGGTTACTTGCGACCCAGTATCCAGCAAGGCGCTCATGGGGATACCGTCCAGCACCACGGGTAAAATCGGGCTCCCCCCAACGTACTTATCACGCCAATTATAAGGGCCTGGTGATCTTATGCCTGGGGGTTGGCCCTCTGCCCCAGGTTGGACCCGTTTAAATTACAGTACCTGGAAATGTGTCCGAGCTGGTTGCATCGACGGCAAATGGGCTGTCCATCCTCTGCGTAGCGGTCTGTGGGCCTCCCTCGGCACGACGGGATCCTCCTCTGTCGACGCCACGGGACATCCTTCGGACTTGAAGCCAGCTCGATGGGTCTTGACGGGACCGCTTGTAACGCCTGGACGGTCCTGGTCAACGCCCCTACGCTCCTGGTCAGCTCCTGGACTTGGTGGTGCAGATCTTTCGATGGGGCTTGGTTCAGGGCCTGTGCATCAGCCCCCACAGAGTCCATAGGGGAGGGCCCCGCCTCCTGGTGGTAGGTGAGAGCAGGGCGCCAGGGGTTTATAACGCCACTTGTTGCGGGTTCACGGAGCACCCTTATGGCCCTGTCCTTGAATTGGGCAAAGGTCAGATCAGGGTTCTGAAAGAACATGAGGCGCAGCTGGGTCCTGTGGGCGCTAGACAGCAGACCTTCTATGAACTGTTCTGTTAGGAGCTTATCCGTATCCTGCACGCTGCCTGGGTCAGCTTGTTGGATGGCCCTCAGGGCTTCCTGCAAATTTAGGGCATAGTCTCTGATGCTGTCCTGTGCCCGCTGCTTGCATCCATAGAACCTCATTTTAATTTCAGCGGAGGTACGTGTGTCAAAGGTACCCTGCAGCTGGGCAAGAATACCCTTTACAGTTCTTTTCTCCTCAGCGGGCCATTACTTTACCTCCCGCTGGGCTGCGCCAGTTAACTGCCCTGTCAGTATGCTAACCTTCTGTTCCTCTGTCAGGGGGTAGACTTGGAACAAACTGTACAGCCTTTGCTTAAAGTCAGTTAGGGCATGGGGCTCCCCTGAATACATAGGCAGCCAGGCCGCTCCAGGGATGTAGGGCAGGGAAAATGGCATCACCGCTGCTGCAGCTGCGCTGGTGGTAGTGGGCGCCTCCGTGTCTGACATCTTCCTCCCCCCTAGTTAAGCGCGGCCTACCTTCCGACGATCCTCTTCTGTAGTCCGCGGCTCCGCTGATGCTGCTCCGGGCGAGGACCTTGTGTCGCGTCCTGGTGACGTCAGCGTCACTCTCTCTCCCTTCCAGGACCTTGCGCAGCGTCGGTGCGTGGGGCGAAGCTTCGAGTCTCGTGCCGTTTGGACGTCCACGTCCCTCTTCTTCCTGCGCGGCGTCCTGAAGATGGCGTCCGATGGCAGGAAAGCGGCTGAAGATGGCGGGAACCGACAGAAGATGGCGGGAGATGGCTGGAAATGGCGGGAAACGGCTCCGGATGGCGGGAAACCTCTTTTCAGGTGCGTGTACAGTCTCTTTCAGGCACGCAATACCCGTTTGTGGTGGGTTCGTCTCAATCCTGCCGACTACGCCAAAGCTGACTCGCCCCCTGGGCCGTGGGGCACTCGGATCTGGGCAAAAGGGGAACGATGGGGGTAGTAGTGGCAACCTGGTTCCGTGGCTCAGGGTGGTCAGGCCAGTGGTAGTCTGCTATGTGCTGTTGATAACGTCCGACTACGCCACCCGTGGATTTGCGGTCATTAGGAACCGCCGCTGCTGGGCAGACCGCTGGGGCTGATGGTGTATGCAGCTGAGGTGGTGTGACTCCCCACGGGAAGAGTGCAGCCCCAGGGCAGTGTAGTGGATGGTGGGAGTGATGGTGGTGAGAGTCCCAGTGCTGATAGTGCTGGAGGAGCAAGGAGCACACAGACAACAGATTGCAGTCCAGGGTCTTTACTAGAGCAGGTAAACTGACCCACAAACAGTCCCGGCTAGGAGGGGACCTGGATGTCTGAGAGCAATTGGGAAATTGGCCCTGGTCAGGGTGAGGGTGTAGGCCTACCGTGCTCTCTGCGCTCCTTCTGGCTATCTCCTCCTTATAGGGTAACAGCCCACGTTTCCGAGCTTTCCGTGTATTCTCGCCTGTATGGCCTGCGACGTGGGTTCCTTTCTGCTCCCGGCCTGGTACGGCTTTACTGGTCCCTTCTGTTGTGGCAGACCCTCCGGGCTTCTTAGGCCAAGGAACATACAGTCCCCTGCGGACTGGTTATCTGCTGCAGGACGTGGAATCCTCACAGCCCCAGACACCAAAGTCTGGTAAAATGGAGTTCTTTGTCTGCCAAGACAGGCTCACTTCGCCTCTTGTCTCTGGCTTGTGGCTCTTCTACTGCCACACTTCCTCTTAGGGTGCAATACAGCTGTCCCTCTCTGCTCTGGACACTTCTCAGTGCTGAGACAGGTCGTCCAGTTCTCTCTAACCCTGCCCCCGGTTCCAGCTTTTATAGGGGCAGCCTGCTCCCCCTACTGGCCTGAGACAGGAGGTACTGCATGCTAATGTTCCCCTGACTAGAGAACCTCCCCCTTGCTCTCAGACACAGCTTTATTATACTTGTGGCATCCAGGCCAGGGTGACACATATACATCACTGGGGAGGCTTGGGGGCCATAGACATCAGTGGGAGGCATAAACATCACTGAAGAAGCTGGGGGTATAGATATCACTGGTGAGGGGCTGCCACTGTTCTCCTCATCTGTGGGACAGAATCGCATCGCACTCTAACTTCACCTACAAAGTATGTCCTCACCCTGGCACTCCAAATACATTGTTTATTACATAGAATGCCAAATGTGCAAAATAAAATATATAGGTTGCACTACAAGAAAATGTAAAAAAAAAAGAATTGCAGAACATGTTGAAAATATTATCAACAACAACAGCACATACTCAGGTGCAACAAAACATTTTGTTCCTGTTCATAATCACACACATTTAGTGGTTTTTGGCATTGAAGAAGTTGCATACCCTAGACGTTGTGGAGATTGGTTAAAACAGCTTACTTTGAGAGAAGCATATAGGATTTTATGTTTAGATACAAAATTACTACCTAGTGGGATGTCACAATACTGTAGCAGAATTTCCCAGGGCAATGGGCTCCTTCCCTGTCCCTCAAGCTAGGGGGGCCCTTGGCTATTCCTGTTCCCCAGATTACCCCAGATAATCGATATGCTGGGGCCTTGTACCTTGCTACCCTCATAAATGCACACTGAACTGTTTCATCCCCCACCCAAGGAGGTATGGGACAGATGTGTATAGGAGAGCATAGCAGACAGACAGGGAAAACAGACAAGGATAAAAGGAAACTGCAATCATACAAATACTCTCAAAAAATAAAAAAGTGGAAATCAAGCGAACAGTAGGAGGGACCAACCAAATGGGAAGAGGATAAGGATATACACAATACCAAAACCATGCAGATATCTCCTTGAAAAAAAATACCAACAGACTGCTACAAATATGGACTACTCCTTCAACACCAAACTTGGCAGTTGTAAACTGTCACCAGCAGAGAACAGAAGCAGGAGTGAGGTTGTAATTGTTTTACGCTGAGATTCTGCTCTAACCAGGGCCCCACATTAGAAAATCTATTTTTTTCTGGTATTACCGTGGTACAGAAACCATACCACATTTCAGTTTTTAATTATTTTGTGCTAGTATTGTTCTCTTGCTAGGAATCCACATTTGAAAATCTAAATTCTTTATCCTAATAGCATGGTCCAGAAACCAGGCCACATTTCAGCCTATAAATATTTTCTGTAATATTGTGCTTCATCCAGAAGTCCAAATTTCAGAATCTAAATTGGTTGTGCTAATAGCGTGGTGCTGAAACCAGGCCACATTTCAGCATTGGACAGGGCTTAGAGCAGCATTTCTAGCTTAAACTTTGATCAGTAACAGGTGGATGAATGACAGGTGCTCTGATAGCTGGGCAACACACATGAATGAGACCCAACTTGGGGACCAAACAATTACAAGAATTATGGGAAGATACCACTAAAGTGAAATCAATTTTTATTTATTTATTTATTTATTTTACTCATTTATATAGCACCATTAATTTCACAGCACTTTACAGACATTATCAATTTCCCCAGAATTGAAATAGTATAATGGGCCTCTGATACCCTTCCCCTACAGGAAATCCACCAGATGGAGACCCAACTTGGAGTCTCCACTAGTGATGAGTGAGTACTAAAATGCTTGGGTACTCGTTGTTCGAGTCGAGCAAATTGGAATACTTGGGTGCTCAGACCGAATAACGAGCCCAATGTAAGTCTATGGGAAACTCGAGCATTTTACCGGCAGCTCTCCCCAGCGGTCTGCAGAGGGACTAAAAATTGCCCAAATTAATGGGAACAGTGCTCAAATAACATGGGAACAGCATGGGGAAGACCCCTGGAAGCATTTCTGACTCCCAGGTCATGTCTGTCAACAATCTTGTCAGAGAATTACGCCACTTTTACGCACTGACAATAAAACATGCAAAAATGAAACTAAAATGGATTTTCCTGGGAAATATGTTAAAGAACATCCTTTCCAGGATAATGACTTGTGTATAAGGCAAAATAAATAACCAAAAACAAAAATGCTCCTCCACACCTTGGGCTATGCTCACACGTAGCATTTTTGATGCATTTTTTTACTTTTGCATTGCTTTCAATGGTGAAAAAACATTTACCAGTAAATGTCATTTTAACATTTTACTACCTTATCTGGCCATGTGGTGTGTGCCACATCCTGTTTCATTTATGATAGAAGGACTCTGAAAGTCACAAAGACTATTTTTATAGGGCCATCAGGCGGCCCTTACTATTATTAAAGGGCCAGCAGGCGGCTATGCTTTGTTGTTCCCATTATTAACGAGTGGGTCTCCTGTTAGAACCCTCCTGTTTGTTTTTTCCATCTTGTGTTTTGCGGTCACGTGACCACCTGCCTTTATATTCCAGCTCCACCCTTCTGGCTGTGCTGGACTTGTTGTTTGACTGTCTTTCTAGCCAGGTGCTTCGGTGCCTATCTCTGTCTGTTCGCTTGGTCCTTCTGGGACCTCTAGTACTTTTTTGTCTGTTTGTCTTTTTGTGTTCTGCAACAACTTCTCTGTTTAGGAGGTGTCCCATTTTTGTTCCAGTCCTTAGTTCTTTTAGGGACCCCTCCCCTTATACTCTAGGTCTTCGTTCAGACTAGCCGAGGACTAAGGCGCGTCTGTTCGCTAGGAACAGGCAGCCCGCTACATCGTAGGGATTCAGCTTAGTCTTGCTGTAGGGACAGCTTTCCCCTATCTTTCCTTAGTACATGTTGCAGATCATAACATCTCTTATACTGTTATTGCTATGCAGTGACTGCAACTGCTGCCAAAAATTTGGAGGAACTCCAATGCCCCTTCCAAGAGACGTAGAGGTTAGAGGGCCTACTGAAAACAATGTTCCCATTACTAGGAAGTGTGCCTCCAATACACAGGCCTGTTATTTGCTAATACTATCCCTCACACAGATACCTAGTGTAAATAGCTTGACCGACACACTGCAACAGACTGAAAATGGAAGAAATGTATGATTTTGGAACACTCTTATAGGTGTTATGTCTGACAGAGAACCACAGTTTTAAGTAGCAGGCCTGTTATTTGCTAATACTACTGTATACTTCACAGACACCTAGCTTGAATAGCTTAACCGACACACTGCAACAGAATGGAAAAGGAGGCCAATATTCTCAATGTTCAGTTTAAATTTCTTCATTTTATTGCTGAAATATGGAACACATCTGGCTTTATTCTGCAGTGAGAACAAGCAAATGGAGCAGAAAAATTGTGTACTCTGGATTGCTTTTTAAGCAAATAACCAGGATTAAGATAAAAAAAAATTCCCTGGCCCCTGATATATGGGGCTATGTCTACAAATATCTGTAAGAACAGCAGCAGCAGCAGGAACATTCAGTGGACCCTCTTGCACTATATGCACTGCAGTCTGCCACATACACTACTTGCCTGCCAAATTCCTGATATCACCACTGAATATATGCAGCTGGATTAGTCCTCAAAAGGACTGTTAGTTCAGATGGATATACAGTACAGACCAAAAGTTTGGACATACCTTCTCATTTAAAGATTTTTCTGTATTTTCATGACTATGAAAATTGTACATTCACACTGAAGGCATCAAAACTATGAATTAACACATGTGGAATTATTTACTTAAAAAAGTATGAAACAACTGAAAATATGTCTTATATTCTAGGTTCTTCAAAGTAGCCACCTTTTGCTTTGATGACTGCTTTGCACACTCTTGGCATTCTCTTGATGAGCTTCAAGAGGTAGTCACCGGAAATGGTCTTCCAACAATCTTGAAGGAGTTCCCAGAGATGCTTAGCACTTGTTGGCCCTTTTGCCTTCACTCTGCGGTCCAGCTCACCCCAAACCATCTCAATTGGGTTCAGGTCTGGTGACTATGGAAGCCAGGTCATCTGGCGTAGCACCCCATCACTCTCCTTCTTGCTCAAATAGCCCTTACACAGCCTGGTGTGTTTGGGGTCATTGTCCTGTTGAAAAAAAAATGATGGTCCAACTAAACGCAAACCAGATGCAATAGCATGCCGCTGCAAGATGCTGTGGTAGCCTTGCTGGTTCAGTATGCCTTCAATTTTGAATAAATCCCCAACAGTGTCACCAGCAAAGCACCCCCACACCATCACACCTCCTCCTCCATGCTTCACGGTGGGAATTAGGCATATAGAGTCCATCCGTTCACCTTTTCTGCGTCACACAAAGACACGGTGGTTGGAACCAAAGATCTCAAATTTGAACTCATCAGACCAAAGCACAGATTTCCACTGGTCTAATGTCCATTCCTTGTGTTCTTTAGCCCAAACAAGTCTCTTCTGCTTGTTGCCTGTCCTTAGCAGTGCTTTCCTAGCAGCTATTTTACCATGAAGGCCTGCTGCACAAAGTCTCCTCAACAGTTGTTGCAGAGATGTGTCTGCTGCTAGAACTCTGTGTGGCATTGACCTGGTCTCTAATCTGAGCTGCTGTTAACCTGCGATTTCTGAGGCTGGTGACTCGGATAAACTTATCCTCAGAAGCAGAGGTGACTCTTAGTCTTCCTTTCCTGGGGCAGTTCTCATTTGAGCCAGTTTCTTTGTAGCGCTTGATGGTTTTTGCAACTGCACTTGGGGACACTTTCAAAGTTTGCCCAATTTTTCGGATTGACTGACCTTCATTTCTTAAAGTAATGATGGCCACTCGTTTTTCTTTACTTAGCTGCTTTTTTCTTGCCATAATACAAATTCTAACAGTCTATTCAGTAGGACTATCAGCTGTGTATTCACCTGACTTCTGCACAATGGTCCCAACCCCATTTATAAGGCAAGAAATCCCACTTATTAAACCTGACAGGGCACAGCTGTGAAGTGAAAACCATTTCCGGTGACTACCTCTTGAAGCTCATCAAGAGAATGCCAAGAGTCATCAAAGCAAAAGGTGGCTACTTTGAAGAACTTAGAATATAAGACATATTTTCAGTTGTTTCACACTTTTTTGTTAAGTATATAATTCCACATGTGTTAATTCATAGTTTTGATGCCTTCAGTGTGAATGTACAATTTTCAAAGTCATGAAAATACAGAAAAATCTTTAAATGAGAAGGTGTGTCCAAACTTTTGGTCTGTACTGTATATATACCTTTTGTTCTGAGGTCATCTTTGTTGCATAAAACCCCATGAGGTCCCCCCCAGGGTTGTCCCACAGAACTGGTCCTCTTCCCTCCCGGAGATGGCTAAGGCCTCAGGAGCGGGTAACAGCGGGAGGCTATGGTCTTCCACCTCCACGGACCAGTTTCAGACCGCACGTCCATACACCCATTCGGGTGTGGCGGCTGATGGCTCTTGTAGGGGGCCTAGTAGCAGGTCTTCCTCATTAGTGCCCGGGGTAGCAGGCTCCGGGACCTGGAGCGGAGCGGGCGAATGCGCGCCCGGGAACGGAGGTTCCGGCAGGGGGCCCAGGAGCTGATCACAACTTTCAGTGCCGGGGACAGGGAGTTCTACCAGGGGGCTCAGTAGCAGGTCAGCGCTTTCAGCGCCTGGGACAGAGAGTCTTCTCTTACCTGCTCCCACGGCCGCTCCTGTGCTGCACGCTGCCTCCTGGTTCTGGTCAGGCTCCGCCGGGGTTGGGGCACTGCTGGTCACTTGCAGCGCTGACTGCTGCCGGGTCACCAACTTCTCCATCAGCTCTGCTCTCCAGTCAGCAATCGCAGCTTGCTGGGCCTCTTTCATCCTCCTGCCCAGTCCTTGCATTTCATCCCGGAAGAAGCTGGTGTCCTCCAGGGACAACTTGGCTAGCATCCCCTCCACGGTGAGGAGTTCTGCCGCGGGCTGCAGACCACAAGCCGGAGCTTCAGGCTGACCTCCTTCCGTTTTGCCTGCCGGGTGTGGTCTGTCTAGACTGCTTGAGACCACACCCCGTCTCCCAGTTTTCTTCTTTTTTCCTCTCCCATTTCTGGGGCGGTCCGATGGCTGCTTGCTGTCGGTCACACCTGGGGGCAGCTCCCCCACCTTGATGGACACATCTACATACATGGCCACTGCTGCTTGAGGCGTGCTCCGCTTTTGGCGCCATTATGGGTCCCGGCCCACGATGGGAGGTTCTATGTTGTCCTTGATAACGCACATAATGGCGTCCGTTCTTCTGGGGCGGGTGCCACATTCAGTATACAACACAGTCTCTAGGCACACTATACTCGGTGATAAAGGGTGGGTTCATATCCTGTTCGTGACGCCAAAGTTGACGCGCCCCCTGGGCCGTGGGGTACTCGGTGCCAGGCCGGTCGTTGCTACGGGAGATGTCACAGTGGCGGTGACCCAGTCCGTGACGGAGGCCAGTCAATCAAAAGGGGATATTTACAGGGGATTTATAGTTCTTATATATAGTTTGTGACGCCACCTGTGGTATGCGGCTATATGGAGCCGCCGCTGCGGGGCAGGTCCTCTGGAGCTGGTGTAAATGCAGCAGAGTTGGTTTAGCTCTCCACAGGTAGAGCTTAGCTCCAGGGCTGTGCTGAGTTGTTATGGATGTTGCGGTGTAGTGCAGGGGGTGATGGCGCAGCAGTAATTCACAGAGACGGTGGGGTGCAGTCTTCAGAGTTTACTCACAGTTGTTGCAATCCAAGTTACAGGTACCGGTGTACTTGTATCTTGGATTGCAACAACTGTGAGTAAACTCTGAAGACTACACCCCACCGTCTCTGTGAATTACTGCTGCGCCATCACCCCTTGCACTACTGTTAGAAACCTCCTGTTTGTTTTTTCCATCTTGTTTTTTGCGGTCACGTGACTATCTGCCTTTATATTCCAGCTCCGCCCTTATGGCTGTGCTGGACTTCAGTGTTTGACTGTTTCTCTAGCCTGGTGCTTCGGTGCCTTTCTCTGTCAGTTCGCTTGGTCCTCTGGGACCTCTAGTACATTTTTGTCAGTTTGTCTTTTTGTGTTCTGCAACAACTTCTCTGTTTAGGAGGTCCCATTTTTGTCCCAGTCCTTAGTTCTTTTAGGGACCCCTCCCTTAATTCTATAGGTCTTCGTTCAGACTAGCCGAGGACTAAGGCAGGTCTGTTCACTAGGAACAGGCAGCCCGCTACATCGTAGGGATTCAGCTTAGTCTTACTGTAGGGACAGCTTTCCCCTATCTTTCCTTAGTACATGTTGCAAATCATAACAGCAAGTCCAGCCCAAAAAACTAAAAGGAAAGAAATTCGGGGATCAGTATGGTTTCCATCCAGGATTTGGCTCCACGCCTGCAGGGATTGTCTCTGGAGATGGCCGAGCTTCAGCAACACGTGAGTAGTGCATTTTGTCGAACCCAAGGTAGGACTGCCTGATGTTTTTTATGGTAAACAGCAAGATTTTTTTTCCTTTAAAAATGTTTGTTTGTTATATTTTCGTTTGAGACCAAGGTCCTCTGAGAATGAATAACAGCGCATTGGTTTTATTATGTCACTTTTGTGCAATGAACCACAGGGGTGGGCCTTTTCTCTCCAACCTAATGATCCGTGTTTAAGGTCTGTTGAAGAATTTTTTTCTGCTATGGGGCTATTATATGACGATCCTGATCGAATCTCATCTGCTGAATCAGAACTCAGGCGTTTGAATCAGGGGTCAGATGATGTTGAAAATTATTGCACACACTTCAGGAGATGGGCTTCAGAAGTTAAGTGGAATGATCCTGCGCTGAGATGTTTATTTCTTGCTGGTCTGAGTGAAAGGGTTAAGGATTTGCTAATTGCATTCCCTGAACCTGAGACTCTGCAGGATGCTATGCAGTTAGCTGTTCGTATAGACAGAAGACTGTGGTGCAGGCTCAATGAGGTAAAGACTCCTGTAATGTCAGTTCCTAGTCCCCAGAAAATCTGCTCTGACAGCGGAGAACCGATGGAGGTTGGGGGGATGTCACTCCGCTTTCAGGAAAGAGACCGGAGGTTTACCGAGGGATTGTGTCTTTATTGTGGTAAAGCTGACCATTTGATTAAGTATTGTGAGCGTCGTTTAAGTAAAGAAAAAAAAAGGTCAGTTACGTCCGTATAGCTTGTTTACGCTCTGCAGGAGTATTTCTTTCTAGGAGTACTACTTTGCAGGGAGATTTGATTGAATTTCAGGTATTTGTGGATTGTGGTTCAACACTTAATGTGATTGATAAAGGGTTTTTGGAAAACCTTAAATTGAAATCCAAACCTTTGTCATCACCTATTTCTGTGATTGCAATTGATAACACTCCTTTGAAATGTATTACTCACAAGACTGCTGCATTTCCCCTCACTATCAATGGAGTTCACCAAGAAATTTTGGACTTGGTTGTTTTGGATAATTTGCCCTCTCCAGTTGTTCTAGGATTGCCTTGGTTAAAACTGCACAATCCTTTATTGGAATGGTCTACTAATGTGATTAAGTCTTGGAGTCCGAAGTGCTATGATAAATGTTGCAATGGTCGCATTGCGGCTGTGGAAAAAGGGGAATTACAGGTACCTATTCGAGATTTTTGGAGGTTTTTTTTTTGGAGGAGGAGTCAAAAGTTTTACCTCCTCATAGGGATTATGATTGCGCCATTGAGTGTGTTCCGGGTGCTACTCTTCCCAAAAGTCGCTCGTTTAATCTGACTATCCCTGAAAGAAAGGCCTTGGAGGAGTACATACAGACTAGCCTGGCTGCTGGTCACATTAGACCTTCTAAGTCGCCTGTGGCAGTTGGATTCTTCTTTATTAAAAGAAAGGACGGCGGTTTACGTCCATGTCTGGATTTTCGTGAAATTAATAAGATTACCGTACGCAATTCCTACCCATTGCCGTTAATTCCTGACTTGTTTAACCAGTTGGTGGGGGCCAAGTGGTTCTCTAAAATTGATCTCCGGGGGGCATACAATTTGTTACGAGTGAAGGAGGGTGATGAATGGAAAACTGCTGTTAACACTCCGGTAGGTCATTTTGAGAATCTGGTGATGCCTTTTGGTCTTACCAATGCACCTGCACTTTTTCAGAACCTTATTAATGACATCCTGAGACCTTTGATTGGTAAGAATGTGGTTGTGTATTTGGATGACATTTTGATTTATTCACCAGATCTAGAGTCCCATTGGCAGAGTGTAAGTGAAGTTTTGCAGTTATTGAGTAATAATTCACTCTTTGCTAAGCTGGAGAAATGTGAGTTCGCTGTGCAGAAATACAGTTTTTTGGGCTACATTGTCTCCAGCGTGGGCTTTGAGATGGACCCTGTGAAGGTTCAGGCTGTGCAGGAATGGCCTAGGCCTATTAGTTTGAAATCTATACAGAGATTTTTTGAGTTTTGCCAATTATTACAGGAAATTCATTAAGAATGTTTCTGTAATTGTTAAACCTCTAACCGATCTCACCAGGAAAGGTGCGAATACGGCCCAGTGGACTACTGAGGCCATTGAAGCGTTTGAGTATCTCAAAGAGAGGTTCAGTTCTGCCCCTATCCTTATGCAGCCTGATGAGACCAAGCCTTTTTTGGTCGAGGTCAATGCTTCATCGGTGGGGGTCGGAGCAGTTTTGTCTCAGGAGAACAAGGGTGGAGTACATCCTTGTGCCTTCTTTTCGAAAAAACTTTTGGAAACCGAACTGAATTATGATGTTGGAAATCGGGAGTTGCTGGCTATTAAACTTGCGTTTGAACATTGGCGTCATTTTTTGGAAGGCGCTAGATTTCCTATTCAGGTTTTCACAGATCATAAGAATTTGATCTATCTGGATGCTGCCAAGCGCTTGAATGCCCGTCAAGCTAGGTGGGCACTTTTTTTTTCTCGGTTTCATTTATCTGTTACCTATATCCCTGGTACTAAGAATGTTAAAGCCGATGCTTTATCTCGCAGCTTCTCTCCTACGGTCGGTGCCGAGGAGGAGGAGAACATTTTACAGCAAGGAGTTGTGGTGGCGGCATTGGACTCCGTTTTGGAGAATGGGATTCTGAAAGCTCAAGATGATGCTCCATCTAGCACTCCCCATGGGAGGGTGTTCGTGCCTAGAGCCTTTAGGAGAGATTTGTTTGTGGAGTGTCATGAGTCTCGGTTGGCAGGTCAACCAGGAATTTCTGAGACTAAGAGAATTATCAGTCGCAGTTTTTGGTGGCCTGGATGGCAGAAGGAAGTCATCAAGTGGGTGCGTCAGTGTACTCTGTGTGCTAGGTCAAAGGCTTCACATACTCCTGCTTCGGGGTTACTTTGCCCTCTGGAGGTTCCTAGTGCGCCTTGGATGCATTTCACAATGGATTTTATTACTGATCTTCCTGTGTCCAAGAGTTTTACTGTCATCTGGGTGGTCGTGGACCGTTTTAGTAAGATGTGTCATTTGGTTCCATTCATTAAGTTGCCCTGCGCCAAGACACTCGCTAAGGATTTGTTAAGGAGATTGTCAAGCTCCATGGCGTTCCCACGGATATTGTTTCTGATAGAGGACTTCAGCTTGTGGCTCGCTTTTGGCGTGCTTTTTGTGACAGGTTGGGAGTCCATTTGTCATTTTCGTCTGGTTATCATCCTGAGTCTAATGGACAGACTAAAAGAAAGAACCAGGATGTTGAACAGTTTTTGCTTTGTTTTGTGGCGGACAATCAAGAGGTGTGGTCTGAGTTTCTGCCTCTCGCAGAATTTTATCTTAACAATCATACATCCTCCTCTGCTGGGTGTTCTCCTTTTTTTTGTTGTACTGGGAGACATCCGTCTTTTGGTTCGTTCTCCAAATTGGGGTCGGCGGTGCCGGAGGAGGAGAATTTTTCCGGTGATTTGGAGAGAGTTTGGATTAATGTACGTTGCAACCTTCAAGAGGCTAACAAGAAGTCAAAGTAGTATTTTGACAGGAATCGTAAGGAGGTTTTGCTTACTGTGGGTGACACGGTTTGGTTGTCCTCGAAGAACCTGCGGTTGAGGATTCCCTCTAAAAAAACTGGGTCCTAAGTTTGTGGGTCAATTTAAAGTGCTTCAGGTTGTTAACCCGTCTGCTGTTACGTTGGATTTTCCTACTTCCTGGAAGATTAATCCTGTGTTTCATGTTTCCTTGTTGAAAAAGGCTGATGTATCTGATAGGGACGCCACTGTCACAGTTCCTCCTGTGGTAGAAGACGGCGAATATGAAATTTCTTGTATCTTGAATTCTAGATGGAATAGAAGGAAATTACAGTATCTTGTCTCCTGGAAGGGTTTCGGTCCCGAAGACAACTCCTGGGTAAGGACGGATGATGTCTCTGCTTCTAGGCTTGTTAAAGCTTTCCACAGGAGGTTTCCGGATAGGCCTGGGCCTGGAGGATCCGGAGGTTCCTCATAAAAGAGGGTGTACTGTTAGAACCCTCCTTTTTGTTTTTTCCATCTTGTGTTTTGCGGTCACGTGACCATCTGCCTTTATATTCCAGCTCCGCCCTTATGGCTGTGCTGGACTTCAGTGTTTGACTGTTTCTCTAGCCTGGTGCTTCGGTGCCTTTCTCTGTCAGTTCGCTTGGTCCTCTGGGACCTCTGGTACATTTTTGTCAGTTTGCCTTTTTGTGTCCTGCAACAACTTCTCTGTTTAGGAGGTGTCCCATTTTTGTCCCAGTCCTTAGTTCTTTTAGGGACCCCTCCCTTAATTCTATAGGTTTTCGCTCAGACTAGCCGAGAACTAAGGCGGGTCTGTTCACTAGGAACAGGCAGCCCGCTATATCGTAGGGATTCAGCTTAGTCTTACTGTAGGGACAGCTTTCCCCTATCTTTCCTTAGTACATGTTGCAGATCATAACAACTACACCGCAACATCCATAACAACTCAGCACAGCCCTGGAGCTAAGCTCTACCTGTGAAGAGCTAAACCAACTCTGCTGCTTTTACACCAGCTCCAGAGGACCTGCCCTGCAGCGGCGGCTCCATATAGCCGCATACCACAGGTGGCGTCACGAACTATATATATCAGAACTATAAATCTCCTGTAAATATCCTCTTTTGATTGACCGCCCTGGTTCACGGACAGGGTTACCGCCACTGTCACATCTCCCCTAGCAACGACCGGCCTGGCACCGAGTACCCCACGGCCCAGGGGGCGCGTCAATACCACTTTTCCTGGTGTCTGCCCTCAATTTGAGCTGCTTTGGAACTTTTGGGCCCCTTTTGAAGGTGTTGTCTATGAGTTTGCTTTTGCCTCCGATTGAGTGCAATGGGATTCGGATATTTTTGTCAAACTGTACGACGAATTGTTTGGAGAATATGGGGAAGTTCGCTGATCTGAACCAAATCGAACCTTGAGAGGTTCGGTCAACTCTAGTTACAACCTACAGTGCTTTGTGAAAGTATTTGGCCCCCTTGAACTTTTCTACCTTTTGCCACATTTCTGGCTTCAAACATAAAGATATAAAATTCTAATTTTTTGGGGAAGAATCAACAACAAGTGGGACACAATCGTGAAGTGGAACGAAATTTATTGGATATTTTAGACTTTTTTTTAACAAATTAAAAACTGAAAAGTGGGGCGTGCAATATTATTTGGCCCCCTTGAGTTAATACTTTGTAGCTCCACCTTTTGCTGCGATTACAGCTGCAAGTCGCTTGGGGTATGTCTCTATCAGTTTTGCACATTGAGAGGCTGAAATTCTTCCCCATTCTTCTTGCAAAACAACTCGAGCTCAGTGAGGTTGGATGGAGAGCGTTTGTGAACAGCAGTTTTCAGCTCTTTCCACAGATTCTCGATTGGATTCAGGTCTGGACTTTGACTTGGCCATTCTAACACCTGGATACGTTTATTTTTGAACCATTCCAATGTAGATTTTGCTTTATGTTTGGGATCATTGTCTTGTTGGAAGATAAATCTCCGTCCCAGTTTCAGGTTTTTTGCAGACTCCAACAGGTTTTCTTCCAGAATGGTCCTGAATTTGGCTCCGTCCATCTTCCCATCAATTTTAACCATCTTCCCTGTCCCTGCTGAAGAAAAGCAGGCCCAAACCATGATGCTGCCACCACCATGTTTGACAGTGGGGATGGTGTTTTGAGGGTGATGAGCTGTGTTGCTTTTACGCCAAACATATCGTTTTGCATTGTGACCAAAAGGTTTGATTTTGGTTTCATCTGACCAGAGCACCTTATTCCACATGCTTGGTGTGTCTCCCAGATGGCTTGTGGCAAACTTCAAACAAGACTTTTTATGGATATCTTTAGGAAATGGCTTTCTTCTTGCCACTCTTCCTTAAAGGCCAGATTTGTGCAGTGTATGACTGATTGTTGTCCTATGGACAGACTCTCCCACCTCAGCTGTAGATCTCTGCAGTTCATCCAGAGTGATCATGGGCCTTTTGGCTGCATCTCTGATCAGTCTTCTCCTTGTTCGAGATGAAAATTTAGAGGGACGGCCGGGTCTTGATAGACTTGCAGTGGTCTGATACTCCTTCCATTTCAATATGATCGCTTGCACAGTGCTCCTTGAGATGTTTAAAACTTGGGAAATCTTTTTGTATCCAAATCCGGCTTTAAACTTCACCACAACAGTATCTCGGACCTGCCTGGTGTGTTCCTTGGTCTTCATGATGCTCTCTGCACTTGTAACAGAACCCTGAGACTATCACAGAGCAGATGCATTTATACGGAGACTTGATTATTTTGTGTTGTTATGTTGTCATTTAGGACAACATTGGATCATTCAGAGATCCTCACTGAACTTCTGGAGTGAGTTTGCTGCACTGAAAGTAAAGGGGCCGAATAATATTGCACGCCCCACTTTTCAGTTTTTAATTTTTTAAAAAAGTTTAAAATATCCAATAAATTTTGTTCCACTTCACAATTGGGTGCCACTTGTTGTGGATTCTGCCCAAGAAAATTAGAATTTAATATCTTTATGTTTGAAGGCAGAAATGTGGCAAAACGTAGAAAAGTTCAAGGGGGCCAAATACTTTCACAAGGCACTGTACATGTGAAAATAATAATCATTATTACCTGTTTGCTACAATTGGTTACTTATACACCTGACTATATTTCTAGAAAGTCCATGACTTTGTACAAGTGAACCTAGAAAAATGACTTTTCTTTATTCACTTGGCATTTTGTTAATTAATAAAAATAAACTATTAACACTTCTGTATGTGAAAGCTTTCTTACTTTGCAGCATTTTTTTCACACCTAAACATTTTGCACAGCACTGTATATATATATATATATATATATATATATTACAATAGATGGTCTCTGTGTGGCCGTCTACATCATCTGGGTGGTCAGGGATTAGCTCTAGCGGCCATGTCACAATATATGCGACAAACACGGAAATTCATCTAGGAGAAGAATGATGTCCAGTAGGTAAATGATCAGCCCATGAATCAGACTGGTCACAGGATATGAATCTCCGGTTGGGAAGAGAGACTGTTCCTGTCCCCGACTCCTCACAGGTGCAAACAGTAAATTTGTATAGCCAGCGACAAAGCTTTAAAAGTTTTTATTCTACAATCTGTTGGGGCATTTAGGATTATAGTAACACGTTGGTGATGCCTGTCTCATGACGTATACCCTACTGGGGGCAGTTCAGAAGGCATAAACCATATGACATGTTTCCTTTAAATATCATTACTCCATCTACTGCTCCTTATTCAGACGACATCACTGATGACATCAGCACAGCTGGCACTACTGACCCTGTGCGACATCACTCATGACATCAGCACAGCTGGCAGTACTGACCCTGTGCGACATCACTGATGACATCAGCACAGCTGGCAGTACTGACCCTGTACGACATCACTGATGACATCAGCACAGCTGGCAGTACTGACCCTGTGCGACATCACTGATGACATCAGCACAGCTGGCAGTAATGACCCTTTACGACATCACTGATGACATCAGCACAGCTGGCAGTACTGACCCTGTGCGACATCACTGATGACATCAGCACAGCTGGCAGTACTGACCCTGTGCGACATCACTGATGACATCAGCACAGCTGGCAGTACTGACCCTGTACGACATCACTGATGACATCAGCACAGCTGGCAGTACTGACGTTGTGAAACATCACTGATGACATCAGCGCAGCTGGCAGTTCTGACCCTGTGTGACATCACAATGCTGGGTTCAGTGATCTATGCGCTGGAGGACACTGGAGTCTTTTGAGGGTTTGATGTTGGAGAAAATGGATTTGCGGAGCATTGCTGTAGTGCTGTTCACAATTGTTTTCTATTGTGTAGAAGGGAGACCTGTTGAAACACCAGGAGGTAAGAGACATTGATAAATGAGGATTATATATTGTATTTTTTTCTATATGTTCATGTGTTTTGGTTATAAAACAGTTGTGTGTGATATTGCATTTTATCGCCATTCTCTTGAAAGTCATAGAACTGCAATACCGGACACGGCTCATGGGCAGGAGTGGTGCTGTATTATGAAAAAACTAGCCATTATTCTATAATTATGTCTATACGGCTTTTCATAGAGGTAAATGGAAGTAGAATCCACTGTACATATTATATTCCCATATACTGGCCATCAGTCCGGTCGTGTCTCTGATGACATCAGCAGCGTTCAGCAGCCCTGCCCCCACACTATAGAATTCTGACACTGTGTGACATCACAGCGCTGGGCCCAGTGCTCTATGTGTGGGGTCTTTTGAGGGTTAATTTTGTACAATATAAAAATGGAGAAAATTGTTCTATATGTTTGTTGATTTGCTCATGTTTAGTTAAGAAAGTTCTAATGATATAAGCAGGTAATGGACATTATCACTGGGGACTGTGTTTGTAGGGTTCAGTTAAAGGAGTCTTCTGTCCCCTTCATGTTACAGTATTGGGGTCACTTGCTGCTGTCATGGGGTTCATGTCTTCATTTTCCTTCTTTCTCTTATGGACAGTGGTTTCCCAGAGATCATGGGCTGTGATATTCCCCAGCTTGAACTTGAGGATCAGCGACGATAATAACAGTGAGTAGTCAATTCCTTCATCTCCTGATTCTACTCCCATCATCCTATACCAAGTCCTGCCTGCACTTATATATATAATGTGACGCCCCTTATCCTGACAATGTCTTCTAGAATATTCCGCCTGTGAAAGGAATTAATAACCGGCATCTTGTTTCTTTATTCCCAGTCATTGGTCGCTATGCCCAGCCCGTGTGTCTGATGATAATGTTTACGTTCTTGGTCGGGATCTGGATCTGCTGGTGAGTTTCCATCTTCTCCTCTACATATCACATTATTCTTTTCCCATACAAATAGGCAGTATGGTGGCTCAGCGGTTAGCACTGTAGTCTTGCAGCACTGGGTCCTGGGTTCAAATCCCACCAAGGACAACATCTGCAAGGAGTTTGTATATCCTCCCCTTGATTGCGTGGGTTTCCTCCCGGTTCTCTGGTTTCCTCCCACACTATAAAATCATACAGAGAGGGAGTTTAGAATGTCAGCCACAACAATGTGGGTTTCTCTGGGTAGTCCAGGTTTCCTCTTACACTTCAAAGACATAGTGAATCTAGATTGTGAACCCCAGTGGGGACAGAGCCAATGATGTCTGTAAAGAGCTGTGGAATTAATGGCGCTATATAAGTGAGGAAAATAAATAAATAAAAAATACCTACAGGGGGCGCAGTAACTACAGCAGCCGGGCAATACTACAGGGCTGTGTGGACTGTGATATAATCAGTAGCTGCCGTTCTCCTGGTCCTGGTGCTGTATTATGATGTAATATATACTAGGACTGGTATACACTGTACCTTTATATCTCACCCTCTGTAGTGGGGGAGGGGCAGGGGCATATTCTTGTGGGTAACTGAATATTATCTTTTGTACTAGTTTATATTAATATATTTCTCTGTGTCACAGTTACCTGTATGGCGTCCGGAGACGTCGGGGCATACTGGAGGAGGCAGACCTGACCGAAGTTGTTGTGGTCCTGGAGCCAGGTAACTATTAATAAAAAACCCAGGTACAAGCAAAGCCTATGTCACCCGGGCTCTTCAATGCTAACACAGTAATGTCCAAGTGATCTCAACCTATCTGGATAGGGAAAAGTGAATGGCGACCATCTCACAATCCAAGAGGAACACTGTCTGTGACACAAACTTTAGTTTAGGGATTTTTGTTTAGTAGCAAAATTAGAACAGAGGGGTATTCAACTGCCCTCCTTGTCTCAGTGTGTGAGGAAGAAAAAGAAATGCTGCTATTAAGGTGCTGTTACCACTCGTGTGCACAGCGCTGTCCCAGCTCTGACCCTGCGCTGTCTCCCCTGTACAAGAAGTCACAAGACTGTCCCCATCTTGGCTGCCATCCTGTAATAACGTCCTCCATCCTGGAACCTATTCTGTAAAGATGTCTATCATCCTGCCCCATCCTGTAATATTGTCCCCCTTCCTGGCCCCTATCCTGTAGTAATGTCTATCTTCCTGCCCCACCCTGTAATATTGTCTCCCTTCTTGGCCCTTATGCTGTAATAATGTCTATCGTCCGGCCTCCTCATCCTGTAATATTGTCCCCCTTCCTGGCCCCTATCCTGTAGTAATGTCTATCGTCCTGCCTCATCCTGTAATATTGTCTCCCTTCTTGGCCCTTATCCTGTAATAATGTCTATCGTCCGGCATCCTCATCCTGTAATATTGTCCCCCTTCTTGGCACCTATCCTGTAGCAATGTCTTTTGTCTTGGCCCCATCCTATAGTAATGTCCCCCGTCCTGGCTTCTTCCTGTAATGTCCCGTGTACTGGCATCCATTCTGTAATTAAGTCCCCTGTCCTGTAATAATGTTCTCCGTCTGGGCCCCTGTGCTGATAATGTCCCTAATCCTGGCCCCTTCCAGTATTAATGTCCCCTATTCTGGCCCCTTCGTGTACCCTATCCTGGGGTTCTTTTCCAGCACATTAAAAAAACTGAAACAAAGGATTATTCTTACCTCCCCCCGCTCCGACAGCCAGCAGTGTCTCTTTCTGCTCTATCGCTAGCACTGGCTCATGGCAAGTGGCCTCATGTGCCATCCGCGATGGGCATGCCTCTGATTGCCCGGCGGCCTGTATAGATGTTGTGGTGTAGGGAGCAGGCGGCTCTCTGTGGCACAATACTTTTCAGCTGAATGTGCGTACTCGGACACACATATAGCTAAAAAAGATGCTGCGTCGGTGGGCTTCCTGACTCCACAGGTCTGCTCATGGTCACACCCTCTACAACTGTGATTTTACTCCCCTGATAGTGAATTAATACTCAAAATTTATTTTCAACATTTGGTTAGGAATATTCATGATGTCCTTCTCAATTCAGATACAAATGTGATTTATGAATTTCTTCTCATGTTGAATCACATTGACTAAAGTTGGCCTCAGTGCAGTTTACTGTAGTGGAATGGGATCATTTTTCCCATGTACATATAGGGATGTACTGAATACTTTATTAGCATTTGTTTCTTTGATGTTGAGCCTCAATCATTGCTATTGCAATATTCTAAAAAGAGATTTATGCTTTTTGCTCCCGCAGATCTGAAAATACCAACTTCAGATAATGATTTGGACAATACCACCAGGTAGGACATACATCTTCTCCATTACTAGAGACTTTATGGGGATTAATGATTAGTGGTGGGCTCACATTTTGTTACATTTATTTCACAGCTTCAATGACGACATCACTGTTAGTGATAATGTGACTTCTAATAGTGGAGAAACTTCCATAGATAAAAGTAAGTAATAACTTCAAGATGAAATTCAGGTTTATGTTGTTGTAGAAAGAACAATTCTTAGTTTTTTGTGATGGACACTTCCATATTGGCAAAACAACTGACCGCCATGTTGACTTATGGCTACCGTTGTCTTTACAGAATTTCTTACATCAATGCAATAAATTTGCTTGGGTTTTGCTGTAAGTCCCATACACATCGATAGAGTCCTATAAAAGTGCTCCCACATCTCCATTAAAACCTATGGACACTACCATGACACATCAATTAAGGTCACGGGATGTCTATTTTCATGTTAAATGGAGGCCCCACTGGACAGACCTTTCCTTTTGATCTGCGATAAATAACTAATATGACAGTATTATCTGTGCAGAAGATATTAAGTGACTTAACTTTTCATAACTATTTGGAAATCATCTAATCTCAGCATCCATTTATTTCCTGACAACCCTTGCTAGAATGGTTGAGATTGTTGAGGGTCCACACTCCGGCTATGTAGGACATGTTCATTTCTAATCTTGTACTGAATACATTAATCATATAATCAATAAGGACAATTTAACTGAGCAGCAGATGGGGTAGACATCTGCTAAAACTCCTGGGTCCTGTTGTGTTTGGACCTCATTATAATGTCAGATCCTGGTCATAATGTTGGATCCTGTTGACCTGGTAGTCTGGTCAGTGATGTATTCTGCTCTGGTTTGAACCTACATTTGTAGTCTTATTGGCTTTCCAGACTCCAGACTGTCTAGTATGGACCTGTATACTGACATACTTTATCAGCAAAATCATCAGTTTTGAGCCTAAAACTTTGAAAAATCTTTTCACTCTTCCATATTTCTGTACAGATAATGAAGCATCTGAGAGTGAAGAGAGCCCCGACACAGAGGAGAGGTGGGTTATGTTGTATATAAATATCTCTATATAAACCATGAGCTAGGTAAGAAATGTTTCCTGTGAATTTATAGATGATTCCTTATTTTTCACAGAATGCCTATGTGCAAAATCCCTGGTTGTTTCCTGGAAGACATCATATTACCAAGTTCCATCTACGTGACAAACTTCCAGGAGAATAAAGAGGAGCTAGTGAAACGACTGTATCGGCTGTATAATGAAACCGTCTTCGGGAATCTGGTATACCATCGTCAGTATCTGGGTTATACATGAAAACAAGAAAAGCGGCTTTAGCTTTCTGGAGGGCACCCTAATACCTTTGTTACTGTTCTTTAATTTAGTTATTGAGAATCTCAGGAAAACCCTCTTCTTATCTATGGAATGAGTGGAGACCATACAGGAGATCCACCATACATAGACATAGAGAATCTCACATTTTATCTTGATGTTCAAAGGATTTTTACACTTGTATATAAATCCATCTAGTTGACATTTGGACATTTTATAATGAGTTTATTTTTGTTTTTGCTCTCACAATTTGGACTTCTCACAATACCCCATGTCCAATATAAGGATACCAGTAAAGTAAATTACATATGAGCGTGGGAAGTTTGTTAGATTGGGACCTAAGAGTTTACAGATTTAATGGGAATTGTTTCCGCTTTTTAGCTTCCTGACGAAATGAAAATTGTGTGGAATAACACGTTGACCACAACATCTGGTCTAACCTATAACCTGGAGAAGAAAAACGAAAGTTATAGCATTATAGAACTTTCCAATAAAGTCTTGAATTCTGCCAGTAGGTTTCACATCACTTCCAGCAGCTTCATAAGATAATGTGTATACATGGTAAAAAGCTGCTACTTGGTTGTAATACATCTTATATACTCATTGTACATTCAATCATGAGAAGAACTAAGTACACCCTCTTTGAATTCTATGGACTTACATATCAGGACAAAATAAAAAAGCATTTGGTCCTTAGAATGTCTTAAAATTAGGTAAATACAACCTCAGAAAACAACAACTCCTGATAAATAACTCTGTGACATTATGTATTTGACAAAAATTCAGCCAACACAGAAAAGCAGTGTGTGAAAAATTAAGTACACCTTATCTGCTTTAAAAGGAATTAACAGGGGAAGTAGCTGCCATGTGCTGCTAATAATATGGACCTAAAGAGAACCTGTCAGGTCCGATAATGCTATTAGCCTGCAGATATAGGGTTATTGTGTAGGGTAATAGTGTTACGAGGGAGCCCGGCCGCAGTACTGAAAGTACAGCACCCGGGAGAGTATGAACTTTACTTCATCCGGGAACTGCCGGCTTTCAGTGATGCGGGTGTGCCCGGAGCAATTACAGTCACCGGTGAGCACACCCCGGCACTGACTGATAGCCAGCTCGACAGTGCGCAGTTCAGTGTGGCTCTCAGTCAGAGTGTTTTTACAGCCACCGATTTCAGTGCCCTAAGTGGCAACTGTATTGCTCCAGGGATGCCAGTATTTCCCTACTTTGAAGATCTTCTAATAATCAGATATTTTCTTATTATGTCCTGATATGTAAAGCAAAAAAATTCAAACCAGGTGTACTTAGTTAATCTCATGCCTAATAAATTATTTTCTTTTCAGAGCGATTACGATCCACACTTGCACACGAGATGTGCCATGCTGCCTGCTGGTTAATCGAGGATGTAAAGGACAAGCATGGTCCGTTATGGCAGGCTTATGCAAAAAGGGTCAATTCTATCCATCCTGAGCTGCCAGAGGTGAAGAAATATCACAATTATACTTTATAATATAACTTCAACTGTCGATGTACTTTGTGATAAAAGGTAAGTAAATTTGATGACTCTATACCTCATGAAACGCAATCACTGTGGAATGACACCGGTGCGGCTCTGTTGGTATTATGCTTTTATATTTTACTTCTATCAGAGTAGACTGACATCTGGAAGCTGTAGGGTTAAGGATGCTACATTATATTATATATATATTATATATATTTTGTTGTCTACAGACAGTTCTTCATATTTTTTTTTACAATTTGTTCTTTTTGATACAATCCATAGTACTAACCAACATTCATGCCAGTCTGTTAACCAATATTCCTTCCATCTTTCTAGATTCGGGCGTTTGAGAAAAGTAGCCGAGAATAAATGTTATTGCCGCCGCTGTGGAGGTCGAGTACATCAATTGGCCACCACGTCAGGATGTGACAGCAACAAGAGCAACTCAGGGTGAAGAGACAAGGCGGACAGCTCTCCTCGCTATACAGTACAAGGCTGAACAAGCGATGGATGAATCTGTTGTACGGAAACAACTTGTCTGAATTACGTTTGGGGCATCGCGGTGGCTCAGTGGTTAGCACTGCAGCCTTGCAGCACTGGGGTCCTGGTTTCAAATCCCACTAAGGACAACATCTGCAAGGAGTTTGTATGTTCTCCCCGTGATTGTGTGGGTTTCCTCCGGGTACTCCGGTTGCCTCCCACACTATAAAATCATACAGATAGGGAGTTTAGAATGTGAGCCACAACAATATCAATAATTAGATTGTCAGCCATTACAATAATTAATACATGAAATAAAGTTTAACATCTCAGCTGAACAAAGTATTAATGACCTGATTCATTGCTTTTCCACCCATCTCATGATTATTAGAGCTCTCCAGTTTCAGATAATAGGTGACAAGCAGAAAATGTATCACTTTCAAGAGTCATTTCTCATTTAAACTTCTCCAGAACCTGGTGCTCTACAAATCACCAATCTTCAGGGGTCTTACCCCAAATATTTCAGGACCAATGCTTAGGTCTGCCTCAGCCTCATTTATTTACATTAGTAGCACAGCTCCAATATATTAGGATTAGTGTTGAGCGAGCACTAAAATGCTCGGGTGCTCGAGGCTCGGGCCGAGCACGCCGTGATACTCGGGTGCTCGACCCGAGCAACGAGCCCAATGTTAGTCTATGTGAGACTCGAGCATTTTTGCGGTGGCACCCCCGGCAGTCTTTTAAAAGCCTAACAAGTGCCCAAAACGATAGTGAAAGTGCTCAAATGGCATGGGGACAGCATGGGGATCGCCCCAGGAACCATTTCTGACCCCCAGGTCACTGCTGTCAACAACGTGGTCAGAGGTATTAAGCCACTTTTACGGGCTCACAATAAAACGTTCAAAAACGAAAGTGAAACTTTTTTCCTGTGAAATATGTTAAGGATCATCCTTTCCAGGGAAAAGACTTGTGTATAAGTTAAAATAAATGACCAAAAACAAAAATACTCCTCCACACCTTTGGCTATGTTCACAAGTAGCATTTTTTATGCGTTTTTGCACTTTTGTATTGCTTTCAACTATGACAAATGCATTCACCGGGAAATGTCATTTTAACATTTTACAACCTTATCTGGCCATGTGCTGTGTGACACATGCATAAAGTGCTGAAAAGACATGGGAACAGCATGGGGAAGACCCCTGGAAGCATCTCTGACTCCCAGGTCACTGTCTAAAAGTGTGCCCATCATAAGTGATCCTTGCCGCATCAGAAGATGCAGACTTGCAACTATCCCCATGCAAGTTCTAGTCCCAGGGCAGTGTTCAATTTTACCTCCCCCATTCCTTGCAATACAAGCGCAAGTATGCAGCCTGCCACCCACCCACCCCCAGGCTGCAATACCATACTGCTTGCTTGCTTGAACTTGAAATTGGGCCTTTTAGGCATGTGGAGGCGGAATCTGGCCACCACGTCATGGCTGTGTTGGCGGCCTGGAATCCATACTCAGTCCCAAGCCGCCCGGCGGCCAGGTGTCCATACTCGGTCCCCAGCCGCCCCGCGGCCGGGTGTCCACACACGGTCGTCAGCCGCCTGGGGCCAGCCGGGTGTCCATAAACGGTCCCCAGCCGCCCCTATTTCTCCTTGGAACATCCCCCCACACACTTTTCTTAGCCCAGCCTGCTTTAGGCAGCATTGGATGAGCCCACCAGAGAACCAGACTCCTCCGGTGGGCCCTGACTTCTCCATCGGTGGAGTTGAGAGTGCCAAGGTGAGTAGCATGATGATGATGACAGAAGTTAGCATCTGCTATGTTTTCTTTTAATACAAGTGTAAGTGTGCAGCCTGCCACCCACCCACCCCCAGACTGCAATTCCATACTGCTAGCTTGCACTTGAAATGGGGCCTTTTAGTTTGGAGGAGGCCGAAGCTGGCCACTACCTCATGGCTGCTTCGGCAGCGAGGTATCCATACTCAGTCCCCAGCAGCCCCTATTTGTCCTGGTGTGCCTTATACATAAGATTAAGCGCGTATACCAAAACATTACCTGTGCCCTCTCCAGTGCATTTAGTGGGAAGGAGAGCCTATTCCGCTGTAGTGTGTGCATGCCAAACCCCTGTTCATGGTACATGCGAAGATGCCTCCCACCTTGCACCTGTCGTTGCAGACTTGCAACTATCCCCATTCAAGTCCTTGTCCCAGGGCAGTGTTCAATTGTACCTCTCCCATTCCTTGCAATGCAAGCGCAAGTATGCAGCCTGCCACCCACCCACCCCCAGGCTGCAATACTATACTGTGTCGGCGGCCTGGTATCCATGCTCAGTCCCCAGCCACCTGGTGGCCGGGTGTCCCCGCTTGCTCCCCAGCCTCCAGGGGGTGGCCGGGTGTCCATACTCGGTCCCCAGCCACCCCTATTTGTCCCGGTAACCTTTCCCACACTTTTCTTAGCCTGGCCTGCTTTAGGGAAGCATTGACCGAGCCCACCGGACTATCAGACTCCTCCGGTGGGCCCTGGCTTCTCCATCAGGGGAGTTGAGAGTGCCAAGGTGAGGAGCATGATGAGGATGATAGAAGTTAGCATCTGCTTTGTTTTGTTGTAATGCAAGCGCATGTATGTAGTAGCGGCTAGGCCTGAGGTGGTCAGCGTTTTGGCGCATATCCTACCTCCTCCGAGGATTGCTGGATGTTTTCCTGCTACTATCCAAGTTCTATGACTCCCGTTAAAACAAAGCTTCAAGTGATAAATGATGGATGAGGTAGTGGCAAAGGAGAAAGAGCAGGAGGAACAGGGACCATTCACATCAATATCAGGCCAGTCAACCAGATATGTCTTGTAGGATATGTTTCTGTAACAAAAGGAGCGGTTCGGCTACACAGTTATAGGGCATACAGTGAGTGCAATGCCTACCAAAAATTTCGAGGCACTCCAATGCCCCTTGGAAATGACATGGAGGTCAGAGGGCGTTAACTAAACCTTTTTTTCCATTTATAGCAACTGGGTCTGTGCACTGTTGGCCTAAGCAGTGAATGGAAGGCTTTCCAAAAATTATGAGGAACTGCAATGCCCCTTACAAGAGCCATGTGTGGCACCCCAGGGGTCTGGTCACCACAGTAATAGGGATATTACGTCGGAGAGCAAGTGGGAGGTTTCCTGGTCAGGATCCCTTAAACATGCAACATCCTCCTGCCCCAGTCCTGGGAGGGGAGAATTCTGCCCTTATAAACTGGATCTGGGGCGGGGTTGAGTGAGTCAGAGAACAGAGAACAGTCAGAGTCAGAGTGAGAGCAAGGGAAAGTAACAGCAAGGAGCTCTGTAGGAGCTAGGAGCTAAAGACCAGGGGCTGGAAGCTGAGCAGAGCTCGCCCTGGCAGAAGACAATAGGAACCGGACACAGGAGTCAGAGGCTGTGAGGACTTATATATCCAGCAGCAGAAACCAGGCGGCAGGGGATTTCAGGTCCTCTGGCCATAGAAGCCCGGAGGCTTAGTCACAAGCAAGGGACCAGCACCGCCGTCATGGAGCGGAGGCTAACAGAAGGCCCCAAGTCACCAGCCATACGTGTAAGCACTACACGGTACACTAAGGGACGTGGGCTACTTCTACCCGCTTACAGCAAGGTAGCCAGGAAGAGTGCAGACAGACGGGGAGGCCTACAACTCCACCTGGCCAGGGGAACTCCTGCTTACTCAACAGACTGACCAGGCCTCTTATGCTAGCCAGTACTCCCGGGAGGGTCTACCTTATAATCATCAGTAAAGACCCTGAACTGCACTGCAAAGACTCTGAGTCGTTCCTGCTGCGCTCGTGCACCATCACCCCCATCATCCACACTCACTGCCCTGAGGCTATACTTCTCCCATGGGGAGTTATCCCATTCTCTGCTGCGCACACAACACCAGCCTCAGCGGTCTGCCTCGCAGCGGTGGTACTCCCTGACCGCAATCCACGGGTGGCGCAGTCGGACAATTAACCTCAAAACCTAAGAAAGACTGCCACTGGTTTCACCAGCCTGAGCCACGGGACTGGGTCACCGCCATGGAGACTACAGACCCCAGAGTCCCGGCACCGGGTATCCCACACACGTATACACACGGCCCAGGGGGCGCGTCACATGCAGTACAGCATATTACAAACATAAGTCCCATTATTGGGGAGTGGGTGTCCCATAGTATTTGCTTATGCCTTGCAAGCAAAAGCTGCCAAAAATTAGGACGGAGCAACTTGCAATGCCCCTTACAAGAGCCATGCAGTACAGCATATTACAAACATAAGTCCCATTATTGGGGAGTGGGTGTCCCATAGTATTTGCTTATGCCTTGCAAGCAAAAGCTGCCAAAAATTAGGATGGAGCAGCTTGCAATGCCCCTTACAAGAGCCATGCAGTACAGCATATTACAAACATAAGTCCCATTATTGGGGAGTGGGTGTCCCATAGTATTTGCTTATGCTTTCCAAGCAAAAGCTGCCAAAAATTAGGACGGAGCAACTTGCAATGCCCCTTACAAGAGCCATGCAGTACAGCATATTACAAACATAAGTCCCATTATTGGGGAGTGGGTCTCCCATAGTATTTGCTTATGCTTTCCAAGCAAAAGCTGCCAAAAATTAGGACGGAGCAACTTGCAATGCCCCTTACAAGAGCCATGCAGTACAGCATATTACAAACATAAGTCCCATTATTGGGGAGTGGGTGTCCCATGGTATTTGCTTATGCTTTCCAAGCAAAAGCTGCCAAAAATTAGGACGGAGCAACTTGCAATGCCCCTTACAAGAGCCATGCAGTACAGCATATTACAAACATAAGTTCCATTATTGGGGAGTGGGTGTCCCATAGTATTTGCTTATGCTTTCCAAGCAAAAGCTGCCAAAAATTAGGACGGAGCAACTTGCAATGCCCCTTACAAGAGCCATGCAGTACATCATATTACAAACATAAGTCCCATTATTGGGGAGTGTGTGTCCCATAGTATTTGCTTATGCCTTGCAAGCAAAAGCTGCCAAAAATTAGGACGGAGCAACTTGCAATGCCCCTTACAAGAGCCATGCAGTACAGCATATTACAAACATTAGTCCCATTATTGGGGAGTGGGTGTCCCATAGTATTTACTTATGCCTTGCAAGCAAAAGCTGCCAAAAATTAGGACGGAGCAACTTGCAATGCCCCTTACAAGAGCCATGCAGTACAGCATATTACAAACATAAGTCCCATTATTGGGGAGTGGGTGACCCATAGTATTTGCTTATGCTTTCCAAGCAAAAGCTGCCAAAAATTAGGACGGAGCAACTTGTAATGCCCCTTACAAGAGCCATGCAGTACAGCATTTTACAAACATAAGACCCATTATTGGGGAGTGGGTCTCCCATAGTATTTGCTTATGCTTTCCAAGCAAAAGCTGCCAAAAATTAGGACGGAGCAACTTGCAATGCCCCTTACAAGAGCCATGCAGTACAGCATATTACAAACATAAGTCCCATTATTGGGGAGTGGGTGTCCCATCGTATTTGCTTATGCTTTCCAAGCAAAAGCTGCCAAAAATTAGGACGGAGCAACTTGCAATGCCACTTACAAGAGCCATGCAGTACAGCATATTACAAACATAAGTCCCATTATTGGGGAGTGTTTGTCCCATAGTATTTGCTTATGCCTTGCAAGCAAAAGCTGCCAAGAATACGGATGGAGGAACTTGCAATGCTGGCACCCTGGTGGTATAGTGGTGGTGGAGGCTGAGGATAAGGAGAAGAAGATAAAACAGCCGAAATGAGGAAGCGTATACCCATGTGTGGGTGTGAAGCGGTGCATGTGAATACACCTCCCGAAATAACACAGTGGATTTGACTTTATGTTACTCTGCTGTCATTTGGTGGTGATGAGAAGTCTGGCCCAATCCAGCCCTTGTTCATTTTGATAAGGGTGAGCTTTTCAGCATTGTCAGTTGACAGGCGAGTGCGCTTATCAGTTATAATTCCCCCAGCGGCACTAAAAACACGCTTCGATAACACGCTAGCGGCAGGGCAGGCCAGGACCTCCAAGGCGTACAGAGCAAGTTCATTCCAAGTGTCCAGCTTGGATACCCAATAATTAAAAGGCACAGAGGAGTCACGGAGGACGCTGGTACGGTCGGCAAGGTACTCCCTCACCATCTTTTGAAACTTTCCACTCCTTGTGAGAGTACCCCGCGCCTCAGGGCCTGTAAGCTGGGCGGGTGTCAGAAAACTGTCCCAGAACGTTGACAGTGTTCCCCTGCCTCTGCTGGATTGGAGTTGCATCTCTCTCGCCTGTACGCCTTGGTTAGGCAACGAACTGTGATCTCTGCCGCTAGCGTGTTCAGATGGGAATTTTTTTAAGAGTTCTGCAGCAAGGGCCTTCTGGTACTGCCCCATTTTTGTAGACCTCTCCACCTCAGGAATAAGAGAGTGAAAGTTCTCCTTGTAGCGGGGGTCTACAAGTGTCACCAACAAGTAATGACTGTCACCCAACATTTTGACAACGCGAGGGTCACGGTTAAGGCAGCGTAACATAAAGTCAGCCATGCGTGCCAGACTGGTAACGGGCAAGATTTCCGTGTCCTCACCAAGATGACGACTGACCATGCTCTCCTCCTCCTCTTCCTCCTCCCCCCTGTCCTCAGGCCACCCACGCTGAACCGACGGTATGACACTTGTACAGGTACTACCGTCTACAGCGCATGATAGCAGCTCCTGTTCTTCCTCCTCCTCCTCCTCCTCCTCTCCCTCATTGTCCCCCAATGCACGTTGGGATGAGATGAGGCTGGGCTGTGTGTAATCGCCCGCTACGGCTTCTTGATCCATCTCATCATACTCTGGCTGCAATGCCTCCTCTTTAATTCTCTGCTGAGAGCATTGCAAAAGACAGACAAGTGGGATGCTGACACTAATGATGGCGTCATCGCCACTCACCATCTTGGTGGCCTCCTCAAAGTTTGTCAGGATGGTACATATGTTAGACATCCAGGTCCACTCCTGAGGTCTTATGTGTGGAGTCTGACCTGAATATCGACGGCCTTGATGCAGCTGGTACTCCACAACTGCTCTCTTCTGCTCACAAATCCTTTGCAACATGTGGAGGATAGAGTTCCAACGTGTGGGGACATCACACACCAGTCGGTGTGCCGGAAGCTGCAAACGCTGCTGCAACACAGCAAGGGCGGCGGAAGCTGTAGCCGACTGGCGAAAATGAGCTGACAGGCGGCGTACTTTCACGAGCAGATCTGGCAACTCGGGGTACGATTTAAGAAACCGCTGAACCACGAGGTTAAGCACATGAGCCAGGCATGGTACGTGTGTGATCTCACCTCGCCTCAGAGCCGCCACCAGGTTACGGCCATTGTCACACACGACCATGCCGGGATGTAGGTTCAGCGGTCTCAGCCACAGATCTGCCTGCTCTTTCACAGCTGTTTACAACTCACAAGCAGTGTGAGGTTTATCACCTAAGCTTATGAGTTTCAGCACAGCCTGTTGCCGCTTGGCGGAGGCAGTACTGCAATGCTTCCAGCTTGTAACTGATGTGGTGATATCTGAGATGGAGGCTGAACATGAGGAGGAGGAGGAGGATGCGCAGGAGCTGTACACTGTGGGGGCAACTCTGACTGACATAGGGCCAGCAATCCTCGGTGTGGGGAGGATGTGTTCGGTCCCAAGGTCCGACTGGGTCCCAGCTTCCACTATGTTTACCCAGTGTGCCGTCAGAGAGACGTACCGTCCCTGGCCACAAGCACTTGTCCACGTGTCCGTTGTCAGGTGGACTCTCCCAGTAACTGCATTGTTGAGGGCACGGCAGATGCTTTGGGACACGTGCTTGTGTAGTGCGGGGATGGCACACCGGGCAAAATAGTGTCGGCTAGGGACCGAGTACCGAGGGACGGCCACCGCCATAAGATTGCGGAAGGATTCCGTCTCCACCAGCCTAAAAGGCAGCATTTCCAATGCAAGCAGTCGTGAAATGTGCGAATTTAGGACTGTGGCCTGTGGGGCGTTAGCTGCGAATTTCCGCTTTCGTTCAAAGGTCTGGGATATGGACAATTGAACGCTGCTGTGGGATGTGGACGTGGACGTTGATGCTGTTTCTTGAGAAACTGCCATAACAAGTGAAGACTGAGAGGAGGGGGCATCTTTACATGCTGTATGGACAGGGGATTGCCTTGCACACACAACAGGGGGTTTTATTGCATGCACAACAGTGGAAGAAGCAGTGGTGACACCCGCTGACACTGGTCGTGGACCCTGGGTTTCGCCCCACAAAGTCGGGTGCTTTGCTGCCATGTGCCTGATCATGCTGGTGGTGGTCAGGCTGGTAGTTTTGTCACCCCTGCTGATGCTGGCATGGCAGGTGTAACATATGGCATTTTTGGGGTTATCAGCAGAGTCTTTAAAAAAATTCCAGACTCTGGAAGACCTACCGCTTGTACTGGCAACGTCCCTCATGTTGTTGTTACAGGGAACGGTTGCCTGCCTTCTGTCTGCGGCCACCACACTGCTTCTTCCTGCCTGTTGGGGTACTCTGCCTCCCTCCCCCTGTGTGCTGCTGGCCTCACTCTGCATGTCCTCCTTCCACGTTGGGTCAGTTACTAGATCATCCACCACCTCCTCCTCTTCCACTTGCGCACCACGATTCTCCTCCTCACTTCCTGGCAATTGTGTCTCGTCATCGTCCACCTCTTGTGACAGATTGCCAACGTCGACTTCCTGTGGCCGTGGCTGTTCAAATATTTGGGCATCGCAACATGGGATCTCCTCTTCCACCACTTCAAGCGTATCAGGCGAGGGGCCCAAATATGGAAATGGACCAGTGAACAGCTCTTCAGAGTGTCCAAGTGGGGGATCACTTGCTGTCTGACGACACTCGGCATGGTGGGAGGAAGGAGCATCAGGGTGAGGAGGAGTATGCGGTCGAGACTCACGGCTACTAAGAGTTGACCGTGTGGAAGACAGACCGGAGGTGGTGGTGCCCAGGTAACTGGAAGTATTATCTGCTATCCAATTAATAACCTGTTCACACTGATCAGTTCTCAATACTGGTGTTGTTCTGTGCTTCCTTAGTAATTCGGTCAAGAAGTGGGAGCGAGAAGATGTGGCTGTTGGTTTTGGCACATTTTCACCTTGGCCACGGCCCCGTCCTCTGCACGAACCATCACCAGAACGTCCACTTCCACGTCCCTTGCCACGCGCCTTGCCCATTGTAAATTAAGTAAAATAGCTTACACTTGCACTATCCATGGAAAAAGGGTAATAAAGAGTAGATTAGAACCGTGGAAGAGGAAAACCACAGTTATTGTTTACTGGGGTATACCACACTTTTTTAAATAGAGATATTTGCGGCTGAACAGTGAGCGACACACTCAAACTGCTTTTTTTTTAGATACCAAAGGTCCAAAACTGGATAGTACAGCGATTTGACCCGCGGAACTGCGAAACCACACTGGGATGTCGGGCCTACACAAGACTATTTTCAACAGATATATTTTTGTGTCACAACAGTCAGGAGACACTACTGTTTTTCTTTACGGAAAAAACTACCAAAACCTGAATAATAGAGATTTTTTACCGTGGGATGGCAAAACCACAGTTATTGTTTACTGGGGTATACCACACTTTTTTAAATAGAGATATTTGCTACTGAACAGTGAGCGACACACTCAAACTGCTTTTTTTTAGATACCAAAGGCCCAAAACTGGATAGTACAGCGATTTGACCCGTGGAACTGCGAAACCACACTGGGATGTCGGGCCTACACAAGACTATTTTCAACAGATATATTTTTGTGTCACAACAGTCAGGAGACACTACTGTTTTTCTTTACGGAAAAAACAACCAAAAGCTGAATAATAGAGATTTTTTACCGTGGGATGGCAAAACCACAGTTATTGTTTACTGGGGTATACCACACTTTTTTAAATAGAGATATTTGTGGCAGAACAGTGAGCGACACACTCAAACTGCTTTTTTTTTAGATACCAAAGGCTCAAAACTGGATAGTACAGCGATTTGACCCGTGGAACTGCGAAACCACACTCGGATGTCGGGCCTACACAAGACTATTTTCAACAGATATATTTTTGTGTAACAACAGTCAGGAGACACTACTGTTTTTCTTTACGGAAAAAACTACCAAAAGCTGAATAATAGAGATTTTTACCGTGGGATGGCAAAACCACAGTTATTGTTTACTGGGGTATACCACACTTTTTTAAATAGAAATATTTGCGGCTGAACAGTGAGCGACACACTCAAACTGTTTTTTTTTTAGATACAAATGGCCCAAAATGGATAATACAGAGGTTTGAACCGTGGAAGTGCAAAACAACACTCCTGTTTCTCTAGCCTACACCAGACTATTTTCAACAGTTATATTTGTGTCTGAAAAATCAGAGACACACTTTTTTTTGGGGGGGGGGGTCACACCAAAAGGTTAATAAGACGGGTATTTGTACAGTGTGAAGGAGGAAAAAAAAGGAGGATTTAGATGAAAAAAAAAGGATTTTTTCTGGCCCCCGACACCTGGTGCTAAGTCCAGCAATTTCAGCAACAGGAGCACACAGGACTGTAATGCAGCGTTTGCTGGTATAACCACTGTGCCTCCTATACAGCCTGCCTGCCTGGTATCTGGGATGGATATTAGTCCTGAAAAGGACTGTTTGTTTGTTCTGGCAGCCTTTACAGACCCTACACTAACTATTTCGCAGTTTATATCTCTCCCTAAATCAGCAGCGCTGTCCCTACACTGTCTAATCCGGAGCGAGTGTGTCCAAGATGGCGGCGCCCGGTTTTAAATACTCAAGGTGACGCTGTGCGGCCAGCCAATCAATGTAATGCCCACAACCAACATGGCTGCAGCATTACAGTGACTGGCTGGCAATCCCTGCATGTTCATTGGCTCTGTAAAGAGCGCCAAACATGCAGGGCGGAGACCCGAGCTCCCGCCCGAGTAACCCGGAAATGCTCGGTGCTCGCCGAACATCCCGAGTAGCGTGATGCTTGGGCGAGTACCGAGCAGTGTCGAGGATGTTCGCTCAAAACTAATTAGGAGTAGTGATGATCCAGCACTAAATACTCTAGTGCTCGAATCAAGCATGTTGGACGCTCGGACGAGCTCTACTTGAGTACCGTGTATAATGGAAGTCAATGGGAAACTTGCACATCTTTCTGGAAGACCTAAACAGGAGGGTTGGGGAGGCAGGGAAAAGAATTGCTGAAATGGGTGAAAGCAGTGCTCAAATGGAATGGAAACAGCATGGGGAAGATGCCTGGACTCATCTCTGACTCCAAGGTCAATGTTGGGGACAATGTTGTCAAGAATTTTCCTCCACTTTTATAGACTGACAATTAAACATACAAAACTGAAGATAAAATGGATTTTACAAGAAAAAAATGTTCAAAACCATTCCTTCCTGTATAATGACTTGCATATAAGGCAGAATTAAAAAGAGAAAAAAAAAAACCTCCTCCACCCCTTAATAGCTGGGCCATCTCACATCGTATTTCCCCGTTGCCTATGACTACAGTTGATGACTTTAATCTGGTTTCTTTCCCCCGAATATTTATATGGGAAGGTCACTACGGGTTCGGGGGAGACCCCCTGAAAGTCATAAGGTGTAGACATCACAATCTCTGCTGGCAGCGAAGAGCTATGGGGAGTTTTCCTAAAGCTAGTCATCTGGCCCTGCAATTGGGACTGAGAAGATTCAAGAATTTAGTGTCTCTCAGCCAGATCTTGAATCTCCAGAGACAAGTTCGCCACATGATCACCAAGCGTGTGCATGGGATCCATGCTGGTGATAAAAAGGAAACGGTCAACTGTAATGTGACTCTGAGAAGCCATGAGAAAAGGTAGTCAGTAGGTCCAAGGTCAGATACCAGGAGGGCTTGAGGTACAGAGAGGAAAGACAAGTGGCATGGCCAGGAAATAGTCCAGGGTCAAATGCCAGGAGAGTACATCAAGACAAAAGAGTAAGTTAAATGGATAGTCAGAGGCCAAGTCCAGGGTCAGGTATCATTATCAGAGGTAGCTTTCATTGATTGTGGGTCTGTTGCCAACTTCATAGATTCAGGACTAGTCCTCAGATTAGGATTTGGGACAGTTAGGTTAGAAATGTGGCGCCCCTGAGGGTTCGACCGCCACAGTGATGCTGCACTTCTCTAATGGAGTGCGGTGTTCCTCCTCTGAGGTAAGAACAGTGCGATGGTCAGGATCCTTCCTTCACATCCAACACCACACTTCTCCCACCAGAGGGGGCTAGAATGCACTAGGTGCTGCCCTCCTGGTTGCAGGGAGACTGGGGAACCAAGTGCTAGGGGAACCATTTAGTGGGTGAGGGTGGAGGACTCACATTTTAGTGACACTTTAAATTTAATATTTAATAATAAAGCCATCTTGGTTCTTGGCTCTTTGACTCTTTTTGTATTGTGATCTCCCTCCCTGAGCGTGGATCCTGTGTGGGCCTGCAGAGGACGGAGACACGGCCCTCGTACTTTAGCCTTGGGTCGAGGGGCAGGTTGCAGATAATGAATGTCTCAACCCGGTCAAGGACCATGATCAAGAAGGCCCGGAGCTTATGAGTGTAGCTCCATAGCAAATGGATCCCAGGGAGGATGCAGACGGAGCGGTATACGCCACCTGTCCTAGCCACCTGATATACTCAGAGGGAGTCCGGCTGCAAGAGGGGTACCAGCCCCCGACACCCGACCTTGCTACTCCACGTCCTGGTCGGGAAAGCCCGGTAGGCCCTGAGGATCCCACCGGGTATCGGAAGGAGAGGAGCTGCCACCCGTGCCCTTTTTCTGAGAGGAATTCAGAGGGAGTCCCGGCCTATCCACACACACAGACAGGAGAGAGAGAACCCGGTCTGTAGTCTAGGAACACTCTGGTGTGGGGTCCTGATTGAACACTGGACTTACTCGGAGGGTGTCGGACCCCCCCCCCGATCTCTGGTGACCGCAGAACTCCGCGAGGAGCAGGGAGAAGCCTTGCAGCTGTACTCTACAACGTGAGTAAAAACCCTGGAAGTTAACCCCTATGGCCTCCGGACTCTTTATTCTGCATTACACCACATTACGCGGCACCAGACCTCCTGGACTACTGCCCCCTCCATCCTGTCCCGCTGCCCTGAGGCCCTGCTCCGCCTCTGGGGAGTAGTAACAACTTCGGCTGCGATAACACCATGCCTCGGCAAACTGCAGCAGCGCTGGTGGCCTTCACCAGGTGCCACAGGTGGAGTAGTCGTAATCAGCCACTCAACCCGGATAAGCCCATACCATCCTTTTTTTTTATAACTGTAATTTTTATTACAATTTTTCACATATTTTAGCAAACATAGAACACAGAAAAGTCATTCACATTTTCATATCAGAGAAAACACTTAGGCCTCCAACAGGCCGGCCCATTAGAGATCACTTTAAAGCTTTCAAATTCAAATATCTGATATGACATCGATTTTAAATAACAGTCCATGAAACACAAAGAAAAAAAAAAGAAAAAAAAAGACAACACAGAGAGAAGGAAGGGAAAGTAAGAACGATATAGACAAAAGATCAAGAAGCAGTTGATTATTCACTACGCTGCGCCCAATAGCAGTCCCATGGGGCCCATACTGTCTCGAACAGGTCCATCTTTGCATTAAGACTTGCAGTCAAGGACTCCATCCGCCTCACATCACAGACCCTAGCGTAGTACTCTTGTCTAGAGGGTGGTGAGTCCCTTTTCCAGCAAAGAGCAATCATGCAGCTCGCTGCTGTCAACAAGTGGAGGTCACATTGAGAAGGAAAACAGAGGGCTCCAGAGAAATCTCTGTAAATAGCACCTCCTGAACCAGTTTTCTTATTGTTTCCCAAAAGGGAACTATTTTGCTGCAGGACCAGAAAACATGTGTCAGAGTGCCGACAGATGATCCACATCTCCAGCATATACTCGGGACCTGCGGGTTCATTTTATTCAGGACATCCGGCGTGTGGTACCAATGCATTAAAATTTTATATTGGTTCTCCTTGTATAGGGTACAGATTGATGTCTTGGCTGCTTTAGACCATATTGTCTGCCATGTCTGAGGGGAAAGCCTCCTTCCCAAGAATCCCTCCCACTTGGACATATAAGGGTGCTGGAAGATGGGTCCACCCACCGGTGAATTGATTATTTTATATATATCCGAGATCAACCCCTTGGTAGAGGGACCTCTCCTGCACAGCCTCTCAATCTCCGTGGGGATGGACACTTTATATGAGCCAAACAAGGATCTTGCAAAATACTGAATCTGTATGTACTGATAGAATTCCCGGTTAGTGATGTTAAAACTTTCTTTTAAATAATCAAACTGATGTATTACTAAGGTGTTTCTGTCCACTATATCCGCAAATCTAAACAATCCCGCGTTGATCCAGGGATGAGCCATCGATGATTCTTGGCTCTGAGGGAGCAAAGGCTGAAAGACAAATGATATCATCGGGGAGTGTTTAGAAGAAAGAGGAAATCTCCTCCTACAGGTGTCCCATATGTCTCTAGTGAATTGCATAGGGCCCAGTAAAGTGGTTTGGAGTTTAACAGATTTCTCAGACCACAGTAGTGAATTCGGATGAACTGGGGCTATCCATAATTTTTCAATTTCTGTCCACTTATTATATGCCCAAAGGGATGACCACGAGGGAATCCTTCTCAAGTGAGCCGCCCAATAGTATTTAACCACATCCGGGACCGATAACCCCCCCTGCTCCCTCCCCGAGATCAGTACCTGCTTGGAGATTCTATGCCTCCCATTATTCCATATAAACTTCATTATACAGGATTGGAGAGCCCTCAACTCCCCCATAGGAACCCCAACTGGCAGAGTTTCAAAATAGTAGTTGAGTTTAGGAATAAGGGACATTTTCACCGCCGATATACGCCCCAAAAATGAGATATGAAGATTGGCCCACTTGACCATAAGACCCTTCAATTCTTTAAAAAGGGGCGGAAAATTATGAGCAAACAGGGTCCCATAGTCTGATGTTATGTTAATCCCCAGATATTTGATACTCTCTGACTGCCACCGGAATTTGTAATTCAGCTTAAGATGATCTAATTCTTCATGGGGAAGGTTTAGTGGAAGTGCCTCAGTTTTTTTAGAATTAATCTTATATCCTGAGATCATGCCATATTCCCTAAGTGTCACTTTAAGTTTAGGGAGGGTGATATGCAGATTTGTGAGGGTCAGTAGCACATCGTCTGCAAATAGGGAAATTTTAAATACTTTACCCCTTACCTCCACCCCCGATATGTCAGGATTGACTCTTATTGCTGCCGCTAGAGGCTCGATACACATGGCAAACAAGAGTGGGGATAAAGGACAGCCTTGCCTTGTACCATTTGCTATAGAGAAACTGGGTGATACACAATGGGGAAGTTTAATGGACACCGTGGGAGAAGAATAAAGGGCCTTTAGTGCTGTTAGAAAAGCACCCGATATCCCAAAAGTCTTCACTGTCTCAAACATAAAGGGCCAATTAAGGCGATCAAAAGCCTTTTCCGCATCAAGACTGAGGAGAAGCGCCCGAGACTTATTCCTATTGACCACATCCACCAGGTCCACAGCCCTCCTTGTGTTGTCTCCTCCCTGCCTGAAGGGCACAAACCCCACCTGATCCTTATGAATCATGTGCGGAAGCCAGACATTCAGTCTATTTGCAAGGAGACGGGTAAATATTTTTAAATCCGAGTTCAAGAGGGCTATGGGCCTATACTTGGCGCAGTCAAGGGGATCTCTACCAGCCTTGTGAATTAACACCAAATATGAATGAGACAGCGAGCTAGGAATCGGGGTTCCCGTCAGGAAGGAGTTAAAAAGGTCAACCATATAGGGGAGTAGTATATCCGCAAAAGTTTTATAATATAGATAGGTCAAACCGTCCGGCCTGGTGACTTACGCAGGGGCAAATCTTTCAAAATGTCAGTTAATTCCTCAAGAGTGATCTGTTTGTTAAGGGAATCTTGTGCCTCCGTTGAAAGAACTGGCAGACTAATCCTCCGAAAAAGATGTCTATCTCTGATCGCCTATATTCTGGATTGTCTGCCAGTGGGTCCTGAAGATTATATAATTTCTTATAAAATTTATAAAAGATATTTGACAATTCCCCCGGGTCATAGTGGGTAGTTCCCTCATCGTCTCTAAGAGCCTGAGGAGCCGCGGCCACAGAGCGATCCTGCAATTGCCTAGCCAACAGGGTATGGGCCTTGTTCCCTTTTTCATAATATCTCTGTTTTGAAAATACAAGCATCTTCTCCACTTTACGGATGGAGAGATCCTTCAATTTGTCCCTAGTGGCCAACAGCTTCCTCAGAGTCCCAGTCGACGGAGAAGAGGCAAATCTACGTTCCAGAAGGCAAATCTGAGAATTAAGAATCGAGAAAAGTTGCCTTGAATTTTTTTTAAGCCTCGCTCCCTCTGCAATACAACACCCTCTTATTACCGCTTTATGGAGGAACTGAGACCCAACTTTAAATTTAATATTACCGGCGCATGACCAGTTATGGACCCCACCTCCACATTCTCTAGCATTCTAAGTGTGACAATATTAGCAAAAAAGTAATCGATTCTGGTATGAGTCTGATGCGGATTTGAATAAAAAGTGTAAGCTTTTTCTTTGGGATGATCTATTCTCCACATATCAAAAAGGGAATTTGCCCGGATCAATTTTCTAAATTCCAATGATAATCGGGACGAACCAGCAGATGGCGGGTTCCCCCTCAAAGCAAGCCTATCATTTATTTCTGAGAACGGGATATTAAAGTCCCCCCCCACCAACAATGCCCCAGGCTGCAGCCGTCGAAGGCTAGTTAGAACCTTGCGAATCAAGGGTATTTGGCCCTAATTTGGGGCGTAAATGTTGCACAATATTATTGCTTTGCCCTGAAAAAAGCCCTCCAGTATCAAGAATCTACCTCCCGGGTCCTCATGAGATTTAGAGATTTGAATTGGACATAAAGATGATATAAGTATGGCCACTCCACCCTTTTTATTATTATTATAGGCAGAGTAGGCAGAAGGGTAATGAAGGGCCGCAAATCTAAACGTCCCACTCCGGTCATAATGCGTCTCCTGTAAAAAGGCAATGTCCGCTCTCTGAGCCTTCAACTCCTGCAGTGTGAGACTTCTTTTTCTAGGGGAATTAAGCCCCTTTACATTCAAAGTGATCAACTTAACCATTGCTAGTGAGAAAAGGTGAACTACTGTTAAAATAATCATACTCACTGACAATCGTTGCAGCCTCCCGCTCCATAATGACCTGCCATGGAGCTTCATAAATGACCCCTGCTCTCTTGATAAGCAAAAGAAAAGGTAAAAAGGAGGGAGGGGAAAGACAGTGGGATGTGGGGGAGACACAGACTGAAGCAAACCAACATTAAGAGAAAACATGTACAAATATCAAAACAGATCAGAACAATTTTCCCAAGAGTAACTCTTGGAGAAGGGTTGTTACCGTGGCACAAGGTGAGCCCACTAAGTTTCAAAAACGTACTATGCAGTTAAGGGAAATCACAGTGTCCTTGCTGTCCAACAACCATATGGAAAAATATATTGGAGGGAGTCCAGAAAAAGGGAAAAAAAAAAACCTTCCTGTGAGAAGAGAAACAATAACCAAAATCCTTGTCCCAAAACCCAAGGAACCCCACTGAGCATTTAAAAACAGGTTGTCAAAGTGACACTTTAAAATATTCATTCATTTAAGGCATAGAAAAATATCAAACATAAGTATTTCAGAACTTGACGTCGAGTACCGGCTTGTAAGTGAAAAAGAGCAATAAAGACAAAAAGTAAACCCTCAAGAGAAGCCGCTTATGCTCCGGGTTTTACAGTCAACCATAGTTATTCTTATGCATTCCAGAGGGCGGGCCCTGCTCCCAAGGCCCGCGAGGTGTCGTTCCCTCTTTGCCCCGCCTCCCCACCTTCTGCCATACGGGAGGTGGAGCCTCCGGGGGAGAAGATAGTCCCATTCCGGAATGTTCGGTGCTGTTAGTTGGAGGTCCCCACAAAACTTGGCCAAATCCCCCATAAAGCGGAGCACTGCCGACACCCCATCCCTGCGAGCCATTAAAGCAAAGGAGAAGCCCCACCTATAGGGAATCTTCCTATCCAGGAGCATGCTGAGCAGAGGTTTAAGATGCTTTCTCTTCTGCAGGGTAATTCTAGACAGGTTCGGGAAGCGCTGGATGTCCGCCCCCCTATACTTTATGGCTTTCTGGGCCCGTGCCTTGGCCATTATCTTTTCTTTCAGCTCAAAGTGATGCAAGCAGCATATTACATCCCTCGGAAATGCTGTAGTACCTTTTGGCTTCAAGGCTCTGTGAGCTCTATCAAATTTGATCGAGGCAGGCTGACTATCACCCAGGATAGAGTTAAAGATCTCCTGAAGTATAGCTCTGAGATCCTCCACCCCCTCCGACTCGGGGAGACCCCTCACCAGTATATTGCTCCTTCTTCCCCTATTATCAAGATCTTCAATGTGGGCATGCATATCCTGCATCACTGATTTTTGTTGGGTGGTCACTTGTTGTAGTCATACCATTCTTTTTAATGTGACGGCCCTGGGCACGGAGCGGGTCCGGGCCACGGCTGCACCCCATCTCTCCATCATAGGACCCGACTCCGAGTCCCCCATCACCCAGGGTAAAGGGGCTTACAGAAGGCTTTGAGGCGTCACAGAAAGACCTATTCAAATTCTTGCCATTGACAGGACACTGTTACTCCAGAACTTTGTCCAGCTGATAATGGTGGAATTCACACTTAAAGTGGGAACAATTCACTCTGAGTTCATATCCTGCTATGTTTTGGTTAATTTGCCTGCTGGGTTGTTATTGGGGTTTCCATGGCTGCGTATTCATTATTCTGTTATTGATTAGTGATTGAAGAATATTGTTAGGTGGAGCCTCAACTGTCATAACAAATGTTTTATTTCTTTATAAATTTTTATCGGAGGCGCTCCTGTGGATAATGATAAAGACTCCACTGTAAGCTTAGTGGAAACGTTCCAATAGGCTCGCAGGTAACTGCTCAAAATCGCATAGATTCAAGATAAAAATTTATTTTGAATTAAAAACCAGTCAAGGGATGAGTGGTTGGCATATAGTAGCATATAATGGCACAACGCGTTTCTGCTCTCAAGGAGCCTTCATCAGGTGCATGTTGAGCTATACAATATACAAGCTTTAAATACCCTATTTGTATAGTAAGGAGTGGGGCTCTCTCCCCCTACATTAAGCTGAACTTCACATTTAAAAAAAAAAAGCCTGCCAGTATCCAAAAAATGACCGGCATACACATGAAATACACAACTGATTGAAAGGATTCTATACACAAATAAAACCAAGAGAATAACCAAGGAGAAAATGAGATTCTCACAACCCAATACGATGTATTGGATTGTAAAATAGATATCTAAAGGAACCATTTTTGATTTTTAGTTTTACATTTGCATTCCCCATTTACTTCATATTCATTCATAAATAGATTCCTGTTTTGTATAGTTGGCCTTTAGATTTGTAGAAAAATATATGTAAGTATTATAAATAAAGGGACAATAGTAAATAAAAAAAATATATATATACTGTATATCTATTTTTTTGCAATAGAATAAATATATTAAAATAGCACGACCCTCCTCAAGTCCGAAAGCCTTTCTTCCGATGTGAATTCAAACCATGGGCTATATTTGTATATATTTTATATATTCCATCGGTGAATAAAGAACATTGCAAATTTGAAACTGTTTTGCTTTGATAATGGCTAGTAAATAACCGTTTGGTAATACTATGTTTGTATAGTTTATTGTCATCTTGAGATTGGAAAAAAAAAAATTAATTAATAAATAATAAATATAAATATATATATAAATAAATAAATATATATATATATATATACTGTATATATATAAAAAAACACTAAAAAAAACGAACAAAAAAAAACAGAAAAAAACTACTAAAAAAACACACAATTTTTTTTTATGTAAAGAAAATAAATAAAAATAATATTAAAAAAATAAATAAATCAAAATAGAAATAAATAAGGAAAGCCCTACTAGAATTGCAATAAATTACCAATCACAAGTGCGAAATATACGCACCTACATCTGAAACGAAGAGGATTTTCATTTTGGCTGTGGGTGATTGATTCCATCTACTATTAAAGGATGGTGTTAGACGAACTCTACAATCTCATTTAAACCGTCCGGATGGAGGCTCCCAAGCTTAAAAATCCAGAAGGATTCTTTGGAATTAAGGGTGGCTCTCCTATTTCTGATACCTGCAGGGATCTGTTCAAGCGGTGTCACTACTACAGAATCAAAATTTTTATTATGCACTAATGTGATGTGCTTGGATAGACTTTGCTTCAGAAAGCCTGTTCTGGCATTATGCCTGTGGCTGTTCTCACGGTTCCGCAAGGTCTGAACTGTAAGTCCCACGTAATTGAGCCCAGAAATTCAGAACCACATGTGAACTCATACATAGGATTTGCAGTAACCTGAGCTATTTTATCGTTTGGGGCTCTCTTGTCAAAGTTGATAATTCTACAACAATAACAATTTTTCTTCCCGAATTTAAAGATTCCCACTTTTTCTTTATCAGACAGTACAAATATTTTCATTCCTCAACAGACTGGACTCTTAACTATTTTTTATAGTTTTGCCCCTTCTAAACACTATATTGGGTCTCGATCTTTTAAAATGGGGTCCTTCCTAACAAGATACCAATATTTATTTAATATTTTACGAATGATGTGGTTTCCTTTATTATATACTGTAATGAAACTATGTCGGATTTGCTCTTCTCTGGATTGCTTGGTGGTTTCTGAATCTAACAATCGTTTTGAGTGAGCGCTAGATTATTTTGATAGGAGGATGCCATTAATGCTCTAGGGTAACCCTTCTCTTTGAATCTTGTGATCAATGTGTTTGATTGTTCCTGGTAATCTGCTGTTGAGGTACAGTTACACCTAATGCGTCGGAATTGACTAGAAGGGATATTTTTCTTCCACTTGGGGTAATGTGCGCTTGAGTAATCAAGGTATCCATTTGTGTTTAACAATTTGAAATATGTTCTACTTTGGATTTTTTTGACCTACAGTATATAGTTCAAGATCCAAATAAACATTTTTTTCTTTAGATGTATTGCTAGCGAACGATAAGCCCCAATCATTTTGGTTTAACTCTTTCACAAAGGACTCTGCTTCGCTTGTTGTGCCCCTCCATATTATAAAATCATCGATATATCTGCGATAATATCGAATGTGATCCTTGTATTTGGGGGCTGTGAGTGGTGACAGGGACTCGAATCGCCCCATGAATAAATTTGTGAAACTGGGTGCGACCCGAGTCCCCATCGCAGTCCCAAACTGCTGCAGGTACAGTGTGTTTTGGAACCAAAAAAGATCATGTTCGAATATAAATCTCAGGTTTTTGAGCAGAAAGATTTTTTGTTCCATCAACACCGCTGCGTCGTTTGATAAATAATAATCTATAGATTCGATACCCTGGTTGTGATCTATATTTGAATACAGCGCACAAACGTCAAGGGTAAAAAATAGAAAATCAGTCTCCCATTCTATTTCTCTAGTTTCCAATATCAATTGTGTGAAATCTTTAAGATATGAGCGTAATTTTGATACATAATCCTGTCAGAATAAATCAACATAATGGGACAAGGAGCTGATTAAGAAACCAATTCCGGAAATGATGGGTCTTCTCGTGGTTTTTTTATTGTCTTTATGAATTTTGGGTAAATGGTAAAATATTGCCTGATTAGAATTATTATTGGTTAAGAACCGTTTTTCTTTTTTGTTGAGTACTTTTGCTTGATACGCTTCATTTATCAGGATGTTGTATTCTTTTTCATAGGATTTGGTAGGATCTACTGTAACAATTTTGTAGTATTTATTATCAGACAGAATATTTAGTGCTTCCTTGATATAATCATCTCGATCTTGTACAACGACCCCCCCTCCCTTGTCAGCTTGTCTCATGACAATTTTGGTGTTATTTTGTAGACGTTTTAAAGCCAAAAGTTCCCCTTTTTGTAAATTGTATGCACTTAGTTTAGTTTTATTAATATTTTTGAACTCCCCCATGACAAGGTTATAAAAGGTTCCAAGAAAGTGTCCTCTATGATGTAGAGGATAAAATTGAGATTTTGGTGCAACTGATTGATGTATATACACACGTGGTCAAAATTATTGGCACCCCTCGTTTAATGAAAGAAAAACCCTTAATGGTCACAGAAATAACTTGAATCTGACAAAAGTAATTATAAATTAAAAATCTTTGAAAATGAACAAATGAAAGTCAGACATTGCTTTTCAACCCTGCTTCCACAGAATTTTTAAAGAAATTAAACTCATGAAATCGGCCTGGACAGAAATGTTGATACTCTTAACTTAATATTTTGTTGAACAACCTTTTGAGGCAATCACTGCAATCAAACGATTCCTGTAACTGTCAATGAGAGTTCTGCACCTCTCAACAGGTATTCTGGCCTACTCCTCATGAACAAACTGCTCCAGTTGTCTCGTGTTTGAAGGTTGCCTTTTCCAGATGGTATGTTTCAGCTCTTTCCAAAGATGCTCAATAGGATTTAGGTCAGGGCTCATAGAAGGCCACTTCAGAATAGTCCAATAGTTTCCCCTTAGCCATTCTTGAGTGTTTTTAGCTGTGTGTTTTGGGTCATTATCCTGTTGCAAGACCCATGACCTGCGACAGAGACCAAGCTTTCTGACACTGGGCAGCACATTTCTCTCTAGAATCCCTTGATAATCTTGAGATTTCATTGTACCCTGCACAGATTCAAGACACCCTGTGCCAGATACAGCAAAGCAGCCCCAGAACATAACAGAGCCTCCACCATGTTTCACAGTAGGGACAGTGTTCTTTTCTTGATATGCTTCATTTTTCCATCTTTGAACATAGCGCTGATGTGCCTTGCCAAAAACTTCCATTTTTTTCTCATCTGTCCATAGGACTTTCTCCCAGAAGCTTTGCGGCTTGTCAACATGTAGTTTGGCAAATTCCAGTCTGTTTTTTTTATGATTTTTTTTCAACAATGGTGTTCTACTTTGTCATAACTCATGAAGTCCACTTTGGATCAAACAACGACGGATGGTGCGATCTGACACTGATGTTCCTTGAGCTTGAAGTTCACCTTTAATCTCTTTAGAAGTTTTCTGGGCTCTTTTGTTACCATTCGTATTGTCCGTCTCTTTGATTTGTCATCAATTTTCCTCCTGCGGCCACGTCCAGGGAGGTTGGCTACAGTCCCATAGATCTTAAATTTCTGAATAATATGTGCAACTGTAGTCACAGGAACATCAAGCTGCTTGGAGATGGTCTTATAACCATTACCTTTAACATGCTTGTCTATAATTTTCTTTCTAATCTTCTGAGGCAACTCTTTCCTTTGCTTCCTCTGGTCTATGTTGAGTGTGGTACACACCATGTCATCAAACAGCACAGTGAGTATCTGTAGCCTTATATACAGGCCCACTGACTGAAAAGCAATGTCTGACTTTCATTTGTTCATTTTCATAGATTTTTAATCTATTATTACTTTTGTCAGATTCAAGTTATTTCTGTGACCATTGTGCGTTTTTCTTTCATTAAACGAAGGCTACCAACAATTTTGACCACGTGTGTATACATCTGCCTCTAAAGCCAAAGGTTCAGATTTCACTTTGGTTTTTTCAATCTGGAAGTGTCTATCTAGGGTGAGTTTGCGAACTAACCTATTTAAATCCAGGAATAGTTGATATTCACTTGCTTGTTGTGAGGGACAAAATTTTAATCCTTTGGCCAGGAGATTAATTTCAAAGTTATCGAGTGTATGTTGTGATAAGTTGAAAATCTTTACAGCTTGGGAGCATTTTTTGTGGGGGTGTATTTTGGGGTACTGTTGGTGTTTTCTTCCTCCTCGTTTTCCCCGCAATGTTCTTTTCTTTTTCGAGATGATTTGAGTGGTGGAAAGAACTTTGTTATGGAGTGTGACCAGAGGGATAGAGGAGGAGGGAAGGTAGTGGCGGGGCATATGTGCCCTGGAAATGTCAAGGACGGGCATGTGGGGCCCAATCCTAAAAAAGAAATATCGGATGCATTGCTGAATGTGGATGCGACTGAAGACGAAGATGATTTGGGAAACCAGGAGGATGGAGTCGTGATATTCATGGGAACTATGGTGTTTTATGAAGAAGAATTGGCTGAAGTGTCGTAAACAGAGATATTGCTGAGATTAATAGGAGATAGAGTATCAGATCCAGAAGGTAAGGGGGTATCTCCTTTTTTAACCGGTTCAGGACCGCCCACTGTACATAAACGTCGGCGCTGCCTGGGCTCTGTGCAGCGCCGACGTTTAAAAACGGTGGGTGGTCCCGCAGCGCTCAGGACCCCCAGGGTCCTGCTAGCGCTGCGGTACCGGTTCAGAGCGATAGCTCTGACATGTGGCATCATGGGGACCTGATTGGATCAGGTCCCCATGATGTTAACCTGTTCCTATCTTCTAGATGCCGCGATCCATAGCGATCGCGGCATTTAAAAGATAGGGACAGCCGGTGGTCGGCGATCGGGACCCCCCACATACCTGTCAGCGGCGGGGATCCCGGTGCTGTGACCTCTGACATCATCGAGACCTGATTGGCTCAGGTCTCGATGATGTCAGCGTCACACCAGCCAATCAGAGAGATCACCAGGGAAGTTTGTTTTAGCAACAAACTTTCCCGGGCGATCTGCCTGATAAATGCAGTTTCTCCTCCGATCTCAGTGAGAGAGCAGAGGAGAAACAGTGTGACAAGAGCTGTCAGCCTTGCCACTGTGAAAGTAAAAAAAAAAATAAATAAAAAAGAAAGTAAGAGTTAGGGTTAGTGAGTCTGTCAGATCAGTCAGTCCTGTCAGATCAGTCCAGTCAGATCTGTCAGTCAGTCAGTCCTGTCAGATCAGTCCAGTCAGATCTGTCAGTCCTGTCAGATCTGTCAGTCAGATCTGTCAGTCCTGTCAGTCAGTCAGTCCTGTCAGATCTGTCAGTCAGTCCTGTCAGATCTGTCAGTCAGTCAGTCCTGTCAGATCTGTCAGTCAGTCCTGTCAGATCTGTCAGTCAGTCAGTCCTGTCAGATCTGTCAGTCAGTCAGTCCTGTCAGATCTGTCACAGTCCTGTCAGATCTGTCAGTCAGTCAGCCCTGTCAGATCTGTCAGTCAGTCAGTCCTGTCAGATCTGTCAGTCCTGTCAGATCAGTCCAGTCAGTCAGTCCTGTCAGATCTGTCAGTCAGTCAGATCTGTCAGTCAGTCAGTCCTGTCAGATCTGTCAGTCCTGTCAGATCTGTCAGTCAGTCAGTCCTGTCAGATCTGTCAGTCAGTCAGATCTGTCAGTCAGTCAGTCCTGTCAGATCTGTCAGTAAGTCAGTCCTGTCAGATCAGTCAGTCAGTCCTGTCACATCAGTCAGTCAGTCCTGTCTGATCAGTCCGGTCAGTCCAGTCCGGTCCCGTCCTTTCAGTCCAGTCCGTTCAGTCCAGTCAAAAAATATAAAAATAAAATGGCCCGTCAGACTTATACCGCAGAGGAGGTGTATGCCCTGCTGTGTTCTGACACTGATGACAGCGCAATCTCAGATGGAGATATGGATTTTGAGGGCTTTAGTAGCGGCGACACTGAGAGCCCAGAAATGAGCAGTGATTCTGTTCCATCCTCAAGCCCAAGGACCAGTACAGCAATAGGGGCAAATAGCGCTACTGGAGAAACGTCTCCAAATCAGGGAACACTGCCCAGTACAAGCGCTGTCCCTGCTACTAGTGAATTGGCGCACGCCAGTGTACAAGGGGCGTTGCCACATGATCTAGCATTTCCCAGATGGGAGGCTTCGGATTCAGCTGCTCCATTCAGCCCTGATTTCAACGCCATTCCTGGTATAAATGTGGAGGTGGAAGATTTTGGACCAATTCATTTTTTTAATTTGTTTTTTACAGACAGCTTGCTAGAGCATATTGTCGTGCAAACAAATTTATACGCGTCCCAATTCATAAGCCAGAATCCCCGATCTTACTATGCTAGGGCAAATTTATGGACACCAACTAATGTCCCGGAAATAAAAAAATTTTTAGGACTTACATTTGCCATGGGGCTTGTTAAAAAACCGAGCATTCGATCCTACTGGTCCAACCACCCTGTTCAAGCCACCCCTATGTTTTCAGTCATTCTGCCTAGGACCCGTTATGAAATGCTCATGCGGTTTTGGCATTTTAACGACAATAGTCAATGCCTGCCCAGAAATGCCCCAGAACATGACAGGTTATATAAAATTAGACCCATCATTGAAAATTTGTCAGAAAAATTCTTAAGCCTCTACACCCCAACACAAAATATTTCTATAGACGAGTCCCTTGTAAAATTCAAAGGAAGACTGCACCTCAAGCAATTTATCCCATCTAAAAGGGCAAGGTTTGGAATAAAGCTCTATAAAATGTGCGAAAGTTCAACCGGATACACATCCGCTTTTCGCATATATGAGGGGAAAGATAGCCAACTAAACCCACCAGGATGCCCTACTTATCTGGGGACATCTGGAAAAATTGTTTGGGAGCTGATAAGTCCATTTTTTCAAAAAGGCTACAATCTATATGTGGACAATTATTACACCAGCATACCCCTATTTAAAAGTCTGGTTGAACACAACATCGGGGCTTGTGGGACCATCCGTAAAATCCGTCAGGGCTTTCCACAACCATTGGTCAACCAAAAGTTTCAAAAGGGGCAGTCAGGGGCTGTACGCAACGGAGAGCTGCTTGCCCTGAAATATAGGGATAAGAGGGATATTTTTGTCCTCAGCTCGATCCACACAGATGCCACAAGGGCCACTGTAGAACTAGGATCCACCACTCCGAAGCAAAAACCTGTGTCAGTCATTGACTACAACAAACACATGGGGGGTGTGGACCTTGCAGACCAGGTTCTACAGCCATACCAGGTATCAAGAAAGTCCTATACCTGGTATAAAAAGTTGGTTATTTATTTGTTTCAGGTGGCCACATACAATTCTTTTGTGTTGTACAAAAAAGCAGGAAATTCAGATCCTTTTCTTGATTATCAAGAAAAGGTAATTGAAAATCTTGTCTTTCAAAGTGTTAGCCCCGCTCATCCATTAGAATCTGAGGATGTGAAAAGACTCACTGAGCGACATTTTATTGCACTTATTCCAGCAACGGAAACAAGAAGGAACCCCCAGAAAAGATGTCGTGTATGTACTAAGAGAGGAATGAGGCGTGATACCCGCTACTATTGCCCACAATGCCCATCATTGCCAGCCTTATGCGTCACTGACTGCTTTAAAATCTTCCACACAGAACCACGTTTTTAAACTGTAAAAATGTATCCCAATTTGTCATTCAAACATTTGGTTCATTTAGTGAATGACACATTCGAGTAGAGCTCACTTAATTTCCAGGGGGGGTTCTCCAGAATCTAAACCTTCCATTGCGTGCTTGTTTCTGGAAATCATCCATTGAGTTAAAATGGTCACTAAACCCATAGATGAATTCCCAGAGGGGTTTCATTTCCAAAATGGGGTCACTTCAGGGGGGATTCTTTAGCTCTGGTACTCTGAAAAGTGCCAGAACAGCATAATCCCCCCTGAAGTGACCCCATTATAGAAATGACACCTCTGTGGGAATTCATCTATGGGTTTAGTGACCATTTACCTATCTACTTATTTTCCCACCACTAGATTAATTTATACAGAGGAGTAGATTGTAAAATTCGGTCACTTGTTGTGGGTTTCCTCTGTTTAGGCACCTCAGGGGCTCTCCAAATGCAACATGGCGTCCGCTATCCATTCCAGTCAAATTTCCATTCCAAAAGTCAAATGGCGCTCCTTACCTTCCAAGCCATGCCGTGCGCCCAAACAGTGGCTTTGCACCACATATGGGGTATCAGCGTGCTCAGGAGAAATTGCACAACACATTTTGGGGTCCATTTTTTCTGGCTGCCCTTGTGAAAATTAAAAATTTGAGGCTAAAGTAGCAGTTTTGTGTTAAAAATGTGTTTTTTTATTTTCACACTTCAACATTATAAAATTCTGTGAAGCCCCTGGGGGTTCAAGGTGCTCACCACACATCTAGATAAGTTCCTTGAGGGGTCTAGTTTCCAAAATGGGGTCACTTGTTGGGGGTTTCCTCTGTTTAGGCACCTCAGGGGCTCTCCAAATGCAACATGGCGTCCGCTATCCATTCCAGTCAAATTTCCATTCCAAAAGTCAAATGGCGCTCCTTACCTTCCAAGCCATGCCGTGCGCCCAAACAGTGGCTTTGCACCACATATGGGGTATCAGCGTGCTCAGGAGAAATTCCACAACACATTTTGGGGTCCATTTTTTCTGGCTGCCCTTGTGAAAATTAAAAATTTGAGGCTAAAGTAGCAGTTTTGTGTTAAAAATGTGTTTTTTTATTTTCACACTTCAACATTATAAAATTCTGTGAAGCCCCTGGGGGTTCAAGGTGCTCACCACACATCTAGATAAGTTCCTTGAGGGGTCTAGTTTCCAAAATGGGGTCACTTGTTGGGGGTTTCCTCTGTTTAGGCACCTCAGGGGCTCTCCAAATGCAACATGGCGTCCGCTATCCATTCCAGTCAAATTTCCATTCCAAAAGTCAAATGGCGCTCCTTACCTTCCAAGCCATGCCGTGCGCCCAAACAGTGGCTTTGCACCACATATGGGGTATCAGCATGCTCAGGAGAAATTGCACAACACATTTTGGGGTCCATTTTTTCTGGCTGCCCTTGTGAAAATTAAAAATTTGAGGCTAAAGTAGCAGTTTTGTGTTAAAAATGTGTTTTTTTATTTTCACACTTCAACATTATAAAATTCTGTGAAGCCCCTGGGGGTTCAAGGTGCTCACCACACATCTAGATAAGTTCCTTGAGGGGTCTAGTTTCCAAAATGGGGTCACTTGTTGGGGGTTTCCTCTGTTTAGGCACCTCAGGGGCTCTCCAAATGCAACATGGCGTCCGCTATCCATTCCAGTCAAATTTCCATTCCAAAAGTCAAATGGCGCTCCTTACCTTCCAAGCCATGCCGTGCGCCCAAACAGTGGCTTTGCACCACATATGGGGTATCAGCGTGCTCAGGAGAAATTGCACAACACATTTTGGGGTCCATTTTTTCTGGCTGCCCTTGTGAAAATTAAAAATTTGAGGCTGAAGTAGCAGTTTTGTGTTAAAAATGTGTTTTTTTATTTTCACACTTCAACATTATAAAATTCTGTGAAGCCCCTGGGGGTTCAAGGTGCTCACCACACATCTAGATAAGTTCCTTGAGGGGTCTAGTTTCCAAAATGGGGTCACTTGTTGGGGGTTTCCTCTGTTTAGACACCTCTGGGGCTCTCCAAATGCAACATGGCGTCCGCTATCCATTCCAGTCAAATTTCCATTCCAAAAGTCAAATGGCGCTCCTTACCTTCCAAGCCATGCCGTGCACCCAAACAGTGGCTTTGCACCACATATGGGGTATCAGCGTGCTCAGGAGAAATTACACAACACATTTTGGGGTCCATTTTTTCTGGCTGCCCTTGTGAAAATTAAAAATTTGAGGTTAAAGTAGCAGTTTTGTGAAAAAAAGTTAAATGTTCATTGTTTTCTTCCACATTCCAAAAATTCCTGTGAAGCACCTGAAGGGTTAATAAACTTCTTGAATGTGGTTTTGAGCACCTTGAGGGGTGCAGTTTTTAGAATGGTATCACTTTTGGGTATTTTCTGTCATAAAGGCTCCTCAAAGTCACTTCAAATAAGATGTGGTCCCTAAAAAAAATGTTTTTGTAAATTTTGTTGTAAAAATGAGAAATCGCTGGTCAACTTTTAACCCTTATAGCTTCCTAACAAAAAAAAATTTTGGTTCCAAAATTGTGCTGATGTGAAGTAGACATGTGGGCAATGTTATTTATTAACTATTTTGTGTGATATATCTCTCTGATTAAAGGGCATGAAAATTAAAAGTTTGAAAATTGCAAAATTTTCAAAATTTTCGCCAAATTTCCAATTTTTTCACAATCAAACGCAAGTGATATCAAAGAAATTTTACCACTATCATGAAGTACAATATGTCACAAAAAAACAGTCTCAGAATCAGGGGGATCCGTTGAAGCGTTCCAGAGTAATTACCTCATAAAGTGACAGTGGTCAGAATTGAAAAAATTGGCCCGGTCACGAAGGCAAAAACAGGCTCTGGCGCGAAGTGGTTAATAGTGATGAATGCTGGTAAATTTGGATTGAGTGTGGGATAGCTGGAGGGATCCACAACCACCAGTGGATTGTGTGTATTAGGGGCAGATATGGAATGGTTTATAACAGGGTGGGATGAGGAACAGGTGGGGTGTCCACAGGGGGGGGCCGGTAAGGTATTGTCTCTGGAATGAGATTTAGACCAAAGGGACTGAGTGAATGTCCATTGAATATTAGAAATAGAAGAGCCACCCTTAATTCCAAAGAATCCTGGATTTTTAGGCTTGGAAGCCTCCATCCGGACGGTTTAAATGAGGTCGTAGAGTCCGTCTAACACCATCCTTTAATAGTAGACGGAATCAATCACCCACAGCCAAAATAAAAATCCTCTTCGTTTCAGATATAGGTGCGTATATTTCGCACTTGTGATTGGTAATTTATTGCAACTCTAGTAGGGCTTTCCTTATGAAATAAATGAGATGAGTCCCCTATTTATTTTTATTTTCTTTTATATATATATATATTATTTATTTTTTTACATACATTTTCTTCTTTTAGTGTTTTTTTTTTATTATTATTTATTTATTTTTTCAATCTCAAGATGACAATAAACTATACAAACATAGTGTTATCAAACGGTTATTTACTAGCCATTATCAAAGCAAAACAGTTTCACATTTGCAATTTTCTTTATTCACCGATGGAATATATAAAATATATACAAATATAGCCCATGGTTTGAATTCACATCGGAAGAAAGGTTTTCGGACTTCAGGAGGGTCGTGCCATTTTAATATATTTATTCTATTGCAAAATTTTTTATTTATTTATTTACTATCGTCCCTTTATTTATAATACTTACATATATTTTTCTACATATCTAAAGGCCAACTATACAAAACAGGAATCTATTTATGAATGAATATGAAGTAAATGGGGAATGCAAATGTAAAACTAAAAATCAAAAATGGTTCCTTTAGATATCTATTTTACAATCCAATACATCGTATTGGGTTGTGAGAATCTCATTTTCTCCTTGGTTATTCTCTTGGTTTTATTTGTGTATAGAATCCTTTCAATCAATTGTGTATTTCATGTGTATGCCGGTCATTTTTTGGATACTGGCAGGCTTTTTTTTTTTAAATGTGGTTGGGATGGAGTGTTCTCGCAGCCTGTGTGCGAGTGGGAAGGTGTAGGCTGTTTGATATAATGAAGTTCAGTTTAATGCAGGGGGAGAGAGCCCCACTCCTTACTATACAAATAGGGTATTTAAAGCTTGTATATTGTATAGCTCAACATGCACCTGATGAAGGCTCCTTGAGAGCAGAAACGCGTTGTGCCATTATATGCTACTATATGCCAACCACTCATCCCTTGACTGATTTTTAATTCAAAATAAATTTTTATCTTGAATCTATGCGATTTTGAGCAGTTACCTGCGAGCCTATTGGAACGTTTCCACTAAGCTTAAACTGGAGTCTCTATCATTATCCATGGGAGCGCCTCCGGTAATCTCTTGTCACAAATCTACATGGAGGCAACCTGTCAGGCCAGGACAAGGTGTGCAACCATGGCTTTTGGATGAGCGGCAGACCGTTGGTGGAGACCCTGTAAAACATTTTATTAAATCTTTACAAGAGTTGTGCCTGGATCTGCACAACCCACAAAGGTGAGCCTCTCCAGTTACCTTTTCAAAATTCTACGAGTATATGTGATGTTATTTACTGCGCTCAGATAGCTCTCCTTTCTTTTCCTAGTTTTTATATTTCTCACTGCCCAGATTTTCTCATTCTTTATAAATTTGGTCCTCAAGTCTGGAGGGTCTACTGGGGTACCTGAATGACTTTGGAGATGTGTTCTTGAAAAAAGAGGGAGAGATATTACCTCCCCATCGTCCTTATGACTGCACTATTAATCTTATCTGTAATGCCAAATTACCTAAAGTTCGCCTGTATAATTTTTGGGTCCACCAAGAAAGAATATGTGAATGAAAGTTTACAGAAGGGTCATATCCTTCCTTCTTCCTTGCCTGTAGTGGCTGGATTTTTCTTTGTTAAAAAGAAAGACGGGCAGTCTCTGTCCGTGCCTCGATTTCTGTGAGTTAAAATTGCATTTAAAAATACATACCCATTTCCAGGGCTGCCACAAAGAATTTTGGGTCCCCATACTGGCAACATTTTAGGACCCTCTTGACACTCCACCCAGGCTCCACCCCAGCTCCATCTCCACCCCTTGAACCTTACACAGTCCCACCACCCACTCTTGGATAAACTCCATTTCTGCACCACGTCCTCACCAATCACACATTAACAGTTCCCATTGAACACCATATCACATACATAGCCATCAGCTTTTGTTTTGGCCAAAAGATTTTTTAATCCTGCCACCACGATAAGGTAGACTCTTTTGGCCGGGCCCTACTCTGCTCTAACCTATTAAATTATTCCAATCTAATTCTTAAATTATTCAATACTCTTCTTAGGTATATTTTTATTTAAAGAGGACCTATCACCTCCACACATATTATGGTATATTACAGTAAGGAGACTGTAGATATAAATAAACATGAAATAAATTACCTTTGGAAGAATTACTTGCGTTATGAAATAAGAGAATCACAGTTTTGCGAGTGGCCATCTTGGGATTGGCAGCTCAGCCTGCTGTGTTCTGAGACACACCCCCAGAGGCTGGTTGCTAGGCAGCGCCTCTGGTCAGCAGCAGTGTAGTGACCCTAAGAGCTCTGTTATCAAATGGTTGTAATAGAAAAGTGGACAATCTATATAAAGCGGTCTCCTGTCTATATATACTGTGTGTAGAGCCCGAGAGAAGACTACAGAGTAACCACAGCCTGTATCACCCATATCTGCTAATAAAAATCTACATTTACATCTCCGGGCTAAAAATGGAGCAAGTTGAATAATAGAGTTGAAGCAGCGCTCCAGTGGAAATAAGTGAGAAAGGTCGAATCCTTCCAGATAAGATGTGGGAATAAAGTCTGTATCACTTATTTTCATTGAAGTGCTGTTTCCATTCTATTTTTTCCTAATTTGAAGGTTTTTGGTTGGTTGCTGATATTTTTCCATATATTTCTCAATATCTAAAGCAAAAAAAATGTCAGACAGCACTCCAAAAGTTCTTTAAAAAAATATGGACTTTATTAGCCCGGTGTGGTGACGTTTCAGTTGCGGACAACCTTTATCACTGCTTGACCGCAACCGAAACGTCACCACACCGGGATAATAAAGTCTAGTGATGAGCGAGCACTAAAATGCTTGGGTGCTCGAAGCTCGGGTCGAGCACATTGGAATACTCGGGTGCTCGACCCGAGCAACGAGCCCAATGTAAGTCTATGGGAAACTCGAGCATTTTTCTGGTGGTCCCCCCCGGCGGTCTGCAGAAGGTCAAAAATTGCCCAAATCGATGGGAACGGTGCTCAATTAAATGTCAGGCAGGCAGAATATATAGGCAGACAGGCAGGCAGGGTATATAGGAGGGTGCATGAAAAACATAGCATGGCAATTGGAACACACTAGTGCCCTCCGATTTTCAGGTACCCGTCTCTTTAAAAAAGCCGGCAATTCATCAGCGGCATACATCGGTACCCGACAATTTAGAACAGAAAGAATAGAGCATCACACAAAGATTAGATAGATAGAAACATGTCAGTCACATATATAAGAAGTACAGTGACAATGTTGGTTACTGTACTTGTCATTTAGTGTTAAAATAAAGGATTTATAAAAAAAAAAAAAATAATAGTGTTTTTGTCTCTTTAAAAAAGCCGGCCGTCAATTCATCAGCAGCATACACCGGTACCCGAAAATTTAGAACAGAAAGAATAGAGCATCACACATAGATTAGATAGATAGAAACATGTTAGTCACATATATAATAAGTACAGTGATAGTGTTGGTTACTGTACTTGTCATTTAGTGTTAAAATAAGGGATTTATTTAAAAAAAAATTGGCGTGGGGTTCCCCATAATTTTAGTCTCTAGCGGAGGTTAAGCAGACAGCTGGGGCAGATGTTTGAAGCCTGGGAAGGGGGTAATATCCACGGAGCTTCCCAGGCTACTAATATCAGCCCCCAGCTGAATACCTAGCCTTTACTAGCTATTAAAATGAAGGACCCCCCAAAAAAATGATGTGGGGTCGCCCCTATTTTAATAGCTAGAAAAGGCTAGGCAGATTGCTGGGGACTGATATTAATAGCCCAGGAAGGGTGCCATGAATATTGGTCCCCTCCCAGGCTAGAAACACCAGCCGTCAGCCGCCCCAGAAATGGCGCATCCATAGGATGCGCCAATTCTGGCACTTAGCCTCGCTCTTCCCACTGTCCTGTAGTGGTAGCATGGGGTAATAGGGCTGGGGTTGATGTCAGCTTATAATGCCAGCTGACATCAAGCCCAGGTTAGTAATGAAGAGGCGTCTATAAGACACCCCAATTACTAACCCCATAGTCAAAGTTAAAAAAAACACAAACACCCAGAATAAAGTCCTTTAATTTAAAGAAACACACAATTTTTTAATGTTCTAAATTAAACCATACTTACTGTAAAGATGTGCGGCTGTGGGTTGTATGTAATCACCTAGGCAGGTTATCGATGCAACAATATTTTATTAATCACATCCATGGTAATGCAGCAATTCCAAGTAAATGGCCAAAATACAGTTCTCTCCGTCCTTACGTTCTCAACCTGGGATCAGTTGATAACTGAGCTCCAACACTCCATAAGCCATCCATCAGCTCCGCGTCCACAGCCATAGGTCCTATCTCTCTAGTGTCCTTCCATCAACTTCCCCACTAAAACATGTCTTTCCTCTATATCTCTGGGGTCAGCCCCCTCCCACCACAGAAGTGATCACTCTCCCACTCAAGCATTCACTGTAAGCCAAAAACAATGAAGAATATTCTAGAAGCCTTCATTTGAGAAAGGATGTAAGACCCCCTGTGATGACGGCTCCACTGTGTCTCAATCCAAACTCACCTAATGAGACCATTGGCTGTTGAAACAATGGACTCCTGAGATACAGATTAGTGGAATGCTGGACATTTTACAAGTGAATCTAGTGTACACACTGACAAGTTAGCAGAACTATATAAAACATGACAAGTAAATCACTAATAAAACACAATAATAATATTAACAAAAATGGTGGTCCGTTGCTGGAAAAGTATCATAGTCTTTAGAAAATGGGCAACTCCTCACATACCTCCCCCACTTTTTCAGCACGGACACGAATGTAAGAAGTCTCGCCTTTATGAGAACGAAACTTTGTATCATCCAGTTTCCTCAAAGCATATTCCATGTCGTCCTTGCAAATATACTCCACAGTCCCCATTCCACCCTTGTATACATCAGTGTAATAGACACATCCAGCTTCTCTCATATGGTCTTTCAGATCCTGCCAACTTCCCGATTGGGGAAGCCCTGAGACAAGGACTCTGTATTTAGTTCGCTGGATCAGGGGTCTGTCCTTTCTGCGGGGTCCTCCATATCCCCCTCCTGATCCCCGGTTTGTCCTGGGAAACTCCACACGTGCCCAATGAGAACCAAACTTGTATTCATTGCGACAAACCCCAGAGTGCTGACACCCAGTTAGGGGGGTGGTCACTTGGCGGCCTGGTAAAGGGAGCTCTGGGGGGACAGTATCTGGACTAACCAGTAGATCGAGTGTTCTGAAGTCCCTGGGCCTCCTCACTGATGTAATTGCCCACCCCCAGATTACATTCCTTCATTGTGACAGTCATGGCATTTTGAGTATTACTCACCACAGGTGGGGGGTTAGTCTGCAGATAGTGCCGCTCCCTCTCGGCTGAAGCAGTGAGAAGCTTTCTTTGGCTTTGGGTTACGACATTGACCCAGTGGCACACCAATTCTCGTCCTAGGTTGTGATGTGGGCTAGAACGTTCCCAGCATTCCCTGGCAAAGTGTCCCATTCGTCCACATGGCAGTTAAGCCTTCTTTGCCCCAACATGGGCCTTACTTGGGGGCTTGGGCAACCTCCCCCTCTTTGTGAAATCTGAACTCCCTGCCGTTCCTCATCTGGCCGATCCATGGGTCTCAATGGCCTCCCTGTAAAATCCTGTTCCTGACTTACTGGGGCTGTACTTCCACGTTGCCCTGGTCGATTAGCAGACCAATCATCTGCCAATCTTGCAGCTTCATCCAGGCTGAGTGGTTTTCTATCTGCCACCCATTCCTTTAAATTACCTGGGAGCTTTGACATAAATTGTTCCAGCATGACTATATCCATTACATGTTCTGCTTCCTGAGCCCCCAGTCCTTCTATCCACCGAGTGCATGCCATTCGTAGTGTGTTGGCAAACTCCCGATGTGTGTGTGCAGCGGGCTTGTCAGTCTCCCGAAACTTTCTCCGGTAGGTTTCCGGCGTGACGGCATAGCTCTCTAGCAATGCACTGCGAATGGTAGAGTAACATCTCTGATCCACCGAAGACAAGTTATTAAAAGCTTCTCTTGCTTTTCCGGTCAGGCCAACACTCAAATATCTGGGCCAGTCACTGACTGACACCTCATGCAGCAGGCAGAGGTTCTCAAATAACTGGAGATGTTCATCAATATCAGAGGTGTCCTCATTGAACTGTGGTATATCTCGGTACCTTAAAGATGCGCGCTCCTCTCTCCTGTTATCCATTGTCCTCTGCACTGGGGCGGGTGGGGGTATTGCTACATGCACACCCAGAAATTTGTTTAACACTGCCGCCCGCTCCATCTCCGTGGCCCGCTCTCCTAGCGCGTCCAGCATCCTCCTCAACTCAGTCGGTCCATCCTCCATCATCTCTTCTGCCAAGTCACCGCTCGGTAACTTTCCCTGGTATGCTCTCCAGGGATAGGTGATCCCACCGCTGCCACCACTTGTAAAGATGTGCGGCTGTGGGTTGTATGTAATCACCTAGGCAGGTTATCGATGCAACAATATTTTATTAATCACATCCATGGTAATGCAGCAATTCCAAGTAAATGGCCAAAATACAGTTCTCTCCGTCCTTAAGTTCTCAACCTGGGATCAGTTGATAACTGAGCTCCAACACTCCATAAGCCATCCATCAGCTCCGCGTCCACAGCCATAGGTCCTATCTCTCCAGTGTCCTTCCATCAACTTCCCCACTAAAACATGTCTTTCCTCTATATCTCTGGGGTCAGCCCCCTCCCACCACAGAAGTGATCACTCTCCCACTCAAGCATTCACTGTAAGCCAAAAACAATGAAGAATATTCTAGAAGCCTTCATTTGAGAAAGGATGTAAGACCCCCTGTGATGACGGCTCCACTGTGTCTCAATCCAAACTCACCTAATGAGACCATTGGCTGTTGAAACAATGGACTCCTGAGATACAGATTAGTGGAATGCTGGACATTTTACAAGTGAATCTAGTGTACACACTGACAAGTTAGCAGAACTATATAAAACATGACAAGTAAATCACGAATAAAACACAATAATAATATTAACAAAAATGGTGGTCCGTTGCTGGAAAAGTATCATAGTCTTTAGAAAATGGGCAACTCCTCACACTTACCATCACGCCCATTCCAGCTGAAGCAAACGATCTCCTGCAATAAAAATAAAATAATAAACCAACCTCATCCTTACCTTTCCATGGTTCCCAGGATGGCTCCAGCTCTGCTACATTCACATGACAGGCTGGATCGCAGCCGAAAGCTGCCATCCAGCTTGCCATGCCGCAGACACTGAGAAGCGCAGGCATGCTTGCGCTCCTCAGTGTCTGGCTGTGACGGCATCCAGATGAGCCAAGTTCATGTCCAATGAACTCAGCTCACCTCATGCACATCACTGGCAGCGTGGGAGAATTCTCCTGCGCATGGGGTGAGCGTGAGAGAATTCTCCTGCGCATGCGGTGAGCGCAGGAGAATTCTCCCACGCTGTCAGTGACCTGCATGAGGTGAGCTCAGCTAGACACTGAGGAGCGCAAGCAAGCTTTCGGCTGCGATCCAGCCTGTCATGTGAATGTAGCAGAGCTGGAGCCGTCCTGGGAACCATGGAAAGGTAAGGATGAGGTTGGTTTATTATTTTATTTTTATTGCAGGAGATCGTTGGCTTCAGCTGGAATGGGCATGATGGTAAGTATGGTTTAATTTAGAACATTAAAGAATTGTGTGTTTATTTCAATTAAAGGACTTTATTCTGGGTGTTTGTGTATTTTTTTTAACTTTGACTATGGGGTTAGTAATGGGGGTGTCTTATAGACGCCTCTCCATTACTAACCTGGGCTTGATGTCAGCTGGCATTATAAGCTGACATCAACCCCAGCCCTATTACCCCACTGCCACCGCTACAGGGCAGTGGGAAGAGCGAGGCTAAGTGCCAGAATTTAATCCATAGGATGCGCCATTTCTGGGGCGGCTGACGGCTGGTGTTTCTAGCCTGGGAGGGGTCCAATATTCATGGCACCCTTCCTGGGCTATTAATATCTGCCCCCAGCTGTCTGCCTAGCCTTTGCTAGCTATTAAAATAGGGGGTCCCCACGTCATTTTTTTGGGGGGTCCCCCATTTTAATAGCTGGTAAAGGCTAGGTATTCAGCTATTTTAAAGAGACGGGTGCATGAAAACACTATTATTTTTTTTTTAATAAATCCTTTATTTTAACACTAAATAACAAGTACAGTAACCAACACTGTCACTGTACTTATTATATATGTAACTGACATGTTTCTATCTATCTAATCTATGTGTGATGCTCTATTCTTTCTGTTCTAAATTGTCGGGTACCGGTGTATGCCGCTGATGAATTGCCGGCTTTTCATGTTTCACTGTGAGCACTGTTCCCATCGATTTGGGCAATCACTGTAATGCCACAACCACCATGGCTGTGACATTACAATGAGTGGCAGACAATCCCTGCATGATTGGTGCTCAAAATATCGCCAAACATGCAGGATGGGGACCCGAGCTCCCGCCTGAGCATCTTGAAAGTACTCGGCGAGCTCCGAGCATCTCGAGTACTGAGATGCTCGGGTGAGTACTGAGCAGTGGCGAGCATGCTCGCTCATCACTAGTTATCACCTATCCTGTGGAGCCCATGGATCGGTGATAATTTGTTTTAACCAAAGAACCCCTTTAATGCAACTACCGTAATTGTACATCCCAGTTATGGTGGTGCACAGTAGATGTGCAGGAGCCCCCAGTCAATGCACCACTATAACAGGGATAGTGGATAACAGATATTTGCATATTGCTGTAGGGTGGGCCCCTAGAGTCAATTCCCCCTGTGGTCTACAGACACCCCAGTCCGACCCTAGATGAGAGGCCTTTCATAGGGGGCTAAATGTCAGGGGCAGATATACCATTGGTGCGACCTGTGTAGCTGCACAAGGGCCCCAGAGGTAAGGAGACCACATCCACCTCCAAAGCAGGTGAAATTGTGCATAATGATGAGTTATTGGACTGCAAAGGTCCCATATATTATTGTTGCCCAGGAACCTTCTTCTGTCTGTGTCATCTTCTGCTAAGTGGTAAACTTAATAAAAAACTGCTCCATATTCTTTATGACGTTTCCTGTGTAGGACGCAAGAGAGACAAAGTTATGTGTGGATTAGATGGGTTGTTATCGACATCTGGTGAGAATTTCATGTCAATAGCACCTTTATAAATATATTTACTTAGAAAATTGGTGACCTATTAAATACTTATTTCACCCGCTGTACATTTCCATCAGCTTTGATTTTTCGCTTTTGCTCTTTTAGTCAGAGTTTCATTAAAAAAAAATGATGGAGGTTGCTCAAGCTTCTCCTATCAAAGTCCATGAAAAATGGACAGCACACAGATGGCATCCAAGTGGTGTCCCAATTTTTTCACTGAAACATAGACTTACATTGGTGAGTTTGATCCTGGCTCAATATTGGACAATTCTCAATGTTTTTGTGTGGGCCACTGGGTCTGAGGGAAAATCACATAGACTGTCATAGGTACGAGTGATGTCCGTGGAAAACAAATATAGCACACATACAAGAAAAAACAATGTCTGAATGAGCTGTCAGGCTGAGCATGATCCCTACACCCACATATGACATGCGATGCAAGTGTTCACATGTAAGGAGGTGGTTAAAACGGATAGCACACGGACACATAATAACCTTCGCGTGTTCACACTCGTCCCTTCTTTGTGGAGAGTGACATGTCTGAATTTGGTCCTATTTATGGACCATTCTTGCCACAAATGATATGGGCTGCACATGGATGCCACTAGTGTTGCATCTGTTTACTGCTCACATGGTCGTGTGAATTAGGCCTTAGAAAGTGGCCAGTTCCCTCAGTGTCCCTTTTCTTATACAGAAAAGAATATTGCAGATGGGAAGTTTATGCAATTACAAGGTATTGTGTAATATACAATATAATGCTTTAAGTCAGCAGGAAACAAATCATTGAGAAATCGACACTGACACAGCAGGGAACTTGTCACATGTACAAGTTTAAAGAAGGCGTTCCCCTCCCAAATCAGTCACTTTAGAAAAATACAGTTTATTGTAAAGCAGCTTGTACTGTACATAGCCCCGACTACTTAGGCTTCATTCAGATGTCCGTGAATCATGTACATGTTATCCATGATTTTTATGGATAGATTATGTGCCCATTATAGTCTATGAAGCTGTTCATATTTCTGTTTTTTTGCAGTCTGTGCGTCCGCTGAAAGATCAGGTTCGTTTTGGATCCAAGTCATAAATCAAAACCCCCCATGCAAGTTTAGTGGTCCATGAAAATCACTGACAACAGACAGATGACGTATGTGCTGTCCATTTTTAACCCCTTTACCCCCCAGGGTGGTTTGCACGTTAATGACCAGGCCAATTTTTACAATTCTGACCAATGTCACTTTATGACGTAATAACTCTGGAACGCTTCAACGGATTCCACTGATTCTGAGATTGTTTTTTCAGGTCATATTTTATTTCATGATAGTGGTAAAATTTATATGATATGACTGGCGTTTATTTGTGAAAAAATTGTAAATTTGGCGAAAATTTTAAAAATGTAGCAATTTTCAATCTTTGAATTTTCATACCCTTAAATCAGAGAGATATGTGTGACGATACAGCTTATAATCTTTATCAGCCAGACGTCTCGATTTGTTAAGCCAAGAGAAGTACACTATTATCTTCATGTTGAACCCTGATTATTGTCTCCTCTTTGATTCTGAAACAATGATGTTGATTTAAAGAGCCCCCTTCTATACCAATTATGTAAATAGATCAGCTCAAACAATGATACCTGAGCCCTGTGAGTAATGCTCTCCCTAGCCCCTTACCTGTGAATGTGAACTTGCAAGGACAACTGTAACTATTTTAAGGGGCATGTGCTTCTGTAGCAGTCAGATGTGAAAAAGAGATTAAAAAGAGACTTTACCAGGAGAATCAAAGATCAGACTCTCTTCACACCATCAGCTTGGCAGTATGGCTTTACCCAAAGAGACACAGATTTGGATTCTACATGATTCTAGCCTAATGGTATATAGACCTGACTTGAAAGATACAGATCTGCTCCATTGACCATCAGAGAGCCCATGGATACATTTGGGGAGACCAGGTTGGGATGATGAAGTCACCTGGCTCCATGGATTTGTTGTTTGGGGTTGCTACGTGGGACCCTCCGGTTGCCTGGAACCCATGGAGAAATCAGATTGGGACCAGCCAGTCATTTGGCCCCATGGAAACTCTCAAAAACTACTTTCTCTCTGTGGGGGCCCGCCAGAAGCGGGGGACCACTGGTTGAGGTACTTCTATCCCAGGTGGACCAGCAGAAGGATGAGGACTGTGTAATGGTGTACCATTTTGGGTATTTGCTGGGACTGTTCTATGTGTTTATTGCCTGTTTTGTGGTTCGATAAAGTATTGCCACACTGTTTTACCCTCACCCTGTGTTGTCTGAGTAGTATAATGCCTTTGGAAGACCACATGTCTTCACAATATGTCACCCAAAATAGTTAATAAATAACATTCCCCACATGTCTACTTTACATCAGCACAATTTTGGAACCCAAATTTTTTTTTGTTAGGAAGTTATAAGGGTTAAAAGTTGACCAGCAATTTCTAATTTTTCCAACAAAATTTACAAAGCCATTTTTTTAGGGACCACATCCCATTTAAGTGACTTTGTAGGGCCTTTATGATAGAAAATACCCAAAAGTGACACCATTCTAAAAACTGCACCCCTGAAGGTGCACAAAACCACATTCAAGAAGTTTATTAACCCTTCAGATGCTTCACAGGAATTGTTGGAATGTGGGAGAAAACCATGAACATTTAACTTTTTTTTCACAAAAATGTTACTTTAGACCCAATTTTTTTTTATTTTCGCAAGGGTAACAGGAAAAAATGGACCCCAAAATTTGTTGTGTAATTTCTCCTAAGCATGCCAATACCCCATATGTGGGGGAAAACCACTGTTTGGGAGAATGACTTGCTCCAGCAAGCGAGCCCCAGAGCTGCGCTGAGCTCAGTGAGTGACAGGACACCGCTCGCTGAGCGCAGCTCCGGAGCCCGCTCGCTAGAGCGAGTCATTCCCTTTGGAAGTGCATTGAGGTGAAGGTGAAGAGGTATTGGGAATCCTGCAGAAAATACCTGTGTGAATGGCATTTGCAAGTGTGAACGAGCTGCGTGTGTCCGGAGCATAAGTGCGAACGAAAGTAAGTGTGTGACTTGTTTTTCAGTGACTTTGGATTCAGGGAGTTTGGAAGGGAGGACTTAGGACTGAATTGCTGACTGTATTTCATTCTTTCTTTACTTTACTTTTTACTTAATTAATCCACCTGACCTACTTAGCTGATTCCCCCGTCCATACTTGATACTTAATTGATCCCCCGTCCATACTTAACTGATCTCCCGCCGATATCTAATTGATACACTTGCACATCCCTAATTGATCCCCGTCCATACACCTATATATAAATAATTGTGTTTTGTACTTGTGTATATATATACTGACTGTATCCCCATATTTAGAATGACGTCCATGTTGGCTGGAGCCGTGCAGTGTACATCTTGCGCAATGTATGCATTCCGTAAGCACCCGCTCGAGGATCCATACTGCTGCGATAGATGTGAGCATATCGTGCACTTGGAAGCCCAAATTCTGGATCTAAGTGCTCAGATAGCGGTACTGAGGAGCATCGACAACATGGAACGGAGTTTGCTGCTCACCGAGCAGACACTCAATGGGTCAATACTGGGGGTGGAGCATAGAGGGGAAGTGCAGGATGAACAGGCAGGGAGCTGGATAACAGTTAGGAGGGATAGAGGGAAGAAGTATAGGAAGGCTGGTTCAGAACCGGCATTATTGGAGCACGACAGATCCTCTGACCGCCGGGGGAGTGTATGCTCCAGTAATGAGGGGGAGGGGGGAAGTGTAGGGCAGGCAAGACAGGTTCTGGTAGTGGGTGACTCTATTATTAGGGGGACAGACAGGGCAATCTGTCACAAAGACCGGGATCGCCGAACGGTGTGCTGCCTCCCTGGCGCTCGAGTCTGGCACATCGCGGATCGGGTTGACAGGTTACTGGGTGGGGCTGGCGAAGACCCAGCGGTCATGGTCCACATCGGCACCAATGACAAAGTGAGTGGTAGATGGAGGGTCCTTAAAAATGATTTCAGGGACCTAGGTAGGAAGCTTAGAGCAAGGACCTCCAAGGTAGTTTTCTCAGAAATACTACCAATCCCGCGAGCCACACAGGAGCGCCAACAGGAGGTTAGGGAGATGAATAAGTGGCTAAAGAGTTGGTGCAAGGCAGAAGGGTTTGGGTTCATGGAGAACTGGGCCGACTTCGCTGTCGGCTACAGGCTCTACCGTAGGGACGGGCTGCACCTCAATGGGGAGGGTGCAGCGGTGCTGGGGAAGAAGATGGCTAATAGGTTGGAGGAGTTTTTAAACTAGAGACGGGGGGGGAACCAAGGAAATAGGTGGGATGTGAGGCAAGCAAGGGGGAAGGGGAGAAGTGAATATAATGAGGGTGGAGAGGGGGGTGGGGATAGTACAGTTAGATCGTTAGAGAAGAATAGGATGCTAAATAACCCCAAAGTTTTATCTTGCATGCTGACCAACGCAAGAAGCCTGACCAATAAGGCGGATGAGCTGCGGGCGCTTATATCGGAGGAGCGGTATGACATCGTAGGTATAACAGAGACTTGGCTAGACGATAGCTACGACTGGGCGGTAAATTTATTAGATTATAGTTTATTTAGAAGGGACCGGAAACAGGGGAAAGGCGGAGGAGTCTGCTTATATGTAAAGTCATGTCTAAAACCCAGACTAAGGGAAGATATAGGAGAGGGAGAAGAGGGGGTCGAGTCCATGTGGGTAGAGATAGAGGGAACTAAAAATAATAATAAAATATTACTGGGGGTCTGCTATAAGCCACCCAATATAACAGAGGAGAATGAGAATCTGCTATTAGGACAAATAGACAAAGTAGCCAAACATAATGAAGTGATTGTAATGGGGGATTTCAACTACCCAGATATTGACTGGGAAACAGAAACCTGTAGATCTCAGAAAGGAAAAAGGTTCTTGACAAATATTAAGGATAATTATCTCTCCCAACTAGTGCAGGAACCAACGAGAGGGAAGGCCGTGTTGGACTTAATATTGACTAATAGGCCTGATAGAATAACTGAGGTACAGATAGGGGGGCACATAGGTAATAGCGACCATAATATTATCGACTTCAAAATGCCCTTCAGTAGGGTTATCAATCAGGGAACAACAAAAACATTAAACTTTAGGAGGGCGAAGTTTGATCAGCTGAAAGAAAGCCTTCAACTTATTGACTGGGACAAAGTTCTTAATCAAAGGAATACGAATAGTAAATGGGAAACCTTCAAAAGAATTCTGAATACTCAGTGTGAGAGGTATATACCGTATGGGAATAAAAGGGCCAGAAATAAGAGGAAACCAATATGGTTGAACAAGAACGTAAAAGGGGCGTTAAATAGCAAAAAAGAGGCATTCAAGAGATTAAAACAGGAAAACAGTAAGGAGGCACTAATGTGTTACAAGGAAAAAACGAGAACCTGTAAAAAACAAATAAAAATAGCGAAGGAGGAAACAGAGAGAGGTATTGCTAGGGAAAGTAGATCAAATCCCAAACTGTTCTTTATGTATATAAATAGTAAAAGGATTAAATCGGATAATATTGGACCGATAAAAAGTGAGGAAGGCAAAATCATAGAGAAAGATGAGGATAAAGCTAATCTATTAAATAATTTTTTTTCGACAACTTTCACAAAGGAAATCGAACTAACAGGAGAAATGAGAAGTGACAAACTTAATCCTCCACTAAGTATGACAAATCTAACCCAAGCTGGGGTACAGAAACGCCTCAGTAACATTAAAATAAACAAATCACCAGGACCTGATGGCATACACCCACGGGTACTAAGGGAACTAAATAATGTGATAGACAGACCGTTATATCTTATATTTAAGGACTCTGTTGAGACTGGGTCTGTGCCACTTGATTGGCGACAGGCGAATGTAGTGCCAATATTCAAAAAGGGAGCAAAAAGTGACGCCGGAAACTATCGGCTGGTGAGTCTGACGTCCGTTGTGGGCAAAATTTTTGAAAGCTTCATTAAAGAGGCAATTACGGAGCATCTTGATGCTAATAATCTTTTAATCCCGAACCAACATGGATTCATGAGGAATCGCTCCTGCCAAACAAACCTGATTGACTTCTACGAGGAGGTTAGCTCTCGAGTAGATCAGGGGGAACCAGTGGATGTCGTGTATCTCGACTTCTCAAAAGCGTTCGATAGCGTGCCACATAATAGGTTGGTATACAAATTGAGAATGATGGGGCTGGGGGAAAATGTCTGCAAGTGGGTAGCTAACTGGCTAAAGGATAGAAGGCAGAGGGTGGTTATAAATGGAATATACTCAGATTGGGTAAGCGTCACTAGTGGGGTACCACAGGGGTCTGTACTAGGCCCAGTGTTATTTAATATTTTTATTAACGACATAGTCAACGGGATAAATAGTAAAATATCAATATTTGCAGATGACACAAAGTTATGTAAAACAATTAATACAAAAGAGGACAGTGCAGACCTACAGAGGGATTTGGATAAGCTGGGTATGTGGAGCATTAAATGGCAAATGAGGTTTAACGAGGAGAAATGTAAGGTCATACATATGGGAAGGAAAAATGGAAGTCACCAGTACTCACTGAATGGGAAATCATTGGGGAATTCAGAGATGGAGAAGGACTTGGGCATCTTGATTGATAGCAAACTAAATTGGAGTGCCCAAAGTCAGGCCGCTGCTGTAAGGGCAAACAGGGTAATGGGATGTATCAGAAGAGGTATAGCTGCAAAGGATGAGAACATTGTTCTTCCACTGTACAAAGCACTGGTCAGACCACACTTGGAATACTGTGCTCAGTTATGGGCCCCAATATATAGAAAGGATATAAATGAGCTTGAAAAGGTACAAAGGAGGGCAACAAAATTAATAAAGGGAATGGAGGGACTGCAATACCCAGAGAGGTTGGCAAAACTAGAACTATTCAGCCTGGAAAAGAGAAGGTTGAGGGGGGACATAATAAATGTGTACAAATATGTTAGGGGACAGTATAGAGACCTTGCCAGGGATTTGTTCAAAAGGAGGAATATTACGGTAACAAGAGGGCATTCACTAAGACTGGAAGAGAAAAGGTTTCAGCACCAGCATAGGAAGGGGTTCTTTACGGTAAGAGCAGTGAGAATATGGAATTCACTGAGTGAGGAGACGGCAATGTCGGATTCACTACACCAGTTCAAGCGGGGACTGGATGCATTTCTAGACACCAGGCAGATTTCAGCATATACTTAAAAATAAAATAAAATAGTAAGTTGATACAGGGATTTATTCTGACTGCTGGTTTCAGAGTCGGGAGGGAATTTTTCCTCAGGTGAAGATTGGCCAAATCATTTGGGGTTTTTGCCCTCCTCTGGATCAACTTTAGCAATTACAGAACTAACAGGTCGAACTTGATGGACGCAAGTCTTTATTCGGCTTTACAAACTATGTTACTATGTTACTATTCTCCCCTTCTCCTCGGCGTGAGCAGTCAGATGGGTTACAGCAGGGGACATCTTCGGACAGGTGAGTATAATGATTTTTTTTATTTTATTCTTATTTTTACACCAGGACGCAGGGGGAGCAGAATACTACTCTCAACAATGTCCCTTGCTTGCGCTGATCGCAGCGCCAGCAGGGGACAATGATGAGGGCAGCATTCTGCAACTGTTGCTTGGGAACAGTGCTAACTGTACTGCTGATTCCCAGCTGGTACGTGTGCTCCTAAATAATGAAAGAAACTTACTAAGGCGTTCACAGATGAGTCAACTTAGCCAAAAGAGAGCACTTCAATTTGAGACATTTAGTGAATAGGATTTATGCATTCATTGATGTTTATCTCTCTACAGATAATAATTCGGCTTGACCTTTTATCAGCACCTAAGTTATACCCACACACACCCCTTTGATGACCTCATGTGGTCCGGTTTAAGGGATGTTCTCAGCCCTTCAGGATTTTATGAAATTCCCAAGTTATGAGATATCTTCCCTCCTGATGACCCCAGAAGTTCAAGATCGCCGCCATATTTTTCATCGGGATTTTACCTTTCCTCAGAGTCCAAACATGACATGGCTGTAGTCAGTTATCTGTTTACTATTGATTTGAGGCTTATAGGCAGGTGTTACAATTATGAGAAAATATACATATTCTTTCCCGATTAGCCCTGAAGCTGAAAATGTATGTCCCATCACTATTGGATCCAAACACACCCCAATATTCCTAACTTTTCACCGGTGCCTCTGTGTCTAGAGTAATTTATAAATCATCCCCTGAAGGGACAAAAGTGTCATTTCAAGTCAGGATGTACTTCCTGTGGACAAAAGGCTTCTTCCACTCTTCTAACAGCAGCAACAGTAATACTTTCAAAGCCAGCAGAGCCTACAACAGCAGCACCGGGAGCAAAAGCAAATGCAGCAGGAGACAAATAAACTCCTGATACAACAGCTCCAACAACAAAAACGGCAGATGTTTTTCCTAGCAGGGGAAATCCGCACCAGAGAAACCGCCCCTCCTCCAATTCCAGGTGATGTCTCCTGCGTCCGGAAGGCGGTAAGGCGAGTGATGCAAAAGATGACTCCAGGGGATGATGTTGAGGCATTTCTGACTGTTTTTGAAAGGTTAGCAGAGTGGGAAAAGCTGCCACCGGAGCAGTGGGTGGAGGTGCTGGCCCCCTATTTAACGGGTGAACCCCAAAAGGCCTACTATGGCCTGACCCTACAGGATGCACAGGAGTATGCCAAATTAAAAACAGAGATATTGGCAAGCTCAGGAGTGACTATGTTTGTCAGAGCACAAAGGGTCCACCACTGGGCATATACTGGTGACAAATCTCCCCGGTCACAAATGTTTGATTTGCTACATCCAGTCCAGAAATGGTTGCAGCCAGATTCTTCCTCTCCTGCCCATATGGTTGAGCGTGTGATGATGGACAGGTTCATCCATTCCCTACCCAGGCCGGTGCAGACCTGGGTTGCCCAGGGCGACCCTCGGAACTTGGACGACCTTGTGGGCCTGGTAGAGAGGTACCAAATGGTCAAGAAATCCCTCTGGAAATGAAATAGTAAATTCCCCTTACTGAAGTAACCAAAGAGGGGCGGGTTCACCATCTAGAGCGACAAACGGGGGTCGTCCCAATCCCACTGAGGGCCCAGCAAAGACTGCTGTAAGGGATGTGGTATGTTGGCGGTGTCATAATCCTGGACACATAGCCGCCCGGTGCCATATGTCTCCTGAAACAATGGATTACAGTCTAGGCTGGCGCTGCTCCTATTATACCTATCTGGCCTTTGGCGTGGATGGTGGTAGAGCATGACGTGTTAACAGAGCCGCATGTCAGAGTGAACCTGAAGCATGCCGGGAGGTGATCTTGTCCGAGGTGAAAAGGATGTTAGACCTCGGTGTGAGAGAGGAGTCAAAGAGTGGGTGGTCGAGTCCTATCGTTCTTGTGCCAAAACCTAATGTGGAGTGGAGGTTTTGCAATGACTACAGCCGGCTGAATGAGGTATCCAAGTGTGATGCATACCCGATGCCCTGCGTTGATGAACGCATCAAGAGGCTTGGACCTGTGAGGTATATTACCACTCTTGACTTGACGAAGGGCTACTGGCAGATCCCCATGGCCAAGAGGGCCAAGGAGAAGATGGCATTCTCAATACCTGATGGGTAATTCCAATACACGTTGTATGCCTTTCGGACTACAGGGGGCCCCAGCCACCTTCCAGAGAGCCATGGATCGGATCCTAGCCCCACATAAGAAGTATGCCGCAGCCTACCTTGACGACATTGTGGTCTTAAGCCCAGACTGGACTAGTCACCTGCCGGAGGTACAGGCGATTCTGGATGCTCTGAGGAAGGCGGGGTTTACTATAAATCTGAAAAAATGTGCCACTGGAAAAGAGGAGACCAAGTACTTAGGTTATGTCATTGGGAGAGGCGAAACTAAGCCACAAGTAAATAAAGTTGAGGCAATCCAGAACTGGCCGCAACCACTCTCCAAGAAGCAAGTGAGAGTGTTTCTTGGAATTGTGGGGTATTACCGGCAGTTTATTTCAAATTTTGCCACGATGGCCACGCTACTTACGGATCTTCTCAAAGGCACCAGATCAATGATGGTGAAATGGATGGATGAAACGGAGACGGCGTTCCAACAGCTAAAGCTGGCACTGTGCAAGCAGCCAGTCCTGGTCGCACCAGACTTTGAGAAGGAATTTGTGGTACAGACAGACCCTTCAGAAATTGGCCTAGGAGCTGTGCTCTCTCAAGAGATAAATGGGGAAGAACATCCCATTCTCTATTTGAGCTGGAAGCTCTCTTCCTGCGAGAAGAACTACGCTATAGAAAAAGAGTGCTTACGCCTAGCCATAAAATGGGCTGTAGATACACTGAGATATTACTGTTAGGGTCAATAGTTTGATATGTTCACTAGTTGCCTGCTCCTGGCCTAATGGATATGATCAAGTGAATACAAGAAAGAATAACACCAGACACACACAGTCAGATGTAAGCTCTCCTTGATCAGCTATGACACAGCTCCAAGTCTTTATTCAACCTGAACATAGACTTATATAAACTCTGTATAGGGGCTCGGTTAGCCCTAGAATGGGAGTAACCAGATGTATTCATTGGTTAATGGATTGGACAAGTCTATGGGCGGATCCATGAGGTCATTAGGGTGGGTTGGTCCATGAGGTCATCAGGGGGGACGTGATCCGTGAGGTCATCAGGGGGCGTGATCCATGAGGTTATCAGGGTGGGTTGTTCCATGAGGTCATCAGGGTGTGTGGTCTCAATCAGGTGTCTGCAAGTGACGTGTCGCTCTGTGATTGATTAGTCCTTCTATAGAATTCAGCTTCTTCCCGTAACTTCCTTGTACGGCAGGATGTAGTCATAAATAAAGTCTCCACTTTTGCCACATGTACAACAGGATGTAGTCATAGGCCCAGTCGCCATCTTGCATAACAGAGCATGGTGTGATGAAACAGGAAATGGCAGCCATCTTTTTATCTAAACAAGCTTATGTAAGGTGAAATAATACACTTTATGGGTCTTTTTCTCTCAATCTCCTATGTCTTGAGGTTAATTAAGTATTTGATCCTATGGCTCTCCTCAACAGTCCCCCCTAAATACTTTATTAACCTTCTGTCCCTATTGTGGTTCCCTCACTCATCAGTGTTAAGTGTCACTATGACATCAGAGGCTTCATGGCAATATGGATTCTATGGACATTAGAGAATGTGTGACCAATTATGGGTATTTCAGTAGGTATATAGGAGCGCGATATTCACGTCCTCGGGACTTTCCTACCTGCTTCACCTCAGTTCCCTACCTGGATACCCACAATTTTATCACAACACTATGTAGAAGGCTCTGATGGAGGCATGAACTTCTTGCAGTGGGAGGCATGTATCCACGTCGGTCTTCCTTCAAGTTTGACTGAAGTATGAGTGGTCAGGAGCACTTGGTAGGGACCTTCAAATCTCAACTCCAGGGAGGTCTTTCTGGTGAACTTCTTTACCAGCACGTAGTCACCAGGTTGGAAAGTGTGAGTTCCTTCACTGGAATCTGCATCTGGAATGGATGAAAAAACTCGTGCATGTGTTACTGACAATTCTTTAGTAAGGGCAATGACATAATTTACAAGAGTATCACTTCCTAAGGCTAGCTGTTGTGGAAAATATTGACCCAACCTTGGAGGCCCCCCAAAAAGAATCTCATATGGTGTGAGTTTAGTGGGACCCCTCAAGAGTGTTTCTGACTGAATATAAGGCAATGGGCAAAATGTCTGTCCATAGAAGTTTGACCTCCTGACTGGCTTTCAGTATTTTGTTTTTCAAGGTGCCATTTAGCCTTTCTACTTTACCACTGCTCTGGGGGTGATACGGAGTATGTAAACCCAAATTGGCCCCTACCAATGTCCATAGCTCCCTAGTCACTGCTGCAATGAATGCGGGTCTTTGGTTACTCTCAATTACCTCTGGGATTCCATATCTGCACACTACCTCAGTCATCAGTCTCTTAACAGTCACTCTGGCAGTCATATTAGTTACTGGATAGGCTTCAGGCCATCCCGAGAACATGTCAGTCACTACCAGTACATACTTGACTTCCCTACTTTTGGCATTTAAATATGATCAATTTGAATTCTTTGAAAGGGATAGAGTGGTTTAGCCAAATGTTTTTGAGTAACTTTCTGAGGCGGTGCTGGATTGCATGTTGCACACACAAAGCAGGACTTTCAATATTTTTGGGTGACAGTGGAAATCCCAGGTGCCATATAAGTCTTCCAAATCAAGTCATTCATCTGATTCTTGCCTCTATGGGTGATAGCGTGTGCCCATTCTGTCACCGAGGGGTACAGATTACGAGGTAGACAGATCTTTTTGTTCTTCCTCCAGACTCCATCTTCATCCTTTTTAGCTCCTGCTTCTTGCCACGACTTCTTTTCATCATCCGGTATTCTGTCTTGATGTGCATGGATAAACTTCATAAGAGAGCTTTGAGGCCCTCCTTCAGTGTCTTGAGACACGTACACAGCTACTTTCTCTTTCCTAATTGAATCCACAGCATACGCTTTTGCTGTTTAGTCAGCAAAGAAGTTCCCTCTAGCCTCTAGAGAATCCAATCTCCCGTGAGCTTTAATCTTGATCACCGCAACCTCCGAAGGTAGATCTAGAGCTGCCACAAGTTCTTGTATGGCAGCAGCATGCTTTACAGGAGTTCCACTGGATGTGAGGTATCCTCTGGCTGCCCAGATAGTGCCGAAGTCATGAGCCACTCCAAAAGCATATCTTGAATCCGTGTAGATGTTGACCACCTTCTCCGTCACTTCCTGACAGGCCAGTGTCAAAGCCTTAAGTTCCGCTTGTTGTGCAGACATGAGTGGTGGTAGGGCTCCGGCTGAGACAACCTGGTCATGTGTAACCACGGCATATCCCGTATGAAATCTTCCTGTTTCATCTATAAATCTGGAACCATCGGTGAAGAACATCAGGTCAGCATGCGGGAGTGGGTCTTCAGAGACATTTCTCTTGGAGGCAGCTTCTTCCTGCATCTGTTCGAGACAATCATGATCCTCTGAGTGTGTAAAGGCATCTTCACCTAGAGCATCAGTATCATCATCCACATCCCCTCTGGAAAGAGGAAGTAGCGTGGACGGGTTGAGGATGGTGCAGTGGACAAGAGTGACATTATCCGAAATCAAGAGGGAACATTGGAGTCTCATACGATGCTGCAGCGACAGGTATTTAGGTTGAGTTTGGTCAGGAATAGATCTTATGTCGTGTGGAACCATTAAGAGAACCGGATGTCCTAAGATGATATCAGAAGTTTTGTCCAGAGGCATATGTGCAGCATGTACGGCTCTGAGGCAAGTCGGGGAAGCTTGAGACACCGAGTCCAGGTTGGCAGAGTAATAGCTGATGGGTCTTGTTCTTCCCCCATGTTTCTGTGCTAGGACTCCGAAAGCATGTCCTGCTACTTCACTGACAAACAAGTAAAAAGGTAGTTGATAATTTGGGATTCCAAGGGCTGGTGCAGACTGTATGGCTTGTTTAAGAGAGTAGAAGACTTCCACGGATTTGGGACGCAGTGGAAAAGCTGATGTCTTGAGGTCATCTTACAATGGTTGCATCAGCTTTGAGGCATCTGGAATCCATTGGCGACAATAAGTAATAAGTCCTAAGAAAGCTTGTAATTGCTTAGGTCCTTTTGGTAGAGGAACGGTCTCAATAGCAAGTCTCCTTTCACCCGTTAGGTGTTTCAGGTTCGGAGAGAGACAGTGGCCTAAAAACACAACTTTGGACTGACACCACTGGATTTTATTGAGGGACACCTTGCAGTTTTGTTGTGCAAGATGAAGAAGACTGAGACTCGACTCTTCAGCTGTCACCTGATCCGGACAACATAGTAGGAGATCATCCAGATACTGAAGAAGGACAACTTGATGGTTAGTCTCTCCCCACGGCCGTAAACAATAGGCAAGAACCTGAGAGAAATGACTTGGTGAGTTTTGTGCTCCTTGTGGTAAGACTGTCCAGGTGTATTGTGATCCTCTGTAAGTGAAGGCAAACAGGTACCAATCTTCTGGATGTAGTGGTACACTGAAGAAAGCATTGGCCAGATCGATGACAGTGAAAAGTTTTGCATCTGATGATATTTCTGACAATGTATGTGGATTGGGCACAATGGAACTTTCTAGTACAGTTGCTGCACTAACAGCTCGGAGATATTGAACCATACGGTACTTCGGGGTTTCTCCTTTTAATGTCCTCTTCTTTACTGGGAACAAGGGCATGTTACAGAGAGAGTTACATTTGACCAGTGCCCCATTTTCCAGGAGAACCTTGAGCCAAAGACTCTTCCTGGGCAAATTTGAGTGGGTATTGGGGCACCCTAAGGAGCTGAGCTCCAGGTTTAAGAATGACCCGTACCGGAGGTACAGCAAGACATCCAATGTCTTCAGGGTCAGTAGACCATAGAGTAGATGGGACCTGTGACATTACTTCTGGCAGAACACTTGAGGTGGTGTTAGCAGCTTCGTCCATCATCATGAGCAGAGGTGCAGCTTGAAGTTGACACTCTTCACTCGGATCGAGCGGGTCAGTGATGATGATGGTGAGACCATCTGATGAATGGGTGATGGTTGCTCTTAACTTCTGAAGAAGGTCTGCTCCCATAAGGTTAGTAGCACAAGTGGGGGACACCACAAGATGCATAAACACATCTTCGTATGGTCCAACCTGTATTTTGCGGCTGAGCTTGTTAGAAGTAGGCTTGCCATCTACTTCCACGCATGTCACGGCTTCAGAGGATATTAGATCGGGAAAAGGCAGGTTCTGTAATCTGATAACACTTCTGGCTGCATCGGTGTCCACAAGGAACAGTAAGGGTTTGCCTTGAACGTTGATAGTTACTTTGGCTATTGGACCAGACATATAAGCCAAAGTAGTGGACACAGGCTTGCCCTTGTCCTATCGGAAATTGAGATCCATCAGAGCAGCGGTGTGATTGGTATCTGGATGTATCTGAGCTTGTGGTGGTCGTTCGTAGTATAGGTCATTGAGTCGAGGATAGTTGAATCTGCGATTATCCTCATTGTGGTTCCTGAACCTGCGTCCTTGAAGAGGGGCCCTACAATCCCATCTTTGGTGACCCGAATTACCACAATTGAAGCAGACATCTTTGATACGAGGTGATGGAGGTTTTGGGTTTGACTTTATACATCAGTCCATAGAATATGGGTCTTTTTGTTCGAGGTTGTCATAGATTTCTCAGGGAGTGTTTTTTCGAATCCCTTAGCTATCGTTAAAACATCCTTGGGATCCAATGTAGCATATTCAGGTCTAATTGCTTGAAATTGCTTCCTCAGAGCTTCCCGAAGGCCCTCAACAAAAGAGGAGACGAGCAGTGTCCGTTGAACTTTTATTTGGTTACTGAAGCCAAGGTCATTAAACATTTGAGTTAGACGAGCATGATATCTCTCCACCAATTCCCCTGGTTCTTGTGTGACATCCTTTAAAGATGTTGACTGATCAGCCCACTTATCCGAGGCCCATGTCTTAAGTTGTTGGCAGAACTGAACACCAGAGTCCCATGTTGTGTCACTGACAAGTGAGTCATCATTAAATGCGGTTTCCATAACAGGCCAATATGCATCGCCTACTTTAAGATTTGCCAGAGAAATGAGATCTTGCCATGTGGCTGAGTAATTCCTTTGGATTTGAAGCATGCTTCTATAGAAAGGCATCACCTTTTTTACTGGATCTGGGAGTTGGTTCAGCAGAGTAGCAGCTTGCTGGGGTCTAAACTTGACATAAATGGTGGGCTCCTCAGACGTGGGCGTCGGCATGGTTGGTGGTGGCACCTGAGGCACGAGTAGAGATGGCACCGGATGTACAGGTTTAATTACTTGTGTATGAGGAGCAGGAGGAGGTAACAGTCCTGGAATGAGGGGCTCTATTTGGGCAGCTCCTATATCGTGGGGTGGAGTCCAGGTGACTTAGGCAGTCTTAAAAGCTTTAACAGTCCTGTCCTCATTACTAATTAACCTGATTTCGGAGAGGCAGCAAATGCTTGGGGGCTACACTTGTTCATTATAATTCCAACAATCTCCCTTGCACACGCATGAACAGGGAACCCGAAGATGCCAACACCAATGGCAGAAATTGTCAAGTTCTCAATCTGCTCACTAATATTCGCATACTCTAAGAGTTATTGCAGCGCATAGTTGTCGAGCACTGACATCTGGATGAATAGGGTCAAAAGTAGGGATCACAGCGTGTATGATCATTCTACAAGGAAGATTGCCAGATTTAGTCACCGCTATGTCCCCAATCAACAATGATTCGACTGTCAGTTTGAATAGTCGTCCAGGTGCTACCAAAGCACACGGCCCCGTGTTCGGGTGCTACCGAAGCACATGGCCCCGCATCCAGGTGGCTCTAAAGCACACAGCCCCGTGTCCGGGAGCCACCGAGGCACATGGCCCCATGTATAAGTGCCACCATAACACATGGCCTGGGTCAGTGTGCCACCAAAGCACATGTCCCCACGCCCCGGTGCCATCGAAGCACACGGCCCCGCATCTGGGTGCCACCGAAGCACACAGTCCACGTCGAGGTGTCACCGAAGCACACGGCCCCGCGTCTGGGTGCTACCGAAGCACACGGCCCTGCATCCTGGTGCCACCGAAGCACTCGGCCCACGTCCAGATGGCACTAAAGCACACAGCCCTGTGTCCGGCTGCCACTGAAGCACATGGCCCCGCATCTGGGTGCCACCGAAGCACACAGTCCATGTTGAGGTGTCACCGAAGCACAAGGCCCCACGTCTTGGTGCTACCGAAGCACACGGACCCGCGTCCTGGTGCCACCGAAGCACTCGGCCCACGTCCAGATGGCACTAAAGCACACAGCCCCGTGTCCGGGTGCCACCAAAGCACATGGCCCCACGTTTGGGTGCTACCAAAGCACACGGCCCTGCGTCCTGGTGCCACCGAAGCACTTGGCCCACATCCAGGTAGCACTAAAGCACACAGCCCCGTGTCTGGGTGCCACCGAAGCACATGGCCCCACGTATAAGTGCCACCGAAGCACACAGCCTGGGTCAGTGTGCCACCGAAGCACATGTCCCCATGCCCCGGTGCCACTTAAGCACACGGCCCCAGATCTGGGTGCCACCGAATCACACGGCCCACGTCGAGGTGTCACAGAAGCACACAGCCCCGCATCCTGGTGCCACGAAGCACACAACCTGGGTGCCACCGAAGCACACAGTCCCGCATACAGGTGCCACTGAAGCACTCGGCTCCATGTACAAATACCACTGAAGCACACAGCCCCACATATGAGTGCCACTGAAGCACATAGCCCGGTTCAGTGTGCCACCAAAGCACACGGCCTGGGAGCCATTGAAGCACACAATCCCGCATGCGGGTGCCACTGAAGCACTCAGCTCCATATAAAAGTGCCACCGAAGCACACGACCCCATGTATGAGTCCCACCGAAGCACATGGCCCGGTTCAGTGTGTCACCGAAGAACACGGCCAACGGCCAGATGCCACCAAAGCACACGGACTCACGTCTGGGTGCCACCGAAGCACAACGCCCGGGTGCCAATGAATCACACAGTCCCGCATACAGGTGTCACCGAAGCACATGGTCCCGCATACGAATGCCACCGAAGCACATGGCCCTGCGTACAGGTGCCACCGAAGCACATGGCCTGGGTCAGTGTGCCACCAAAGCACATGGCCCCGCACCCTGGTGCCACTGAAGCACACGGCCCCGCATCCGGGTGCCAAAGAAGCCCACAGCCAGGTGCCACAGAAGCACACGACCCCGCGTCCAGGTGCCCTCGAAGCACACAGTCCCACGTATGGGTGGCACCGAAGAACTCGGCTCAGTGTACAAGTGCCACTGAAGCACACGGCCCCACGTATGAGTGCCGCCGAAGCACATGACCCCGCGTCCGGGTGCCACCAAAGGACATGGCCCGGGTGCCACCAAAGCACATAGTCCCGCGTACAAGTGCCACCGAAGCACACGGCCACTCGTCCCGGTGCCACTGAATCACACGGCCTCAAGTCCAGGTGCCACCAAAGCACCATGCCCGGGTGCCACCAAAGCACACAGTCCCACGTACAGGTGCCACCAAAGCACATGGCCCCGCGTATGGGTGCCATAGAAGCAAACGGCCCGGGACCGGGAGCCACCGAAGCACACGGCCCCGCGTTCGGGTGACACCGAAGCACATGGTCTCGTATTCGGGTGCCACCGAAGCACATAGCCCTGTGTCCAGGTACCAACGAACCATATGGCCTCACGTCCGAGTGCCACCGAAGCACACTGCCCACGTCCAGGTGGCACTAAAGCACATGGCCACGTGTCCAGGTGCCACCAAAGCACATGGCCCCACGTATGAGTGCCACCAAAGCACATGGCCTGGGTCAGTATGCCACCAAAGCACACGGCCCCACATCCGGGTGAAACCGGAGCACACGGCCCAGGTGCCACTGAAGCACACAGTCCCACATAGAGGTGCTGCCGAAACACTTGGCCCCCCATCTTGGTGCCACCGCAGCATACAGCCTCACGTCTGTGTGCCACAGAAGCACAAGGCCCCACGTCCTGGTGCCATCAAAGCACACGGCCCGGGTGCCATTGAAGCACATGGCCCTGTATTCGGGTGCCAACGAAGCATATGGCACCGCGTCCGGATGACACCGAAGCACACAGTACCGCGTACGGGTGCCACTGAAGCAAACGGTTCCGCCTCTGAAGCACATGGCCCCGCATCCCAATGCCACCGAAGCACACGGCCCCACGTCTGGGTGCCACCGAAGCACACATACGTGCGTCCTGGTGCCACCAAAGCACAGGACCCCGCATCCTGGTGTCACCGAAGCACAGAATCCCGCGTCCAGGTGCCATCAAAGCACATGGCCCCGCGTCCAGGTGCTACCAAAGCACATATACCCGTGTCCTGGTGCCCCTGAAGCACATGGCCCCGCATCCCAGTGCCACTGAAGCACACGGCACCACGTCTGGTTGGCACCGAAGCACGCGTCTCATATCCGGGTGCCATCAAAGCACACGGCTCCGCGTTCATGTGCCACCGAAGCACGCGGTCTCATATCTGAGTGCCTCCAAAGCACATGGCCCAGCGTACTGGTGCCACCTAGGCACACGATGAGGCGCATCCGGGTGCCATTGAAGCACAAGGCCCAGCATCCTGGTGCCACCAAAGCACACGGCCCCGCATCCTGGTCCCACCGAAGCACACATTCCCACGTCCTGGTGCCACAGAAGCACATGTTCCCACGGCCTGGTGGCACTGACGCACATGGTCCCGTGTCCGCGTGCCACCGAAGCACACGGCCCCACATATAAGTGCCATCGAAGCACATGGCCTGGGTCAGTGTGCCACCGAATCACATGTCCCGCGTCCCAGTGCCACCGAAGCACATGGCCCTGCATCCGGGTGCCACCGAAGCACACGGCCAACGTCGAGGTGCCACCAAAGCACACAGCCCAGGTGCCACCGAAGCACACAGTCCCGCGTACGGGTGCCACCGAAGCACAGGGCCTCTCGTCTCGGTGCCACTGAAGCACACAGCCTCATGTCCAGGTGCCAAAGAAGCACAATTTCCAGCTGCCACCAAAGCACACAGTCCCACGTATGGGTGCCATTGAAGCACATGGTCCTGTGCATGAGTGCCACCGAAGCACGCGGTCCAGCGAACAGGTGCCACCAAAGCACATGGCCCCGCGTACGGGTGCCACCAAAGAAAATGGCCTGGGACTGGGTGCCACCGAAGCACATGGTCTCATATCTGGGTGCCACCGAAGCACACGGCCCAACGTACGTGTGCCACTGAAGTACACGGCCCTGTGTTCTTGTGCCAGCGGACCATACAGCCTCACATCCGGGTGACACAGAAGCACACGGCCCACGTCCAGGTGGAACTAAAGCACATGGCCCAGTGTCCGGGTGCCACCAAAGTACCTGGCCCCACGTATGAGTGCCACCAAAGTACATGGCCCTGGTCAGTATGCCACCGAAGCACACGGCCCGGGTGCCTCCGAAGCACACAGTCCCGCGTATGGATGCCGCCGAAGCACTCAGCTCCATGTACGAGTGCCACCGAAGTACACGGCCCGGGTCAGTGTGCCACCGAAGCACACAGTCCCGCGTACGGGTGCCATCGAAGTACATGTTCTTGCGTACGGGTGCCACCAAAGCACACGGCCCGGGACCGGGTGCCACCGAAGCACATGATCTCGTATCCAGGTGCCACCGAAGCACACGTCCCAACGTACGTGTGCCACTGAAATACATGGCCCCGTGTCCCAGTGTCAGCAAACCATACGACCTTGCATCCGGGTGCCACCGAAACACAAGGCCCATGTCCAGGTGGCATTAAAGCACATGGCCCCAGATCCAGATGCCACTGAAGCACACGGCCTGGGTGCCACCAAAGCACACAGTCCCACGTATGGGTGCCGCCGAAGCACTCGGCTCCGAGTACGAGTGCCACCGAAGCACAAGGCTTGGGTCAGTGTGCCACCGAACCACTTGGACACATGTAGGAGTGCCACCGAAGCACATGGCCTGGGTCAGTGTGCTACCGAAGCACACGGCCAAAATCCAGGTGGTACCGAAGCACATGGCCCCACATACAGGTGCCACCAAAGCACACGGCCCAGGATCGGGTGCCACTGATGCACATGTTTTCGAATACAGGTGCCACCGAAGCACACGTCCCAACGTACGTGTGCCACTGAAATACACGGCCCTGTGGCCCGGTGTTAGCGAAGCATACGACCTTGCGTCCGGGTGCCACCGAAACACATGGCCCACGTCTAGGTGGCACTAAAGCACATGGCCCCAAATTCGGATGCCACCAAAGCACACAGTCCCACATATGGGTGCCGCCGAAGCACTCGGCTCCGTGTACAAGTGCCACCAAAGCACATGGCCCGGGTCAGTGTGCCACCGAAGCACACGGCCAAACGAGTGCCACCAAAGAACATGGCCTGGGTCAGTGTGCCACCGAAGCACACGGCCACATGAGTGCCACCGAAGAACATGGCCTGGGTCAGTGTGCCACCGAAGCACACGGCCAACATCCAGGTGCCCCCGAAGCATACAGCCCTGCTTCCGGGTGCCACTGTAGCACATGGCCCGGGTGCCACCGAAGCACACAGTCTAGGATATGGGTGCCGCCGAAGCAATCAGCTCCATGTACGAGTGCCACCGAAGCACATAAGCCGGGTCAGTGTGCCACCGCAGCACACTGCCACACCTATGAGTTCCACTGAAGCACATGGCCCGGGTAAGTGTGGCACCGAAGCACACGACCCATGTCCAGGTGGTCCTAAAGCACACAGCCGTGTCCTGGTGCCACCTAAGCACATGGTCCCACGTATGAGAGCCACCGAAGCAGATAGCCTGGGTCAGTATGCCACCAAAGCACATGGCCCCGCGACCAGGTGCCACTGAAGCACACGGCCAACGTCCAGGTTCCACCGAAGTACACAGCCCCGCTTCCGGGTGCCACTGTAGCACATGGCCCGGGTGCCACCGAAGCACACAGTCCCGCATATGGGTGCTGCCAAAGCACTTGGCTCTGTGTATGAGTGCCACCAAAGCACACAGTTCAGGTCAGTGTGCCACCGAAGCACACGGCCACACATATAAGTGCCACCAAAGCACATGGCCCGGGTCAGTTTGCCACCGCAGCACACGACCACAGGTATGAGTTCTACCGAAGCACATGGCCCGGGTCAGAGTGCCACCGAAGCACACGACCCACGTCCAGGTGGTACTAAAGCACACAGCCCCGTATTAGGGTGCCACAGAAGCACACGGCCCAGGTGCCACAGAAGCACACATTCCCGCGTACGGGTGCCGTCGAAGCACTCGGCTCCGTATATGAGTGGCACCGAAGCACACAGTCCCGCGTATGGGTGCCGCCGAAGTACTCGGCTCTGTGTACTAGTGCCACCGATGCACACAGCCCGGGTCAGTGTGCCATCGCAGCACACCGTCTGTGTGCCACCGAAGCACACAGTCCCGCGTATGAGTGCCAACGAAGCACTCGGCTCCGTATACGAGTGGCGCTGAAGCACACAGCCCGGGTCAGTGTGCCACCAAAGCACACCGCCTGTGTGCCACCGAAACACACATTCCTGGGTATGGGTGCCGCCGAAGCACTCAGCTCCATGTACGAGTGCCACCGATGCACACAGCCCGGGTCAGTGTGCCACCGAAGCACATGGCCCCGCGACCAGGTGCCACCGAAGCACATGGCCAACATCCAGGTGCCACCGAAGCACACAGCCCAGCTTCCAGGTGCCACTGTAGCACACGGCCCGGGTGCCACCGAAGCACACAGTCCCGCGTACGGGTGCCGCTGAAGCTCCCCGCTCTGTGTACGAGTGACACCGAAGCACACAGCCCGGGTCAGTGTGCCACCGAAGCACATGGCCACACATGAGTGCTACCGAAGCACATGGCCTGGGTCAGTGTGCCACAGAAGCACGCTGTCAATGTCCAGGTGCCACCTAAGCATACAACCCGGCGTCCAGGTGCCACCGAAGCACACGGCCCAGGTGCCACCGAAGCACACAGTCCCGCGTATGGGTGCCGCCGAAGCACATGGCCCCACATACGAGTGCCACCGAAGCACATGGCCCGAGTCAGTATGCCACTGAAACACATGGCCCGGGTCAGTATGCCACCAAAGTACACCGCCAGGGTGCCACCGAAGAACACAGTCCAGTGTATGGGTGTCACCGAAGCACTCGGCTCCATGTACAAGTGGCACCGAAGCACACAGCCCGGGTCAGTGTGCCACCGAAGCACACGGCCACACATGAGTGCTACCGAAGTACATGGCCTGGGTCAGTGTGCCACCGAAGCACGCTGCCAACGTCCAGGTGCCACCTAAGCACACAGCCCGGCGTCCAGGTGCCACCGAAGCACACAGTCCCACGTATGGGTGCTGCCGAAGCACATGGCCCCACATATGAGTGCCACAGAAGCACATAGCCTGGGTCAGTATGCAACTGAAGCACATGGCCCCACGACCAGGTGCCACCGAAGCACACGGCCAACGTCCAGGTGCCACCGAAGCACACAGCCCCGCTTCCGGGTGCCACTGTAGCACATGGCCCGGGTGCCACCGAAGCACACAGTCCCACATATGGGTGCCGCCAAAGCACTTGGCTCTGTGTACGAGTGCCACCGAAGCACACAGTTCTGGTCAGTGTGCCACCGAAGCACACGGCCACACATATAAGTGCCACCGAAGCACATGGCCCGGGTCAGTGTGCCACTGAAGCACACGGCTCCGTGTACGAGTGCCACCGAAGCACACAGCCCGGGTCAGTTTGCCACCGCAGCACACGGCCCACGTCCAGGTGGTACTAAAGCACACAGCCCCGTATTAGGGTGCCACCGAAGCACACAGTCCGGCGTACGGGTGCCGTCGAAGCACTCGGCTCCATATATGAGTGGCACCGAAGCACACAGTCCCGCGTATGGGTGCCGCCGAAGTACTCGGCTCTGTGTACTAGTGCCACCGATGCACACAGCCCGGGTCAGTGTGCCATCGCAGCACACGGCCACACGTATGAGTTCCATCGAACCACATGGCCCACGTCAGTGTGCCACCAAAGCACACGGTCCACGTCCACGTGGTACTAAAGCACACAGCCCTTTGTCCGGGTGCCACCAAAGCACATGGCCCCACGTATGAGTGCCACTGAAGCACATGGCCCAGGTCAGTATGCCACTGAAGCACATGGCCTCGCAACGAGGTGCCACCAAAGCACACGGCCCCGCATCCGGGTGCCACTGAGGTACATGGCCACGTGTCTCTTTGCCACCGAAGCACACGGCCCAGCGTTTGGGTGACACCGAAGCACACGGTCTCGTATCTGTGTGCCACCGAAGCATACAGCCCAACATACTGTGCCACTAAGGTACACAGTCATGTGTCCCGATGACAGCGAACAATACGGCCTCGCGTCCAGGTGCCACCGAAGCACACGGCCCACGGCCCAGTGGCACTAAACCACACAGCCTCGTGTACGGGTGCCAACGAAGCATATGGCCCGAGTGCCACCGAAGCACACAGTCCCACGTACGGGTGCCACCGAAACACATGGCCCGAGTGCCATCGAAGCACACAGTCCCGCGTACGGGTGCCGCCGAAGCTCTCGGCTCTGTGTACGAATGGCACCGAAGCACACAGCCCGGGTCAGTGTGCCACCGAAGCACACGGCCACACATGAGTGCTACCGAAGCACATGGCCTGGGTCAGTGTGCCACAGAAGCACGCTGCCAATGTCCAGGTGCCACCTAAGCATACAACCCGGCGTCCAGGTGCCACCGAAGCACACGGCCCAAGTGCCATCGAAGCACACAGTCCCGCGTATGGGTGCCGCCAAAGGACATGGCCCCACGTATGAGTGCCACCGAAGCACATGGCCAGAGTCATTATGCCACTGAAGCACATGGCCCGGGTCAGTATGACACCAAAGCACACCGCCCGGGTGCCACCGAAGCACACAGTCCAGTGTATGGGTGCCACCGAAGCACTCGGCTCCATGTAAAAGTGGCGCCGAAGCACACAGCCCGGGTCAGTGTGCCACCGAAGCAAACAGTCCTGGGTATGGGTGCCGCCGAAGCACTCAGCTCCATGTAAGAGTGCCACCGAAGCACACAGCCCGGGTCAGTGTGCCACCGAAGCACACGGCCACACATGAGTGCTACCGAAGTACATGGCCTGGGTCAGTGTGCCACTGAAGCACGCTGCCAACGTCCAGGTGCCACCTAAGCACAGAGCCCGGCGTCCAGGTGCCAGTGAAGCACACAGCCCGGGTGCCACCGTAGCACACAGTCCCGCGTATGGGTGCTGCCGAAGCACATGGCCCCACATATGAGTGTCACCGAAGCACATGGCCCGAGTCAGTATGCCACCGAAGCACATGGCCCGGGTCAGTATGCCACCAAAGCACACTGCCCGGGTGCCACCGAAGCACACAGTCCAGCGTATTGGTGCCACCAAAGCACTCGGCTCCGTGTACGAGTGGCGCCGAAGCACACAGCCTGGGTCAGTGTGCCACCGAAGCACACCGCCCAGGTACCACCGAAGCACACAGTCCTGGGTATGGGTGCCACCGAAACACTCAGCTCCATGTAAGAGTGCCACCGAAGCACACAGCCTGAGTCAGTGTGCCACCGAAGCACACGGCCACACATGAGTGCTACCGAAGCACATGGCCTGGGTCAGTGTGCCACAGAAGCACGCTGCCAATGTCCAGGTGCCACCTAAGCATACAACCCGGCGTCCAGGTGCCACCGAAGCACACGGCCCAAGTGCCATCGAAGCACACAGTCCCGCGTATGGGTGCCGCCAAAGGACATGGCCCCACGTATGAGTGGCACCGAAGCACATGGCCAGAGTCATTATGCCACTGAAGCACATGGCCCGGGTCAGTATGACACCAAAGCACACCGCCCGGGTGCCACCGAAGCACACAGTCCAGTGTATGGGTGCCACCGAAGCACTCGGCTCCATGTAAAAGTGGCGCCGAAGCACACAGCCCGGGTCAGTGTGCCACCGAAGCAAACAGTCCTGGGTATGGGTGCCGCCGAAGCACTCAGCTCCATGTAAGAGTGCCACCGAAGCACACAGCCCGGGTCAGTGTGCCACCGAAGCACACGGCCACACATGAGTGCTACCGAAGTACATGGCCTGGGTCAGTGTGCCACTGAAGCACGCTGCCAACGTCCAGGTGCCACCTAAGCACAGAGCCCGGCGTCCAGGTGCCACTGAAGCACACAGCCCGGGTGCCACCGTAGCACACAGTCCCGCGTATGGGTGCTGCCGAAGCACATGGCCCCACATATGAGTGTCACCGAAGCACATGGCCCGAGTCAGTATGCCACCGAAGCACATGGCCCGGGTCAGTATGCCACCAAAGCACACTGCCCGGGTGCCACCGAAGCACACAGTCCAGCGTATTGGTGCCACCAAAGCACTCGGCTCCGTGTACGAGTGGCGCCGAAGCACACAGCCTGGGTCAGTGTGCCACCGAAGCACACCGCCCAGGTACCACCGAAGCACACAGTCCTGGGTATGGGTGCCACCGAAACACTCAGCTCCATGTAAGAGTGCCACCGAAGCACACAGCCTGAGTCAGTGTGCCACCGAAGCACACGGCCACACATGAGTGCTACCGAAGCACATGGCCTGGGACAGTGTGCCACCGAAGCACGCTGCCAACTTCCAGGTGCCACCGAAGCACACAGCCCAGTGTCCAGGTGCCACCAAAGCACACGGCCCGGGTGCCACCGAAACACACAGTCCCACGTATGGGTGCCGCCGAAGCACATGGCCCCAAGTATGACTGCCACCAAAGCACATGGCCCGAGTCAGTATGCCACAGAAGCACATGGCCCGGGTCAGTATGCCACCAAAGCACACCGCCTGGGTGCCAACGAAGCACACAGTCCAGCGTATTGGTGCCGCCGTAGCACTCAGCTCCGTGTACGAGTGGCACCGAAGCACACAGCTCGGGTCAGTGAGCCACCGAGGCACACGGCCACACATGAGTGCCACTGAAGAACATGGCCTGGGTCAGTGTGCCACCGAAGCACACGGCAACACGAGTGCCACCGAAGAACATGGCCTGGGTCAGTGTGCCACCGAAGCACACGACCAACGCCCAGGAGCCACCGAAGCATACAGCCCTGCTATCGGGTGCCACTGTAGCACACGGCCCAGGTGCCACCGAAGCACACAGTCCCGCGTATGGGTGCCACCGAAGCACTCGGCTCCGTGTACGAGTGGCGCTGAAGCACATGGCCCGAATCAGTATGCCACCGAAGCACATGGCCCGGGTCAGTATGCCACCAAAGCACACTGCCCGGGTGCCACCGAAGCACACAGTCCAGCGTATGGGTGCCACCAAAGCACTCGGCTCCGTGTACGAGTGGCGCCGAAGCACACAGCCTGGGTCAGTGTGCCACCGAAGCACACCGCCCGGGTACCACCGAAGCACACAGTCCTGAATATGGGTGCCACCGAAACACTCAGCTCCATGTAAGAGTGCCACTGAAGCACACAGCCTGAGTCAGTGTGCCACTGAAGCACACGGCCACACATGAGTGCTACCGAAGCACATGGCCTGGGACAGTGTGCCACCGATGCACGCTGCCAACTTCCAGGTGCCACCGAAGCACACAGCCCAGTGTCCAGGTGCCACCGAAGCACACGGCCCGGGTGCCACCGAAACACACAGTCCCACGTATGGGTGCCGCCGAAGCACATGGCCCCAAGTATGACTGCCACCAAAGCACATGGCCCGAGTCAGTATGCCACAGAAGCACATGGCCCGGGTCAGTATGCCACCAAAGCACACCGCCTGGGTGCCAACGAAGCACACAGTCCAGCGTATTGGTACCGCCGAAGCACTCAGCTCCGTGTATGAGTGGCACCGAAGCACACAGCTCGGGTCAGTGAGCCACCGAGGCACACGGCCACACATGAGTGCCACCAAAGAACATGGCCTGGGTCAATGTGCCACCGAAGCACACGGCCACACGAGCGCCACCGAAGAACATGGCCTGGGTCAGTGTGCCACCGAAGCCCACGACCAACGTCCAGGAGCCACCGAAGCATACAGCCCTGCTATCGGGTGCCACTGTAGCACACGGCCCAGGTGCCACCGAAGCACACAGTCCCGCGTATGGGTGCCACCGAAGCACTCGGCTCCGTGTACGAGTGGCGCCAAAGCACACAGTCTGGGTCAGTGTGCCACCAATGCGTACCGCCCGGGTGCCACCGAAGCACACAGTCCTGGGTATGGGTGTCGCCGAAGCACTTAGCTCCATGTACGAGTGCCACCGAAGCACACAGCCCGGGTCAGTGTGCCACCGCAGCACACTGCCACACCTATGAGTTTCACCGAAGCACATGGCCCAGGTAAGTGTGCCACCGAAGCACACGACCCATGTCCAGGTGGTACTAAAGCACACGGCCGTGTCCTGGAGCCACCGAAGCACATGGCCCCACGTATGAGTGCCAGCGAAGCACACAGCCTGGGTCAGTATGCCACCGAAGCACATGGCCCCGCGACCAGGTGCCACCGAAGCACACGGCCAATGTCCAGGTGCCACCGAAGCACACAGCCCCGCTTCCAGGTGCCACTGTAGCACACGGCCCAGGTGCCACCGAAGCACACAGTCCCGCATATGGGTGCCGCCGAAGCACTTGGCTCTGTGTACGAGTGCCACCGAAGCACACAGTCCAGGTCAGTGTGCCACCGAAGCACACGGTCACACATATAAGTGCCACCGAAGCACATGGCCTGGGTCAGTGTGCCACCGAAGCACACGGCTCCGTGTACGAGTGCCACCGAAGCACACAGCCCGGGGCAGTTTGCCACCGCAGCACATGACCACACATGAGTTCAACCGGAGCACATGGCCTGGGTCAGTGTGCCACCGAAGCACACGGCCCACGTCCAGGTGGTACTAAAGCACACAGCCCCATATTAGGATGCCACAGAAGCACACGGCCCAGGTGCCACCGAAGAACACAGTCCCGCGTACGGGTGCCGTCAAAGAACTCCACGTGGTACTAAAGCACACGGCCCCACGTATGAGTGCCACTGAAGCACATGGCCCAAGTCAGTATGCCACTGAAGCACATGGCCTCGCGACCCGGTGCCACCAAAGCACACGGCCCCGCATCCGGGTGCCACTGAGGTACATGGCCACGTGTCTCTTTGCCACCGAAGCACACGGCCCAGCGTTTGGGTGACACTGAAGCACACGGTCTCGTATCTGTGAGTCAACGAAGCACACGGCCCAGCATACGTGTGCCACTAAGGTACACAGTCATGTGTCCCGATGCCAGTGAACCATACGGCCTCGCGTCCGGGTGCCAACGAAGCACACGGCCCACGGCCCAATTGCACTAAACCACACAGCCTCGTGTTCGGGTGCCAACGAAGCATATCGCCCGAGTGCCACCGAAGCACACAGTCGCGCGTACGGGTGCCACCGAAACACACGCCCCGAGTGCCACCAAAGCACACAGTCCCGCATACAGGTGCTGCCAAAGCACTCGGCTCTGTGTACGAGTGGCACCGAAGCACACAACCTGGGTCAGTGTGCCACCGAAGCACATGGCCACACATGAGTGCTACCGAAGCACATGGCCTGGGTCAGTGTGCCACAGAAGCACGCTGCCAATGTCCAGGTGCCACCTAAGCATACAACCTGGCGTCCAGGTGCCACCGAAGCACACGGCCCAGGTGCCACCGAAGCACACAGTCCCGCGTATGGGTGCTGCCGAAGCACATGGCCCCACATATGAGTGTCACCGAAGCACATGGCCCGAGTCAGTATGCCACCGAAGCACATGGCCCGGGTCAGTATGACACCAAAGCACACTGCCCGGGTGCCACCGAAGCACACAGTCCAGCGTATGGGTGCCACCAAAGCACTCGGCTCCGTGTACGAGTGGCGCCGAAGCACACAGCCTGGGTCAGTGTGCCACCGAAGCACACCGCCCGGGTACCACCGAAGCACACAGTCCTGGGTATGGGTGCCACCGAAACACTCAGCTCCATGTAAGAGTGCCACCGAAGCACACAGCCTGAGTCAGTGTGCCACCGAAGCACACGGCCACACATGAGTGCTACCGAAGCACATGGCCTGGGACAGTGTGCCACCGAAGCACACTGCCAACTTCCAGGTGCCACCGAAGCACACAGCCCAGTGTCCAGGTGCCACCGAAGCACACGGCCCGGGTGCCACCAAAACACACAGTCCCACGTATGGGTGCCACCGAAGCACATGGCCCCAAGTATGACTGCCACCAAAGCACATGGCCCGAGTTAGTATGCCACAGAAGCACATGGCCCGGGTCAGTATGCCACCAAAGCACACCGCCTGGGTGCCAACGAAGCACACAGTCCAGCGTATTGGTGCCGCCGAAGCACTCAGCTCCGTGTACGAGTGGCACCGAAGCACACAGCTCGGGTCTGTGAGCCACCGAGGCACACGGCCACACGAGTGCCACCGAAGAACATGGCCTGGGTCAGTGTGCCACCGAAGCACACGGCCACATGAGTGTCACCGAAGAACATGGCCTGGGTCAGTGTGCCACCGAAGCACACGACCAACGTCCAGGAGCCACCGAAGCATACAGCCCTGCTATCGGGTGCCACTGTAGCACACGGCCCAGGTGCCACCGAAGCACACAGTCCCGCGTATGGGTGCCACCGAAGCACTCGGCTCCGTGTACGAGTGGCGCCGAAGCACATGGCCCGAATCAGTATGCCACCGAAGCACATGGCCCGGGTCAGTATGCCACCAAAGCACACTGCCCGGGTGCCACCAAAGCACACAGTCCAGCGTATGGGTGCCACCAAAGCACTCGGCTCCGTGTACGAGTGGCGCTGAAGCACACAGCCTGGGTCAGTGTGCCACCGAAGCACACCGCCCGGGTACCACCGAAGCACACAGTCCTGGGTATGGGTGCCACCGAAACACTCAGCTCCATGTAAGAGTGCCACCGAAGCACACAGCCTGAGTCAGTGTGCCACCGAAGCACACGGCCACACATGAGTGCTACCGAAGCACATGGCCTGGGTCAGTGTGCCACCGAAGCATGCTGCCAAGGTCCGAGTGCCACCTAAGCACACAGCCCGGCGTCCAGGTGCCACCGAAGCACACGGTCCGGGTGCCACCAAAGCACACAGTCCCGGGTATGTGTGCCGCCGACGCACATGGCCCCACGTATGACTGCCCCCAAAGCACATGGCCCGAGTCAGTATGCCACTGAAGCACATGGCCCGGGTCAGTATGCCACCAAAGCACACCGCCCGGGTGCCACCGAAGCACACAGTCCAGCGTATTGGTGCTGCCGTAGCACTCAGCTCCGTGTACGAGTGGCACCTATGCACACAGCCCGGGTCAGTGTGCCACCGAAGCACACGGCCACACATGAGTGCCACCGAAGAACATTGCCTGGGTCAGTGTGCAACCGAAGCACACGGCCACACATGAGTGCCACCGAAGAACATGGCCTGGGTCAGTGTGCCACCGAAGCACACGACCAACATTCAGGTGCCACCGAAGCATACAGCCCTGCTTCCGGGTGCCACTGTAGCACACGGCCCGGGTGCCAAGGAAACACACAGTCCCGCGTATGGGTGCCGCCGAAGTACTCGGCTCTGTGTACTAGTGCTACCGATGCACACAGCCCGGGTCAGTGTGCCATCGCAGCACACGGCCACACGTATGAGTTCCATCGAAGTACATGGCCCAGGTCAGTGTGCCACCAAAGCACACGGTCCACATCCACGTGGTACTAAAGCACACAGCCCCTTGTCCGGGTGCCACCGAAGCACATGGCCCCACGTATGAGTGCCACTGAAGCACAAGGCCCAGGTCAGTATGCCACCGAAGCACATGGCCTCGTGACCCGGTGCCACCAAAGGACACGGTCCTGCATCCGGCTGCCACTGAGGTACATGGCCACGTGTCTCTTTGCCACCGAAGCACACAGCCCAGTGTTTGGGTGACACCGAAGCACACGGTCTCGTATCTGTGTGCCACTGAAGCATACGGCCCAGCATACTGTGCCACTGAGGTGCACAGTCATGTGTCCCGATGCCAGTGAACCATATGGCCTCGCGTCCTGGTGCCACCGAAGCACACGGCCCACGGCCCAGTGGCACTAAACCACACAGCCTCGTGTTCGGGTGCCAACGAACCATACAGCCCTGCTTCTGGGTGCCACTGTAGAACACGGCCCGGGTGCCACCGAATCACACAGTCCCGCGTATGGGTGCCACCGAATCACTCGGCTCCGTGTACGAGTGGCGCCAAAGTACACAGTCTGGGTTAGTGTGCCACCAAAGCACATAGCCCGGGTGCCACCGAAGCACACAGTCCTGGGTATGGGTGCCGCCGAAGCACTCAGCTCCATGTACGAGTGCCACCGAAGCACACAGCCTGGGTCAGTGTGCCATCGCAGCACACGGCCACACGTATGAGTTCCATCGAAGCACATGGCCCGGGTCAGTGTGCCACCGAAGCACACGGTCCACGTCCAAGTGGTACTAAACCACACAGCCCCTTGTCCGGGTGCCGCCGAAGCACATGGCCCCACGTATGAGTGCCACTGAAGCACATGGCCCAGGTCAGTATGCCACTGAAGCACATGGCCTCGCGACCCGGTGCCACCGAAGCACACGGCCCCGCAATCCGGGTGCCACTGAGGTACATGGCCACGTGTCTCTTTGCCACCGAAGCACACAGCCCAGCGTTTGGGGGACACTGAAGCACACGGTCTCGTATCCGTGTGCCACCGAAGCACACGGCCCAGCATACAAGTGCCACTGAGGTACACAGTCATGTGTCCCGATGCCAGCGAACCATACGGCCTCGCGTCCGGGTGCCACCGAAGCACACGGCCCACTGGCACTAAACCACACAGCCTCGTGTTCGGGTGCCAACGAAGCATATGGCCCGATTCAGTATGCCACCGAACCACATGGCCCGGGTGAGTATGCCACCAAAGCACACTGCCCGGGTGCCACCAAAGCACACAGTCCAGCGTATTGGTGCCGCCGTAGCACTCAGCTCCGTGTACGAGTGGCACCGAAGCACACAGCCCAGGTCAGTGTGCCACCGAAACACACGGCCACACATGAGTGCCACCGAAGAACATGGCCTGGGTCAGTGTGCCACCGAAGCACACGACCAACGTTCAGGTGCCACCGAAGCATACAGACCTGCTTCCGAGTGCCACTGTAGCACACGACCCAGGTGCCACCGAAGCACACAGTCCCACGTATGGGTGCCACCGAAGCACTCGGCTCCGTGTACGAGTGGCGCCGAAGCACACAGTCCGGGTCAGTGTGCCATCAATGCATACTGCCCGGGTGCCACCGAAGCACACAGTCCTGGGTACGGGTGCTGCCAAAGCACTCAGCTCTGTGTACGAGTGGCACCGAAGCACACAGCCGGGGTCAGTGTGCCACCGAAGCACACAGCCACACATGAGTGCTACCAAAGCACATGGCCTAGGTCAGTGTGCTACCGAAGCACACTGCAAACATCCAGGTGCCACCTAAGCGCACAGGACAGCGTCCAGGTGCCACCGAAGCACACAGCCTGGGTGCCACCAAAGCACAGTCCCGCGTATGGGTGCCGCCGAAGCACATGGCCCCATGTATGAATGCCAGTATGCCACCGAAGCACATGGCCTGGGTCAGTATGCCACCAAAGCACACCGCCCGGGTGCCACCGAAGCACACAGTCCAGCGTATGAGTGCCACCGAAGCACTTGGCTCCGTGTACGAGTGGCGCCAAAGGACAAAGCCCGGGTCAGTGTGCCACCGAAGCACACAGTCCTGGGTATGGGTACCGCCGAAGCACTCAGCTCCATGTAAGAGTGCCATAGAAGCACACAGCTTGGGTCAGTGAGCCAACGAAGCACACGGCCACACATGAGTGCTACTGAAGCACATGGCCTGGGTCAGTGTGCCACCGAAGCATGCTGCCAACTTCCAGGTGCCACCGAAGCACACAGCCCGGTGTCCAGGTGCCACCGAAGCACACGACCCGGGTGCCACCGAAGCACACAGTCCCGCGTATGTGTGCCGCCAAAGCACATGGCCTGAGTCAGTATGCCACAGAAGCACATGGCCCGGGTCAGTATGCCACAAAAGCACACCGCCCGGGTGCCACCGAAGCACATAGTCCAGCGTATTGGTGCTGCCGTAGCACTCAGCTCCGTGTACGAGTGGCACCGAAGCAGACAGACCGGGTCAGTGTGCCACCAAAGCACACGGCCACACATGAGTGCCACCGAAGAACATGGCCTGGGTCAGTGTGCAACCGAAGCACACGGCCACACATGAGTGCCACCGAAGAACATGGCCTGGGTCAGTGTGCCACCAAAGCACACGACCAACGTTCAGGTGCCACCAAAGCATACAGCCCTGCTTCCGGGTGCCACTGTAGCAAACGGCCTGGGTGCCACTGAAGCACACAGTCCCGCGTATGGGTGCCACCGAAGCACTCGGCTCCGTGTACGAGTGGCACCGATGCACACAGTACGGGTCAGTGTGCCACCGCAGCACAATGCCACACCTATGAGTTCCACTGAAGCACATGGCCCGGGTAAGTGTGGCACCAAACCACACCCATGTCCAGGTGGTGCTAAAGCACACGGCCGTGTTCTGGTGCCACCGAAGCACATGGTCCCACGTATGAGTGCCACCGAAGCACATAGCCTGGGACAGTATGCCACCAGAGCACATGGTCCCGCGACCAGGTGCCACCGAAGCACACGGCCAACGTCCAGGTGTCACCGAAGCACACAGCCCCGCTTCCGGGTGCCACTGTAGCACACGGCCCGGGTGCCACCAAAGCACACAGTCCCGCATATGGGTGCTGCCAAAGCACTTGGCTCTGTGCATGAGTGCCACCGAAGCACACGGCCACACATATAAGTGCCACCAAAGCACATGGCCCGGGTCAGTGTGCCACCGAAGAACACGGCTCCATGTACGAGTGCCACCGAAGCACACAGCCCGGGTCAGTGTGCCACCGCAGCACACGACCACACGTATGAGTTCAACCGGAGCACATGGCCTGGGTCAGTGTGCCACCAAATCACACGGCCCACGTCCAGGTGGTACTAAAGCACACAGCCCTGTATTAGGGTGCCACAGAAGCACACGGCCCAGGTGCCACCGAAGCACACAGTCCCGCGTATGTGTGCCGTCGAAGCACTCGGCTCCGTATGAGTGGCACCGAAGCACACAGTCCCGCGTATGGGTGCCGCCGAAGTACTCGGCTCTGTGTACTAGTTCCATCGAAGCACATGGCCCGGGTCAGTGTGCCACCGAAGCACACGGCCCACGTCCACGTGGTACTAAAGCACATGGCCCCTTGTCCGGGTGCCATCAAAGCACATGGCCCCACGTATGAGTGCCACTGAAGCACATGGCCCAGGTCAGTATGCCACCGAAGCACATGGCCCCGCGACCCGGTGCCACAAAAGCACATGGCCCCGCATCCGGGTGCCACTGAGGTACATGGCCACGTGTCTTAGTGCCACTGAAGCACGCTGCCCAGCGTTCGGGTGACACCGAAGCACACGGTCTTGTATCCGTGTGCCACCGAAGCACACGGCCCAGCATAAGTGTGCCACTAACGTACACAGTCATGGGTCCCGATGCCAGCGAACCATAAGGCCTCGCACCTGGGTGCCACCGAAGCACACGGCCCACATCCCAGTGGCATTAAACCACACAGCCTCGTGTTCGGGTGCCAACGAAGCATATGGCCCGGGTCAGCATGCCACCAAAGCACACGGCCCCGCATCCGGGTGCCACCGAAACACACGGCCCGAGTGCCACTGAAGCACACAGTCCCGCGTACGGGTGCCGAGTAAGCACTCGGCTCTGTGTACGAGTGGCACCGAAGCACATAGCCCGGGTCAGTGTGCCACCGGAGCACACGGTCACACATGATTGCTACCGAAGCACATGGCCTGGGTCAGTGTGCCACCAAAGCATGCTGCCAACGTCCAGGTGCCACCGAAGCACACAGCCCGGCGTCCAGGTTCCACCGAAGCACACAGCCTGGGTGCCACCGAAGCACACAGTCCCGCGAATGAGTGCCACCGAAGAACATGGCCTCACGCATGAGTGCCACCGAAGCACATGGCCCGAGTCAGTATGCCACCGAAGCACATGGCCCGGGTCAGTATGCCACCAAAGCACACCGCCCAGGTGCCACCGAAGCACACAGTCCAGCATATTGGTGCCGCCGAAGCACTCAGCTCCGTGTACGAGTGGCACCGAAGCACACAGCCCGGGTCAGTGAGCCACGAAAGCACACGGTCACACATGATTGCCACCGAAGAACATGGTCTGGGTCAGTGTGCCACTGAAGCACACGGCCACACATAAGTGCCTCCGAAGAGCATGGCCTGGGTCAGTGTGCCACCGAAGCACACAACCAACGTCCAGGTGCCACCGAAGCATACAGCCCTGCTACCGAGTGCCACTGTAGCACACGGCTCAGGTGCCGACGAAGCACACAGTCCCATGTATGGGTGCCACCGAGGCACTCGGCTCTGTGTACGAGTGGCACCAAAGCACACAGCCCGGGTCAGTGTGCCACCGAAGCACACCGCCCGGGTGCCACCGAAGCACACAGTCCTGGGTATGGGTGCCGCTGAAGCACTCAGCTCCATGTACGAGTGGCACCGAAGCACACAGCCCGGGTCAGTGAGCAACCAAAGCACACGGCCACACATGAGTGCCACCAAAGAACATGGTCTGCGTCAGTGTGCCACCGAAGCACATGGCCCCACATATGAGTGCCACCGAAGCACATAGCCTGGGTCAGTATGCCACCGAAGCACACGGCCTCATGACCAGGTGCCACCAAAGCACACGGCCAGCGTCCAGGTGCCACCGAAGCACACAGCCCTGTTTCCAGGTGCCACTGTAGCACACGGCCCGGGTGCCACGGAAGCACACAGTCCCGCATATGGGTGCTGCCGAAGCACTTGGCTCTGTGTATGAGTGCCACCGAAGCACACAGTCCAGCTCAGTGTGCCACCGAAGCACACGGCCACACATATAAGTGCTACCGAAGCACCATGCCCGGGTGCCACCGAAGCACACAGTTCCGCGTACAGGTGTCACCAAAGCACACGGCCCCGCGTATGGGTGCTAATGAAGCAAACGGCCCGGGACCGGGTGCCACCGAAGCACACGATCCTGTGTTCGGGTGACACCGAAGCACATGGTCTCGTATCCGGGTGCCACCGAAGCACATGTCCAAGCATACGTTTGTCACTGAAGTACATAGCCCTATGTCCCGGTACCAACGAAACATACGGCCTCGCATCCGGGTGCCACCGAAACACATGGCCCCGCATCCAGGTGCCATTGAAGCACAAGGCCCAGTGTCCTGGTGCCACCAAAGCGCACAGCCCCACGTCCTGGTGCCACCGCATCACACATTTTCGCATCCTGGCGCCACTGAAGCTCACGGCCCCACGTCCTGGTGCCATCAAAGCACACGGCCCGGATGCCACCGAAGCACACGGCCCGGGTCAGTGTGCCACCGAAACACATGGCCCCGCATCCGGGTGCCATTGAAGCACAAGGCCCAGTGTCCTGGTGCCACCAAAGCGCACAGCCCCGCATCCTGGTGCCACCGAATCACACATTTCCGTGTCCTGGCGCCACTGAAGCACACGGCCCCACATCCTGGTGCCATCAAAGCACACGGCTCGGGTGCCACCGAAGCACATGGCCCCACGTTCGGGTGCCAACGAAGCATATGACACCGCGTCCGGGTGACATCGAAGCACACAGTACCACATACGGGTGCCATTGAAGCAAACGGTCCAGCCTCTGAAGCACATGGCCCCGCATCCCAGTGCCACCGAAGCACACGGCCCTGCGTCTGGGTGCCACCGAAGCACACATATGTGCGTCCTGGTGCCACCAAAGCACAAGACCCCGCATCCAGGTGCCACCGAAGCACATGGCCCCGCATCCTGGTGTCACCGAAGCACAGGATCCCGCGTCCAGGTGCCATCAAAGCACATGGCCCCGCGTCCAGGTGCTACCAAAGCACATGTACCCGCGTCCTGGTGCCCCTGAAGCACACGGCCCCGCATCCCAGTGCCACTGAAGCACACAGCACCGCGTCTGGGTGGCACCGAGGCACGCGTCTCATATCCGGGTGCCATCAAAGCACATGGCCCCACGTATGAGTGCCACTGAAGCACATGGCCCAGGTCAGTATGCCACCGAAGCACATGGCCCCGCGACCCGGTGCCACAAAAGCACATGGCCCCGCATCCGGGTGCCACTGAGGTACATGGCCACGTGTCTTAGTGCCACTGAAGCATGCTGCCCAGCGTTCGGGTGACACCGAAGCACACGGTCTTGTATCCGTGTGCCACCGAAGCACACGGCCCAGCATAAGTGTGCCACTAAGGTACACAGTCATGGGTCCCGATGCCAGCGAACCATAAGGCCTCGCGCCCGGGTGCCACCGAAGCACACGGCCCACGTCCCAGTGGCACTAAACCACACAGCCTCGTGTTCGGGTGCCAACGAAGCATATGGCCCGGGTCAGCATGCCACCAAAGCACACGGCCCCACATCCGGGTGCCACCGAAACACACGGCCCGAGTGCCACTGAAGCACACAGTCCCGCATACGGGTGCCGAGGAAGCACTCGGCTCTGTGTACGAGTGGCACCGAAGCACATAGCCCGGGTCAGTGTGCCACCGGAGCACACGGCCACACATGAGTGCTACCGAAGCACATGGCCTGGGTCAGTGTGCCACCGAAGCACGCTGCCAATGTCCAGGTGCCACCGAAGCACACAGCCCGGCGTCCAGGTTCCACCGAAGCACACAGCCTGGGTGCCACCGAAGCACACAGTCCCGCGAATGAGTGCCACCGAAGAACATGGCCCCACGCATGAGTGCCACCGAAGCACATGGCCCGAGTCAGTATGCCACCGAAGCACATGGCCCGGGTCAGTATGCCACCAAAGCACACCGCCCAGGTGCCACCGAAGCACACAGTCCAGCATATTTGTGCCGCCGAAGCACTCAGCTCCGTGTACGAGTGGCACCGAAGCACACAGCCCGGGTCAGTGAGCCACGAAAGCACACGGTCACACATGAGTGCCACCGAAGAACATGGTCTGGGTCAGTGTGCCACTGAAGCACACGGCCACACATGAGTGCCTCCGAAGAGCATGGCCTGGGTCAGTGTGCCACCGAAGCACACAACCAACGTCCAGGTGCCACCGAAGCATACAGCCTTGCTTCCGAGTGCCACTGTAGCACACGGCCCGGGTGCCGACGAAGCACACAGTCCCATGTATGGGTGCCACCGAGGCACTCGGCTCTGTGTACGAGTGGCACCAAAGCACACAGCCCGGGTCAGTGTGCCACCGAAGCACACCGCCCGGGTGCCACCGAAGCACACAGTCCTGGGTATGGGTGCCGCTGAAACACTCAGCTCCATGTACGAGTGGCACCGAAGCACACAGCCCGGGTCAGTGAGCAACCAAAGCACACGGCCACACATGAGTGCCACCGAAGAACATGGTCTGCGTCAGTGTGCCACCGAAGCACATGGCCCCACGTATGAGTGCCACCGAAGCACATAGCCTGGGTCAGTATGCCACCGAAGCACACGGCCTCATGACCAGGTGCCACCAAAGCACACGGCCAGCGTCCAGGTGCCACCGAAGCACACAGCCCTGTTTCCAGGTGCCACTGTAGCACACGGCCCGGGTGCCACGAAAGCACACAGTCCCGCATATGGGTGCTGCCGAAGCACTTGGCTCTGTGTATGAGTGCCACCGAAGCACACAGTCCAGCTCAGTGTGCCACCGAAGCACACGGCCACACATATAAGTGCTACCGAAGCACCATGCCCGGGTGCCACCGAAGCACACAGTTCCGCGTACAGGTGTCACCAAAGCACACGGCCCCGCGTATGGGTGCTAATGAAGCAAACGGCCCGGGACCGGGTGCCACTGAAGCACACGATCCTGTGTTCGGGTGACACCGAAGCACATGGTCTCGTATCCGGGTGCCACCGAAGCACATGTCCAAGCGTACGTTTGTCACTGAAGTACATAGCCCTATGTCCCGGTACCAACGAAACATACGGCCTCGCATCCGGGTGCCACCGAAACACATGGCCCCGCATCCGGGTGCCATTGAAGCACAAGGCCCAGTGTCCTGGTGCCACCAAAGCGCACAGCCCCGCGTCCTGGTGCCACCGCATCACACATTTTCGCATTCTGGCGCCACTGAAGCTCACGGCCCCACGTCCTGGTGCCATCAAAGCACACGGCCCGGGTGCCACCGAAGCACACGGCCCGGGTCAGTGTGCCACCGAAACACATGGCCCCGCATCCGGGTGCCATTGAAGCACAAGGCTCAGTGTCCTGGTGCCACCAAAGTGCACAGCCCCGCATCCTGGTGCCACCGAATCACACATTTCCGCGTCCTGGCGCCACTGAAGCACACGGCCCCACATCCTGGTGCCATCAAAGCACACGGCTCGGGTGCCACCGAAGCACATGGCCCCACGTTCGGGTGCCAACAAAGCATATGACACCGCATCCGGGTGACACCGAAGCACACAGTACCACATACGGGTGCCACTGAAGCAAACGGTCCCGCCTCTGAAGCACATGGCCCCGCATCCCAGTGCCACCGAAGCACACGGCCCTGCGTCTGGGTGCCACCGAAGCACACATATGTGCGTCCTGGTGCCACCAAAGCACAAGACCCCGCATCCAGGTGCCACCGAAGCACATGGCCCCACATCCTGGTGTCACCGAAGCACAGGATCCCGCGTCCAGGTGCCATCAAAGCACATGGCCCCGCATCCAGGTGCTACCAAAGCACATGTACCCGCGTCCTGGTGCCCCTGAAGCACACGGCCCCGCATCCCAGTGCCACTGAAGCACACAGCACCGCATCTGGGTGGCACCGAGGCACGCGTCTCATATCCGGGTGCCATCAAAGCACACGGCCCCACGTTCGTGTGCCACCGAAGCACTAGGTCACATATCCGGGTGCCACCAAAGCACATGGCCCAGTGTACTGGTGCCACCTAGGCACACGATGCGGCGCATTCGGGTGCCATTGAAGCACAAGGCCCAGCATCCTGGTGCCATCGAAGCACACGGCCCCGCATCCTGGTGCCACCGAAGCACACATTCCCACGTCCTGGTGCCACCGAAGCACATGTTCCCACGGCCTGGTGGCACTGACGCACATGGCCCCGTGTCCGGGTGCCACCGAAGCACACGGCCCCACATATAAGTGCCATCGAAGCACATGGCCTGGGTCAGTGTGCCACCGAATCACATGTCCTGTGCCCCGGTGCCACTGAAGCACATGGCCCTGCATCCGGGTGCCACTGAAGCACAAGGCCCATGTCTAGGTGCCACCAAAGCACACAGCCCTGCGTCTGGGTGCCACCGAAGCACACAGCCCAGGTGCCACCGAAGCACACAGTCCCGAGTACGGGTGCCACCGACGCACTCGGCTCCATGTCTGAGTGCCACTGAAGCACATGGCCCAGGTTAGTGTGCCACCGAAGCACGCGGGCCAATGTCCAGGTGCCACCAAAGCACACGGCCTCACATCCGGGTGCCACTGAAGCAAACAGCCCGGGTGCCACCGAAGCACACAGTCCCGCGTATGGGTGCCACCGAAGCACACGGCCCAGGTCCGTGTGCCATCGAAGCACTTGGCCGCACGTATGAGTGCCACCAAAGCACATGGCTCGGGTCAGTGTGCTACCGAAGCACACGGACAAAATTCATGTGGTACCAAAGCACAAGGCCCCATATCCTGGTGCCACCGAAGCATAATGCCCGGCTGCCAACAAAGCACACAGTCAAGTGTAAGGGTGCCACCGAACCACATTGCCCCGCATCCGGGTGCCATCAAAGCACATGGCCCGGGTGCCACTGAAGCACATTCCCGCGTACGGGTGCTACTGAAGCACACGGCCTCTCATTCCAGTGCCACCGAAGCACACGGCCTCATGTCCAGGTGCCACCGAAGCACAATTCCCGGGTGCCACCGAAGCACACAGTCCCACGTATGGGTGCCATCGAAGCACATGGTCCTGTGCACGAGTGCCACCGAAGCACACGGTCCCACAAATGGGTGCCACCAAAGCACATGGCCCCGCGTATGGGTGCCACCAAAGTAAAAGGCCTGGGACTGGGTGCCACCGAAGCGCATGGTCTCGTATCCGGGTGCCACCAATGCACATGGCCCAGCATACGTGTGCCACTGAGGTACACGGCCCTGTGTTCTGGTGCCAGCGGACCATACGGCCTCGCGTCCGGGTGACACCGAAGCACACGGCCCATGTCCAGGTGGAACTAAAGCACACGGCCCAGTGTCTGGGTGCCACCAAAGCACCTGGCCCCACGTATGAGTGCCACCGAAGCACTCGGCTCCATGTACGAGTGCCACTGAAGCACATGGACCGGGTCAGTGTGCCACCGAAGCACACAGTCCCGCATACGGGTGCCATCGAAGTACATGGTCCTGCATACGGGTGCCACCAAAGCACACGGCCCCACGTATGGGTGCCACCAAAGCAAACGGCCCGGGACCGGGTGTCACCGAAGCACATGATCTGGTATCCAGGTGCCACCGAAGCACACGTCCCAACGTACGTGTGCCACTGAAATACATGGCCCCGTGTTCCAGTGTCAGCGAACCATACGGCCTTGCATCCGGGTGCCACCGAAACACACGGCCCACGTTCAGGTGGCACTAAAGCACATGGCCCCAGATCCAGATGCCACCGAAGCACACGACCCGGGTGCCACCAAAGCACACAGTCCTACGTATGGGTGCTGCCGAAGCACTCGGCTCTGTGTACGAGTGCCACCGAAGCACATGGCCCGGGTTATTGTGCCACCGAAGCAATTGGCCTGCCACCGAAGCACATGGCCTGGGTCAGTGTGCTACCAAAGCACACGGCCAAAATCCAAGTGCTACCGAAGCACATGGCCCCACGTATCAGTGCCATCGAAGCGCATGGCCTGAGTCAGTGTGCCACCGAAACACACAGCCAACATCCAGGTGCCACAGAAGCACACGGCCTCACATCTGGGTTCCACAGAAGCATAAAGCCCGGGTGCCAACAAAGCACACAGTCCTGCGTATGGGTGCAACTGAAGCACACGGTCCCGCGTACGGGTGCCACCAAAGCACACGGCTCCACTTATGAGTGCTACCTAAGCACATGGTCTGGGTTAGTATGCCACTGAAGCACACGGCCCTGCGCCCCGGTGCCACCGACGCACATGGCCCCACATCCAGATGCCACTGAAGCACATGGCCCACGTCCAGGTGCCACCGAAGCACACAGTTATGTGTAAGGTTGCCACCGAAGCACTCGGCTCCATGTACGAGTGCCACCAAAGCACATGGCCTCGCTTACGGGTGCCACCAAAGCAAACGGCTCGGACTGGGTGCCACAGAAGCACGCAGCCCCATGTTCGGGTGACACCGAAGTAAATGGTCTCATATCCAGGTGTTACCGAAGCACAGGGCTCAGCGTACATGTGCCACTGAGGTACATGGTCCCGTGTCCCGGCGAACCATATGGCCTCGCGTCTGGGTGCCACCAAAACACATGGCCCACGTCCAGATGGCACTAAAGCACACAGCCTCGTGTCTGGGTGCCACCGAAACACACGGCCCGAGTGCCACTGAAGCACACAGTCCCGCATACGGGTGCCGAGGAAGCACTCGGCTCTGTGTACGAGTGGCACCGAAGCACATAGCCCGGGTCAGTGTGCCACCGGAGCACACGGCCACACATGAGTGCTACCGAAGCACATGGCCTGGGTCAGTGTGCCACCGAAGCACGCTGCCAATGTCCAGGTGCCACCGAAGCACACAGCCCGGCGTCCAGGTTCCACCGAAGCACACAGCCTGGGTGCCACCGAAGCACACAGTCCCGCGAATGAGTGCCACCGAAGAACATGGCCCCACGCATGAGTGCCACCGAAGCACATGGCCCGAGTCAGTATGCCACCGAAGCACATGGCCCGGGTCAGTATGCCACCAAAGCACACCGCCCAGGTGCCACCGAAGCACACAGTCCAGCATATTTGTGCCGCCGAAGCACTCAGCTCCGTGTACGAGTGGCACCGAAGCACACAGCCCGGGTCAGTGAGCCACGAAAGCACACGGTCACACATGAGTGCCACCGAAGAACATGGTCTGGGTCAGTGTGCCACTGAAGCACACGGCCACACATGAGTGCCTCCGAAGAGCATGGCCTGGGTCAGTGTGCCACCGAAGCACACAACCAACGTCCAGGTGCCACCGAAGCATACAGCCCTGCTTCCGAGTGCCACTGTAGCACACGGCCCGGGTGCCGACGAAGCACACAGTCCCATGTATGGGTGCCACCGAGGCACTCGGCTCTGTGTACGAGTGGCACCAAAGCACACAGCCCGGGTCAGTGTGCCACCGAAGCACACCGCCCGGGTGCCACCGAAGCACACAGTCCTGGGTATGGGTGCCGCTGAAACACTCAGCTCCATGTACGAGTGGCACCGAAGCACACAGCCCGGGTCAGTGAGCAACCAAAGCACACGGCCACACATGAGTGCCACCGAAGAACATGGTCTGCGTCAGTGTGCCACCGAAGCACATGGCCCCACGTATGAGTGCCACCGAAGCACATAGCCTGGGTCAGTATGCCACCGAAGCACACGGCCTCATGACCAGGTGCCACCAAAGCACACGGCCAGCGTCCAGGTGCCACCGAAGCACACAGCCCTGTTTCCAGGTGCCACTGTAGCACACGGCCCGGGTGCCACGAAAGCACACAGTCCCGCATATGGGTGCTGCCGAAGCACTTGGCTCTGTGTATGAGTGCCACCGAAGCACACAGTCCAGCTCAGTGTGCCACCGAAGCACACGGCCACACATATAAGTGCTACCGAAGCACCATGCCCGGGTGCCACCGAAGCACACAGTTCCGCGTACAGGTGTCACCAAAGCACACGGCCCCGCGTATGGGTGCTAATGAAGCAAACGGCCCGGGACCGGGTGCCACTGAAGCACACGATCCTGTGTTCGGGTGACACCGAAGCACATGGTCTCGTATCCGGGTGCCACCGAAGCACATGTCCAAGCGTACGTTTGTCACTGAAGTACATAGCCCTATGTCCCGGTACCAACGAAACATACGGCCTCGCATCCGGGTGCCACCGAAACACATGGCCCCGCATCCGGGTGCCATTGAAGCACAAGGCCCAGTGTCCTGGTGCCACCAAAGCGCACAGCCCCGCGTCCTGGTGCCACCGCATCACACATTTTCGCATTCTGGCGCCACTGAAGCTCACGGCCCCACGTCCTGGTGCCATCAAAGCACACGGCCCGGGTGCCACCGAAGCACACGGCCCGGGTCAGTGTGCCACCGAAACACATGGCCCCGCATCCGGGTGCCATTGAAGCACAAGGCTCAGTGTCCTGGTGCCACCAAAGTGCACAGCCCCGCATCCTGGTGCCACCGAATCACACATTTCCGCGTCCTGGCGCCACTGAAGCACACGGCCCCACATCCTGGTGCCATCAAAGCACACGGCTCGGGTGCCACCGAAGCACATGGCCCCACGTTCGGGTGCCAACAAAGCATATGACACCGCATCCGGGTGACACCGAAGCACACAGTACCACATACGGGTGCCACTGAAGCAAACGGTCCCGCCTCTGAAGCACATGGCCCCGCATCATAGTGCCACCGAAGCACACGGCCCTGCGTCTGGGTGCCACCGAAGCACACATATGTGCGTCCTGGTGCCACCAAAGCACAAGACCCCGCATCCAGGTGCCACCGAAGCACATGGCCCCACATCCTGGTGTCACCGAAGCACAGGATCCCGCGTCCAGGTGCCATCAAAGCACATGGCCCCGCATCCAGGTGCTACCAAAGCACATGTACCCGCGTCCTGGTGCCCCTGAAGCACACGGCCCCGCATCCCAGTGCCACTGAAGCACACAGCACCGCATCTGGGTGGCACCGAGGCACGCGTCTCATATCCGGGTGCCATCAAAGCACACGGCCCCACGTTCGTGTGCCACCGAAGCACTAGGTCACATATCCGGGTGCCACCAAAGCACATGGCCCAGTGTACTGGTGCCACCTAGGCACACGATGCGGCGCATTCGGGTGCCATTGAAGCACAAGGCCCAGCATCCTGGTGCCATCGAAGCACACGGCCCCGCATCCTGGTGCCACCGAAGCACACATTCCCACGTCCTGGTGCCACCGAAGCACATGTTCCCACGGCCTGGTGGCACTGACGCACATGGCCCCGTGTCCGGGTGCCACCGAAGCACACGGCCCCACATATAAGTGCCATCGAAGCACATGGCCTGGGTCAGTGTGCCACCGAATCACATGTCCTGTGCCCCGGTGCCACTGAAGCACATGGCCCTGCATCCGGGTGCCACTGAAGCACAAGGCCCATGTCTAGGTGCCACCAAAGCACACAGCCCTGCGTCTGGGTGCCACCGAAGCACACAGCCCAGGTGCCACCGAAGCACACAGTCCCGAGTACGGGTGCCACCGACGCACTCGGCTCCATGTCTGAGTGCCACTGAAGCACATGGCCCAGGTTAGTGTGCCACCGAAGCACGCGGGCCAATGTCCAGGTGCCACCAAAGCACACGGCCTCACATCCGGGTGCCACTGAAGCAAACAGCCCGGGTGCCACCGAAGCACACAGTCCCGCGTATGGGTGCCACCGAAGCACACGGCCCAGGTCCGTGTGCCATCGAAGCACTTGGCCGCACGTATGAGTGCCACCAAAGCACATGGCTCGGGTCAGTGTGCTACCGAAGCACACGGACAAAATTCATGTGGTACCAAAGCACAAGGCCCCATATCCTGGTGCCACCGAAGCATAATGCCCGGCTGCCAACAAAGCACACAGTCAAGTGTAAGGGTGCCACCGAACCACATTGCCCCGCATCCGGGTGCCATCAAAGCACATGGCCCGGGTGCCACTGAAGCACATTCCCGCGTACGGGTGCTACTGAAGCACACGGCCTCTCATTCCAGTGCCACCGAAGCACACGGCCTCATGTCCAGGTGCCACCGAAGCACAATTCCCGGGTGCCACCGAAGCACACAGTCCCACGTATGGGTGCCATCGAAGCACATGGTCCTGTGCACGAGTGCCACCGAAGCACACGGTCCCACAAATGGGTGCCACCAAAGCACATGGCCCCGCGTATGGGTGCCACCAAAGTAAAAGGCCTGGGACTGGGTGCCACCGAAGCGCATGGTCTCGTATCCGGGTGCCACCAATGCACATGGCCCAGCATACGTGTGCCACTGAGGTACACGGCCCTGTGTTCTGGTGCCAGCGGACCATACGGCCTCGCGTCCGGGTGACACCGAAGCACACGGCCCATGTCCAGGTGGAACTAAAGCACACGGCCCAGTGTCTGGGTGCCACCAAAGCACCTGGCCCCACGTATGAGTGCCACCGAAGCACTCGGCTCCATGTACGAGTGCCACTGAAGCACATGGACCGGGTCAGTGTGCCACCGAAGCACACAGTCCCGCATACGGGTGCCATCGAAGTACATGGTCCTGCATACGGGTGCCACCAAAGCACACGGCCCCACGTATGGGTGCCACCAAAGCAAACGGCCCGGGACCGGGTGTCACCGAAGCACATGATCTGGTATCCAGGTGCCACCGAAGCACACGTCCCAACGTACGTGTGCCACTGAAATACATGGCCCCGTGTTCCAGTGTCAGCGAACCATACGGCCTTGCATCCGGGTGCCACCGAAACACACGGCCCACGTTCAGGTGGCACTAAAGCACATGGCCCCAGATCCAGATGCCACCGAAGCACACGACCCGGGTGCCACCAAAGCACACAGTCCTACGTATGGGTGCTGCCGAAGCACTCGGCTCTGTGTACGAGTGCCACCGAAGCACATGGCCCGGGTTATTGTGCCACCGAAGCAATTGGCCTGCCACCGAAGCACATGGCCTGGGTCAGTGTGCTACCAAAGCACACGGCCAAAATCCAAGTGCTACCGAAGCACATGGCCCCACGTATCAGTGCCATCGAAGCGCATGGCCTGAGTCAGTGTGCCACCGAAACACACAGCCAACATCCAGGTGCCACAGAAGCACACGGCCTCACATCTGGGTTCCACAGAAGCATAAAGCCCGGGTGCCAACAAAGCACACAGTCCTGCGTATGGGTGCAACTGAAGCACACGGTCCCGCGTACGGGTGCCACCAAAGCACACGGCTCCACTTATGAGTGCTACCTAAGCACATGGTCTGGGTTAGTATGCCACTGAAGCACACGGCCCTGCGCCCCGGTGCCACCGACGCACATGGCCCCACATCCAGATGCCACTGAAGCACATGGCCCACGTCCAGGTGCCACCGAAGCACACAGTTATGTGTAAGGTTGCCACCGAAGCACTCGGCTCCATGTACGAGTGCCACCAAAGCACATGGCCTCGCTTACGGGTGCCACCAAAGCAAACGGCTCGGACTGGGTGCCACAGAAGCACGCAGCCCCATGTTCGGGTGACACCGAAGTAAATGGTCTCATATCCAGGTGTTACCGAAGCACAGGGCTCAGCGTACATGTGCCACTGAGGTACATGGTCCCGTGTCCCGGCGAACCATATGGCCTCGCGTCTGGGTGCCACCAAAACACATGGCCCACGTCCAGATGGCACTAAAGCACACAGCCTCGTGTCTGGGTGCCACTGAAACACATGGCCCCACGTATGAGTGCCACCGAAGCACATGGCCCGAGTCAGTATGACACAAAAGCACATGGCTTCACGCCCAAGTGCCACCGAAGCACAAAACCCCGCATCCGGGTGCCACTGAAGCACACAGACCGGGTCAGTGTGCCACCGAAGCACACAGCCACACGTATGAGTGCTGCCAAAGCACATGTCCTGGATCAGTGTGCCAACGAAGCACGCGGCCCATGTTTAGGTGGTACTAAAGCACACGGCCCTGTGTCTTGGTGTCACCGAAGCACAAGGCCCCATGTATGAGTGTCACCGAAGCACATGGCCCGAGTTAGTATAGCACCGAAGCATATGGCCCCGCGACCCGGTGCCACCGAAGCACACGGCCCCGCATCCGGGTGCCACCGAAGCACATGGCTCGGGTGCTACTGAAGCACACAGTCCCGCGTACAGGTGCCGCCGAAGCACTCAGCTCTGTGTACAAGTGGCACCGAAGCACACAGCCTGGGTCAGAGTGCCGCTGAAGCACACGGCCCCAATGAGTGCCACTGAAGCACATGGTCTGGGTCAGTGTGCTACCGTAGCACACAGCCCATGTCCAAGTGGTACTAAAGCACACGGGCTCGTATTCGGGTGCCACGGAAGCATATGGCCCCATGCATGAGAGCCACCGAAGCACATGGCTCTGCGCTCCAGTGTGCCACCAAAGCACCTGGCCCGGGTCAGTGTGCCATGGTAGCAAACGGCCAACGTCCAGGTGCCATTGAAGCACACGGCTTCATGTCTGGGTGCCACCAAAGCACACCACCCGGGTACCACTGAAGCACACAGTCCCGCGTATGAGTGCCACCAAAGCACACGGCGACACATATGAGTGCCACTGAAGCACACCGCCCGGGTACCACCGAAGCACACAGTCCCACATATGGATGCAGCTGAAGCACTCGGCTTTGTGTACGAGTGCCACCGAAGCACACAGCCTGGGTCAGTGTGCCACCGAAGCACATGGCCCGAGTCAGTATGCCACCGTAGCACACGGCCAACGTCCAGGTGCCACCAAAGCACATGGCCTCATGTCTGGGTGCCACCGAAGCACACAGCCCGGGTACCACCAAAGCACACAGTCCCACGTATGGGTGCCGCTGAAGCACTCGGCTCCGTCTATGAGTGTCAATGAAACACACAGCCCGGGTCAGTGTGCCACCAAAGTACACGGCCACACGAGTGCCACCGAAGCACATGCCCTGGGTCAGTGTGCCACCAAAGCACACAGCCAATGTCCAGGTGCCACCGAAGCACACAGCCCCACGTCCGGGTGCCACCGTAGCACACGGCCCGGGTGCCACCGAAGCATACAGTCCCACGTATGGGTGCCGCCGAAGCACTCGGCTCTGTGTACGAGTGGCACCGAAGCACACAACCCGGGTCAGCGTGCCAACGAAGCACATGGCCCAAGTCAGCTAGCCACCGAAGCACACGGCCAACATACAAGTGCCACCGAAGCACACGGCCTCATGTCTGGGTGCCACCGAAGTACACAGTCCCGCATATGGAAGCCGCCGAAGTACTCGGCTCTATGTACTAGTGCTACCGATGCACACAGCCCGGGTCAGTGTGCCACCACAGAAAATGGCCACACGTATGAGTTCCATCGAAGCACATGGCCCGGGTCAGTGTGCCACCGAAGCACACGGCCCCTGTCCACGTGGTACTAAAGCACACGGCCCCTTGTCCGGGTGCCACCGAAGCACATGGCTCCACGTATGAGTGCCACTGAAGCACAAGGCCCAGGTCAGTATGTCACCAAAGCACATGGCCCCACGACCCTGTGCCAGCAAAGCACATGGCCCCGCATCCGGGTGCCACTGAGGTACATGGCCATGTGTCTCTGTGCCACCGAAGCACTCGGCCCAGCGTTCGGGTGACACCGAAGCACACGGTCTCGTATCCGTGTGCCACCGAAGCAAACGGCGCAGTATACGTGTGCCACTGAGGTACACAGTCATGTGTCGCGGTGCCAGCAAACCATACGGCCTCACGTCGGGTGCCACCGAAGCACACGGACCACATCCCAGTGGCACTAAACCACACAGCCTCGTGTTCGGGTGCCAACGAAGCATATGGCCCGGGTCAGCATGCCACCAAAGCACATGGTCCCACATCGGGGTGCCACCGAAACACACGGCCCGAGTGCCACCGAAGCACACAGTCCCACGTACGGGTGCCGCCAAAGCACTCGGCTCTGTGTACGAGTGGCACCGAAGCACACAGCCCAGGTCAGTGTGCCACCGAAGCACACGGCCCCTCATGAGTGCTACTGAAGCACATGGCCTAGGTCAGTGTACCACCGAAGCATGCTGCCAACATCCAGGTGCCACCGAAACACACAGCCCGGTGTCCGGGTGCCACCGATGCACACAGCCAAGGTGCCACCGAAGCACAGTCCCGCATATGGGTGCCGCCGAAGCACATGGCCCGAGTCAGTATGTCACCGAAGCACATGGCCCGGGTCAGTATGCCACCAAAGCACACCGCCCGGGTGCCACCGAAGCACACAGTCCAGCGTATTGGTGCCGCCAAAGCACTCAGCTCCGTGTACAAGTGGCACCGAAGCACACAGCCCGGGTCAGTGTGCCACCGAAGCACACGGCCACACATGAGTGCCACCGAAGAACATGGCTTGGGTCAGTGTGCCACCGAAGCACACGGCCACACATGAGTGCCACCGACGTACATGGCCTGGGTCAGTATGCCACCAAAGCACATGGCCAACGGCCAGGTGCCACCGAAGCATACAGCCCTGCTTCTGGGTGCCACTGTAGCACATGGCCCGGGTGCCACCGAAGCACACAGTCCCGCGTATGGGTGCCACCGAAGCACTCGGCTCTGTGTACAAGTGGCGCTGAAGCACACAGCCCGAGTCAGTGTGCCACCGAAGCACACCGCCCGGGTGCCACCGAAGCACACAGTCCCGCATATGGGTGCCGCCGAAGCACTCAGCTCCATGTACGAGTGCCACCGAAGCACACAGCCCGGGTCAGTGTGCCACCGCAGCACACTGCCACACCTATGAATTCCACTGAAGCACATGGCCCGGGTAAGGATGCCACCGAAGCACATGACCCATATCCAGGTGGTACTAAAGCACACGGCCGTGTCCTGGTGCCACCAAAGCACATGGCCCCACGTATGAGTGCCACCCAATCACATAGCCTGGGTCAGTATGCCACCGAAGCACATGGCCCCGCGACCAGGTGCCACCGAAGCACACGGCCAATGTCCAGGTGCCACCAAAGCACACAGTCCCGCTTCCGGGTGCCACTGTAGCACACGGCCTGGGTGCCACCGAAGCACACAGTCCCGCATATGGGTGCCGCCGAAGCACTTGGCTCTGTGTACAAGTGCCACCAAAGCACACAGTCCAGGTCTGTGTGCCACCAAAGCACACGGCCACATATATAAGTGCCACTGAAGCACATGGCCCGGGTCAGTGTGCCACTGAAGCACACGGCTCCGTGTACGAGTTCCACCAAAGCACACAGCTCGGGTCAGTTTGCCACCACAGCACACGGCCACACATGAATGCCACCGAAGAACATGGCCTGGGTCAGTGTGCCACCGAAGCACATGGCCACACATGAGTGTCACCGAAGAACATGGCCTGGGTCAGTGTGCCACCGAAGCACATGGCCAACGTCCAGGTGCCACCGAAGCATACAGCCCTGCTTCCGGGTGCCACTGTAGCACACAGCCCGGGTGCCACCGAAGCACACAGTCCCGCGTATGGGTGCCACCGAAGCACTCGGCTCCGTGTACGAGTGGCGCTGAAGCACACAGCCCGGATCAGTGTGCCACCGAAGCACACCGCCCGGGTGCCACCGAAGCACACAGTCCCGCGTATGGGTGCCGCCGAAGCACTCAGCTCCATGTACGAGTGCCACCGAAGCACACAGCCCGAGTCAGTGTGCCACCGCAGCACACTGCCACACCTATGAGTTCCACCAAAGCACATGGCCCGGGTAAGTGTGCCGCCGAAGCACTTGGCTCTGTGTACAAGTGCCACCAAAGCACACAGTCCAGGTCAGTGTGCCACCGAAGCACACGGCCACACATATAAGTGCCACCGAAGCACATGGCCCAGGTCAGTGTGCCACCGAAGCACACGGCTCCGTGTACGAGATCCACCATAGCACACAGCCCGGGTCAGTTTTCCACCGCAGCGCACGACCACACGTATGAGTTCCACTGAAGCACATGGCCCGGGTCAGTGTGCCACCGAAGCACGTGGCCCACGTCCAGGTGGTACTAAAGCACACAGCCCCGTATTAGGGTGCCACAGAAGCACACGGCCCAGGTGCCACCAAAGCACACAGTCCCGCGTACGGGTGCCGTCAAAGCACTCTGCTCCGTATATGAGTGGCACCGAAGCACACAACCCGGGTCAGTGTGCCACCGATGCACACGGCCACACATGAGTGCTATCGAAGCTGTAATGGGTCTGGGAGGCGGAACCTCTGAGCAACTATACAAGGGGGAGGTCCTTGTAAGGAAGCGGGTGGCTCCCAGGGAAGACGGGCAGGTAGTCACGGCAAGTGACAGGGACAGTCTCTGGGTAGAAGGGCAGGTAGTCACGGCAAGTGACAGGGACAGTCTCTGGGTAGAAGGGCAGGTACTCACGGCAAGTGACAGGGACAGTCTCTGGGTAGAAGGACAGCAGGCAGGTGGCTGGTGAGCGCTCCCAGGTGAGCGGGCGAGAGTCTTTGGACAGGCAGGTGGTCACGGCAAGTGACGGCAGAGCCTCCAGGTAGACTAGCAGGCAGGTAGCAGGTGAGCGCTCCCAGGTGAGCGTGCAAGAGTCTCTGGACGGGCAGGTGGTCACGGCAAGTGACAGCAGAGCCTCCAGGTAGGCTAGCAGACAGGTAGCAGGTGAGCGCTCCCAGGTGAGCAGGCAAGAGTCTCTGGACAGGCAGGTGGTCACGGCAAGTGACGGCGGAGCCTCCAGGTAGGCTAGCAGACAGATAGCAGGTGAGCGCTCCCAGGTGAGCAGGCAAGAGTCTCTGGACAGGCAGGTGGTCACGGCAAGTGACGGCGGAGCCTCCAGGTAGGCTAACAGGCAGGTAGCAGATGAGCGCTCCCAGGTGAGCGGGCAGGCTGGTCCATAGACAGACTGACAGGTGTCGGAAGGCAGACCGTCGGACCGCAGGCTTGCAAGCAGATAAACGGATATCAGGCAGGTATCAAGCAGGAACCTGGCAGGTGACTGTCAGGTAACAGGCAGGAATCTGGCAGGTGACTGGCAGGTAACAAGCAGGAATCTGGCAGGAGACTGGCAGGTAACAGGCAGGAATCTGGCAGGTGACTGGCAGGTAACTGGTAACGGGACCTGAGGGCTGAAGCAGAGTGAAGGCTTTGCAACAACATTGCTCGGGCACCTCCATTTTGGAGGAGGTGCCTTATATATGGTGAAGTCCTCCGGCCATTGGCCGGGGACTCCTTAGGACGGCGCGCGCGGCACCTTTAAGAGAGGGGGAGCGCGCGCGCGCCCTAAGCACCATGGCCGGGAAGCAGCGCGCGCTGCCAGCAGGGCGGGAGGAAGACGCCGGGCACGGAGCGGAGAGGTGAGGGGAACAGCGTCCCTGCCTAGCAGGAGGCAGGGACGCCGACGCTACAGTACCCCCCCGTTTAGGCCCCCCCTTTTTTAGGCCAGAGAGAAATTTATCAAGGATGAGAGGGGCATGGATGTTCTCCCGAGGCTCCCACGTTCTCTCCTCAGGACCAAACCCCTTCCAATCTACCAGAAAAAAGGTTTTTCCTCTTACCCTTTTGGTGGCCAGAATGTTCTCTACCTCAAACTCGTTCTCAGCGGAAACCGGAGCAGGAGGCGTACCTGTAGACTTGGAAAAAGAGTTAAGTACCACGGGTTTGAGGAGAGATACATGGAAGGAGTTAGGGATCCGCAAGTTGGCCGGGAGTTTCAATTTATAGGCCACCGGATTGATCTGTTTGATAACTTCCAGTGGGCCGATGAACCGAGGCCCTAACTTGTAGGAAGGAACCTTGAGCCGGACATACTTGGACGAGAGCCAGACTTTATCTCCAGGACGGAATTGTGGAGGACCCAGGTGTTTTTTGTCAGCGTGTTTTTTCATCCGCTCGGACGACTGAAGGAGTGCGGATCGGGTACTCTCCCAAATGGAGGAGAATTCGCTAACGAGAGATTCCGCAGCCGGATTGTCCACCGAGGTGGAGACGGGAAACGGGATCCGCGGATGCTGACCGAAGACTACAAAAAACGGGGATTTGGAGGAAGATTCGCTCTCGTGATTATTGTAAGAGAACTCGGCCCATGGTAGAAGATCCACCCAGTCCGAAAGGTGGGCATTAAAGAAGTGCCGGAGGTAACTGGTCAGGTTCTGATTGATCCGCTCCACTTGACCATTGGACTGTGGATGGTAAGCGGAGAAGTCCAGAGTGACGTCAAGCAACTTACATGTGGCTCTCCAGAAGCGTGAGGTGAACTGAACCCCACGATCTGACACGATGTGGAGGGGCAGGCCATGGAGACGGAAGATGTGGCGGATAAAGTCTTTAGCCAGTTCGGGTGCAGACGGGAGGCCCGGCAGGGGAATGAAGTGCGCCATCTTGGAAAAGCGATCAGCGACCACCCAAATGACCGTACAACTGGCAGAGACAGGGAGATCCGTTATAAAGTCCATAGCTATATGCTGCCACGGGGCAGCAGGTACTGGAAGAGGAAGGAGGCGACCGGCTGTCAGGTGTCTCGGAACTTTGTTGCGGGCGCAAGACACACAGGCAGAAACAAAGTCTATTACATCCTTGTGCAGGGTAGGCCACCAGTAATGCCGGGAAATGAGCTGGAAGGTCTTTTTCTGACCGGCGTGGCCAGCTAGCTTAGACGAGTGACCCCAGTGTAGGACCCTCCTCCGATCAGGTACAGTTACGAACGTCTTAACGGGAGGGAGACGATTTAGATTCACGGGGGCCACTTGCATTACTCTGGCGGGATCAATGATTTGCTTAGGTTCCTCCTCTAGATCAGATACCAGGAAGGATCGGGACAAGGCGTCAGCTTTGATGTTTTTGTCTGCCGGGCGAAAATGGAGAACAAAATCAAAGCGGGCAAAAAACAAGGACCACCGGGCTTGGTGCGGGTTAAGTCTCTGGGCACTCTGAAGGTAAGCCAAGTTCTTGTGGTCCGTGTAAATTATTACCGGGTGAAGAGCCCCCTCGAGCAGGCAACGCCACTCCTCCAGTGCCAGCTTAATGGCTAACAATTCTCGGTCTCCAATAGAATAATTGCGCTCAGAAGAGGAGAAGCATTTGGAGAAAAAACCGCAGGTTACCATTCTTCCGGAAGATGACTTTTGGGTAAGTACCGCCCCGGCTCCGGAGGAGGAAGCGTCAACTTCTAGGAAGAATTGTTTGTTGCCGTCCGGACGATGCAGCACCGGGATGGAGGAGAAAGCCTGTTTTAAGGAAAGAAAGGCCTCCTCAGCTTCGGGCGGCCATCTTCTGGGATTAGTGCCCTTACGGGTGAGCGTAGAGATAGGGGCAGTCCGGGAAGAGAAGTGCGGCATGAAGAGGTGGTAATAGTTGGCGAAGCCCAGGAACCGCTGAATAGCCTTCAACCCCTCTGGTCGGGGCCACCTCTGGATGGCAGACAGTTTCTCAGGATCCATTTGTAGGCCGGCCTGAGAGATAATGTAGCCCAGAAATGGAAGAGAGGTCTGTTCAAAGATGCACTTCTCATATTTAGCGTAGAGGTGGTTCTGCCTGAGCCTGAGCAGGACCTGACGACCATCCCTCTGGTGAGTTGGAAGGTCCAGAGAGAAGACCAAGATGTCGTCCAGGTACACCACCACGCAGGAGTAGAGAAGGTCACGGAAGATGTCATTGACCAACTCTTGAAAGATGGCAGGAGCGTTACAGAGACCGAAGGGCATTACAAGGTACTCATAGTGGCCGTCCCGGGTGTTGAATGCCGTCTTCCACTCATCCCCCTGACGGATACGGACCAGGTTATACGCCCCACGGAGATCCAGTTTGGTGAAGATTCTAGCCCCCCTCAGACGGTCAAATAATTCAGGAATGAGCGGGAGGGGGTATTTATTCTTCACTGTAATCTGGTTAAGGCCTCTATAATCTATACATGGACAGAGTGAGCCGTCCTTCTTCTTGACGAAGAATAAGCCTGCTCCCGCCGGGGAGGTAGACTTCCGGTTAAATCCCCGGGCCAGATTCTCCTCAATATATTCTGACATGGACCGGGACTCTGCAGCGGACAAAGGGTAGATACGCCCACGGGGAGGAGTAGAGCCGGGTATCAGGTCGATTGGGCAGTCGTATGGTCTATGAGGGGGTAATGTCTCTGCTTCTTTTTTATTGAAGACATCCGCATAAGACCAATAGGGAACCAGTAGACCGGGTAGATTGACTGGGGTAGGAGAAGGACGAGCAGGATGAACGGGAACTAGACAAGTCTTATGGCAGTCCTGTCCCCAGGGAAGGACTTCTCCGGTCTGCCAGTCAAGCACGGGTGCATGTTTCTGGAGCCAAGGTAGGCCTAGCAAGAGTGCGTGAGAGAGTCCAGGCAGAACATGAAAGGAGATGCTCTCTGAATGCAGCATTCCCACCTGTAGAGTTAGAGATTCGGTGATGAGTTGGATGGGATGTGGTAAGAGGCCGCCATCCACGGCGGCGACAGATAAAGGTTCGGCCAGAGGTTTGGTGGGAATACGGTATTTCTCTACCAGGGATTGAGAGATGAGATTTCCAGCAGCTCCTGAGTCAAGTTGAGCCAGTTCAAAATAGCGGTTCTCTCCGCAGATGATAGAGACTGACAGCATCAGGGATGGAGAGGGTTTACTTTTGTCTAGGGCGACCTCTCTGAGCGATCCTAGACACAGGCGTTTCCTGACCTCTCTGGGCAGGAACGGATCCGGTGCTCCTTACTGCCACAGTAGAAGCAGCTCCCCTCGGCACGGCGTAAGTCTTGACGGGTTTTGACCATCTTGGTCTGGTCGACCTGCATAGGCTCAGGTGAGTGTGCCTGGGGAGTAACGGAGGGAGTGACGGGTTTCTGGAAGGTAGGAGCTAGACGTGGAAACCTCCTCTCACGGGTGACCTCTTTGGCGCGCTCCTGGAACCGGATGTCAATCCGGGTGGCAAGTGTTATTAAGTCGTTGAGAGTGGTAGGAATGTCCCGACCCGCGAGTTCATCTTTAATACGGCCGGACAGACCCTCCCAGAAGACAGACACCAGGGCGTCGTTATCCCAGGCCAGCTCCGAAGCAAGGGTACGGAACCGTATGGCATATTGGCCTACGGTGAGATTTCCTTGATGGAGGCGTAGCAGAGACGATGCGGATGAGGTCTTCCGTCCGGGTTCGTCGAAGACTTTCCGGAAAGCAGTGAGAAAGGCTGGCAGATCGGACACCAGGGGGTCTCCTCTCTCCCATAGAGGATTTAGCCAAGCCAGAGCCTCCCCCGTGAGGTGGGACATGATAAAGGCTACTTTGGACCGGTCAGAGATAAACTGGTGGGACAAAAGTTCAAAGTGCAGGGTGCACTGGTTTATGAAGCCCCGAGCTTGAGCGGAGTCACCTCCGAAGCGAGGAGGTGCAGAAAGCCGGGGTCCGGGGCAGGATACCATGGTATTGGTGGGCAGCGGCGCTGCCAGGTTGCGAGTCATGACACTAGCGGTGGTAGCTGGTGGAGCAGTCAGAGTGTCCAGGCGAGAGTTGACATTCCGCAGGTGACTCAGGATGGACTCCTGTTGGGACCTCTGACGGGACAGTTCATGACATAGATCCGAGAGCGAGGGAGCTTGGGTACCACCGGGTTCCATGGCCCGAGCAAACTGTAACGGGTCTGGGAGGCGGAACCTCTGAGCAACTATACAAGGGGGCGGTCCTTGTAAGGAAGCGGGTGGCTCCCAGGGAAGATGGGCAGGTAGTCACGGCAAGTGACAGGGACAGTCTCTGGGTAGAAGGGCAGGTAGTCACGGCAAGTGACAGGGACAGTCTCTGGGTAGAAGGGCAGGTACTCACGGCAAGTGACAGGGACAGTCTCTGGGTAGAAGGACAGCAGGCAGGTGGCTGGTGAGCGCTCCCAGGTGAGTGGGCGAGAGTCTTTGGACAGGCAGGTGGTCACGGCAAGTGACGGCAGAGCCTCCAGGTAGACTAGCAGGCAGGTAGCAGGTGAGTGCTCCCAGGTGAGCGGGCAAGTCTCTGGACGGGCAGGTGGTCACGGCAAGTGACGGCAGAGCCTCCAGGTAGGCTAGCAGACAGGTAGCAGGTGAGCGCTCCCAGGTGAGCAGGCAAGAGTCTTTGGACAGGCAGGTGGTCATGGCAAGTGACGGCGGAGCCTCCAGGTAGGCTAGCAGACAGATAGCAGGTGAGCGCTCCCAGGTGAGCAGGCAAGAGTCTCTGGACAGGCAGGTGGTCACGGCAAGTGACGGCGGAGCCTCCAGGTAGGCTAGCAGGCAGGTAGCAGATGAGCGCTCCCAGGTGAGCGGGCAGGCTGGTCCATAGACAGACTGACAGGTGTCGGAAGGCAGACCGTCGGACCGCAGGCTTGCAAGCAGATAAACGGATATCAGGCAGGTATCAAGCAGGAACCTGGCAGGTGACTGGCAGGTAACAGGCAGGAATCTGGCAGGTGACTGGCAGGTAACAAGCAGGAATCTGGCAGGTGACTGGCAGGTAACAGGCAGGAATCTGGCAGGTGACTGGCAGGTAACTGGTAACGGGACCTGAGGGCTGAAGCAGAGTGAAGGCTTTGCAACAACATTGCTCGGGCACCTCTATTTTGGAGGAGGTGCCTTATATATGGTGAAGTCCTCCGGCCATTGGCCGGGGACTCCTTAGGACGGCGCGCGCGGCCCCTTTAAGAGAGGGTGAGCGCGCGCGCCCTAAGCACCGTGGCCGGAAAGCAGCGCGCGCTGCCAGCAGGGCGGGAGGAAGACGCCGGGCACGGAGCGGAGAGGTGAGGGGAACAGCGTCCCTGCCTAGTAGGAGGCAGGGACGCCGACGCTACAGAAGCACATGGCCTGGGTCAGTGTGCCGCCGAAGCACACGGCTAGCGTTCAGGTGCCACAGAAGCACACAGCCCTGCATCCGGGTGCCACCGAAGCACACGGCCCAGGTGCCACCGAAGCACACAGTCCCATTTATGGGTGCCGCCAAAGCACTCGGCTCCATGTACGAGTGCCACCGAAGCACACAGTCCGGATCAGTGTGCCACCGAAGCACCTGTCCTGGGTCAGTGTGCCACCGAAGCACACGGCCAACGTCCAGGTGCCACCAAAACACACAGCCTCATGTCTGGGTGCCACCAAAGCACACCGCCCGGGTGCCACTGAAGCACACAGTCCTGCATATGGGTGCCGACAAAGTACTTGTCTCTGTGTACGAGTGCCACCGATGCACATAGCCCGGGTCAGTGTTTCACTGCTGCACATGGCCACACGTATGAGTTCCATCAAAGCACATGGTCTGGGTCAGTGTGCCACCAAAGCACACGGCCTACATCCCGGTGGTACTAAAGCACATGGCCCCATGTCCAGGTGCCACCTAAGCACATGGCCCCACATATGAGTGCCACCGAAGCACATGGCCTGGGTCAGTATGTCACCAAAGCACATGGTCCCGTGACCCGGTGTCACCGAAGCACACAGCCCCGCATCCTGGTGCCACCGAAGCACAAAGTCCCGCGTATGGGTGCCACCGAAGCACTCGGCTCTGTGTACGAGTGCCACCGAAGCACAAAGTCCAGTTCAGTGTGCCACCGAAGCACACGGCCACACATATGAGTGCCACCGAAGCACATGGCCCTGTCAGTGTGCCATCGAAGCACACGGCCAATGTCCAGGTGCCACCAAAGCACACAGTCCCGTGTCTGGGTGCCACCAAAACACATGGCCCGGGTGCCACTGAAGCACACAGTACTGCGTATGGGTGCCGCCAAAGCACTCGGCTCTGTGTACGAGTGCCACCGAAGCACACAGCCCGGGTCAGTGTGCCACCGAAGCACATAACCCGAGACAGTGTGCCACCGAAGCACATGGCCACACATGAGTGCCACCGAAGCACATGGCCTGGGTCAGTGTGCCACCGAAGCACACGGCCAACTTCCAGGTGCCACCAAAGCACACGGTCTCATGTCTGGGTGCCACCAAAGCACACCACCCGGGTGCCACCGAAGCACACAGTCCTGCATATGGGTGCCACCAATGCTCTCGGCTCCGTGTACGAGTGGCACCGAAGCACACAGCCTGGGTCAGTGTGCCACCGAAGCACATGGCCCAAGTCAGTGTGCCACCGAAGCACACGGCTAACGTCCAGGTGCTACCAAAGCACACGGCCTCGTGTCTGGGTGCCACCAAAGCACACCACCCGGGTGCCACTGAAGCACACAGTCCCGCGAATGGGTGCCGCCAAACCACTTGGCTCCGTGTTTGAGTGCCACCGAAGCACACAGCTTGGGTCAGTTTGCCACCGCAGCACACGTCTACACTTATGAGTTTCACCAAAGCACATGGCCCTGTCAGTGTGCCACCAAAGCACACGGCCAACGTCTAGCTGGTACTAAAGCACACGGCCCCGTGTCCGGGTGCCACCGAAGCACACGGGTCGGGTGCCACCAAAGCACACAGTCCCGTATATGGGTGCTGCCGAAGCAGTCGGCTCCGTGTACGAGTGGCACCAAAGCACACAGCCCCGGTCAGTGTGCCACCAAAGCACACGGCCACACATGAGTGCTACCAAAGCACATGGCCCGGGTCAGTGTGCCACTGAAGCAAACGGCCAACGTCCAGGTGCCACCGAAGCACACAGTCCCACGTCCTGGTGCCACCGAAACACACGGCCCGGGTGCCGCTGAAGCACACAGTCCCGCGAACGGGTGTCACCGAAGCACATGGTTTTGCATATGGGTGCCGCCGAAGCACTTGGCTCTGAGTACGAGTGCCACCAAAGCACACAGTCCTGGTCAGTGTGCCACCAAAGCACCTGGCCCAGGTCAGTGTGCCACCGAAGCAAACGGCCAATGTCCAGGTGCCACAGAAGCACACGACTTCATGTCTGGGTGCCACCAAAGCACACCATCCGGGTGCCACTGAAGCACACAGTTCCGCATATGGGTGCCGCCGAAGCACTCGGCTCTGTGTACAAGTGCCACCGATGCACACAGCCCGGGTCAGTGTGCCACCGAAGCACAAGGCCCACATCCAGGTGGTACTAAAGCATACAGCCCCGTGTCCGCGTGCCACGGAAGCACATGGCCCCACGTAAGAGTGCCACCAAAGCATATGGCCCGGGTCAGTATGCCACCAAAGCACATGGCTCCACGACCCGGTGCCAACCAAGCACACGGCCTTGCATCCGGGTGCCACCGAAGCACCCAGTCCCGTGTATGGGTGCCGCCGAAGCACTCGGCTCTGTGTACGAGTGCAACCGAAGCGCACATGGTTCGGGTCAGTGTGCCACTGAAGCACACGGCGACACATATGAGTGCCACCGAAGCACATGGCCCAGGTCAGTGTGCTACCAAAGCACACGGCCAATGTCCAGGTGCCACCAAAAGCACACAGTCCCGCGTCCGGGTGCCACCGAAACACACGGCCCGGGTGCCGCTGAAGCACACAGTTCCGCGTACGGGTGTCACCGAAGCACATGATCTTGCATACGGGTGCCGCCGAAGCACTCGGCTCTGTGTACAAGTGCAACTGAAGCACATAGTCCGGGTCAGTGTGCCACCGAATCCCACGCCTACACATATGAGTGCCACCGAAGCACATGGCCCGGGTCAGTGTGCCACAGAAGCACACGGTCCGGTTGCCGTTGAAGCACAATCCCACATATGGATGTCACTGAACCACATGGTCTTGCGTACGGGTGCCACCGAAGCACCCGGTCACGCGTACGGGTGCCACCGAAGCACATGTTATTGTGTCTGGGTGCCACTGAAGCACACGGTCCAGCGTACGGGTGCCACCGAAGCACATGGCTCCACGTATGGGTGCCACCAAAGCAAATGGCCTAGGACCAGGTGCCACCGAAGCACACGGCCCTGCGTTTGGGTGACACCGAAGCACACGGTCTTGTATCCGGGTGCCACCGAAGCACATGGTCCCGCGTACGGGTGCCACCGAAACACACGGCCCAGCGTACGTGTGCCACTGAAGTACACGGCCCCGTGTACCGGTGACAGTGAACCATTCGGCCTCGCGTCCGGGTGCCACCGAAGCACACGGCCCACATCCAGGTTGCACTGACGCACACGGCTCCGTATTCAGGTGCCACCGAAGCACATTGCCCCGGTCAGTATGCCACCGAAGCACATGGCCCCAAATCCGAGTGCCACCAAAGTACACGGCCTAGGTCCAGGTGCCACCAAAGCACAAGGCCCCACATTTGAGTGCCACCGAATCACATGGCCCGGGTCAGTATGCCACCGAAGAACACAGTCCCGCGTACGGGTGCCGCCGAAGCACTCGGCTCCGTGTACGAGTGCCACCGAAGCACACATCCCGGGTCAATGTGCCACCGAAGCACATGGCTTGAGTCAGTGTGCCACTGAAGCACACGGCCAATGTCCAGGTGCCACCGAAGCACACGGCCTCATGTCTGGGTGGCACCAAAGCACACCGCCTGGGTGCCACCGAAGAACACAGTCCCGCGTATGGGTGCCGCCGAAGCACTCGGCTCCGTGTACGAGTGGCCCGGAAGCACACAGCCCAGGTAAGTGTGCCACCAAAGCACACGGCCACACATGAGTGCTACGGAAGCACATGGCCTGGGTCAGTGTGCCACCGAAGCACACGGCCAACATCCAGGTGCCATTGAAGCACACAGCCCTGCGTCCGGGTGCCACCGAAGCACACAGTCCCGTGTATGGGTGCCGCCGAAGCACTCAGCTCCATGTACGAGTGCCACCAAAGCACACAATCCGGGTCAGTGTGCCAACGCAGCACACGGCCACACGTATGAGTTCCACCGAAGCACATGGCCCGAATAAGTGTGCCACCAAAGCACACGACCCACGTCCAGGTGGTACTAAAGCACACGGCCACGTATCTTGGTGCCACAGAAGCACATGGCCCCACGTTTGAGAGCCAATGAAGCACATCGCCTGTGTCAGTATGCCACCGAAGCACATGGCCTCGCGACATGGTGCCACTGAAGCACATGGCCCCACATTCAGGTGCCACCGAAGCACACAGTCCCGCGTATGGGTGCCAACGAAGCACTCGGCTATATGTACGAGTGCCACCGAAGCACAGTCCGGTTCAGTGTGCCACCGAAGCACATGGCCACACATATGAGTGCCACCAAAGCACATGGCCCGGGTTAGTGTGCCACCGAAGCACATGGCCAATGTCCAGGTGCAAACGAAGCACTCGTCCAACGTCCAGGTTACACCAAAACACACGTCCTGGGTGCCACTGAACCACACAGTCCCGGGTATGGGTGTCACCGAAGCACATGGTCTTGTGTACGAGTGCCACCGAAGCACATGTTCCTGTGTCCGGGTGCCACCGTAAAACGCAGACCCGCATACGGGTGCCACCGAAGCAAATGGCCTGGGACCAGGTGCCACCGAAGCACGCGGCCCTGCGTTTGGGTGACACCGAAGCACATGGTCTCGTATCCGGGTGCTACCGAAGCAGACGGCCCAGCATACGTGTGCCACTGAGGTACACGGCCACATTTCTCGGTGCCATCGAACCATACAGCCTCGCGTCTGGTGCCACAGAAGCACGTGGCCCTTGTCCAGGTGGCACTAAAGCACACGGCCTCATGTTCGGGTGCCACCGAAGCACATGGCCCCACGTTTGAGTACCACCAAAGCACATGGCCCAGGTCAGTATGCCACCGAAGCACATGGCCCCGCATCCGGGTGCCACCGAAGCACATGGCCCCGCATCTGGGTGCCACCGAAGCACACAGCCCGGGACAGTGTGCCACATCAGCACATGGCCACACGTATGAGTTCCACCAAAGCACATGGCCCGGGTCAGTGTGCCACCGAAGCACACGGCCCATGTCCAGGTGGTACTAAAGCACATGGCCCCGTGTCCGGGTGCCACCGAAGCACATGGCCCCACGTATGTGTGCCACCGAAGCACAAGGCCCGAGTCAGTATGCCACCGAAGCACGTGGCCCAGGTCAGTATGCCACCAAATCACACGGCCCGGGTACCACCGAAGCACACAGTCCAGCGTATTGGTGCCGCCCGAGCACTCGGCTCTATGTATGAGTGGCACGAAGCACACAGCCACACGTATGAGTTCTACCGAAGCACATGGTCCGGGTCAGTGTGCCATTGAAGCACACGGCCTACGTCCAGGTGGTACTAAAGCACGCGGCCCCATGTCTGGGTCCCACCAAAGCACATGGCCCCACGTATGAGTGCCACCGAAGCACATGGCCTGGGTCAGTATGCCACCAAAGCACATGGCCCCGCGACCCGGTGCCACTGAAGCACACAGCCCCGCATCCGGGTGCCACCGAAGCACACAGTCCCGCATATGGGTGCCACCGAAGCACTCGGCTCTGTGTACGAGTGCCACCGAAGCACAAAGTCCAGTTCAGTGTGCCACCGAAGCACACGGCCACACATGAGTGCCACCGAAGCACATGGCCAGGGTCAGTGTGCCACCGAAGCACACGGCCAATGTCCAGGTGCCACTGAAGCACACGGCCCGGGTGCCACCGAAGCACACAGTCCTACGTATGGGTGCCGCCAAAGCACTCGGCTCCGTGTACGAGTGCCACCAAAGCACACAGCCCAGGTCAGTGTGCCACCGAAGCACATAACCCGAGTCAGTGTGACACCGAAGCACACGGACACACATGAGTGCCACCGAAGCACATGGCCTGGGTCAGTGTGCCACCGAAGCACATGGCCAACATCCAGGTGCTACCGAAGCACACGGCCTCATGTATGGGTGCCACCAAGCACACGGCCAGGGTGCCACCGAAGCACACAGTCCCGCATATGGGTGACACCGAAGCACTCGGCTCCATGTATGAGTGGCACCGAAGCACAAAGCCTGGGTCAGTTTGCCACCGCAGCACACAGCCACACGTATGAGTTCCACCAAAGCACATGGCCCGAGTCAGTGTGCCATCGAAGCACACGGCCCACATCCAGGTGGTACTAGAGCACACAGCCCTGTGCTAGGGTGCCTCAGAAGCACAAGGCCCGGGTGCCACCGAAGCACACAGTCCCGCGTACGGGTGCCACCGAAGCACTCGGCTCCGTATACAAGTGGCACCGAAGCACACAACCTGGGTCAGTGTGCCACCGATGCACATGGACACATGAGTGCTACCGAAGCACATGGCCTGGGTTAGTGTGCCACCGAAGCTCACGGCCAACGTCCAGGTGCCACAGAAGCACACAGCCCTGCGTCCGGGTGCCACCGAAGCACACAGTGCCAAGTATGGGTGCCGCCAAAGCACTTGTCTCTGTGCACGAGTGCCACCGAAGCACACAGCCCGGGTCAGTGTGCCACCGAAGCACCTGGCCCGGGTAAGTGTGCCACCGAAGCACACGGCCAACGTACAGGTGCCACCGAATCACACAGTCTCATTTCTGGGTGCCACCAAAGCACACCGCCTGGGTGCCACTGAAGCACACAGTCCCGAGTATGGGTGGCGTCGAACTACACGGCTCTGTGTACGAGTGCCACCGATACACACAGCCCAGGTCAGTGTGCCACCGCAGCACACGGCCACACATATGAGTGCCACCGAAGCACATGGCCCGGGTCAGTGTGCCACCGAAGCACATGGCCCCGCGACCCGATGCCACCGAAGCACACAGCTCAGCATCCGTGTGCCACTGAAGCACACGGCCCGGGTGTCGCTAAAGAACACAGTCCCGCATATGGGTGTCACCGAAACACATGGTCTTGCGTACAGGTGCCACCAAAGCACCAGGTCCCGCGTCTGGGTTCCACCGAAGCACAAGTTCCTTTGTCCGGGTGCCACCAAAGCACATGGTCCCGCGTACAGGTTCTACTAAAACACATGGCCCCATGTACGGGTGCCACCGACCAGGGACCAGCAAAGTACTCGGCTGTGTAAGAGTGCCACTGAAGCACACGGCCTGAGTCAGTGTGCCACCGAAGCACATGACCCGGGTCAGCGTGCCACCGAAGCACACGGCCAAAGTCCAGGTGCCACAAAAGCACACGTCCCCGCATCCGGGTGCCACCGAAGCACATGGCCCGGGTGCCATCGAAGCACACAGTCCCGCGTACGGGTGCCACCAAAGCACATGTTTCTGTGTTTGGGTGCCACCGAAGCACATGGCCCGAGTCAGTGTGCAACCAAAGCACACGGCCAACATCGAGGTGCCACCAAAGCACACGGCCCCGCATCCTGGTGCCACTGAAGCACATGGTCCGGGTGCCACCGAAGCACATGGTCCGGGTGCCACCGAAGCAAACAGTCCCGCGTACAGGTGCCACCGAAGCACTCGGCTAAGTGTATGAGTGGCACCGAAGCACACAGCCCGGGTCAGTGTGCCACAGAAGCACACGGCCAACGTCCAGGTGCCACCGAAGCACACAGCCCGGCGTCTGGGTGCCACCGTAGTGCACGGCCCGGGTGCCACCAAAGTACACAGTCCCACCGAAGCACATCTTTCTGTGTCCGGGTGCCACCGAAGCACGTGGTCTCACGTGCGGTTGCCACCGAAGCACATGGCCCCACATACAGGTGCCACCGAAGCAAAGGGCCCGGGACAAGGTGCCATCGAAGCACGCGGTCCCACGTTCGGGTGACACTGAAGCACACGGTCTCATATCCGGGTGCAACCGAAGCACACGGCCCAGCATATGTCTGCCACTGAGGTACACAGCCACGTGTCCCGGTGCAAGCGAACCATACGGCCTCGCGTCCGGGTGCCACCGAAGCACACAATCCATGTACCGGTGGCACTAAACCACACAGCCTCGTGTTCGGGTGCCACCGAAGCACATGGCCCCACGTTTGAGTGCCACCTAAGCACATGGCCCGGGTCAGCATGCCACCGAAGCACATGGCCGCGCTACGGTGTCACCAAAGCACACGGCTCCGCATCCGGGTGCCACCGAAGCACACAGTCCCACGTACGGGTGCCGCCGAAGCACTCGGCTCCATGTACGAGTGGCACCGAAGCACACAGCCTGGGTCAGTGTGCCTCCGAAGCACACGACCACACGTGAGTGCCACCGAAGCACATGGCCCGGGTCAGTGTGCCACCAAAGCACATGGCCAACGTCCAGGTGCCACCGAAGCACACAGTCCTGCATCCAGTTGTCACCAAAACACACGGCCCAGGTGCCGCTGAAGCACACAGTCCCGCGTACGGGTGCCACCGAAGCACATGTTCCTGTGTCCGGGTGCCACCGAAACACATGGTCCCACGTACAGGTTCCACCAAAGCACATGGCCCCACGTACGGGTGCCACCGAAGCAAATGGCCCAGGACCAGGTGCCGCCAAAGCACTCGGCTCCGTGTACGAGTGCCACCGAAGCACACAGCCCCGCGTCCGGGTGCCACCGTAGCACATGGCCCGCATCAGTGTGCCACCGAAGCACACAGCCAATGTCCAAGTGCCACCAAAACACATGGCCCGGGTGCCACTGAGCACAGTCCCGCGTACGGGTGTCACCGAAGCACATGGTTTTGCGTACGGGTGCCACCGAAGCACCCGGTCCCGCATATGGGTGCCACCGAAGCACATCTTCCTGTGTCCGGGTGCCACCGAAGCATGCGGTCCCACGTAGGGTGCCTCCAAAGCACATGGCCCCACGTACGGGTGCCACTGAAGTAAAGGGCCCGGGACTAGGTGTCACCGAAGCACACGGCCCTGCGTTCGGGTGACACCAAAGCACATGGTCTCGTATCCAGGTGCCACCGAAGCACACAGCCCAGCAAACTTGTGCCACTGAGGTGCATGGCCACATGTCCCGGTGCCAGCGAACCATAAGGCCTTGTGTCCGGGTGCCACCGAAGCACACGTCCCACATCCCAGTGGCACTAAACCACAAAGCCTCGTGTTCGGGTGCCACCAAAGCACATGGCCCCAAGTTTGAGTGCCACCGAAGCACATGGCCCGGGTGCCACCAAAGCACACAGTCTCGCATACAGGTGGCGCCGAAGCACTAGGCTCCGTGTACGAGTGGCACCGAAGCACACAGCCCGGGTCAGTGTGCCACCAAAGCACACGGCCACACATGAGTGCCACCAAAGCACATGGCCTGGGTCAGTGTGCCATCGAAGCACACGGCCAACGTCCAGGTGCCACCGAACTACACAGCCCTGCGTCCGGGTGCCACCGAAGCACATGGCCCAGGTGCCACCGAAGCACACAGTCCCCTTGTATGGGTGCCGCCGAAGCACTCGGCCTCATGTCTGGGTGCCACCAAAGCACACCGCCCGGGTGCCACCAAAGCACACAGTCCCGCGTATGGGTACCGCTGAAGCACACAGCCCGGGTCAGTGTGCCACCGAAGCACAAAGCCCCACGTCCGAGTGCCATGGAAGCACACGGCCAGGGTGCCACCGAAGCATACAGTCCCGCGTATGGGTGCCGCCGAAGCACTCTGCTCCGTGTTTGAGTGCCACCGAAGCACACAGCCCGGGTCAGTGTGCCACCGCAGCACACGGCCACACGTGTACAGTACAGCCCAAAAGTTTGGACACACCTCATTTAAAGATTTTTTCTGTATTTTCATCACTATGAAAATTGTATATTTACACTGAAGGCATCAAAATTATGAATTAACACATGTGCAATTATATACTTAACAAAAAAGTGTGAAACAACTGAAAATATGTCTTATATTCTAGGTTCTTCAAAGTAGCCACCTTTTGCTTTGATGACTGCTTTGCACACTCTTGGCATTCTCTTGATGAGCTTCAAGGGGTAGTCACCGGAAATGGTCTTCCAACAATCTTGAAGGAGTTCCCAGTGATGCTTAGCACTTGTTGGCCCTTTTGCCTTCACTCTGTAGTCCAGCTCACCCCAAACCATCTCGATTGGGTTCAGGTCTGGTGACTGTGGAGGCCAGGTCATCTGGCGTAGCACCCCATCACTCTCCTTCTTGGTCAAATAGTCCTTACACAGCCTGGAGGTGTGTTTGGGGTCATTGTCCTGTTGAAAAATAAATGATGGTCCAACTAAACGCAAACGGGATGGAATAGCATGCCGCTGCAAGATGCTGTGGTAGCCATGCTGGTTCAGTATTCCTTCAATTTTGAATAAATCCCCAACAGTGTCACCAGCAAAGCACCCCCACACCATCACACCTCCTCCTCCATGCTTCACGGTGGGAACCAGGCATGTAGAGTCCATCCGTTCACCTTTTCTGCGTCGCACAAAGACACGGTGGTTGGAACCAAAGATCTCAAATTTGGACTCATCAGACCAAAGCACAGATTTCCACTGGTCTAATGTCCATTCCTTGTGTTCTTTAGCCAAAACAAGTCTCTTCTGCTTGTTGCCTGTCCTTAGCAGTGGTTTCCTAGCAGCTATTTTACCATGAAGGCCTGCTGCACAAAGTCTCCTCTTAGCAGTTGTTGAAGAGATGTGTCTGCTGCTAGAACTCTGTGTGGCATTGACCTGGTCTCTAATCTGAGCTGCTGTTAACCTGCGATTTCTGAGGCTGGTGACTCAGATAAACTTATTCTCAGAAGCAGAGGTGACTCTTGGTCTTCCTTTTCTGGGTCAGTCCTCATGTGAGCCAGTTTCTTTGTAGCGCTTGATGGTTTTTGCAACTGCACTTGGGGACACTTTCAAAGTTTTCCCAATTTTCGCACTGACTTACCTTCATTTCTTAAAGTAATGATGGCCACTCGTTTTTCTTTATTTAGCTGCTTTTTTCTTGTCATAATACAAATTCTAACAGTCTATTCGTAAGGACTATGATCTGTGTATCCATCAGACTTCTGCGCAATACAACTGATGGTCCCAACCCCATTTATAAGGCAAGAAATCCCACTTATTAAACCTGACAGGGCACACCTGTGAAGTGAAAACCATTTCCGGTGACTACCTCTTGAAGCTCATCAAGAGAATGCCAAGAGTGTGCAAAGCAGTCATCAAAGCAAAAGGTGGCTACTTTGAAGAACCTAGAAAATAAGACATATTTTAAGTTGTTTCACACTTTTTTGTTAAGTATATAATTCCACATGTGTTAATTCATAGTTTTGATGCCTTTAGTGTGAATGTACAATTTTCATAATCATTAAAATACAGAAAAATCTTTAAATGAGAAGGTGTGTCCAAACTTTTGGTCTGTACTGTATGTTCCACTGCAGCACATGGTCCTTGTCAGTGTGCCACCGAAGCACACGGCCCATGTCCAGGTGGTACAAAAGCACACAGCCCCATGTCCAAGTGCCACTGAAGCACATGGCCCGGGTGCCACCGAAGCACACAGTCCCGCGCCCGGGTGCTAACGAAGCACACGGTCCTGCGTACGGGTGCCGCCAAAGCACTTGGCTCCGTGTACGAGTGCCACCGAAGCACACGGCCCAGGTCAGTGTGCCACCGAAACACATGGCCCTGGTCAGTGTGTCTCCGAAGCACACAGCCAACGTCCAGGTGCAACTGAAACACACGGCCCGGGTGCCACTGAAGCACACAGTCCCGAGTACGGGTGTCACCGAAGTACATGGTCTTGCGTACGGGTGCCACCGAAGCACCCGGTCCCGCGTATGGGTGCCACCGAAGCACATGTTCCTGTGTCCGAGTACCATCGAAGCACATGTTTCTGTGTCCAGGTGCCACCGAAGCACACGGTCCCGCGTACGGGTTCCACCGAAGCACACGGTCCAACGTATGGGTGCCATTGAAGCAAATGGGCCGGGACCAGATGCCACGGAAGCACGTGGCCCGGCGTTCGGTTGCCACCGAAGCACATGGTATCGTATCCGGGTGCCAGCGAACCATATGGTCTCGCGTACGGGTGCCACTGAAGCACATGTTCCTATGTCCGGGTGCCACCGAAGCACATGTTCCTATGTCCGGGTGCCACCGAAGCACATGTTCCTGTGTCCGGGAGCCACCGAAGCACACGGCCCCGTGTACGGGTGCCACCAAAGCACATGGCCCCAAGTCCGGGTGCCACCAAAGCACACGGCCCACGTCCAGGTGGCACTAAAGCACATGGACTCGTGTTCGGGTGCCACTGAAGCACACGTCCCCGCATCCAGGTGCCACCGAAGCACACGGCCCGGGTGACACCGAAGCACACAGTCCTGCATACGAGTGCCGCAAAAGTACTCAGCTCCATGTACAAGTGGCACCGAAGCACACAACCCGGGTCAGTGTGCCACCGAAGCACAGGGCCACACATGAGTGCCACTGAAGCACATGGCCTGGGTCAGTGTGCCACCGAAGCACACGGTCAATGTCCAGGTGCCACCAAAGCACACAGCTCCACGTCTGGGTGCCACCGAAGCACACAGTCCCGCGTATGGGTGCCGCCGAAGCACTCGGCTCCGTGTACGAGTGCCACCGAAGCACATGACCTGGGTCAGTGTGCCACCAAAGCACACGGCCAACGTCCAGGTGTCACATAAGCACACAGCCCTGCGTCCGGGTGCCACCGAAGCACACAGTCCTGCGTACGGGTGCCGCCGAAGCACTCGGCTCCGTGTACGAGTGGCACCGAAGCACACGGCCACACATGAGTGCTACCGAAGCACATGGCCTGGGTAAGTGTGCCACCGAAGCACATGGCCAATGTCCAGGTGCCACCAAAGCACACGGCCCGGGTGCCACTGAAGAACACAGCCCGGGTCAGTGTGCCACCAAAGCACCTGGCCCGGGTTAGTGTGCCACCGAAGCACACGGCCAATGTCCAGGTGCCACTGAAGCACACAGTCCCGCGTCCGGGTGCCACCGAAACACACGGCCCGGATGCCACTGATGTTAGAACCTTGCTCTTAGGTTTTTTCTATTGCTGGTCACATGACCTTGTTGGCCTATTTAGTCCTGCTCCGCCCTTCTGGCTTTGCTGGACTTCATTGTATTATTACTCTTTAGCTAGCCTGTGCTCAGTATCTAACTCTGTTAGTTTGCTTGGTCTCCGGACCTCTGTGTTCTTTATATTTTGTTTGTTCGTCTGTCTGTTACTATTTCTGTTAGGAGGTGTCCATTTGCTCCCAGTCCTTAGTACTTGTAGGGATTCCTTCCCCACATCTATAGGTCTCCGTACAGACTAGCTGAGGACTTTAGCAGGTCTGATCGCAGGATCAGGTTCCCTGTTACATCGTAGGGATCAAGCTGAGTTCTATCGTAGGGACAGATCTCCTCTCTTTCCTTAGCTCTGGTAGCAGAACATAACAGTAAGTCCAGCCCGCAAATTCTCTAAGGAAAGATTTTTCTGTTCCATCATGGTGTCGGTTCAGGATTTGGCTCAACGCCTGCAGGGACTCTCTCTGGAGGTGACCGAGCTCCGTCAGCACGTGAGTAACTGTCCTGGAGCACATTTCTTGGAGCCTAAGGTACGTTTGCCGGATTTATTTTTTGGTGAACACCAAGAATTTTTTTCATTTAAAAATGCTTGCTTATTGTATTTTCGTTTGAGACCCAGGTCCTCTGGGGATGAATCGCAGCGCATAGGGTTCATAATGTCACTTTTGCGCAAAGAGCCTCAGGAGTGGGCCTTTTCTTTGCAACCTAGTGATACATGCTTTAGATCAGTGGATAGCTTTTTTTTCTGCTTTGGGGCTATTATATGATGATCCTGACTGTGTCTCATCAGCTGAGACTGAGTTGAGACGTTTGAGACAGGGATCAGGTAATGTGGAAAAATATTGTACTCATTTCCGTTGGTGGTCTACTCAAATAGGGTGGAACGATTCTGCTCTGAAAAGTCTGTTTCTTGCTGGGCTCAGTGAAAGGGTTAAAGACCTGCTAATTGCTTATCCTACACCTGAAGATTTGCAACAGGCTATGCAATTAGCTATACGGGTGGATAGGAGACTGCGTGCAAGGGTTAATGAGAGCAAATCCTCTGCTATGTCAGTTTCTGGTCATGAGAATGTGTGCACTAACAGTGGAGAGCCGATGGAGATTGGAGCGATGGCACCTCGCTCTCAAGAAAAGGACCGCAGATTTTCTGAAGGCTTGTGTTTCTATTGCGGAAATTCTGGTCATTTCATTAAAAGCTGTGTGCTTCGTATGAAGAAAGAAAAAAAAATGGTCAGTCATGCCCGTATTGCCTGTTTAAATTCCAAGGGTGTATTTTTAGCTGCTTCCACGATTGCTCAGGAAAAATTAATGGAGTTTCGGGTGTTTGTCGATTGTGGGTCTACTCTGAATGTAATTGATGGGGGATTCTTGGAAAAACTTAATTTAAAACCCGAACCTTTATCATCCCCCATTGCTGTGGTTTCTGTGGATGGCTCCCCTTTGAAGAATGTTACTCTCAAGGTCTGTGAATTTCCTCTCACTATTAATGGTGTTCACCATGAGAAATTGGATTTGGTAGTTTTGAATAACTTGCCTTCTCCGGTGGTGTTGGGATTGCCCTGGTTAAAATTGCACAATCCTGTACTGGATTGGTCTACCAATGAAATTAAATCCTGGAGCCATAAATGTTATGACAAGTGTTGTAACGGGCGTATTGCAGCTGTGGATAGAGGGGAATTGCCTGTTCCTATTCAGGATTTTTGGAGAGTTTTTTCTGAGAAGGAATCGCAGGTTTTGCCTCCCCATAGAGACTATGATTGTACTATTGAATTTGTCCCTGGAGCGACTCTTCCTAAGAGTCGTTTATTTAATCTTACTATTCCTGAGAGAAAGGCTTTGGAGGAATACATACAGACAAGCTTGGCCGCCGGTCACATTAGGCCCTCTAAGTCTCCTGTGGCGGTTGGATTTTTTTTTGTAAAAAAAAAGGACGGCGGTTTACGTCCTTGTCTGGATTTTCGTGAGATTAACAAAATTACTGTACGCAATCCTTACCCACTGCCATTGATTCCTGATCTGTTTAACCAGTTAGTGGGGGCCAAGTGGTTCTCTAAAATTGACCTTCGGGGGGCATACAATGTTGCGCATGAAGGAGGGTGATGAATGGAAGACTGCTTTTAACACTCCTGTGGGTCATTTTGAGAATTTGGTTATGCCTTTTGGTCTTACTAATGCTCCTGCATTTTTTCAGAATCTTATTAATGACATCCTTAGACCTTTGATCGGCAAAAATGTGGTTGTGTATTTGGATGACATTTTGATTTATTCGCCGGATCTGGAATCTCATTGGCGGAGCGTACGTGAAGTATTACAGTTATTAATTGACAATTCACTTTTTGCTAAGCTGGAGAAATGTGAGTTCGCTGTACAGAGAATTAGTTTTTTGGGCTACATTATCTCCAGCGAAGGTTTTGAGATGGACCCGGTTAAAGTTCAAGCTGTGCAGGAATGGCCTAGGCCTATTGGTTTGAAATCGATACAGAGGTTTTTGGGTTTCGCCAATTATTACAGAAAATTCATAAAAAAAATTTCTATTATTGTCAAATCTCTGACCGATCTCACCAGGAAAGGTGCTAATGCGGTTCAGTGGACTTCTGAGGCCATTGAAGCTTTTGTGTATCTCAAGGAGAGGTTCACCTCTGCTCCCATCCTTATGCAGCCTGATGTGACTAAGCCGTTCTTGGTTGAGGCTGATGCTTCTTCGGTGGGGGTTGGCGCAGTATTGTCTCAGGATAACGGGGATGGAGTACATCCCTGTGCCTTTTTTTCAAAAATTTTTTCGGAGACTGAACTGAATTACGATATTGGTAATCGGGAATTATTGGCTATTAAACTCGCATTTGAACACTGGCGCCACCTCTTGGAAGGTGCTGAATTTCCCGTTCAGGTTTTTACGGATCATAAAAATCTGATATATCTTGATGCTGCCAAGCGCCTGAATGCCCGTCAGGCTAGGTGGGCACTGTTTTTCTCGCGGTTTAATTTTTCCGTTACTTACATCCCAGGTACCAAGAATGTTAAGGCGGATGCCTTGTCTCGCAGTTTTTCTCCCATAGTCGGTGCTGAGAAAGAGGAGAACATTTTACAAGAAGGTGTTGTGATAGCTGCTTTGGACTCCGTTTTGGAAGATGAGATTCTTAAAGCACAGGAGAATGCCCCATCTAACACTCCCCATGGGAGGTTGTTTGTGCCTGGGACCTTTAGGAGAGATTTGTTTGTTGAGTGTCACGAATCTCGGTTGGCAGGTCATCCCGGAATCTCTGAGACCAAGAGACTGGTGGGTCGCAGTTATTGGTGGCCTGGATGGCAGAAGGAAGTCATTAAGTGGGTGCGTCAATGTACTATATGTGCTAGATCTAAGTCCTCACATACTCCTGCTGCGGGGTTACTTTGCCCTCTGGAGGTTCCCAGTGCTCCTTGGACACATTTGGCTATGGACTTTATAACTGACCTTCCCCCCTCTGAGGGTTTTACTGTCATCTGGGTGGTCGTGGACCATTTTAGCAAGATGTGTCACTTGGTTCCCTTCGTCAAACTGCCCTGCGCTAAGACTCTCGCTAAGACCTTTGTCAAGGAAATTGTCAGACTTCATGGCGTTCCTACTGACATTGCTTCTGATAGGGGACCTCAGTTCGTGGCTCGTTTTTGGCGCGCCTTTTGTGACAGGTTGGGACTTCATTTGTCGTTCTAATCCGGATATCATCCTGAATCTAATGGCCAGACAGAAAGGAAAAACCAGGATGTTGAGCAGTTCTTGCGTTGTTTTGTGGCAGACAATCAAGAGGGGTGGTCTGAGTTTCTGCCACTTGCTGAATTTGCTCTGAACAATCATACATCTTCTTCTGCTGGTTGTTCGCCTTTTTTTTGTTGTTCTGGGAGACATCCGTCGTTTGGGTCGTTCTCCAAGTTGGTATCTGCCGTGCCTGAGGAGGAGAATTTTTCCGGTGATTTGGAGAGAGTTTGGACGGATGTGCGTGGTAATCTTCAGGAGGCTAACAGAAAATCTAAAGACTACTTTGATAGGAAACGACAGGAGGTTTTGTTCGCTGTTGGTGACATGGTTTGGTTGTCCTCTAGGAATCTGCGGTTGAGGATTCCTTCTAAGAAATTGGGTCCCAAGTTTGTAGGGCCCTTTAAGGTGCTTCAGGTTGTCAACCAATCTGCTGTTAGGTTGGAGGTTCCTACCTCCTGGAGAATTAATCCGGTGTTTCATGTCTCTCTGTTGAAAAAAGCTGTTGTGTCGGATTGTGCCGCCTCTGCCTCTGTTCCTCCGGTGGTGGAGGAAGGGGAATATGAAATTTCTCGCATCCTTAATTCTAGACGGTATAGAGGTAGTTTGCAGTATCTCGTGGCCTGGAAAGGTTTCGGACCCGAGGATAACTCATGGGTGAGGTCGGATGATGTTTCCGCGTCCAGACTTATCAGAGCGTTTCACAGGAGATTTCCTGATAAGCCTGGTCCTAGGGGATCCGGAGGATCCTCTTAGAAGGGGGGGTACTGTTAGAACCTTGCTCTTAGGTTTTTTCTATTGCTGGTCACATGACCTTGTTGGCCTATTTAGTCCTGCTCCGCCCTTCTGGCTTTGCTGGACTTCATTGTATTATTACTCTTTAGCTAGCCTGTGCTCAGTATCTAACTCTGTTAGTTTGCTTAGTCTCCGGACCTCTGTGTTCTTTATATTTTGTTTGTTCGTCTGTCTGCTACTATTTCTGTTAGGAGGTGTCCATTTGCTCCCAGTCCTTAGTACTTGTAGGGATTCCTTCCCCACATCTATAGGTCTCCGTACAGACTAGCTGAGGACTTTAGCAGGTCTGATCGCAGGATCAGGTTCCCTGTTACATCGTAGGGATCAAGCTGAGTTCTATCGTAGGGACAGATCTCCTCTCTTTCCTTAGCTCTGGTAGCAGAACATAACAACTGAAGCACACAGTCCCGCGTACGAGTGTCACCAAAGCACATAGTCTTGCATACGGGTGCCACCGAAGCACATGTTCCTCTGTCCGGGTGCCACCGAAGCACACTGTTCGCGTACGGGTGCCGCCGAAACACAAGACCAGGCATTTGCGTTGCACTGAAGCACAAGGCCTGACGTCTGGATGGCAGTGAAGCACACAGCCTGGCATTTACTTGCCACCAAAGCACATGCCTCAGCTTCTGCATGCCAGCGAAGCACGTAGCCAGACCTCCACATGCCACTGAAGAACATGGACCGACATTCGCGTGACTCCAAAGCATCTACTTCTACAGAATATAATGCCATGATATAAGTCATCTACATATATAAGAATATATACAGGTGCATCTTACTAAATTAGAATATCATCAAAAAGTTAATTTAGTTCAATTCTTCAATACAAAACGTGAAACTCATACATTATGTAGAGTCATTACAAACAGAGTGATCTATTTCAAGTGTTTATTTCTGTTAATGTTGATGATTATGGCTTACAGCCAATGAAAACACAAAAGTCATCTCAGTAGAGTAATTAACAAAAAAACACCTGCAAAGGCTTCCTACGCATTTAGAAAGGTCCCTTAGTCTTTTTCAGTAGGCTCCACAATAATGGGGAAGACTGCTAACTTGACAGATGTCCAGAAGGCAGTCATTGACACACTAAGTAAATGCAAACTAAATTTTGCATTTCATTTGGAAATCAAGGTCCCAGAGTCTGGAGGAAGAGTGGAGAGGCACACAATCAAAGCTGCTTGAGGTCTAGTGTGAAGTTTCCACACTCAGTGATGGTTTGGGGAGCCATGACATCTGCTGGTGTAGGTCCACTGTGTTTTATCAAGACCAAAGTCAGCGCAGCCATCTACCAGGAAATTTTAGAGCACTTCATGCTTCCCTCTGCCGACAAGCATTTTGATCTATGTTATCTATTTCAAGTGTTTATTTCTGTTAATGTTCATGATTATGACTTACAGCCAATGAAAACACAAAAGTCATTATCTCATTAAATTAGAATACTACACCAGCTTGAAAAATGTTTTTAAAATCCGAAATGTTGGCCTACTGAAATGTATGTTCAGTAAATGCACTCAATACTTGGTCGGGGCTCCTTTTGCATCAATTACTGAATCAATGCGGCATGGCATGGAGGCGATCAGCCTGTGGCACTGCTGAGGTGTTATGGAAGCCCAGGTTGCTTTCATATCAGCCTTCAGCTCGTCTGCATTGCCAATAAAGCACAGTGATACTGTTGTTTTTAAACCAGGTATTGGTACTTTTGGCAGTGTGGACAGGTGCCAAGTCCTGCTGGAGAATGAAATTTCCATCTCCAAAAAGCTTGTCGGCAGAAGGAAACATGAAGTGCTCTAAAATGTCCTGGTAGACAGCTGCGCTGACTTTGGTCTTGATAAAGCACAGTGGACCTACACCAGAAGACGACATGGCTCCCCAAACCATCACTGATTGTGGAAACTTCACACTAGACCTCAAGCAGCTTGGATTTACTTAGTGTATCAATGACTGCCTTCTGGACATCTGTCAAGTCAGCAGTCTTCCCCATGATTATGGAGCCTACTGAAACAGACTAAGGGACCTTTTTAAAAGCGTAGGAAGCCGTTACAGGTGTTTTTTGTTAATTATTCTAATTTACTGAGATAATGACTTTTGTGTTTTCATTGGCTGTAAGCCATAATCATCAACATTAACAGAAATAAACACTTGAAATAGATCACTCTGTTTGTAATGACTCTATATAATATATGAGGTTCACTTTTTGTATTGAAAAACTGAAATGAACTTTTTTGATGATATTCTAATTTAGTGAGATGCACTTGTATATGTTGCCTTTTGTGTTAGGAATTAGCAGGAATCCCTATAGGCAATCTAAGCGGTCAGACATGGGGAGAGAGCTCCTTTTGTCTCAGTATCTGTAAGATGCGATCATGTGATGACAATCCATTGCTATGACAGAAGTGTGACCGGCTCTGCTAGAGGCAGGATTCTCACAGGCAGAATACATAATACACTGCACTACTAGTGTACAATGTATTATGCAAGTGAACAAAAAATTATTTTTTAAGTCCTTTTGTTGCCAAATAAACCAGAAAAAAATAATGGAGTATTCAGAAGTCTAAAAAAAATAAGTAAAAAACAGAAAAATAACTTTTTTTTTACATTTAGGCTAAGTGCCCACGTAGCCTTTTTCAAGCGTATATGCTGCGGAATTTCCGCAGCATAAACGCTTGTTAAACGCTAGGTAATCCGCCCCCCATGGTCCCCAAGGGGATTCTGCAAGTTCTATGCACATGCTGCGGATTTTTCTGCAGCGTTTATGCTGCGCTCAAAAATCCGCAGCATGTCCATTAATTTTGCGGAAGCGCGGCGTAATCGCCGCCATTGACTTGCATTGAGACGCATATAATTCGTGTCAGTACATTTGTACTCACGGATTATATGCATTTCAATGTACGGATGGTACCCAGTTCTGGAGGAGAGGAGACTCTCATCCAGACCTGGGTACCATTGTACCTGTAAAAAAAAGAATAAAATAAAAAATAAAGTTTATATTCACCTTCCGACGGCTCCCGGTCTCCTTCCTTTTGCTTGCGGGCAGGACCGTAGGACCTGCGGTGACGTTACAGTCATGTGACCGCAGGCCTTTCAGTGCAGTGTCCCGCGATCAGCTGGCAGACAGGAGCGAGCGCAGCTACACACCCCGGGCCATCGGAAGGTAAGTATAGGTTTATTTTTTTATTTTTAAACATTCTTACGGTCACACTATATAAATCCATGCTGTTTGTAAACTATGTAAATTCATGCTTTATTTCAGCAGCGAAAACGCTTAAAAAACGCTTGGTAATACGTGCCCCATGGTCCCCAATAATAATCCACATGTACTGTGCACATGTTGCGGAAATTTCCGCTGCGGATTATCATTGGGGAAAAATACGCAGCATGTCCATTATTTTTGCGGACACGCAGCGTAATTGCCGCCATTAACTTGCATTGAATCGCTTAATATCCACATGACTACATGTGCACATGCGGATATTAAGCGATTCAATGTGCGGATGGTACCCGGGTCTGGAGAAGAGGAGACTCTCCTCCGGACCCGGGTACCATAGTATCTGTAAAAAAAAAAAAAATTTAATATAAAAAAATAAACATTATACTTACCTTCCGATGGACCCCGGTCTCCTGTACGATGCGTCCGGTCTCTTGTGTGGCTCATGATGGTCTAAAAGGACCTTTCATGACGTAATTTAGTCATTTGACAAGTCACGCGACCGATGACGTCAGCGGTCGCGTGACCTGTCACATGACTAAATGACTTCATGAAAGGTCCTTTTACACCACTGCGAGCCGCACAAGAGACCGGACGCATCGTACAGGAGACCGGGGGCCATCGGAAGGTAAGTATAATGTTTATTTTTTACCGTTTGCATTCTTTTTTAACTATTAACTTGGTCACACTATATAAATCCATGCCGTTTGCATGGATTTATATAGTGTGACCAAGTTGTCAAGCACTTTTCCAAGTGATCCTAAAATCGCTTGGAAAAGCGCTTGATAACCCGCATGCAGAAATGCATGCAAAAACGCTTGACAAACGCTTCTACCTGTCAGGAAAAAAGCATGTACAATCCGCATGCGTTTTTCCTGCCAGGGAGATGCGGAAAAAATCTGCAGCATTTCTGCATCGTGGGCACTTAGCCTTAATATCCCCCATTCTGCTGTACATATGGCCCCTCCTTCCTGTTATATGTGGCCCAAATCACAATCATGGTATGCATGGCACCCCTCATTCCCATCCTGGTATGCATGGCACCCCTGGTCCCCATACTGGTATGCATGGCACCCCTGATCCCCATCCTGGTATGCATAGCACCCCTGATCCCCATCCTGGTATGCATGGCACCCCTGATCCCCATCCCTCTTCCTGGTGTGCTTGGCACCCCTCATTCCATGCTGCACACAAAAAATAAACACGTCTACTCACCTTTCTTCCCTGTGTTCAAGTGCTGCGTCCTGCTCTGCTGCCAGCACAGGATCACACAGTGTGAGCCGCGCATGGCGTCACCGCCACTGTGAGATGCTGTGCCGGAAGAGTCACTGCTCCCCTTGCCGGGACTGTGTGCGTGGGGAGCAGTGACCATTCATTCGCCCAAATAGCGCTCTCACTTTATAGCAGCGCGGCTCTTTCAGCCAACTGCGGTCTGTGTGCCCACTATTAAAGTGCATGAATATTCACTACAACACAAGGGAGTGGGTTGTAGTGAATATTCATGGACTTTAATAGCGGACACACTGACTGCCAGCCACTGCAGGAGCCGCACTGCGGTACAGTGTGAGCGCTATTAAGGAAAATGAATATTCACTGCACTCCACGCCCATGGGCGTGGGGAGCAGCAAATATTCATTTTCTTTGGTAGCGGGCACAGTGTAGGCTGCAGCAGGTGGCTCCTGTCCCCTGTGCCTGCTCCTCCGCCACTGCTGCTCCCCCACACCCTCCACCACCCACAGCCACCATATACAGCCATATATATTCGGACTATAAGATGCACCCCCCACTTTCCTCCAAAATTTTGGAGGAAAAAAGTGCGCATTATAGTCTGAAAAATATGGTAAGTGAAAACCACAAAATTAACCTTTTTTTACATTAAAAAAATTTTTGTCAAAAAAATCACAAGCAAAAAATATAAACCTATGGTAATTTATATTGCAGCATCTGTAACTACCCAAACTATAAAGCCATCACATTATTTATCCTGATTGAAAAATGGCATAATAATAATAACACCACAATTGCTATTATTGATCATTTTCTCTCACCCTAAAAAACCCCACCAGCATATATTACCTATACTGCATTATAAACTCTATGCAGAAAAAAAACTAAAAAATAATTAGGCATGGATCTTTAAATAAATAACCAAATGGAAAAATTCATACCAGTCATCTATCAGCGATCAAGTAACATCCGGAGGGCGAAATCATCACTTCCGGATCTGATGCAGACCACCGGAGCGTTCTCTGTTTCATCCATGGGGGGCATGGATGAAACGGAGAACGCTCCAGTGGTCTGCATCAGATCCGGAAGCGATGATTTCGCCCTCCGGATGTTACTTGATCGCTGATTCACTGCAGAGGTCAGGAAACATCTAATGACACACTGGTTCAGACGCCTGTCCGGCCAATCTCAGGCTTCATTGTTGGTCACATCTGGACGGCTTAGTCATCATGTGTATCTAGAGGGAGTATAGCAGGGGGATATAGCATTTGCTTGGTATTTTTAAAAGATCAATGCCGAAGAAAAAATGTTGGATAACTTATTTAAAAGTAAAATAATGGTAGCTCTCAGAAAATGGTGACAGAAAAAAATATTTTTATTTTTACAAAGTGATTTTATTGAGCAAAAGCTTGAAAGCTTAAAAACCTTCTAAATTAGGTAAAGTGCTAAAAATAAAATAAATAACATTTTTTCACAGAATGCAGCTTTTTTTGTTAATCTTTCCTACAAAAAAAATGGAATTAAAAAGTGATCAAAATGTTGTCTGTACCCTAAAATAGTACCACTGAGAGATACAGATTGTCCTGGAAAAGGTTAGCCCTGATATAGCTTTGTCAAGAGAAAAATTAACAAGTTAAAATATGACAATACAAAATCAAATATATATTTTTTCCTGATTTCTGACGCACTTGTACGACGTATGTGCGGTGATTGTGTACGTAGCCCACTCCATACAGCGTGGGTGCTGGCTCTGTTATACAGATGGCACCGGCCTCTGAACAGCAGCTACTGAAAATAGCATCAATTATTGCTGTCAATTTATAATAGCGGCATTTAAATAGTTTTTCATCGTGTGGGCGTTTGTTTGGGCGACTATTGCTACCAGCCCTCACCACACACTATAGAATAGCGAGTGCTACTGGCTTTGACATTGTTCATTTCACCAAACAAATTACAAAACAATTGCATGCTAAAGTCCCCTAAAGGAAAAATATATACCGTATTTTTCGGACTATAAGACGCACTGGACCATAAGACGCACCCCAAATTTTAGGGTGGAAAATACAAAAAAAATATTTTTTATAAGATGGGGGTCCGTCTTATAGTCTAAATAGGTATCTTACCTGGGGGGGCCGGTGGAGCTGGGGTCACAGGAGGCAGGGTCCTTCAGGAAGCTGGCGGAAGTGGAGGCATGCTGGTACCTGGTGGCTGGGGGCCTGGTGCCCTGGTACCTGGGGTGCTGGGGGCCTGGTGCTGGTGCCTGGTGCTGGGGGCCTGGTGCTGGTGGCCTGGTACCTGGGGTGCTGGTGGACTGGTGCCTAGTACCTGGAGTGCTGGGGGCCTGGTACTAGGGGTGCTGGTGACCTGGTACCTGGGGTGCTGGTGGCCTGGTGCTCGTGGCCTTGGGTGCTGGTGGCCTGGTACCTGGAGTGCTGGGGGCCTGGTGCCCGGGGTGCTGGTATCTGGGGTGCTGGTACCTGGGGTGCAGGGGGCCGGGGTGCTGGTGGCCTGGTACCTGGGTTGCTGGTGGCCAGGTGCCTGGGGTGCTGGTGGCCTGATGCTGGGGGCCAGGGTGCTGGTGGCCTGGTACCTGGGGTGCTGGTGGACTGGTGCCTAGTATCTGGGGTGCTGGGGGAATGGTACCTGGGGTGATGGTGGCCTGGTACCTGGGGTGCTGAGGGCCAGGGTGCTGGTGGCCTGGGGGCCGGGGTGCTGGTGGCCTGGTACCCGGGGTGCTGGGGGCCTGGTACCTGGGGTGCTGGTGGCCTGGTACCTGGGGTGCTGGTGGCCTGGTACCTGGGGTGCTGGGGGCCTGGTACCTGGGGTGCTGGTGATCTACAGGAAAATGGCCGCCGGCTCGGCAGAGTGCATGCTCCAGCAGCCATTTTCCAGTAGAGCACAGCTTCAGGAACATGGCCGCGGCCACCAGAAGCCGCTCACTCTGCTCTGCCACTCCGCTCACAGCAATACACAGGCCCCGGGAACCCGGCCAGGCCCGGCCCCCTGCCAGATACCGGCCCGCCTCACCTCTTCTTCCGCCGCCGCCCTGCAATCCAGTTCCACCACCATCAGTAAGTTGCGTTCGGACCATAAAACACCCCCCCATTTTCCTCCCAAATTTGGGGGAAAAAAAGTGCGTCTTATTGTTCCGAAAAGTACGGTAAGTTAAAAAAAATAAAGAGATATTAAAAGAATAAAAAAAATCAAAAACTCAAATCACACCGTCTCCTCGTTTTCAGCAAAGAAATGTAAAATAAATAAATATATATATATATATATATATATATATATATATAAAACGCACATTTGGTAATGTTGCATTTGTAGCACATATGATAAACACTGTAAATAAAAAAAATGTTAAAAGCCCCAAAAATTGGAAGCAGCCCAACTTGGTATTACTAAAGCCAACAGCTTACGATGGAAAAAAACATGTCCTCATACAGCTAAAAAAAATGCATTGGTCTCTGAAAATGGCTACAAAATTCTGGCTTTCTTAACCCCCGTCTCCCTGTCTATGACGCGGGCGAGCTGAGCCTACATCTTTGACAGCGACTGATTCAGCCATCACTTGCCTCTAGCAGCTGCGAATGGAGCAAAGATCCGCCCATAGCTGTTAACCATTTAAGTACTGCTGTCAATCTGTGATGACAGCAATAACAGCGCGGTCTGGGGGGCGCACTCTTCTAAGTGATCGTGAGGCGCCGGGTTGCCATAACAGCTGGTGGTCTGCTGAAGACCCCGGTTGCTCGTCAGTACTGACAGTACTCCGGAGAATGCCAGATTCAAGTTGCCAGATTTTTTTCTATATACAGCAATGCAGCGACATTGCAGCATAAAGTACAAGCGATCAGAAGATCAGACTAACAAATACAGTGAAAAGGAAAAAAAAAGTTTTTAAAAATAAAAAATAAATAAAAAATCAAAATTTACACATAGTGTGGTATCGTGATTTCTGTATCAAAATATAAAATTAATTAACCCAATCAGTAACTGCGTAGTGAGAAAAAAATGCAACATGAGGCGATCAAAACATCGAATCTACCCCAAAATTGTATCAATAAAAACATCAGCTCAGGGCGCAAAAAGCAAATCCCTCGCACAGCCCCATCCACCAACACTTGAAAACCTATCGGGTCTCAAAAAATGACAACACAAGGGAATTTTTTTTTTTTTTACAAATTTCCGATTTGTTTTCTTCACATAAAGAAATAAAAATGATGTATGTTTGGTATTGCTGAAATCGTACTGACCCGGGAATCATATTGTCAGGACATTATTACCATATAATGAACGGTGTAAATAATAAATGCAGAGTTGTGGGATTGCGCTTTTTTCACTGCAGTTGGAATTTATCAGAAGATAAAATGGTGACATTCAATAGCAGAACTCGTCCCCCAATAAACAAGTCGTCATACGGCGATATCAGCGGAAACATCAGAAAGTGACGGCTCTGGGAAGAAGGGAGGAGAACAGCGAAAACGCAAGAACTGATAATCGCCGGGAAGTGAAGGGAAAAAGCAGGAAATTCTACTAATCAGTTTGGTAACAGCCGCCATCATGCCACCTGGAGAACCAGCACCGGACATTATTACCGGCCAATAAACCCCCAAAAACAAAGATCTGTTCTTTTTTCCTTTATTCCTCGGCCCCTGGATGCACATTATATGGACAAGTGACTGGAGTCATTAATAAGAGGAAATCACTCAGCAGATAACGAGCCGCCGTACGGATCCGCCGACAGAAGAAGGAAAAGTTATGGCCGATGGAGGAAACATAACAGGGCGGAAATCAGAGCTGTCAGGAAGGGGTTAAAGGGCATTTATTCCATTAGTAGTAATATCGTATCTATATATTTGGTGTCAGCTGAATCCCCCAGAATAACCCAGCAGTGCAGAGACCACCATCCTCCATGTATGTATGTACACTGCTATCTATAGACACACATACATCCACAATGCTCACAGCTCGTACATCGCACAGCCTCAGCCGGGGGCTCCACCACCCGGCAGCACAGACCCCGCTCACCACCTCAGACCCCCGGGGTGAGAGGTCATATCGCTGCTGGCTCTGCTCCTCCGTCCTCAGCAATTTGGTGACATCCGCGGTGATGGGAACACTGCGCGCAGGGGCGTGGCTTCTCACTGTAACGGTCACTGACGTGTTGTCCTGGATACATCAAGGGGCGTGGTCTCTCGGAAATGGACGGAGTCTCTCGGAAATGGGCGGGGCCTCTGGTTTATAGTGTTCTGCATATAACAGGAAGTAGCAGCAGTGCATGCTGGTCTATACAGTCTATGAGCCATCCTGCTGCTGCAGCTGGGGGAAGGTGGAGAGGGACAGAGAGCAAAAGGACAGATCTGTGAGAGGAGAGAGAGATGAGAATCTGTGTGAGATGGAAGATCATGGGGGGCAGTCTGTAATAGTGGGGGACTATGAGGAGCAGGCTGTATGAGAGGGGACTATGGGGAAAGTGGGGGGACTATGAGGAGCAGGCTGTATGAGAGTGGACTATGGGGAAAGTGGGGGGACTATGAGGAGCAGGATGTATAAGAGGAGACTATGGGGAAAGTGGGGGACTATGAGGAGCAGGCTGCATGGGAGGGAACTATGGGGAAAGTCGGGGGCTATGAGGAGCAGGCTGTATGAGAGGGACTATGGAGAAAGTTGGGGATTAGGAGGAGCAGGCTGTATGAGAGGGGACTATGGGGAAAGCGGGGGGGATTATGGAGAAAGTGGAGGGACTATGAGGAGCAGCCTGTATGAGAGGGACTATGGAGAAAGTTGGGGATTAGGAGGAGCAGGCTGCATGAGAGGGGACTATGGGGAAAGTGGGGGGACTATGAGGAGCAGGCTGTATGAGAGGGGACTATGGGGAAAGCGGGGGGATTATGGAGAAAGTGGAGGGACTATGAGGAGCAGGCTGTATGAGAGAGGACTATGGGGAAAGTTGGGGATTAGGAGGAGCAGGCTGCATGAGAGGGGACTATGGGGAAAGTGGGGGGACTATGAGGAGCAGGCTGTATGAGAGGGGACTATGGGGAAAGCGGGGGGGATTATGGAGAAAGTGGAGGGACTATGAGGAGCAGGCTGTATGAGAAAGGACTATGGGGAAAGTCGGGGCTATGAGGAGCAGGCTGTATGAGAGGGGACTATGGGGAAAGTGGGAGGACTATGAGGAGCAGGCTGTATGAGAGAGGACTATGGGGAAAGTGGGGGGACTATGAGGACCAGGCTGTATGAGAGGGAACTATGGGGAAAGTGAGGGGACTATGGGGAAAGTGGGAGGACTATGAGGAGCAGGCTGTATGAGAGAGGACTATGGGGAAAGTGAGGGGGCTATGGGGAAAGTGGGAGGACTATGAGGAGCAGGCTGTATGAGAGGAGACTGGGGAAAGTGGGGGACTATGAGGAGGAGACTGGGGAAAGTGGGGTACTATGAGGAGCAGGCTGTATGAGAGGGAACTATGGGGAAAGTGGGGGACCATGAGGAGCAGGCTGTATGAGGGGACTATGGGGAAAGTGGGGGATTATGAGGAGCAGGCTGCATGAGAGGGGACTATGGGGAAAGTGGTGGAACTATGAGGTGCAGGCTGTATGAGAGGACACTGGGGAAAGTTGGGTACTATGAGGAGCAGGCTGTATGAGAGGGAACTATGGGAAAGTGGGAGGACTATGAGGAGCAGGCTGTATGAGAGGAGACTGGGGAAAGTTGGGTACTATGAGGAGCAGGCTATATGAGAGGGGACTATGGGGAAAGTGGGGATCCATGGGGAGTTCTCTGTGAGAAGAGGGATTATGGAGCGTGTGGGGGACATTAGGGAGTGGTCTGTGAGTAAGAAGTTTTGGGTAAATTGGGGGACCATAGTGGGTGTTCTGTGAGAGAAGGGATTATGGAGAAAGTGGGGGAACCATGAGGAGTGGTCTGACAGAGGGAACTATGGGAACAGTGGGGGGACTTTGTGGAGGGGTTTGTGAGAGGAGGGACTATGGCGAAGTGGAGGAGGAGGGGAGTGGTCTGTAAGAGATCAAAGACTTGGGGGACAGTCTGTAAAAGTGGGGGGACCACAGGGAGCAGTCAGTGAATGTGAGGAGTGTAGGGAACCATGGTGAGCAGTTTGTGTGAAATGAGAGACAATCGGGATCAGAAGGTGAGAGGAGCAGTCAGGTGTTCACCATGTAGATTAATGGCAGAGTGTAGGGCCTGTGATGTGATGAATATAAAGGTGTCTGCACTGTTACATCATGATGTTCTTTATGGGGGTCTGTCTGATAAGTGACAGTGAGCCCTGGACCCACACGTACAAGCCCCCTGCCCCCCAATTCTACATTACCCACAGCTATAAGACCCCTGCATAGTTCTTATTACCCACAGGTGGAAGCCTCCTCCCATCCCCCAATTATCCACAGGTACAAGCCCCCCGCACACAGCCCCCTCCCCTGTACAAGACGGTGTGACTTAAACCCCGGCAGTGCCGCATCCCTCCCCGGAGACGTCACGTGGTGTCACCACAGCCAATAGGAGGCCTCCGCCCCACAGGTACGAGATTCAAACTGCTCTCGTCTCCTGGAGACCCAGCAGCACCGGGGAGAGGCGGCCGGGCCGCACCGGGGACATGGAGCACCGCATCATAGGCCCGGGCCCGTACAGAGCGACCAAGCTGGTGAGAGCTGCGTCACCTCCGGGCTCTGCCTGGTGTGGGGGATGGAGCCGACTCCTCGGGAGGCTGCATGGGAATGGCTGCTGTCCGCTGTTCTAGTGCACATTCCTATGCAGCGTCCTGACGACTGTACACTGAGCTGTGGTGACGTCACTGCATTCATTTATATAGAGGAACGCGCTGTCCCCTGTAGTCAGGAGCAGGTGTGGGGGGGCAGCACTCTGTGATATTCCATAGTGTCAGGTCTGCTCTGGCTGCAGAGTCGCAGATTGTGGCAGACTGGGCAGTGTGAACGTAACCCTTGGGCCCAGGTTCATCATTTGCAATTTCTTGAGGTTACTTTACTACTTTTTATTTATTTTTTCCTTGTGGCGTTTGATGACGTTTTGCACTAGTTTCTTTAAACTGGTGCACAAGGTTCATGAATTTGACACCAAATCATAAATGCTCTGTACTAGTCAGATGTGATGAATTTGTCTAAATCCTATGAATACACAAAGATGTCAGGGAAAAATAATAATAAAAAAAAAAAAAAGTCTTAAAGTGGAGATAACTGTATAATGCCACCCCCACCACTGTTTGGCCGCTTTCTGACAATGTACAGTGAATACAGAAAGTTGTACAAGTTGGGTAAAACTGGTATGAAAACGCCAAAAGTTGCAAATCTTTTGAACAAAAAAAATGTATATGTATGTGTGTATATATATATATATATATATATATATATATATATATATATATATATATATATTAGTACAGACCAAAAGTTTGGACACACCTTCTCATTTAAAGATTTTTCTGTATTATCATGACTTTGAAAATTGTACATTCACACTGAATGCATCAAAACTATGAATTAACACATGTGGAATTATATACTTAACAAAAAAGTGTGAAACAACTGAAAATATGTCTTATATTCTAGGTTCTTCAAAGTAGCCACCTTTTGCTTTGATGAATGCTTTGCACACTCTTGGCATTCTCTTGATGAGCTTCAAGAGGTAGTCACCGGAAATGGTTTTCACTTCACAGGTGTGCCCTGTCAGGTTTAATAAGTGGGATTTCTTGCCTTATAAATAGGGTTGAGACTATCAGTTGTGTTGTAAAGAATTCTAATGGATACACAGCTGATAGTCCTACTGAATAGACTGTTAGAATTTGTATTATGGCAAGAAAAAAGCAGCTAAGAAAAGAAAAACGAGTGGCCATCATTACTTTAAGAAATGAAGGTCGGTCAGTCAGTCCGAAAAATTGGGCAAACTTTGAAAGTGTCCCCAAGTGCAGTTGCAAAAACCATCAAGCGCTACAAAGAAACTGGCTCACATGAGGACCGCCCCAGGAAAGGAAGACCAAGAGTCACCTCTGCTTCTGAGGATAAGTTTATCTGAGTCACCAGCCTCAGAAATCGCAGGTTAACAGCAGCTCAGATTAGAGACCAGGTCAATGCCAAACAGTTCTAGCAGCAGACACATCTCTTCAACAACTGTTAAGAGGAGACTTTGTGCAGCAGGCCTTCAAGGTAAAATAGTTGCTAGGAAACCACTGCTAAAGACAGGCAACAAGCAGGAGAGACTTGTTTAGGCTAAAGAACACAAGGAATGGACATTAGACCAGTGGAAATCTGTGCTTTGGTCTGATGACTCCAAATTTGAGTTCTTTGGTTCCAACCACTGTGTCTTTGTGCGACGCAGAAAAGGTGAATGGATGGACTCTACATGCCTGGTTCCCACCATGAAGCATGGAGGAGGAGGTGTGATGGTGTGGGGGTGCTTTGCTGATGACACTGTTGGGGATTTATTCAAAATTGAAGGCATACTGAACCAGCATGGCTACCACAGCATCTTGCAGTGGCATGCTATTCCATCTGGTTTGCATTTAGTTGGACCATCATTTATTTTTCAACAGGACAATGACCCCAAACACACCTCCAGGCTGTGTAAGGGCTATTTGACCAAGAAGGAGAGTGATGGGGTGCTACGCCAGATGACCTGGCCTCCACAGTCACCAGACCTGAATCCAATCGAGATCGCTTGGGGTGAGCTGGACCGCAGAGTGAAGGCAAAAGGGCCAACAAGTGCTAAGCATCTCTGGGAACTCCTTCAAGATTGTTGGAAGACCATTTCCGGTGACTACCTCTTGAAGCTCATCAAGAGAATGCCAAGAGTGCGCAAAGCAGTCATCAAAGCAAAAGGTGGCTACTTTGAAGAACCTAGAATATAAGACATATTTTCAGTTGTTTCACACCTTTTTAGTATATAATTCCACATGTGTTAATTCATAGTTTTGATGCCTTCAGTGTGAATGTACAATTTTCATAGTCATGAAAATACAGAAAAATCTTTAAATGAGAAGATGTGTCCAAACTTTTGGTCTGTACTGTATGTATGTGTATATATATATATATATATATATATATATATATATATATATATATATATATATATATATATATATATATATATTTATTTTTTATTTTTTTTTTTTTTAAATTTTTTTTCATAGTGATTTATGCTAGAATTCTGCTGAAACTGTTTTTGATGAATTGAGGTCATTGTTCTTACAGGAGCTGAGAACAGCTGGTCAGCGGGGGGGTGCCGTGTGTCGGCCCTCCGATCAGATATTAATGATCCATTATACCTATCAATCAATATCTTAAAGGACCTTGTCTCATGTTATTAAATGGGTAAAATTGCAAAGTGAAACAATATGTACTGTACCTCTTATTAATACTCTCTCCATTTCCATAACTTTATCATAGATTGTAGGGGCCTCACTCCTTTTTGGTATCTGATTTATGTGTTATTCTGTAATGTCTTTATTGTCTGTACTAGTCCTCTCTAAAATGTAAAGTGCTGTGGAATATGTTGGAAAATTATTATTATTGTTTAGTGCTGGTTTCCTAGGCAAGGAGGTCATGCTTGCAAGCGACGCTCTGAAGGTGGCCGGATGCGGGCAGCTTTGGTCCTCCTGCGCTCCTCTGATGCTGCAAAGCTGTAGTTCAGACCAGGAGCACCACCATGTCTCTGGCCTGAAGTTTATTCCTTCCCAATGTACATGAGGATATTTATACTTGTCGTATAAGTTGGGTGAAAGTTTGCCAAATCCAGCAATTTTGGTAGACTTGTCCATCTAACTAATGCGTGTGGGCCTTCTGATCAAAGATATTGATATGATGGATTGGGCATGTTGGCTTTCAACTTACTTTATCCTTTGTCTGCAGGAAATAAGCCACCGACAGGTGTCGAGATGCAGTTTATGCCTCTCTCCCCATTATGCGGGCTTTGGGGATTGCAGGGAAAAAGTTGTGGGTGAACAGGCTGTATGGACACGGTGTCATATGCCTTATTGACAGTAAGTTAGTAGGTGGTCTTGCACCTGTTAAGTTCCCCAAGATCATAGGATCAGTTCGTTCAGTTTTGCCGCTCATACAATCCTCTGACGGCCGTCCTTCTATGTTGATGAAATGTTCAAGGGGTGGAGGACACTTCTCTGTACCAGTTGTGGTTTGGTGATTTCCTGTTGCTAATTGTACACTGGTGTCTCCACAGATTCTTGGCTGTTCTTCTGCTGTGAATCCTCCACTTCTCCTGTTACAAGTTCTAGCACGTTGCTAGTGTTTCATGTATTGTGTAGACTGTACAGGAATGTGTTTTATTAGACTAATGCCTCCTTACAGGTTGATTGACCCACTTATGTGTCAGTGTAAAAATATCCCCCCAAAAAATTGTATCATGAGGATTTTACTTAAATCTTGGATAATACCACAGAAGTGCCGCACCCTAAGTTCACATAGATATCCTGCTCTAACAAGAACTATAGTGATATTCATCCTCTGGCAGTAAACAGGAATAACCCCATTAACTGACAGCAAAGGGACATCTTAGAAAAAAGTGAGACTTTTTAATTTCTGCAGTGATTAACCGATCTGCCTTTTTAATAACCTGATTAAACACAGAATAGCCCCCCCCCCCCCCCCATATACAAAAATGCGTTGGGTGTGGGATGTATTCTATAGCGGACATCCTGCAGGGTCTCCCGTGATCAGTGTAGCATCAATCATGGCCCTTTAACCCCCTTGATGCTGCTGTAAATAGCGACAACGGCATCTAGATGGGTTATCAGCTGGATGAGGCTCCATCTTTAACGATCAAGTAACGGCCACAGCGTCTACCGGCCATGGTGGCTTGTTAGAATGTTAGCATGATTTTAATGAAAATAATATAGGTATTCGTTCCGTGTTGCAGTAACTCCTGCACCTGAAAAAGTTAAAATAATAAAAAAAAACGGTATCACCTTTGGGCGACGTCCAATATATAAGCCCCTCAAAGTCACTACAAAACTGAACAGGTCATTTTTAACCGCTTCCCGACCGCCCACTGTAGATAAACGTCCGCGCTGCCTGGGCTCTGTGCAGCGCGGACGTTTAAAAACGGTGGGTGGTCCCGCAGCGCCCAGGGTCCTGCAAGCGCTGCAGGAGTGGTGCAGAGCGATGGCTCTGACAGGGAACATCATCGGGACCTGATTGGATCAGGTCCCAGTGATGTTAACCCTTTGCTGTCTTCTATATGCCGCGATCTATAGTGATCGCGGCATATAGAAGACAGCAGGAGGAGAGGGGGTCGTCCACTTACCTCTCCGACGACCCCTGATAGCATCCAGGACCTTGGGTTGCTATGGCAGCTGGAGGTCACATGACCGCCTCCAGCTCTGCCATATATGGTGTCCTGCCTGGCTCAGCCTGCAGCCTGCAGCTGAAGCCAGGCAGGAGACTCTGACTGTGAAGTCAGTGAAGATCTCATGTAATGTAATACATGTCTATTACATTACATGAGATCAGGGATCAGAAAAATAAAAATTAATGTCCCATACAGGGACTAAGTAAAAATGTAAAAAAAAAATGTTTTGAAACTGTCAAAAAAAAAATACAAAATTAAAATAAATTATTAAACCGATAAATCCGTATATTTATGCAAAAATAAAAAAAGTACACATATTTGGTATTGCCGCGTCCGAAACAACCCGAGCTATAAAACTGTCACAATAATTAACTCCTTCTGTGCCCACCGTAATAAAAATAAATAAAAAACGGAGCAGAAAACTATGCTTTTTCCTCATATCGCCAAACAAAAAGTGGAAAAAAATGCGATCAAAAAGCAAAATGGAAATAAAAATGGTACCGCTGAAAACGTCATCTTGTTCCGCAAAAAAAAAGCTGCCACACAGCTCCATCAGCCGAAAAATAAAAGTTATAGCGCTCAGAATAAAGCAATGCAAAAAAAATATTTTTTCTATAAAATTGTTTTATTGTGTAAAAGCGCCAAAACATAAAAAAAATATACAGTAAGTGTAGTATCGCTGTAAACGTACTGACCCGAAGAATAACGCTACCTGATCACTTTTACCACACGCAGAACGGCATAAAAAAAAACCTCAAAAAACAATTCCTGAATTGTTGGTTTTTGTTAATTTTACCTCCCAAAAAACGGAATAGAAAGCGATCAAAAAATGTCCCGTACCCAAAAATGGTACCAATAAAAATGTCAACTCGTCCCGCAAAAAACAAGCCGTCACATGACTGTCGGCCGAAATATGGAAAAATTATAGCTCTCAAAATATGGCGATGCAAAAACTAGATTTTGCAAAAAAAAAAAGCGTCTTAGTGTGTGACAGCTGTCAGTCATAAAAACCCGATATAAATCTGGTATCTCTGTAATCGCACCGACCCGAAGAATAAAGTAATCTAATCAGTTATATCACACTAGGAACGGCGTAAAAAAATAAATAAAACCAATTCTTCACCTGCTACTGATTTGTTTATTATGTCTCCCAAAGATTGCAGTATGGCTCGGCACAGATTTATCCTGCGCTCTGCGCTGAGCACTTGCGCCAGAGTTTCCGTGTAAATCTCTGAAATATGTGATTCAGCCGGAACCCATGATGGAAGATTCCCTGTAATGAGGCAGATATAGGCCACTGTGGACGCCGTCTAGCCTGGGATCCCACGGTGTCATTTGTTTTAGGCGTGCATAAAAGTGCGGTTGGCCACAGTTTTGTGCACTTCTGAAAAAAAGGACACCGCTAAACAGAGGCCAGACGGAGTCCAGAGTAACTCTGCTGCCTCATTACAGTGAATGGATCCTGCAGGGGTTTCATCTGAATTACATCACTTGGAAATTTAGATGGAAACCCTGATGTAAGTGCTCAGCCTAGAGCGCCGGATAAATGTTACGTAAAATGTTCCCAATAAAAGCTTCAACTCAGTCCTCAAAAAAAGCTAGTTCCCACTCAGGTCCGTCATCTGTTAAAAATATAAGGGACTTCCAAGTTACTGGTAGCAGAAAGGCTCTGGAAAAGCAAAATGGCCCTTGCCCCCCAAAAGAAATTAAGAAAATTTTGTGCTCCCAAATCCAAATGCCTATTCTACAATAATTTGTTCTCCAATTGTCAAATAGCACTCCGTCCCCCCCAGATCTCGCCGTATGGCTGAGCGGTACGATACAGCCACATAAGGGGTATTGCCACTTTTAGAAGAAATTGTGTGACACATTTCGGCACCATTTTTACCCATTGCCCTGTGTGAAAATGTAAAATCTGAGGGTAAAACATTTTTTTGTGGTAAAAATATAATTATGCTTTTTTCACTGCCCAATGGTATAAAATTAAAAAATACTCACTACTTCCCTAGATGAATTCCTTGAGAGGTGTAGTTTACAAAATGGGGTCACTTGTGGGGTTTCTGCTGTTTCGGCATGTCAGCGACTCTTCAAATGTGACATGGTGTCTGCAACCTATCCCAGCCAACATAGCGCTCCTTTCTCTTCCGAACCCTGCCGTACACCAAAGCAGTGGTTTTCCCCCACATATGGGGTATCAGCGTACTCAGGAGAAATTGCACAACAAATTTCATGGTACAATTTATCATGTTACCCTTATGATAATGCAAAATTAGGGAATGAAAAACATTTTTTGTGGGAAAACTGTGAAAATTTTATTTTTATGGCTCAATATTATAAACTTCTGTGAAGCAGCTGGGGGTGCAAGGTGCTCTCCACACATCTAGATAAGTTCCCTAAGGGGTCTAGTTTCCAAAATGGTGTCACTTGTGGGGGGTTTCCACTGTTTAGGCACATCAGGGGCTCTCCAAATGCAACATGGCGTCCGCTAATTATTCAAACAAATTTTACATTCAAAAAGTCAAATGGCGCTCCTTCCCTTTCAAACCCTGCCGTGCGCCCAAACAGTGGTTTTCCCTCACATATGGGGTATCAGCGCGCTCAAGAGAAATTGCACAAAAAAAATTGGGGTCCATTTTTTCCTGTTACCCCTGTGAAAATAAAAAAATTGGGTCTAAAGTAACCTTTTTGTGAAAAAAGTTAAATGTTAATTTTTTTTTCTTCCACATTCCAAAAATTCCTGTGAAGCACCTGAAGGGTTAATAAAGTTCTTGAATGTGGTTTTGAGCACCTTGAGGGGTGCAGTTTTTAGAATGGTGTCATTTTGGGGTATTTTCTGTCATAAAGACCCCTCAAAGTGACTTCAAATATGATGTGGTCCCTAAAAAAATGTTTTTGTAAATTTTGTTGGAAAAATGAGAAATCGCTGGTCAACTTTTAACCCTTATAGCTCCCTAACAAAAAAAAATTTTGGTTCCAAAATTGTGCTGATGTAAAGTAGACATGTGGGAAATGTTATTTATTAACTCTTTTGTGTGACATATCTCTCTGATTTAAGGGCATGAAAATTCAAAGTTTGAAAATTGCAAAATTTGCAAAATTTTTGCCAAATTTGCATTTTTTTTTTTTCACAAATAAACGCAAGTGATATCAAAGAAATTTTACCACTATCATGAAGTACAATATGTCACGAAAAAACAATCTCAGAATCAGGGGAATCCGTTGAAGCGTTCCAGAGTAATTACTTCATAAAGTGACAGTGGTCAGAATTGAAAAAATTGGCCTGGTCACAAAGGCAAAAACAGGCTCTGGTGCGAAGTGGTTAAAGAAAAATCTTGTAAATGTTCTGCAAAAAATAAATTGTCGCTAAAGTTTTAACACTTAACGTCTAATCAAAATAAAAGAACATTTGAAAAATGATTTACATAAAGTAAACATGGGAAATTGTATTAACTTTTTGTGCTGTATAACTGTCTGGTTTAAGGATCTAAATAATCAAAGTTGGAATGTTGCAAATGTTTACATTTTTTTTGTCAAATTTATGATGGCTTTTTTATGTTTATTTATAAAAATATCGCCCTAAATTTACTACTAACATAAACTAAAATAACTCACTGTGATATGTTGCAACATTGCAGAGTTATTTCTACATAAAGTAACACGTCAGTTTTCATAAATTGGGCTGGGTTAAAGTGGTAGTTCGGTCTAAAATGACAAGTCTGCAGTCGCTCCATGTGACTGCAAACTTGTGAGTCCTCCCAACGCACTCAATGCACGCTGTAAGGATTCGCTGGTGTCGGCATCGGGAATGGCGGCCACGTTACCACAAGTATGCGATATGCATACTCCCGGCCAGAACCGGAATAGACAGTTTCCGGCACGCTCAACACAAGTGCATTGTGCAAGGGTGGAAAAGGTATGCATATCACATACTTGCGGTAACGTAGCCGCCATTCCCGAGGCCGACGTCAGCGAATCCTTACATCAAGCACTGATAGGATTCACAAGTCTGCAGTCACATGGAGTGAATGTAGACTTGTAATTTTAGACCGGACAACCCCTTTTAAAGATTTGTCACAGAGGGGGTTTTGCACTCATTTTTCGCAGTATGTGTGTGATTCCTGGTTGTGCATCTGTTGGGACCCCCACTGATCCCGAATTTATGGGTCCTAAAGCGCGGCAGCCACCACTCCTGTCACTTTTATGGGATTTAAGTGTCTGGTGTCTTCATCAGCCAAATATAAGTGAATAGAGCATCACACAGGGGTCTTTGTATTCCCACTACTCCAATGCTGATGTTCTGGTGGTTTCCATTCATACCTAGTTTCTTGGAGTCATGACACGCTGTGCCTGTATGCAACCCCTGCAGCCAACACACACACACACTTATCTATCTATCTATCTATATATATTATTATTTCTTAAACTCTTGAACAACATTTAAGTTACCATATTTTAGGCAAAAAAAAAAATCCCTTTGAAAAAAATGTAAAAAAAATAATCCTGGCAGAAAACAGTTTCCCCATACTATGTGTTTTTATACAATAGTGTCTTAAAAGGAATGGTAAACATTTTTCTTCCCATATACTGCTTGGCACATGTAGATTAGTCTGACATATAACTGATGAGTTCATCCTGCTTATCTTTACAGCACACCCACTATATAAACCATAGTGACCCTTGCCTCTAACAATATTTGTTCCCTGACCCTTCTGATGTCTGTGTATACACGGCTCCACAAGCATTGTATACATTGAGTCTCCTTTGTATATGCCATTTATACACTGATCCAGCAAACTATATTTTATTATAAGCTGACCAATACCTTCTAAGGACAGGCTCTCTGAAGCAATCATTTCCCAGAGTAACGAGATCACCATATCCAAATAGCCTTTCCAGAGAGAAAAAGAAAGAGGGCAAGAACTCTAGTGCCGCCTATTGGAAGTAGGAATCTTAAAAGCCAATAATAATATTATAATAATAATTATTATTATTATTGTGCCATTTATTCCATGGTGCTTTACATGTGAAAAGGGGTATACATAATAAAAACATGAACAATTCAAGTCACCAACTGGTACAGGAGGAGAGATGTCCCTGCCCTGAAGACTTACAGTCTACATTATTAACCCTTTAAAGGACATTGTCACATTAAGAAGCCAGACCAGAACCTCCATTGGCATACACGTGTTTCGGGATATTGGCCACTTCTCAGTACAAAGCATGAGAACTGGTTTGACTGAGTGTGAGGCCTGTAATATGAGGTCTAAGGGGTAAAGTTTCTCCTTTTGAGGAGACTGCCATGTTAATGTATGGAGTATAGTATATGCCAAGCAATCAGGGCTGTGGAGTCGGTTCCCAAACTCTTATAAAAAAATATTCCCCACAAACTGCATTGAACTACTGTACCCAATTTATTATAGATTTTATTCCGACCACCAAAATGGGTTCTGACTCCACAGGCCTGCAAGCATTGCCCGCCTGGGAATGGTAATCCCATGTGCATAGAGAAGAGGGAATATTTATTTCCCTTTAGCAGTGGGCACGGAGGAGCGCTGAGCCGCAGCTCCTGCTGACCGTGCCCGCTACTAAAGTGAATGCATATTCGCTCTTCTCCACGCACATGGTCCCGGTGTGGAGAGGAGTAAATATGCCGGCTGCAGCTCACAGCAGTGTCTGAGAGCACGCGCTGCGCCTCAGATGCTGCCATAAGCTGCTGCAGACAGGACGCAGTGCTGGAGCAGAGGTAAGGAAGGTGAGTATAAGGCTATGTGCCCACGATGCAGAAATTTTCCGGAGCATTTCTGCATGTCCTTGACAGGAAAAAAACGCATGCAGATTTTTCACGCGTTTTTACTTGTGGATTTGCCATGCGTTTTTCCAATGTAGTTTATAGGCAAATCCGCATGCGGAAACGCACAAGAAATGGTCATGCTGCGTTTTTTTTCCGCACCTAAAATCCGCGCAGAAAAAATCCTGACCATGTGCACAGAACTTGCAAAATGTCATAGGAAGTCATGGGATACGATGTGCAATGTGTTGCTGCTGCATTTCCGCACGGAAAAAAACGCACTAATTCTGCATCATGTGTACATAGCCTTAGTGTTTATTTTTTTTAACTGCGCTGTGAGGGGGCCACGCGTACCAGGATTGAGGGAGGAGGAGGGGGCCACGCGTACCAGGATTGAGGGAGGAGGGGGCCACGCGTACCAGGATTGGGAAATTTACCAGAAGCTGGTGCATTTTCCACCCTAGGCTTATACTCGAGTCAATGTTTTCCCATTTTTTTTGTGGTAAAATTGGTACCTCGGCTTATACTCGGGTCGGCTTATAATCTAGTATATACGGTACTTTGACCAAACACATCTATTGCTTTCTTAAAAGACATAACCATCTGCCTCCCCAACATGTTTCGCCGTAACTGGCGTCTTTTGGGAAATTGAGGCTGAAATGTTAATGGGCGGAGCTACTCCAGTTTATATAAAGGTAGGTTGTGATGTCAAAGATTAACCAACAAGCAGTATTGGCACAATGGCCAATCACACCATACTTCTGATGAAAAGATGAAACTGTTTGATAGGACCCACAATGTGTCAATCATTATCCCCAACCTATAGAATGATGTTACACTGGGACTGGCTTACCTCTCTAATCGGAGGTCCCGTTAGACAGAATCCATCAATATTCATCCAACAGGATCAATTTGTGCCATGTATGGGCCAATTAGAATTTATTTCCAAGTCATCACAACCAAAGGGTCAGTATGTCAAGGTCCTGCAGGTCACATGTGACTTATCGACCAATAGCGTCTGCGCATTAAAGTATAACAGTGATTTATAGCAAAAGCACCTTCCGATCATGTGATTGCTTCCGGTCATATGATTCATTGACATGAAGGTCCTATGGTCTTAAAGTTTGCGGCGCTTGCGTATTGCTGCTCTGGCCAGCAGGCACGCAGGACCTGCCGCATGTGCGCATTCAAAGTCCTTTACTATCTTCTAGGACCTGCGACATCAATACATTATAACCTTGTCCTCCTAAAAGGACCTTTTCGCGCCTCACTAGCCTAGACATAGAGGCCTTATATTCAAATATAGATCACTGCAGCTGCGCGATTTCTTTGCACAAAAGCAACACAATTTAATGCACACAATAAATTTGTAATTTCACTTTTACAGTTTGTTTTAGAGTACAATTATTTTATTTTTGACAGTGTCTTTTACCATCAAGTAAAGGGCACTGCCATGCAGGGCTATGTAGTCGGTGACCATTTTGGTGGAGTCGGTATAAAATGGACTGACTCCAACTCCTAAAAGATAATAAATTGGGCATAGTAGTTCAATGCAGTTTGTGGGGAATATTTTTTTCATAAGAATTTGGGAAAGTTCTGAAATAAATGTCTGTCTTATTCCTGATCTAAGGGTCTAGACTTTTAGCTGAGATAAATATGTGCTACAGTAAATTTATCACTTAAACATGAGCCGTGTATGAGGGAGTCGTGGAGTCGGAGGTTTGGCTTACCGACTCCACAGCCCTGCCACCATGGGTATTTCATGTGCACCTACGTTTGCAAATTTATTTCTAGGGTGGTGGGAAGATAGTAATTCTTTTTTACACTAGTCACCCATTATACTCCATGGACGGCTGAATGGAGGACCATTAGGCTGTGTGCCTATGATGCTTTTTTTTAAGCGTTTCCGCAGCGGCAAACACGCTGCAGAAACGCTTAAAAAACGTATGGTAGAAGGCCTGCCATGTTCCCCAATGATAATCCGCATGTGCTGTGCACATGCTGCAGAAATTTCCGCTGCGGATTATCATTGCGGAAAAAAACGCAGCACTGCCAATTTTGCGGAAGCGCTGCGTTTTCGCCGCCATTGACTTGCATTGGAACGCATGGATTCCGCATCACTGTATATGTAGATGCGCATTCCATGCGTTCCAATGTGCGGGTGGTACCCGGGGGTGGAGGACAGGAGACTCTCCTCCGTACCTGGGTACCATAGAAAACTGTAAAAAAAAAAAAAATAAATAAAATAAATTTTATATTTACCTTCTGATGGCCCGCGGTCTCCTTGTCTTCACTTGCCGGCAGCTCGCGATGGACTGAAGGACCTGCGCTGACGTCATAGTCATGTGACGGGTCACGCAATGCTGACGTCGTCAGGTCCTTCAGTGTACCGTGATCTGCCGGCAAGGGAGAACGGAGGGAAGCAAGACTGCGGGGGGCATCAGAAGGTAAGTATAGATTTATTTTTTACCATTCTTTCGGTCACACTATATAAATCCATGCCATTTGCATGGATTTATATAGTGTTACCAAGTTGACAAGCACTTTCCAAGTGATGCTAAAATCGCTTGGAAAGCGCTTGTCAACCAGCATGCGGAAATGCGAGTGAAGAACGCTTCACATCCGCATGTCCCTGGCAGGAAAAAATGCATGTACAATCCGCATGCGTTTTTTCTGCCAGAGGAGATTCAGAAACGCTCAGGAAAAATCCGGAGCATTTCTGCATCGTGGGCACATAGCCTTATACTGTGTGGAGGGCTGAATGGAGGACCACTATACTGTGTGGAGGGCTGAATGGAGGACCACTATACTGTGTGGAGGGCTGAATGGAGGACCATACTTTGCTGGAGGAAGCTACAGTAGGATCATCATACCGTACGTGTGGAGGAACTCACTGTGGGGGTAGCATACTATGTTTGTGGGGCACTTTGTTGGCAACATACAGATAACTAAGTATAATTAATTCAAGGTTTTTCTATCCTTTGTGTGGGGCTTTTACTCACCCGTGCGACGGGAGGCAAACAGGAAGCATGTTACTTTAAATGTCCATGTCAGTTTATTGCTTCATAAACCAAAAAGCTAAAAAAGGAAAACTACTTGTTTGCCTGAACTAAAGGCTGTTAAAGTGTCCTTTAAGCAAGTGTCTGCTTATCCCGTCCTGTGGGCACACAAGCTGGGTAGCGTCCAATATCCTGGCTCGGTCTGGAGACAACAACACACAGGGGCCTTCTCCCTCCAAACACAATGAACATGTGCCAAACAAGCGGCCTCCATTTATGTATGGGAGTAGCTGGACCCGCACAACTCTTCAAAATACCCGTAACCCGGTCCAAGGTGCACCAAACAGCTTCTTGGTACTTGCGTGCACTAGAGCAACACTCCGGGTTGCATCACAGAGGACAGCCATCTCTCTGATACATACTGTACCTCCCATCGACTATGCGACCGTTAGCCACCTTACATTTGTTATTCCATATTTAAATTAAGCCATTGGGCCATATGCTGTTTACTGCTCTTGCATAACATATTATAATATTCCAGTAGGTGATTGTGTTTATTTTATTATAAGATCTATTTATTAAAATATAGGATTTGTCCCACGAGCAAAGTACAAAGTTCTTTCCATATGAAAAGGGTCATCTTTATATTTGATAAGAAAAAACTTTTTTTTTTTTTAATAAATATCAAGATTGGCCCACGACTTTGCCCAAGTTTTTAGTTTTGGCCCTATGTGTATTTGAGTTTGACACACTTGCTCTAAGGGCTTATTCACATGTCAGTATTTTTGCATCAGTATTTGTAAGCCAAAACCAGGAGTGGAATAATCAGAGGAAAAGTATAATAGAAACACGTCACCACTTCTGTACTTTTCACCCACTCCTGGTTTTGGCTTATAAATACTGAACATGTGAACGTGGCCTTGCTAGTATACTTGCGTATACAGTTGATATAAAAAGTCTACACGCCCCTGTTAAAATGCCACGTTGTTGTCATGTAAAAATTTCCAAATTCTAAACACATCCACATCCCCCCAATTACTAGAGAATGTTGTCACGCGTGTTTCAGACACCTGCAGTTGGTTGCAGGAGATCTCTACGTTTTGGCATTGCAAACATCATCTTGGAGGCTGGCTGTCTCTAGGCCCCAGCGGCTACCTCCCTCTGGCTAATTAGCTCACTGGCCTGAGTGTATTAATACCTGGTGTGTCTGAGAGGGAGGTGCCGGCGATATTCATTACTACTTGTGAGGCTTTTGCAAGAGCAGTACTTCATCCTCTCTGGAGCTTGAGGCCGTGTGCGCATTTGTCTGGAGTCGTCTAAAGCGAAGCATTCTTCCCCTTGTTGTCTATTGAGTTTAGTGGAGATCGACTAGTGCTCATCTCCTTCTTTCCCTAGCCTTAGCTATATATGACGCGCCCCCTGGGCCGTGGGGTACTCGGTAGCCAGGCCGGTCGATGCTGGGGGATGTCACGGTGGCAGCGACCCGGTCTGTGACCTAGGGTGGTCAATAAAAAGGGGAATAAAATAAAAGGAATAAAGTTTTTACAGATAATGTTCGTGACGCTGACTTGCCCCCAGGACCGTGGGGTACTCGGCAGCCGGGCCTCTGGATGCCGATGGGGGATATCACAGTGGCTGGTCCGGTCCGTGGCCCAGGGCGATCACCAAAAAGGGGATTATTTATAGGGGATTTGTAAAGTATTCGTGACGCCACCTGTGGTATGCGGCTAAAGGGAGCTGCTGCTGCGGAGCAGTCCTCTGAGGCAGATGTTAGGGCAGCTTGTGATGGAACAGCTTCCCACAGGTGGAGCGGGCAACAGGGCAGCGTGGGGGGGTAATGGATGGTGGTGCAGTGGAGCGGCAGCCAGGACGGGTCAGGGAGAAATGACGGACACTCACACGGGGGTTTGCTTCGGTACCTTTACTAATGTAGTTGCAGGTATGGTCCAGGGTACTCTGTAGGCAGGGTGCACTTCTGGACTCTCCCCAGTGAGCGGGTATAGGGCCTCCTGATCCGTTGCTTCCACTTGTTAAGTTTCTGACCTGCCTGGAGCTAGGCCTGGCTTAACTGCTGTCTCTCTCTTGCACCCGCTGACCTGGTGGTAGGGCCTTCTCTTGGAGATCACTCTCCCTGGACGCTGGGGCCTCCGTGACTCCTAGCCCTGGTACTGTAGTCAGCGTTGGTTGACCTGGGACTTGTAGTCCTCCAAGTGTCCGGTGGTCCCTACTGGGTATAAAGGGGCCCGGTAGGCGTGGACCCGGAGTATATCTCGGGGTGAGCCTGGTACGCTCCTCTACCCCCTCAACTCCTCTCTCCTTTCCTCTTTGCCGTCAGCCACACTCGGGGCTCTCAGAATACAACACATGCTGTAGGCCTTGGCTCGCCTAAGCACAGCAGCCAGCGTGCTGCGACTTCACTGGTCTAAGTGCCAGCACACTCTCTTCTCTGACTAAAGACTAAACTAACTGAGCTGCCTGGCTCCACCCTCTATATATATATATATATATATATATATATATATATATATATATATATATATATATATATATATATATATATATATATAATATATAATATATATCCCTAACGGACTCCCTCTGCTGGTCTGAGGTGGTAGGGTGGAGGTGTGTGATTGTGTGAGGGCCTCTTGTGGAGAAGTCCATCCATGCACTCTGCTGGGTTCTACGCCACCTGTGGTGTGCGGCTATAAGGGGCCGCCGCTGCGGGCAGATCCGCTGGAGCTGATGACGCAGCAGAGTTGGTTCAGCTCTCCACAGGTAGAGCTAAGCTCCAGGGCAGTATAGATGGTGAATTGGTAGATGTGTGGTGCAGGTCATGGCGCAGATAATAATTCTAGGACACAGTGGAGGTGCAGTCTTCAGATTTACTCACAGTTGTCAGGCTCCAGGTTACCAGGACCAGGGTAACCTCCCACACTGTCCTATGTTCACCAAGGGAGGGACTCGGCAATCCCTCAGGTATCTCAGGAATAATTAACGGGACTCCATGCTGTGTGCCTTCCTCGGTCGTCTTCCTGCTCTGTCTCTCACTCTCCTGCCCCGCGCCTCACAACCTGTGTCCCAAACTGGTAGCCTCGGATTTTGGCGGACAACCTGCAGTCCCCTGAGTCCTATGCGGCCACCTTTTTGACGATATAATTGCGGTAGTGTGCAGCTGCACCCTCCTGTTCCTAGCTGAGCCTTGTAGTTCTCCACTAGTTAGAGGCCGGTCCCCTCTGCGGCCTGATCCCTCCACGTCCTGGTAGATTCGGGCGCACGGGTGGCATCCTCTTGGAGCCTTCCCTCTGCTCCCGTCCTCTTCCAGCCTGTCCTCCTGGGCCTCTCCGTCTAGGCCCGCTTCTCTCTCCTGAGCAGAGCTCCTGCTCCCACTCCTTCTCCTCTCAGACTTGACTCCTCTGTCTGACTGCAGTGCAGTGAACTGAACTCCCAAGATGGTTGCTCTTTTTATACTCCTACTTAACGTGCTCCCCTGTTATGCTTCCTCCACCCATACCCACTACATGGTTCCCCCCACTTCCAACCAGGGACAGGGCTCAGCATAAGCCAGTGCATCTTGCCCCTCCTGCTGGTCTGGAGTGCACTCCCCTTGAGAAAGTGGCCGCGAAACGCGCGTCGGGGAACACCATTGCGCTCCTCCATCACTGGTTTCCATCTGGCCCCTAACCTGGTAAGAAGGATTAACTTCACCTGCACTATACTCGCACTTTACACTTTTCTATTGGCATGCTTACAGCATTTGATGCAAATACACGCAAGGCATTTGGTTCAGCTTCCTATTATTTGCTTGAAATGTAGCACTGACTATTGATTTCATCACAAGACTGGCCTATTTGCTCTCGTTAAACCTGTTTATGCTGTATTCCCCCCTTTTTCTCTGCCTTTATAATTGTGTATGGGTTTAATCTGTTGATAGGACTATTGGCCAAAATGCCAGTGATCATTGCTGCTATCTGCTTGCACCTTACCCTAAATATTGTCTGTACTTCTGTACCAATTAATGTTGATAATAAAAATATACATATTTCTATGCTATTATAACTTTTTGAATTCTCCTCATTAAGCATGGTCTGGAGTGGTGTAGTGTTGAATGCAGGTGTTAGGGTCCCGGGCTGTACTCCCTCCTTACCTGAGAGTGGGATACCACACCTCTGGGTAAGATGTAGTACCTCTGTGGCGACTGAACCCGCAGGGGCGCCACACATATGCCAGGGAAAGTCAGGGCGAGGCACGCATGCGGCGATTGGTGAAGAGCCAATATAGGGACGGTAGTAATGATTTTTGTTTAAAAATGGAATTATACAGATTCTGGCTGACATTAAGAGTATGTTCACACAGTGCGTTTCTTCAGCGTTTTTTTTGCATCACCCATTGCTTTCATTGGGTAAAAAACGTTAAAAGTGACATGCTCTATTGTGCAAATCACAAAATACTGAGGACAAAAACCAATGTGTGTGCATGAGATTTCAGAAATCTCAGACTTTGCTGGTACTGTAAAACACAGCTGAAAATTTGCGTAAAAGATGCATCAAGAAAAGGCAGCAAAAATGCAATGTGTGAGCATAGCCTTAAAGTGAAAACATTTTTGAAATGATTGTTCTTGGTGTGATTTCTTATATCCACATCATGCCTAGCATGTACGATGGTTGTAATGGTGGTCATGTTCATCCTGGGGTCCATATACATTAGCCTCTTCCTGAAAGCGAGGTGGTGCTGTAGGTCAGAGACCCCTGTGCATGACCTATGGTGAACCTCTGGATGAGGTCATAAACCTAAAAATCTTAGTCCTGAAATTTGATCCTGTTGTTTCCATCAGAATGAAAGGTGGATTAGTGGAAGTTTTGTCTGGCACCATGTGCAGGTATATGTGGTGTGGATGTTAATGCAGGGGTCACTTTCGCAGTTGGGACGTTAATGAATAATTGACCAATAGGTACGGGTGAGAGAACAACGTGTTTCCGAATCCAGGGTGTGGAGAAATCTTTAGCGTTCATGGCTCAATTTCACTGTGAGAGATTTCATGTTTCCTTTTCTTTTAAAAGTGTAAGCTTGAGAAAACTGAAACGGCTCAAGGAAATGAATCATCAGTTACTTCTGAGGTCCAGGTATGGAGACTCTCACATTGTAATCTTGGTCCTGTTCTGTAAAGGGCTTCTCTGCAACTTAGATATTGATGACCCATGCTAATGAGATACAACAAACCGACAAAAGTAGTGAATTAATCAGTCATTGAATTTTAGGTTTTTCATTCAGTTCCATTGCCCCCGTTGAATAACATCACACCCCTTGTCGTGTCAACTGCCTTTATTAACATTTGTGAAAGAATGTCTTGTCCTAAGGGCGCAGTCAGACGGCCATATAAATCGGGCCGAGATCAGACCGCAATGTACGGTCTGGCCAGCGTTTCTCGCGACTTGAGCGTGACGGCTTCATGTATTTCTATTCAGCTGTCACGCTCGGGTCAGGAGAGCCGCCAGTCATTCTGTGTATTGCAGTCCGATCTCAGCTCGATTTATACGGCTGTCTGACTGCGCCCTAAAGACCTTAATGATACCAAGCGCAGTCCTGTAATAGGATACCTCCGGTGTAGGTTGGTTTATGAATTTTCCTATCATGTAATTGTAGAAAAAGGCATTGACCTCGCACCCAAAACTCATATATTGATCCACTGCAGCGAAGTAAAAATGTACGAAAATGAACACAAGGCTCTTGATTAACATTCTGATCAGACTGTATGGAGCCCACTGCCATGACACAGCGAACCAGTTAGTGAGTCCCTAACCTTAAAGGTGCGGCACTGTGAGCCGACCACCGCTGCGTGGTCTTTGCCATGCTGCAAGGCAAAGATTCAGTTTATGAAGTTTTTTCCCTCCCACTTTTCAGTAATACAACTCACAGTTGATTGTGAAATAAGGAACCACAGCAACTACACCCTGAAGTGAAGACCACAGATTTGGGTCACTGAGGGCTGAGAGGCTCTGCTGACTCTATAATTGCTGAGTCCAAACTTTCTCTGACATTAGCATTAACATAAAAACTGTGCCCCTGTTGGGAGCTTCATGTCATGGGTTTCCATAGCCAAGCAGCTGAATGCAAGCCTTACATTACACCACCAGGCACAATACCAAACGTCAGATGGAGTGGTGTAAATCATGCTGCCACTGGACTCTGGAGCAGTGACAATGTGTACTGTGAAGTGACGGATCACACTTTTCTATCCCACATCTTATGACTCAAGATTTGACGAATACAAGGTGAACCATCCCTGACCTCATTGTGCCACTTGTGAATTTTCGTGCAGGAGGGATATGTTTTTCAGGGTCTTATCTAGGCTTCTTAGTTCCCGTGAATAAATGCTTCAGTAAACAAGACAGTTTGGACAATTGTAGCTTCTAACTTTATGGAAACAGTTTGGGTGACGTTTTTTTTTTCTGTACCAATATAACTGTTCCCGCGAGCACAAAACAAAATCCCTAACGGCATGGTTGGGTGGATGAACTGATTGACCCATACAGCGCTCTGACCTCGACTCATCCAACACTTCTGGGATGAACTAGAGAGGACATTGTAAGCCCGGCCCTCTTGTCCAACATCAGTGCATGATCTCACAAATGCTCTTCTCAATAAATGTGAATTATGTATGTATATATATATATATATATATATATATGTATATAATATATTATAAACAAAAAACTAAAAAAATCAAAAAGATAATACACATGACAAAATGAAAAAACAATCCTGAAGGAAGGAACATATAATATGTATATCACCATGGATGTGAGTGATTCCTATTCAGGGTACATGTGCAATATGAACTATACTGACCAATCGGTCATGGAACACAAGAACCAAAACGGACCGAAAGAAAAGCCAAATATGGCTCAAAATATAACAATTGTTATTAAGTCAAGTTAAAAAACATATAAGGGGATGGGAAAGAAAACAACCAGGAAGAAGGCACTGAAGCCACATATGTTCCCCACATATGCTTATATATCACCAACAAGTGGATATGCTTTGAATAAATGAATCAATACATATAATCAGTATATGATACAGTTCAAGTATAAGTAAAGTGCTAAGTGCAAAAGAAGCCTCAAGATGTGAGGGAAAGTGCCATAGTATGTATAGCACCTGACAAATATGCTGTCATGGAGCCACCACATAGATGTCAGAAAAGTGCGGTGGTGAAAGTAGATTCAAATCATTATACTGTCATGGAACAGACCACAGTACAGGTATATGATTAGGTTAATGTTTAAACTATGTTTGTATATGTACCTCCGTATGGGTCTGGAGCCTGGGAGGACACGCAATGGAGCGCCTACCCCGATGCGCTTTTCGGCAAAGGCTGACGCAAATGTATATTACACTTCTACCATGCTGTCCTCAGCATCCTATAATTCAAACTGCGCATGTCTCCCATAATCCACACTCAATTTTGCCAGCTGACCAACCAGTGAAGTCCACCCAAATCGTGACGTAACTGGGCATGCGCATTACCATCGCGACGCTGTGGTCGCCATCTTTAGAGTGACTGTTCACAGAAATTAAATTCTCTCTCCACCTTGACGTAATTTGGTCTTGCACTTTACAAACATGACACTACGTTCATCTTTCTTTAATACCATCTATGTTACCGTGCATGCGTTCTATATCACCAACATCACGGACACCATTTTTATTAAGAGAATTATCCCTATTTTCATACCATACATTAGACTGGTATTGGTAGTTTTGTCCCATCATTTCATAAGTATTTAGAAAGGTCATTCTCGTATATTTTTAATACCCAAATCACCATTCCATGGATTTCCCCATTTCTAAGTATGTCCATGGAAACAGGTTAACGGGAACCTGTCACGTCCTATTTACATGTACACTGCCCCCATTGCTTTGTTAGTGATGCAGTGTGCATCACTAATAAGCTGTTTTCATGAAAATTGGTGGTATTATAATGCTTTTCTAACGTTTTATATACTTTGTCCTACCTGCTCGTATTCAGTCATAGCGGTGTGATTCTCATATTCAGTCATGGGAAGCATCGCATTTTTTAGTCAGTGCTGGCGCCGCCCATGCCATTTGAATACTGCTCCTGGCAAGCGCGATATTTGTGGGGTGCATGCGCATCTGCACACGTCAGGCTGTGTGATTACCAGCTTCAGTGCGCACGCGCTGTGACCTATGGCTCCCGCCGCTTGCACAGTCAATGTATCTTGCGGTCAACGCATGCGTAGTGACACTGCAGCGGTGACCGCAAGATAGATTGATGTGTGCAAATGCACATGCGCCCCACAAACATCGCGCTTGCCAGGAGCAGTATTAAAATGTCATGGGCAGCTCCAGCACAAACTGAACGCGGCGACCGCCCATGACTGAATCTGAGAATCACACCCCTATGACTGAATACGAGCAGGTAGGACAAAGTATATAAAATGTTGTAAAATCATTATACTACCACCGATTTTCATGAAAACAGCTTGTTAGTGGTGCACATTGTGTGAAGCCCAGCTGTGCTTGGTATCACAAATCCTAGAAGGGTGTATTGAAGGATTCCTCCACAAGAGGCCCCCATAACCATTCACACATTTCCACCTCAGACCACCAGAGGGAGCCCGTTGGGGAGATATATAAAGGAAGGTGGAGCCTGGCAGTTAGTCGGTTGGAGTCAGTCTAGTCTGGTTTAGCAGTGAGTCCAGTGCAGTCTGAGAAGAGTTACCTCAGAGGACAAAAGCCTGTTCCAGCTCCTGCAATTGCTATCCTGCAGTGGAGCTTATCCAGATCAAGACTCGGTGTAGCTCAGTGAGGTGAGCTTTAAGTGTGCCGGCGCCATAAGATCGGTGAAGAGCGGCACGAATAGTGTGAGTAGCCTATTGAGGGTCCGAGTAGGCCGAAGGCGAAAGAGTAGAGAGAGTTAGTTCATAGAGGGCAGAGGAGCTTAACTAGCTCACCCCGAAGAAGCAGTTACCGGGTCCGAAGCTTGCCGGGATCTCCACGACCCAGTAAGATAAACCGGAATCCCTAGAGAACTACAGGTCCCAGGATCGCTAAAGTGCTGATACGTACCAGAGCAAGGAGACACATGGGCCCCGTAGGTCGGGAGCGTGCACTCCCAGAGAAGGCCCTACCACAAGGTCAGCCAGCGCAGGACAGAGACAAAGTTAGGCCTAGCTCCAGGCAGGTCAGAAACTTATTACGCAGCAGCAAGAACCAGGAGGCCCAAAACCTGCTCATTGGGGAGGATCCGGACATACACCCTTCACCCTACAGTGCTCCGGGGAGTGCCTGACTTTCCATCAGTAAAAGGTACTGAAGTGACTTTTGTGTCCGTCCCTGTTCTTGCTCCGGCCCGACGGAGTCTCTTTGTCCTGCATCCCCGTTCGTACCCTGCCCTGAGGCCCAGCTCCACCTGTGGGGAGCCATACCATCTAGCTGCCTTATCACCGGCCTCAGTGGACTGCGCAGCGCTGGTGACTATCATCAGAAACCATAGGTGGCGTCACGAGCTTTTATAAACTTGATATCTATCAACTCCTTTTTAAAGAGTTTGCCAAATGACATATGGGAGATTCCCCAAATGTATGGAGGAAGGTGCTGTGGTCTGATTAGACCAAAATGTAACTTTTTGGCCACCAAGGTTAACACTATGTCTGGCGCCAAACCAACACAGCTCATCACTCCAAGAAAAACATCCCCACAATGAAACATGGTGGTGGCAGCATCATGCTGTGGGGATGTTTTTCAGCAGCAAGGACCTGGAAAATGGTAAGAGTCAAGGGGAAGATGGATGGTGCGAAATACAGGGATATTCTTGAGTAAAACCTGTTAGCCTGTCAGTGATTTGAAACTGGAACAGAGGTTCACCTTCCAACCAGAGAATGACCCAAAGCATACTGCTAAAACATCACTCGAGTGGTTACAAAACTATTTAAACACAGGTTGTAATGTAACAAAATGGGTAAAAAGCTAAGAGGGTGAATACTTTTGCAAATGTGTGTGTATATATATATATATATATATATATATATATATATATATATATATATATATATATATATATATATATATATATATATATATATATATATATATATATATATATTATAATATATTTGTTGCTGCTCAGCTTCTATTCTTCTTTTGTTCTTTCAGTGGAATGAAACTATTGAACTCTTCCGCTCGGGAATGACCCAGAAGAAGCATCGTGTGCACTTTAAAACCTATGATCGGTGTTTCACTGCAACAGAAGCCGTGGATTGGTTACATGAACTACTCCAGTGTAACCAAAATTTTGGTCCAGAAGTAACTCGCAGTCAGACGATCCAGCTATTAAAGAAGTTCTTGAAGAACCATGTCATTGAGGATGTGAAAGGAAGATGGGGTAAAGAAGACTTTGAGGATAGTAACAGCCTGTACAGGTAAACTCAAAATGTAAATTATCTTCATGTTCGGGTTTTTGATGTTCGGCATACCTGTGTTTACCCCCTCCTCTTCTTAATTTGCATCCAAAGCCACTAACAAGAAGCAACAAAAAATTGAAAACATAAAATATAGTTTTTTTGTTTGTTTGTTTGTTTTTTTTCACTAAAATGCTAATTATCATCTGATTTTAAAATGTTAGGACTGCCTCACACCACTTGACGTATCGGTTTGTATTTAAATAGGATATAGTGGGGAAAACAAAAGTCAAATTGGTATCAGTTTTATATACCTTTTGAGCACATATCCATTTGAATACGTTTTTTAGTTTTTTTTTTATTTTTACGGGATGCAAAAAAAGGTCTGTTTTTTCAGCCTTATAGAAAATGATTGTTTTTGTTAAAACATTGCAGTCTACGGGCTACAGATACATAACCACGGTGCCCCTGCCCTGCTTCCATGCTGTGGTGGCAAACCTGCCCCTGCTTGCAGCCTGGGAGAGAGAGTTTGGGACCGCTGCTCAGCCGTGCTGCAGACCTGAACTGTCAATCCTCAGGAGTGCGCTGACCCGGTAAAGCAGGAAGCCGGGGGCCAGGAGCGATGTACTCCTGAAGGTTCATCTTGACACAACTTTTAATTTGGGGAAAACGCCTTTATCCCCTATCCATATGATAAAGAAATTACTTGATTACTGGGGATCCATCCAACTGCTTGGACTCCCAGCAATCTTGAACAGGGCTCTGAAGAGTCCTGTCTTGAATAGAGCAGATTAATTTATGCTCAATGAGACTGCCAGAAATAGCCCAGCACTGTACTCTGCTCTTTCTGCCAGCCCCATAGACAATTAAAGGTGTGGATGCTGAGCATGCGCCCATATGCTCCTGCCACACAGGTCAGCAGTCTGATCTCGAGCAATCTACAATTTGGCCCCAATGGCATTACTTGCAATTTAGATGATCCCTTTAACTCTCATAAAAGTGAAAGCTGAAACATGCATTATATACGTTGAGCCCTCTCTATTCTATGCCAGGATGCTGCAGCATCATAATGGAAGTCAATGGATTCCCAACCTAGCTTAGCCTAGGTTCCTCAGGTGCGCTGTGTATCTGACATAAATGTCCTTTAAAGTGAGGAATAGTATAGTGTTAGGCTGTGTGCCCACGATGCGTTTTTTAAGCGTTTCCGCAGCGGCAAAAAATGCTGCAGAAACGCTTAAAAAATGCATGGTAGAAGGCCTGCCATGTTCCCCAATGATAATCCGCATGCGCTGTGCACATGCTGCGGAAATTTCCGCTGCGGATTATCATTGCGGAAAAAAACGCAGCACTACCAATTATTTTGTGGAAGTGCTGCGTTTTCGCCGCCAATGACTTGCATGGATTCCGCATCACTGTTTATGTAGATGCGCATTACATGCGTTCCAATGTGCGAATGGTACCCAAGTTTGGAGGAGAGGAGACTCTCATCCAGACCCGGGTACCATAGAAACTGTGAAAAAAAAAGAATAAAATAAAAAATAAAAGTTATATTTACCTTCTGATGGCCCGCGGTATCCTTGTCTTCACTTGCCGGCAGCTCGCGATGGACTGAAGGACCTGCGCTGACGTCATAGTCATGTGACGGGTCACGCGACGCTGACGTCGGCAGGTCCTTCAGTGTACCGCGATCTGCCGGCAAGGGAGAACGGAGGGAAGCAAGACCCCGGGGGCCATCGGAAGGTAAGTATAGATTTGTTTTTTAATTTTTAAACATTCTTTACGGTCACACTATATAAATCCATGCAAACGGCATGGATTTATATTGTGACCAAGTTGTCAAGCGCTTGTCAACCCGTACGCGGAAATGCATGTGAAGAATACTTCACATCCGCATGTCCCTGGCAGGAAAAACGCATGTACAATCCGCATGTAAAATCCGGAGCTTTTCTGCATCGTGGGCACATAGCCTTACAGTGGTATTCTGAGACTAGGCACATCTGATTACATCTGATTGTAACTGTTTTCGCTATGTATACCCCTTTTTCACATGTAAAGCGCCATGGAATAAATGGCGCTATAATAATAATGTCCCTAACACCTGACTGTCATCCAATCCCAAACCTCAGTGGCCAAGTGAGCAAAAAAGTGGATGAGGTCTCTGGGGCTGCTCGTATTGCAACCATGAGACTTAGAACCATTAAATGGGTTGGCAGCTTTAGCTTTATTTTAACAAATTTATTGAGGACATGACTTTGTGGCACCTACTAATATAGAAGTATTACAGGTTCTCCTCCTACTCTTAGTAGTGCCGCTTCCTGACTAACTGCACAGTTCCTCTGTACACAATATGGCCACCGATGGAGGAAGAACATGTGACCAGATCTGTCCTTCAGCCTCCTCCAATAGAGAAACTGCTTTCCCCTCTCCGATGTTTTTCTATTGGAGGAGTCTTATGGACAGGTCTGATCACATGCTCCTCCATCAGCACCTATGTTCTGGTCAAGAAAACTGCACTAACCAGAGCAGGAGAAGAACCTCTGGCTGGCTGGCAGCCTTTACCCAGGACATCCACCATTCTCTGTGGCAGGTACACGTGTTTCTGGAATCTTGCCCGCATTCTCCACCAACTGTGGTAAGACGACTCACTCGGCTGTTTCCAGAAGTAGACACAGGAACTTTTTCATCTGCAGGTTTATTTAAATTGGCATAAAGCACTGCAGGTTCCACAAAATAAACATAGCCTTGCTGGCATTAACGGCAAAACAAAAGATAAATGATACCACAGTCCATATGTATGCAGGATTTGCCCGCTTAAGTGCAGCACACTTCAGCTCCCCCTAAGCTGAAGTTCCACAGTCTGGAGACTTCCTTCGCCAAACTCGCACAACAGAAAAAAACCTTCAATGCTAGAGATTTAACTCCTCCAGCCACACCCTTGAGGTGGAGATATGGTGAGTAGGCACCCCACCCATCTCACACCTACTCACAAAGGACCTTTGCCAAAATAGCTGTTTAACCACCTCAGCACCTAACATGTTGAAGAAACTCGTAGGTTCAGATCACGGAGGCTAGTAGCCACAGTGAAACATATCTCCCCTCATATATCACCAGTGACTCTATCACATTATATATTAGGAATTGCCACAAAATCATGCCCCCAATCACATTTGCTGAAATAAAGATAGTTGCAAACAGCTATTAATTATACATTATATTATAATCCCGTTAAGCCCTTATTTCAAGAGTGGGCGCCGGTTATTGTTGTAACTTTGTGGTTATCTTTTTTTTATAATTTAAATACAGGTTTCCACCAACATCACCTCTCAAACCATATCCCAAAAGACCTCAGCAAAGAGTAGACCCTCTTCCGTTCCCTCGCTGGTCTGATGAAGAGTCTGTGACGGCTCATGCTTATATTCCTGTGAAACCTCTTGTAATGGTTTGTATTATTATTTTACAATGGAATTTTTTTTTCATCAGTCGTATTTGAGTAATTGTGGTAGAGCCACAGATGTCACTACTGTTGGTCATCTGTCCCTGTAATGCACCAATATTTGGGCAGCCGCAGCTCCTGGATTCCCGCTGTCGGGGGCATTCGGGTCCTCTGGAGTGAGGAACGTCTTCTGACCTCTGATTCATTGATCTATGTTATGTCATGTATTAGGTGATGGGAATAACCTATTGCAAAGCCCTCTCCCTTGCTGTAGGCCCTTAAGTGGCAAGCCTTCTGTGCCCTCCTCGTGTCACTGCACCATGTTGTGTTGTCTGTCAGAATGTTTTCTAAGCTACCGCCTGCTGCATGTTCCTCTGCAAGGCTGATGCCAGATTATGCTAATATATTCATTCCTCAGTGAGATAAGGGAAAATGTTAATTAAAGGCATTTCCTCTCCTTCCATGTATCAGCACTTCAGTTTTCAAGCACAAGACAAATTGCTCCGGTATGAAGTTGATTTTGTGGCTTACATACTACTCAGGTCTTCCTGGAGGTTGATGCTCCAGCAATCATGGAAACGCACCCATTTAAATCAGCAGGTTCACATGTCCTCATTTTCAATCTGAGTGCTGTCCGTGAAAAAAAAAAAAAACGGACAGCACTTGGAGAAATGTTATTCAATGGGGCAGAGCAGATAAGCGTCTTTTTTTTTTTTATAAATCGCAGCATGCACTAGCTTCTTCCATGTGTTGGATGAGACTTGTCCATTCAAGTCTGTGTGCACAAAAAAATAAAAAACAAATCCGATCCCATAAGGATCAACCACTTAGTATTTGATTGTTACAGATGTTGATGTATAAAATCATTTTGCATTCAGATGGACAGATGGCAACTGAGGAAAGAAAAGTCACACGCAATTTTTTAGATGGTTGAGTGATTCCAGGTACTAGAAGGAGTAAGGCGTCTCTTGTAGAATGAAATATTGCACGTATTAATTAGAGGTCTAGAGTTAGTGACAGAAGTCTAATTAATTATTATCGTTCATGGATACTGGAAAAATAGGTCAAGTTTTAGTTGACGACAAGTTTGGGATCCCTGCTCCAAACTCCATTTACCATTAGTATAGGGGAAGACACGTCATATGTTATTTTTATTTCTCTGCCACAACACCGTGCATTAAAAGGGTCGCTCATTTGGTTACGTTGCCAAGTGTTTGTAAAACAAAGTTCTAAATTGTTCATTTTCAATCAGGAAGCCTAGAAACGGGTTCCTTTTGCCAATAGATTGGTTCTCTACTACTAGGACACTCCACATTTCCTATGTTTGGTCCCGCTAAAATAAAAACTGTTTTACCTCCCGTGTCGGCGCTGTTCCAGATGTATAAGTAATCAAGAGGAAGTAAGAGCTGCTTCTGGCCGCTCATTTCTCTTGATTACCTAATCGTCCATAGGTGGCTGACAGTGACGCCAGCACTGATTGGGTGCAGGGCTCCTGTGACGGTACAACTTCATGTGAGCCCCGGGAACGCGAGTGCGTCACCGCTGGAACAGTACCGGAGGGGAGTATAAGTGTTTTTATTTTAATGAGACCAAACATAGGAAATGAGAAGGGGTTGTCCTAGTAGTGGGAAAACCCTTTAAAAAATAAATAAAAAAGATGTTTTTCCAGGGAATAACAAAATATATTTTAAAAGGGCTCATACTGGTTAAAGCATGACTCCTGCTTTTTTTTTTTTTTTTTTTTATTTTATCGCTGCTATTGAGGTCCCTGACTCTACTCTTATACTTACCAGCCGCCATCTTCACCTTTATCACCTCTGCTCCCATCTGTCTCCGGCAGTGTGTGACCTGCCGGATTGATCCAGTGTGTGCTGGAGCGAGCCCAAGGTCACTTTCCAATACCAGTCTATGAGAGCCTCTTTCGGACTCACCTAGACTTCCATTGATAGTGATCGTTACCTCTGGCTTCCGGCAAGTCAGAAGTTGCTGTCACAAGATGGCGCCACGGGACCGGAGCGACGCCGATAAAAGGTGAAGATGCTGAAGGGTGAGTATTAGGGTATGTGCCCACGTAGCGTTTTACAAGCGTATATGCTGCAGAGTTTCCGCAGCGTAAACGCTTGTGAAACGCTTGGTAATCCGCCCCCCATGGTCCCCAATGAGAATCCGCAATTTCAATGCCCATGCTGCGGATTTTTCCGCAGCGTTTTTGATGCGTTCAAAAATCCGCAGCATGTCCATTAATTTTGCGTTTACGCATGCGGAATTGCCTTGTCAATGCAATAAAAAATGCAAGGCAATTCCGCATGTTCCAAACAATTCTAAAACGCGCGAAAAACGCTTGCCAAATTCCGCAAGCATTTTTCCGGGAGAGGACATGAGAAAATGAAGCAGAAATTTTCTGCTTCATTTCTGCAACGTGGGCACATAGCCTAAGGGTATGGACAGGGACCTTAGATTAGTAGCACCACTCCAGCGCTGAAAAAATATAACCAAAACGCTGGAGTGGTGCTTTTAAAGGCATAAAACAAATAAATAAAGAAACAACACCGTTGACTTGTAACTCATCATACTTCCTGTTTTTCACATTGCCAGAAATCCTTATTTATTTAGTGCCGATCTTCTGGTGACCACAGAGTAAAAAAGATGATGAGGCACGTCCAGACAGAGAATCACCTTCTATATTTCTTGATAATATTAAAATGTCATATCCATAAACTGACGCTTTTCCAACACTCTCATTGTTCTTAATGGGCCATAATGGGACTGGCGAGTGATACTATTTACAATCACAATAGCCAATCACTTGTAAAACGTGTGATCTACAAGGAAGTGGCTTTAACAATGTAAGACCATGAAGCGTCAGAACGAGGCTCAGAAGGAGGCTTCATAGGCTTACGTTGTAAAAGACTTCTGGCTCATGTGTTGAGTGATCCGGCAAGTGAGAAGAGGACCAGAGCGGCGCTGGAAGCCAGGGAAGACTGTGATCGATAAGTATTTTATTGCACTTGCACTACATTACATAATACATTTAGACAGGTGTTGTTAATAAAACATTTTGTGGGAATGTTTCTTTAAAGAGTACCATGGGGGCATAGCAATGTAGCTGAGCGGTCGCACTGGAGCAGAGCTCCCGCTATCCTGAATGGAATACAGCCTGAATTGCCATAGTAGAAGTTCTCTTCCCTGGCCTGAACTTGTCAAGGGGTGAGAGGAATTTGCTGGGCTCCGTGTGGCAACGGTGGAAAAGGCAGAAAGATCCGTTGCATGCTGAGGGGAAAGCGGCAGCTATCTTAAGACTGAATCTGGGTGCCGAGAGGAAGAGAGGGGACCGCCAACAGCTTCACCGATTCACTGACCTGTGCTCCTGAATGTCCAGGAGCCCCGGGGGGCCCTTGTTCATCAGCGGTGTCGGTTCTCTTGTCTAACATGTGGCAGGGAGGCGAAGACTCCTCTGGGTCCTACTGCCGCAATACCTCTGATGATACGGGTGGCAAAGAGATACAAGAGAGGTGCATACAGATATAGTGAGAGGAAGACTAGAGCTTGGAGGGCCCTTGGGGATGCAAAAGAAAGGCGCTAAATGGAAGTGCATTGAGGTGAAGGGTACATTGCTGGAAAAGGGGAAAAAAAAAAAAAAAACTCTTTAAATCTCTTAGTTTGCGAGTGTGAACGAGCTGCGTGTGTCCGGAGCGTAAGTGCGAACGAAAGTAAGTGTGTGACTTGTTTTTCAGTGAAGAGATATTGGGAATCCTGCAGAAAATACCTGTGTGAATTGCGGTGAGTGCTGCATTGTGACCTGCTGAGTGGTTTTCTACCTGTTTAGATTTATTGGGCTTTTTAAAACCTATTTTCTCACTACAGTTTTAGTTTCTTAGTTTACTACCTGTGTATTTAAGGGTTAACTACATTGCACTAAAATCCTGAGGTGTAGATTTACTCACAAGGGGTTAATTAAGGGGAAGGGGTCATAATTAAGGGTTTATAAGGGGCAGCTGGTTGGGCATCAAGTCCTTTGGAAGTGCATTGCTGGAAAAGGGGAAAAAAAAAAAAAAAACTCTTTAAATCTTAGTTTGCGAGTGTGAACAAGCTGCGTGTGTCCGGAGCGTAAGTGCGAACGAAAGTAAGTGTGTGACTTGTTTTTCAGTGACTTTGTATTCAGGGAGTTTGGAAGGGAGGACTTAGGACTGAATTGCTGACTGTATTTCATTAATTCTTTACTTTACTTTTTACTTAACATTTCTGTCTAGTGCAATCCCCATTAGGAAATGAGCTCCATTATTGACAATGCTATCCAGTGTACATCTTGCCACATGTATGCATTCCTTGAACAGCCGGTCGTGGGTGCATACTGCTGTGCCAGATGTGTGCACGTTGTGCATTTGGAAGCCCAGATACTGGATCTAAATGAACAGCTGGCAACACTGAGATCCATTGACAACATGGAAAGGAGTCTGCTGCTCACTGAGCAGCAGCTCACTGGGGTAGATGTGGGGGAGGGTGGTAGTCGGGAGCTGCAGGACAGTGAGGTCGCTAGTTGGGTGACAGTTAGAAGGGGGGGTAGAGGGAAGAGTGCCTGGGAGGCTAGTCCTGATCTTGCACACCCCAATAAGTTTGCAAAGTTGGCAGATGAGGGGAGTGACGGTACAGGGGTAGTACTACTGCAGCAAGGCATGTCCTCTGAAAGCCGGAGGAGTGTCAACTCCAGTAAAGAGGGAAATAGGAGAGCAGGGCAGGCCAGGCAGGTGCTGGTAGTGGGGGACTCAATTATTAGGGGAACAGATAGGGCAATCTGTCACAAAGACAGGGATCGTAGAACCGTGTGCTGCCTACCTGGCGCTCGCGTCCGGCACATCGCTGATCGGGTTGACAGATTACTGGGAGGGGCTGGTGAGGACCCAGCGGTCATGGTGCACATTGGCACAAATGACAAAGTTAGAGGTAGGTGGAAGGTCCTTAAAGATGATTTCAGGGAATTAGGCTGCAAGCTGAAAGCAAGGACCTCCTAAGGTGGTATTCTCTGAAATACTTCCGGTGCCACGCCAGAGAGGCAACGGGAGATTAGGGAGATAAATAAGTGGCTCAAGAACTGGTGTAGGAAGGAGGGATTTGGGTTCCTGGAGAACTGGGCCGACTTCTCAGTTGGCTACAGACTCTACGCTAGGGACCGGCTGCACCTCAATGGGGAGGGTGCAGCTGTGCTGGGGGAGAAAATGGCTAGAAGGTTGGAGGAGTGTTTAAACTAGGGATTGGGGGGGAGGGTATTCATTTTATAGGTGGGGAAGATAGTGCAGATAGTGACCTGGGCACAAATAAAGAAATTGGGGGTGGGGTTAGAACAGTCAATAAAGTAAGAAGGAATAGAGGTACAGAGAGATACATAAAATGCATGTACACTAATGCCAGAAGCCTCACCAACAAAATGCAGGAATTAGAATTAATTTTGTTGGAAAATAATTATGACATGGTAGGGATATCTGAGACGTGGCTGGATGATAGCCATGACTGGGCAGTTAATTTACAGGGCTTTAGTCTGTTCAGAAATGACCGTACAAACAAGCGAGGGGGGGGGGGTGTTTATATGTAAAATCATCCTTAAAACCTGTCTTGCGGGAGGATATATGTGAATCTAATGAATATGTAGAGTCCCTGTGGGTGGAGAAAAGGGGAGGGGGAAAAAATAATAAATTACTGATAGGGGTTTGTTATAAGTCTCCAAAAATAATGGAAGTAGCAGAGAATATCCTCGTAAAGCAAATAGATGAAGCAGCGACTCAAGGAGAAGTTATTATTATGGGAGACTTCAACTACCCTGAAATACATTGGGGGACAGAAACATGTAGTTCAAGCAAAGGAAATAGGTTTTTGACTACTATGAGAGACAATTACCTTTCACAACTGGTTCAGGACCCAACAAGAAGGAGGGCACTGCTAGACCTAATATTAACCAATAGTCCAGACCGCATATCAAATATACGAGTTGGGGGTCACTTGGGTAATAGTGATCACAAAATAATAAGTTTTTATGTATCCTTTAATAAGATGTGTCGTAGAGGGGTTACAAGGACACTAAACTTCAGGAAAGCAAATTTCCAACGGTTAAGAGATGATCTTAGTGCAATAAACTGGGACGATATCCTGAGACATAAAGCTACACAAAGCAAATGGGAGACATTTATTAACATCCTGAATAGTACCTGTGCACAATATATACCCCTTGGGAATAAACATGCTAGAAATAGGAGGAAACCACTATGGCTAAATAGAGCTGTAAGGGGCGCAATAAGTGACAAAAAGAAAGCATTTAGAGAACTAAAGCAAGTAGGTAGTGATGAGGCATTAAATAAATATAGAAAATTAAATAAATTATGTAAAAAACAAATCAAGGCAGCAAAGATTGAGGCAGAGAGAATCATTGCCAGAGAAAGTAAAAATAACCCCAAAATATTCTTTAACTACATAAATAGTAAAAAACTGAAAAATGATAGTGTTGGCCCCCTTAAAAATAGTCTGGGTGAAATGGTGGATGAGGATGAGGAAAAAGCCAATATGCTAAATGATTTTTTTTCAACCGTATTTACACAAGAAAATCACATGACAGAAAACCTGATTAGTGATAACAAAAATTCTCCAGTAAATATCACTTGCGTAACCCAGCAGGAAGTACGGCGGCGTCTAAAAATCACTAAAGTTGACAAATCCCCGGGCCCGGATGGGATACACCCGCGAGTACTGCAGGAATTAAGTAACATCATAGATAAACCATTATTTTTAATCTTTAAAGATTCCATAGTAACAGGGTCTGTACCACAGGACTGACGTATAGCAAATGTGGTGCCAATATTCAAAAAGGGGACAAAAACTGAACTTGGAAATTATAGGCCGGTAAGCTTAACCTCTACTGTGGGTAAAATCCTGGAGGGTTTCCTAAGAGATGCTATAATAGAGTATCTGAAGAAGAATAACCTCATGACCCAATATCAACATGGGTTTACGAGGGACCGTTCCTGTCAAACTAATCTGATCAGTTTTTATGAGGAGGTTAGTTCTGGACTGGACCAAGGAAATGCAGTGGATGTTGTGTATATGGACTTTTCAAAAGCTTTTGATACGGTTCCACACAAAAGGTTGATACATAAAATGAGAACAATGGGGCTAGGGGAAAATATATGTATGTGGGTTAAGAATTGGCTTAGTGATAGGAAACAAAGGGTGGTTATTAATGGAAAACACTCAGACTGGCTCTCAGTTAACAGTGGGGTACCACAGGGGTCAGTATTGGGCCCCCTTCTTTTTAACATATTTATTAATGACCTTGTAGGGGGCATACAGAGTAATATTTCAATATTTGCAGATGACACTAAACTCTGCAGGGTAATCAATACAGAGGAGGACAATTTTATATTACAGGAGGATCTATGTAAACTAGAAGCTTGGGCTGATAAATGGCAAATGAGCTTTAATGGGGATAAATGTAAGGTAATGCACTTGGGCAGAGAAAATAAAATGTATAATTATATGCTTAATTGTAAAACACTGGGCAAAACTGTAACTGAAAAAGACCTGGGTGTATTGGTGGACGACAAGCTCACGTTTAGTAGCCAGTGTCAGGCAGCTGCTGCGAAGGCAAATAAAATAATGGGATGCATTAAAAGAGGCATAGATGCTCATGAGGAGAACATAATTTTACCTCTATACAAGTCATTAGTGCGACCACACTTAGAATACTGTGTACAGTTCTGGTCTCCAGTGTATAAGAAAGACATAGCTGAACTAGAGCGGGTGCAGAAAAGAGCGACCAAGGTTATTAGAGGACTGGGGGGTCTGCAATACCAAGACAGGTTATTACACTTGGGGTTATTTACTGTGGAAAAAAGAAGGCTTAGGGGTGATCTTATTACTATGTACAAGTATATGAGGGGACAGTACAAAGACCTTTCTACTGATCTTTTTACTCTGAGGCCAGAGACGGGGACAAGGGGGCATCTTCTACGTCTGGAGGAAAGAAGGTTTAATCATAATCACAGACGCGGATTCTTTACTGTAAGAGCAGTGAGACTATGGAACTCTCTGCCGCATGATGTTGTAATGAGTGATTCACTATTAAAATTTAAGAAGGGCATAGATGCCTTTCTTGAAAAGTATAATATTACAGGTTATAAATACTAGATTCCTTGATAGGGCGTTGATCCAGGGAACTAGTCTGATTGTCGTATGGAGTCGGGAAGGAATTTTTTTCCCCTATGTGGAGCTTAGTGTTGCCACATGGGGTTTTTTTTTGCCTTCCTCTGGATCAACAAGTTAGGCTATGGGTTGAACTAGATGGACTTAGTTTTTAAGGTTGAATGAAGACTATGTTACTATGTTAAATCTGTCCAGTTACTCTACTTTGGCTATGGAAGCCGATGGGGATGGAGACTGTGAAATGGCTTCCTCTTCAAGGGGGTCCCCTGAGTTGGGAAGGCCTTTGTACAGGGGAGGCAAAAAAAGGGCTCCTGTACCTGCATCACTAGGTGATGCTCCTTCCCTATTGGATGTTCTTAACGCAGTAAATAAGTGCAACTCAACTCTTGATAAACTGGCAGGTCAAGTAGGCTTCAGCCAAGAAATAATTTCCATAATCCGCCTGGATGTGCAGAAGAGAGCGGAACATACCACGACCATCAAGGGCCAGGTAAGTGAGCTGGAAGATCCCCTTCCTCCTGTTCGCAGAGATATTAAATATCATACACAGGCGGTGGCAGATATGTTGGCTAGAGTTGAAGACTTAGAAAATCACCAGAGACGCAATAACGTCTGGTTAAAGGCTGGTGGGAGTTCCGGAGAAAGGGGAAGGGGTGAACCCAGGTTTGTTTTTATGGGTAAACACATGTTTAAATTCTGGGTTGGAAAAATAATTCCGTAACATACTACACTGGGTGGAATGTTGAAAGTTATTCTTGAATATAAAATATGGGTATAATGGTAAAATATGTTTGCGTTCATAGAGACAATGCTAAGAGTCAAATTTTTGAGTACATTAGTAAAATTAACCCTGCTATTATAGGGCTGCAGGAAAGGCACTTGACCAAGGAATCTATTAATCTGCTACAGGTCCCGGATGGGGTTTAGTCTTCATTCTGTCCATTCTAACTCTGCACGAGGAGTCAGCCTTCTACTACATAAGAACATGTCCTTTAACTGTATAGAGTCTTTTAGAGAGGAGAGTAGATTTATTGGAGTTTGTTGTTAACTGTCTCATTTTAAACGCATCATTGTGGTAATATATGTTCCTCCTCCTTTTTTTAAAATAACCCGCTCATGAAAATACTAGTGAATCTAGCAAATTGACTAGATATCCACCTTATAATTATGAGTGACTTTATTAATATATGTAACCCTTTTAAGGATAGATGTCCAGCGGGGAATGATAATTTGTCCTCATTTGGCCACCTGATTAATGAAGTGTGTCTGATAGATATTTGGAGGGCAAGTGCTTCTAAGCTAAAGGTCTTCTCTTGTGCATCCTCGATTTACCCGTTTCTAATAGAAAAGATATGATTCTCTGTAACCTCGCTATGGTCCTATGATCCCGTTTCTTTTCAATATCGAATACTCCCCTAGGTCCTTGTCAGACCAGGCTACTCCCTCATTTTAGATACAAGAGCCAATGTAAAATACTGTAGACATCCTTTGGGCTGGAAACTTAACCCATTTTGGCTTACTTATCAATCTTCTGATCTAATCGGCCACCTTACAGGACATGGTGGTGGGGGAATGGGGAAAGATTACTATAAATTATCCCATCCCTAAATATTGCAAATAATTGTAATCATTTTTTTTCCCTCCAGAATTCTGAGATGTGGTATAAACGTCACAGTATAGCCATAGGAGAGGTGCCAGCATGTCGGCTGCTATATCGCAGAGAGTTAACTGCAGAAAACATTGAAGAAATATGGAAATCTAGGACACTATTACGGTAAGTCAGCCATGCAATATCACAATGTCGGGGGCAGCACGCTGGCTCAGTGCTTAGCACTGCAGCCCTGGGTTCAAATCCCACCAATATCTGCAAGGAGTCTGTATGTTCTCCCAGTGTTTGTGTGGGTTTCTTCCGGGTTCTTCGGTTTCCTCCCACACTCCAAAGACATATTGATAGGGAATGTAGATTGTGAACCCCAATGAGGTAGGTGATAACTTACCAATTGTTCAGGGTCTGACTGCTCTTGTAAGTCATGTACCAGTGGTGTTCTTCAGGACACGGCGGAGTTATGGACGAAGAAAACCGACTCTAACACAGTTCGTTCTCAAGAAAACTATTTTAACCAGACAATAGAAAACATTCATAATATTCCACTTTACATTTGCCAAACGGCTGGAACCTCTGCTATACAGCGTGGCACTCCAGAGATCTGTATTACTGTTCACTACAAATCTGACTACTGTTATCGGCTCACACTCTGAGAATTAGGTTAATTGTATGAGTGCAACGTAGAGAGTAGCCTGCGGTACAGCACCGAGGTTTACAAACTTAACGTTTTCCTATATTTTCCCAACCAAATCTCCCTCTCCCTTCCCATAATATCTTCAGTGAACTTGGAGGAATAGTCCGTCCTTGATTGCATAGAAAATCCCCCCAACAAATTACTGTGACAGCTGTTAAACCGTGAGTGAAGTCTATCGCAGTTAAATAACTGTCCACTAATATAATGCTCTCCAGAAACTTTCTCCTGAATCAGAATGGAGTTCAGTTTTTGGTCCGGAGTCCGTTTTGTGCCGTGTCGGCACCTGAGAGTAGATTTGGATTTTTAGTTATGAAACAAACAGAAAGCGCAGCAGATCAGTAAGTCCTGGACGCTGAAAATAGCAATAAACGTATCTTGAAGCAGTCAATCTGCCTAACTATCTATGTACAGGCTATGTCTCAGCCTTAGATATTTTGACGCCAAAATTGGATGTGATGCGTGCACAGTTACTCACTGCGGAGCCCCTCCAACCGGTGAGCAGTAATAATGATGCTTGTGGCTTGAATCCTCAGCGGCGTCCTTCACCTCTCACTGTGGGTCCTGGCCTTTATTGTTTTTTAACCCCTTTACCTCCGAAGGTGGTTTGCACGTTAATGACCAGGCCAATTTTTACAATTCTGACCACTGTTACTTTGAGGTAATAACTCTAAAACGCTTCAACGGATCCCCCTGATTCTGAGATTGTTTTTTCGTGACATATTGTACTTCATGATAGTGGTAACATTTCTTTGATATGACTTGCGTTTTATTTGTGAAAAAATCGGAAATTTGGTGAAAATTTAGAAAATTTTGCAATTTTCAAAATGTGAATTTTCATGCCCTTAAATCAGAGCAATATGTCACACAAAATATAATATTTCCCACATGTCTACTTAACATCAGCACAATTTTGTAACCAAATTTTTTTTTTTTTTGTTACGAAGTTATAAGGGTTAAAAGTTGACCAGCGATTTCTCATTTTTCCAACAAAATTTACAAAATCATTTTTTTTGGGGACCACATCACATTTGAAGTGACTTTAAGGCCTTTATGGCAGAAAATACCCAAAAGTGACACTATTCTAAAAACTGCAGCACTCGAGGTGCTCAAAACCACTTTCAAGAAATTTATTAACCCTTCAGGAATTTTTGGAATATGGTAGAAAAAAATGAACATTTAACTTATTTTCACAAAAATAAGACCCAATTTTTTTTTATTTTCGCAACGATATCCGGAAAAAATGGGCCCCAAAATTTGTTGTGCAATTTCTCCTGAGCACACAGATACCCCATATGTGGGGAAAAACCACTGTTTGGGCGCACAGCAGTGTTCGGAAGGGAAGGAGCGCCATTAGACTTTTGAGTGTAAAATTAGCTTGAATAATTAGCGGATGCCATGTTGCATTTGGGGAGCCCCTGATGTGCCTAAGCAGCGGAAACCCCCCACGAGTGACACCATTTTAGAAACTAGACCCCTCAAGGATTTTATCAAGGGGTATAGTGAACATTTTGAACCCAGAGGTACGACACAGAATTTCATAACATTAGGTACTCATACTGAATAAATTGTCATTAGTCTTGAGCGCAAGTGCTGTCTACTTGAGTTTGCATCGGGTACTCGAGTATGCACCATGTATTGCGGGTGCTTGAGTTACATGCTTGAGTCCCCGCCCCGCATGTTTCACGGTTGTTAGACACCCAAAAAAGACATGCAGGGATCGCTCGTGCATTGCAGGCAATCTCCGCAAGGTTTTTTTGGCTGTATAACAGCCGCAAAACATATGGGCTCCAATCTGTTGCTTTTCTGCTATCTGTGGGATGCTCTCAGACTCGGATACTGCTGGATCCCTTCCTAGCAGGTCCTTTCACTGTCTAGGCCATCTCTGGACTGAACACAAGATGGCCACACTTCCTCTTCCTGTATCTCATGAGTCAGATTGTAACCCCTTCTTTGACACTTCATATGTATTACACAGTCTTTCCACAATACTTAGGCAACAGCAACATCTTGTGGCCAGATAACATCATCATTGTAAAGAAACAAAATAAGTACAGTGTTACACTGGTATGAATACAGGTATAAACAACTATATGTATTGACACACACCTCACACTCTGCCCCTTCCTCCACTGCAGGCTTTCGTGAGAACAATGCTCTGCAGAACTTCGTCTTGAATGCTGTTGAAGTGCAGAACTACTGAAAATGGCAAATAGCCCAGGCGCTGTACTAGGCTTTTTTGATAGTCTGATAGACTATCTAAGTAGACTAACTATCTAACTAGAATCTGTTACCTCAAAAAAATGCATTTTAAATGGCTTATACAGTGTCATAGGGGACTTGGTCCCTAGGAAAACCATACTAGCACTGTACTGGTTACTGATACAGCGCCTGAGAACTGACAACTTTTAATTTGTATGGAAATTAGGGGACTACGGTGCACCCATGGCGTGGCTAAGACTTTGGTGCACTGTCATGCCTCCTGATTTGCATATTGGGGGGGCTTTCCCCCCCATTTGTTATTTGACAGTGTTTGCTTCTCTTTAACCCTTTAGTGACTTATGATGTACTATGTTTATCATAAGTCTCCCTGCCTTTAATGTGGGTTTGCATGCCGAGCCCACATTTTTCTCGACCGATGGGTTGCCTTGACAGACAGGGGTCTATCATCACTGTACTCCTACAGGGACTAACAACTACAGTGAAAAGTGTAAAAAAATAAATAAATAAATTAAAACCATATGTAAGAAATATAGATTTCAAAACACCCCCCTCCCCCTTTACCACATTAAAATTTAATAATTTTTTTTTAAAAAAAATGCACACATTTGGTTTGGCTGCATTTTTAAAGGTCCGGTCTGTCAACAAGCGCTCACAGAGCTCTATATTCTGAAAATAAAAAATGTTATAGCTTTCGGAAAGTGGCGACACAAGCGAATAATTTTTTTTCCAACACCAATTGATTTTTTTTCTCAACCACTTAAGTAAAACAAAAAGTATGCATGTTTGGTATTGCCGTAATCGCGCTAACCTGAAGAATCATAATGGCAGGTAATTTTTGCGGTAAAACCCACGGATGAAGAACATGTATAACCGGATGGGAGATGTATACCTGGAAGGGGCCCAGGATGGGGGAGATGTATACCTAGAAGGGACCCACGATGGACTGGCATTTATTCTTGGAAGGTGCCTAGGATTGGGGACATTGGTGCAGGATGGGTGGACATTACTACATAATGGAGGGAAGGGGGGGGGCGAACACTTATGTGTTTATAGGATTTAGAGTGCTCCAAGGGCCCATACATCAGTCCAACATGCAGGTGGCCTCAGGTCCAAATTTTGCACCAGGGCCCATCGGACTCTAGTTACGCCGCTGGTGGGAGATCTACCCAGACACTTCAGATGTTGAAAGTGTCATTGAGGCATCATGGACATAATTTGTACCTCTTACTGCGCGTAAATCACATTAGTATGATGTATGACTTAGACATAATCAGTCTCCCTCTTACTAAATTTTCCCCTCTCCGATCCGTCCTTAACGCAGCAGCCAGGATCATATTCCTCGCCAACCGCTACACCGATGCCTCTTCCCTGTGCCAGTCATTGCATTGGTTGCCCACATCCAATTTAGAGTTCAATTTAAACTTATCACGCTTACCCACAAAGCGCTCCATGCTTCAGTACCCCCCTACATCTCCTCCCTTGTCTCAGTTTACCACCCTACATGTGCCCTCCGTTTGTGCCAATGACTTAAAACTAAAATCCTCCATAATCCGAACTTCCCACTTCTGTCTCCAAGATTTCTCGCGTGCTGCGCCAATTCTTTGGAATGCACTACCCAGGACAGTTCGATTAATTCCCAATACCCACAGTTTCAAGCGGACCCTAAAAACTCATTTCTTTAGACTGGCCTATCGCCTCAACACACTATTTGTCCATCCCAGTTTTGGCCCATATTAAAACCTTCTTCAATTTCAGGTTCATACCATCCATGCACTTAATAGCCTCGGTCAGGACTGCACACATACTGGCTGACGACCAGTCCATGTATTATTATTTATCCTATTTAGTATATCAAGGCTGCATTATACAATATATGTACATTCTACCTTTTGTGTCTCCCCATTTCCTCATAGATTGTAAGCTTGCGAGCAGGGCCCTCACTGCTTTCGATATGAGATATGCTTATTCTGTATTGTCTGTATAAGTCCCCCCTAAAATTGTAAAGTGCTGCGGAATATGTTGGCCCTATAAAAATAAAAATTATTATACATGTCAAAATCTGTCCCGTGGGCCAAATCTGGCCCACAGGGTGGTTATATTTGGCCCCCGACACCAGAACCTTCACCCCTATGTGGGGCCATTATTCTGTATGGAGGACTGTGTGGAGCCGAGTATACTGGTTGGCCCGCAACTTTGTCCAAGTTTTTCAATGCATGAACTGATTTAAAGTCCATTTTATCACCATCTGATTTTTGGCGAGCTGCCCCCATTTTTTGAATCTCTATACAGAGACATTATACGCGGCACTTGCCATCTGTTAGAGGATGAACTGTTGTGTTTAGATCTGGTTCCCTCAGCGATTTAAAGGGCATGTGGTCATCAGAAAATGATATTGGGTTTTTATGTTTTAGATTTTTTGTTTTGTTTTGTTTTTCTGTAATCGTAGGAAAAATGCAATTTTCGCACTGGTGACTAGGTTTATTATTTTACTTCTTATTCCTTTTAAGCTGCCCCCTGAACATAGATGTTTTCCCCAAAAATATTTGTATAACTGTCTACAATCTCTAATAATGAATTCTGGATCCTGTGTTATCTACTTTGTATGGAGATGTTACCTTTCACTGTTATCTTTTCTGTGATGATAATGAGACTGCTGAAAAGTCTTCTGTACAGGACAAGAAGTACTAGTCTAATATATGGCCTAGTGGCCAGTGTGAATAATGCAGGTTTTCTGTTTCTTTTTTTTCATATAGATAGTGGTATGAAGTATATTTTTTATTTTTATTATAATGCTTTTACAATGTTTTCTTCATTTTAACATGAAAAACTGTTCAATGTATATTTGTTTTTTTTATTCAGATAAACCTCTTTTTATTTCAGTAAATCAATGCTTTTTAGGTTCAGACTTGCCTTTCCTTGTCTTACAGTTTACAGAAGATTTTTAGACTTGATTCTCTGGATGAAGTGATGGACATTAAGCAAACAAATGGGAAGCACGTAATGCACAATGTGTACAATGTCAACAAGCAGGGGATCGTGGTGATGGATGATCGATCAAGTGAGTTGCTTCCCATTCCCCTCCCTCCTCCGAGTCTCTTCTGATCAGCGGTACAGTAACGTACAGCAGTATCACTCTGTGCATCAAAGTACAGGGGAATACCAATGTGGCTCTGCCTACAGTTGTATGTTCATGTATGGCTGGGCTGCAGTACCAGGCGAAGTCACACTCATTTGTAGCACTGTGCCTGGATAAACTGTACAGGGGTCACATCCCAGCCTCTACGTTCTGCTGCTCAGTGAGAGATCTATAGGTCAGCCATCCATTAAAGGGGTTGTCATGTCACAACTTATTGATGACCCGTCATCAATATCAGGTTGTGCCAAACCCCATTAACCTATCAGTTGTTATAAGCTCAGGCGATGGTCATCTTGTAGTGGCTGCTACCAGTTACTACAGAGCAGCTCTTATTCTTCTATTTTCATGAATAAGAGTTGATCTGCAGTACTCTGCAGCAGCTGCAACACAAGTATTAGAGCTGTATATTGCTGCTTTAGTCTGTGTTAAACATCTGGCAGCCCGACCTCATAATGGCTTGTTAGTAAGAGCGTCTGGTTTCGACGCCCAAAAATCTGTTATTGATGATCTGTCCTGTTGATGGGTTATCTATATCTTGTGACCATACAACCCCTTTTAATGGTCTTTGATAATCGCTAACAAAAAACATACAATATTCATTTAAACAGAAAGCGTAATCAGAAAATGGCATATTGTTTACCTTGTGTTTACATTTATTTTGTAATTTTATAAAGTGTGGGGGGGGGGGCTCTTCTTCTTTTTTTTTTTTTTTTTTTTCTTCAAAATATCTGTATTAAAAAAAAGTTTAAGTCTTGCAATTTTCAGGCTGACTACTGGCTGTTTTAGACTCGCACTTCATCTCTTATTAGAAAGAGTTTACAGCAATCTCCATCATGGAGCGTTTCAGGAACTTCGGAGCTGGTTCATAAGCAGAGTCCGTTCCACACAGTGTAGATGCTGGCTGTAATATATAGCCGGCATCTGCCTCTTACAGCAGTGAAAGGCTTGCAAAAAAAATTATGGAATTGCTTTTTTTTTTTTCTTCAATTTCACTTAACTTTCATATATATTCCACCCCCCCCCCCCCATCTTACAGTACACCATATAATAAAATGGATGGTGTCATTCAAAAGTTCAACTAGTCCCACAAAAAAACACAAGCCCATCATATGGCAGTGTTAGCCAGAAAATAAAAAAGTTACGGCTCTTGGAAGAAGGGGAGAGAGAGAATGATTGCGCAGAAACTAAAAATTGCTTGGTCCCTAAGAGGTTAAACAATATATTTAACAGAAACCTGCTGTAAACAGTAGGTCATTTTCTGATGACCCGATCCCTTTTAAAACCTGTCCTAACAATGATTTGTGTTTTTACAGAGGAGCTTCCCCATTGGCTGCTGTCAGCAATGAAATGCCTGGCGAAGTGTAAGTCTGTGATGTATTTTCAGATTTCTGTGCCGTTATTTATGGCTTCCCATTTGCGAGGTGTGACTTGGCCATACATTTATGCTTTTATAGTTTGGTTTCTGTAATCTTAGTGGAAGGAAACCACATGTGTGACCTGCCCTCCCTAAATTATGCACATTCGTACTGGTTAGGTGAAGCCCCCAGTGGTTGGTGTGTGGGGGGGGGGGGTTTCATTCTATGGGTTATGACTTATCCCATCATATCCTAATAAAACATTGCGCCATGGGAATTCTTGATTAGATTGTTAAAGTGATAGTCTGAAATTTGAAAAAAAAAAAAAGGGTTTGCTTTTTCCAAAAATGGCACCTCTTGTACATTGATTGTCTTGAAGCTAAAGGACACCTTACACATTAGATGGTCCAAGTGATTGTAATCTATGTGACGTGTATGAGGGTCGCCTACAGAGGATTTGCCGATTGTGTGATCTAAGGTATATGGGCACCTTTAACTCCATGACCAGGGATGACCTACAGTGGCCAACACTGCCCATGGAGAAGAGTGGAGCGGTTTCTGGGGGAAAAAGAGCAAACTCCTTTGTTCTGTTCTAAAACCATCCTGTGTATTTTTTAGTATTATTGACTCTTTTCCTATTTGTTTAGGGCCAAATTGCTCAGAAATGAAGCAGCCAATGTATTTTGGCTTTGAGAGAGATGTGTTCAGGACCATCGCTGATTATTACTGCTCTCTACAGGAACCACTTCTGACATTTCCGCTGTTTGATGTTTTTGTGAACATACTTGGTAAGCCAGTAAATGAGTCTGATTTTCTGAAATAATGAACTCATCCTTGCGGTTTTGTTTTGTTTTTTATCGCTGTGCGATCGCCTTAATGGATTAATGTAGCTTTCTGTGAGAAGACAGGACATGGAATCATTACATCATGACATGTTTTTTATGTAGGACCTGTCTTACTTGAGGGAATTAAGTTAACCATTGCTTTTGGTAGGTATGATTTAGGTTTAGAAAATGATTCTGGTCCCTTTAGTGTACATTGTGAAAGCCACTGGTGGCCATGCTTGACAGTACAGGTTAAAGCCTGAGGCTGCACTACTGAGAACACTGTCCTTTTGTGATTTCTGTCTGGTGCTGTGTTGTCACATAGACCATGCCTAGATCCAAATGACCAAATATAATATACTTTATATCCTACCTGTATTAAATAGTATCTAGCGGTGTAGTAGGCTTCATCTTTACAGCCTCAGTGTACTACGGTATTAAAGAGAACCTGTCACCATGTTTTCCCCCATATAGTACGGCCAGCGTCTTTCATCCCTCTGTTACAGCTTTCTGGAATGCTGCTCTGCAATGCAAAAAAAAGAGCTTTAATTATACTCACATACACGTCTGTCCGGTCCGATGGGCGTCTCTGGTCTTGATCCGGCCCATCCTCTCTTCATACGATCACCGTCCTCCTCCCTGTTTTACGAGGATGTCGCGTCCTATGTCATCCACACTGTGTCCCCCGTCACGCTCCTTTCTCTGCCCTGCTAAGTGAAGAGCAAAGTACTGTAAAGTGCATGCGCTGGGTTTACCTACGGGTCATCAGCGCTCTTTGGCCTTTCCCCTCACATTCTCCCTACAGTAGAGGGCTGAATCAAGACCAGAGACGTCCATCGGACCGGACTGCACTGTGTGTGAGTATAATGATGTTGATGTTGCTGTGGATTTGATTGTAATGGAAATGGTGAAATTTTCACCAAATCTGCAAAGTGTGAAATCTGCGCTGATTCTACATAAGGAATCGACATGCTGCAGATTTTAAAATCAACAATGCCGGCCATTTCTGCGGAAATCCACGTGGGACATCTACATCTACACCGTGTGAGCACTCTCTGATTATAAGTGAATTCTAGAGTGCAATCGCAATGCTAATAAAGTTGCAATGTGTATCTTTGTCTTTTGTCAGACTGAGATATATTGCCCACGGCAAGTAGTTTTTTTTTTTTTGTTTTTTTTTTCCATTTTTCTTATTACTATTTTTGGTAAATCATTTAATATCACCCCGACCATCTAAAGTACACCATTTTTCCCACTCATTCATTCTGATTTATGCTGTCTCAGGTCTTCTGCAAAAGAGGCCCATAGCTATTGAAGCGCTTCAGGTTTGCTGTCTGCTTCTACCACCGGAAAATCGTAGGAAACTGCAGCTGCTAATGAGGATGATGGCGAGGATAAGTCTTAACCGAGAAATGCCACCTCTGTGTGATACTGCTGGGAACCGAGCACTGGTATGTTATTAGAGTCTGGATAATTGAAGCTCCTTGACTGCTGTGCTCGGCACTATAGGTGTCTCTTAGAGGAAGCAGCTGCATCTACTAACAAAGGATGCCCATGTTTCAGCATTCTTTTTTTACGTGCTAGAGCATGTATGTATGTATGTATGTATGTATGTATGTATGTATGTATGTATGATTTTTGAAGAAAAAAAGCAAAACTGCACTGTGTTGTAGAAGTCTGGATATGGATACTGTGGATCCCCATTTAGTTTCATGAGAAACATAAAGGTTTGTCACAGAGTGTAATCTGTGATGGCGTAACTTGAAATACTGTTGATCTGTAACCTGAAGTCTCACTTGCAACACTGCTACTGTAATGGGCATCAGATTTTTCACATGTAAGTTTACTACTTTGGAACATACCCTAAAAAATGTCAGCACTCCAGGCAATGAAGGTTAAAAAAACAAATGAACTTTTTAAGCACCCAGAAGCAAAGTTTCAGCCCAAATCACTGGGGCCTCTGTCAGTATTGAGAATGAGCACCACACACAGAAATCTCTGCACTTACAGCTATTAATGAGGTTATTAATGGTTGTTCTCCCACACTGAAAGCGCTTCGGCGCACGAATAGTCAAAATCCGCTTCTGGCAGCTCCTTTTGCAATTGCCAACCAATGACGTCCCAGATGTTCTCGATAGGAGATAAGTCCCGAGGACGCTGCCACGTTAAGGCCACACAGGCTTAACACAACAATGCCAGACCGCATGTTGCTCTTGCTACTGGGAGCAGAGTCGCCTTCTGGGACATTTTATAATAATGGTCATACCATTGAATGGAGCAGAGACTGGACTTGGTGCGGTACAGAATTCCAGAGGATGAGGGATACTTGGGAGAAGTTTTGGAGGCGATTTCTTGAGGAGTGTAGAACTATGGAGAAGAGAAGGAGCTCTTGGGAGGACCAGAGATTACATGTTGGACGATATCAGGAGATTACTTCGGAGATATATGGAGGAGACAGATAATGGACGGCTTTGTAAGTCAATGTTTGTAGTATGAACTGGATACGTCAAGGAATTGGGAGCCAATGAAGGGATTTGCAGAGAGAAGAAGTGGAGGAGTAGCAAGGAGAGAGGTGAATTAATCAGACAGAAGAGTTAAGTATGGACTGGAAAGGAGTGAGTGTTGGCAGGGAAGCCTCAGAGGAGGATATTACAGGGGTTGATGAGGGCATGCTTTTAACATTTTAGTAGATTCAGGGTCAAGGAAAGGACGGATTCACAAAATATTTTTGAGTTGAGGCGGCAGGACGTAGTAAGATCTTGGATGTGCGCTTTGAAGGACAGAGCAGAGTCTAGGGTTACTCCTAGCCAGCGGACTTCAGGTACAGGGGAGAGCGTCCTATCGGGTAGGGGAGTTAGGTGAGAGAGGAAAGATGATGAGCTCAGTTTTGTCCACATTGAGCTTTAGGAAGTGTGATGACAAGGAGGTATATGGCGGATAGACAGTCGAGGATTCTGGACAGCAGAGAGGTGACGCCTGGGCAAGACAGGTAGATCTGAGTATCCTCAGCGTAATGGAAGCCATGGGGCTTTGAGGTGTCCCAGGCCAAAGGTATAGATGGAGAAGAGTAGAGGTCCTATTACAGAGCCTTGATGGGCACCAACAGAGAGAATGTGGGATGAGGAGTTAGTAGGGGAGTGGGGGATGCTAAATGTGCTGTTAGAAAGATATGAGGACATCCAGGAGAGGGCAAGGTCTTTGACACCAAGGGAAGAGCGGATCTGTGGTAGGAGTTAGCGGTCGACTGTTTCGAAGGCAGAGGACAGGTCTAGAAGGAGGAGTATAGAGAATTGTCTGTTAGCTTTGGCTGTAAATAAGCCATTAGTAATTTTGGTTAGGGCCTTGTCGGTGGAGTGGTGGGAAGCTGGATTATAGGTTGTTAAAGAGTGGGTTAGATGAGAGGTAGAAGGGAAGTTTAGCATGGACATGCTGTTCAAGGAGTTTGGAGGTGAACAGGAGCAACAATATGGGGCGATAGCTGGACGTAGAGGTCGGGTCGAGGGATGGTTTCTTTAGGTTAGGGGTGTTTTTGGCATGTTTGAAAGCAGAAGGGAAATTAGCAGAAGTTAACGATAGGTTGAAGAGATGGGTTAGGGCCAGGATAAGCATGGTGATGAGGTTGGCGAGGAGGTAGGATGGGGTCAAGTGCACAAGTGGTGAGGTGCGATTTGGAGAGAAGATGAGTAAACTCTCCTTCAGTGATGGTGGAGAGGAAGGTTATGGGGTAGGGCAGTGGTCTGTTATACATAGTTATTGTAGTGGTTGAGCAGTAAAGGCTTGCATGTTTGGTCGATCTTATTTTTGAAATGTGCTGTAAAGTCTTCTGCAGAGATGTGCGTGGAGGAGGGAGTTAAGTGTTTAACTGTTTGGGGTTGTGGGATAAAGAATGAGGATTGTGAAGTAGTCCTATCTAAGGCACACATGCTCAGCCTCTGTTCCATTCAAGCGGTGCCCTTCAGAGCCCCATTTTTGTGATCGGTGGAGGTGCCAGTACTCTGCCTATTCATTTTTCATAGTCTTTACTCGTCCACTACTTTTTCCTTTTTTGTGTTGAAATGTGGTGATTACAGGATTGATGGACATGATAATGAGACACGTTCTTGAGAATGGCGGAGGTGCTAGTGCTCGGACCCCTAGCGACCGTGAAGTTATCCATTCAATAGCATTTGGGATAACTTTTCAAACTTGGCATGACCCCGTTAAAGGGAATCGATCACCCCCTGGGACTTTTCAGACCACTAATATGGGCATACAGGTGATAGAAATGTGAATCTATACTTACCTGTATGGCCCATATTAGCAGTCTGGTTTCTGTGTAATCACATTTTTATGAAATGATTTCTGCTAAGTTTGGCGTCCCCTGGACGCCAAAAAATCCCCGCCTACTAGCCCTATTATCATACTTACTCCACCTCTCTTGCACGTCACATGGCCCTGTGACGTGTAGATCCCAGCCGGATCTTGCGTCTGCGCTGTTTCCCCTGTACGGACGGCTCTCTTCTCCCTGCCGTCCGTACAGCCTTGTGGAGCAGGGAACTTGTGCTCTGGCCTTCCCAGCGCCTGCGCATCATTTGCTCTCCCCCCACTCCCAATACATCATTTGCTCTCTCCACGCCCCACCCCCAATTTACCATTTGCTCTCCTCACCCCCCACTCCCAATTCACCATTTGCTCTCCCCACTCCCAAAGCATCGTGTTCTCTCCCCACCCCCCAATGCATCATGTGCTTTCTCCACCCCACACTCCCAATTCTCCATGTGCTCTCCCCACCATCCCCACTTCCAATTCTCCATGTGCACTCCCCACCATCCCCACTCCCAATTCTCCATGTGCACTCCCCACCATCCCCACTCCCAATTCTCCATGTGCACTCCCCACCATCCCCACTCCCAATTTTCCATGTGCTCTCCCCACCCTCCAGTCCCAATTCTCCATGCGCTCCAACCCCCCCACTCTCAATGCATCATGTGGTCTCCCCCAAGACCATTTAATTCTATAAAAAATAATAAAGTTGTCTTCAGGGCTGTGGAGTCGGAGTCGTGGAGTTTGAGTCGGAGTTAGTTTTGGTTGGAGTCGGTAGAAATGTACCGACTCCAGCTTTAAAAAAAAAAATGTATTAATATTTCATAATTGAACTTTCATATGAATTTTATAAATGTTACTCAAATATATATTTTCTATCAAACTATGAACAACAGTGATGAGCAGTTCTGCTGCTCCTCCTCTAGACTAGATGTTTACTAGGTGTGCGTCTTCCAAGCATCTCACAGCTGCTACTCAGAAGAAGGAGACTGTAAGAAGTATTATCCTTTCAACAAACTTTGCATCAGTTAACTGTGAATACATGAGGAATAACAGTATTACTGACCACTATATCAGTTGTACGACCTGGCAATAATTTTATACAATTGTTTTTAGGAAAAACAATTGTCATTTGGATTGTGAATGCAGAATTAAAAACCTGAGAATGTCAAAGAAGCGTCACATTAAATCAGCTGTATTTGAACATTTCACCATCACTCAAGATAGAAAACATTATGTCTGTCAGTGTATGACAAATGATCCAGACGAAAACAAATGCTGTGAAGCCAAGATCAGTGCATATTCAGGCTAAGATAAAAATGCTCCTACCAGAGCTTCTAATCTAAAGAGACATTTACAGCGCTTTCATCCAGAAGTACTGAAAGCAATGGATGAGAAAGACTGCATCCAAACCAATGAACCAGTGCCCAGCTCTTCCAGCCAAACAAAGGAGCAGAGAACTTTGCAGCCATCAGTTGCAAGATATTTTGTCAGTGACAAAGTTACTGTGACAATGACAGTAGATACATTTAAAAAACAGATCATAGAGCTTGTTGTAAAGGATAGTGTGCCTATTTCATTATTTTCACAACCAGCTTTTGTGTCTGAATGGGGAAATGGCCCGCAAGCTTGGTGTTTCTCTAGAGAGAGAGAGAGTATTAGAAAATTAGTAATCGAAGAAGCTTTTAAACAAAAGGAAGAACTTAAAAAAAGTCTCAAGGGACGCTTTCTGTTTCTTAAAATGGATGCCTGCACACGTCACAGAGTGAACTATTTTGCCATCAATGTCCGATTTGTTTGTGACAAAAATGAAATAGTTACCAAGACATTGGCAGTAAAAGACACCAAAGCTCATCACACCAGTGAGTTTCTCCAGGTCTTGGTGGGAAAGGTTCTGCAAGACTATGAACTTAAAAAAGAGCAAGTTCTTTCTGTCGTAACTGACAATGCTTCAAATATAAGTACTACGCGCCTTCACCAGCGTCACTGAAGGGGAGGAGGGACTCCCTTGGAGTTGCTGCACGGCCGTTCAGTCTTGACGGTTCCTAGGTTCCGTGCGCCATGGAGATGTACGCCGCGGCGGGGCCCCGGGGTATCGTGTTTGTGTGCCGGGGCCCCTGCTCTTTGCTTCTGGTCACCAGGCCCCATACAGCAGTAAGGGCAGTAATGCCGCACGTGTACGCCACACGTCTGGTGACGGCGTAGGGAGTGGGCTCAGGAACTGAGCCCTCCTTGCACACGGCGGATACCAGTTTGACAGCTGTGACTGGAGCAATCTTAGATTGCTGCTATTTAACACCTTTTTAAGTGCAGCTGTAAATCTGGCATTGGCATTTAAGGCCCTTGATCCTGGTATTGCACTATTTTGGGCATCTTTTGACCTCCTGTGGTTGGGTTGCTATGTCAGCTGGGAGCCGGCAAAAAGTTCCTATGGCTGCCTTCTTGGTCCTTGGATCCTGCGGCTGGGCTTCACAAGAGACTGTTATTTTCACTCTATATACTGCAGTTGTATGGTATTGCAATATATTGAAGAAGCGACTGCAGGTTCAAGTCCCCAGAAGCAGGGCTGTTGAGTCGGTAAACCAAACATCCGACTCCGACTCCGCAGCACTGTCTCACTACTGAGCGTTAAAAATTGCTCATGAAAAGGTTGGAAGCCTGATAAATAAAGGAATATACAGCTAATTAACGATTACAGTTTATAAATAATCATGCCCTTTGTTACGGGTCCGGGTGGTGGAACCTCTGTGCCGCGGTGCAAGGAGGGACCCAGAGGGGCGTAACTAAGTATCAGCCTGAACCGACCCTGGCCGGACGGCGGCTAACGACTCCGTGACCAGGGAGGATCCGGGCAGAGGGACCAGGTGCTACTCTGGGGACGACCTTGTAAGAGAGCAGGTGGCTCCCACTTGTCAGATGGCTGGGACTGACCGGTATGGCGGATGGACACAGCAAGCAGGCAGAAGTCTCTGGTTAACTAACAGGTGGTCATGGGACGTGACAGCAGAGCAAGTGGTAGTCTCTAGGTTTCCCAGGCAGGTGGTCACAGCAAGTGACAGCAGGAGCCTCCAGGTAGGCTAACAGGTGGTCACGGCAAGTGACGGCCAAGCAGGCTGAAGTCTCTAGGCTAGCAGGCAGGTGGTCACGGCAAGTGACGGCAGAGCCTCCAGGTAGGCTAGCAGATAACAGACGGGTAGCAGGCGAGCGCTCCCATGTGAGCGGGTTAGCAGGTACGGCAGGTAGCTGGCAGGTGCTTCCTGGTAAGCAGGTGGACTTGCCCATAGACAGACTGGCGGATGACCGGAGACAGACTGTCGGGCTGGAGAGTAGACAAGCTGGCAGACAGGACTGGTAGTCAGGCTGGCAACGGGACCTGAGGGCTGAAGCAGAGGTAAGTATACTTGTGCAGCAACTTTTGCTCGGGCACCTCCATTTTGGAGGAGGTGCCTTACATATGGGAGGTCCTCCGGCAATTGGCCGGGGATTCCTTATGACGGCACTCGCGGCCCTCTTCCGGCCGCTGCAGGAAGAGGAGCGCTGGAGGACGCCGCACGGGGAGCGGTAAGGTGAGAGGGACGGTGTCTCTGCCTGGCAGAGATGCCGATGCTACACCCTATATTTGGACTATAGAGGACAAATCATCATATAGAAATATATGAAGCAAGAAGAAATCACAATCAAAAGTCCAAAATATGATTCAAAAAGTATATTTTTATTAACAAAATACAATATACAGGTAAGAGAGACAAGAAAAGTGCATGTGTGCAGCACAATTGTGCATGGGGCGCACAGAAAGGGAGCCAATACGTATATCTATATCGATCAGTGGGTAGCTACACAAAAGTAATCTGTGTTATGCTTACTCAAATGCTTGAAAAAGTACTCAAATGCTTGAAAAGTTGTTCCTGGGTATTCTCATTGTCTGCTATGCGTTGACTGGATTTGCCCGCTTCAGTTGCAGCACACTTCAGCTCCTCCTGAGCTGAAGTTCCACAGTCTGGAGACCTTTTTTTTTTCTCCGGTGTGGTCTGGAGAAGGAAAACGGTGACTGAGCATTTAACCTGCCCAGCCACACACTGAGGTGGAGATATGGTGAATGACCTCCCGCCCTTCTCAATGTCATTCACAAAAAAAACTCCCTTTTTAAAATGGTGGTTTAACCCCCACCACATAACATGCTGGAGGAAATTTGTAGGTTTAGTTAACTGAAGCTTGTAGACGCAGTGAAACCTGTCACACACCCCCCCCCCCTTCTCTGCCCAAAGGGGGGGGGGGGGTGGGTTTGGGTACCTTCAGACACCAGATGGAACTCTGGAGAGGGCATCAACGTTACCATGGAACTTCCCAGGTCTTAGGTCCTGGAGACCTAAGAACCACCTAGTCACTTGGCATTCTTACCCTTCCTTTCCCTCAACCATCTCAAAGGGGTATGGTCTGACACCAGTTTAAACTTCCGACCTAATAGGTAATATCTTAGCGTATCTACGGCCCATTTTATGGCTAAGCACTCTTTATTCGGTCGTCCATGACAGCACCACGTGAGGGAGAGGATCCGCCCATCAAGGACAGGAAACCTACAGGTTAAAAAGGGCGGCCCTCTCTTTCCGCCTCAGTTTAGGTTTCCTGTCCATGATGGGGGGACCTTGCAGGCTTACCTGCAGAAGATGGACTCCTGTCCCAGAGACGGCCACAGCAGGTGATTGGAGCCGGTCCTCTGGAGACGCCACGGCAGGGCTCATGGGGGCGCCTCCGTGAGCGTTGCGGCAGGCGCGACATCGCCTCACGGGAGGTAGATGTCCGCCAGGTGTGGGGCCGCTAGCGGGCTTCCTCCCCCCCCCCCCCTCGCTACCGCTTGCAGGAGATCCAGGTTGCGCCGGCGGCGCACGTGACGGGCGCGACCTTCTGACGCGACTTCCGGTGCGCCGGGCAGGAAGCCCTGTGACGTCACCGGAAGGGGCGGGGCTCGTTTGAATTTTTTGGCGCGAGCAGCTGAACGCCGGGGGATTGAGGACCTGGCGGCGAGTAGCCCACCTGGATCCCACCTGGACCTGGGGAGGAAGATCAAGGAGCAGGTAACTCCCTCCTGGGTAAAAAAAAAAAAAAAAAAAAGGAAACACACACCCACACATGGTACCGATATGGCCAGTATATAAAGGGTCTGGTAACATACAGAGGTGCTTCCCAGCCCATTCTTACATTGTAAGCTATGGAAGATTCACAGGAGCTGTCACCTAGGCAACAACATCTGCTGCAGGAGCAGCCCTCTGGGGAGCCCTCACAACTAGTGGCGCAGCGTCATTCCCGGCAAGGGTCTGGTCGTACAACTAGAAGAGCTACCACTAAGAGCAGGAAGGACGGTCCGGTGCGGCGTGATTCCTCGCCATGCATGCTGGATTCTTCTGCTTCTACGGTACCGAAGGTTCTGTGGGGTGAGTGGAATCTTCGTGAAAGTTCTACTAATGTTTCCTCCTTCTTTCTATCTATGACTTTCTTTTAGAGCAAGAAATGTTCCTCGAAGTCCAAGCACAGAGAGTGTGCCTTATGCAGCTGTCCACTCGCTGATTCTTATAGCAAAAGGTTGTGTCAGCTTTGTATCAACAAAATGATATCGGAGGAGACCCCAGATTTTTCCCTAGGCCTAAGAACTTTAATAAGGGAAGAAATAGGCAAAGCATTGCAAGGTTCAGAGTCTGGGCATATTCCTCAAGAAACCCAGCCGGGTTCAGACTCTGAGCTATCGGTCGCTTCCTCCTCCGCCTTCTCTTCCTCTGATAGTGAGCCAGACAGACAGTGCTTCCCCCTGAAGGAGGTCGATGCCCTAGTAAAAGCCGTCCGATCTACAATGGGGATAGTGGACTCGAGGGTAGAGAAGTCAGCTGAGGATGTTATGTTTGGTGGTCTGGGGCTAAAGAAGAAAAGGGTCTTTCCAGTAAATTCAAGGGTGAAAGACCTCATTGATAAGGAGTGGAGAAAGCCTGACAAGAAGGGTAGTGTTCCTCCATCCTTTAAAAGGAAATATCCGTTTGAGGATGCTATGTGTTCCTCCTGGTTAAAAGCACCCAAGCTGGATGTTGCTGTTACTAAAGCAGCGAAAAGAACTTCCCTCCCGTTCGATGATATGGGTGCATTGAGAGACCCCCTAGACAGACGGGCTGATACTTTCCTGAAAGGGGCATGGGAGACAGCTGCGGGAGCACTGAGACCAACAGTAGCAGCTACCTGTACGTCCAGAGCCCTGATGGTGTGGCTTGAACAGCTAGACAGTCAGTTGAAGGATGGGACTTCTAGGAAAGACATTATTTCTTCCCTTCCACTGGTTCAGGGGGCGGCAGCTTTTCTTGCTGATGCATCTGTGGACTCGGTGAGGTTGGCAGCAAAGTCAGCAGCACTGTCAAATGCGGCTCGGCGAGCCTTGTGGATTAAAAGCTGGCCAGGGGATTTACAGACTAAGTCCAGACTGTGTACAATCCTGTGTGAAGGGGAATACCTCTTTGGTCAGACCATGGACGACTTATTGGAGAAAGCGGGGGACCCTAAGAAGGGGTTTCCATCAGTTCCTCTACCCTCCTTTAAGAGATCGTTCCGGAAGAGATATTTCAGGGAGCAAGACAAGTCTGATGAAAGAGGTCGAAAAGGTAGAGGTCTACTCTTTGGTCCGTCTCCAAAAAATGAGCAGAAGACAGGGGATACACAATCGGCCCAGGTGGGAGGGAGATTGTCATTTTTTGTCCCAGCTTGGGCACAGATTTCTCATAGTAATTGGATTTTGAGCCTGATTAAGTATGGTCTTAAGTTTCAATTTAAAGCATTGCCTCACAAAAGGTTCATGTTTGTTCCCTCCAGTTCTTCCCCAGAACGCCAGGCTGCCCTCGTTTCGGAAGTACAAACCCTAATAAGAAAGCACGTCCTGATTGAGGTTCCGGAAGCTGAAAAGGGTCTTGGTTTCTACTCCCCGCTCTTCTTGATTCCGAAACCGGATGGAAGTTTCAGGACAATTATGAATCTGAAATCCCTGAATAATTTCCTTAAAATACACACCTTTTAAAATGGAGTCTTTAAAATCCGTAATAAAGTTAATTTTTCCCCACTGCTATATGGTAGTGCTCGATCTCAAAGATGCGTATTACCATATCCCAATTCATAGTGATTACCAGAAATACTTGAGGCTGGCCATTGAAATAGAGGGGGTGGTTAAACACTTCCAATACACTGCACTCCCCTTCGGTTTAGCTATAGCCCCACGGGTTTTTACTAAAGTAATGGCGGAAGTTATGGCCCATATAAGAGAAAGGGACATTCTAATTATCCCTTACCTGGATGATCTCCTGATAGTGGGGAATTCGTTGGTTCAATGCTAGACCCACCTGCAGTAGACCATGTCGGTCTTAAAGAGTTTGGGGTGGTTTCTAAATTTAGAAAAATCTAGACTATCTCCACTCAAGGTACAACAATATCTGGGGGTCATATTAGATTCCAGGAAACAGCTATGTTGTCTTCCAGAAGATAAAATTGATAGAATCCGGGAGTTGGTAGAACAATGTATATGTAAACCTTCTATGTCACTCCGTAAGGCCATGTCACTATTGGGAACCTTCACCTCCACTTTTCCTGCGGTTCGTTGGTCACAATTGCATTCAAGAGCCTTTCAGTGGGATGTGTTGTACAATAACGCAGCTTTAGAGGGGCATCTAGACCGTAAGTTTACGCTAGGTCCTCGTGCCATATGGTCCCTTCGTTGGTGGTTACGACAAGACAATCTTGCTAAAGGGGTTCCCTGGGAATGTAGTCCAACTGCAGTCTTGTCCACTGATGCAAGTGCTACAGGTTGGGGAGCTCACTTTGAAGGGAAATTAGTGCAGGGAACCTGGTCAAGCAGTGAGCAACAGTTGTCATCAAATGTTAAGGAGCTTCTGGCGGTGCAGCATGCCTTCAACGAGTTCCTTATATATTTTCAGGACCAGCATGTCCGTGTACTCTCAGACAATCAAGTCACGGTAGCTTACATAAACCACCAAGGGGGAACCCGCTCAAGAAACTTGATGAGGGTAGCGAACGCACTTCTGCTGAAAGCCGAAGATCACTGTCTCTCTCTTTCGGCTACTCATCTAAAAGGCAAGGAAAACATCACAGCCGTACTTCTGTAAAAGAAGGAGAGTGGTCCCTAAATACACAAATATTCTCCAGAATCGTAGAAATGTGGGGCCTTCCGTCTGTGGACTTATTCGCAACAAGAGCCAATCGGAAAGTGGAAAATTTTTGTTCCTTAGACCCCAGAGAAGGACCCCTGGCAGTGGACGCCTTTATGGTTCCCTGGAGGTTTCCTCTGGCATATGCCTTCCCTCCCATGATCCTGCTCCCAGCGGTGATAAAAAAGATCAGGGCAGACCGGGCCAGAGTGATACTCGTATGTCCCTTTTGGCCCAAAAGACCGTGGTTCCCTTGTCTCCGGAAGATGTCCATATCAGATGTCTTCCGGACCTCCTCACTCAAGGGCCACTTTCCCATCCTCCAACCCCGAGTCTACATTTGACGGCGTGGAATTTGAGAGGGTGTTATTGACCAACAAAGGATTCCCCGCAAATGTAGTGAATACTCTCCTGGCTAGCAGAAAACCTGTTACCACCCGTATTTATGCCAGGACCTGGAGGAAGTTTCTGTCCTTTGCAGACGTTAAGGTGGAGGAGGGGCCCCTATTGGGAAAATTCTGGAATTTCTGCAGCGAGGCTTAGAATTAGGTCTCACTACCAGTACCTTGAAAGTACAGGTGTCGGCGTTGGGAGCTTTATTTTCTTCCAATATTGCAGATAACTATTGGATAGGCCGTTTTATAAAAGCTTCCTTTAGGTGTAGACCCATTACCAAAGCAAAGATGTCTCCCTGGGATTTGAATTATGTCTTAGATGCCTTGACCAGTCCTCCTTTTGAGCCACTAGATTTAGTCTCCCCCAAAATTATTTTCCTAAAGACGGTCCTGTTAGTAGCCCTAACTTCAGCCAGGAGAGTCAGTGACCTACAGGCCCTTTCAATATGCCCTCCATTCACGCAAATTCCGGACGATAGGATTATATTAAAACCTGATCCAGCCTTTCTTCCTAAAGTGGCCACTCGATTCCATAGAACCCAGGAAATAGTTCTCCCAACTTTTTGCTTTCCACCCAAAAATCAAAAAGAGGAGAGACTTCACACGTTAGGAGGTGCGTACTAAGGTACTTAGAAGTATCACATGGCTTTAGAAAGGATAAGTCCCTATTTATTTGCTATCAGGGGGCTAGGAAGGGTTGTAAGGCCTCAAAGGCTACAATCGCTAGATGGATCAAGGAGGCCATTTCCCTCGCATACTCCTCAGGGGATAAAGAGATACCGGAGGGATTGAGGGCGCATTCTACCAGAGCGGTGTCAACCTCCTGGGCGGAGAAGACAGGGCTTTCCATTGAGGAGATTTGTAAGGCTGCCACTTGGTCTTCTCCCTCTACTTTCTATAGGCACTATAGATTGGATCTGGGTGGCTCTGCAGATCTCACTTTCGGGAGAAGGGTGCTTCAAGCTGTGGTCCCTCCCTAATTTCCTTCGTCTCTGTAATTCTCTCACGTGGTGCTGTCATGGACGACCGAATAAAGCCTTAGTTACTTACCGGTAACGGGATTTTTCGGAGCCCATGACAGCACCCGTATATTCCCTCCCTTCACTGGTGTTGTGCACTCCTGTAGATTTGATTTATTTTTGTGCACCCTTGTGGGAAATTGATGAAAAGTAATGTACTTAATGTGATTATGTTTTGTTATAACTAACCTTGGCGGTACTCTCATGCTCTGTTAACTAAACTGAGGCGGAAAGAGAGGGCCGCCCTTTTTAACCTGTAGGTTTCCTGTCCTTGATGGGCGGATCCTCTCTCTCACGTGGTGCTGTCATGGGCTCCGAAAAATCCCGTTACCGGTAAGTAACTAAGGCTTTCTCTATCATAGCATAGTTTTTCTCGCAGGATGAGATTTTCCTGCTCAGATACAGGATGGGATGCTCTTCACCAGTTATCTCTTGGGAGAGCACAGCTCCTAGGCCAACTTTTGAAGCAGAAATTCTTTATTAAAGTCTGGTGCGACCAGGACTGGCTGCTTACACAGTGCCAGCTTCAGCTGTCGGAACGCCGTCTCCTTTTCAACCGTCCATTTCGCCATCATTGATTTGGTGCCTTTGAGAAGATCCTTAAGTGGCGCGGCCATCATGGCAAAATTTTGGATTAACTGCCGGTAATATCCCACAATCCCAGTTCTGGATTGCCTCGACTTTATTGACTTGTGGCTTAATTTCGCCTCTCCCGACGACATAGCCTAAGTACTTGGCCTCCTCTTTTCCAATGGCACATTTTTTCGGATTTATAGTAAATCCCGCCTTCCTCAGAGCATCCAGAATCGCCTGTACCTTTTGGTAGATGACTAGCCCTGTCTGGGCTAAAGACGACAATGTCATCAAGGAAGGCTGCGGCATACTTATGTGGATATATCCGATCCATGGCCCTTTGGATGGTGGCTGGGGCCCCCTGCAGTCCGAAAGGCATTCGCGTCACACTTGGATACCTCATTGAGCCGGCGGTAGTCATTGCAAAACCTCCACTCCCTGTCAGGCTTTGGCACGAGAACGATGGGACTCGACCATCCGCTCTTTGATTTCTTTCACACCGAGGTCCAGCATCCTCTTCACCTTAGTTGAGATCACCTCACGGCTGGCTTCAGGAATCCTATAGGGCTTAAGGTTTACCCTAAAATGCTCTTCCGTCAGCACATCATGCTCTACTACCCGCATACGCCCCGGCTACTCCGAGAAGAGGTCACTGTTCCATTGTAGCAGCTCTCTACACTGTTGCTTCTGGGCCGGCAATAGTCTCTGCTGTCGTGACATCCTCCACTTTGGTTTTGGGACCTGCTCCCAAAAAAGGAGCCCCCCTGTTTCCCGATCTTGCCACTGCTTGAGCAAGTTCACATGAAATACTTGGTTCAGCTTTCTTCAGCCAGGCTGGTGGACTTTGTAGTTCACTTCGCTGAGTTTCCCCACCACCTAATAAGGGCCCTGCCACTTGGCCTGGAACTTGCTCTCTACAGTGGGAATAAGCACCAGAACGTGATCCCCAGGCTGGAATTGCCTCAGCCTTGCTGATTGGTTATACACTTTTGCCTGTGCTTCCTGCGCCTGGAGGAGATGTTCCTTCACGATGGGCATCACTTTCGCCATTCTCTCCTGCAACTGGATGACATACTCGATGATCCTCCGGTGGGGCGTGACCTCGGCCTCCCAGATTTCCTTGGCGATGTCTAGGACTCCTCTTGGATGCCGACCATAAAGGAGGTCAAATGGAGAGAAGCCAGTGGAGGCTTGAGGAACTTCTCTGATGGAGAAGAGCAGAAACTGAAGCAGGTAGTCCAGGTCTCGCCCATACTTCTCAACAACCTTCCTGAGCATCGCCTTGAAGGTCTTGTTAGAGCACTCCAGTAGGCTGTCCGTCTGTGGATGGTAAACTGAGGTCTGTAGCTGGGCAATCTGAAGGACCTTACACAGCTCCTTCATCACTTTGCTCATGAAGGGGGTTCCCTGGTCTGTCAAAATCTCCTTTGGCAGACCTGTCCTGGCAAAAATATGGACCAGTTCCCGGTCTATACACTTACTTGATGAGTTCCTTAGGGGTACCTTAGGGAGGTCAGCCTCCTCTGTCAGTCTCCCCCTCTTCACCGGCAAGGCCACACAGGGGGAACTCTTCCACCTTTGCCTTCAACGGGGTTTCTTCCCAAGGGATCTGGGTTTTCCCCGAGCAACTCTACAATACAGACCCCCTTTTCCACAAGTCCCAAATAAAGACATCCCGTCATGTTGGGGTGGGACTTCTATCAGATCCTTGACCACTGTTACCACAGTTACTCTGGCCACAGGGTAGTTCTCGGCGTCCCCATGTATGCAGTGAATACCCACAGTTTTGGCAGGGATCAGCTGGTGAGGAAGGGTAGCACTGATTAGGGTCACCAGACTCCCAGAGTTCAATAGTGCAAGCACAATCACCCCATTAATGGACACGGCACACTCTTGCGGCCCCTCACCAGGTTGACCGTACATACTACAGGCCGGGTGAGAAACACACTAGCCCACATATTGAGATTCACTTAAAGGCAGTGTGGAGGAGATACCACTCACACCCCATATCCGTGTTGCCATCTCGGAACAAAGTGTATATAAACAGGAGGAGAAACGAGTATATTGGCATGAACAAGCTTTATTAATAATTCTTATAAAACTCCATATATTAATGGCCGAGTACGTAATGTAAAGTGCAGACATGCAGATCAAAAAACCCCACTTAATCTTTAGCCCAAGAGAGGGTAATATAAATATATTAAAAAAAATACATAAATGGCCTGAAACATACAAATAATGCACACAAATCCTCCTGGAATGGAAGGAATGCAATAAATATATAAATATTAAATATAAATGAGAAAGCAATAGGGGCAAAAAAAGAGAAAGACCGGGGCAGGAAGAGGTGGTATACATAGACATATCGGTATAACACAAAGTGTATGGGGATTCCGTCTATCACAGTCCTGTTATATTAGTCAGCTGCCATAGTGCATCTCATTGACAGGACAATGGTGACTCACCCCAAGATAGTGTCACATGTAGAAAGGGGACCACAGGAGGGCAGGTGTCTGTCGTGGAGGACAGCCTCAAAGGTGTCTGTCGTGGAGGACAGCCTCGACGCGCGTTTCGCGGGTGCTTTTTCAAGAATTATTAATAAAGCTTGTTCATGCCAATATACTCGTTTCTCCTCCTGTTTATATACTACAGGCCGGATAGGCATAATAGGAACAACGCCGGCCTAGGCTGCAGTCAATTGGTTCAGGGCACATATGGCTCTGTGTTCAGGATTATGACAACGCCAACAGACCACGTCCTTAACAACAGTCTTTGCAGGGCCCTCAGCGGAATTGGGACGACCTCAGTTTATGACTCTAGACCCCTTACGTGGTGAGCCCGTCCCCCTTTGGGTACTCCAGTACACAGTGGCCCACAAGGTCACCCGCATTCCGAGGGTTGCTCTGGGCAACCCAGGTCTGCATCAGCCTGGGAAGGGAATGGATGAACCTGTCCATCACCACACGCTTGACCATCTGGGCAGGAGTGGAAAACTCTTGCTGAAGCCACTTCTGGACTAGATGTACCAAGTCCAACATCTGCGAGCAAGGAGGTTTTTCGCCAGCATACACAGTGGTGGACCCTTTGTGCCTTGACAGACACAGTCACTCCTGAGCGTGCCAATATCTGTCTTTAACTTGGCATACACCTGTGCATCCTGTAGGGCCAGGTCATAGTAGGCCTTTTGGGGTTCACCATTTAAATAGGGGGCCAGCACCTCTGCCCACTGCTCTGGTAACAGCTTTTCCCGCTCTGCTACCCTTTTGAACACAGTCAAAAATGCCTCAAAATCATGAGCTGGGATCTTTTGCATAGCTCTCCTTACCGCCTTCCGGACATATGAGACATCACCTGGAGTTAGGGAAGGGTGGTTTCTCTGGTGCGGATCTCCCCTGCTAAGAGTTTCATCTGCCGTTGCTGCTGTTAGATCTGCTGCATCAGGAGTTTGTCTCCTGCTGGTGCTCTCGTTGCTGCTGTAGCAGCTCCCGGGGGTTGCTGCTGCATGTGCTGCTGGCTCTGTTGGTGCTGCTTCTATTGACTCTGGACCAGGTGCTTGATGAGCTCCTCCATTCTGCCGGACATCTCTGGCTGGCTGACGGCCTTTACCCAGGACATCCACCGTTCTTTGTGATATGTGCACGTGTTCCTGGAATCTTGCACGCACTCTCGCACCAAATGTGGTACGACGACTGACTTGTCTGCTTTTAGAAATAGACTCGGGAACGTTTTCATCTGCAGGTTTATTTAAAACTGCATAAAGCACTGCAGGTTCAGCAAAATAAACACAGCCTTGCAAGCATAATGGCAAAACAAAAGATAAACAATAGAACAGTCCATATGTGTGCGGGATTCGCCCGCTTCAGTTGCAGCACACGTCAGCTCCTCCTGAGCTGAAGTTCCACAGTCTGGAGACTTTTTTTCTCTGGTGCGGTCTGGAGAAGGAAAATAGTAATTGAGCATTTAACTTGCCCAGCCACACCCTGAGGTGGAAATATGGTGAATGACCTCCCTCCCTTCTCAATGTTGTTCACAAAAAAAAGACTCCCTTTTAAAAATTGATGTAAAAGTTGGAGTTCCTGGGATACTTGCTGACAATGATTAAGGAAGGTTTTCCGAAACGTGTCTTTCTAACTTATCCTCTTGTGTCACTACAATCTCAGTCTCTGGATATTATTATTATAATTATTATAGCGCCATTCATTCCATGGCGCTTTACATGTCAAAAGGGGTATACATACATGAACTATTACAAAGATCTTTAACAAAACGTGATGACTCGTACAGGAGGAGCAAGGAACCTGCCCGCGAGGGCTCACAATCTACAAGGGATAGGTGAAGATGCAATAGGTGAGGGTAGAGCAAGTCGTGCAGCGGTATGGTAGAGCGGTGGTTACTGCAGGTTGTAGGCTTGTCCGAAGAGGTGGGTCTTCAGGTTCATTTTGAAGGTTTCCATGGTAGGTGAGAGTATGATGTGTTGGGGTAGAGAGTTCCAGAGTGGGGGGGGGATGCATGGGAGAAATCTTGTATGCGATTGTGGGAAGAGGAGAGTAGAGAAAGACATCTTGTGAGGATCGGAGGTTGCGTGCAGGTATGTACCGGGAGATTAGGTCAGAGATATAAAGAGGAGACAGGTTGTAGATGGCTTTGTATGCCAGGGTTAGGGCTTTGAACTGGATTCTCTGGGCAATGGGGAGCCAGTAAATGGATTAACAGAGGGGAGAGGCCAGGGAATAGCGTAGGGACAGGTGGATTAGTCGGGCAGCAGAGTTTAGGATAGATTGGAGGGGTACGAGGCCACCGAGCAGGAGGTTGTAATAGGCAAGGCGGGAGATGATGAGGGCGTGCACTATTGTTTTTGCAGATTCGTGGTTGAGGAATGTGCAGATCCGGGAGATATTTTTGAGTTGAAGTCGGCAGGAAGTAGAAAGGGCTTGGATATGTGGTTTGAAGGAGAGACCAGAGTCCAGGGTTACCCCGAGGCAGCGGGCTTGCAGGGCTGGGGAGAGTGGACAGCCATTGACTTTGATACATGGGTCAAATGGGGGCGCTGAGTGAGATGGTGGAAAGATGATGAATTCAGTTTTATCCATGTTAAGTTCTAGAAATCTGTTAGAGAAGAAGGATGAGATAGCGGACAAACATTGTGGGATTTTGGTTTGTAGGGAGGAGATATCGGGTCCAGAGAGGTAGATCTGTGTGTCGTCAGCATAGAGGTGGTACTGAAAGCCATGAGACTCTGAGTTGTCCCAGGCCAAAGGTGTAGATGGAGAAGAGCAGGGGTCCTAGGACTGAACCTTAGGGGACACCGACAGAAAGGGGGTGAGATGAGGAGGTGATGTGTGAGTGGGAGACACTGAATGTCTGGTCTATTAGGTATAAGGAGATCCAAGATAGGGCCAAGTCTTTGATGCCAAGAGATAAGAGAATCTGTAGTAAGAGGGAGTGGTCCACTGCGTCGAAGGCAGATTACAGGTCTAGGAGGAGGAGGACTGAGTAGTGTCGCTTGGATTTGGCGGTTAGTAGGTCGTTGGTGACTTTAGTCAGGGCAGTTTCAGTAGAATGGTGTGGTCGGAAGCCAGATTGGAGGCGGTCAAAGAGAGAGCAGGAGGAGAGGTGGGAAGACTGTTCAGAATGGACATGTTGTTCCAGTAGTTTTGAGGCGTAAGGAAGAAGTGATATGGGGCGATAGCTAGTCAGAGAGGATGGGTCAAGGGAGGACTTTTTCAGGATGGGTGTGATCGAGGTGTGTTTGAAGCATGAGGGGAAGACGCCAGTTGTTAGTGACAGGTTGAAAAGGTGGGTAAGGGTTGGGATGAAGACTGTGGTGAGGTTGGGGATGAGATGGGACGGGATTGGGTCAAGTTCACAGGTGGTGAGGTGTGATTTGGAGAGTAAAGAGGAAAATTGGTCTTCTGTAATGGTGGAGAAGCTGGTTTTGGAGGAGGAGGATTGAGTAGATGTGAGGATCGGCTGGGGGAACTTTAGGCAAAAGCTTTGTCTGGTGTCATTCTTCTGCTTGAAGAATGAGGCTAAGTCTTCGGCTGAGGTGAGAGGAGAGGGGGGATACGTTGTGGGACGTAGGAGAGAATTAAAGGTGTTGAATAATTTAGGGTTGTGAGACAGGGATGATATGAGAGATGAGAAGTATGTTTGTTTTGCAGCATTGAGTGTGGATTTGAAGGTAATGAGGGACTGTTTGAATGCTATGAAGTGCTCATTGGAGTGGGACCTTTTCCATCTACGCTCAGCAACCCTGGAGGCTCGTTGCAGCTCCTTGGTTAGGCTGGTATGCCAGGCTTGCCTGTTGATTGTGCAAGCTTTGGTATGTGTGAGGGGGGGCGACCAAATTGAAAGCTGCAGCTGTTGTGGTGTTATATAAAGCGGCAGCTGCATCCACGTCATATAAGAAACTGATGTCTGTAAAAGGGAGGAGTCAGAGAGAGTGTAGGTCAAGGTGTTTAAGATTTCTGCGAGGGTGTGCAAGTTTGTGGAGTGGGGATTGTTGCCCTGGAGAGGAGAGGGTAGAGAATGTAAGTAGGTTGTGGTCAGATAGTGGGAGAGGTGAATTAGAGAGGTTAGATAGGTAACAGAGGCGGGTGAAGATGAGGTCCAGTGTGTGGCCATCTTTGCGAGTGGGGGCATAAGACCATTGAGCAAGGCCAAGGGAGGAAGTTAGAGATAGAAGCCTAAAGGCAGCTGAGAAAGAAGTGTCAATGGGGATGTTGAAGTCACCCATGATGATGGTGGGGATGTCAGCGGAAAGGAAGTGAAGTAGCCATGTCCATTTTAAAAAATTTACATTAAAATTCAATTTTAGAAGTTTTTCAAGCTGGATTTTTTTGTTCTATGGATCTTTTTGCTGCTGCACTGCTGGATCCGGGCGTTTCGGACTTCTCATGGTGAGTGAAGCTGGCTTTTCTTTTTTCTTTTTGGACTTTTAAAATGGTGGTTTAACCCCCAACACATAACATGCTGGAATAAATTTGTAGGTTTAGTTCACTGAAGCTAGTAGCCACAGTGAAACATATCTCCCCTCACATATATCACCAGTGACTCTGTTACACTTGTTTATGCGAGGTTTCCAGTCAGCCCATCAGGGTATCCATTCCCGGTTTGGTAGGGATAGCTCTTATGTGCTTTCTAATCTGAGTCCTCCTCAACCATCTGCAAAGACGTGGTGTTCCTAGAGTTGCGACAGTGTAGAGCAATTGCTGATAGAAGATGGCGGTCGAGCCACATGCTGCTCCGGAGATGAGCCTGATGCGGAGGTTGTGGGTGATTGGTCTTTTTGTATATGGTTCCCGCCGACGTGGAAGCAGTCACCCTCTCCAGGGAAATACCTGTAGCTTTGGAGCAGGTCTCCACCCTTTCGTGAAGGATAGATAGAGATGCCTTGCTTGTTCACAGCAAAGAGGGAGGACAGTGCCATCTTTGATAACATGCCGTTGCTCGTCTGCGATGAAGAAGCGGGATATATTCACTCCATCGCCATCCAACGTTGCTGCTAAGTTTGTGCCTCTATTGTCTGATTTGTGCTGAGGATTTGCAGGAGCTTCGTTCCTCTGCTGCTTATCCCGCCATAGGCAAGCCACGCCGCTTTTAAAAAATATTTAAAAGTTAATGCGCCCTTTCTTTTTAGTTTTTAAAATAAAGAAAAAAAAAATACACATTTGCTATTGCAGCATCTGTAACAGTCCGATCAAAATGTAAAATTTAATCTGTTGGGTAGACGCCATAAAGTTCCAAAAAGGTCAAATTATTTATTGATTTTAGTCAAAATGTTAAGTACCCCCAAAATGGCACCAATGATAACATCAGTTAACCATGCAATAAACAAGCTCTTATACAGATCCATTGACGGAAAAAAGAAATTGTTACAGATCTCACAGAATGGCGCCACAAACCACTTTTTGTTTTTCTATTTTATTTTTTTACAAATTCCTGAAAAATTTTTCATTGCTGAAATAAAAAATAAAGTACAAGTTTGATGTCAGTAATCGTACTGACCTGAAGAATCATGTAGCCAGGTAATTTTTACCACACACTGAACGCTGTAATACGAAACCCAAGAAACAATTAAGGAATGATGGATATTTTTGTGTTTTCACCTCACTTGGAATTTTTTTTGCCATTTTCTAGTACATGACATGGTAAAATGGATGATGTGATTCAAATCTACAATGGTTCTATAAAAAAAAAAAAAGTTCTCATGGCTATTAGAAGAGAGGATGGAAAAAAAACAACACAAAGGAATGATAAAATGGTCCTGTCTTTTAGGTCTTATGTTGAAAATGGAGTCATAACGTTCTAGAACATATACATGCGGATTGATCCCAGTATGAATCTGGTCACGATCTGGTGTCATCGTATGTGTGTTTGTGACTGATCAGGTCATATTGGATGAATTTCCCTATATTGTGAGTGTGAATATGACAATTTTATCTCCTTGTCCTTTCTGTCAGATGGTGCAGACCTTTTCTCGCTCTGTCCTTCGCTCTAAAGAGGAGGTGGACCTGGGTGAACTTCTATCCACAAAGCTGGTAACCTTCATGATGGACAATTGCCAGGACATTCTGACTGTACCGACATCTTATAAAAACTCTGTGGAAGATTACGTGGCACACCAAAGAAGAGTCCAGGTACAAATTTTAATGTGATTCGTTTTTACACTGCACCATCCAGCCTCCCTTCCACCATACTTGATATCATTAGGTTTTGTACTGTTGACCATTGTTCTCTTGTATGGTTTCAGATAAAGTATCCAGGGGCAAACATCGACAGCACGCTTCATTCTGCTTTCATTAAGCCACAGGGGATAACACATGAGTATGAATATCAAAAGCTGAGCCAACCTCGGGATCCGGTGAAGAGTGCGCTAGAAGACCTCATAAATGACAAGTTCATGTCCTCCAAGGAAAAGAAGAAGAAGCTGAAACAGGTTCATATTTTCTCACTTATGACTTTGTGCAATGTCAAGCATAAGATTTATCAACAGGTGCCAGAGTTGTTCGGGTGGCCAGTTTGTTCCCTCTGCTACTTAAGTGTTGTCCAATACTATGTGTGTGTGTGTGTATATATATATATATATATAATATATATATATATATATATATATATATATATATATATATATATATATATATATATATATATATATATATATATATATATATATATATATATATATATATATAATAAATTTAATTTTTTTTAAGGCATGCATTGGCTAAAAATAGTAAGCAGAGGCATACTCACTTTTCAACGCACCCACAGATCCAGCGCAGCCCATTATAAAGGTCAGTGCTGGTTCCTGAAGCTGTGTCTGCACTGCTGCAGCCCGAAATTGGCTGTAGCGGAGAGGTGACTAGAAGAGCGAGTCATCGGAGAAGCATCCAATGATGCGCTCTTCTAGTCAACAATTACAGGCTGCAGTGGTACTGTGATTTCCAAACGAGGCATACACCTCCTTCAGAGCCTGCGCTGACCTTCAGAGTGGCCTTCCGTAGATCTGCAAAGGCATTGGAAGGTGAGTATGCCTTATGATTTAAAAAAAAAAAAAAAAGTTTTTTTTATGTTATATGTATTTTTCTTTAAAGTGGTTTTCCCCTACTCTGACGACCCCCCCTCTCAGTATTCAACTTTTACTTCCTCCGGATGTTTGTGATATGTCCAAAGGCAGGGAGAGTGAAGCCAGTGCTGATTGGCTGCAGGGATTGTGTGACATGACTATGTTATGCAATTCTCGGGAAAGTCAGTGCCGACACTACTGGAATGGTGCCTGCATTGGAAGTGAGTTATTATTTTACAAGGCATAAACAGGAGGATTGAGAAGCAGTTGTCCGAGTAGTGGACATCCCCTTTAAATTCCTGACTATTTTATTTTTTAAGAAAAGAGTCTGAAATCCTGCAGATTTTTACCCTCGCCCCTAAGGAAAAAAGACATAGGCTTCCTGTTCTATACGAGTAGCTACATGGAAATAGGCAACAATAGTCTGGTTCTGACTCAGTGACTTTCTACTGAAGAGCTTTCTAAGCAGGCTGTAATCTGGTAAAAGTCATTGTGAAAGTAAAGGGAGGAGGAGGTGAGCTGTGACATCATGTAATGTGAATGGTGGATCCTGTGTTATCTTTTGTATATAGAGGAGTTATGTCATGATCATAAAGAGACTGATGAAAGGTCATCTGTACAGAACAGGAAATGGGAGTCTGATATTAGGCTTAGTGTGCTAGTTTGAAAATTGCAAGATTTCTGTGGGTGTTTTTTTTTACCATAAATATATATATATTCCTAATATGGAAAAGTTTTGTAAGTTGACCTTTGGGTTGTATATGATTAGTCATGTTAGATGGGAGAATATGATTTTAACCTCGACTGTGGTTTTAAAAGAAAAGAAAAAACTGCCAGAATGCTATAAAATAAGTAATGCCTTATCTATCCTCCCTGACACACAGCAACGTTTACTGAAAAGTAAAAGCGTTCGGCTCTCAGAAGCTGATAACAGATAGAAATTTTTTTTAAGTTTTTGTTTTTTTTGTAAGTGATTTTATTTTGCAAAAGTCCTAAAACCTAAGAAATAAAAACACCTGAATTGAGTATCTCTATTAACCACAGAATAACATGTCAGTTATACCCTAATTCTAATGGAAAAGTACTATGCATTTTCTGCAGAATAATTGTAACATGCAATTTACGTGGTGGGTTTTGTTTTTGTTTTTTTTGTTTTTTTTTTAACTACCAATCATATTGAAACATTGATGGCAACATTTAAAAAAAAGTTATGGCTTTCAGAAAATGACCAGATAAAATGTATATATTTATATATGATTTGTTTTCCATGTTGCTTGTGTTTTTCCCAGTTCCAGAGAGCCCACTTTCAAGTCTACAAGGAGCGTTTTCCCACGCCAGAGAGCGAAGCCGCATTATTCCCAGAAAAATCGGGCCTAATATCTCAGCTCTCATTTTTCACTCTAAAGCGACCTTTCCAGTCATTTCAGAGGACACGAAGCTTTCGCATGTAAGAGAACGTTCCGATTCCACCAGGAGTCCAGGTGACAGTTTACAATACACGATAATGATACTTTACGTGCAGCAAGACACCAGATCCCATGACCACTTATCAGTATTTTATCCATTCAATAGGTCAGATGTTAACAAAAACTTGCATTTTTTTGTGATGCAGACATTTCAAGACTTTTTCCCTTTTGAATTGTGGATTTTAATTAGGACTACTGAAAATATAAAAATTGTATTATTCTCGGAGAACGTTTTAAAAAAAAATACTTGACCAAACCTTTTTTATCATGTAAATACTTGAATCTCTAATACACTGGATGACTGTAAAATAATGTAGCACTGTATATACATTAAAATATTTTTGTCTGTACAAACTGTTTAGTGTCATGAGTAAACCTTATATTAAATGATTCATTTTTTATTTAAATATGAATATAATTTGACTAATAGGGGAAAAAAAAGATAACATTAAGCTCTAACTATTGATTAATGTTAGCTAAACTGCTCCTTCAAGTTCGCACAGTACATTGATTTTAATTTTATAATTAAAGTTGATAATTTGGGTAAAGTTTTTTTTTTTTTTTTTTTTTTTTTTCTAATCAGATTAGCAGTTTATTCGAGCCTTTCTTTAGGTAGTTCTCTACAATTACATGAAGGTTTAATTTTATTATTGATCTGGTCATTTTAAGACCAAAATAAAGAGATTTTACTTACATGGTTATAACTGATTGCTGCGGGGTCCCCACCACTGCGACTCCCAGCGTTCCCCAAGAATGGGCTGTGAAACCTAGGTTCTGGGCTTTGCAGAACCCTGTTTATTGAACATGGGACTGTTGGAAATAGCAAAGCGCTGTGTTTGCCCCATTCTCAGGGTCGCTGGCGATACCAGTGGTCAGACCTCCAGCAATCAGTACAGTAAGTTATCTCCTATTCTAAAGACAAAGGATAACTTACTAAAATATTCGGAATAACTCATAAAAGGGTTATCCTTTTAGTCTTTCATGACCAGGCAACGACTACAGGAAACGGGGCTATGGAAACAGCCAAGAGTGGCCAAGCTTCACTGATTTTATAAGGGCACAGTCAGACGGTCATAAGAAAATCTGAGCACATCGTACCTCAATGCACAGACTGGCCGGTGGCTCTCCCGGCCAGAGCGTGACAGTTGCCTTGAAATACTTGTCACTGTCACGCAAGGTGTGGGAAAGACTAAGTGCAACACAAGGGAAGAAGGGAAGGGAGCCCAGACTCTAGTGAAAGGGGGGAGTGGAGACCTCCTAAGTTGATCTGATATCACCCTGTCTCCCCTAATGTCCCTATATTGGTTCTTCACCAATCACCGCACAGGAACCTATCCCTGTATTTCCCTAGCGCTTGGCCCTAGATAAGGAAGGGGGGGTGAGCACTAGTCGATCTCCACTAACAGCTAAAGACAACAAAGTAGACAGACACGGTGGGGGGGGGGGGGTGGAGAGATAACTTAGCTTGAGCCGACTTCAGAGAGATCACACACGTCCTCTTAGCACCAGAGAGGAAGTAAACGGACTGCACTCACTCCAAGCATTCTCAAGGAAACCTGTGAATATCACTGGCACTGCCCTGCGGCAAAGTGAGACTATTTAAGCACTCAGGCAAGGGTGTCAATTAGAGCACGAGGGAGGTAGCTGCTGGGTCCTAGAGTTAAACAGCTAAGAAGGTGTCTCTAATGCCAAACAAAGAGATCTTCTGCAACCAACTGCAGGGCGACTGTCTGTCACATCTGACACACCCATGACAGTCACGCTTGGGTCGGGATACCTGCCGGCCAGTCCGTGCCGTTGACACCTAGGGAGCGTTTATCCGATCTTGGTTCTGAAAGGCTGAGATGGAAATGGATCATTTTAAGAGTGATTCAATTTTAAATATTTTTTCCAAAATCATCTGTGCAGGCGAAGAAGAGAAACTCGTTGAGGCGAAAAGAAAAATTGGCTTCTAAGATTTTTGTCTCCCTGTACTGAACATTTATTCTGAAGTCCTGATAAAATCCATGTAGAAAGTCTGTGCGCTGAGAGATCAGGTTACCCACAGCTGTTGCCCATAGAAGTGATAGGCAAAGGGGGAGAAAAATTGGAGGGGGTTCATTGTGCGAAACAAATGCAGAAAGATGCATGCAGGTTGTGAGAGAGCAGGATCTTCATCTACTTGTGGGCAGTGTATAGGAGGTATCATCACAGCTATTTGCCTCCTCGGAACTGATAATGCTACTTATTAACAGTTACACCTATTTATTATTTTGTACTTCTCTTCATACCCACTGTAGAAACCCCTTTATTCTAGGAGTAGTATATGTACTGATTTTTCTTTACCTGGGAAGAGGACCTGCCATAAGCTGTGAGTGGAAGGACATTATTAATGTATGTATCTCTAACGCAGACAATCTTGTGATGTTCTTATATGACTGAAAGGCATCATTTGATTTATCCTGAGTGTTTGGGGCCATGTAATGTAGGTAGGAGGGATGTGTGTGTATATATATGTATATATATATATATATATATATATATATATATATATATATATATATATATATATATATATATATATATATATATATATATATATATATATATATATATATATATATATATATATATATATATATATATATATATATATATATATATATATATTATATCTCACTCTATTGGCTGTTCGTTAACTGATACGATAAGAATCAGCAGGATATAGGTTTGGTCATGTATTTCCCCGTGATCAAGCTAGGTGAAACGTGTGTCGGAGTATTTCACCACCACACGGACTGTATGGATATTCTGACTACTATTTTGCATTTCTGATTGTTTTGCTACAACATCCTTGATTGTCAGTGTCAGGTGACTTGTGTATACTATTTACTATCTGATATAATGGGCTTTCTGCATACCTCATAGAGCATCATAGACCGCTTATTTGTATTTGTGACTTTACCCAACTGCCGTAATTTTCTGAGTCGCCTGCCCTAGTTCTGATGTATGTACATAGTATATGACCCTGGGTGGTCAGGTTTACAGTGTCACTTAATCTTCTATACACACATTATTTATCCTATGCGACACGTTAGTGACGACTTTTGTGCAATTCTCCCTATTTTATGTAATGGTTTTAGCATTAATAAAAAAGAGATCAATTTGTATATATTGTTTGTTGTCCGCCTTCTTTATTTGGTTTAGTACTCTGAATCTGAACCAAGAGAAAACAAATTATCAGAAATAAAACCTACAGAAGTCAAAAAGTGCTTAAAATACAAGTCGCATAGTACAAAGATACAAGTCGTATAAAATCAGCAATACCAGAGTATGATATTTTCTGACTCTGAAGGCAGGATCAGTAAAATGTGAAGCTTCCTTTTTCTGGCATAAACAATTGCAGGTCTTTTGCTTAATTTGATGGGCGTTCTTTGTCGCGCTCCTTGCCCGCTTTTATTTTGGTAGAGCTGCTTCAAACTGGGGTGAAACCACCAAAAGTCGCAACATTTTGTGCAACTCCTCATCATTTAAAAATGTTGCAACGTTTCAAAGCATTTTACTCCAGTTTTCTGATGTAAGAGTTTTGATGAATTGCCCTAAACCAATATTGGTGAATATTTATCTGAATGAATTGATTGGTTACATTAGTGTCACTATCTACTGGTATATCTGCACATTTGGCTGAGGCAGATCTATTTTCAATTTAAATGAATATTCTCACTATGACAGTATTTTTCCCAAAACACAGTCAACTTATACTTATTATATAAGTAGTTAATATACAGAATAAGCCCAACATAAAGAGTTTTTCTTACACATTTGTTCTGCCCCTCTGTTCTTCCAGCTTCAGAGATGAATGGGTGATCTTATTCTTACACTGCTAAGGCTATGTGCCCACGATGCAGAAATGAAGCCGAAAATTTCTGCATCTCCCTGGCAGAAAAAACGCATGCGGATTGTACATGCGTTTTTCCTGCGAAATACAAGCGGATTCACATGCGTTTCCGCGTGCGGATTGACAAGCGCATTCAAAGCGATTTTAGCATCACTTGGAAAGTGCTTGACAACTAGGTCACACTATATAAATCCATGCAAACAGCATGGATTTATATAGTGTGACCCGAGAGAATGGTTCAAAATAAAAAAAATAACCTATACTTACCCGCTGATGGCCCGGCGTGTGTTGCTGCGCTCCTTCCTGGCTGCCAGCTGATCGCGGGACACTGCACTGAAAGACCTGCCGTCACATGACTGTGACGTCACCGCAGGTCCTTCAGTCCTGCCCGCAAGCACAGGGAAGGAGACCGGGGGCCGTCGGAAGGTGAATACACTGTGTTCCAAATTATTATGCAAATTAATATTTTCTCAGATTTTCCCAAATTACCTATATGAATTGCAGTCATTGTAATTTTCCAGTCAAATAACTATTAGAGTACAATTGAAAGGTTTTTGTACAAACTGCCTATGATAACAGTATATTTTTTAAAAAATAAAAAACTCAAACGGCACTCAAAATGCATGTTCCAAATTATTATGCACAGCAGAGTTTTCAACCTTTTCATTTTAATAAAGAACAAAAAAAGGTCATTTTTTAAGTTATAAGCATTAGCAGGTTATTAGAAACTGAAATCAAACAGTTTTCAACTCAAAACTTTATTCTAGGTGATGTAACATTTGCACTTAGGACCCCTTGTTCGAAAGGAGCGTCTGAACTCTCTCATTCATTGAATTTGTCAGGTTTTGGATGGTTTCTGCTTCAATTGTTTTGCATGAGGACAGAATACCCTCCCAGAGCTGTTGCTTAGATGCATGATAATGCTCCGTCTCATGCTGCACATAACACATCTGCATCTCTGGCTGCTGTGGGCATAAAAGGGGACAAACTTATGGTGTGGCCCCCATGCTCCCCTGACCTCAACCCCATTGAGAACCTCTGGAGCATCATCAAAAGGAGTGTCTATGATGGCGGAAGGCAGTTCACATCTAAGCAACAGCTCTGGGAGGGTATTCTGTCCTCATGCAAAACAATTGAAGCAGAAACCATCCAAAACCTGACAAATTCAATGGACGAGAGAGTTCAGAAGCTCCTTTCGAACAAGCGGTCCTATGTGAAAATGTAACATCACCTAGAATAAAGTTTTGAGTTGAAAACTGTTTGATTTCAGTTTCTAATAACCTGCTAATGCTTATAACTTAAACAATGACCATTTTTTTTGTTCTTTATTAAAATGAAAAGGTTGAAAACTCTGCTGTGCATAATAATTTTGAACATGCATTTTGAGTGCAGTTTGAGTTTTTTATTTTTTTAAAAATATACTGTTATCATAGGCAGTTTGTACAAAAACCTTTCAATTGTACTCTAATAGTTATTTGACTGGAAAATTACAATGACTGCAATTCATATAGGTAATTTGGGAAAATCTGAGAAAATATTATTTGTATAATAATTTGGAACACAGTGTATAATCTTTATTTTTTATTTTATTCTTGTTTTTACAGTTTCTATGGTACCTGGGTGTGGAGGAGAGTCTCCTGTCCTCCACACTCGGGTACCATCCGCACATTAGAATGCGCCAATTACGCAAGTAAAGATGCAGTCTTGCGGAATTGGCGCGTTCTAATGCAAGTCAATGGTGGCGAAAACACAGCGCTTCCGCAAAATAATTGGTAGTGCTCGTTTTTTTCCGCAATGATAATCCGCAGCGGAAATTTCCGCAGCATGTGCCCAGCACATGTGGATTATCATTGGGGAACATTGCTGCCCTTCTACCATGCGTTTTTAATGCGTTTCTGCAGCTGCAGAAACGCATTAAAAACGCATTGTGGGCACACAGCCTAAAAGTAGATTTCCCAGCAGTACCCGCTCCTCCTTAGTGCTGCAGACAGTTCCCTCCCTCTCCTATGTGTTCCTGGCTATTCCCATTCTCTTTGAATTGATGACTGTGCTGGAAGCTGACTGATGAATGTGTAAAATATAACTGGCTTCCAACGTAGCTCTGCTGCACTATGCTCGGTTTTAGAGTTGAGCCACCCCCGTAGTGTTCGGGTTCGGTTCGTCGAACACCGGTATGTTCGCCAAACTGTTCGTCGGACACCTTTTAAAACCAATGGCAGGCAAACAAAAACACATAGAAAACACCTTCAAACGTGTCCAAAAGCTGACAAACTGCTCAGAAGACACAACGAACACATGGAAAAGTGACAAGTACATATAGTCATGCAAAAAGAAAAGAGGTGGAGGAGTAAAAGGAGGGGGAGACACAGATATAGGCATGTCATGCCCTTCTAAAATCAAGAAAGGCTGGAGTAAAAATCTAAAATCGGCCTACGAACACCCAGACGTCGTGACAAGAAAATTAAAAAAAAGAAATATGTTTAGGTAGAATGGCGGTTCCATTCAGAACACTTTCCTTACAAGACGTAGTGGTATCCCCGTTGGGAGTCGTGCCAAAAACGGAACCCAATACATTCGGACTAATCCACCATTTGTCATATGCAAGGGGCAGGTCAGTAAACAACAACATCGACGCAGAACCAAGTACAGTAGTATATACTGTACATCCTTTGACAAGGCCATCAGGCGGGTCAAGAAGTTGGGAAGGGGCACCCTAATGGCCAAAACAGACATTGAGGGGGGCGTTCCGGTTACTTACTACCTGTGCCTCTGAATAGTGTCCGCCTATTGGGCTGCTTCTGGGAAGGAGCATACTATATAGATCGCTGTTTGCCCATGGGGTCGTCCAGATCCTGCTCACTATTTGAGGCGTTTACTTGCTTCCTCGAATGGGTCGTCATGGAAGTTTCTAAGGGGGCATATATTATCCATTAGCTCAACGACTTCTTATGCCTGGGCCCAAAAGATTCGCCACAGTGTGAATACACGTGGTAGTCCACCTGTGAGAAGGAGAGGGCTGGAGGGAGAGCGGACACCACAGAGCCGAGGGGTTAGATGGAGAACGGAAGAAGGAAAGAGGGAGGTAAGGGAGTATGGTGGAAGGCCGACCTGAGCTCCCCTACGTTCCTCCTGCTGGGCGGGGAACAGCCCTGGGAAGAAAGGCCGCTTGCACATCCCTTTGAGGTTACGGGCGCGAGCGGGCAGAGGGACTACGCTGGAGTGCGAAGCCGACACAGCCAAGCCGTTCCTGCCCGTGCAACCTCCATGTCGCTGGGTTTGTGCCAGAGCCGCGGTGGACCCTGACGGCCAACCCCCCTCTCCCAATACTGGTGCCTGTCCACTGGTGGGTCGAGACCCCCTGCGGTGGAGGCAGGTCTAAGCTCTGTAATTTGAATGAGTACACTTTAAATCCTTTTGCAAGGATCTATTGGAGGTGGTCTGGTGCCAGCAGCCGCGGTAATTCCAGCTCCAGTAGCGTCCACTAAAGCTGCTGCAGTTAAAAAGCTTTTATAAGGATCAAGCTTGGCGGTCCGCCGCAACGCCTGCTACCGCTAGTCCCAGCCCCTTTGCCTTGGGGCGCCTCCCCGATGCTCTTCACGGAGTGACCCGGGGGCCCGAAGCATTTCCTTTGAAAAAATGAAGTGTCCAAACCACAGGTGGTGTAGCTTGCTTAACAGATGGGCTACTCTGCTGACTAGCAGACACTGCTACTATTTCCAAAAGGATTTACTGGGCTAGATGCAGTAAAAAATTGTTATTAGATACACAGGTGGTGTAGCTTGCTTCACAGCTGGGCTACTACGCTGACTAGCAGACACTGAAACTTTGGAGCAGACCTCTGATTCCCAGGCTATAGTATGAGTAAACAGCTCTGCAGACTCAACCATCTGTGTTACCCCATACTCAGGCAGCTGGAGACTTGGGAGCTGTGAGGAAGCAAGTGCGATTGGGGAGACACCTCTGAGGACTGGAGTATTTGTGATGTTGAAGTTGAGGTGGAGGAGAGCCCACTTGAAGGAGCACTTGATATCCTTTGAAGCACCTGCTGTTTTTGTGCCTCATCTGGAATTTGTAGCGATTGGGCGTGTCCGTAAGAAAGGGATCGTATCACATTGTTCACGAAAAAAAGTAGACATCTTAGTTTGGCTGGAAGATGGTCTTTCTTCTGCAGATGTTACTGTTGCTTTAACACCTACCCCACGGACACAACCTTTTTTTTCCCTTTCCAACACGCCTATTCCCCTTTCCACCATTTGCCTTTTGCCACTCATTTTGGTGGTTAACTAATTGGCAACTCTTTAGTTGTTTGCACAAAAAACGATGGATGGAAACTGAGCAGAGCTGAGTGGCCAAACTGTGGTACTAGCCCAAAAGGATTGGCTGGGTTAGATGCAGTAAAACAATTTTATTAGATACACAGGCGGTGTAGCTTGCTTCACAGGTGGGCTACTCCGCTGACTACAAGACACTGCTACTATTTCCAAAAGGATTTACTGGGCTAGATGCAGTAAAAAATTGTTATTAGATACACAGGTGGTGTAGCTTGGTTCAGATGGGCTACTCCAATGACTAACAGACACTGCTACAGGCCCAAAAGGATTGGCTTAGCTAGATTTAGCCGAATGCTATGAAAAACACTTGCACAGCACTGGCACAGACCTGCCTGGCAAAAAGTGCTAGGAACTGCTGTAACCTAGCCCTCAAAAGGGATGCAATTTCAACTAGTCCCTACTCCCTAAACCTATCTCTCTATTTAACAGCAAATTCGCTCCCAATTCACACAGTTATACTGTATAGCGCCCACAGCAGCAGCGGTGCCGTCTAACACTCAGCTGCAGCAGTGAGAAAATAGTGGCGACGGGGAAAATGGCTGGGTCTTATAGGGCAAGGACATGTGACATACACAGCCAATGACACATGCCCTTGCTTGTGTGAAAAAAAGCACTTTGCTGCGTGTGTGCGCTGCTGATAGGCTGACAGACTGCACCTCCCCACTGTAAATGTGAGAAAGAAAAAAAAATGGAGATCGGCTTTATTTCTGCAGAGATCCATCCCCTGCCCCTCCCCCCGCCCACTCTACACTGAAACTGTCTATTAACATTGATTAACAGCATTACTGTGAAAAAATCCAGTTATGCTTTTGGTGCACGAACAGTTATCGAACATAACCTTGAACAGCCAGATTTTTTGCAAATCGTTCGGGTTCGTCAAATGACTCGAACACCCCCCAAAACAGCTCGAATTTGAGATTGGCGAACAGTTTGAGTCGAACACCGCTCATCTATACTCAGTTTAGCTTAATCCACCAAATATTTAGCACTTCATCAATCAGTTTAGACTGTCTATTCTGTGCAGTCTGGTCTGGTCGTATACACAAGTCTGCCTGACAGATTTTATCTTCAGCCATCTACATCAGCATAGCTGCATATTTGTTTTTACATAATTGATTTGTTTTCCAGCAGAGATCAACAGTCCTGAACACTGCTCTGCTCTACCTGCGCAACGGAGTTAATATTAACTAGGCACTGCAAAGCTGGCACAAGTCAGTTATGTGAAATATTAAATGCATATATTGATGCATATGACAGAGTATTATCTATTACCATATGCATCAACAGACTGGGAATTGGGGTTTCACATCACTGATTTGTCAACAGCAGGCATCAAATACAGTTTTGAAACAAAGAATAGAACTGTCAGTGGTGAAGGCATAGCAGAACCATGTTGTGAGCCAGCTGGGACGGAGTCAGGGGTGCCCGGTACCAGCACCGGCTCCACCCACCTCCGCATTGCGCATTCAACTGTATCAGCCTCATAGATGCCGATACAGTTGAAATCAATGATGGAGGAGAGAGAGTCAGGGGACGCTCCTACTCCCATCATTCCCCCTCTGCGTCTAACGCAGTGGTTGCGATGACGTCACTTCATCTTGTGCCATGCTGTGCCAGACAGTGGAGCTGCTGAGGAGACTGCAGAGAACAGAGGAACGGGGAGAGGGGGAGTATTATATTTATTTGTTTAAATCAGTGAGTATGTGGTAGACAAAATACTGGAGGATTATGGGGCTGCATTATACTATATGTACTCTATGGGGGCTGCATTATACTCTAGGGGGCTGCATTGGGCAGTGTATTATACTGTATGGAGGACTATGGGGAGTGTATTATACAATATGGAGGACTATGGGGAGTGCATTACACTATATGAAAGACTACGGGGAGTACATTATACTAATATGAAGGACTATGGAGTGCATAATACTATGGGGAGTGCATTATACAATATGGAGGACTATGGGGAGTGTATTATACTATATGGAGCAATATGGGCAGTGTATTATACTGTATGGATGACTATAGGGAGTGTATTATACAATATGGAGGACTATGGGGTGCATAATACTATGGGGAGTGCATTATACAATATGGAGGACTATGGAGAGTATTATACTATATGGGCAGTGTATTATACTGTATAGAGGACTATGGGGGTGCATTATACAATATTGAGGACTATGGGGAGTGTATTATACTATATGGAGGACTATGGGGAGTGCATTATACTATATGGAGGACTATGGGGAGTGAATTATACTATACTGAGGACTATGGGGAGTGCATTATACCATGTGGAGGACTATGGGCACATTATACTATGGGGTGAATTATACTATGTGGGAGACTACAGGCTGCATTATACTTAACTAGCAAAATGCTGCCTATTCATCGAGTGATTGAATTGTTTATGCCGGAACAAAGATCCTTGTACTCAGCAGCTCATCGTCGGTGAAAACTGCAGATATGCTGCTGATCACATGATACTGTATGGGGACAGATTGATCTGTTAGTGATTGTTTTGTGCCCATCATTCTTTGTCATCCTGTGTAAAGAGGCAGGGAAACAAGCATCGAACGACTTCAATATTGTCGATCACGCTTGTTTAACGGCCTGAACTCCGAGCATGTAAATACAACCAAAATGTTTCTGTGTGATGGTGCAATATGTCAGCATTTGGGGCATCACTTTAAACTTTTGCCCAGGGCCTCTCTTTGTCTAAAACCGGCCCTGCACCTACCATCTTCAGACCTGACTTTTTTTGCTTAAAAGTATGTATTACCTAAAAATAATTTTTGCAATTTGAGCTTCATTTAAAATTTTGCTTACAGTTTGCTTTTATGGCCTTAATGTGTAACTGTCTGTCATTGGCAATAGAATGAGTTACTTGAGAATCTCACAGAGCTCGTTCTGACAGTTTACAACTCTTACCTTTCAGCTGATTTATGATCACAAAGTTCATATCAACCTTTTATGTGGGCATAAGTCACCGTTGATATTGGCCTCTCATTAGGAGGGGTGTCTAGCAGGGATGAGACTACAGAAAATGGTAATTGTATGTCTATCTGGCCAAGACTTGCTACCAGTGCAAGTCTTAGGAGGCACTCGTATGGTTGGGATAGTGCAACAGCACAAAACCACATCAACTCAAAATTGATAATTCGGCATTGACTATAGAGCTTCCCGTACACAGTGCCCCATCCCCCATTGTCTTGGGTTATTGAGTACCTATTATGGCAATTTATATGTACCACAAAACAGCACCAAAAAATAATATGATTTTTCATGCGTAAAACAAAATGTCATACAGTGAAAATTTTAAAAAGGGAAAAAAAAGGCTGGTCACTAAGTGGTTAATATCATATTCCAAAACAATGGGCAATATAACATCTTCCACTCTTTTCTGAGGGTTTAATTTCAATTTGATTCTCGTAATTTTTGGCCTTTCGGCCATAAGTGAAATGTCCAGGTCAGACACTGATGTTGGATGTCTCACAAGTATTGGTCCAATTGACCCAAAAGTGTTTGAGGTTAAGGTCGGGGCTTTGTGTAACCACTCGAGTTCTTTCACACCAAACATGTCAATCCATGTCTTGATGGACTTCACTTTTGTGCACTGACCTAAACCTTTAAACCCAGCCCCATATTATCCCTCCACCAAAGTTTGTAGTGGGGTAGGAAGTAAAGCTAACGGGAACACTTCTGTTTTTACCATACTCAGCACGGTGAACATGTGCCACCTGGCCGGGTAGATTTGTATTTGCTATACATGAAAACGATGTGACTCGTATAGAAGGGGAGACCAACACAATTTGGTTTTCAAGCAGCACCAGAAGAGGGGACTCATTGTAAAGTTTTCTATGCCCCTCGCTCACTCACTTTGCTGTGCAGCTTTGGCTCCTGCAGTAATTTCCTGTACGGATATAGTATCTTTAGTAGCTTTTTTCTTTAGTACACATCACTTAAAAGAGTCATTTGGTCAAATAGAGAGGTGTTTGGGGGTCTGCAGGTGGCAGTATCTGAATGTACCAGACCTGGATCAGAGATGGGGCGTCTGACACATCCAGCCTCACATCTGAATGCGGTACCACCTGAAGCGGACAGTGTAATCTAGTGACTTTATCAATACTTTGCCTATAACCCAGCCAAGAACCTATTCTCCCTATTCTCCTTTATCTTTAAAGGGGTTGTCCGGTCAAAAGTGACAAGTCTGCAGTCACTCTGGGCGACTGCAGATTCATGAATTCCCCCAGCGCAGACACTGTGGGCTGCGGGGATTCGCCAGTATGAGAGCCGGGACTGGAGGCTATGTATACGTTACACATATCCCCGGCCATTCAGCGCCATCTCTCTCCATTCACTTGTATGGAGCGAGGCCACGCCACAAAGTGACTGCAGACTTATCACTTTTGACCGAACAACCCCTTTAACTCAGTGTTTGGGAACATTAAAACCTTGACACTGAAGCATGAGTATCGTGTCATGCAGTTACATAGTCCATCTTCTTGATGTTCATAAATTAAGTTTTGTCTAATTTTGTCAAAGCTTCCTGGGTAAAAATTTACCATAGCATACTTTTCACCAGAAAAGGCCGGAAAAGTGTGCTTTTGGTCACTTGCTGGTGTTCATCAGACAGCAAAAAAAGTACATGCATTATTCATTTCTTTTTTCAATTGGTCCCGATGGTGCACAGATGCCGAGGCTTGCAGTTACACTGGCCACTGTCTCATCAGCATATGACAGTGCCTTGTGCACTTAGTATTACCTGCCTTACCTCACCTGTCCAGAGTCAATGGCTTCCCAAATATTTGTGGCCCTTGTATAGCCAGTGACCATTAACCTATTAAAGAAGCACTCCCTTCAAAGTTTTTATCCTCTTAATATATTGCAGTCATCATATTATACAGCACTGTGTACTTACAATTGCTCATTTTGCCTTTCTACCCAGATAATTCTTCTCTTTTCCATTAGGTCTATGACCTCACGTTATTAAAAACTGACTAGATGAACCCTTCTAAGCTCTGTGTACTCACAGGAGGTCAGTTTTCCCTACATGAGTCACTGCAAAAGTACCTGAGGGGAGGAGGAAGCAGATGGGTCAGTAGCTGAAGAGGGGAATGATAAATGCAAGGAAAAGAGACTTCCTGTTTCTACATAGAGCAGAGAAAAGAGAAGCATTAGCTGGATAGAAAGGCAAAATGAGCAATTGTAAATAGTGCTATATAATATGATGATTGTAATATATTAAGAGGATAACAACTTTAAAGGGAGGAGGAGCGCTTCTTTAACAAATAAACACCATGGCCCCGTTTCATTGAACAGTTTTTATCAGAATTCTACAGTAAAATAGTTTTTTCATCTTAGTTTTAAAGTTGAAAGAAGACAAGAGTAGGGATGGACGAATCCGTGGATGGTCGGGTCTTTCTGGTTAGGCCAAACTTTCTAAAAAAAAAAAAAAAAAAAAAGTTCGCTTTAGGTATCAGAACAGTACTCAAACTTGATCCCGAACCCCATTCAAGTGAATGGGGGCCCGAACATCCGGTGGTTCCCACGCTGTTATCTGTGTGATGGCGTGGGAAACACTGGTTCTGACCGCCGGTAACCTTACTGAAGTCACAGCCGCTGGGTATCGCGGTTCCCACGCTGTCACAGAGAGGACAGCGTGTGAGCCAGCAGCTGTGACCGGCTGTGAAAAGGTTACCGCTGGTCAGGCGTCGGCTGATTACTACTACTCATCATTGTACGCCGGCGCCTGTGCATAGTAAGCAATATGTCAGTGAGATATATAATTAGTGCAGTGCGTGTGTAGCTTACTGTACATGTATTTAGCTAATAGCCTGCAGCTGACTGCGTAGCCTTTACTGGTTATTAAAAAGGGGGGATCCCCAAAAAAATGACATGGAGACCTCTCTATATTTAATAACCAGGAATGGCTAAGCAGACGGCTGCAGGCTGATATTAATAGGCTGGGAAGCGGCCATGGAATTATCCCCCCTCCCAGACCAATAATGCCAGCCCTCAGCCTCCAATAGATGAACCAACTCTGGCTCTTAACCTCGGCTTTTCCCACTTACCCTGGTGCATTGGCAAGCAGGGTAATGGTTTTGAGGTTGATGTCAACTGTGTAATGTCCGCTGACATCAAGCCCAGGGATTAGTAATGGAGAGGTGTCTATCAGACACCCCCATTACTAACACTGTAGTCAAAAGTAATAAACACACATAGAAAAGTCCTTTAATTGTACAAAACACTTCCCGACCCTCTTTTACCCATTTATTACCTTTAAAAAAATCAAATAATCCAAATAAATACAAATAAAGGACTTTTATCTGTATGTGTTTTTTTATTTAAATTTACGGGGCTAGTAATGGGGGTGTCTTATATACGCCACTCCATTACTACCCCTTAGTGATGTCACCTCAGTTCACAGCCGCCGATTTTCATGAGGGCAGCGCGAGTGCCGGACTGATGATTGACCGCTCATCAGTCCGGCACTCGTGCTGCCCTCGTAAGAACCGGCGCATGTGAACTGAGGTAACCTTACTGACGTCACCTCAGTTCACAGCATCCGGGTGTGGCAGTGGCTGCTGCTCCAGTCTATGGAGCTCTGTTCTCAGAACCGAGCTCCATAGACTGAATGAAGAAGACTGGAATTGTCAAGAGACCTCCATTTGGACTACGGTGGCCTGGTGTGTATTTTTTTTATTTCTTTAAGTAAATGGGGGAAAGAGGGAAATTGTTGGAGTTTTTTTTTTTTTTTCTCCGTGTTTTTTTTTTTCTCTCTTTTTACTTAAGGGGTTCGTAATGGGGTATCTGATAGACGCTGCCCCATTACTAACCATCTAGGCTTGATGTTAGTGGACATTACACAGCTGACATCAACCCCAAAATATTACCCAGCTTGCCAACGCACCTGGGCAAGCGGGAAGAGCCTGGGAAGCTTTGTTCGAGCTGCCAAACCCATCAGTAACACAGACTTCCGTGAGAAGTCCTTGTTCGGGGTCTGTACACAGACACTAGCTATTTGGTATGGACCCCGGACTTTACTGTTCAGGTTTGCCTATCTCTAGACACGAGTTCATCAAGTTCAACCTGTATCTGAATATATTCATCCATAAGAAGACAAAAATCTCTTCAGGCAGATAATTGCCCCCTATGAGATGAAAAAAATCCTTCCTGAGTGGGGTAAAACTTTTCGAAATATCGCAAATGTTTTGCACAATTTGTAGTTGTACAGACTTTTGACATAATTTATGCCAGTCCCGGCCAGCTCGGCCAACTTTTTGAAAAGTGGCGGGGAGTTTTATAGTTAGGGGCATGGTCAAGTGGGGCTGATAAATTCATCATAATTTACTTAAGATTTGGAATAATAAATTATGACCTAAATGTACTCCAGTCTCTGACTGGAGAACATTTTTTGAAGGGGCGCACTTCCGCATAAAGATGCATCAAATTTAATCAAAGGGAATCGGTCAGCATGTTTTTGCTATATTATCAGACAACAGCATGCTGGAGGGACAGAGACTCTGATTCCATCGACGTGTCACTCAGCTTACTGAGTAGAGCAGTTCTAATAGAATTACAGGTTTCTCTGGTGCAGATCTAGCAGAGCTCAGAATGCTGAGCTGTGTATAACCTCCACTCCTCTGATTGACAGCTTTCTGTATACACTGCATTGGGGGGGGTGGTTGGACCAGGTGGCACAAGACACCTAGCTCTGTAGTGATAATTTCCTGCAGATAAAACACTGATTGTATTGAAACAGCAAAACACAGTCTAGTAAGTGACACATTGCTGAAATCAGCATCTCTGCCCCTACATCATTGAGCTCTCAGATTGCATAGTATAAACCTGTTGACAGATTCCCTTTAAAAGATGCTTTCCTCTTTAAATAATTTGGCTCATTCTAGTAGTTCAGTGTTCTCTTCATCAAGACTGGCATACACAATTCCAATCTTTATGAATCACGTCCTATATATTTTTTGAATAATATTTCAACAAGTTATCTTACTTATCCTATGTGTATTTAAATGTTTTCTTTGCTGCTCCAAGCTCTTTAGTGTTACTGAGAAACCCTCAATATTCGATTGTGATCCTTTTAGATTTTATTTTGCTGTAATACTAGTATATTACCAGTAGAGGGCAGCATTGTCGGTTTTATGAAGCCATATAACTTGTACTTTTACTCTACAGCTGTTGACATTTAGAAGAAATAAGGATAGGTATGTAATAATTCTAGCTGAGATGGTACAATAAAGAACGGAGAAGACAAAGGAGCGCGGGGTACTCTGGCAATTCAGAATATAATGTAGATCTTGCTGTGCAGTGATGGGAATATTTATGCTCAGAGGGGATTTAATATATCAGAAAACTAAAAAAAGGGATTATGTATACACAACGCGTTTCCTCCAGCCAAACAATACGTCCCTTTTACTGAGACTTGGTGTGTTTTAACTATGTGTGCAGCCGGTTTTCACAAAGAAACCATAGGCCACCATATGTCATCATAGCCCCTTTCCACAGTGAGCCAGTGCTCATATAAAACCAGCGTAATTGCCAATAGTCTTAATTTTGTTGGAACAATCCTGCAAAACCACAAGCCCAAGGTGATTATTTTAACAGGTTTGATACCTAAAGGGAATCTGTCACTAGGTTTTAGCTCCCCCATCTGAGAGCAGCATGATGTAGATGCTGAGACTCTGATTCCAGTGATGTATCACTTAAAAGATTGCTTGCTGCAGTTTTGATAAAATCACTTTTTATCAGCTGCAGATCTAGCAGTTCTTTGAATGCTGGAATCAGGGTTTCTGTCTCTACATTATGCTGCTCTCAGATTAGATGGCAAAATCCTGTTGTCATTGTTTCATCTTTTACTGTGGTTTAGGGATTCTGTGAGTGACAGCTCAGCCGCCCTATGGGATCTGGAGTGTGCTGGACTGTCAGGATTGTGAGTGACAGTCCAGTCATCTACTCTGATGGTGGGGCATGCTGGGCTGTCAGCATTTGATTGACAGCCCCTCTGCTCAATCTGGCCTGGCCTGAGGGCGTTTACCCATCCTTAATTATTTGCTAGCTATTTAGCTGGCTAGCTGTGAGCAGTCCACTCTTAGTTCTAGCTTAGCTTGGTTTGGTGTGTGTGTATAGCTTTCTATGATCTTGTTGCTGGACCTAGGATTTGTCGGGATTATTCGTGTGGATTATCCCTTCTGTTGTTGACGCTCTCTGACTACAGGTACCTGACCCCGACTTAGCCTCTGACTATCCATTTGTTTTACTCCCTTGTCTTGACGTACTCTCCTGGTATTTGACCCTGGACTGTTACCTGACCACACCTTTGTCTTGCCCCTCTCTGTACTACGAGCCCTCCTGGTATCTTGTCTCTGACCTCCTGACTAACCTGCCTCACAGCTTGTCCCAGTGACTCGGCATCACACCTGGTGACAGATTCCCTTTAAATATCCTAAATTTTGCATTGTTAAGGTAGGCAAGTATGTGCCAGCCATAGTACCCCTTAAAATAAAACCAGACAGCCATTGCATCCTCAAAATTTTTACTGGCTTACTATTTGCATTCTCTCATGGTTTACCCTACTTTACAAATTTATATACAGTACAGACCAAAAGTTTGGACACACCTTCTCATTTAAAGATTTTTCTGTATTTTCTTGACTATGGAAATTGTACATTCACACTGAAGACATCAAAACTATGAATTAACACATGTGGAAATATATAGTTAACAAAAAAGTGTGAAACAACTGAAAATATGTCTTATATTCTAGGTTCCTCAAAGTAGCCACCTTTTGCTTTGATGACTGCTTTGCACACTCTTGGCATTCTCTTGATGGGCTTCATGAGGTAGTCACCGGAAATGGTCTTCCAACAATCTTGAAGGAGTTCCCAGAGATGCTTAGCACTTGTTGGCCCTTTTGCCTTCACTCTGCGGTCCAGCTCACCCCACACCATCTCGATTGGGTTCAGGTCTGGTGACTGTGAAGGCCAGGTCATCTGGCGTAGCACCCCATCACTCTCATTCTTGGTCAAATAGCCCTTACACAGCCTGGAGGTGTGTTTGGGGTCATTGTCCTGTTGAAAAATAAATGATGGTCCAACTAAACGCAAACCGGATGGAATAGCATGCCACTGCAAGATGCTGTGGTAGCCATGCTGGTTCAGTATGCCTTCAATTTTGAATAAATCCCCAACAGTGTCACAAGCAAAGCACCCCCCACACCATCACACCTCCTCCTCCATGCTTCACGGTGGGAACCAGGCATGTAGAGTCCATCCGTTCACCTTTTCTGCGTCACACAAAGACACGGTGGTTGGAACCAAAGATCTCAAATTTGGACTCATCAGACCAAAGCACAGATTTCCACTGGTCTAATGTCCATTCCTTGTGTTCTTTAGCCCAAGCAAGTCTGTTCTGCTTGTTGCCTGTCCTTAGCAGTGGTTTCCTAGCAGCTATTTTACCATGAAGGCCGACTGCACAAAGTCTCCTCTTAACAGTTGTTGAAGAGATGTCTACTGCTAGAACTCTGTGTGGCATTGACCTGGTCTCTAATCTGAGCTGCTGTTAACCTGCGATTTCTGAGGCTGGTGACTCGGATAAACTTATCCTCAGAAGCAGAGGTGACTCTTGGTCTTCCTTTCCTGGGGCGGTCCTCATGTGAGCCAGTTTCTTTGCAATTGTTGATGGCTTTTGCAACTGCACTTGGGGACGCTTTCAAAGTTTTCCCAATTTTTCGCACTGACTGACCTTCATTTCTTAAAGTAATGATGGCCACTCATCTTTCTTTACTTAGCTGCTTTTTGCTTGCCATAATACAAATTCTAACAGTCTATTCAGTAGGACTATCAGCTGTGTATCCACCTGACTTCTGCACAACACAAATGATGGTCCCAACCCCATTTATAAGGCAAGAAATCCCACTTATTAAACCTGACACGGCATACCTGTGAAGTGAAAACCATTTCCGGTGACTACCTCTTGAAGCTCATCAAGAGAATGCCAAGAGTGCAAAGCAGTCATCAAAGCAAAAGGTGGCTACTTTGAAGAACCTAGAATATAAGACCTATTTTCAGTTGTTTCACACTTTTTTGTTAAGTATATAATTCCACATGTGTTAATTCATAGTTTTGATGCCTTCAGTGTGAATGTACAATTTTCAAAGTCATGAAAATACAGAAAAATCTTTAAATGAGAAGGTGTGTCTAAACTTTTGGTCTGTACTGTATAAGCCAATTAATACTAGCATGATGTCGCCGCCTCTTGTCCTGAGCGGCTTTTACTACCATCTCTTTCTGGACAATTAAAGTAATGATTTCTTGAGATGTCAATGTAAGAAGTTGGAGGGAAACAACCTCTATCATTGACAGCTCTGGAAATCATTACTGTAAGCTGCCCAGAAATGCACCCCATGTGTTGCCCAAATATCTAGGGCTCCTGAGCAGGATGCAGAGGCATATGGTTTGTAATATGCACCATCCCTGATCTCTAGCATTGCACTGACCCAACACAAAGAATTCGGATTGTCCCTGATTCTGGCCTGACAACAGAGTTGAAAGGTATAGTAAGAGTATATAGGCAAGATCGCCGGCTGACACTACTGACCGGGCTACACTGAGGACTCTACATTATACAGTGCCTTTGACATTTTCATGAGAAAAAAATGTTGTACATGTAAAAATGGACGTTATAATACCCCTGACTGACATAACTAAAGGGGCTCAACACTAATGCAAAGTTAATGTTCCCAATTCCGCCTTGTAACGCAACATACACACTGTTCTGATTAAAAATGGCTACAGAATGAATAGGCTCAGCAAAATTTGGATTAATACAATGTTTTAGTGGTTGTAGGGTGCATTCACATGTTGACGTTCAATTGTGTTTTTTTTGCAAAATTGCTGTTGAACCATAAAGCGTGAATGCATCCCAATAATGTCTGCTTCCAGTTACTTAGCCAGAATTATTGCTGTGTTGCTATATACAAGACATCATTCTTCTTTCTATTAATTTTCTTATGTTTTGCTGTTTTTTACAATTTTTCAATTCATGGTCATTTTTTAATGTGTTTTATATTTTCATTTATTATTGGTAAATGAATAGAGCCACCTCCGTGCTTGGTGCTATTATTCACTCCTTGCTTCTAGGTAGAGAGAAGTGTGTAGAGCTATGTGCATGTATAGTTGCAGTCAAACATGATCAACCCCACCTCCATTGCAAACACTGTTTATTAACTAAATTTACAAACTTTTTGCTGTTTTCAATAAAATAATGAAACAATAACAATTAAAAATGCTGAACATAACTAATATAGCAAGTGGACTCTCCAAATTCAGCATAAAATGCCACTTTTACTGACTATTGCAGTCTCCCAATAATTCAGTCCTTCATAACTGTATTTAGTACTTTGTAGAGAACCCTTGCTCTTATGACCTGTTGCAAATGTGATGCATAGCCAGATACCAGATTCGATCAACGTTCCAGGGGAATCAAACCCCTTTCTTCCAGGTCACTAGTATTATTAGGTTGTCTAGAGAGTGGTCCAATAGGACCTTTTACCAGTTTGAACATGTTAAGCTGGCCACATCATGGAATAGTGGCTGAAGATGAGTTTATATTTTTTGATTTATCTTATCCATTGCAGAGATATAGGCTTGTAAAGTTTGTTACAGTTTATAAGTCCAAAGAGGCATTACTAGAGATTTTTCACTGTTAGTGTGCATTTATACCCCTGTATTGGGTTATAAGCAGGCAGCATCATGCAGGGGAGCAAATACTTCTCCCTCCTCTCTTCACTAATCTCTGCAGCTGCTGTGTAGAGATACAGCAGAGATGAGTTATATATTATTAGAAACAATTCCAGATCTCATCTCACATCAGTCAGTGTGGTGGGAGGTTGACAGCTGACAGCTCTGTGAGAAGTGTTGATAGTGATACATACGTCAGCTCTGCTGTATCTCTACACAGTAGCTGAAGAGATCAGTGAGGAGAGAGCTTTTTTTTCCCCCTGCATGATGCTGCCTACTTATGATTGGTCAGAATTATGCAGGAGAAGACGTACATGTCCCCAGACAAATCTTTTAACGCCCTAATGAGCTAGAATATAAATTATAACCTAGGCTTTACAAGCTAATATCTCCACGGTGGAGAGGATAAATAAAAAAATAAAAGCTATGCTTTACTAAGCTCTGCAGCCATTATTCTATGATCTGGCCAGTTTTTAACATGCTCAAACTGGTGAAAAGTCCTCTTTTAAGGCCTTGCACAAGCAAAAGGATATATAAAGATACAAAGTCATTGAATGTCCCTGCTGATAAAGCTGATAGAATAGTTCACAAGTTCAAAGTTAAAGGGACTCTGTTAGCACATAATGACTGTTGAAACAAAGTACAGACACTCGGGGCATCATGGAGGAGCCAATCATTTAAATACACCTTCCCATCTGCTTGGGTTCCATCTTTCACCTTGAAGCCAGAGCTGTCAATAAAAGAAGAGGGGGGTGAAGATTGAGAGAGGAATAGTGTTGCGCGAACATGCTCGGATAAGGTGTTATCCGATCGCTCTCGAGTCCTAACTCAGTATTTTCGGCGTGCTCGCAAAATCTGCTAGTTTCGCCCTGGCTGCTCGTCTCACGGCTGTTTGACAGCCATGAGACATGCAGGGATTGCCTGAAAAACAGGCAATCCCTACTTGTGTTGCGAGACATGCAGCTACGGTGACTCGAACATATTTTGCGAGCACGCCAAAAATACTGAGTTAGGAATCGAGCGCGCTCGGATAACACCTTATCCGATCATGTTCGTGCAACACTAGATCGAAGCCAAGCAGGTGGGAAGGTGGCCATGACATGGTGCAACAAGCGCCTGTACTTGGTATGAACAGTCATTCGGTGTTGACAGTGTCAAATACCCTTGAGTGACTGTAAAAGACCTGCAGCAGGATTTGGTGGCAGCAGGCACAGAGGTTTCAGATTGCATAGTAAGAAGCATACTAAAGTTTTAAGGTGTCTATGCCCAAACTCCAAGATATACATCTCTGCTGACTCAAAAACAAAGGAAAAGTATGCTCCAATATACTCAAAAAAGCATATGAATAAGCCACTGATGTTTTGGAATTCTGTTCTGGGAAGTGATGAAACAAAACTGGAACTTTTTAGGCCTATGAATCTGCTATATGTCTGGAGAATATACTGAAAAAAAAAAATACCCTGCCTGCAATAAAGTATGGTGGAGGCTCGGTGATGCCTATAATGAAGCATGGCAGTGGCTTGGTGGTGCTTATGTGGCGCCCCTGAGGGTTCGACCGCCACATGGATGCTGCACTTCTTTAATGGAGTGTAGTGTTCCTCCTCTGAGGTAAGGACAGTGTGATAGTCGTGACCCAGCCTTGCATCCAACACCACACTTCTCCACCAGAGGGAGCTAGTATGCACTAGGTGCTGCTCCTCTGGTTACAGGGAGACTGGGGAACACAAAGTGGTAGGAACCAGTTAGTGGGTGAGGGTGGAGGACTTACAAGTTAGTTGCACTTTAGAATTCATATTTAATAAAAAGCCATCTTGGTTCTTGGTCCTTCTGCTACTTCTCCCTAGTTAATTAGTTGGTCTTACTGTGCTGTCAGAATACTGTGTGTAATGTGACCTCCCTCCGGGAGCGCAGATCCTGTGTGGGCCTGCGCCGGTAAGGGACACAGCCCTCGTACCCTGGCCTTGGGACTAGAGGTAGGTTGCAGACAAGGAATGTCTCAACCCGGCCGAGGACCAGGATCAAGAAGGCCCGGGAGCTTTAGAGTGTGGCCCCCCAGCAAATGGGTCCCGGGGAGGATGCAGACGGAGCGTAATACGCCACCTGTCCTTGCCTACCTGATCTATTCAGAGGGATTCCGGCTGCAAGAGGGGTACTGGCCCCTGACACCCGACCTGGTACTCTATGTCCTGGACGGGAAAGCCCGGTTAGGCCCTGAGGATCCCACCGGGCATCGGACGGAGAGGAATTGCCACCCGTGCCCTAGTCCTGAGAGGAGCTCAGAGGGAGACCCGGCCTATCTACACACGCACAGACGGGAAAGGGTGAAGTTTGTAGTGCAGGAACACTCTGGTGTAGGGTCGCTACCGAACACTGGACTTTCTCGGAGGTAGTCGGACCCCCGTCCCTGGTGGCCGCAGGACTCCGTGGGGAGCAGGGAGTTGCCTTCCCACTGTCATCTCTAAGTGAGTAAAGCCTTGGAAGTTCACCCCTATGGCCTCCGGACTGTTCATTATGAACCATACCATGCGACCCGGTGCCCGTACTCCCCGCACTACTACTCCCCCCTCTATCCTGTTTGCTTGCCCTGAGGCCTTGCTCCGCCTGTGGGAAGCAGTGAGAACTTTGGCCGCCACGACACCGGGCCTCGGCGGACTGTAGCGGCGCTGGTGACCCTTCACAGGTGCCGTAGTCGTTAAAATAAGCCACTCAACCCGGACGAGCCCACAACATCTGCCTTTTCATGTGACGGCCCTGAGCACGGGTCGGGTCCGGGCCACGGCTACATCCCATCTCTTCTTCACAGGGCCCGACACCGAGTCCCCCAACACCCAGAGTAAACTCAAGACTAAAAGGGCTCTTTTGAGAATTGAGGCGTCACACTTACAGTGAAGCATAGCAGTAGCTTGGTGATGCCTACAGTGGATCATGCCAGCGGCTCAGTGATTTTTTTGGGAACTGGTTTGTTTCCCCTAGCACTGGAATCCTGCAGTGTGTGAAGAGAAAATTGATTAAATCATGTATCCATAAATCTTAGGAGGAAATGACATACCTGTTGTGAGGAAGGTGAAACTTGGGTATCTTTGGACCTTTTAACAGGACAATGATCCCATCCATATCTCAAAGTTCCTCAAGATTTTTTTTCAAAAGAAGTCCTCCTGATAGATTCTAGGATGGCTGTCACCGTCTCCTGACCTGAAACACAAATAAATTCTTTGTGTGAAGTGAATACGTTTGTTCAGCAGATAAATCCAAGAATATTAGACCATTGCCCATGAAAAATGGGCTAAGATTTCTCAGGAACGCTGCCAGAAGCTGGTCTCTTATTTGAAAGAGATCATAGCAGCCAAAGTTGTTCTATTAAGTACTAAAGATACTTGTCATGAAGGGGTTACATAATTGAGAGACTGCAGTAGTCAGCAAAACTGCAAAAGTGATATTTTGTGCTGAATTTGGAGAAACCGCATGTTGTATTAGTTGTGTTGTACTATTTACATTTTTCTTGTTTCATCGGTTTATTGCAAACAGCAAAAAGTTTTTACATTTTACTAATAAACCGAATGTGCAGTGGGGATTGAATAATTTTGATTGCAATTGTCTGTATAATCCACCATTATGTACTATTATCTCAGAGTTGAAATATTGTGATCTGTTCACCTGTAGTCCCCTGAAAAACCTTGAATACGAAATTGCCAAATTCAAGATCCAAATGTAGCAAAGCAGAATTTGTCAAAGTCATAGCCATTTGGCACAAACAAGTCCTATAACGGAAGTCTGATTATGAATATCCTAGTTCTCTTTGTGTTCCAACACACTTTCCAAAAAGATAATATTCAAACTGTGCTGCACTAAAGCATATATTGTAGCGGACCCTGTGGGCTGCAGCTGGAATCACCTGCTGCACAACAAAGTGCGATATATGTAAATACCAAATGTCAGCATCTGGGATTGACTTGTGACATTTGGAATTCGCCTATAGCATGCGGTGATGTCTTGTCTGTTTCTCTCTTTTAAGCTGATGGGATCTTTTAAGGACATGCCTGGTGCGCAAAAGTCTGAAATTGTTTGCTCATAATTATCATGTACTTCTTTTTTTAAAGCGCACCTGTCATCGGGATTGTGCTAAGTAAACTACATGCAAAGTCAGGTTGGCGCTGTTACACTGATTAAAATGATGCCTGGGTTGATGAAATCCGTCCTGTGGTTGCTGTTTAATCTTTATTTGCAGTTTGGAGATAATGATATGCTCGTGCTCCAGGGCGGCCTGTGGGTGAGTTTTTTATTGGTGTTTTGTTCTTATATTCATGCTTATGGGCTTAAATGACAGGTCACTGATCCTTCAGTGACCTGCCTCCTATTTTAAATACTGCACTTGCGCAGTTCAAATTGTAGTCTTTAAAAAAAAAAATTACTTCCAGCAAAATGGCGCATGCGCAATAGCATCTATCGTTTGTAAAGTGCTGCGGAAAAGGTTGGCGCTATAAAAATAAAAATTCTTATCTAGTTACACCAATACAATATTTGCAAATTATAAGGGCTGGTAATGATAAAGGTCTTTGCCTATTGGGTAAGAATGTAAGGTGAGTGGTTTATAAAAAAAGAAAAAAAAAATGGCATATTTTATTCAGATTTTAAATTTTACATTATATTTTTTTATGTGATTATCAATTTTAAAACAGTCAAAGTATAGCATACTTCTCAGCATTGCTTTGTACGCAGGAGCAAGGATTTAAAGAGAATCTCCGGGATTGGAAAAAAATAAAATACTAAAAGAAATGTCATCATGGATAAATTCCTAAATATTTTTAATTAGCAATTCACGTTTTGTCCAAGAGGTAATAATCACTACAGAATTAAAATGGCCACCATCTTGTTACACTGACGGAAACCTGTCCTATAATGGCAGGTGTCTGAGCATGTGCAGTAGGAAGCTCCATCCCCCTTCATCTGGAAGAAGATATGCTCCCAGTGGATATTCACATATGATTAGGCAGCACGGTGGCTCAGTGGTTAGCACTGTAGTCTTGCAGCGCTGGGGTCCTTGGTTGAAATCCCACCAATGACAACATCTGCAAGGAGTTTGTATGTTCTTACCATGTTTGCGTGGGTTTCCTCTGGGTTCTCCAGTTTCCTCCCACACTCCAAAAACATACTGATAGGGAATTTAGATTGTGAGCCCTGATGGGGACACGTCCGATATTGTCTGTGAAGCGCTATGGAATTCATGTGGGTAAAATGATGCTGCATATAACAGGAATGCTGAGCTAAGATGAGGCTGCTTAGTCTGCTATCACCCTGTCTATCTGATCTGATATGGGAGATACCACTCGCACTGCTGTACTCCCTGTTTATTTGACCTAATAATACTTGAGATGTCAGAGGTTCTAAGGTATAAAGAGGCTGCTCACACTGCTGCCCCACCCGGTCTGTCTGATCTAATATGGGAGATACCAGGATGCTTAGGTAAGAAGAAGCTGCTTGCACTGCTGTCCACCCTGTCTGTCTGATCTGATAAAATTCCAGGGGTGTTTAGGTAAGAAGAGGCTGCTCACACTGCTGTTCACCCTGTCCTTCTGATCTAATACTGCAGATACCAGAGGAACTGAGGTAAGAAGATGCTGCTTACATTGCTGTCCACCTTGCCTGATCTAATACTAGAGATAGCATGGTTGCTGAGGTAAGAAGAGGCTGTCCTATTACCATTCTATTACCTGAAAGACTTCTATAATATAAAGGACAAAGTATGAGTCTCAAATAGCCCTAGTGGCCACTAAGAAAATTTTAATATTTCTATGTGTTTTCTTTATTACATACAGATTGATGATTGCTTCTCTTTAAGAGGAATTAATGGGTTAATTATTCATAATTACATATAAATATACAATTGCAGAATATTTTTATGAGATTATAGAATATTTTGGTGCCAGAAACACATGCTAAATTATCATCATTTCTAGGATGTAGGATACCAAATTAAAGGAATTTTACTGTACTTAAATGTTCAGCCAAGTAGACTAAAACAGAAGACTCCTGGCATGGTCTATGTCTTGATTGTAAAATTTATGTTACATATCCTTGGTGCCAAGTAGTAAAGGAAATGCATCAAAGAAATCTTCGCTATAGCTAATATCTCTTTGTCTGAGGGAGCAGTTACTGGACTCGCCAACCTTACCCAAGATGGATAGATTCAACTTCTGCTAATGCCTTCTAAGTACAGTGTCATTACTTCATTGCAACACAGCAAGAGTTGAGAAGTAAATTCTCAGCAGCATTTTAAGAATATGCCAAGTCAGTGCTGTCACTCTTAAAGAAGTTGTCCAGTACTTTATATTACCCCCCCAATGTATCCCCCCAGGGCCCCTAAGACTTTTTGTAAATACCTTATGTTGCTGATAATGCCTGTGAGCGGCGCTATCGGTGGCCGCTCACAGGCATCACGTGACCCCGCGCTGACGGCACGACAAGTGAGGCGTGACTCAGCGCTGGGGTCCCCACGGTGGCTGCTGGGGTGTGGGTGGGGTTACCCCCGCGTCACACCCAGCATCCACCACGCGCTTTCCCAATGAATGGGGAGAGGCAGAGCGTGCAGTGAATGCCGGGTGTGACGTGGGGGGTAACCCCGCCCACAGCCTGGCATCCACCTGGAACGCGGAAGACAAAGACCCCCGGCTGCTGCCAGCACTTGTCGTGACATCAGCTGATGTCAGCGCCGGCTGCAGCCGGGGGTCACGTGATGCCTGTGAGCGGCCAGTGATAGTGCCCCTCACAGGCATTATCTGCAACATAAGGTATTTACAAAAAGTCTTAGGGGGGATACATTGGGGGGGGGTAGTATAAAGTAGTGTACAACCCCTTTAAATTTGTGGATAATTGTGACTAATTTGAGATTGTAAAAAAAAATACTTTATTTTATACTATAGGGATGGACTGGCTGGCATCAGGGGGTATCTCATGATGACACCTGCCATAATTGAAGTATTTTAGTAAGTTATTTTAAAGGGGTTATCCGGGATATTGGTTATTTTTTCATATGGGTTAAGAATTTACCGGCCAGTAGTTGCTAACTACCTGCCTGTTCTGCCCAGCGATGATCTCCTGCTTACTTTTGACCTCATGTTGACAAAGCAGCTCTTTCTTTTCTGGTCTGCTCTGTCAATGGGACGGCATTGCCGATGTCATGCTGATTGACAGCTGGCTCTCCTGCCTAGCTTAGATCTCTGCCGGCTCAGAATGGTCACGGACCGCTCCTGACGGCGATTCTACTGCTTCATTTGACCTCACGTCAACAAAGCAGTTCTTCCTCTTCCGTGTCTGCCCTGTCAACGTCACTGGCGACATCATACTGATGTATAGCCGGCTCACTGCAGTTAGATGGCGGGAGCCGGCTGTCAATCAGTAAGACATGGTCAATGAAGCTCCTTCAACAGAGCAGAAGAGAAGAAACTGCTTTGCCAAAAAGATATCAGGGGAAGCTGCAGAATAATCAGCAGAAGCAGTCTGTGACAACTCTGAGCTGTCAGGCAGAATAGGGTGGTAATTGGCAACTACTTGCCAGTAAGTTCTTAGCCTCATACGAGAAAATAAGCAAAGTCCCAGATAACCCCTTTGAACATATTTATGCATAATATTTTGTACGCATTTAAAGGGTGTTGTTTCAACAAAAAGTCTGACATTATGTATTATTATTTCCATTTCCAATAAGGGCAGCACGGTGACTCAGTGGTTAGCACTGCAGCCTTGCAGCGCTGGGGTCCTGGGTTCAAATCCCACCAAGGACAACATCTGCAAGGAGTTTGTATGTTCTTCCTGTGTCTGCTTGGGTTTCCTCCAGGTTCTCCGGTTTCCTCCCACACTCCATAGTGATAGAAAATCTAGATTGTGAGCCCCAGTGGGGACCGTGCCAATAACGTCTGTAAAGCACTGTGAAATTAATGGCGCTATATAAGCGAGTAAAATAAAGTATTCCAGATAAGGACATTAGTGTATCAATATGGTGCTGTTGTTTGATTTTTTGTTGCCACAATTCCATACCTCTGTGTGCCTTGAATGCAGTGATTGACAGCTCAATCATCCAGTCTGGTGCAGGGGCATACTGAGCTGTCTTTTTTGATTGACAGCTCAGCCATCCATTCTGAGACTGGGAGGTGCTGCGCTTCCGTCAGGTGTTCCCTGTTCCTAATGATTACTCAGATAGCAGTCAGTTCTTGCTTCAGATCAGTGGTTTGTTTCTCTGTGCCTTGTGCTTTGCTAGTAGATCTATTGCTTCCAGACCTTGTTCTCCCATCCATTTGCCTAGCCCCTTTGCTCTGATCCGCTCGCTCCCTGGCATTCTGACCTCGGACTGTGACCTGACTAAACCTCTGTCTTTTCCCTCTGTTTATGACGTACTCTCCCAGCTCTTGACCTCTTGACTACCCTGACTTGCGGCTTGTCCGTGAGAAGTGACTCAGTGTCACAATTGGTAATTGGAAACGCATCATGTTATGCACTAAAAAGGGTATTACAAAGTCTGATAGTGAGCATTATTTTATTTTTTATAAATAAGAGAAACATATCTCAAAACATGTCACTGAATCATTGCTTTTATATGCTTAAAAGTTGGGAAGTTGAGAAGTTTTATTCAAAGGACAGAAGAGTGTTGGATATATTGTATAATACTCTTATCACTGGACACCGCTCAGTGTTCTGTATGCACCAGGGATGAACACTCCAGCCATATGGTAACCAAGCACATAGGGAAAAAGGTGAGCTGGCTCTTTAACATTTACTCCGCACAAGAAAGAGAGAGAGATCTGTACAGCACTGTAACTTTAAAGGAACAGTACAAATAGGAATAAATGTTTAATTAAAACAAGAAATTGTTATCCTCCGTTTATTCTTCTGTAGCGGTTTTATCATGACCTAGAAACAATCAGAAATCCTGCAATGAACACAGTGGTTAGTCACCTGCTGATTCCATCTTTGGTGGGTGACTGTCTGGACTCTCGCCACCTTATAGAAGGTGAGGGGCTCAGCAATATTTTGTCCTGCTGCCAACATTGTACTACAGGGAGGCTTCTGCTGCAACCAGTTGTCTCACAGCCACACACAGGTCAAGGAGGAGGAGGACATGTGCGATCTCCTAAGACACACAGAAGACTTTTTATATATTTCTTTGTTTTAATTGTAATATAAGACAAAGTATGGTGAAAGAAAATGAGAAACTTCAGTGAATTGCTGAGATGCTTTTAAATTTGTTATGCATTTTTTGTCTATTTTTGATGTAAGGTTATGTTCACATGCACAATTCACTGAAAAGAACATAAATCCAAAAATCAACACAGTAAAAAAGCAGCCCTGCTTACCAATACCTGGTCACAATAACAATATACTGCACCATGTAGACAGGCCCCCATGATAAAATGCGGAGGCAGCACAGGTGCAAAATACTGATGAACAACCACTCACATACCTGCAACTCATGGAGGGGATGGTTGCTCAGTATTATAAATGCACATGGATAAGGCTTGTATAGGATGCCAGTCACACAGATACATGTAGTGCATCATGTCAGCTTACAGTCTATTAAAGGGAATCTGTCAGCAGGTTTTTGCTACCTCAGCTGAGAGCAGCATAATATAGGAAAAGAGAAGCTGAATCCAACGATATCACTTCGATTACTGGGTGCAGCAGTTGTAATAAAATCAAAGTTTTTAGATCTAGCATGTTGCAGAGCTCAGAAAGCAGCCTCCGCCAACACCACAGCTTTCTGTGTTCATTGTATATTGACAGTGAGCTGCTTATCACAGGAGGAGACGTGGTTGGACTAGAGCTCACGAGCACTGTGGTCCAGGCAGTGATAATCTCCTGGTGATAAAACAATCTTTGTATGGAAACTACAGCACACAGCCTAATAAGTGACACATTGCTGAAATCAGTGTTTCAGCGCCCATCTCATGCTGTCCTCAGATTCCATAGCAAAAACCTGCTGATTCCATTTAATGATGCCCATACTATTAGATCAGGTGGGTTTCCTAGCACTGTGGAAGTGCACCCCACAAAGACAGACACCCCAATTCCCCCAGCCAACACTACAAGGCTTTTTTGGGATTTGATATATTTTTCAATGAATTGCTTTTAATTTTATTGTAGGAACTCACAAGATAATAAGGACACTTGGTGTGGGTTTGCGAGCTTGACCAAAATATCAACCAATGCCTTATATATTTTTTTCATCTTTTTTGGGATTCAGACAATCCCTGCAGTGTTGATTTAGGAAATTGGGGTGTCTATCCTTATGGGGTGCACTTATATAGTGCTGGGTAGCCCGCCTGATCTAATAGTATGGATGTCACTATTAGGCTGAAAATTAGCATGGTGCGCTACACATGTATGATTGGCGCCCTTTCCAAGAGTGGTTCTTTTAACAATATTTTACACCTGTGCTTGTTCCACCCTTTGTTATGGGGGCTTGCTGCACCCCCCAGTGCATTAGTACTGTGACCAAGTATTGGTAAGCATGGCTCATTTGGTGCAGGGATTGCGTGACATAACAAACCCCTGGAGAGCCAGTGCTGACACCACTGCAACAGCACTGGAAGTGAGTATAAGTGTTATTTTTCTGCAGGCAAACACGCTGCTTGAAAAGGGATTGTCTGAGTGGTGGACAACCACTTTAATGATGGGTAGGGATGAGCGAACTCAAACTGTAAAATTCGGGGTTGGTATAGAACACCTAGTGTCCGGTATCGAACCTCGAACACAGACTTCTTACTCTATGTCCGAGTTACTGTTTGGGTTCGTCAGCCTAATAAAGCTTGTTGAAAGGCTGCAGAGCAGCCGATCAACAAGCTTTAAGGCTGTGAGCACTTCCAGTCCCATCACAGCCATGCCAAGTAATGGCATGGCTGTGATTGGCCGGCGCACCATGTGACCCGGCCTGACATTGTAAAATAAATTAAAAAAAGACGTGTGGACCCCCCTATTTTTATAACCAACCAAGGAAAAGCAGACAACTATGGGCGGGTGTTAATATGCTGGGAAGGGTCCAATATCCATGGACCTTTCCAGCTTATTAGTATCAGCCCCCAGCTGTCTGCCTTGCCTTTGCTGGTTATTAACCCCTTTACTCCCCAGGGTGGTTTGCACACTAATGACCAGGCCAATTTTTACAATTCTGACCACTTTCACTTTATGAGGTAATTACTCTGAAACGCTTCAATGGATCCCACTGATTCTGAGATTGTTTTTTCGTGATATATTGTACTTCATGCTAGTGGTAAAAATTTCTTCACTATCACTTCAGTTTATTTGTGAAAAAATTGAAAATTTTGAAAATTTCACAATTTTCAAAATTGTAATTTTTTTGCCCTTAAATCAGAGAGATATGTTACTCAAAATAGTTAATAAATAACATTTCCCACAAGTCTACTTTACATCAGCACAATTTTGGAATCAAAAATTTTTCCCTATTAGGGAGCTATAAGGGTTAAAAGTTGATCAGCGATTTCTAATTTTTCCAACAAAATTTACAAAACCATTTGTTAGGGACCACATCACATTTGAAGTGACTTTGAGGGGCCTTTAACAGAAAATACCCAAAAGTGACACTATTCTAAAAGCTGTACCCCTCAATGTGCTCAAAACCACATTCAAGAAGTTTATTTAACCCTTCAGGTGCTTCACAGGAATTTTTGGAATGTGGAAGAAAAAAATGAACATTTAACTTTTTTCGCAAAAATGTTACTTTAGACCCAATTTTTTATTTTCGCAGGAGTAATAGGAAAAAATGGACCCCAAAAAATTTGTTGTGCAATTTCCCCTGAGCAGGCAGATACCCCATACGTGGAGAAAAAACAGTGTTTGGGCGCATGGCAGGGTTCGGAAGGAAAGAAGCGCTGTTTGACTTTTTGAATGTAAAATTTGCTTGAATAATTAGCGGACGCCATGTTGCATTTGGGGAGCCCCTGATGTGCCTAAACAGTGGAAACCCCCCACAAGTGACACCATTTTGGAAACTAGACCCCTCAAAGATTTTATCAAGGGGTATAGTGAACATTTTGAACCCAGAGGTACGACATAGAAATTGATAACATTAGGTCATCATATTGAATAAGTTGTCATTAGTCTTGAGCTCAAGTGCTCGCTATTTGAGTTTGCATCGGGTGCTCGGGTATGCACCATGTATTGCGGCTCCTCGAGTGACATGCTCGAGTCCCCGCCCCGCATGTTTCACGGTTATTAGACACCCAAAAAAACCATGCGGGGATTGCTCGTGCATGGCTGGCAATTCCCGTGAGGTTTTTTTGGCCACAAAGCATATGGGGCGAAGACTCGAGCATGTCACTCGAGCACCCGCGATACTCGGTGCGAGCACCCGATGCAAACTCAAGTAGCGAGCACTTGCGCTCAACACTAGTCGCCATATCATCATCATTTTTTTACTTTTGAAAAACTCCTAACCCTAGCACAACCCTAACCCTGGCGCAACCCTAACCCTAGCACAACCCTAACCCTAGCACAACCCTAACCCTAGAGTTTATTTTTTATGCTGTTTCTCGTGCGGCATAAGTGATTACACAACTTTGTTCTTCGGGTCGGTGCGATTGCAGCAATACCAGATTCATATCGGGTTTTTATGATTGACAGCTGTCACACACTAAAAGATGCATTTTTTTGCAAAGACTAGTTTTTGCATCGCCATATTTTGAGAGCTGTAATTCTTCCATATTTCGGCTGACAGAGTCATGTGACAGCTTGTTTTTTGCAGGACAAGTTGACATTTTTATTGGTACCATTTTCAGGCACGTGACATTTTTTGATCGCTTTCTATTCTGATTTTTGGGAGGCAGAATAAACAAAAACCAATAATTCAGGAATTGTTTTTTGGGGGTTTTTTTATGCCGTTCCGTGTGTTGTGAAATTGATAATGCAGTGTTATTCTTCGGGTCAGTGCGTTTACAGAGGTACCACATTTATATAGTTTTTTTTATGTTTTGGCGCTTTTACGCAATAAAAACTATTTTATAGAAAAAATAATTGGTTTTTGCCTCGCTTTATTCTGAGAGCTATAACTTTTTAATTTTTTTGGCTGATGGAGCTGTATGGCAGCTTGTTTTTTGTGGGACAAGATGACGTTTTCAGCTGCACCATTTTTATTTACATTCGGGCTTTTTTATTGCGTTTTATTCCATTTTTTGTTTGGCAGAATGATGATAAAGCATAGTTTTTTATTCGTTTTTTATTTATTTTTTTTACCATGTTCAGTAAATGGGTTTACTAGTGGGACAGTTTTATAGGTCAGGTCGTTCTGGATGCGGCGATACCAAATATGTATGCTTTTATTATTCTGTTGGTTTTTTTTTCATAATAATATTTATTGAGGGTACATTATATTTTTATTTGTGAGGGATTATTTTTTTCATTTTTTTTTTTAGATTTTTACAATTTTTATTTTATTTTTTTCACTTTCTGATCCCTTTTTTACTTTTACACTATGTCCCACAATGGGACTTTCGCTTTTTGCAGCCTGATTGGCTGCATAGCATAGAGAGCAGCAGCTCCCTATGCCATGCAGCCTGTCAGCGCTGCACACAGGGGAGACATTACTTTGGTCATGCACTGCGCATGACCAAAGTAATTTCCTGCCTCCTAGTGACCCGGATGTTGTCATGACGACATCGGGTCGTCATGACAACATTCGGAAGCCGCCGCAGACATCGCTGGAGGCCGGGAGAGGAGGTGAGTATCGCGCTTACCTCCCCCCTTACCCCTGCAATGCTGCGATCAACTTCGATCCAGGTTATCTGTAAACAGAAAGATTGTGAGGGAATATTTAGCCAACATAAATGAGTTCAAGTCTCCAGTTCCAGATGAATTACACCCCAGAGTACTGAAGGAGATCGTAGAAGAAATTTTAGAACCACTCTCCATAATCTTTGAAAATTCTTGGAGAACAGAAGCAGTCCCAGAAGACTGGAGAAGAGCAAATGTTGTTCCTATCTTCAAAAAGGGGAAGAAGGTGGACCCAGGGAACTATAGGCCGGTGAGTCTGACTTCTATACCAGGAAAGATCTTTGAACAAATTATTAAACAACATGTATGTAAGTACCTGGATATGAATGAAGTGATTAACCAGAGGCAGCATGAGTTTGTAACTAACAACAAGTCATGTCAGACTAACTTAATTTCCTTCTATGACAGAATCACTGACTGGGTGGATCAGGGAAATGCTGTAGATATAGTATATCTTGACGTCAGCAAAGCATTTGACAAAGTATCTCACACCATCCCTATTGAAAAAATGACCAAGTATGGAATGGACAAGGCAACTATTAGGTGGATTCATAACTGGCTTAGTGATCGGACTCAAAGAGTGGTCGTAAATGACTTCACATCCAGTTGGATGAATGTCTCAAGTGGGGTACCACAGGGCTCTGTCCTGGGACCTGTATTGTTCAACATCTTTATCAATGATTTAGATGAAGGAATTGAGGGTAAACTGATTAAATTTGCTGATGACACAAAGCTAGGAGGGATTGCTAATACTAGAGAAGAGAAAGAGAGGATTCAAAAAGACCTAAATAAACTGGAGCAGTGGGCAGTAACTAACAGAATGTTTTTTAACAAGGAGAAATGCAAAGTACTACATCCTGGCAATAAGAAAGAAAAAAAAGCATATACAGAATGGGAGGAATAGAGCTAAGCAACAATATATGTGAAAAAGACTTAGGTATACTAATAGATCATAGACTGAACATGAGTCAACAGTGTGATGCAGCAGCAAAAAAGTCAAATACAATTCTGGGATGTATTAACAGAAGCATACAGTCTAGATCACGTGAAGTCATTATCGCACTTTACTCCTCTTTGGTCAGACCTCATCTGGAATACTGTGTCCAGTTTTGGTCACCACATTTTAAAAAAGACATCGACAAACTGGAGCAAGTTCAGAGAAGAGCGACCAGAATGGTGACCAGTCTGCAAACCATGTCCTATGAGGAACGGTTACAGGATTTAGGAATGTTTAGCTTGCAAAAAAGAAGACTGAGAGGAGACTTAATAGCTGTCTACAAATATCTCAAGGGCTGTCACATTGTAGAAGGATCATCTTTATTCTCATTTGCACAAGGAAAGACAAGAAGCAATGGGATGAAACTGAATGGGAGGAGACACAGATTAGATATTAGAAAAAACTTTTTGACAGGATGATCATGAGTGGAACAGGCTGCCACGAGAGGTGGTGAGTTCCCCTTCAATGGACGTCTTCAAACAGAGGCTGGACAGATATCTGTCTGAGATGATTTAGTGAATCCTGCTTTGAGCAGGGAGTTGGACCAGATAACCCAGGAGGTCCCTTCCAACTGTACCATTCTATGATTCCTCCACTTGGACCGCCACCTCCTGGTTCAAGATTATTTTTTTATTCTATGTTATTTTAAGTCATTTTCCTATCCACATTTGTTTGCAGGGCAATTGTCCTACTCTTACTCCCATTTTGCTTACTTTTGCAGCCCCCTAGTCCTTACTATGACCACTTTGCAGCCCTTTTACAACACCAAAGTTCAGGTTCCAATTGACTTATATGGGGTTCGGGTCCAGGGCCAAGTTCGGGTATCCAAACCGACCTTTAGACTCAAGTTTGACCAAACCCAAACTTCCACAGGTCCACTCATCCCTAATGAATAGTTACATAGTTACATAGTTACATAGTTTATAAGGCCGAAAAAAGACAAGCGTCCCTCCAGTTCAGCCTATTTCTTGTGCACTGCAGCTATTCCGCAGCGTTGATCCAGGGGAAGGCAAAAAAAAGGCCAATTTACATCATTGAGGAAAAATTCACTTCCCGACACCAATCTGGCAGTCAGATTAAATCCCTGGATTAATTAACTAAGCATAAGATGTAATTTTATTGTTCTCAAGAAAGGCGTCCAGGCCTCTCTTGAACTCATTAAGTGAGTTGGACATCACCACTTCCTCTCCCAGAGAGTTCCAGAGTCTCACGGCTCTGACCGTAAAGAATCCCCTTCTATGCTGGTGCAGGAACCTCCTTTCCTCCAGACGCATAGTGTGCCCCCTCGTCTTTGTCACCATCCTTGGTATAAACAGGTCATGGGAGAGATCTCTGTACTGCCCCCTGATGTATTTATACATGTTTATGAGGTCTCCCCTAAGCCTTCTCTTTTCCAACGTAAATAGGCCTAATTTTGACAACCTCTCTGGGTATTCTAGTCCCTCCATTCCCTTTATTACCTTAGTCGCCCTCCTTTGTACCCTCTCTAGCTCCAATATGTCTTTCCTGAGCACTGGAGCCCAGAACTGTGCACAATATTCTAAGTGCGGCCTTACCAGCGCTTTATACAGAGGAAGAACAATGTTCTCATCATATGCCCCTATTCCTCTTCTGATGCATGCCATGACTCTATTTGCCTTCGCAGCTGCTGCCTGACACTGGGCACTCCAATTTAATTTGCTATTAACCAAGACGCCCAGGTCCTTCTCCATGTCAGATTTCCCCAACGGTTTCCCATTTAATATGTATGGGTGACTGCTGTTTTTCTTTCCCATGTGCATGACCTTACATTTATCAGCGTTGAACCCCATTTGCCATTTTTTGGCCCAACTCCCCAATTTATCTAAATCCTCCTGTAGCTGTGGCCTATCCTCATCTGTATTAACTACTTTACAAAGTTTAGTATCATCTGCAAATATTGCTATTTTACTATGCAACCCTTCCACTAGATCATTAATAAATATATTAAATAATATAGGGCCCAAGACAGACCCTTGAGGCACCCCGCTAGTAACCCTGACACACCCTGAGCTTACTCCATTGATAACCACCCTCTGCTTTCTATCACTCAGCCAGCTATTTACCCACTTGCACACATTATCCCCCAGACCAAGCATTCTCATTTTATATACCAACCTTTTGTGTGGCACGGTATCAAACGCTTTGGAGAAGTCAAGGTATACAACATCCACTGACTCTCCCCCGGTCCAGCTGTGAGCTCACCTCCTCGTAGAAGGTGATCAGGTTTGTTTGGCAGGAGCGATCCCTCATGAATCCATGTTGATATGGAGTTAGACAGTTATTATCATTAAGATATTCTACAATAGCATCTCTAAGAAATCCTTCAAACAATTTACCCACAACAGACGTTAAGCTGACTGGTCTATAGTTCCCAGGGTCACTTTTAGACCCCTTTTTGAATATTGGTACCACATTTGTTTGGCGCCAGTCAAGTGGAACAGTCCCTGTCCATAAAGAGTGCTTGAATATAATATACAGCGGTCTGTCTATCACATTACTTAATTCTTTTAGTACCCGGGGGTGTATGCCATCTGGGCCTGGTGACTTGTCTATTTTAATATTATTTAGGCGTTTCTGAACTTCCTCCTGGGTTAGGTGGGTGATATTTAGCGGAGGGTTTACTTTATCACTCTGCATTTCCTCCAATAAATTGTTTTCTTTTGTGAAAACAGTGGAGAAGAAACTATTGAGTAGGTTTGCTTTACCCTCATCACCCTCTAGGATTTTACCCAGGTTATTTTTCAATGGGCCAACTCCATCAGTTTTAATCCTTTTACTGTTTATATAGTTAAAGAACAGTTTGGGATTCATTTTACTTTCCTTGGCAATTAGTCTCTCTGTCTCCTCTTTTGCTATTCTTATTTGTTTCTTACAGATTTTGTTTTTTTCCCTATAACATATTAGCGCTTCCTCGCTGCCTTCTAGTTTAAGTTTACCAAAAGCCCTTTTTTTGTTTTTCATTGCCCTCTTGACTTCCTTATTTAGCCACATTGGCTTCCTCCTATTCCTAGCCCTTTTATTCCCATAAGGTATGTACCTTCTACAGTGACTATGTAGAACTGTTTTGAAAATTTCCCATTTTCTATCCGTGCTCCTATTATTAAAGATACTATCCCAGTCTATAAGGTGAAGGGCATCTCTTAGCTGATCAAACTTTGCCCTCCTGAAGTTCAGTGTTTTTGTGACTCCCTTGCTGGGCACCCTACTGAAGCACATGTGGAATTGTATAATGTTGTGGTCACTATTTCCCAGGTGCCCCCCGACCTGCACCTCAGTTATTCTGTCTGGCCTGTTAGTTAATATTAAGTCTAAAAGGGCCGTCCCTCTAGTTGGTTCCTGCACAAGTTGTGACATAGGTTCATTTAAAATTGGACGCAACACATTTATATTTGCTTACATTTCAAAGCCAAACAGATTTAACAAGAAGGTTGGTTTATGCCTACAATGATTTCAGTCTCGAAGGAGAAAAGGGTGAAATTCTTAATGAATTTACTTTACTTTCAAGTCATGAAACTCTTTATACTTCTCTCCAAAGGGCCTGGAATACTATAAAACATATACAAACATTTCAACAAAAAATTTGTTATATAACTGATCAAAGGAAAGTCCAGTGACAATAGATAATGTGTTTAGCTTGAAGTCCACACAGAGAACTGAAAAATCCATTCTGCTTCTGCGGCCAGACAATCTGTTACTAATCCTGCCCCCCATGTGGCTTTCAAGTATTGAGTGGTGCACAAATTATTTTGTAGCCTTATCAATGCCTTTGATGGCGGAATCGGCATTGTCAATCTCACACATGGCTTGTGGCACATAAGCACTAGACACTTGTTTAACTTTATTAAAACCAAAGAAATGAGCTGGCAAATAAGCTGGTAAACATTCAATGTGTAGGAGCTCATTAACACTGTGGCCACTTCACAGATAAAACCCAAGAAAAAAACTAAATATGTAAATGTACAAAATTGAGGTGTTCCACATTGCTAGTAGCTGTAAGGTGCTATAAAGACACATGGCTCCCAAAAATCCAGTAAAATTCACTCTCCCAAAGCCAAATTGCTCACTCCTTCTGAGCCCCGCGGTGTTCTCAAACACAGTTACATGGTCATTGATGCAGAGGGGAGAACCCAGTTAAAAGGATCAATTATATAGGTCATCAATATAAAATCACCGCCCACTCCTCTGCACTGGCGTCAATGATTCAGTCAGAGTGCGGCATGCTTGAGGATCTCATCACAATCCTTGGACTGTCCGTCTGCTCTCCTGGCCTGAGAGTGACAGCTGCATAGAAATACAGGCTGTCAGGCTCACGTCAGAGATGGCCAGTCCAAGCATGGTGATGCGATCCTCAGGCGAGATTCCCTAGTCCCTTAAGGGTTAATGTACGTGTGACGACACAGCATTTAATCTTAATTATGCCTGACTAATATTTTCAGTAGGTCAGGAGACAGACTATTGTTCATATTAGTCTGAACGTTGACTCCTGAATTGATGTTTGTAAATTGAAGAATGGTGCAGTTTACTGATTATATCAGCTCCTAGGTGATTGTGTTGCTATCTTTGAAGGGCAGGAATGGAGGGTCATTGAACAATCAGTGTTTGCTAATATGTTGATTACCCATTGTATAAGTTCATGTAGCTTTGTTGACCTGCAAAACAGGGAAGTTCAAACTATGCAATTGATTAATACTCAAACAATGAGAGTTAATCTCATCCCACCTTTCCCCTGACTTGTAGATGATGGCTTGAACTACAGGTGTGGGTATAAAAGGATCTATATCCTTCTGCAGAGAGACTCTACAGAACAGCAGCCAGGACACCATGGCTCCATCAAGAGGGACGCAAATTTGACACTTTACAGGATGCCAGCCTAAGGGACGACAGCCCTAGTTGGGAGAATACAGATCTGCTCCATTGACTATCACTGAATCCATGGAGACATTTGGGGAAGATAGGTTGGGACCCTCCGGTCACCTGGCCCCATGGATACATTCGGAAAAGCCAGGTTGGGACCCCCCAATCACCTGGCCCCATGCAGACATTCGAAGAAGCCAGGTTGGGACCCTTATGTCACCTGGCCACTTACGTCAATGGCCTGTCAGCTTCCTAAGCTTCTCGTTACCTACTTTCTGTTGGTGCCCACCAAAATCGGGGTGCCACTGGCAGGGGAAGCCACAAAGTCGCAGCAGCTCTAATCCCGGCGAGTCAGCGGGAGGGTATGGCTATGTGCACACGATGCGGATTTAATGCATTTTTGCATCGGATTTTTGCAGCGAAAACGCATTAAAATCGCTTGTAATAGGTCTGCCATGTACTTCAATGCAAATCCGCATGTACTGTGCACATCATGCGGAAATTACCGCTGCGGATTCGCATTGCGGTAAAAAACGCAGCAAGACCAATTCTAGTGCGATTCCACTGCGAAATCGACGCCATTGACCTGCATTGGACCGCATAAGATCCGCATGACTACATTTGCAATTTAATGCGCAGATGGTACCCAGGTCTGGAGAAGAGGAGACTCTCATCCAACCCAGGTACCATCGTGCCTACAAGTTAAAATAGAATTATAAAGTAAAAAATAAAAAAAAATAATCATACTCACCTCTCCGGCGCCCCCGTTGTCCTCCCGGTGAAGATGCGCTCTCCTCGGCTCCTAGCGGTGATCGGCAAGGACCTTTAGTGACGTCATTTAGTCAGCTGATGGTCACGCGACCATCACATGACCACTGACGTCATGGAAGGTCCTTTTACATTACCGGTACCTGCCACGGAGCCAGTGGCAATGCCGGGAGCCGACCGAGGCCGCCGGAAAGGTGAGTATAAGTTATTTTTTATGTTCGAATTCATTTTTTTTAACATTATGTTGGTCACACAATATAAATCCATGCCGGTTGCATTGATTTATATTGTGTGACCAACTTTCAAGCACTTTTCCAAGTGATGCTAAAATCGCTTGGAAAAACGCTTGACAAAAGCATGCGAAATCGCATGCTAAAAACGCTTGACAAACGCTTGTCCCTGTCAGGAAAAAAGCATGTAAAATCCGGAGCACTTCTGCATCGTGGGCACATAGCCTAAGACTCTGTAATTTGCACTATCTTGTGTATTTTCTGTATGTTATTGTCTATTGGTGGTTCAATAAATTATTGCCACACTGTTTTACCCTCACCCTGTGTTGTCTTAGTAGTATTCTGCCCACGGGAAAAGAGTGCAGGCATTCAGTGAGATGAGCCCTAGTCCATGCGGTCACACACTGACCCTTGTTTCTCCACAGTAGGCTTTACTTCAAACTATTTTATGACCATAATTTTAACCCCGAGCAATCATATTTTTAGTAACCAACATTAAAAATATAAGCAATGGCACAAGATATCTCCAGTTTTGATTTTTTTTCTTCCTGGCTCTTTACGCTAATGTGTGAGCACACATTTTGTATCCCAAAATACAAGGGTTCTTATCTCTCTTATTCCCAGAAGACAGAAACACCCACTGCTGTAGATAAAAAAGATTAGAGAGACAGGGATGATTAATCAACTCCATCTGACATAAACACTTTATGGAGCCACATGGGGAGTTTATCCAGAGAGACCAAGAATGCATGCGACACGGGGAGGGGAAAACAAGTTATGTCCACATTCTCCAGTAATTCTGCTGTGTCCAAATTTTTCTTTAGAAGATCGGAGATGGCAGCTTATTTTGATCTGCTTGTAATTTACTCAATGCATTTGATATAATCATTAAAACTGTTGAGATTTTTCCAAGATATTACTTTATTACAAGACTGCTGTGTGTATGCTCAAATGAAGAACCTAATATATGTGCATATTAAATTTATTTTATCTAAATAATGAGCAAAGACGCTTATACAGCATAAACACATATACGAACAAACAAATTGGGGCACCTCCATATTACACTTACCTGAACTTTTACGACCTCCCATTCTAAATCAACATACATTAATATGGAGTTATCTTCCCATTTGCAGCTAAAATTGTGTCCAGTCCCTTTTGGGAATTTTTGCCCATTTTATTAATTTACAGATATCTTATTCCACAGCGCTTTACAGACATCATCACTGTCCCCCATTGGGGCTCATAATCTAAATTCCCTAATAGTGGTGGGGGAGCGTGCTCGGCACTGCTTGATATTTGATCGAGCATCGGGGTACCTGATTGAGTAGCGAGCAGTGCCGAGTATCGCGTGGTGCTCAAATCTCCGTAAGTGAATTATCTGAGCCGGGTGCAGAGAGAGAGAATTTTTCCATCCTCTTGAAAAATGCTTGAGTTTGCCTTTCACTTCCATTATGCTCGCTATTCGAGTCTAGCACTACCGAGAGTCTGGCGTGCTCGATTCGAGTACTGAACACTCGCACATTTCACTGCTCAGTCAACACTACTTCCTATCAGTATGTTCTTGGAATGTTGGAGGAAACCAATGGAGAACTCCTTGCAGATGCTGTCCTTGGTGGGATTTGAACCCAGGCTCCCAACGCTGCAAGGCATCCATGCTAGCTACTGAGCCACCAGTTCCCTTCCTTTCCTCTTTAGTTTTATAGGCAGCAGGTATAGTTTGATCCTTCACTGAAGACAGATTTGTAGACAAATTTGATCTCTTTTTAAGAGAGAGTGATGAGTGTCGGCAGGGTTGCCAACTGTCCAGAAATTTGACAGCCCATAAAAATAGGGCACTTTTTTGCTCTGCCTGTGATGTTTTTTTGAAGCTTAAGAAACTTATACAGGTTTTTTTCATACTGTAATTATCATTATTGTACAGTTTACAGTAAATGCAGCTGATGTCTTCATATTACAATTATGGGCCGTGGGCATGTATAATTTCTAATCCTAATGATTTACTATGGTTTTATAATGTGTACGTAAAAAATATTTAAGGAGGAACGTTGATGTAAGAGATTGACCAGAACGGTCATGCACCTCCTCTCTCTGTGCCACAAAGTGATGTACTCTGTTTATTGTATATATATGAACATACATGTGACTACTGTCGGATGTGTTACTCATAGGGTCAGTTTAGGGTTAGGAAGACAAGATTAGGGTAGTACAGAGGCCGGAACTTTAACCCCTTTACCCCCGAGGGTGGTTTGCATGTTACTGACTGGGCCAATTTTTACAATTCTGACCACTGACACTTCAACGGATCCCGCTGATTCTGAGACTGTTTTTTCGTGACATATTGTACTTTATGATAGTGGTAAAATTTCTTCGATATTTACCGCAGTACCGCAGTTATATATTTTTTTATGTTTTGGCGCTTTTACATAATAAAAACTATTTTCTAGAAAAAATAATTTTTTTGTATTGCTTTATTCTGAGAGCTATAACTTTATTTTTCGGATGATGGAGCTTTATGGCGGCTTTTTTTTTTGCAGGACAAGATGGCGTTTTCAGTGGTACAATTTTTATTTACATTTGTGTTTTTGATCACATGTTATTCCATTCTTTGTTTGGCTGTATGATGATAAAGCATTGTTTTTTGCTTAGTTTTTTATTTATTTTTTTCACAGTGCTCACTAAAGCCTGTGCTTCTCAGTGTCTGTGGCATGGCAAGCTGGATGGCAGCTTTCGGCTGCGATCCAGCCTGTCATGTGAATGTAGCAGAGCTGGAGCCGTCCTGGGAACCATGGAAAGGTAAGGATGAGGTTGGTTTATTATTTTACTTTTATTGCAGAAAACATTGGCTTCAGCTGGAATGGGCGTGATGGTAAGTATGGTTTAATTTAGAACATTAAAGAATTGTGTGTTTATTTCAATTAAAGGACTTTATTCTGGGTGCTTGTGTTTTTTTTTAACTTTGCCTATGGGGTTAGTAATGGGGGTGTCTTATAGACGCCTCTCCATTACTAACCTGGGCTTGATGTTAGCTGGCATTATAAGCTGACATCAACCCCAGCCCTATTACCCCACTGCCATCGCTACAGGGCAGTGGGAAGAGCGAGGCTAAGTGCCAGAATTGGCGCATCCTATGAATGACGGCTGGTGTTTCTAGCCTGGGAGGGGGCCAATATTCATGGCACCCTTCCTGGGCTATTAATATCAGCCCCCAGCTGTCTGCCTAGCCTTTGCTAGCTATTAAAATAGGGGGGACCCCACATCATTTTTTTTTTGGGTCCCCCATTTTAAAGGCTAGGTATTCAGCTGGGGGCTGATATTAGTAGCCTGGGAAGCTCCGTGGGTATTACCCCCTTCCCAGGCTTCAAACATCTGCCCCAGCCGTCTGCTTAACCTCCGCTAGAGACTAAAATTACGGGGAACCCAACGCCAATTTTTTTTTTTTAATAAATCCTTTATTTTAACACTAAATGACAAGTACAGTAACCAACACTGTCACTGTACTTATTATATATGTGACTGACATGTTTCTATCTATCTAATCTATGTGTGATGCTCTATTCTTTCTGTTCTAAATTGTCGGGTACCGGTGTATGCTGCTGATGAATTGCCGGCCGGCTTTTTTAAAGAGACGGGTGCATGAAAATCGGAGGGCACTAGTGTGTTCCAAATGCCCTGCTATGTTTTTCATGCACCCTCCTATATACCCTGCCTGCCTGTCTGCCAATATATTCTGCCTGCCTGACGTTTAATTGAGCACCGTTCCCATCGATTTGGGCAATTTTTGACCTTCTGCAGACCGCTGGGGGGGGACCACCAGAAAAATGCTTGAGTTTCCCATAGACTTACATTGGGCTCGTTGCTCGGGTCGAGCACCCGAGTATTCCAATGTGCTCGACCCGAGCTTCAAGCACCCGAGCATTTTAGTGCTCGCTCATCACTAGTTAAGATAGGAGATGGTTAAGTTAAGAAATAGTTAAATAATTAGGAGCTGCTCAGTGTGGGAGGAGCAGGACAGTGAAGAGAAGTTCCTGTTAGTTAGTTAGTTGGAGATCCAGGGAAGCAGCAAGAGCACAGTCTGTCTAGCAGCAGAGGAACGTCAGTCTGTAAATATAACACAGGCTGACCATCACAGCCACTTTGGTACCCTACAAAATTGTTGCTGCGAGCAGGATCAATTTTGTAGAGGACCTAGGGTGGCTGTGATGGCAAGGGAATGCTGTATTCCTTCACCCCAGCTCCCAAACAAACACAAGTGTCCTGATCCTCCTTTGTTGTGTGTATAATGCATGTCACTCGCGTTTTGGTTGCAGATCTCTGCTGCCTCTGGTTCTTTCACTTCAGGAACCGCTTCAGAAACACTAAGGAACTTCCACTCTATTTTGTAAAAGCTAACTTTACTTGACGCTTTCAATTCAACACAGTAGAACATACAGGAATGAATAGTTACATTTCCAGGGTTACAGTTCCTTGTACAGCACATGTTCTTGATCACTGTCCGTCCGTCCTAAGCTATCCGTTTCTTAGTTGGCCGCTTTGGCCCTTGAGATGCTTGAGGCATTTGCAGCTTTATGAGTCCCACTCAGTCTTCTCTGGACTAATCCCTGTCTGACTATTCCCCCAGTCTCGGGAGGTTTTGAGAAAAGCTTCACTGCTACCTCTTGTGGACCATAGGTCCCGAACGCTATGGGACAGCCTGTGTAAGATTAACAGACCAACATTCCTCAGCTGCTAGACAGATTGTGCTCTTGCTGCTGCCCTGGATCTCCAACTGACTGACTAACAGGAACTTCCCTTCTCTTCACTGTCCTGCTCCTCCCACACTCAACAGCTCCTAATTCTTTAACCATTTCCAAACTTAACTATCTCCTACCTTAAAGTGCACCCTCTGCACTACCCTAATCTTGTCTTCCTAACCCTAAACTGACCCTATAACTAACATGTCCGACAAACAGAGTACATCACTTTGTGGACACAGAGAGAGGAGGCTCATGACCGTTCCTGTCACCCCCTTACATCTATGCTCTGCATCCCCTAATATTACAGACATCAAGAAATAATTCCATTATTTAACTCCAAGCATTGTAAAGAGCGATGATTATTGTTGAAAGAGCATTCTCTAGCTAGCACAGTATTTATATTTTACCTGGATTTTGAAGCGCATATGCTTTAAAATTCACATATCATTTTTTAAAGAGTCCACATCGAAAAACTATGTGTGAGCAAACCCTTAAATTCATTATTCCTGGTGACAGTTCAGCACATGATACGAGCACATTCCATCATCAATTTATTTTGCATCTATCTGGAATTTGCTGAGAACTAGTTCTACATTTATAATATTATAGAAGACATTTATATAATTATAGATCGATTTATGAAGACATCCAATAGGGAAACTGTATTTGCTGCCTATAGAAGCCAATGATAGCACAGTATTCATTTCATATTCTGCTATTTAAATATAAAAGCTACTCCGTGATTGGTTACTGTGGGAAACAAAGACCGTTTTTCTTTTAGTCAGTTTTCATAAATTATTATTGTTTATTTATATAGCACCATTAATTCCATGGTGCTGTACATGAGGAGGGTTTACATACAAAATACAGATATAATTGACAGTAAACAAACTATCAATGACAGACTAGTATAGAGGGAAGAGGACGATGTCCTTGCGGGCTTACATTCTACAGGATGATGGGGAAGGAGACAGTAGGTTGGGGGGGTTGCAGTAGCTCCGGTGGTGGTGAGGATGCAGCTGGGTCATTGCAGGTTGTAAGCTTTCTTGAAGAGATGGGTTTTCATGTTCCGTCTGAAGGATCCAAATGTTGTGGATACTCAGATATGTTGGGAAACAGAATTCCAGAGGATGGGGGATATTCGGGAGATGTCTTGGAGGTGATTGGGTGAGGAACGAATAAATGTGGAGGAGAGAAGGAGGTCTTGGGAGGACCAGAGATTACGTGAGGGAAGATATTGGGAGATTAGTTCAGAAATGCAGGGAGGAGAAAGGTTATGGATGGCTTTGCAGGTCAGTGTTAGTAGTTTGAACTGGATATGTAGCACCCCGAGGGTTCGGCCGCTACAGGGGTATTGCACCTCTGCCAGAGGTGTGATATTCCACTCCCGGGTAAGGATGGGGTGTGGACCGGGACTCAGTTAGCTGCATGCATCACACACACCCCATTTCCGGGGGACAGCTCAACGGTGCTCCCATTTATATAGTAATGCAGGCACGTCAGACCATGTCCCTGGCTGGAGTGGGGAAGGGGGAGGAATACCCAGTGATGTAGGAGCATGACGGGACGGTTTCTGAGCATAGGTAGGAGCTCATTGGTTGCTGTCACCTGAGCTCACACACTAGGGGAAAGTATATAAGGTGGGCACCATCTTAGTTCTGGGTTCAGTTCAGTCAGTGGAGTGAGAGAAGGAGTTCAGCCAGAGAGGGCTGACTGGGAGCTGTGGCTCAGTCTGGGCCCAGCTCCACGAGGCAGGCCTAGGGTGAAGGCTGGAGCCAGAAGAAAGGAACAGGAACAGAAAGGGACAGAAAGGAACAGCAAAGAAAGAGACGTACCCAAAGTGTATAAGGGCCCAGAGACACGAAGGCAGAAGGAACCCTAAGGACCCAGGAGATTGCGGGTGACAGGTTGGCAGAACAGGGTACCGGATCCCAAGTTGGTGGAGGTGACTAATCCTTAACCAAAAACCGGTGGTCGTGATCATTTACTGATGCGACCCCCTCACTACACCTACTAGGAAGGCACACCACATAGGGTCAGGAAAGTGGGCACCCAGCCCTCCCAGGAGAAGATCCGAGGCAGCTGGACAGGAGTAGTGTCACTGGTGGGGCACGGCTGACGAAAGGACAGAAGGGAGTCCTGTGCCACACTCCGGAATTACCTGGGGGTTGTTCGAGCCCCCTGCCTGGTGGACGCAGCACGGCTCGGGCGGTCCTACCTGTGCACAAGTGACCAGGATGAGAACTGTGAGTAAAGAACCTGAACTGCAACACCGTGTCTCTGTGCTTTTTCACCGCATAAAGCACTACTAGTACTGGGACGCCCCACATCACAACCACCATCATCGCTCTACATTGCCCTGAGGCTAGACTCCTCTCGTGGGGAGTTATACTACACTCTGCTGCCCTCACAACATCAGCCTCAGAGGTCGGTCCGGCAGCGGCGGTTCTTATTGACCGCAATCCACGGGTGGTGTAGTCGGACATTGCATTATACTGATACAGAGACTGCCACAATATTGGTCTGGCCACCCTGAGCCACGGGACCGGGTCGCGCCTACTACTCCCAGTATTGCCTTGAAGCCCGGTCCCGGGTACCCCGCGGCCCAGGGGGTGAGTCCGATACGCTGGGGAATTGGGAGCCAATGAAGGGATTTGCTAAGGGGAGAAGTGGAGGAGTAGTGAGAAGAGAGATGAACGAGTCTCTCACATTGCCTGGAGTGTTCTTATATGTAAATTTTAACTAATTCTAGAATGAATTCAGTTATCAATCTCATAGCATGGATATTATGCATGCTATGCAAATCCGGATGGATAATTGTTATATAGTCATGTACGCTTATACTGGGAATGGAAGAACACAGGCCCAGAAGTATCCGATTAATGTTTAGAACATGAGACACTGTTCACTTTTGAACTCATTGGGTTCTTAGGCTGTGTTCACAACTGTGTTGGAGACTCTGTAGCTGATTCTTACAAAAATGTCTGACAAATCTGGCAAAATGATGATGGCTGTGATGGAAACCTGACAGACACCCATTATAGTTATAGTCATTGGTGTTCAGTAAAGTTGGACGGATCATTTGACATTCGAATTAATGCTTTTCCCAGAATTAAACAAAAATATTTGCAATGCTAAAAAGTCTCTAGTTGCTTGTAAAATACCTGTATAATACTCGGAGGTCTCATAGGACTATATTGAACCCCTTTGGAGCTCTTTAATGCAAACACAGCCTTATTAATATCCAAGTGACCTCAACCTCTCTGGCTGGGTAAAAACTGATAGTAACTGGTAGTAAATAACAGGCTATTTAATATTGTCAGACTTTGTTAGGCATTAAAATTGTAGACTCGGTCCAAAAATTATCCATTTTTTGGGGCAGGTCCCTGACTTGCTGCTGTTTATACACAGGCAGTGCAAACCAAAGAAGACCAGCAGTGGTATTTAGGTGGCATGTTTGGGTATGATATATATAATAAAATATTTATTTGTTTTGGTTTACTACCAAAAATGTGACAGATGGATATGCCCTCCTCGTTTGCAGTCTGAAGAATTAAAAAAAATGCTGCTAGTAAGGTACTGTTACTTCAATATATCTCAGATGAATAAATTCACAGTTACACTGACTATGCAGGTACGAGACCTCCCTATCACTTGAATCTATGTATAATTATTCACAAACTGAGACTACCACTCTGATTTTAATGTGTTTTAGCACTACAGTAGTACACCACAATCAGATTAGGCCTTTTGCTATCCTTATGTGGAATGAACTAAACGTTTTGACCTCCTATCCCTACACTGTAAAATATGAAAATAGCACTGCTTGGCTAACCCTCATCTTTTATATGCCCTGTGACAGCCCCTTGATTGACTACACCAAAAGTGCATTTTCACCCAGTTTTGGAGGTATTCAAGGGAAGGGACTAGGATGGGCCTTGAAAAGTTCCTATTTTACCAAAGGTTATCTTTGTATATATTGATTGTCATCTTGAAATTAGCTTTACTATTACAGGAGAATACATCCGTACATGCATAGTTGAATAGAAACTACCAATAGAATGAGAACAATATTAGGGTAAATGCCAACGATTAGGAATAGCAGCGTTTTGGATGCAGCTCATCTGTGCAGAGTCCAAAATGCTGCGTTCTACAGTTCAAGCACAGTGAATGGGACTTATAGAAATCCCATGCCCACTGTGCTTGTTTTTGACGCTGCATAAACTCACTCGTGGTGCAGGTTTACGAGAAGCAGCATGTCAATTTCTGTAGCAGAGCCGCTAGTCTCCACTGCAGATTTTGACCGATTGAATGTCATTATATGCGGTGGGTCCGCATGTACTGACAAAACAAGTACGGCATTAGAACGCAACATTTTGGACGCAGTGAAAATATGCTGCGTCCAAAGCGCTGCTGGTTCCTGATCGTGGGGATGTACTCTTAAAGCTCCATTCAAAATGTATGAGTCATTAGGGCTCACTGGAAGGTCCAATATAGATTTTTTTTTTAAATGAAATTAAATCTGCTTCAGCAGCTTGACTTCAGGCTCCTGTGCACATTTGATGCATACAAAGAATGGATACCAATACCACATAAAACAAGAGCACCAAGAGAGCAAAAGCAGATGGTGTAAAATAGAGGAACATTTCCCTTCATTGTTGTTGATTTAAAAATTCACATCTTATATTGCTGACAACCGCCATGTAATGAAATTTGCATCAGGACGACAACTGCTCCAGCTAAAATACTGAACCAGTCATTACAATTTTCATGAGCACCATATGTCTGTGGCTTGTAGTTACTTTTATTTGCATATGAGTCATAGCTAAATTAGGGCATAAAACTGTTCCAAAAAAACAATGATATAATTCTTCTTTATAACGATGTTTGACAATACTGTCTACTCCACGAAGTTCCAGATTATATTCCTCTACATATGCCATCAAATATGTGTAAAAAGAGCTTCCGTGCTGCAATGTTTATTTCTGTTGAAATATGGGTAATACGACAGATTATGACGCGCCCCCTGGGCCTGTGCTGTGCAGGGGAATACCCGGAGCCGGATCGCTGGGGGTTGTAGTCTCCGTGTGGCGGTGACCCGGTCCGTGCCCAGGGTGGTCAAACCAGTGGCAGTCTTAATGTTGTAACAAATGTCCGACTACGCCACCCGTGGATTGCGGTCAGTGGGGACCGCCGCTGCGCTACAGACCGCTGAGGCTGATGTTGTTTGTGCAGCTGAGTATGGGATGACACCCCACGGGAGGAGTATTGCCTCAGGGCAGCTAGTGTGGATGATGATGGGAGTGATGGTGTGAGTGTCCCAGTACTGTTGGTGCTGGTGCGGCGATGAAACACAGAGACTTGTAATTGCAGTTTCCAAAGCTTTACTCACGGTTGTTATTCAGGTCAATGCTGCAGGCGATGACTGCCCAAGCCGTGCTGCGTCCACCAGGTGAGGGACTCGGTCAACTCCCAGGCAATTCCAGAGTGTGGTTCAGAGCTCCCTTCTCTTCCTTTCTACTGGCCGTCCCCACCAGTGACCCACCTTTGTCCAGCTTCCTTGGGCCTTCTGTTGGCGAAACCTCTCTCCGGTTTCCCTGACCCTATGTGGTATGCCTTTCTGGTGGATGTAGTGAGGGGTCGCACCAAGATGTGGTCACAACCTCCGGTTTTGGCTGAGGATTAGTTGCCTCCACCAATTCGGGTTCCGGTACCCTGCTCTGCCAACCCTTCACCCAGTATCTCCTCTGGGCATATGGGGTTCCTTCTGCCTTCGTGTCTCTGGGCCTTTCTCTGTGTTCCTCGCCTCCTTTCTCCTCTGTTTCAGTTCCTTTCTTAATTTCCTTTCTGTTCCTTCTCCTTTCTCTCTTTCTGCTGTCTCAGGCCTCCACTCCAGGCCTGGCTCTGGAGCTGGGCCCAGACTGAGCCACAGCTCCCTGTCAGCCCTCTCTGGCTGAGCTCCTCTCTGAACTGACTGAACTGATCTAAGATGGTGCCCACCTTATATACCTCCTTCTGACACCCGAGCCCAGGTGACTAGCAACCAATGGGCTCCTACCTACGCTCAGGAACCCACCCCTATCTGCTCCTACACCACTGGGTGTGCTTCCCCCGCCCCACTCCAGCCAGGGACATAGTCGGTCGTGCCTGCACTTCTGTCTAGTGGGAGCACCGTTGAGCTGTCCCTCGGAAATGGGGTGTGTGTGGTGCATGCAGCTTACTGAGTTCTGGTCCACACTCCATCCTTACCCGGGAGTGGAATATCGCACCTCTGGTTTGAGGTGCAATACCCCTGTAGCAGCCGAGCCCTCGGGGTGCTACATCCCCCCCTGGTAAATCACAGCACGTCCTCGGGCTGGAAGAGAACAAAACAATTTGAAAACATACAAATTTTTAGAATGCATTCGCATATAAGACTTTAACTATAAACCCATCCCTTTATGGGAGGCACTTTTTTTTTTTTTAACGTTGCTGGTACTCTTTTTCTTTTCTTTAACATTCTTCTGTCACTAGCTATGGTCAAAACTACCGGAACTCTTTTAGAATATAAAACATCACATGAAACATTTGCATTATTATTCTAGCAGCATATAAAACTTTTCAATATAAAACTTTTTCAAGTAGAACATTCTTGAGCTCTGGCCGCTGTGCAACTTGCGACCAGGAAAAGGTGCAACAGTCCATTTAATCTGCCTTGAGGTAGACGTTGCGGTTTTTGTATAAAACCAGTAGGGGGCGCTTTAGGAAGCGCAACTATTTACAGGGGTGGCCGCTCTCAGTCCTCGGCCAGTGGGGATAGGGGAATGGCTGCTCACAGTCCTCAGCCTGGTTAGGGATTGAGGGGGTTAACTTGCACACGGGTAACAGTCCTTTAACTATTCCACACTAGTCCCAACGGGGACCACACTTCAATCAGCAGCAGTTCTCATAACAGTTCTTGTAACAGTTCTGGTACCCTGACGGGTAACTATATACAGTTCCACTTTACCGTTTACTGGTAACGGTGTCCTCCTGATGCTCCTTGCTCTTCCGGGTAATCTTCTGGTCCGTCCGGACCCTCAGTGTACTCCATGTCTGGGCGGTACTGCAGTTCCTCCTCCGTGAGCCGGTGAACGTGGAGGGCGTACAGTCCCTTTGCGCCCTTGTGCCGGGTGTAGGTGACCAAGTCACCGGGGTACAGGTCACGGCCGTGATGTCCCTCTGGCAGGTGGCTTTCAACGTCCCTTCTAGTGACGAAGACGTCGGTGTCAGCCTCCGGGTCTCTGATGAAGCCCCAGCCATGCTCTAGCTGGAACTTGACTACGGTCCCAGTGGCTCTGGGATCGCGGATGCCGTGGGTGTCTTGTCGGGCCCTCCTCTTCTGTTCCGCGCTCCTGGCCTGGAGTCGCTCCTCCCCGATGCGCCTCTGCCGCCGCTCTCTTTCATAGGTGGCCAGCTGCTGACGGCAGCAATCCAGGCGCTGAGCTGCTTCCGCCCGGGTCTCCTGGGTGAACCCCATGAGACTCTCGCCGGTGGGGTCCCATGCAAACTGGGCATCCTCCAGCGGGGGTGGAGCGATGTTGGCGGGCTCCGGGGCCGGGATCAGAGGCTCGCTCAGGGGTTGTTCTCCCCGGAGACGGGGGTTGTCAAACTCTGGTGGCCACTCAAAGGGCAGCCCGTCCGGGCTGGTATGTTGGGCGTACAGGTCCGCACCCAGGGGCGGCACCGCGGGCTTCGGACGTGTGGCAGCGCCCGGGGGCACTCGGCCTTGCGACCAGGCTGGTGGTCGCTTGTTGGTCGCGCCCGGGGGTGGCACCGCCAAAGTAGGGGGCGCTGGTGAGGCAGCGGCGCCCGGGTGTGCTGGGCCTTGCGTCCTGGCCTGTGACGTCTCCCGCGTTACGGCGCCCGGGTTCAGAGGGCACAGCGCGGGGCGGGGCGTGATGACGGTTCTCGCTGCCTGAGGCCTAGCTGGCGGCGGTGGAGGCGTGGTGTCAGGTACGGTCCCAGGGGCTTTGGGTCCCGCAACGGAGGGTGAGGGCAGGCTGGTGTTCCCAGGGCTTGGGATGGTGGCGTCCCCATTACCTGCCTCGGTCTCCATGGCCTCCTCCGCGGCGTCGCCTGCAGCTGCCGGTCCCGGCGGGGTCCTCCGCTGGCTGCCTTCGTGCTGCCGGGTCATCTCCTCCTTCCACCCGGCAAACACATCCCGCTGCGCCCGGACCATTCTTCTGTTTAGGTCTTCCAGTGCTGCGCGCGCACTGTCCAGGTCTCTAGGCAGCTGGGCCAGCAACTCAGTCAGGCTGCAGGGTGGCTCAGCTTGCAGCAGGCTGCGGGCCAGGGTGCTGGTGGAGTTCTCTGCTCCTTCCATCTCCGGGTTCAGCAGGTCCAGACTGATCAAGGCCGCACCCAGCCCCTCAGTTTTCTTTCCTATCCGCCCCCATGGGGGTTGGTCTTGGGGGCATCTGCTGACAATCACCCTCAGGGGCAGCCCCCCCACGTTGATGGACATCTCCACTGCTGCATTCATGGCTGGTCGGGGCGGGCTCCTTCTTTGGTGCCATTCTGGGACCTGGCCCACGATGGGAGGTGGCTTCCTGCTGTCTTTTGGTGCGCACATAATGGCGTCCGCTCTGCCAGGGAGGGAAAAACGAATGAAGACAGCGGGAAACGGTCCAAGATGGCGTCCGATGGCGGGAATCGGCTCCGGACGGCGGGAAACTTCTGGAAATGGCGGGAGACTTCTTTTTAAGGTACATGTGCAGTTTTCTCCAGGCACGCAATACCCGCTTGTGGCGGGTTGGTAATGATCCTGCCGACTACGCCAAAGTTGACGCGCCCCCTGGGCCTGTGCTGTGCAGGGGAATACCCGGAGCCGGATCGCTGGGGGTTGTAGTCTTCGTGTGGCGGTGACCCGGTCCGTGCCCAGGGTGGTCAAACCAGTGGCAGTCTTAATGTTGTAACAAATGTCCGACTACGCCACCCGTGGATTGCGGTCAGTGGGGACCGCCGCTGCGCTGCAGACCGCTGAGGCTGATGTTGTTTGTGCAGCTGAGTATGGGATGACACCCCACGGGAGGAGTATTGCCTCAGGGCAGCTAGTGTGGATGATGATGGGAGTGATGGTGTGAGTGTCCCAGTACTGTTGGTGCTGGTGCGGCGATGAAACACAGAGACTTGTAATTGCAGTTTCCAAAGCTTTACTCACGGTTGTTATTCAGGTCAATGCTGCAGGCGATGACTGCCCAAGCCGTGCTGCGTCCACCAGGTGAGGGACTCGGTCAACTCCCAGGCAATTCCAGAGTGTGGTTCAGAGCTCCCTTCTCTTCCTTTCTACTGGCCGTCCCCACCAGTGACCCACCTTTGTCCAGCTTCCTCGGGCCTTCTGTTGGCGAAACCTCTCTCCGGTTTCCCTGACCCTATGTGGTATGCCTTTCTGGTGGATGTAGTGAGGGGTCGCACCAAGATGTGGTCACAACCTCCGGTTTTGGCTGAGGATTAGTTGCCTCCACCAATTCGGGTTCCGGTACCCTGCTCTGCCAACCCTTCACCCAGTATCTCCTCTGGGCATATGGGGTTCCTTCTGCCTTCGTGTCTCTGGGCCTTTCTCTGTGTTCCTCGCCTCCTTTCTCCTCTGTTTCAGTTCCTTTCTTACTTTCCTTTCTGTTCCTTCTCCTCTCTCTCTTTCTGCTGTCTCAGGCCTCCACTCCAGGCCTGGCTCTGGAGCTGGGCCCAGACTGAGCCACAGCTCCCTGTCAGCCCTCTCTGGCTGAGCTCCTCTCTGAACTGACTGAACTGATCTAAGATGGTGCCCACCTTATATACCTCCTTCTGACACCCGAGCCCAGGTGTCTAGCAACCAATGGGCTCCTACCTACGCTCAGGAACCCACCCCTATCTGCTCCTACACCACTGGGTGTGCTTCCCCCGCCCCACTCCAGCCAGGGACATAGTCGGTCGTGCCTGCACTTCTGTCTAGTGGGAGCACCGTTGAGCTGTCCCTCGGAAATGGGGTGTGTGTGGTGCATGCAGCTTACTGAGTCCTGGTCCACACTCCATCCTTACCCGGGAGTGGAATATCGCACCTCTGGTTTGAGGTGCAATACCCCTGTAGCAGCCGAGCCCTCGGGGTGCTACAATTACATAGAAAAGTGTGTGCAAAAAAATTAGGAGTATTTCCTCACACACAAGGCTACGATATATGCAACGACGTAAACATGTAAAAAATGTATACCGCACTGTATACAATGCCAAAGGACATTTTTTTTTTGCATATACTTGGTCATAAGGTGCTTTGATTTTGATCACTGGTGGTTGGAAGGGCTTCACCATTCTCTGGGGGTTGAAGCTCTGCCAAAATCATGATTAAGAAGCCTTGATCTAATGTGTATTGGTATTTCCCATCTCTCCATTCATGTTCTGGAAAATAAACATTGTGCCTGTTGGGTTTAATTTTTTCAGATATTTTGCAGTGGCTCTCTCCCAGCTGAAAAAAACATGTATGCTCTACTGAGATGAGCGTGCACAAACAGTTCAAAATTAATGTCCTATTGGCATACACAAGTCCTGAATATGTTGTGCCCCAACTGTATTAATTCCTTCCCACTCCACGGGATATATAAAGTATATACCAAGTGCAGGTGTACGGAGTGGATTCAAAAGCTGAGCCCGCTTCACACAGGGCAGGGCTAGCGGCACGCTAGCTTCGATCACTCATGTTCAACCACTCAAAGGGAATCTGTCAGCAGGGTTTTGCTATGTAATCTGAGGACAACATGAGGTAGGGGTTAAAACACAGATTTCAATGATGTGTCACATGTCAGACTGTGTGCTATTGTTCACTTACACTAAAGGTTTTATCACCTGGTGATTATCATTGTCTGGACTACAGCAGCGTGTACCTGGTCGTCCAACTCTGCCCCCTCCTGTGATAAGCAGCTCCCTGTCTCTAGCTATGTGCACTGAGAGCCTGGTGTGGGCGGGCGCAGCTTTCTCAGCTTTGCTGCATTGCTAAATCTAAAAACTCTGATAGTGTTAGAGCCGCAGCTCCCAGTAATTGTGATTATCACTACCTGGACCACAGTGCACATGAACCCTAGTCCACCCACACCTCCTCCTGTGATAAGCAGGTCACTGTCAATATTCAATGTACACAGAAAGCTGTGGTGTGGGCGGGGGTAGCTTTCTGAGCTCTGCTGCATGCTAGGTCTAAAAACTCTGATTTCATTACAACTGCTGTACCCAATAAACTAAGTGATACATAGCTGGAATTAGGGTCTGTTTGACTACATTATGCTGCCACCCTGGTGGGGATTGTGGGGAGCTGATGCATTGCCATTGCAATCGAGGGCCTGTTAAAGGGCCACATCACTGCCATCGTGCCATTTTTACTGTAAAATGAATGTTGTAAAAACAAAAACAAAAGATCAATGGCAGAATTCGATATTTTTTCACCATTTCACCTCACTTGGATTTTTTTTTGTTTTTGAGTACATTAGATTGTAAAATGTTGTGTCATTTAAAACTACAACTCGTTCAGCAAAAAACAAATCCTCAGAAGATGATAAAAAAGATATGGCTCTTAGAGGATGAGTAAGAAAATACAATAATTGCGTCCTTATTGGGTTGTTTCTTGGGAATTTTTATTGCCAGAAAACTGGCTCAAAGGGATGATAAATTCCCTCTTATGTTCCAGGAATCTTAGAGGGATTGTCCGGTTATAACATATTGATGGTGTTTTGGTACCACACACCGATAAGCTGTCATTTGTGCCGGCAGCAGGCGGATATAAACACTGAACAGAGCTAGCAAGCGCAGCTCCATGGATTGTGTACAGCTGTGGCCGTAAGTTTTGAGGCTGGCACAAATTTTGTTTTTCACAAAAATTGCTGCATCAGTGTTTTCATCCGAGAAAATATATTTTCAGGAAGCACGGGGATTGGACTGCAGAGGACTGAGGTAAAGACATTTTCTCTGATGAAGCCTCCTTCAGACTGTTTTGGACATCTAGAAGAATGATTGTTGCACTACCATGGGTCCTGTGCCATGTCAATAGTAAAGCCTCCTCAGACCATTCATATGTGGGGGTTTTTCATCCATGGAGTGGACGCTCTCACAATTTTGCCTACAAACACTGCCATGAATAAAGAATGCTACCTAACCACCCTCCAAGAGCAACTTCTCCCAACGATCCAGGGACAATATGGTGATGAACAGTACTTTTTCTATCAAGATGGAGACCATGTCACAAAGCAGAAGTGATAATTAAGTGGCTCGGTTAACAAAACATTGAAATTTTGAGTCCACGGCAAGGAAACTCCCCAGATCTCAATCTCACTGAGAAACTATGGTCAATCCTCAAAAAGCGGAGGGGCAAACAAATAAAAACACGAAAAGCAAGAATGGGTTGTCACTAGTGTTGAGCATTCCGATACTGTAATATCGGGTATCGGCCGATATTCGCGGTATCGGAATTCCGATACTTAATTCCGATACTTTTACAATATCGGATACCGGAATCGGAAGTTCCCATGATGCCTGCGCTCTGTAGTGTCTGTGAAGGATGACAAGTTGGATGGCAGCGCGATCCAGCCTGTCATCAGAATGCCATCCCAGCGGGGGAGAATTCTCCTGATTGTTTAAAAGCCGGCGCGCGGTAAAAAGCCGCCGGCTTTTAAACAATCACACAGCCCCATACTGCTTCCCCGCAGCCTCCCACCCCGATCCTCCGCTCCCCTCGCCACCTCCCATCCCGATCGTAAGTTAGGACCGGGCGGGGAGCGCAGCTCCAAGGAGCGGGGAGTGAAGGACCCGGGCGGGGAAGCCGGCAGTGAAAAGACTTCACCGCCGGCTTTCCCGTTCTGTGCTGCGCTTTCCCGCCGGTTATTTCAAATGAATAGCTGAGGTATCAGCTGATGCCGATCAGCTGTTCATTTGAAGTCGCCGCGTTGCCCTCAGAGGGTTCATGTGAGTTCATGCTTGACTGCATGAACTCACATGAACTTTCCCACGGCCGCACAGGTCAGCCTCACCTCCCAGACCCGTCATGATTAGTGTGTGTGCGGGGTGTGTGTGCGGGGTGTGTGCGCGATGTTTGTGCGGGGTGTGTGTGTGCGGGGTGTGTGTGTGCGGGTGTGTGTGCGGGTGTGTGTGCGGGGTGTGTGTGCGGGGTGTGTGTGCGGGTGTCTGTGCGATGTGTGCGGGTGTGTGCGGTGTGTGTGCGTGCAGGCAGACATAGGCCGATGTGACACTACTACTCCCATCGGCCTATGTCTGTCCCCCGTCCACTCCTGCCAGCAGGATCAGCTCGATGGGAGCAGTAGTTCCCATCAGACTGATCCTGCTATTTAAATTGCCCTACTGTGTCCCCAATAAATGTTAAATACATGTCATTGGTGGCCAGTGGTTACCTAAAAGAAATTAGTTCATACATTACCTGTCCCCGCCGATCGCCACCTAAAATAAAGTAAAAAATAAAAAACTACACCTATACTCACCAAGACACCTAATTCCCCGAAGCCATCGATCTCCTGTAATAAAATATAAAATAATAAACCACAACCTTATCCTTACCCCTCCGTAGCAGTCCACGAGTGTCCCACGAAGATCCCCAGTTCAGAGCAGCCACATAGAATGTGACCGCTCTGAACCGCTGCCGCCGCTAGAATGACGGGGCCGTAAGGGTTCACCGGAGTTCAGGCAGCGCTGCTCCGGTTAGCTCCTTTACGGCCCTGCTGTATCGTGAGAAATTCCCACGGTACAGCAGTGCCGTAAAGGAGGTCTCCGGAGCTGCGCTGCCTGAATGCACTCCGGTGACCTCAGTCAGTGGCTCCCGCTGCCGGGAGCGGACGTGTTCCCGGCAGCGTGAGCTTACAGCAGCCATGCACAGCTGTCACCATCTCCAGATGTGACAGCTGTGCATGGGAGATCAGCGCAGGAACGTGGACAGGTAACTATTATTTTTAGTAAACTAAGAATTAAATAAAATTGTGTGTTTTATTTCAAATAAATTATTTTTTTCTGGGTGTAGTGTGTGTTTTTTCTTTTTAACACTTTGTAGGTTAGTAATGGGGGTGTCTTATAGACGCCCATCATTACTAACCTGGGCTTCATGGCAGCTGGCGCTGACATGAACCCCACCACTATTACCCCCTGCCACCGCACCAGGGCAGCGTGTAAGAGCGAGGCTAAGTGCGCATCCTATGGATGCGCCATTTCTGGGGCGGCTGACGACTGGTGTTTCTAGCCTGGGAGGGGGCCAATATTCATGGCACCCTTCCTGGGCTATTAATATCAGCCCCCAGCTGTCTGCCTAGCCTTTGCTAGCTATTAAAATAGGGGGGACCCCACGTCATTTTTTTTTGGGGGGTCCCCCATTTTAATAGCTAGTAAAGGCTAGGTATTCAGCTGGGGGCTGATATTAGTAGCCTGGGAAGCTCCGTGGGTTTTACCCCCTTCCCAGGCTTCAAACATCTGCCCCAGCCGTCTGCTTAACCTCCGCTAGAGACTAAAATTATGGGGGATCCCACGCTATTTTTTTTTTAAATAAATCCATTATTTTAACACTAAATGACATTTGAGGAGTTAATAAAGATGCAGTCCCTAAATTATTATTTATTTTTTAATTAATTTTTCCCAAAACTTTTGACGTGGGCTTCGCCATATTTTTGTATGCCAGCCAGGTACAGCATCCAGCTTCTATGAACGCGCCATTTTCCGGGGCGGCTACGGACTGCAATTTTCAGCGGGGGGCAGAAAGCTTGGGCCTCCCTGCGCTGCAGATTCCATCCCCCAGCTGCCTAGTTGTACCTGGCTGGACACAAAAATAGGGAGAAGCTCCACGTTTTTTTTTTTTTTAATTATTTCATGAAATTCATGGAATAATTAAGAAAAAAAGGGCTTCCCTATATTGTTGTGTCCAACCAGGTACAAATAGGCAGCTGGTGGTTGGGGGCAGCCCGTTCCTGCCTGCTGTACCTGGCTGGACCCAAATATAGTGCAAAGCCCCACGTCAATTTTTTTTAAATTATTTCAGGAAATTCATGAAATAATTAAAAAAAAATTATGTGGGGCTTCGCCCTATATTTGTGTCCAGTCAGGTACTATATTATTCCATGAATTTCATGAAATAATTAAAAAAAAAAATACGTGGGGCTTCGCCCTATTTTTGTGTCCAGCCAGGTACAACAAGGCAGCTGGGGGCTGGAATCTGCAGTGCAGGGAGGCCCAAGCTTTCTGGGCCCCACCCGCTGCAAATTGCAGTCCGCAGCCGCCCCGGAAAATGGCGCGTTCATAGAAGCGCCATCTTCTGGCGCTGTACCCAACTCATCCAGGGCCCTGGTGCGGTGGCTCACTGGGTAATAAAGGGGTTAAGGCCAGCTTGGCATTATCAGCTGGCCCTAAGCCCGAAATTCATGGGGTCACGCCAATATTAGACATGACCACCATGAATTTCTAGTAAAGTATTTAAAAAAAACACAAACACCCAGAAAAAAGTCCTTTAATTGAAATAAAGACACAATTCTTTATTGTTCTAAATTAAACCATACTTACAGTCACGCCCATTCCAGCTGAAGCCAACGATCTCCTGCAATAAAAGTAAAATAATAAAGCAACCTCATCCTTACCTTTCCATGGTTCCCAGGACAGCTTCAGCTCTGCTACATCGAGATGACAGGCTGGACCGCAGCAGAACGCTGCCATCCATCCTGTCATCCCGCAGACACTGAGAAGCGCAGGCATGCTTGCGCTCCTCAGTGTCTCGCTGTGTCTGCGGGATGACAGGATGGATGGCAGCGTTCTGCTGCGGTCCAGCCTGTCATCTCGATGTAGCAGAGCTGAAGCTGTCGTGGGAACCATGGAAAGGTAAGGATGAGGTTGCTTTATTATTTTTCTTTTATTGCAGGAGATCGTTGGCTTCAGCTGGAATGGGCGTGATGGTAAGTATGGTTTAATTTAGAACAATAAAGAATTGTGTGTTTATTTCAATTAAAGGACTTTATTCTGGGTGTTTGTGTTTTCTTTTAACTTTGACTATGGGGTTAGTAATGGGGGTGTCTTATAGACGCCTCTCCATTACTAACCTGGGCTTGATGTCAGCTGGCATTATAAGCTGACATCAACCCCAACCCTATTACCCCCTGCCACCGCACCAGGGCAGCGTGGAAGAGCGAGGCTAAGTGCCAGAATTGGAGCATCCTATGGATGCGCCATTTCTGGGGCGGCTGACGGCTGGTGTTTCTAGCCTGGGAGGGGGCCAATATTCATGGCTCCCTTCCTGGGCTATTAATATCAGCCCCCAGCTGTCTGCCTAGCCTTTGCTAGCTATTAAATTAGGGGGGACCCCACGTCATTTTTTTGGGGGGGTTCCCCCATTTTAATAGCTAGTAAAGGCTAGGTATTCAGCTGGGGGCTGATATTAGTAGCCTGGGAAGCTCCGTGGGTATTACCCCCTTCCCAGGCTTCAAACATTTGCCCCAGCTGTCTGCTTAACCTCCGCTAGAGCCTAAAATTAAGGGGAACCCCACGCCAATTTTTTTTCAAATAAATCCTTTATTTTAACACTAAATGACAAGTACAGTAAGCAACACTGTCACTGTACTTCATATATATGTGACTGACATGTTTCTATCTATCTAATCTATGTGTGATTCTCTATTCTTTCTATTCTAAATTGTCGGGTACAAATGCTGAATTGCCGGCCGGCTTTCTTAAAGAGACGGTGCATGAAAACACTATTATTTTTTTAATAAATCCTTTACACTAAATGACAAGTACAGTAAGCAACACTGTCACTGTACTTCTTATATATGTGACTGACATGTTTCTATCTATCTAATCTATGTGTGAAGCTCTATTCTGTCTGTTATAAATTGTCGGGTACCGCTGCTGAATTGCCGGCCGGCTTTTTTAAAGAGACGGTGCACGAAAACACTAATATTTTTTTTAATAAATCCTTTACACTAAATGACAAGTACAGTAAGCAATACTGTCACTGTACTTCATATATATGTGACTGACATGTTTCTATCTATCTAATCTATGTGTGAAGCTCTATTCTTTCTGTTGTAAATTGTCGGGTACCGGTGAATGCCGCTGATGAATTGCCGGCTTTTCATGTCATTCTACATTATTCTTAGTTGTTTTACTTCATGTAGAATTAACCTACAAGGAAAGAAAGGGTTTATTTTCATTCCGATATTTGTGTCCCATTGACTTGCATTGGTTTCCGGTATCGGAATCGGCGATATCCGATACTTTTTGGGTATCGGCCCGATCCAATCCGATACGATATTTCCTGATATCGGAAGGTATCGCTCAACACTAGTTGTCACCAGTCAGGATTTGGCCCAGAAGCTGATAGCCAGCTTCCAGGGCGAAGTGCAGAAGTCTTAAAATATAATTGTCAACACTGTAAACACTGTAAATGTTGAGTTTTTGCATAGACCTGATGTGTCAATGAAAGTATAAAAATGTATAGAATACTGATAATTGTACTTCTTTCTAAAGATCTGAAGTAGCAAAGTTTGTAAAATCCAAAATTTGTGTCAGTCTCAAAACTTTTGCCCACTGTAGTGGGCTCTGCCGTGTACTGCAGAACAGCTCCAATAAATAGACCAGCTGCAGCAGGGGCGGACACAGACTGTAGTGGGCCCCTGTGCAAGAATTTTTTTGGGGCCCCCCCCCTGCCCTTCATAGGGGGCATGAAGGGCCCCCCCCCGTGCATCTCTCATCCCCCCCGTGCATCACTGATTCCCCCCACTCCTAGTTAATTGTTTTTTAAAAAAATAAAACTTGTTATACTTACCCCCAGGGCCGGCTCCAGGTTTTTGTGGGCCCTGGGCGACAGAGTTTCAGTGGGCCCCTTTAACACATACCATGATTCATGATGCACAGATACCACAGAGAAATATATATATATATATATAGTACAATGCAAAGATTTGACTTACATTACATGAGCGATATCTATTGTAAATTCTACAGTAGACAGTATAGTCCTCCATACAGTATTATGGGCACCATATAATGCTCCATACAGGATACTGACCCCCTTATAATGCTCCATACAGGATACTGGTCCCCATATAACACTGCATACAGAATACTGGCCCCCATATAACGCTCCATACAGAATACTGTTCCCCATATAACGCTCCATACGGAATACTGACCCCCATATAACGCTCCATACAGAATACTGACCCCCATATAACGCTCCATACAGAATATTGGCCCCCATATAACGCCCCATGCAGGCTGTTCTCCCCTTATAATGCCCCATGCAGGATGACACCCCCTTTTAATGCCCTATGCAGGATGTCACCTCTACCCCCCATAAAATGCCCCATGCAGGATGTCACACCATCCCCCCCATATAACGCCCCATGCAGGATGTCACACCATCCCCCCCCCCATATAATGCCCCATGCAGGATGTCACACCATCCCCCCCCCCATATAACGCCCCATGCAGGATGTCACACCCACTCTTCCCCCACCATATAATGCCCCATGCCTCCATACATAAAAAAAAAAAAAAAATCAAATACTCACCTCACTTCTCACCTGATGCTGATGTGTCTTCCCGCTCTCTGGTGTGACAGCTCAGGAGAGATCGCTTGCGGTGTAAAGACATCACCGCGCCCCCTGACGTGAGACGTCACAGTCAGAGGACGCGTAAGACGCTGCGGAGGCACGGGGAGGGGTAAGTATTGTGCGGGCGCCGTCACATGACCGGAGCTGTCCCTGCACTCAGGATGGGGTCGGGGGCCCATGCTGAGCGCAGGGACCTCTCCGGTCATGTGACGGCCGGGGGTCCTGCGGGGGGGCCCCATGAGGAGACGCACAAGAGGGGGGCCCCAACCGGTCGGGCCTCATGCTGGAGTCAGGGCAGTCATGCCCTGATGGCGGCCCTGCTGGAGGCTGGAGGGGCCCCCTCTCCCTCGGGGGCCCCCGTTCAATGAACCAGCTGCACGGGCGGTAGGTCCGCCCCTGAGCTGCAGTACTTGGTAACAGCTGCTACAGATTGAATGGAGCTGCTCTTTGCAGCTCCATTCCATGTGCTTACCTCCACTATAAGAGCTAATCAATGGGGGTATCGGCTGTCCTTCGGATAGGTCATCAATATCTTATGACTGGACAACACCTTTAAGGACAAGTTATTTCTACAGACTGCAGTCTTCTTGTCCTGATATACTGTAGCAGTTAAGTCACTTTCTCATCAATTCTATGAATAAGAATACTATTCTCAACAAGGTCACGACTTCAGGAATCTTCTGCCATACACCGAATAGTGCCCAGAACATCAATCAGGTACAGTTTATTAGACAAGTTAAACTGGGGGTCATTAAAGAGAGAGGACACTATAATGCCATCTGATGTGCTATTGTGTTAAGCAAGATGTCACATAGCGAAGTGGTTTTTGCAGTATGCTGAAGGAAAGTTTCATAGAAATATCTGTCCTGTTCAACTAGCAAAGTGACTTTCTCTGCTTGCTATTTATTGACAGTTTTTCAACCCACATAATACTGCCATATAGTGCAGAACAAATAATGCTATTTGCAGCCAACATGATACCATCAAACAGTGTCCAAATAATTTGCAGAATCCAAGTAATAGACACTTAAATGTGTATTCTCAAGTTTGGAAGTCATCCCCTACACATAGCGCTGTGTATACAGATTAGGAAGCAAAAATGTAGGAAAAGTAATCAGATTGGCAGAAGGCCCAAACATGTCACTTGCACTTTATTGCTAGCAATGCAGTGGACTTCTAATTCAGAGCCAAGGGAAAGTAAATTCCAGGACAGGACAGGGCGTCCTTCACTGCAAGTAGAATATGGAGTGGAGATTTACCATGTCCTAAAATACAATGTGGAATTCAAACAGGCCTATAGCATCAGTATGTGTGACAGTCATATTCTTTTTTGAGCAACCTTATTGTGCACATATGGTTAACTTATATTTAACAAATGTTCTGGAGCATGAAAAAGAGGCTGCGAAAAAAGAGGAGACTTCCCAGGCTCCTTCTCGCTACCTGTGAAAATTTCAACATTAGGAGTTCTCAAAATGTTGGCAAGCTTGGAAAGCATGGGTTAAGGGTTGGAAGTGGGATCATGGTTTCCTCATCCTTAAAAACAAGTGTTACAGAAATTAAACCCTTGCCTCTTAGGGGCATAGCTGTAGGATATTCAGAGGTAGAAGTCATATCTTGGCCTGGTGCTCTGCACTGTCCTATTCATGATGTGACCATGACTAAATACACACACGGCAACTGTAATGTGCTGATGTTGAACTATCTGCACCGATAAAACCTAAATGCATTTATCCTAAGAGCTGAATCTATTCCATTTTTTTTACATCACATTTTTTTTAGTTATTTTTTTATTTATTTTATTCACTTATATAGCGCCATTAATTCCGCAGCGCTTTACAGTCATTATCGGCACTGTCCCCATTGGGACTCACAATCTACATTCCCTATCAGTATGTCTTCGGAGTGTGGGAGGAAACCGAAGAACCCGGAGGAAACCCACACAAACACGGGGAGAACATATGGACTCCTTGCAGATGTTGTCCTTTGTGTGATTTGAACTTAGGACCCCTGCGCCATTTCTTTACAGCCCTGTATCCTCCCCTACAATCATTGATTCTGGGAGAGACTACCTCCATAAGACTTAACAGGGTGGAATAGGGTTCACTTTTTTCCTCATTGATGGCACACATGGAGGTACAATATGGGTCCATGGGTTTTGATTTCTACCTGCATCTTTAAGACGAGTTAGAGCCTCCTTCCAAAGTGTGTGCAGAGTCGTGATCATCTGCAAACATGACCATTAATGACTGCATCATATACTGTGGCATCCAAAAGTTTTTTTTTTGTTTTTTTAACATTGTAATTACTTCTGTCTGGTTGTTGTGATGCCATTTTCCTGGTGATTTTAGTAAATCGGAAGCAAATGGTTGTCAGCTATAAGGAAGAAAATTGTGTTTGACGTTTTATCCCTTTATGTGCTAGTTTTCAACATTTGCTGGGCCAAATGTTTTGCATATTTTGTTATTTTGTCATTAGTACTCGAATTTTGTCTACATTTCTTTTGTTGTGTGCTTTTAGGTTAAAACATGGCAAAGACAAAGACAAATTTATCACCATATGTCAGGAAGCTTATTATTCTGAGAGTGAAGTCAGGCAAAAGCCAAAAAGAGGGAGCTATGGAATTCACCTGTTCTCAGAGTTAAGTGTCACGTATATTAAAGAAAGAAAAAGAAGGTTATGGAACAGCTGACAAACCTAGAAGTGGACGACCACGGAAAACTTCCTCCAGAGTTGATCCTATTAGTAAGAAAAAGTCAGTATGTGATGTCCATAAAAGTGCTGTACAGATTTCACACAAAATGAAGGCAGAATATGGGGTCAAAGTGAGTCGCCGAACTGTGGTGCGACGGCTAAGAACAGTAGGCTTGAATGCACGAGTTCCAGTCAAGAAGCCTTTTACCTCTGCAAAGAACCGGAAGGTCTGACTTGAGTTTGCCAAAGAACACAGGGAATGGAAAGAGACAGATTGGTCTAAGGTGTTGTGGTCGGATGAATCCAAGTTCAATCTGTTTGGTAGTGATGGCAGCACTATTTATACAGCCCAATTGGAAAATGTAATCATGTAAGGTACCAGACACCTACAGTGAAACATGGTGGTGGCAATGTCATGGTTTTCAGCTGCTTTTCTGCATCTGCCATTGGCCCTCTGCACAGAATTGATGGAAATATGAATGCTATCATGTACAAGGATACACTGGAGAATGTAATTCTGCCACATGGTAAAACCAAAGTAGGCTGGGGATGGAAATTCCAGCAAGATAATGATCCTAAGAACACATCCAATTGAGTCAAAAATTAGTTAGCAAAAAAAAATGTTCGACTGTTGCAATGGCCAAGCGAATCACCTGATTTACACCCTATAGAGCACCTTTGGGATGATTTAGGGTGACGAGTTGGGGCCCATACCCACAGCAATAAAGATGAATTGTTTGCAGATTTGCAAATGGAATGGAGCAAGATACCTCAAGATGTCTTGAATACCCCTTTGGTACAGATGGACAGTTGGAACAGATCTGGCTGTATTCTGCAGTGCTAACAAGCAAATGGAGCAGAAAAATGGTGTACTCTGGTTTGCTTTTTAAGCAAATAACAAGGATTAAGAGGAAAAAAATGTTTGCCCTGGCCCCTGATATCTAGGGCTATGTTTACAAATATCTGTAATTATTACAGCAGCAGACTGGACGTTCAATGGACCCTCTTGCGCTGCATCATACACTGCAGTCTGCCACATACACTGCCTGCCTGCCTAACTCCTGCCTGGCACTGATTATATGAAGCTAGATTAGTCCTCACAAGGAGTGTTAGTTCAGATGAATATGCACTGCTCAAAAAAATAAAGGGAACACTTAAACAACAGAATATAACTCCAAGTAAATCTAACTTCTGTGAAATCAAACTGTCCACTTAGGAAGCAACACTGATTGGCAATCAATTTCACATGCTGTTGTGCAAATGGAATAGACAATAGATGGAAATTATTGGCAATTATCAAGACACCCTTGTGAGCGAAATATGCTCTCCTCTATGCTTTCCGAACTCCAAATTAATAAGATTTGTTTTACGAGCGCTCGGGAAATCAGTACAGCACAGCCTTATAATGATGTACTAGAAAAAGACTTCTCCTTTATTAACACATGTGACACTTTAAATAGGGTCAGAGACAAAGGAATAGTTCCCTCTGACCTATGAACCAATAGTAACCTTAGGGGAGTGAACAGTAATGTGAAACCTCACTGCCCCTCAGTGTTACCTGATGACCATTACATAAGAGTGAAGACAAAATGGATACCACAGACAAACAAGATGGATTCTTTTCTCTCACATTTCCCCCCTTTTGTGACCAATTATGGCATCTCAGTAGGTATATAGAAGCGCGCTAGTCGCGTCCTCGGGACTTTCCTACCTGCTTCGCCTCAGTTCCCTACCTAAACGCCTATAATTGTATCACAACAATGGATCTTTTCTTGTTTGGGGTCCATAGTATACAATCAGGGGTTCTGTGACACGGTTTTCCTTACATATAAACCTGAGAAACTTAGGTGTAACATAAATCAGCGCTTTTACGGCTACATATATCAACAAGCAGAATAATAATAATTGCATACATGTATAATCCCTGAGAGCCCCCCACCTAGACCCTTGAACCAATTAGTGGGATTCAGGAAAGAGAATGTTTCTCCCACCAGGAGTCCATGCTCCTGTAACCACTTATCCCTTATCTCGGGTATCTTCTGTATATCAGTCCTAACCTGGAGATTTCCCATAACGTCAGTGTAATGACGACATGCGGGACCGATGATCTGACACATCCCTCCATAGCGGTCAGGTGACCTGACACATCCCTCCATAGTGGTCAGGTGGTCCAGCACTATGGTGTGTTGTCAGTGACTACAATCAGCTGCTTCTGTATTATATTAGATGCATTAAGGACATCAAGCACCTGGAAGATCTGGTCATTTCGGTAATCAGTCACCTCTACCAGCTTATCCCACATCTGCGTTATGGACTGGTAAATCAATACGCTGCTCACAATCTTATTTGCCACCCCCATTTCTACAAGATAAGGTTTACCCTTGGGTCTGGGATAGTCTGCAGCTCGTCTGTATAATGTGTGTAGAGGGATTGCTGCAACATTTACTCTGGTGTGAGGCACTATAAAGGTTGATGGGGTCAGCAAGGCCGGTGTGCAGACCCCTGTGAAGTTATTAGGTAACCACTCGTAGGCCTGATGTCTGCATACAATGTACAAACTCTCCGGTGCTCCCATAACAGTGTTATTGAATAGACTAGCAATCCATTTAGACAACAAGGTGGAGCTTAATATGTCCATAATCTCTTCCTGGTACTGAGTGTCATTTGACATAATACCTGATATCAGTCTTTCCAAGGTGACGTTTACACAGTGAAGCTCAGGATTGAGCGTGGCATCGACCGCTACACACTGTGTGATGTCGGTACAGACCCATTACACTCAGAATACTGTAGAGAAAGCGACGTCTCTGGATCTTATCTGGATGCAGCTGCAAGAGGTGAAGTTCGGATAACAGGAGAGGTCGACACGACTAGAAGCCCAAGGCATTCCTGTCGGTCTTGGAGGCAGACCACTCCTGTTGAACAACAACCACGGCTCTGTCACCCGTGCAGCTACAGGCAAACCTACAGCTCTCTCTTTCCTGTTGTTATCTAGCTTAGTGGGAAAAGTGAGGTTACTCAAATAGAACATTTCTTTCAGTCACTGGAATGGCTTAATAAGGTATAGTATTGGAGCTCACAGGACTGTGAGTGCAAATCCAACAGTCTTTTGCTAATGTACTCATGTCCATGTCTTTTAAAAGTACTTGATGATGTCTAATGAATTTATTATCTCAGTCATCATTCAGAACTTCATTTAATGTCTTTGCTAGAGGCAATGCCACCACTATCCCCATTAGAACTAGTAAAAAGGTCATCATTCTGCTGGTGGAGTGACTCGTTTACAGTGGCTGGCGTGTATCCAAGTGGATTTTCCCTCAAGCTTCACCGAAGTTGCTGTGGTCAGAAGAACTTGGAATGACCCATCAAATCTTGGATCAAGGCTTTTCCTGAGGTGTCTTTTTAGGACCACCCAGTCTCCAGGCTTGAGATCATGTGTTCCAGACACTGATTCAGGGTCTGGAGTGGAAGAATACACCTGTTTATCACACTGTTTAGGCGATTATGCAAGGCTGGCACATAGCTAGTCAGGCTGTCATTCTGCATCTGAAGTGACTGTGGGAAATATAACCCTGTTCTAGGTACTGAACCAAAAAGTATCTCATATGGATTGAGACCTGTTCTTATACTTGGAGTGTACCTAATTGAGAAAAGAGCTAGAGGCAAGCATTCGGTCCATGGTTTGCTGCCTTCCTCTTTTGCCTTCTGAATCTTTAACTTTAATGTCCCATTCAGTCTTTCTACCTTCCCACTACTCTGTGGATGGTAAGGTGTGTGTAAACCCTGCTCAATTCCCAAAGACTTTAAGATCTCTCTCATGATCTCTCCAGTGAAATGCGTACCTCTATCACTTTCAATCACTTCAGGAACCCCATATCTACATACCACCTCATTCATGAGTTTTTGAGCAGTAATCTTTGCTGTAGCTTTCTGCACCGAATATGCCTCAGGCCAACCTGAAAAGAGATCAACACACACAAGCACAAACTCATATACCCCTACTTGTGCTAGTTGTATATAGTCAATCTGCAATCTCTGGAACGGTAGAGCGGACGAGGGGTGTGTTTCTGCGGGGTCTTCACAGCTTTCCCTATGTTGTTGTGCACACGTCATACAAGACTGTGTGTGCCTGACTGCCTGGGTACTGGACCCTGGCGCCACACATACCTTGTCTACCAAAGCACACATAGCTGTTTCTGACAAATGTGTTAGTCCATGGGTTACCTGGGCCGTCACTGAGTAAAGAGCTGGCGGCAGGCAGAGCTTACTGCCCTTTTTCCATAAACCTTCCTCAGTCAGCTGGGCTCCCTGCGTCTCCCACTCCTTCTTTTCCTGTTGAACCGCCTGTTTCTGCAGGGATTTAAGAATATCAGGAGTGACAGGTGCCACTGAGGTCACGGTCTGTACCGCTGCTGAACTCTCAACTCTCGGCTTCTTTGCTGCTTCGTTGGCGGCAGCATCTGCATGAGCATTTCCTCTGGCTTCATTGGTGTCAGCTCGAGTGTGAGCTTTATTCTCACTATGCCAAGCTTAGTTGGTAACAAAAGATCCTTCAACAGGGCCCTTACGCTCTCTGTGGTTTATAGGTTTTTCATGTGACTTTAGGCAAGATCTACTATCTACACACACATTTGGCCGTCTTACCCTCAGCCGCTCTACACGCCTCAGTGAGTGCCCTCAGCTCTGCCTCCTGTGCCGATAGGTGAGGAGGGAGTGGTTCAGCTTTTATTACCTCATGTTGTGTGACCACAGCGTATCCAGTATAGAACTGACCAGCATCTTGGCATTTGGATCCATCTACAAAAAAACTCAAAATTTGCATTAGCAATGGGTTCACCTGAGACATGTTCAAACCCTGCAGTCTTTTGCTACATCAGAGCTACACAATCATGGGGTGTATGTATTTCGCCTATTTCCTCTTCTGTCAGAGAATGTAAAAATAGTTCATTTTCCCCATCTTTCCCCCCTTTTTGAATCCAATGGCAGAAGCTTAACTGGATTCAAAACTGTACGTGGTTTGAGGTCTACATTTGAGGGAATGAGGAGGGCACATCGAAGACAAAGTTGCTGGGTCATTGAAATGTGCCTAGGATGTACCTGACTGAGGACACCATGAATGTCCTGTTGAGTGTAAAGTGTGACCTTGTAATCAATAACTATTTCTGTGGCCTTTTCAATCATGGCTTGAACCGCAGAAATGGCTGTAACACAAGAGGGTGCACCTCTGGCAACAAGATCCAGCCTAGCTGAGTAGTAGGCCACTGGTCTTTGTAGTTGTCCGTGTTTTTGGGTAATGCAACCTACTGTATTGTGACCTTTCTTTCCTCTGTGAAATGTCTGGTGTATTGTGACATGCCATGTCCTAAGAAGACCACCTTCTGGTGATAAACCTGTGATTTCTTTTTATAGGCCTTACATGTACGTTCTGCAAAGGAACACAAAAGTGAGATAGACGACTCCTGACATGAGACTTGGTCAGAACAAAGTAATAAATCGTCCATATACTCTGAAGCATCACCACCTCCAAACATGGAGGAGTCAACAAATTTTCAAAATAAGAAAATATTGCAAAACTAGACATTATCAGTGAATTCTGAGCACCTTGTGATAGCGCCATCATCCATGTAAATTGTTTATGACCAAGGAAAAATAAATAAATAGAAACAAATAAATGCCGGCAGTCTGGGTGCAGAGGCACAGAAATAATGCATTGTCTAAGTAAATCACCATAAAATGCTTTGATGATTTCTCAAAGAAAAACATTAATTGCATACAGACCCGGCTGCCCAGTATCTATTAAGGAAAAAATAAAAATTTAAAAATGTGCCTGGAGTTCATTTTAATCATTGAAATAGAACCTCTAAAATTTTAATTTCTGTCATTATAACTTTTATCTAGTGGTTTTCAATAATTAGGATGAAGGGAAAAAGTCATTCCCAGCTATCTGCTATGTGAGTGGGGGCTGCTGCATTTCTGTCTCCCCCCCTTTTTCTATGGTAAAGAAAAAAAACTTACTCTCTTTGTTCTGCAAGTTTGGATCAACCCTTGCTCCACCCCTTTGGCTACTTGTAGCAAATCCTTTGGGTCCTTCCCCCTCCACTCTGGGCTCTCTTTTACAAGTCCCTCTCTAATTGGTTTCTTTAACCCATCCACAAAAGCATCTCCCAATATACGTATATTAAGAGTGTCCCCTGGAAAATATCCCATATCTGTCCAAGTCATCTGTAAACGGGCAAAATATTTTTCTACAGCTTCATCTTTTTCTTGAGTTACGTCGTTTAAAGATATAGATTGTTCTCTCTGTTTTGTCAATGCCCAACGCTGCAGCATCTTACAATAGTCTTCCCCTGACTCTAATGTCTGTAAATATTCTGTTCCATGTCTGTCAGTCAGATAGTCTTTTGACCGTCTTGTCTATTTCTTTATAATATGTGCAGTCACATCTCCTCCTTTTGCATCTACTAGCGATTCTAAATCCTGCCATGTACAGTTGTATGTAACCTGTATCTGCTGAATTTGTCTATAGAAAGGAACAGACTTCTCATCAGGGAAGTTGTTTCATCACCTTGTGAAAGGGGCCATGCCTCGTGTGAGGAGTACTGGTCGTTGGTATGTGAGAGTATCCTCTATCAGTCCCCCCCTTCTCACTGCTCTCTTCCCCCTCCCCATCCCATGTAATTAGCTCTGGGGGAGGAGGTGTACTATCAGCTAACACATGCGTCTTTGTTATAACTGGAAAAATCGGAGCAATTGGGGAACTGAATTTAGATTTAGTTATCTTGCAATTTGAACAGATATTTTTCCATCCCAAATACTGTACATGTCCACCGTCCTGGTCCATTATAAGGAGGAGGTACTGTTAATTCTGTCTCATTAAGTCCGTTCAGTCCATTGTCAAAAGCACTCGCACAATACTTTTACTTATAGTGGTTTTCTCACACTTTCTGCACTAATTACTTCCAGAGTCAACATTCTTTACCTGCTCAGCCTTCTCCCTGAACACATACGGACCAGACCCCCCTGTGGGGAATTTCAGTCATTTCAGCATTCTTTTACTATCCGTTAAAGCATCCTTGCCTTCACGTTATCTGCACATTCTACTTTTTGCTGTCTTTCCACTGGGTTTCTGTCTTCATTTACACGACAAGTTTCCCATACTTGCCTCAAAATCAGTGCTAGCACAATATCAACAATAGGCACAAAGCCAAGGGTCCAATAGGTAGGCACACAGCCACAGATCCTATTATTTTGTAGAGTAGTCCGTCACAAAGCCACAAATACTACAATACAGCCCGTAAATGGTCCATAAGATACCCCTCTGGTGAGATGATCAGTCTCATCAGCCAAACAAGATTCAGCAACACAACAATCCAACACAACAATCCTCTAAGTATAAGTACCACTATATCACACTCATACACTGATCACATCACATGCACACAGTTCAAAAAGGCATAGGTAACTCTTCCCAGTTCTTGGACTAGACTATTAATTGCAAAAATAACTCACCCAGATTGGAGGTGACCAGCTCACAGTAAAAGTGAAATACAATTGTAAGAATAAGCTTCTTACCTTATGCTGCAGTGATTGAATTCACTTTTACTGGAGAGTCCTCCTCACTCTAGATCCGGATGGTATAATGCACGTCTAGTCCCGGGACTTTTCGGCACCAAATTCTGTGAGCGAAATATGCTCTCCTCTATGCTTTCCGAACTCCAAATTAATAAGATTTGTTTTACGAGCGCTCGGGAAATCAGTACAGCACAGCCTTATAATGGTGTACTAGAAAAAGACTTCTCCTTTATTAACACATGTGACACTTTAAATAGGGTCAGAGACAAAGGAATAGTTCCCTCTGACCTATGAACCAATAGTAACCTTAGGGGAGTGAACAGTAATGTGAAACCTCACTGCCCCTCAGTGTTACCTGATGACCATTACATAAGAGTGAAGACAAAATGGATACCACAGACAAACAAGATGGATTCTTTTCTCTCACACCCTCAATAAAGGAGTGGTTCTGCAGGTGGGGACCACAGACCACATCTCAGTACCAATGCTTTCTGGCTGATGTTTTGGTCACTTTTGAATGTTGGTTGTGCTTTCACACTCGTGGTAGCATGAGACAGGCTCTACAACCCACAGAAGTTGCTCAGGTAGTGCAGCTCATCCAGGATGGCACATCAATGTGAGCTGTGGCAAGAAGGTTTGGTGTGTCTGTCAGCGTAGTGTCCAGAGGCTGGAGGCACTATCAGGAGACAGGCCAGTACACCAGGAGACGTGGAGGGGGCTGTAGGAGGGCAACAACCCAGCAGCAGGACCGCTACCTCCGCCTTTGCGCAAGTAGGAACAGCAGGAGTACTGCCAGAGCCCTGCAAAATGACCTCCAGCAGGCCACAAATGTGCATGTGTCTGCACAAACGGTTAGAAACCGACTCCATGAGGGTGGTATGAGGGCCCAATGTCCACAGATGGGGGTTGTGCTCACAGCCCAACACCGTGCAGGACGCTTGGAATTTGCCACAGAACACCAGGATTGGCAAAGTCGCCACTGGCGCCCTGTGCTCTTCACAGATGAAAGAAGGGTCACACTGAGCACATGTGACAGACGTGACAGAGTCTGGAGACGCCGTGGAGAGCGATCTGCTTCCTGCAACATCCTTCAGCATGACCGGTTTGGCAGTGGGTCAGTAATGGTGTGGGGTGGCATTTCTTTGGCGGGCCGCACAGCCCTCCATGTGCTCGCCAGAGGTAGCCTGACTGCGATTAGGTACCAAGATGAGATCCTCAGACCCCTTGTTAGATCATATGCTGGTGCGGTTGGCCCTGGGTTCCTCCTAATGCAGGACAATGCCAGACCTCATGTGGTTGGAGTATGTCAGCCGTTCCTGCAAGATGAAGGCATTGAAGCTATGGACTGGCCCGCCCATTCCCCAGACCTGAATCCGATTGAGCACATCTGGGACATCATGTCTTGCTCCATCCACCAATGTCACGTTGCACCACAGACTGTCCAGGAGTTGGCGGATGCTTTAGTCCAGGTCTGGGAGGAGATCCCACAGGAGACCATCCGCAACCTCATCAAGAGCATGCCCAGGTGTTGTAGAGAGGTCATACAGGCACGTGGAGGCCACACACAATACTGAGCCTCATTTTGACTTGTTTTAAGGACATCAAAGTTGGATCAGCCTGTAGTGTGTTTTTCCACTTTAATTTTGGGGGTGGTTCCAAATCCAGGCCTCCATTGGTTAATAAATTTGATTTCCATTGATGATTTTTGTGTGATTTTGTTGTCAGCACATTCAACTTTGTACAGAACAAAGTATTCAATGAGAATATTTCATTCATTCAGATCTAGGATGTGTTATTTGAGTGTTCCCTTTATTTTTTTGAGCAGTGTATATATATACAGTATGTTGTTGAATACCTATACTAACAGGACGTTCAGTGGAGCCTCTTGCACTATATGCACTGCAGTCTGCCACATACATTGCCTAACTCCTGCTATCACCACTGAATATATGGAGCTAGATTAGTCCTCAGAAGGACATTTAGTTCAGTTGGATATATATATATATATATATATATGTGTTGTGGAATACCTATACTAACTCTAAAAAAGCAAATCTCTCCCTAGCTCAGCAGCACCTCTCCCTGCTCTGCCTGATTTTGGGGTAGACTGTGACGAGCACATCGGCGCCCGGTCTTATATATGACTCGCCCAGGGGGATATGGGGGAGACTCGGTACCCGGGCCCTTACCTCCTTGGGATGTCACGGCAGTCGGCTCCCGGGCCCGTCTTCTGGGGTCACTCTTTAAAAGGGGTTTTAGTGTTGTTTAACAGTTTGTTTTGTGATGCCACCTGTGGTTTCTGGTAATAGTTACCAGCGCTGCTGCAGACCTCCGGGGGTGATGGGATGGCAACTGTGATGTTTCTGCTCCTCACGGGAGGAGCGGGCCCCCTGGGCAGAGTTGATAGATGGGAATGCCGGTAAGAGATGGCCCGGTCGGGTCAGGGGGAATGACTGACACGCACATATGGAATTCACTTCAGTACCTTTACTGGTGTAACGGCAGGTATGGTCCAGGGTACTTGCTAGGAAGGGTGCACTTCAGGACTCTCCCCAGTGAGCGGGTATAAGGCCTCCTGATCCGTGTCTCCCTCTCTCTAAGCTTCTGGCCTGCCTGGAACTTGGCCTGGCTTCTGTGTTGCGTTGCTCTCTCACCTGACCACTTGGTAGTAGGACTTTCCTTTGGCAACCACTATCCCTGGACGCCGGGGCCTTCGTGGTTCCTTGTCCTGTATTTGATGGTAGCTTCAGGATGACCAGGGGTCTGGAAGCCTCCTGGTATGCCGGTTGTCCCTACTGGGTGTAGAGAACCCTGTAGGCGCGGACCCGGTGTCCGGATTGTGTCTTGGGGTGAGCCTGTGATGCTCCTCTGCCCCCTCAACTCCTCTCTCCTCTCCTCTTGCCTCGGCCACACTCAGGGCCCTCACACAGCAGCAGACGTGCTGCTTCTTCACTGGTCTAAGTGCCAGCACACTCTCTTACTCACTGACTGACTGCCTAACTCCACCCTTCATTTTATATATCCCTAATAGGGCTCCCTCTGGTGGTCTGAGGTGGAAGGGTGGAGGTGTTTGTTTGCAGTGAGGGCCTCTTGTTGAGGAGTCCATCCATGTACCCTTTTGGGTTCTGTGGTACCTGTGGTAGCAGGGTGCCACATATACACTTGATGATGCTGTGCAGCCAGCCAATCACTGTAATGCCCACAGCCAACATGGCTACGACATTACAGTGCATGGCAAGCAATCCCTGCATGTTCATTGGCTCTCTAAAGAGCGCCAAACATGCAGGGAGGGGACCTGAGTTCCTGCCCGAGCAACCCGGAAATACTCGCCGAGCTTGTCGAGCGCCGTGATGCTCGGGCGAGTACTGAGCAGTGGCGAGCACGTTTGCGCATCACTAGTTGAGACACTTAAAAGAAATGTGTCATCATAAATTGACCTACTATTTAAGATGTTTTTATATTAAATGTATTTTTAAAAAAAATTGGTAATTTTTTATTTTTTATTTTTCATATCATGATTTATGTTTTAAAAACATTAGAAATATTGCAATTTTCACACAGGTCACTGGGGCTAATTTAAATTACTGTTCTGACATGTACTTTAGCAGCAATAGACTGACTCATCACCTATCTTGTGTATTGAAGCATCTAAGGAGCCTGTTAACATTTCATTGTGAAGGGAGGAGAAGTGGGAAGGAGGAGCTGAGACATCACCTGTTGTTATTTGTGGATAACAGTTATCACCTGTGTACAGAGGTGTTATCTGTCTTTGAAATCCTCCCTCTGATGATAATGAGACTTCTGAAAACTCTTCCTGAAAGAACAGAAAGTATGAGTTTAAATAGCCTCAGTAGCTGGTATGCAAATTGCAAGATTTCTATTTTTTTTAATACAGATTGCACAATCGATGTCGAGAAGATAAGGAATGGCAATTGCAATTTCCTATAAATAAGCAGCTGACAGCAGAGCCTGGCAGTGGATTTTTCCCCTCTGCTAATCAAAAACTGATTAATTCTTGGCTTTGGCCCATCGGAGAGTTGATGTGTATGGGGAAGTTGGGAGAGCTCACTCATGTGTATGGCCTGCTTTAGAGGGAAGGTAGAATTTAATCAGTCTCTAGGAACAGACATTTAACAAAGGACATGATCAATATAAATATAGACTCTCAGTAGATCCAAAGGATCATAGAATGTTAGAGTTGGAAGGGACCTCCAGGGTCATCGTGTCCAACCCCCTGCTCAATGCAGGATTCAATAAACCATCTCAGACAGATGTCTGTCCAGCCTGTTTGAAGACTTCCATTGAAGAACTACTCACCATCTCTTGTGGCAGCCTAAGGGGTAAAGTTTCTCCTTGTGGACAGTGCCAAATTGGCAAAGGGAGACTTGTAGGCCATGGAATGCTCCCATGGGAATTTAAATATGTAAATAGCCTCTTCAGAGCGGAAGCAGGCAGGAACTCAAGTACCACCTATTGGGTGTAACAATCCTAAACATCAATATCGACCAGGCCTTGCCAAATGACATAGGGTAGCAAGCCAAACCTGAAGCTCCATTTCCAGACACTTGTTTTGGGATTTTTGCGCCTCAGACTTATGACCTCCAATAGGTGGCACGTCCTCTTTCTTGAGTACAATACCTCCTTCTTCAGGCATCTCCAAATTATATGGACCCAATGTCTGATATGACATTGGTGCTGTGGTTATCATATAGTCATCAATACTAGAATTACTGCATATCGGTGTGATGAGTGGTATTACTTGGACATTATGCCTGACACAAATGGGAAAAAGAAAACAAGGCAAGACATTTTTTTTGGGGTAATATATTTTTCTTTATTTGGCTTTCTAGCATGAGAACTGCATTAAATACTGAATATTTTTATTTTTACGGTGAATCAAAATGCATCAATGTCTCTTTATGTTTCTCTTTTCCATCTTCTTACTAAAAATTTAATTTAACCAACTTCCACAGAGATGTTAGTCATAATTTGACACATAAAGTGATTGCAAAAAATGGTAATTCAAGGCCAAATGTATACCTCCATTAGTAGTGAGGTGTTATGTTTTAAGTGAAAATGTTATATACAGAATTATATGTTTACAATACTGAAGCACTTTCATACATGGGAACATTAAAGTTGTGGTCTCTAGAGAAAGAAAAAAAGGGTCAATGATAGGAAATGGTTAAAGAGTGACTGTCATTTTAATTTGTAATTCATAAATCAATAGTAAACATGAAAATAAGCAACTTATCTTATCAGAGAAATCTGCTTCTTTCTCCTCCATGGTTGATCATTTATTTTAAAAATTCTCAATTCTTGGGTATAATTTAATATAAACCAACTGCCGTTTCCTATGTAGAGGGGAGGGGAAAGGAGGCGGGAGGAACTTTGTCTACAGCTCCTCCCTCCTCTTTCTCTATTTCCTCTGTATAGAATCTTATTGGTAGTAACTACCATCTCCTATCTCAGTAATGTAGCAATCTGTCTTCACTGAATACAGATTTTACCCCAAAATTGAGAATTTTGATAATGAATGATTAGTTCTGATGCAGAAAGAAGCTGATTTCTCTGATAAAATGTATTACGAAGTTTCTTATTTTCAAGTGCACTATTGATTTATGAAATAAAAATTAAAATGAGGGCTACTCTTTAAAAAAAAAATAGAAGTATTACTTATCCTTTGATGCCCATGTCAATCTAGTGCTACCACTCTGCTTCCCACTGGACTTCTTTATTAACAGAATTACAGCCATGATGCTGTGTCTACAACATGTGACTGCTATAGCCAGTCACTGATCCCAGTTGTAATAATGAGATAAATATCACAAAACCACTGAGATCACTGATTGGCTGCATCTGTCAAGTTTTGTAGAAGCGACATTATCTTTGTAGCCTGTCAACATCACAAACTTGTGAAAAAGTTGATGCTGGCTATTAAAAATTAGTTATTAGATTATAAAATTAGCAGGTTCTCATAACTTTGACTAATTTGTAATTTTAATTTGGGCAAACTGTCAAATAATGCCTGCTTCCATTTTGTACATTGTGTAACGGGTCTGGGAGGCGGAACCTCTGAGCTACTATACAAGGGGGCGGTCCTTGTAAGGGAGCGGGTGGCAATCAGGGATGACGGGCAGGCAGTCACAGCAGGTGACCGGGACAGTCTCTGAGTGGACGGGCTGGAGGTCACGGCAAGTGACCGGGGCAGTCTCTGGAAGAACGGGCAGGAGGTCACGGCAAGTGACCGGGGCAGTCTCTGGAAGAACGGGCAGGGAGTTACGGCAAGTGACCGGGGCAGTCTCTGGATGAACGGGCAGGGAGTTACGGCAAGTGACCGGGGCAGTCTCTGGGTAAAGGGTAGGTACGACCTGTGATGGCAGAGCCTCCGGGTAGGCTAGCAGGCAGATGGTAGATGTGTGCTCCCAGGTGAGCAAGCGAGAGTCTCTGGAATGGTAGGTGGTCACAGCACGTGACGGCGAAGCCTCCAGGTAGGCTAGCAGGCAGGTAACAGGTGGGCGCTCCCAGGTGAGCAGGCAGGAGTCTCTGGAAAGGCAGATGGTCACAGCATGTGACGGCGGAGCCTCCAGGTAGGCTAGCAGGCAGGTAACAGGTGTGCGCTCCCAGGTGAGCGGGCAGGAGTCTCTGAAAAGGCAGATGGTCACAGCACGTGACGGCGGAGCCTCCAGGTAGGCTAGCAGGCAGGTAACAGGTGTGCGCTCCCAGGTGAGCGGGCAAGCTGGTCCATAGACAGACTGACAGGAGTTGGAAGGCAGACCGTCGGACCTCAGGCTAGCAGGCAGGTGACTGGATATCAGGCAGGACAAAGGCAGCAAGCTGGCAGGAATCTGGCAGGTAACTGGCAACGGGACCTGAGGGCTGAAGCACAGGTGAGACACAGGTGCAAACAACATTGCTCGGGCACCTCCATTTTGGAGGAGGTGCCCTTTATATGGGAGGTCCTCCGGCAATTGGCCGGGGACTCCTTAGGACGGCGCGCGCGGTCCCTTTAAGAGAGGGGGAGCGCGCGCGTGCGCGCCCTGAGCACACTGCCGGGGAAGGAGCGCGCGCCGGAAGCAGCGGGGAGAGCAGCGCTGGAGGACGCCGCGCCAGGAGCGGGGAGGTGAGAGGGACGGCGTCTCTGCCTAGAACGGGGCAGAGACGCCGATGCTACAGTACCCCCCCCCTTTAGGCCCCCTCTTCTTTAGGCCAGAAAGAAATTTTTCAAGGAGAAGCGGGGCGTTGATGTTCTCCCTGGGTTCCCAAGTTCTCTCCTCAGGACCAAACCCCTTCCAATCTACCAGAAAAAAGGTTTTTCCTCTTACCCTCTTGGAGGCCAGAATACTCTCTACCTCAAAGATGTCATCAGCGGAAACCGGAGCAGGAGGGGCACCTGGATTTTTGGAAAAAGAGTTAAAGACAACGGGTTTGAGGAGAGATACGTGGAAGGAGTTGGGGATCCGTAGGGTGGCCGGGAGTTTTAATTTGTAGGCCACAGGGTTAATTTGCCTGAGGACTTCGAAGGGGCCGATGAATCGAGGACCCAACTTGTAGGAGGGTATTTTGAGCCGCACATGTTTGGATGAGAGCCAAACCTTGTCTCCCGGACGGAATTGAGGCGGATCCAGACGTCTCTTATCAGCATATCTCTTCATCCGCTCAGAGGAGAGAAGAAGAGCGGACCTGGTGCTCTCCCAAATAGTAGAAAATTCGCTGACAAGAGACTCCGCAGCAGGGTTGTCCACAGAAACGGAGACAGGAAGTGGAATCCGGGGATATTGGCCACCAACTATAAAGAACGGGGATTTGGAAGAGGACTCGCTCTCATGGTTGTTATAAGAGAACTCGGCCCACGGTAGAAGATCCACCCAGTCCGAGTGGTGAGCATCCACGAAGTGCCGGAGGTAGCTGGACAAGATCTGATTGATCCGCTCCACTTGACCATTGGACTGAGGGTGGTAAGCGGAGGAGAAATCCAGGGTAATGTCCAGCAGCTTACAAGTGGCTCTCCAGAAACGAGAGGTGAACTGAACCCCACGATCCGACACGATGTGGAGGGGCAGACCATGGAGACGGAAGATGTGGCGGATAAAGTCTTTAGCCAACTCGGGTGCAGACGGAAGACCAGGCAGGGGAATGAAGTGGGCCATCTTAGAAAAACGGTCAGCGACAACCCAAATGACGGTACAACCGGCAGAAACTGGAAGGTCGGTGATAAAGTCCATAGCGATGTGTTGCCAAGGAGCAGCAGGTACGGGAAGGGGCAGGAGATGGCCGGCAGGTAGATGTCGGGGAACTTTGTTACGAGCACAGGATGAACAGGCCGCGACGAAGTCTACCACGTCCTTACGTAGGGTAGGCCACCAGTAATGCCGGGCAATAAGTTGAAAGGTCTTTTTTTGGCCAGCATGGCCAGCTAGTTTAGAAGAATGTCCCCAGCGAAGAACCCTCTCCCGATCTGGCACAGCTATGAACGTCTTACCGGGTGGAAGACGAGTTAGATCCAAGGGAGCCACATTCATCACCTTGGAGGAGTCGATGATGTGCGTAGGTTACTCCTCTTGATCGGAGGACAGGAAAGACCGAGACAAGGCATCAGCTTTGACGTTCTTGTCCGCCGGACGGAAATGAAGAGTGAAGTCGAAGCGGGCAAAAAACAACGACCACCGGGCCTGGCGAGGATTGAGCCTCTGGGCATTTTGGAGATATGCCAGGTTTTTGTGATCCGTGTAGATAATTACCGGGTAGAGAGCCCCTTCAAGCAGATAGCGCCACTCTCCTAGTGCCAATTTGATGGCTAACAATTCCCGGTCTCCAATGGAGTAGTTGCGCTCCGACGAGGAGAAGATTTTGGAGAAGAAGCCGCACGTTACCATTCTCCCGGTAGAAGACTTCTGGGTGAGCACCGCTCCGGCTCCGGAGGAGGAAGCATCAACCTCCAGGTAGAATTGTTTATTACAGTCCGGACGGTGCAGGACGGGAGCAGAGGCGAAGGCTTTCTTTAGGGAAAGGAAGGCCTCCTCGGCTTCAGGCGACTATATCCTGGGGTTAGCCCCCTTACGGGTAAGTGCAGATATGGGAGCAGTCCGAGACGAGAAGTGTGGGATGAAAAGACGATAATAATTAGCGAAGCCCAGGAATCGCTGTATCGCCTTCAAACCTTCAGGACGAGGCCATTTTAGAACGGAAGAGAGCTTCTCGGGATCCATTTGCAGACCTGTTTGGGAGATGACATAGCCCAAGAACGGAAGGGAGGTCTGATCGAAGAGGCACTTCTCGTATTTGGCGTAAAGGTGGTTCTGCCGAAGCCTAAGCAGGACCTGACGAACATCCCTCCGGTGTGTGGGGAGATCCGGAGAGAAGACCAAGATATCGTCCAGGTATACCACTACGCAGGAGTACAGGAGGTCACGGAAGATGTCATTGACTAGTTCCTGAAAGACCGCGGGAGCATTACAGAGACCGAAGGGCATCACAAGGTACTCGTAGTGACCGTCCCGGGTATTGAATGCCGTCTTCCACTCGTCTCCTTGACGGATACGGACCAGATTATACGCTCCTCGAAGATCCAGCTTGGAGAAGATCCTGGCGCCCTTGAGCCGGTCAAACAATTCGGAGATGAGTGGCAGGGGATATTTGTTTTTTACCGTAATGAGATTGAGTCCTCTGTAGTCAATACAGGGACGTAGCGAGCCGTCTTTCTTTTTGACAAAGAAGAATCCGGCTCCAGCCGGGGAGGTAGATTTTCGGATAAATCCCCTAGCCAGATTCTCTTCAATGTACTCAGACATGGCTCGGGTCTCGGCTGCAGATAACGGGTAGATACGCCCACGGGGAGGAGTGGTGCCAGGTACCAGGTCGATCGGGCAATCGTATGGCCTATGGGGCGGCAACGTCTCAGCTTCCTTCTTACCGAAGACGTCCGCATAGGGCCAGTAGGGAGCCGGGAGACCAGGTAAATTAGCTGGAGTAGGCTGAGGGCGAAGTGGACGGACCGGAACCAGGCAGGTCCTATGGCAGTCAGGACCCCATCGGAGTACTTCACCGGACCGCCAGTTCAATACGGGTTCATGTGTCTGGAGCCAAGTTAGACCTAGCAACAAGGAGTGAGAAAGTCCGGACAGCACATGGAATGAGATCTCCTCAGAGTGCAGCATTCCCACCTGTAGGGTTATAGGTTCGGTGACGAGCAGGATGGTCTCCGAGAGAAGTCTTCCATCCACGGAAGCAACTGACAATGGCTCCGCCAGGGACTTGGTGGGAATATGGTATCTCTCTACCAGAGACTGGGCGATGAGGTTACCAGCAGCTCCAGAATCCAGATGGGCGAGTTCGAAGAGACGGTTTTCTCCCCAAGCAATAGAGACCGGTAAGGTCAGAGACGGAGAGGACTTACTTTTGTCTAGGACGACCTCTCCGAGTGGTCCTAGACACTGGCGTTTCCCAGCTTTTCCGGGCAGGAACGGATGAAGTGCTTCTTACTGCCACAATAGAAACAGCTTCCCTCGGCTCGGCGAGATTCTTGGCGAGAACCGACCATCTTGGTCTGGTCGACCTGCATAGGCTCAGGAGAGACGGAGGGAGTGACGGGTTGCTGAAAAGTAGGAGCTAGGCGTGGAAACCTCCTCTCACGGGTGACCTCTTTGGCACGCTCCTGGAACCGCAGGTCAATCCGGGTGGCAAGAGCTATCAGGTCATCGAGGGTGGTAGGAATGTCCCGACCGGCAAGTTCATCTTTAATACGGCCGGACAGACCCTCCCAGAAGACTGAAACCAGAGCGTCATTATCCCAGGCCAGCTCCGAGGCAAGGGTACGGAACCGTATGGCATATTGGCCCACGGTGAGGCTTCCCTGACGGAGGCGTAGCAGTGACGATGCGGATGAGGTCTTCCGTCCGGGTTCGTCGAAGACTTTCCGGAAGGCCGTGAGAAAGGCAGGCAAGTTGGACACCAGGGGGTCTCCTCTCTCCCATAGAGGATTTAGCCAGGCCAGAGCCTCTCCGGTGAGATGGGACATGATGAAGGCAATTTTGGCCCGGTCGGAGTTAAACTGGTGGGACAGGAGTTCAAAGTGCAGGGTGCACTGATTTATGAAGCCCCGAGCCTGAGCGGAGTCGCCTCCGAAGCGAGGAGGTGCAGAAAGCCGGGGTCCGGGGTAGGATACCATAGTGTTGGTGGACAGCGGAGCTGTCGGATTGCGAATCATGGCGCTGGCGGAGGTTGCTGGCGGAGCAGTCAGAGTGTCCAGGCGAGAATTGACATTCCGCAGGTGACCCAGGATGGACTCCTGTTGGGACCTCTGGGGGGACAGTTCATGACACAGGTCCGAGAGCGAGGGAGCTTGGGTGCCACCGGGTTCCATGGCCCGAGCAAACTGTAACGGGTCTGGGAGGCGGAACCTCTGAGCTACTATACAAGGGGGCGGTCCTTGTAAGGGAGCGGGTGGCAATCAGGGATGACGGGCAGGCAGTCACAGCAGGTGACCGGGACAGTCTCTGAGTGGACGGGCTGGAGGTCACGGCAAGTGACCGGGGCAGTCTCTGGAAGAACGGGCAGGAGGTCACGGCAAGTGACCGGGGCAGTCTCTGGAAGAACGGGCAGGGAGTTACGGCAAGTGACCGGGGCAGTCTCTGGATGAACGGGCAGGGAGTTACGGCAAGTGACCGGGGCAGTCTCTGGGTAAAGGGTAGGTACGACCTGTGATGGCAGAGCCTCCGGGTAGGCTAGCAGGCAGATGGTAGATGTGTGCTCCCAGGTGAGCAAGCGAGAGTCTCTGGAATGGTAGGTGGTCACAGCACGTGACGGCGAAGCCTCCAGGTAGGCTAGCAGGCAGGTAACAGGTGGGCGCTCCCAGGTGAGCGGGCAGGAGTCTCTGGAAAGGCAGATGGTCACAGCACGTGACGGCGGAGCCTCCAGGTAGGCTAGCAGGCAGGTAACAGGTGTGCGCTCCCAGGTGAGCGGGCAGGAGTCTCTGAAAAGGCAGATGGTCACAGCACGTGACGGCGGAGCCTCCAGGTAGGCTAGCAGGCAGGTAACAGGTGTGCGCTCCCAGGTGAGCGGGCAAGCTGGTCCATAGACAGACTGACAGGAGTTGGAAGGCAGACCGTCGGACCTCAGGCTAGCAGGCAGGTGACTGGATATCAGGCAGGACAAAGGCAGCAAGCTGGCAGGAATCTGGCAGGTAACTGGCAACGGGACCTGAGGGCTGAAGCACAGGTGAGACACAGATGCAAACAACATTGCTCGGGCACCTCCATTTTGGAGGAGGTGCCCTTTATATGGGAGGTCCTCCGGCAATTGGCCGGGGACTCCTTAGGACGGCGCGCGCGGTCCCTTTAAGAGAGGGGGAGCGCGTGCGCGCGCGCCCTAAGCACACTGCCGGGGAAGGAGCGCGCGCCGGAAGCAGCGGGGAGAGCAGCGCTGGAGGACGCCGCGCCAGGAGCGGGGAGGTGAGAGGGACGGCGTCTCTGCCTAGAACGGGGCAGAGACGCCGATGCTACACATTGGAAGTGATTACATTAGCCACAGAAGGCTCACATGACCTCAGGAGTTACTGTGCAGGCTTCCCATAATGCCTTGCAGCTATCACATAACATAGTGCAGCCACTCAGAATTATAGTTGATATTTCAGTTTTTTTTTATAAATTTGCAAAAATTTCTACATTTCTGTTTTTTTCAGTCAAGATGGGGTGCAGAGTGTACTTTGATGAGAAAAAAAATGAACTTTTTAGAATTTACCAAATGGCTGCAATGAAACAAAGAGTGAAAAATGTAAAGGGGTCTGAATACTTTCTGTACCCACTGTAAGAGAAACAGATGGTAACTGATGGTAAACAACAGGTTATTTAATAATGTCAAACTTGCTGGGCCACTTAAATTGTAGCAGTCCAAAAATTATCCCTTTTTATGGGCAAATGCCTGACTTGCTGCTGTTTATAAACAGTCGGTGCAAACGGAAGAAGCTGTGTTTTTCTTTTTACACAGGGAGTTCAATTATGATTCCTGCTTGGGGACTATCATGAGCTTTATTTGCTCAATGGACTAGAGAGAGCCTTTCCACAATTCATAGAAAAAATATCCCTTTATTTAGAGATATAAAACAGGTGTATGGTTTTGAACATGAAGAAGTAATGGTTTCTCAACAAGGAGTGAAAAAATGAACCCTTTTTTGGGTTCCACAATAGGTTTGCAGCATCAACTGCTCCAGTGCTAATGGCACAACAAGCTGATTTTTCCCCAGAGAATATTTTTACTACATATTGCCTGCACTGTTAATCACTGAGGCCAACACCCTCCTCCTCCTGGTGATCTCACTTACTCACTACCCATGTTTAGCTCCCAGGTCTAGTCCACCACAGAATCATCACCAACATCATCATCCCTGATTCAACTGACATTTGCCTTGGTGTGGGCCTGAGCTCCTTGCCCTTCACTTTCCTTTCCTCTTTCCTTGATTGATTCCCACCTTGAGATTTGCTCTGGCTCAGAAAACTAAAAATCATTTTTTTCATCTCTTTCAGCAGCAGGTCATTTGAGAATAAAAGCTGACTGTTCATCTCGTCCAGTAAAACAACTTGAAGAAGTTGTTCTGGTGTAGCATGTTACTTAGAAACCTGGGTGCAGTGGGTTAGAGACTATGGGGCAGAACAGAAACAGGTGTCATTGAAGGAATGGAAATTCCACTCTGAACAACATTAAATGTTATTGCAGTGGATGAGGTGAACTGAGCCGAACACTGACTCAAGCTGATGATGTCCCTAACAGACTGCATCATCCTGTTGTGATTGAGATGAGTGCTGTGACAGATATTCCATTACACCCTCCACTTCTTCCCCATTGTAACACTTCTAAAGGCAAAGGAGGCAATTGAGGCCTGTATTTGGTACTACTACTACAGGAATTGTTGTGGTCAGCAATGTCGATAGTGTTACTGTTGCAAGCGGCTCCTACATTTTTTTTCCATGATAGAAAAAAAAAAACATATCATGCTACTACCACTTCTGTTACCCGTGCCACATTTTGGTTTAAGATAAATTTTGGGCACAATTATAAAAGGAGAGATAATTTTTGGACGATTTTTTAATTAAAAAAAAGACATGAAAAGTCTGTCAGTGTGCTGTGTTATTAAATAGACTGTTACTGTATTTTTCGGACTATAAGACGCACTTTTTTCCTCCAAAATTTTGGAGGAAAGTGGGGGGTGCGTCTTATAGTCCAAATACTATATTATTGTATGGCCACATGGTGGTGGGTGTGGCGGAGCGGCAGCGGGGATTCAGCGGGGTACAGGAGGCAGCAGCCACCTGCTGCAGCCTGCGTTGTGCCCCCTACTAAAGAAAATGAATATTGCCTGCTCCCCACGCCCATGGGCGTGGAGAGCAATGAATATTCATTTCTCTTCATAGCCGGCACACTGGAGCCGCAGCGCAGCTCCTGCTGCGCTCTGTGGTCAGTGTGCCTGCTATTAAAGCTCATGAATATTCGCTACAACCCACTCCCATGCGGTACAGGGTGGTATTGAACAGACGGAATAGTCACTGCCCCCCCCCGCACAGAGTCCCGGCGTGGGGAGCAGTGACTATTCCAGCACAGCGTCTCACACTGTGTGAGGGCGCATAGCAGGGACGCCATGCGCTCCCTGCCATGCACGGCTCACACAGTGAGAGTGTCAGCAGCAGAGCGGGACAGCGCTGGAGGAGAGAGGAGGTGAGTATGATTGTTTACTTTTTTTATATGGGCAGCGTAATGGGGGCTCAGAGGATGCCATGCATACCAGGATGGAGGCTCAGAGGGGTGCCATGCATACCAGGATGGGGGCTCAGAGGGGTGCCATGCATACCAGGATGGGGGCTCAGAGGGGTGCCATGCATACCAGGATGGGGACTCAGAGGGGTGCTATACATACCAGTATGGGGGCTCAGAAGGTGCCATGCATACCAGGATGGGGGCTCAGAGGTTGCCATACATACCAGGATGGGGGCTCAGAGGGGTGCCATGCATACCAGGATGGGGGCTTAGAGGGGTGCCATGCATACCAGGATGGGGGCTCAGAGGGGTGCCATGCATACCAGGATGGGGGCTCAGAGGGTGCCATGCATACCAGGATGGGGGGCTCAGAGGTTGCCATGCATACCAGGATGGGGGCTCAGATGGTGCCATACATAACAAGGTGGGGGCTCAGAGGGTGCCATACATACCAGGATTGGGGCTCAGAGGGGTGCCATGCATACAAGGATGGGGGCTCAGAGGGTGCCATGCATACCAGGATGGGGGCCCAGAAGGTGCCATGCATACCAGGATGGGGCCTCAGAAGGTGCCATGCATACCAGGATGGGGGGAGCTCAGAGGGTGTCATGCATACCAGGATGGGGGCTCAGAGGGTGCCATGCATACCAGGATGGGGGCTCAGAGGGTGCCATGCATACCAAGATGGGGGCTCAAGGGGTGCCATGCATACCAGGATGGGGGATAAAGGGGTGCCATGCATACCAGGATGGGATGGGGGTCACTTATACCAGGAAGGAGGGGCCATACATACCAGGATGGAGTATATTAACAGAATTGGGGGACATTACCCCAAAACCAGTGTCAGCAGCAGACCCCCTCCCCCATAACAGGGCATCATGACCACATTTTTTGCTTAAATATTTCTTCCTATTTTCCTCCTTTAAAACCTAGGTGCGTCTGGTCCGGTGCATCTTATAGTCCGAAAAATACAGTAGTTACTTCCAGGTTACCATCCATTTCTATGGTGAGGTCACTTTGACATTAGTAAGTCTGTGTTTGTTTAAACAGCTGGAAATGGGTTGGATGCAGTCCCAAGAGAGCTCAAAGGCTTTATGGTACTGTGATTCGCTGCTAATCAAATTTTTGGCAAAAATGTGTTGAACCTAGCGTATTCATATTTGAAAATAAGTCAGATCCATGAAGGCCTCACCTGATAACTTACAGGATCTGCTGCTAATGTCTTTTGCCACTTACCAGAGGCTACCTTGTGGAGTACAAAGGTTTACATTATATTACTCGAGAGGTTTTCAATGTTATAACTGATAAGAGAGTGTGTAATCATTACAGACCAGGATCTTTGAGGTTACGAGAGGAAATTATTCTAAGAGCGCATTGTTCATCTGTACATCACATGCTCATAATCACTTTACTGGCTATATGGGAATCATGCCGTAAGAAATTGACTCATTCCATAAGAAATAGTGCCAAGTGATTGCTTCCAAAGCCAGCTCCAATTGTAGGTGCCATCTGCAGGACCTTTGTATCAATCTCATTATTGTGTCAGATCTTTGGTCCATCTGAGGGTCCCTTATTACCCAGTTCAGCCACGTCTCATTATTACATTAGCATTTCTTTCACAACTAGAATGGATATCTCACTAAGAAGAGGGACCACATACCGTAAATATAAGATCCAACCATGACAGCTGTAGTAAGATAACCACACAACATCAAATCCCCAGTATATTTCTTACATGACTCACTATTGAAGATTGATTCATCAAGTAGCTATTTTTAGGCAGACATGATGCTTGAGGTCTTTTGCAGCCTTTCCGCAATGATAATAAAAATAGAAACAAGATAAACTCAAAGGGATTTTTAACGTAATAAGTATTAGACTTGATATTTAGCTCCATGGAAAAGTGCAATTTTCTAATTTTCAGAATGTAATGTGACATGGGACATTCTTACTGCAAGGCATTTTATTAAATGTGGGTTTTGTGGTAAAGTTTATTTAATGGCTTTAAAGTCTGAAGAGAGTTTAGCAAAGCTAACATGGCGTGAAGCTGGAGGTACAATCTAATAATCTACTCTGCTCTGAGGGCCACATTGTTAGACTACATAAATGGTCACAGACGTTTCAACAAACTTTGCATAAATCAACAGTGCAAGTGGGTATAAAAAACTTTGCAAGAAATCTTAACAGAGAATTCTGAGGTTTTTTTTCTCCACCTATCACCCATTTTTTCACTTTCTACTAGTGTTGAGCCACCCACGTAGTGTTCGAGTTCGGTTCGTCGAACACCCGTATGTTCGCCGAGCTGTTCGTCGAACTGTTCGTCGAACACCTTCGAACACCGTTAAAACCAATGGCAGGCAAACAAAAACACATAGAAACACATAGAAAACACCTTCAAAAGGTGTCCAAAAGCTGACAAACTGCTCAGAAGACACAACTAGCACATGGAAAAGTGACAAGTACATATAGTCATGCAAAAAGAAAAGAGGTGGAGGAGTAAAAGGAGGGAGAGACACAGATAAAGGCATGTCATGCCCTTCTAAAACCAAAAAAGTGTGAAGCTGACACGGCCAGTCTGTTCCTGCCCGTGCCACCTCCGTGTCGCCGGGTTTGTGCCAGAGCCGCGGTGGACCCTGACGGCCAGCCCCCCTCTCCCAATACTGGTGCCTGTCCGCTGGTGGGTCGAGCCCCCCCGCGGTGTGGGGGGGGGTAACATCTGCAGAAGAAAGACCATCTTCCAGCCAAACTAAGATGTCTACTTCTTTTCGTGAACAATGTGATACGATCCCTTTCTTAAGGACACGCCCATCGCTACAAATTCCAGATGAGGCACAAAAACAGCAGGTGCTTCAACAGATATCAAGTGCTCCTTCAAGTGGGCTCTCCTCCACCTCAACTTCAACATCACAAATACTCCAGTCCTCAGAGGTGTCACACCAATCGCACTTGCTTCCTCACAGCTCCCAAGTCTCCAGCTGCCCGTCTGAGTATGGGGTAACACAGATGGTTGAGTCTGCAGAGCTGTTTACTCATACTATAGCCTGGGAAACTGAGGTCTGCTCCAGAGCTTCTGTGAATCCAGACGAGGAAATGATCTGCACTGATGCACAGAATCTTTATAAGTCGGATCCAGGACCAGATGAAGAAGGTTCTGAGCATAATGTAGACCCTCGTTCCCAAACTGTAACTCCTGTTGGTGGAGACAATGAGGAAGACGATGATGAGACTCAAATACCTGATTGGAGCTACAATTTGACTTTTCGGTCAGGGCAGGAAGAGGTTGGCTCTGAGGACGACGGGTGTGAGAACACACAGGGTGATGATGACGAGGTTGGAGATCCCACTTACTGTCAACCCACAGTCAGCCAGTCGATGAGGTCAGCAGAGGAGGTGGAGGAGGATGTGACTAGCCCAGGGGATGGGGATGACTCGGTACCCAGGCCTTTGCCTGGCCTTGGGGATGTCGCAGTGGTCGGCTCCCGGGCCCGTACCCTGAGGTCACTCTTTAAAAGGGTGGATAATTGTTAATTTTATAAGAGTTCGTGACGCCACCTGTGGTAACTGGTGAGAAGCACCAGCGCTGCAGCAGTCCATTGAGGCCGGTGATAAGGCAGCTCGATGGTATAGCTCCCCACAGGTGGAGCTAGGCCTCAGAAAAGCGTATGCAGGGGGAATGCAGGACAGGCGAGACCCAGCTGGGTCAGAGCAAGAACGGGAACGGACACGGTAGTCACTTCAGTACCTTTTACTGGTGGAAATTCAGGCACATCCCGGAGCACTGTAGGGTGAAGGGTGCATATCAGGATTCTCCCCAATGAGCGGGTGTAGGGCCTCCTGTTTCTTGCCTCTGCGTAGTAAGTTTCTGACCTGCCTGGAGCTAGGCCTAACTTTGTCTCTGTCCTGCGCTGGCTGACCTTATGGTAGGGCCTTGTCTTGGAGTTCACGCTCCCAGTATGCAGGGCCTAAGCGTCTCCTGGCTCTGTTACGTATCAGCACCTTAGCGATCCTGGGACTTGTAGTTCTCCAGGGATTTTGGTTATGCCTTACTGGGTCATAGAGATCCCGGTAAGCTCGGATCCGGTGTCTGGTAAATGCTTCGGGGTGAGCTGGTTAAGCTCCTCTGCCCCTTATGTACTAACTCGCCACTCGCCTTCGGCCTACTCGGGCCCTCACTAGGCTATACACACTAACGGCAGCTTGCCGCGCTTCACCGATCTTATGGCGCCGGAACACCTTAAGCTCTAACTGGGCTCCCTGAATCTAGCTAGCAGGAGCCTCGTGCTCCACTGTTGAACTATTAACTGAGTTCTCTAGACTAGACTGAGCTCCACTGCAGACTGACCTCTCTTAGGCTTCTCTACTGCAGGAACTCTTCAGAGGAACTGAACTGCCTAGCTCCACCTTCCCTATTTATATCCCTAACGGGCTCCCTCTGCTGGTTTGAGGTGGAAGGTGGAGATGTGTGAATGTTTATGGGGGCCTCTTGTGGAGGATTCCATCAATGCACTCTTCTAGGATCTGTGATACCAAGCGCCGCGGGGCATCACAGATGCTATTGACGACGAGGTTAGGTTGCGCCTTCCTGGACAGAGACGGAGTACTGGAAACACGTCAACAACTGCATTCTCAACCACAACTCTGCCTCTGACCACAAGTCGTAGTGGCTCTTCAGGTCGCATGGGCTCTAAGCCTTGCATACCCTGGGCATTTTTTCAGATCGATAAGGATGACCCAACTCGTGTTATCTATAATATTTGTCACCAAAAGCTAAGTCGAGGCCAAAAAATCCATAGTTTGAGTACTTCATGCATGAACCGTCACGTGGATATGAAGCATAAGTTGCAGTGGGAAGCTCACTGTGCTACAATGCGGCCTAGGGGGCCGGGCCAACCACCGTCTGCCCCATCTTGTGCATCCGCGGCCTTTTCATCCTCTGTGACTGGGGGGACAGCAGTCACACATGTTTTTGGACGCAGACCTGCCACCTCTTTACCCGCAACAGCCAGGTTGATTGGCAGGTCATCAGTTCATTTGGAAGTGGAAACACCTGCTGGTGTTGAGCACTCTCCGACATCGAGAGCACCACCTTTGGATCAAGGCAACCTAACATGTCCGCCTGCATCTTCCTCACAGACCGGCAGTTTGCTGGGGACACCCTACTCAACCCCGTCTAAGCACAACAGCCAGCCCTCTGTCCCTCAGATGTGGACAAGTAAAAGACCATTTCCTCCTAGCCATGAGAAAGCTAAGAGGTTGAATTTCACCATCTGCAAGCTGTTGGCTACAGAAATGCTGCCTTTCCGCCTGGTGGACACAGAGGATTTTCGAGACCTTATGTCCGTCGCAGTGCCCCAGTACCAGATGCCCAGTCGGCACTACTTCTCAAAGAAAGGTGTGCCTGCGCTCCACCAGCATGTCGCACACAACATCACCGCTTCTTTGAGAAACTCTGTGTGTGACAGGGTGCATTTCACCACAGACACTTGGACGAGTAGGCATGGACAGGGGCGTTACATGTCGCTGACTGGGCACTGGGTAACTATGGTGACAGCAGGACAAGGGGCTGCTGTCCAAGTCTTACCGTCCCCACGAGTTGTGCATCAATCCTCTTTATCTCGAAGTTCCTCCACTGCTTCTGCCTCTTCAACCTCCTCTCAGTCCTCCACCTGCACCCAAAGCCTGTCTGGTAATGCCACCTGCTTTCTAACTGCGCAGAAGGAATCCTGCACACCTCCTTACTAGGCTGGCAGCAGGGCTCAACGGCATCAGTGTTTACTTTGAAATGTCTGGGAAAGGTGAATCACACAGCTGAGGAGTTGTGGTCAGCTCTGGAGACCCAGTTTCATGAATGGTTGTCTCCACTGGACCTGCAACCAGGGAAGGCCGTGTGCGACAATGCTGCAAACCTGGGTGCGGCCCTTCGCCGGGGCAATGTCACACACGTGCCTTGTATGGCTCATGTGTTGAACCTGGTTGTCCATCAATTTTTAGCCCACTATCCCGGACTAGATGGCCTTCTGCAGAGGGCACGGCCGCTGTGTGCTCACTTCCGCCGTTCGCATCCCGCTGCTCAACGACTTACATCTCTACAGAAGTCGTTGGGCCTGCCAGTTCACCGGCTGAAATGCAATGTGCCAACACGGTGGAATTCAACTCTGCACATGTTGCAGCGACTGTGGCAGCACCGACAAGCCCTGGTGCAATAGGTTCTGACGTATAGCCTGGGCCAACGAGATCCAGAGGTGGGGCAAATCACGCTGCAGGAGTGGTCTCAGATCAGGGACCTATGAAGTTGACGCGCCCCCTGGTCCGTGGGGTACCCGGAGCTGGGCCGGTAGACGCTGGGGGTTGTAGTCACTGTGGCGGTGACCCGGTCCGTGACCCAGGGCAGTCAATCCAAGGGTAATTTGTATATATGGGTTTTATAATGTCTGACTACGCCACCTGTGGAGTGCGGCCAAAGGGGCCGCCGCTGTGGAACAGTCCTCTGAAGCCGGTGGTTTTGCAGCAATGGTATTATTACTCCCCACAGGAAGAGTGTATCTTCAGGGCAGTGTGGGTGGATGATGGTGGTTGTAGTGCAGGGAGTCAGTAATGAACACAGAGTCCGTGTGATGCCGTCCCAAGATCTTTACTCACAGTTGTTGCAGATTACAGGTACCAGAGCAATCTCCCCCGTCGTGCTGTGCGTACTCAGTGAGGGGCTCAGTCCACCCCCAGATAGCTCCGGAGTACTTAGCAGGACCCCCTTCTGTGTGTCCTTTCTCTGGCTTTCTCCCTGCACCTCACACCCAGTGACACTTCTATCCGGTATCCTCGGGCCTTGGCGGGCAACGTGTGTTCCGTCCCCTGGGTCCTATGTGGCTACCTTCTTGTTGAGACTGGTGTGGACTTTGACCTGCAGTACATGAAATGCTGCAGCCTCCGGTTTCTAGTTGAGCCTTGCTGTTTCTCCGCTAGTTGAGGGACCGGTTCCCCTTATCTGGCCTGACCCCTCTACCTCCTGGTAGCAGCGGGTGTATGGGTGGCCTTCTGCACGGCCGTACCCCTAGGGTCCCTTCGGTTCCTGGAGCCTTCCTGCTCCCACTCCTCTCTTCTCTCCTTCAGTCCTGGGCCTCCCAGGCTAGGCCCGCCTCCGGAGCAGAGCTCATGCAGAGCCTCTGCTCCTGTCACTTCTCCTCCTTTGACTGGCTTGCTCTTTCTAAGATGGCTTCCTATTTATACTCTCCCTGTCATGTGCTCCCCTAAGCTGCTCCCCTAAGCACCCACTACATAGGACCCTCCCGCCAGCTAGGGACCTGGGACTGTGCTCTCCCTTAGGAGCAATCTCGCCCTACCCCCACTGCGGGTGTGTGTTGGATGCAGGTGTTAGGGTCCCGAGCCATACTCCTTCCTTACCTGAGGGTGAGATACCACACCTCTGGGTGAGATGCAGTAACTCTGTGGCGACTGAACCCTCAGGGGCACCACACACCCTTCTGCACAGTTTTGAAATGGCGACGAAGATGTTTAGTGCTGACGACGATGCCATTATCAGCATGACTATTCCGGTGATTTACATGCTGAAGCACACATTAAACAGAATTCAGAGTCAGGTGGTGGGACAAGAGGAGGTGGAGGAAGTAGAGGAGGAGTCGTATGCAGAAGGGATAACATCTCCAAGGTCCAGACGGTTGGCAGCACCAAGGCGGCAGGCATGGGAGGGTGGGGGAGAGGGATTAACCAGGGCGCATGGTAGCAGCCAAACTGTTGAGGAAGGTGCAGGAGCCGAGGAAGAAGTGGAGGACGAACTGGCGATGGGCATGTAAGACTCATCAGATGAGGGAGACCTTGATCACATTTCTGTTGTGCGAGGTTGGGGGGAGAGGGCAGAGGAAGGAAGCATGATTCTTACCTCGCTACCAACACAACACGGACTTGGTCCTCCTGGATGCGCAAGACACATGAGTGCCTTCTTGCTGCACTACCTGCAACATGACCCTCGGATTGTCAGAATTCGAAGTAATCCCGACTACTGGGTTGCCACACTGTTAGATCCCCGGTACAAAAGTAAATTTGCAGAAATAATTCCTGCCATAGAAAGGGATTCACGCATGCAGGAGTATCTGCAGACGCTGTTGCAGAATCTTACATGTGCTTTTCCACAAAACACCAGTGGTGCACGTAGTGAATCTCACAGTTCTAACTTGCCAACCGTGGGACTGTCGAGTCTTCATCACTCAAACCGTAACAGTAACACAGTATCTGCTGGTAACAGCAATTTTGTGGAATCGTTTCACCACTTTTTTAGACCATCCTTTGCAAGGCCACAGGAGACAAGAAGTCTGACACATAGTCAACGCCTAGAGAGGATGGTACAGGAGTATCTCCAAGTGAACATCGAAGCCATGACTGTGTCACTGGACCCTTGCTCATTTTGGGATTCCAATCTGGAAAAATGGCTGGAGCTCGCCACTCACGCCTTGGAGATCTTGTCATGCTCTGCAGCCAGCGTTCTCTCTGAACGTGTGTTCAGCGCTGCTGGTGGTGTGCTGACAGATAAGCGCGCGCGGCTGTCCACTGAGAATATAAACAGACTCACGTTCATAAAGATGAACAAATCATGGATTCGCAAGGACTTTTCTACCCCTGTGTCATCCTGGGGAGACTAAAAGCTTGACGATTTGGTAAAATCATCTCACCAACCGTTTTAAGCAACTGTGGGGCAACTGATGCCACTTAACCCTAGAACGCATGACCATAAAAATCTACACTTTCACATACCTGGGGCCTTTTAGGCCCGTGTGCAAATAACATGGAATAACTCAAACTCAAATGACAAACAACTATATACATGAAGAATACCTAGAGTTTCAAAATTCTAACTAAAGTAATCTTGCAGAAAATAGAAAACAATTAACAGGGCGGGCCTGCGAGGCCCCAGGTATGCGTTCTAGGGTTAAGTGGTGTCTGTGCCACAATTTTGGGAAAAAATGGAGACTCTTTTTGGAGTCCCCTTGCTGTGTCTTACGTGACGTTGGCATCGTCAATTTCAGGTGGGTTGGGTCGCTCCCCCCCTTTTTAACTGTAAGAAACTACATACACTATGGCTTGGGGTAACACAGATGGTTGAGTCTGAAGAGGTCTGCTCCAAAGCTTCAGTGTCTGCTAGTCAGCGTAGAATTTTTAACTGCATCTAGCCTAGGCAATACTTTGGGCGTAGTAGCCCAGCTGCAAAGCAAGCTGCACCGCCTGTGTATCTAATAAGAATTTTTAAATGCATCTAGCCTAGGCAGACTGTGGGGACCCCCAACCAAACCCAGACGCTCAGCCCCCCTACCGCCCCCCTTTCCTTGACAATACAATAATGTAACTCTTACAACTGGATGGGTGAGGATCGGCCACAGCTTTATTAACTCTTTATACTCATTCTATTAGAAAGGCATTTTATTTCTAAAATAATTCAGCTTGTTGCAGCATGCCCTGGGTCTCCCATCCGGCAAGTTGGCCAACAAGTGTAACTCTCCAACATGTCCTTCCTATTTCCAGGCCACGGAGGATCCTGTGTACTCGTATGCAGGACTCTGACCCCCACCCATCACTTGTAACGCTTGTTCCACTCCGTCCTAGAGTCCTGACAGGAATATGTCCAGTCCAATATCCATTAAGTGAACACCGTCGGGCCGTATGAGGCCTGCTTTATCTCCTTCCAGTTGTCGGTGTCGTATCACTACACCGCCTCTGTCTCTTCTAAATTTTGCCATCCGAATATTTATTACTCGCCTTGTCCGTTCGATGGCCGTGATGTCTCGCGCACCTTGCCATACTGCTATCGGCACAATCTCTGACCATACTATAGTTAGTTTTGTGAAAAATTCTCTGAAGCGCTCAGTGTCTAGTTTCATTATTGCCATTAGTTATGCACTCTTGTGATGACCTAGGTTGTTTCCCCCGGCCTGTATAACTAAGATGACCAGACCTCTTGCCCCTCTCCCTACCATGATTACCTCCATTAGTACCTGTGGCCATAGCAGGCCTCTAATTCCTTTCCAGTTGAAATATGTGTTATGAAACTCTAATTTCCTCCCGCCTGGGTGGACTTTCGCCCTTTTTTCTGCCCAATATATATACGAGTGGCCTATCACCCACACTGTTGGCTTAGTGTCACCTGTAAAAGAAACAAACCACTTTAGGATAACAAGTCCGGTCTTATGTATCTCGCCAAACACGTGGATCGCCATCTCCCTATCCTCTGAACTTCCGTTTCTGACAGTCCTGCTCTTGCTGGTTCCGTGGCCGCGCCTATGCGGAATGAGTGTGTCCCGTAATCTTTGGGGTGGTTCCCTGCCGATGTTATGCATTTATTAAATATAGCTTGGAACTGGTATCTTGATAATGGCGTTCCATCAATGTGTGATAGGAAGAAATTACTTTGTGCTCTGATGGTTATATATGTTTTACTATTGTTACCCGACTCAGTGTACCGTTTGTGGGTTGTAGAAGTACCCAAGTGCCCCTGCCCGCTGGAACCGTTTTCGATTGGCGTATGCGTAGATGTATTGCATTATTGGCTATGACTACGTCCTGGTGTAATAAGCCTCCACTGGTGGTAATTTTGGAATGCGGGACTAATTCGCTTATGCATAGCGCCCCGAAGAAGGCGATCGCAAATGCAGTAGACAGTAGTGTTGCTTCAAATTGTGAGTGTCATGTTAATGGTTGTAACGGGTCTGGGAGGCGGAACCTCTGAGCAACTATACAAGGGGGCGGTCCTTGTAAGGAAGCGGGTGGCTCCCAGGGAAGACGGGCAGGTTATCACGGCAAGTGACAGGGACAGTCTCTGGGTAGAAGGGCAGGTAGTCACGGCAAGTGACAGGGACAGTCTCTGGGTAGAAGGGTAGGTAGTCACGGCAAGTGACAGGGACAGTCTCTGGGTAGAAGGGCAGGTAGTCACAGCAAGTGACAGGGACAGTCTCTGGGTAGAAGGACGGGTACTCACGGCAAGTGACAGGGACAGTCTCTGGACAGGCAGGTGGTCACGGCTAGTGACGGCAGAGCCTCCAGGTAGGCTAGCAGGCAGGTAGCAGGTGAGCGCTCCTAGTTGAGCAGACAGGAGTCTCTGGACAGGCAGGTGGTCACGGCAAGTGACGGCGGAGCCTCCAGGTAGGCTAGCAGGCAGGTAGCAGATGAGCGCTCCCAGGTGAGCAGACAAGAGTCTCTGGACAGGCAGGTGGTCACGGCAAGTGACGGCGGAGACTCCAGGTAGGTAGCAGACGAGCGCTCCCAGGTGAGCGGGCAGGCTGGTCCATAGACAGACTGACAGGTGTCGGAAGGCAGACCGTCGGACCGCAGGCTTGCAAGCAGGTAAACGGATATCTGGCAGGTATCAAGCAGGAATCTGGCAGGTGACTGGCAGGTAACAGGCAGGAATCTGGCAGGAGACTGGCAAGTTACAGGCAGGAATCTGGCAGGTGACTGGCAGGTAACAGGCAGGAATCTGGCAGGTGACTGGCAGGTAACTGGAAACAGGACCTGAGGGCTGAAGCAGAGTGAAGGCTTTGCAACAACATTGCTCGGGCACCTCCATTTTGGAGGAGGTGCCTTATATATGGTGAAGTCCTCCGGCCATTGGCCGGGGACTCCTTAGGACGGCGCGCGCGGCCCCTTTAAGAGAGGGGGAGCGCGCGCGCGCCCTAAGCACCGGGGCCGGGAAGCAGCGCGCGCTGCCAGCAGAGCGGGAGGAAGACGCCGGGCACAGAGCGGAGAGGTGAGGGGAACAGCGTCCCTGCCTAGCAGGAGGCAGGGACGCCGACGCTACAATGGTGTTAGGGATATGATGTGAGAAATCAGTTTCAGTGACACGGGACGGGACGTCTACACTCCTGACTTGGCTGACCCCTTTCCCACCCTTTTATGGATTGTCTGATGATGAATCTTTGTCACATCTCCCCAATTCAGTAGTTGGAAGTGAAATGCTACTCCGGTCAGACACCGCTGCGCTGACGCCCCTGATATGCCCCTCATCATTAGCTGGTGGAGAAATTCTATGGTGACTTGTGATCTGGCTTGTTCACATTGGTCAACCCGTCTGCCTGCTACTAGTCGAGTCCACTCTTCCCATGCCTTACCGTATGCTTGCCACGTCGACGGGGCAACTGACGCTCTGATTAATGGCATCAACTATTCGCCAGCAGATCCCATAGGGAGGGTGGGCAACTGTTGCCCGATGGGTGGGCGTTGGGGAAGAGCTCTGTGAAAATCTGCCAATTGAATTGTGATAAAGCGTTAGCAGCAGCTTTAAACCCTTCAGCATCGTGACTAGCGCGGACCCATACATTGTGTTTTAGGCACAGGAATGCTAGCCGGCGTAGTAGGGCTAGCACTGGGAGAGACGATGATGCCATCTTATTAATGCAGTGTGCTAGGCTGGTGTTTTTTGTTATGAAGTGTATATTTTTGTTAGCCAGGCGCACGCCCCATATTTCTATTGCTACCACTATTGGGAAGAAAAATTATTTTCAGGGCTAGATGCAGCTAAAATTATTATTAATTTCAAAGCTGGTGGAGCTTGGTATAGATGGCCTAATACAATGAGTACCACACACTGCTACAAGCCCAAATATTTTTTCAGAGCTAGATGCAGATAAAAATTATATTGAATTTGCAACCTGGTGGAGGTTAGTATAGATGGACTAATAGAACAAGTCTCACACACTGCTACAAGCCGAAATATTTTTTCAGAGCTAGATGCAGATAAAAATTATATTGAATTTGCAACCTGGTGGAGGTTAGTATAGATGGACTAATAGAACAAGTCCCACACACTGCTACAAGCCAAAATATTTTTTCAGAGCTAGATGCAGAAAAAAATTATATTGAATTTGCAACCTGGTGGAGGTTAGTATAGATGGACTAATAGAATGATGCTATGCCCAAAAGGTTTTACTTCACTAGGTGCAGTAAAAAAATTTGTATTCTATACACAGGTGGTGTAGCTTGCAACACAGATAGGCTTCTCCACTAACTAACACACACTGCAAGAGGACAAAAAGGATTTGATTTGCTAGATTTAGCCAAATGCTGTGAAAAAAACTTGCACAGCACTGGCACAGACCTGCCTGGCAAAAAGTGATAGGAACTGATATAACCTAGCCCTGAAAAGGACTGCAATTACAAATAGTCTTTACTCTCAATCTATCTATTTAAGAGCACAGACCTGCCTGATAAAAGTGATAGGAACTGATGTAACCTAGCCCTGAAAAGGACTGCAATTACAATTAGTCTTTACTCCCAACCTATCTATTTAAGAGCACAGACCTGCCTGTTAAAAGTCGTAGGAAATGATGTAACGTAGTCCTTAAAAGGACTGCAATCACAACTATTCCCTACTCCCAAGCTATCTGTAGATTTGTGCGAAAATTGGCTTGAAATTAACAAAGCATAGCGCACACAGCAACAGCGGTGCCGTCTAACATGCAGCTGCAGCAGTGAGAAAATGGTGGCGACGGGGAAAATGGGTGGGTCTTATAGGGCAAGGACATGTGATATACACTGCCAATGACACATGCCCTTGCTTGTGTGAAAAAAAGCAGTTCGCTCCGTGTGTGCGCTGCTGATAGGCTGACAGATTGCACCTCCCCACTGTAAATGCGGGAAAGAGAAAAAAAAATGGAGGTCTTCATTATTTCTGCAGAGATCCATCCCCTGCCCCTCCCCCCGCCCCGCTGTACACTCAAACTGCGTATTAACATTCATTTTCAGCATTACTGAGAAAAAATCCAGTTATGATTTTGGTGCACGAACAGTTATCGAACATAACCACGAACAGCCGAATTTTTTTCAAATTGTCCGAACGGCTCGAACACCGCCCAAAACAGCTCGAATTTGAGATTGGCGAACAGTTCGAGTCGAACACCGCTCATCTCTACTTTCTACCTCTGACCCATAAAAGGTAATTTAAGTGTTAAAAAAAAAAAAAAAAAATCCTTATTCTCCCCTTACAGCTCACCTCTCCAGCCCCTACACAACACTCATTTGGCCCTTGGCGCATCTTGAGATCACCACCACTCATGTTGAAATCCCGAGGCTTCTCACACTGGGCCAGGACTTCAACTTTGAAGAGGCTTAGGAGGATTCTGTACAAGTGCACAAAATGTCACAGCGTCATGACGTCACGGTGTGTGTCATGACCTGGCACGCACATGCGCAGAACCCCTGGGACCTCATCAAAGTCCAGGCCAAGAGGAAGAGTTTTAGGAATTTCAGCATGAGCAGTGGTTATATGAAGACTAGATGGTGGCCCGATTCTAACGCATCGGGTATTCTAGAATATGTATGCGGCCGACCGGGCGCAATCAGCAGAGCGGTGTTTAAATTTGGCGCCAAAATCGCTGATTGGTCGCGGCCGGCGAACCATATTAGTGAGGACCGGGGAGCGGAGCTGCCTGTGCGGGTACTTGCGCTGCGAGCAGCCGGGAGATGACCGGCTGCTCGCAGCAGAAGTATCCCGCCGCTCCCCGGTCCTCCCTTCACACTTGCCTTCGGGAGATCAGCGCCAGTCATCTCCCGGCTGCTTTGCCGCTGACCTCTGTGCAGAGCGGTGTTTAAATTTGGCGCCAATATCGCTGATTGGTCGCCACCAGTTGGGGTACTTCTGCTGCATCGCCGCTGACCTCCGTGCGGCAGATGAGCCGCTAACGGCCGCCATCTTTTTCTGAAATCCCACGTCGCTGATTGGCCGTGGCCAGACCAATCAGCGACGCGGGATTTCCTTCACAGAAGGACAGACAGACAGACGGGATAAGACGATTATATATACTAGATGCGACGAGGACTAAACGCGTATTGGTGAAGAGCGAAGCTTTTAATTTTAAGTATCCAAACGTAAATTCAGTAGGCCACAAGCCATACACCTTTATCTTTATGTTGACTTTTGAATTTGTGTTCTTCTTTGGTTGATCAACACAGGTCACTGTTTGAATAAGCCTCAATGTTGATCACTTGATATTTGATAATTGATGAATTACTGTTATATACATCTTATATCAGCCCCAAAACGTATTGTCTGCTAGTTTTGCAAAACAGCGATTCAGAGTCTTGGAACAATGATGTTTGCTAATGTGCTAATTACATAATGTACTAGGCCAGCTAGTTTGTTGATCTGCAGAGCAGGTGGGATACTACCTATGCAAATTGATTAAATGCTCAAACAATGAGGCATGGACCCCTGCCAACTTTTCCACTGACCTGCGAATGATAACCTGGGACACTGATGTAAATATAAAAAAGGATTTCTATCATGCTGTAGGAGAATCAGAGAGACTCTTCAGGACAGCAACTAGGACACATGGCTCCATCAAGAGGGATACAGATGTGACTCTACAGGATGTCAGCTTAGGGGACCCCAGCCCCAGCTGAAGGGATGCAGATCTGCTCCACTGACTATCACAGAACCCATGGATACATTTGGGGAAACCTGGTTTGGACCCTCCGGTAACCTGGTTCCATGGAGATGTCTGGGGTAGCCAGAGTGGGACCCTTGGGTCTCCTGGCCACATACCTCAATGGACTGTCAGCTTCATAAGCTTGTCACTACCTCCTCTCTGTGGGTGTCCAACCAAAGCAGGGTACCACTGGTTGAGGTAGTTGGCTCTGGAAGTCCCAAATTCGCAGCTGCTCTATTCCCGGCGGGTCAGCGGAAGGTTGAGACTGTGTAATTTTGCACTATCTTGGATATTTACTGGGACTGTTCCATATGTCATTGTCTGTTTGATGGTTCAATAAAGTTTTGCCACACTGTTTTACCCTTACCCTGTGTTGTCTGAGTAATATTATATCCACAGAAGACCTTGTGTCTTCACATGAGCATTAGGATTTTTTTTATTTATTACATTTAATATGCTCTGGGGTCTTCATTGGCTCAATAGCATAATAAGGGGCATTAAATTCTCAGAAAAATCTACGTGAACAGGAAACTTTAGATTTTGCTTGATCCACTCATCTTTAGTGTATATGAAACAGCATATTTATAAATCCACAATACTTGTCCGCAAGGGAGTAATTATAAGGGATGCAGGGGTTGCATTTGCAAAAGGACTTTGAAGCCTAAGGTGCTCAAAAGGTCTCTCTGGCCCATCTGAGAAATACTAATGAAGACACATGATAGTTGGAGGCCCTTTTGGGGATTCAGCATTGGGGCCCACAAGCTTCATGTTACACCACTGCTTGTCCTCCACATTGTGAGGGAAAAACGTAGAAATCAGAGGTAACATTTAGCATGGGTATATACAGTAGCGACCAAAAGTTTTGCATTTGACAAACTGCACAACGCTGAAGAGTTGTGGACAGCTCTTAAAAAGCAGGCAAGCAGATTTGTGGCTGACACCGCTGACCCTACAGCCAGGCATGGTCGTATGTGACAATGGTCGGAACCTGGTGGCAGCTCTGAGGCAAGACGAGCTCACACATGTACCATGCCTGGCCCATGTGCTTAACCTGGTGGATCAGCGGTTTCTCAAACCTACCTGGATCTTTTGGATCTGCTTGTCAAAAGTACGCCGCCTGTGTGCCCATTTTAGAAAGTCAGCTACCGCTTTTGCCGCCCTTGTCGTGCTTCAGCAGCGTTTGCAGCTTCCAGCTCACTGACTGATCTGCGATGCCCCCACGCGTTGGAACTCTACATTGCAGATGTTGGGAAGGATTTGTGAGAAGAAGAGGGCAGTTGTTGACTACCAGCATGAACAAGGTCATCAGTATTCAGTTCAGACTCCACACCTAAGACCTCAGGAGTGGACATGGATGTCACACATTTGTACCATCCTCCAAAACTTTGAGGATTCCACCAAGATGGTGAGTGGTCATGACGCCATAATTAGCGTCACCATCCTGCTTCTCTGTCTTCTGAAATGCTATCTGCTCACAATTAAAGAGGATGCATTGCAGGCAGAGCACGATGAGATGGAGCAAGGAACCATACAGGGTGATTCCACACAGCCCAGCCTCATCTCATCAAAACGTGGATCCGGTGACAATGAGGAAGAGGAGGAGAAGGAAGAACAGGAGCTAATTTCCTGCGCTATAGACAGTACTACCTGCACAACTGTCTTACCGTCTGGTCAGCGTGGATGGCCTGAGGACAGGGAGGAGGAGGAGGAGGAGAACATGGTCAGTCGTCCTCTTGGTGAGGACACAAAAGTTTTGCCTGTTAGTAGTCTGGCACACATGGCTGAGTTTATGTTATGCTGCCTTTCCCGTGACCCTTGCGTTGTCCAAATTTTGGGTGACAGTCATTACTTGTTGGTGACACTTGTAGACCCACGCTACAAGGAGAACTTTCTGTCTCTTATTCCCATGCCGGACTAGCTTAATAAAATGGGGCAGTACCAGAATGCCCTTGTTGTGGAATTATTAAAAAAATTCCCATCTGAAAACGCTGGCGGCAGAGGTCACAGTTCATTGGACAACCAAGGAGTACAGGCGAGAGAGACATAAATGCAATCAAGCAGAGGCAGGGGAACACTGTCAAAGTTCTGGGACAGCTTTCTCAGACCCTCCCATTGCACAGGCCCTGAGGCGCAGGGTACTCTCCCAAGGAGGGAAAAGTTTCAGAAGATGGTGAGGGAGTACCTTGCTGACCGTACCAACATCCTCCATGATTCCTCTGTGCCTTATAATTATTGGGTATCCAAGCCGGACACGTGTCATGAACTGGCTCTCTACTAGTGATGAGTGAACGTGCTTGCCACTGCTTGGTACTCACCCGAGCATCAAAGTGCTCAACAAGCTTGGCGCTCGGCGAGTATTTCTGGGTTCCTCGGGCGGGAACTTTGGTCCCCTCCCTGCATGTTTGGCGCTCTTTAGAGAGCCAATGAGCATGCAGGGATTGCCTGCCACGCACTGTAATGCTGTAGCCATGTTGGTTGTGGGCATTACGGTGAATGGCTGGCCGCACAGCGTCATCAGGTCTATATAAGACCTGGCGCCGCTATGCTCGTCACAGTCTACCCCATAATCAGGCAGAGTAGGGAGAGGTGCTGCTGCATCAGGGAGAGATTTGCTTGTTTATAGTTAGTATAGGTATTCCACAACATACAGTGCCTACAAGTAGTATTCAACCCCCTGCAGATTTAGCTGGTTGTCACATGCGGAATTAACTTGGCATTGTGACATTTGTACTGTAGATCAACCTGGAAGTGGGAAATGCACTGCAGCAAATTTTGTTTTTGTTTTGTTTTTTTGTTTTTTTTTTAAACGTAAAAAGTTAATTCAGAGTGTCATTTATTATTCAACCCCTCAAACTACAAGAATTCTGTTTGGTCTCCCTAAAGTATTAAGAAGTAGTTCAGGCACCAAGAATAATGAACTCACATGTGTGGATTAAAGATCTCTTTGCCAGCCTTTTCTGACTATTTAAGACCCTCCCCAAACTTGTGAACAGCACTCAGACATGGTCAACATGGGAAAGACAAAAGAGCATTCCAAGGCCATCAGAGACAAGATCGTGGAGGGTCACAAGGCTGGCAAGGGGTACAAAACCCTTTCCAAGGAGTTGGGCGTACCTGTCTCCACTGTTGGGAGCATCATCCGTAAGTGGAAGGCTTCTGGAACTACTGTTAGCCTTCCACGGCCAGGACAGCCTTTGAAAGTGTCCTCCCGTGCCGAGGCCAGGCTTGTCCGAAAAGTCAAGGCTAACCCAAGGACAACAAGGAAGGAGCTCCGGGAAGATCTCATGGCAGTGGAGACATTGGTTTCAGTCAATACCATAAGTAACGTACTCCACCGCAATGGTCTCCGTTCCAGACGAGCCCGTAAGGTACCTTTACTTTCAAAGCGTCATGTCAAGGCTCGTCTACAGTTTGCTCATGATCACTTGGAGGACTCTGAGACAGACTGGTTCAAGGTTCTATGGTCTGATGAGACCAAGATCGAGATCTTTGGTGCCAACGACACACGTGACGTTTGGAGACTGGATGGCACTGCATACGACCCCAAGAATACCATCCCTACAGTCAAGCATGGTGGTGGCAGCATCATGCTGTGGGGCTGTTTCTCTGCCAAGGGGCCTGGCCATCTGGTCCGCATCCATGGGAAGATGGATAGCACGGCCTACCTGGAGATTTTGGCCAAGAACCCATCTTAAGATGGGTCGTAATTTCATCTTCCAACAAGACAACGACCCAAAGCACACAGCCAAGGAAACCAAGGCCTGGTTCAATAGGGAAAAAGTCAAGGTGTTGGAGTGGCCTAGTCAGTCTCCTGACCTTAACCCAATTGAAAACTTGTGGAAGGAGCTCAAGAATAAAGTCCACATGAGACACCCAAAGAACCTAGATAACTTGGAGAAGATCTGCATGGAGGAGTGGGCCAAGATAACTCCACAGACGTGTGCCGGCCTGATCAGGTCTTATAAAAGACGATTATTAGCTGTAATTGCAAACAAGGGATATTCCACAAAATATTAAACATAGGGGTTGTATAATAATTGACCCACACTTTTATGTTTAAAATTTAATAAAATTCAACTGAGCAACATAACTTTTTGGTTTGTAAGATTTATGCTTCTGTTCATAAAACCTACTCTCGTTTGCAGTTTGAAGGCTCTAACTTATTTGCATCTTATCAAACCAGCTAAATCTGCAGGGGGTTGAATACTACTTGTAGGCACTGTATATGTATATATATATATATATATATATATATCCAACTGAACTAACAGTCCTTCTGAGGACTAATTCAGCTGCATATATTCAGTGGTGATAGCAGAAGTTAGGCAGGCATGCAGGGTATGTGGCAGACTGCAGTGCATATAGTGCAAGAGGGTCCATTGAACGTCCTGTTAGTATAGGCATTCCACAACATATATATATATATCCATCTGAACTAACAGTCCTTCTGAGGACTAATCCAGCTGCATATAATCAGTGCTAGGCAGGAGTTAGGCAGGCAGGCAGTGTATGTGGCAGACTGCAGGACATATAGCACAAGAGGGTCCACTGAACGTCCTGTCTGCTGCTGCTGCTGTAATAATTACACATATTTGTAGACATAGCCCCAGATTTCAGGGGCCAGGGCAAATTTTTTTTTTATCTTAATCCTGGTTATTTGCTTAAAAAGCAATCCAGAGTACACAATTTTTCTGCTCCATTTGCTTGTTAGCACTGCAGAATACAGCCCGATCTTTTCCATATTCCAGCGATAAAAATTCAGAAATTTGAACTGAACGTGGAAAATATTGGCTTCCTTTTCCATTCTGTTGCAGTGTGTTGGTCAAGCTATTCGCACTAGGTCTCTGTGTAGAATAGTATTAGTAAATCACAGGCCTGCTATTTAAAACCGTGGTTCTCTGTCAGACATATCACCTATAAGAGTGTTCCAAAATCAGCCATTTCTTCCATTTCCATTTTGTTGCAGTGTGTCAGTCAAGCTATTCACACTAGGTCTCTGTGTAGAATAATATTAGTAAATTACAGGCATGCTTTTTAAAACCGTGGTTCTCTGTCAGGCATATCACCTATAAGAGTGTTCCAAAATCAGCCATTTCTTCCATTTTAATTTTGTTGCAGTGTGTCGGTCAAGCTATTCACACTAGGTGTCTGTGAAGAATAATATTAGTAAATTACAGGCCTGCTATTTAAAACCGTGGTTCTCTGTCAGATGTATCACATATAACTGCAATTCAAATCCAGCCATTTGTAGTGAACGTGGAAAATATTGTTCTTCAGTTCCAGATTGTAGCAGTGTGTGAGTGTACATCATTTTACAGCTCCATTTGCTTGTTCGCAGAATACAGCCAGATTTTTTTAGTTTTATTCATATTACTGTATTGTGGAAGCACAGGAAGTTTTTTCAATGATCAGACGCACGTGATCCATGTGACTGCAGTAATAATACAGAAATTTTGTGGAGCGTGCCAAATATTCCACTCCTTTTAAAGTCAGCCACCTGTATTTTGTTAAACCAATTGACACTTGGTCGCTGACAAATACCATACTATTAGGCGACTGCCTGAAACCGTGACCATTAGACGTTATCCCATATGACTGCCCAAATAATCCAGCAATTATTGTGAGCGTGTCAAATATTCCACTCCATTTAAAGTATTGCAGTTTAGGGTTCAAACCTATTCTGAGAACATAGAAACTATTTGAATTGTCCTTCTCATTATTAAGCTGTGCGTCTCCTATACTGTCATTGCATATGCAACAATTTCAAGGGCTGCCAAATATTAGGACGCACTCCAATACACATTTGAAGAGACGTAAAAAAAAAATAAAAACACAGTAGGAACTTTCTTTAGTATTAAAACCAGACTCGCCAATGTAACCTCAATGTAATCTCATTGTTCAGCTCCTGCACCTCCTCCTCCAGTTCGGCCTGCATCTCCAGAATGACCACATCAGTCTCAAGCTGGAAGCACTGCAGCACTGCCTAGGCCAAGCAGCAAAAGGTTGTGCTGAAGATAATATGCTTAATGCTTAGGTGACAAACCGCCCACCGCTGCAGAGTTGTTGAAAGCTGTAACACAGCAGCCTGATCTGTGGCTCTCACCGCTGAACATACAACCAGGCATGGTCGTGTGTGACAATGGGCGAAACCTGGTGGCAGAGAAATGACAGCTGGAGCAGATACGGTTTCCCTCTATGCCAGTACTTTCACCGAGCTAAAGAATATGGCTATGGTGAAATACAACTCTCACCGAGAAGCAGTGTCAGACTGAGAAACATTGGGCCCACCAGAGGATTTGATTCTGTGGGCCCACCTTTCTCCCCCGCTCATCACGACCTCACCTCGGCACTATGAACTCTCCTGAAGCAGAAACCAGGGCCCACCGGAGGATTCTCCGGTTCTCTGGTGGGCGATCCAACCATGCCGAGAAGCAGCCCTGGCTAAGAAAAGTGTGTGAGAAGGTTCCTGGACACTCTATGGCTGCTTTTTTACTGAGGGGGAGGGCAGGGGTAATTTTCTCGGACCCGCGCTTGTGGAAGGCAGAGATGATACTGGGAGAAATAGTGACGGCTGGGGACCGAGTATGGACACCCGGCCTCCGTCGCCATGAGATTGTGGAAAGCTTTCGCCTCCACAAGCCTAAAAGGAAAGATTTCAAGTGCAAGAAGTCCAGAAATGTGGCAGTTTAGTATGGCGGCCTGTGGGTGGGTGGGTGGCTGGCTGCATACTTGCGCTTGCATTCCAAGTAACAGAAAACTAAACAGATGGTGGCCTCTATCATCATCAGGACCTCACCTCAGCACTATGAACTCTCCTGAAGGAGAAGCCAGGGCCCACCAGAGGATTCTCTCGTTCTCTGGTGGGCCCATCCAACTATGCCGAGAAGCATCCCTGGCTAAGAAAAGTGTGTGGGAAGGTTCCTGGACACTCTATGGCTGCTTTTTCACTGAGGGGGAAACCCATGCAAACACGGGGACAACATACAAAATCCTTGCAGATGTTGTCCTTGGTGGGATTTTAACCCAAGACCCCAGCGCTGCAAGGCTTCAGTGCTAACCAGCGAGCCACGGCGCTGCCCTCTCTGTTATCCCTCTGATATCTAACATGCTGGAGAAACTTGCACCTACTTCCACTCAGTATCTTCAGCTCCTTTGTGAGAAACTAATGTATTTGGGCAGCCACTCAGTCTACCAAATAAAATTCCTGAGAAGGAAATTGAGGATGGCTTCGCTACTGGTACTGGGTGCCAATACCAAACCACTGGAAATATTCCTGGCTGGTTGGAGCCAAGCTGATTCCCACAGAAAAGTACCAGCAGCAAGCTAACGAGATGGTGGCCTCTATCATCATCACGACCTCACCTCGGCACTATGAACTCTCCTGATGGAGAAGCCAGGGCCCACCGGAGAAGTCTCCTGTTCTCTCGTGGGCTCGTCCAATCCTACCGTCCCTGGCCACATTCACCTGTCCATGTGTTTGTGGTTAGGCGGTCCTTCCCAGTAAGTGCACTGAGGAGGGCTGGGGTAATTTTCTGGGACCCATGCTTGTGGAAGGTGGAGACGATACTGGGAGAAATAGTGGTGGCTGGGGACCGAGTATGGACACCCAGCCGCCGCCGGCATGAGGTTGTGAAAAGCTTCCGCCTCCATGAGCCTAAAAGGCAACATTTCAAGTGCAAGTAAGCAGTTCAGAAATGTGGCAGTTTACAATTGCGGGCTGTGGGTGGGTGGTTGGCTGCATACTTGCGTTTGCATTCCAAATAACACAAAGCTAAGGAGATGGATGATCCAACCATCATGAATAATTTGGTCGTTGTCTAGGAGACCGAGCACAATATTAACCCAGTGACATGTGTCAGTGAGATGTACCGTCCCTGGCCACATTCACTTCTTCCCACTTAAGTGCACTGGGAAGGGCACGGGTAATGTTCTGCGACTCGCGCTCGTGGAAGGCGGAGATGATACCGGGAGAAATAGTGGAGGCTGGGGACTGAGTATGGACACCCGGCCGACGCCGCCATTTCAAGGCAACATTTCAAGTGCAAGCAGTCCAGAAATGTGGCAGTTTAGTATTGCGCCTTGTGGGTGGATGGCTGGCTGCATACTTGCGCTTGCATTCCAAGGACTGTGGTATGGACAACTGAACGCTGCAAAGGGACAAGGATGTGGATGGTGATGGTTGCAAGTCTGCAATGACAGGTGCAGGGCGGGAGGCATCTTCACATGCGCCATGGACAGTGGATTGGCGTGCACGCACAACAGCGGAAGAGGCAGTGGTGTCACCCGCAGACAATGTTTCTGGACGTTGGTGTCCGGCCCAGCTAGTCAGGTCCTTTGCTGCCATGAGCCTGAGCATGCTGGTGGTGGTCAGGCTGGTAGTTTTGGTTCTCTGGCCTGGCAGATGTTGCAAATGGCCTATTTGGGGTTGTCTAAACAGTCTTTAAAAAAGAACCAGACTCGGGAAGACCTAACAGTTGTACTGGCAACTTCTGTCGTGTTGGTGTTCCTGCCTGTTGTAGTGCTACGCCTCCCTCCCTCTGTGTGTGGCTGTCCTCACTCTACATGTCCCCTTGCCAGGTTGGGTTAGTGACTTCAACGTCCACCGCTTCATTTTCTGTCCATTGTGTCTCATTATTATCCACCTCTTGCAACAGTATTTGCACTTTCCCACTGACACCTTCGGGTTACCATGGCTCCTCAAATCACTACAAGTGATTTTCTGTTTCACTGCTCGAAGCTGGCCGGTCAAGAGGCCCAAATTTATCGATGGAAAAGTGAACAGCTCTTGGGGTAACCCTGGACTTTAATCTCTCCTTCAAACCACATTTTCAAGCTCTTTCCACTTCTGAGCAGACCGAGCGAGAGGCCAAAATCTATAAATGGAAAGATGAACAAAACAGCTCTTCGAAGTATCCAAGTGTGGGATCAGTCATCTCAGGCACTCTGAATGATGGGAGGAAGGAGGATCAGGGTGAGGAAGATGCCGAATCCAAGTAAAAAAAATCTCCCGGATCCGCACATTCCTCAATCACGAATCTACAAAAACACTAGTGCAAGCACTCATCATCTCCCTTATTGACAACTGCAACCTCCTGCTCTGTGGCCTCCCTGCTAACACTCTCGCATTCCTCCAATCTATCCTAAACTCTGTTGCTCGACTAATCCACCTGTCCCCTCGCTATTTCCTGGCCTCTCCTCTCTGTCAATCCCTTCACTGACTCCCCATTACCCAGAGACTCCAGTTCAAAACCCTAACCTTGGAATGCAAAGCCATCCACAACCCGTCTCCTCCATACATCTGTGACCTAGTCTCCCGGTACTTACCTGCACGCAAACTCCGATCCTCACAAGATCTCCTTCTCTACTCCCCTCTTATCTCCTCTTCCCACAATCGCATACAAGATTTCTCCCGTGCATCCCCCCTTCTCTGGAACTCTCTATCCCACCATTTCTGACTTACGCCTACTGTTGAATCCTTTAAAAGGAAGCTGAAGACCCACCTCTTGCGACATGCGTACAACCTGCAGTAACCCTCACTCTACCATACCGCTGCAAGACCAGCTCTATCCTCACCTACTGTATCCTCACCAATGCCTTGTAGACTGAGCCCTTGTGGGCAGGGCTCTCTCCTCTCCTCTACCAGTCGCTATCACATTTTTGTTCAAGATTATTGTAATATTTTTGCGATGTGTACCCCTTTTTCACATGTAAAGCGCCATGGAATAAATGGCGATAAAGTAATAATAATAATGTGATCCAGACTCACATCTACTGAGACTGGACCATGTGGAATACAGGGTGGTGGTGGTTGCAAACTAACTGGAAACTTTATCTGCTATCCAACCAACAACCTTTTCACACTGCTCTGGCTTCAATAGTGGTGTTCCACGGCCCCTAGAAATTGGGACAGGAAGGTAGTTCGACATGACATGGGTGTTTGTTGTGCTCCCTCAGCAGGCACAGTTTCATCTTGCCCACGGCCTCTGTGTGCACTATCACCATCACCATAACATCCACTTCCCCATCCCTTGACACACACCTTGCCAATTTTAAATGGAGTTTAATATTTGTCACGTTGCCAAAAATGTCTGTATTATTACAGCAGTAATATAGGATCATGTCTGATAAGATGACCACAGTTTTAGGCAGTGCCCTGGGAGTCAGAGATGCTTCCAGGGGTCTTCCCCATGCTGTTCCTGTGTCACACACCACATGGCCAGATAAGGTTGTAAAATGTTAAAATGACATTTCCCAGTGAATGCATTTGTCTTGGTTGAAAGCAATCCAAAGGTGCAAAAATGCATCAAAAACGCTACGTGTGAACATAGCCCAAGGTGTGGAGGAGCATTTTTGGTTTTGGTTATTTATTTTGCCTTATATACAAGTCATTACCCTGGAAAGGATGTTCCTTAACATATTTCCCAGGAAAATCCATTTTGGTTTAGTTTTTGTATGTTTTATTGTAAGCCGTTAAAGTGGCATAATACCTCTGACAACATTGTTGACAGCAGTGACCTGGGAGTCAGAAATGCTTCCAAGGGTCTTCCCCAAGCTGTTCCCATGTCATTTGAGCACTGTACCCATCGATTTGGGCAATTTTTAGGCCCTCTGCAGACCGTCGAGGGGGGGAGGGGCGGGCAGAAAAATGCTTGAGTTTCCCATAGACTTACATTGGGCTCATTACTCGGGCCGAGCACTCGAGCATTCCAATTTGCTCGACCCGAGCAACGAGTACCCAAGCATTTTAGTGCTCGCTCATTAATACTCTCTATGCCTTAGACGTCCTGGCTTGCCCTACCGCTAGTGTTTTGTCAGAGTGGGTTTTTAGTGCCGCCGGCGGAATTATAACCGATAGGTGCATCCGCCTGTCAACTGAAAATGCTGACAGGCTGACTCTTATAAAAATGAACAAGGGCTGGATTGGCCCAGACTTCTCAACACCACCGAATGATAGCAGCGTAATATAAACTCAAATACAGTGGGTTTTTTTGGGGACGTCTAACTCTATTCCCATGCATTTCTGTCTTCACACCTAGACATGGGTATACGTTTCCTGATTTTGTCTATTTGCTCTTGTCCTGACTACTCCTCCTTCTCCTCATCCTCCACATCCTCCTCCATATCACCACCATATCACCATATGACCGTCTCTTGCAAGGGACATTGGAGTTCCTCCAAATTTTTGGCAGCCGTTGCATTCACTGTATAGGCAAACAGTATGGGAGACCCACTTCCTAATAATGGGAACATTGTTTTCAGGAGGCCCTCCGACCTCTACGTCTCTTGCAAGGGGCATTGGAGTTCCTCCAAATTTTTGGCAGCCATTGCATTCACTGCATAAGCAAACAGTATGAGAGACCCACTTCCTAATAGTGGGAACATTGTTTTCAGGAGGCCCTCCGACCTCTATGTCTCTTGCAAGGGGCACTGGAGTTCCTCCAAATTTTTGGCAGCCGTTGCATTCACTGCATAGGCAAACAGTATGGGAGACACACTCCTTTTTAATGGAAACATGTCATACTCGTTACTGTAGCCCAGCTCTATGTGTCTTTAAATTGCTAGCAGGGTTTTTCCTAAATTTTGGCAGCCGTTGGACTCACTACATACCCTATAACTGGATAGCAGACCCTCTCCTTTCTAATAGGGACATGTCGTTACTGTGGCCCAGCTCTATGTGTGTTTAAATTGTTAGTGGGGTTTTTCCTAAATTTGGCAGCCGTTAGACTCACTACATACCCTATAACTGGATAGCAGACCCTCTCCTTTCTAATAGGAACATGTCGTTACTGTGGCCCAGCTCTTTGTGTCTTTAAATTGTTAGTGTGTTTTTTCCCAAATTTTGTCAGCCCTTGCAGTTACTGCATGGGCATTACCACTATAGGAGACCCGCTCCTTTATAATGGGAACATTGTTTTTTACTGAGACCCTCCTTTATGTCATTTCAAAGGGGTATTGGGTTGCATCCAAATTTTTGGCAGCCCTTGCAGTCACTGCATACGCAATAACAGTATAGGAGACCCACTCTTTAATACTGGGAACAACAAAGCATAGCCGACTGCTGGCCCTTTAAGAATAGTATGGCTGTAAAAATAGTGTTTGTGACTTTCACAATGCCTCCTTCATAAATGAAACAGGATGTGTCTGATGATGTTTCACACACCACATGGCCAGATAAGGTTGTAAAATGTTAAAATGACATTTCCCGGTGTCAGGAATTCCTCAGATACAACACCGGGGAGATCACACAATATCTCACTGTGCCGTCACTCTGTCAGGATTTCGTCAGGGATCCACAAGCACACGGTCTCCACTACTCCCTACGTAGGTATTGGCAAGTGACCAATGAGCGTATGGCGTCACAACTCTGGATTCCAATGCATGGAATATGTGTTTACGCCCTTCGTACGGTCAATGTCAGCTTCACGATAGCCCGATTATTAATATTATTCTCTGCCACCACCGGTCGAGTTTGAAATATAATACAGGCCAGGCCTGCGTTCTGGTTGCGTATATGGCTTCGGGGGAGGGAACGATTACAGGACAAAAGAAACAGAACTAATAAATTTTATATTTAATCCAAAAGGGAGGCAGTCTTTAAGAAAAATATACAACATTTTACAAAGGAGACATTACAATACATTAGCAGTTACACAAAATAATAAGGATTAAAGAAGAGACTTACTATAAGATCGCTGAGACGATTCAATCTGGGTGGAGGAGGGGGTCCCCGATTTGATTTGAACGTTATCGAACGTGACCCATTGCTTATAGTATCTATACCCCCCTGGCAATGAGTATGGGTCAGTCTTCAGTTGGCTCTTTTATGCCTAAGAGGAGATTTGCCCACACACCCCTGTGGTGACATCATGTGGGCTCGGGCTCCACCCTTCATGTTTTTATTAAAATAACTAACTTCAAAGATAACTTATCCCGGGTTGCTCGCAGAAGCCCAAAAGATATACCATATTTTCCGTTATGAATTTACCTTTGTGTAGAGACCATGCATGGCGTACCTGCGATCCGTTATTCTGGTGCTTTTGCGCTACAGCTCCACGGAGGGGTTTACAGTGACAGGAAAATATCCCTATCATTCCATAACTGACCCTGTCACTAAAAATATGGGTCCCATCATTATCGGATGTATGGAACTTTAGTTATTCCATATTTCATTTCGGCTCCGATGGTCCTGGAGACTTTTGTTAAACTATCTTTGAAGTCCTGGGAAGGAAATTTCAACAAATATCTGTAGATTTATCGCAAGCCTGCGTTCTAATTGTCCCCTGCCTTTGCCAGGGGAAATCTATTCGCATCTTAAGTAGGTTGGTGGCACCTATCTTGCCAGCATTTGTTTACAGGGCCTTACTCATGAGTGTGTTAATTGGGTTTTTGTGCTGAGATTTACATGGAGACAGCTCTTGTACTGACAAGTAGTCGATGGCTAGCTCTTGTCTTGTGACAAAATGTGGATAAGTGAGGGGTGAGAGGGACTTCACAGTTTTGGGAGAAATTGTCAATATTTTCTCAATATTTCCCTGACACCTAGTGAATTCATTTGTCACGGTTGAAAGCAATGCAAAAGTGCAAAAACGCATTAAAAATGCTACGTGTGAACATAGCCGAAGCTGTGGAGGAGCATTTTTGTTTTTGGCTATTTATTTTGCCTTATATACACAAGTCATTGTCCTGGAAAGGATGTTCCTTAACATATTTCCCAGGAAAATCCATTTTGGTTTTGTTTTTGTATGTGTTATTGTGAGTCCGTAAAAGTGGCGTAATACCTCTGACAACATTGTTGACAGCAGTGACCCAGTGCTTTCAGGGGTCTTCCACAATCTTCCACACACAGATTCCAAAAGATGTTGGGCAGTGTAATCCATTAGAATTTATTGGTATGTAATAAATAATAGATCTGTCATACTGCTCATTGCTCTCTTAAGATCAGAAGAAATGATAGAACTGTTTTTCAAAATTTTCCGCCAGAGGATAAATGGGCCATTAAAATATTTGAGGTGCCTATAGACCTTCAATAATTGTATGCTGGAAGCTCCTTTGGCTGATAGTTATTCCTTTCATACCGTCATACACATGAATGCTTCATTTGGCCAAGCGTCTACATTTTTTCAGTAGGTGGAAGATAGTGTGCTAATGTAGCACCCTGAGGATTCGGCTGCTACAGGGGTATTGCACCTCAACCCAGAGGTGTGATATTCCACTCCCGGGTAAGGATGGAGAGTGGATCTGAGCTCGGTAGGCTGCATGCAGTACATACGTCCCATTTCCGAGGAACAGGCCGACGGTACTCCCACTTAGAAATGTGCAGGTACGACCGAGTCTGTTCCTGGCTGGAGTGGGAGGGGGGTGGTACATCCCATGTAGTGTAGGGGCAGATAGGGGGAGCAGCCTGGGTAAAGTTAGGAGCTCATTGGGTGCTGGTCACCTGAGCTCACACATAGAGGGTGTATATAAGGTGGGCACCAACTAAGAACAGGGTCAGATGCAGAGGGTCAGATGCAGAGAGTGAGCTGCAGAGAACAAGTCAGGAGCAGAGGAGAGAAGAAAGACAAAGACCCAGAGTGAGAGAGGAGAAAAGAGAGAGACCCAGAGCACAGAAGAGAAGAACTCTGAGATCCCAACTAAAAGCACCGGGTGAAGAGTCGGCATCAGGGTACCGGAACCCAAGCTGGTGGGGGTAAAAACATTCCCCAGCCAGAGACCGGAGACCGTGGGCAGCGTTTGCCACGGTCACCCATCACATCCACCCCGAAGGCACACCACATGAAGGGTCAGGGAACCCAGGGCCAAGGGTGTCCCAACAGAAGGCCCGAGGGAGCTGGACCTAGGTGGATTACTGGTGGGGACGGCCAGAGAACGGGACAGAAAGAGAGCTCAGGGCCACGCTCCGGACTTGTTTGGGGGTTGGCTGGATCCAGGACCTGGTGGACGCAGCACGGCTCGGGTGGTCACTAGCAGCTGGAGTGACCAGTACAACATCTGCAGTAAGTAAACACCCTTAACTGCACAACCCGACTCTGTCTTCACTGCCGTCTGCACTACACCACCACAACCCCCATCCTCTGCGCCTGTCCCCTCTGAGGCTATACCCCTCCCGTTGGGGGTTATCTCACCAAGCTGCGCACCCACCATCAGCCTCAGCGGACCCTGCTGCAGCGGCGGCCACAGTGACCGCATCACAACGGGTGGCGTAGTCGACACAAAAGAACTCTTAATAACATCTGTAGGACTGCCACATAACACTGAGCTTGACGCCCTGGGCACGGGCCGGGTCACAGCCGCTCGGAGACTACAACCCCCCATCTGATCCGGTACCGGGTATTCCCCTCAAAAAGGAATATGTCCCAGGGGGTGCGTCAACTTTGGCGTAGTCGGCAGGATTACGTGCCCACAACAACCGGGTACTGCGTGCCTGAAGAAAAGTGCAAGTTTACCTCAGAAAGAAGTCTCCCGCCGGTTCCGGAGGGTCCACGCCATCGGACTCCATCACCAGTCGTTTCCCGCCGATTGTCCGCCATTTCCAGCTTGTTCCCGCCATCTGCAGAGTTTCCCGCCACTGGGCGACGCTTCCCGCCAAAACCGCAGATTTCCCGCCTTGGAAGAGCAGCGGACGCCATTATAGGCGTGCCAAAGGAGGGCAAGAGGCCACCTCCCATCGTGGGCCAGGACAGAAAATGGCGCCAAAAGTGGAAACCGCCCCCACCAACAGAGACTGTGATGCTGGAGGTGTCTGTCAGGGTGAAAGAACTACCCCTGGAGCTGACAGTCACCGAGTTGCCCCGGGACCGCCCTCGAAGTGGGAGGAGACGAAAGAAAAGAGCGAAGATGGGTGCCGCCTGGAGCAGTCTGGAGCGAGCGCACCCGGAGACAAGAAGTCTGGAGAGGAGTAGCAGAGAAGCTCACCCGGAGATGTCCAGAGAGCAGAGCAGCACCGGCCCGCTGGCCAGGAGCCTGCTGGAAGAAGAGCAGAGCAGCACCGACCCGTTGGTCAGGAGCCTGCTGGACACCACGACCCCACTAGGCCTAGTGGAGGTCCTTGCACAGCTCCCCCGAGACCGGGAGTGTGCACAGACTGCCCTGGAGGGCCTCGCACGGAGGATGGCCCGGGTACAGCGCGAGATATTGGCGGAATGGAGCCGGGAGATGGCCCAGCAAGCTGAAACCAAGACGCAAGCTGAAACCAAGACCCGGAGCACGCCAGCCGAGATGAGGAAGGAGACCGCCTCTGAGGATGGCGCGGGAGGACCCAAGGCCGGAGACGGCGCCGAGGAGGGAGCCGAACGCATGGAGGCAGGTAAAGGGGACGCCTATACCCCAAGCCGTGACACCGCTTACCTGCCCCAGCTCCCCGTCGCAGAGCCCGAAAGTCCCCCTGCTGTGCCCGAAAACGCCATGTCACCGACGCAGACTAGGCCCCAACCGGAAGCCGCCGCCGCGACCCCTGTGACGTCACACGCCTCGACCCCGAGCGTGACCAAGCAGGAAGTACCACCAGCCTGGTCGCAGGGCCTAGAATTCCCGGGCGTCGCATCACCAACAGCGCCCCCTACCTCCGCGGAGCCTCCGGCCTGGTCGCAAGGCCAGGTAGCCCAGGGCGCCGCCGTCCTAACGGTGCCCTTCACCTTCCAGGTGCCCCAGGCCTGGCCGCAAGGCCTGGGCAACCCGGGCGCCACCACCACCGCGCCCGCACCCGTAAAACCAAGGGTGCCGCGTCTGGGAGAGGACTTGTTTGCCCAGCACACGTGGCCGGACGGGCAGCCTTTCATCTGGCCCCAGAAGTATTACGAACTGGAGCACCAGAGGAGGGTTGGGGCCATGTGTGCACCCCTGATTCCGGCTCCGAAGCCCGTAATAAGGATCTCGCCCCCGCTAGCGGAAGCGCAGTTTGAGTGGGACCCCACCGGAGAAGATCTAATGGGGTTCACTCAGGAAACCAGGGCAGCTGCAGCGGAGCGTGCTGAGTGCTGCCGCCAACAGCTCGAGGAGTTTGCGAGGGAGCGGAGAGAGAGGCGGGTCCGGGAACAACAGGCCCAAGTACGGAGTGCCGAGCAGAAGAGCCGGACCAGGAGGGACCCCCGTGCAGCGCACAGTCCCCGTACCACCGGGACTGTAATAAAGTTTAACCTGCAGCATGGGTGGGGCTTCATTCGAGACAACACCCACGGCGACGTCTTTGTCACGCGCAGAGACGTGGAGTCCCATCTGCCGGAGGGGCACAGAGGTCGTGACCTCTACATCGGAGACGAGGTCACCTATACCCGGCACAAGTGTGCCAAAGGACCTTACGCCCTCCACGTACACCGCCTGACGGAGGAGGAGTTGCAGTGCGGGGAGGAGGAGCAAGAGGACCCGGACGGGTCTGAAGTAACAACCAGCTATAAGCAAAGAGCAGGAGGAAGACGCCGTTGAGTGCGGCAGAGAAGTGATGTAAATAGTTACCCGACCGGGGTATAAAGAAACTGTTGATACATATATATAGTCCCCGTTGGGACCAGCTGAGTGAACTGTTTACCCGTTAACCCCTTCATCCCACAGGCTGAGGACTGTGAGCAGCCATTCCCTTCCCTTTACCTGGCCGAGGACTGAGAGCGGCCAACTTCCCCTGTATATAGTTGCGCTTCCTAAAGCGCCCCCTACCGGTTTTATAGGAAAACCAGTTTTTCTAAGAGACTGTCGCACTTTTCCCGGACACACGTTGCACAGTGTCCGGAGGAGGAGCCAGAGGCGACGAGAATGTTTTATTTGCTAATATATGTTGTTTTATATGTTCATGAAAAAAAAAAATGTATGTTTTGGTGTTATTTATGTCTTACAGCCCGAGGACGTGCTGTGATTTACCAGGGGGGAATGTAGCACCCTGAGGATTCGGCTGCTACAGGGGTATTGCACCTCAACCCAGAGGTGTGATATTCCACTCCCGGGTAAGGATGGAGAGTGGATCTGAGCTCGGTAGGCTGCATGCACTACATACGTCCCATTTCCGAGGAACAGGCCGACGGTACTCCCACTTAGAAATGTGCAGGTACGACCGAGTCTGTTCCTGGCTGGAGTGGGAGGGGGGTGGTACATCCCATGTAGTGTAGGGGCAGATAGGGGGAGCAGCCTGGGTAAAGTTAGGAGCTCATTGGGTGCTGGTCACCTGAGCTCACACATAGAGGGTGTATATAAGGTGGGCACCAACTAAGAACAGGGTCAGATGCAGAGGGTCAGATGCAGAGAGTGAGCTGCAGAGAACAAGTCAGGAGCAGAGGAGAGAAGAAAGACAAAGACCCAGAGTGAGAGAGGAGAAAAGAGAGAGACCCAGAGCACAGAAGAGAAGAACTCTGAGATCCCAACTAAAAGCACCGGGTGAAGAGTCGGCATCAGGGTACCGGAACCCAAGCTGGTGGGGGTAAAAACATTCCCCAGCCAGAGACCGGAGACCGTGGGCAGCGTTTGCCACGGTCACCCATCACATCCACCCCGAAGGCACACCACATGAAGGGTCAGGGAACCCAGGGCCAAGGGTGTCCCAACAGAAGGCCCGAGGGAGCTGGACCTAGGTGGATTACTGGTGGGGACGGCCAGAGAACGGGACAGAAAGAGAGCTCAGGGCCACGCTCCGGACTTGTTTGGGGGTTGGCTGGATCCAGGACCTGGTGGACGCAGCACGGCTCGGGTGGTCACTAGCAGCTGGAGTGACCAGTACAACATCTGCAGTAAGTAAACACCCTTAACTGCACAACCCGACTCTGTCTTCACTGCCGTCTGCACTACACCACCACAACCCCCATCCTCTGCGCCTGTCCCCTCTGAGGCTATACCCCTCCCGTTGGGGGTTATCTCACCAAGCTGCGCACCCACCATCAGCCTCAGCGGACCCTGCTGCAGCGGCGGCCACAATGACCGCATCACAACGGGTGGCGTAGTCAACACAAAAGAACTCTTAATAACATCTGTAGGACTGCCACATAACACTGAGCTTGACGCCCTGGGCACGGGCCGGGTCACAGCCGCTCGGAGACTACAACCCCCCATCTGATCCGGTGCCGGGTATTCCCCTCAAAAAGGAATATGTCCCAGGGGGCGCGTCACTATTACCAGACAGCTCTGGCTACAGCTTATCGCCACTCAGAGCAAAAGTATTGGCAATTGACTGTTACATAGCAAGTTCCTTTACATATTCTATAGTTGGTCCTGCTGAAATTGATAAATTTGACAAACTTAGGTCCAGATGCAGGAGCGTAACGTATAGGGAAGCTGTCAACAGATTTTCTTCTGCACCATCTGAAAGCAACACGATGTAGGGGCTGAGACCCTGATTTTAGTGCATTGTCAATTACTGGGATGCTTGCTGTAGTTTTGACAAAATCACTGTTTAACCTGCTGAAGCTTTGCTAGTCCTCTAAATGATGAGATATGCATAACCCCCACTTGCACCCTTGATTCACAGCTTTTTATGTGCACTGTTCATAAGCAGAAAGTTGCCAAGCAGTGGTGGGGAGAAAGCAAAACCAGAGCTCAGGAATATGGTGGACTACATTTCTGCAGGTTTACTAGTAGTCTATCTTTGATTTTGTGCTACATTATATTTTCCATTTCATTGCAATCTCAAATAAAATATTGACCTAATTAGTCAAACTTGTAGAGTAAGTGAAAGAAAGAAATGTGTTTACTTCTGATTTGGCAAAATGCTGCACTTAAGAGTAAATTACATTTTATATTGTATTCTTATCACTAAGACGTGAAACTTCGAAAAGGCTCAGTTCAAACTTTGCATTGTAATGCAGCTCAGATGGCAAAACATTGCAACACAGCCATATATACAGTTGAAACCAGAAGTTTACATACACTATTTAAAAAGACACATATGCATGTTTTTCTCAATATCTGACATGAAATCAGAATAAACCTTTCCCCTTTTTGGTCAATTAGGATTACCATAATTTTTAATATTTGCCAGATTGCCAAATTCCAGAATAATGAGAGAGAGAGGATGTTTAAGGCATTTTTATTACTTACTCCAAAGTCAAAAGTTTAGATACACTAAGATTACTATGCCTTTAAACAATTCTGGACTGCCTATATGATGCCATGTGTTTGGAAGCTTCTGATAGGTTTTATAGCAACATCTGAGTTAATTAGAGACACACCTGTGGACGTATTTTAATGCACACCTGAAACACACTGCTTCTTTGTGTAGCATCATGGGAAAGTCTAAAGAAATCAGGCAGAGAATTGTGGACTTGCACCAGTCTGTCTCATCCTTGGGTACAATTTCAAGATACCTGAAGGTGCCTCGTTCATCTGTACAAACAATTATACGCAAGTACAAACAATATGGGAATATCCAGCCATCATACCACTCAGGAAGGAGATGGGTTCTGTGTCCCAGAGATGAACGTGCTTTGGTCCAACATGTGAATAGCTATTATGGGACTTATGGTTCCACTGTTGATAAGTTAATAAGAGAACTGCTGCAGAGAGGATTGTGTTTCTGGTATGATATTATCCCTTTTACAACCCAAGGTGGTTTGCACGTTAATGACCAGGCCAATTTTTACAATTCTGACCACTGTCACTTTATGAGGTAATTACTCTGGAACGCTTCAACGGATCCCCCTGATTCTGAGATTGTTTTTTCGTGACATATTGTACTTCATGATAGGGGTAAAATTGCTTCGATATCACTTGCGTTTATTTGTGAAAAAAATGGAAATTTGGTGAAAATTTTGAAAATTTTGCAATTTTCAAAATTTTAATTTTTGTGCCCTTAAATCAGAGAGATATGTCACACAAAATTTTTTTTTCATTAGGCAGCTATAAGGGTTAAAAGTTGACCAGCGATTTCTTATTTTTCCAACAAAATTTACAAAACCATTTTTTTAGGGACCACATCACATTTGAAGTCATTTTGAGGGGTCTTTATGACAGAAAATACCCAAAAGTGACACCATTCTAAAAACTGCACCCCTCAAGGTGCACAAAACCACATTCAAGAACTTTATTAACCCTTCAGGTGCTTCACAGGAATTTTTGGAATGTGGAAGAAAAAAATTAACATTTAACTTTTTTCACAAAAATGTTACTTTAGACCCAATTTTTTTTTTCCGCAGGGGTAACAGGAAAAAATGGACCACAAAATTTGTTGTGCAATTTCCCCTGACCACACAGATACCTCATATGTGGGGAAAAAACACTGTTTGGGCGCACGGCAGAGTTTGGAAGAGAAGGAGCGGCATTTGACTTTTTGAATGTAAAATTTGCTTGAATAATTAGCTGACGCCGTGTTGCGTTTGGGGAGCCCCTGATGTGCCTAAACAGTAGAAACCCCTCACAAGTGACACTATTTTGGAACCTAGACCCCTCAGAGAACTTATCTGGATGTGTGGTGAGCCCCTTGAACCCCCAGGTGATTCACAGAAGTTTAGAACATTGAGCCGTAAAAATACAATTTTTACATTTTTGCAACAAAAATGTTTTTCAGCCTCCAATCTTGCATTTTCATGAGGGTAACAGGAGAAATTGCACCATGCAATTTGTTGTGAAAATCCTCCTGAGCACGCAGATACTCCATATGTGGGAGAAAACCACTGTTTGGGCGCACGGCAGGGCTGGAAGGGAAGGAGCGCCATTTGACTTTTTGAATGTAAAATTTCCTTGAATAATTAGCGAACGCCATGTTGCATTTGGAGAGCCCCTGATGTGCCTAAACAGTGGAAACCCCCAACAAGTGACACCATCTTGGAAACTAGACCCCTCAGGGAACTTATCTAGATGTATGGTGAGCACCCTGAACCCCAAAGTGCTTTACAGAAGTTTATAACATGGAGCCGTGAAAATAAAAAAAATCTAACTTTTTCCACAAAAATTATGTTTTAGCCCCAAATTTTTTATTTTCACAAGGGTAAGAGGAGAAAATGGACCCCAAAAACTTTTGTGCAATGTTTGGGTGCACGGTAGAGTCCAGAAGGGAAGGAGCACTGTGTGACTTTTTGAACGCAAAATTGGCTGGAATCGAGAGCGGACGCCATGTCGCATTTGGAGAGCCCCTGATGTGCCTAAATAGTGGAAACCCCCCACAAGTGATCCCATTTTGGAAACTACACCCCACAAGGATTTTATCAAGGGGTATAGTGAACATTTTGAACCCAGAGATACGGCACAATTTGATAACATTAGGTCATCATATTGAATAAGTTGTCATTAGTCTTGAGCGCAAGTGCTCGCTACTTGAGTTTGCATCGGGTACTCAGGTATGCGCCATGTATCGCGGGTGCTCAAGTGACATGCTCGAGTCCCCGCCCACATGTTTCACGGTTATTAGACACCCCAAAAAAAAACATGCGGGGATCACTCGTGCATGGCAGGCAATCCCCGAGAGGTTTTTTTGGCCGCAAAGCATATGGGGCGGAGACTCGAGCATGTCACTCGATCACCCAGGATACTCAGTGCATACACGAGCACCCGATGCAAACTTAAGTAGCGAGCACTTGCGCTCAACACTAGTCGCCATATCGTCATATTTTTTTTTTTTACTTTTGATAAAAATCCTAACCCTAGCCCAACCCTAACCCTAGCACAACCCTAGCCCAACCCTAACCCCAACCCCAACACTAGCCCAACCCTAACCCCAACCCCAACCCTAACCCTAGCCCAACCTTAACCCCAGCTCTAACCCTAGCCCAACCCTAACACCAACCCTAACACCAACCCTAACCCCAACCCTAGCCCCTAACCCTAACCCTAGCACAACCCTAGCCCAATCCTATCCCCAACCCTAACCCTAGCCCAACCCTAACACCAACCCTAACCCTAGCCCAACCCTAACCCTAACCCTAGTACACCCTATCCCTAACCCAAGAGTTTATCTTTTACGCCATTCCTCGTGCGGTATAAGTGATTAGACGACTTTATTCTTCGGGTCGGTGCGAGTACAATAATACCAGAATCATATCGGGTTTTTATGATTGACAGCTGTCATACACTAAAAGACCCATTTTTTGTAAAATCTAGTTTTTGAGAGCTATAATTTTTCCAGATTTTGGCCAACAGAGTCATGTGACCGCTTGTTTTTTGCAGGATGAGTTGACGTTTTTTATTGGTGCCATTTTCAGGCACGTGACATTTTTTTATCGCTTTCTATTCCGATTTTTGGGAGGCAGAATAAACAAAAACCAACAATTTAGGAATTGTTTTTCTTTTTTAAAATTGTTATGTTGTGTGTGGTAAAATTGATAAGGTAGCTTTATTCTTCAGGTCAGTACATTTACAGCAGTATCACATTTATATCGTTTTTCTATGTTTTGGCGCTTTTACACAATAAAAGCTATTTTATAGAAAAAATAATTTTTTTGCATCGCTTTATTCTGAGACCTATAACTTTTTTATTTTTCGGCTGATGGAGCTGTATGGTGGCTTGTTTTTTGCGGGATAAGATGACGTTTTCAGCTGTAGCATTTTTATTTATATTCGTCTTTTTGATCGCGTATTATTCCATTTTTTGTTTGGCGGTATGATGGTATGATGATAAAGCATTGTTTTTTGCTTCGTTTTTTTTTTTTTTTTTTTTTTACTGTGTTCACTAAAGGGGTTAACTAGTGGGATAGTTTTATAGGTCAGGTCGTTCCGGACGCGGCAATACCAAATATGTGTACTTTTATTGTTTGTTTGTTTTTTTTTTCATAATAATATTTATTGATGGGTACATTATATTTTGATTTTTGGTGGATTATTTTTTGTTATTTTTTAAAAACATTTATAATTTTTTATTTTTTTTCACTTTCTGACACTTTTTTTTACTTTTATTCTTTGTCCCACTATGGGAATTTCACTTTTTTTATTCTGACCACCTGTATAGCATAGGGATGAAGCACCATCCCTGTGCTATACAGGCTGTCAGCGCTGCAGATGCAGAAGATACTTAGATCATGCACTGCGCATGATCAAAATATCTTCCTGCTGTCTGGTGACCCGGGTGTTGTCATGACGACATCGGGTCGTCATGGCAACATCCGGGAAGCTGGGGCAGACAGCTCTGGAGGCCGGCAGGAGAGGTGAGTATCCCGATCACCTACCCTTGCCACCGCAATGCTGCGATCGACTTCGATCGCAGCATTGCGGGGGTTAATGTGCCGGGAGCGGTGCGGGACCACTCCCAGCACATAGCGCCGGGTGTCAGCTGACACCCGGCGGCGATCGCGCCCGTACAGCCTGTGTGCGGGCGCGATCGCAAAGACGTACTAATACGTATCACGCTCTTAAAGCCCAGGGCACAGATACGTATTAGTATGTCTTCGGCTTTAAAGGGGTTAAAGTGCACAAAAGGCTTCTACAAGCGCGCTAACAACCGCAGCAACTTGGCCCCATCGTTGGAATGTGTTACTGTCATTGCTGCAGCCATTATTGGGTGTTATTAGTTAGGAGTGTGCCTGCTGTCTCTTAAAGGGGAACTGTCATCATTAACATTCAGACCTATTACAAAGTATATTTTGAACCTGTATCATAGATTGTGTGTTATTATATGTTTTGCTGTTCCTTGTTATGCCCTCTGAATTTAATACCATTTATTCCTCTGTAAATAAACCTGTTAATTGTTTCAACCTAATTTTTTGTGAGTTTATACGGAGCGTGGACAGGGGTTTCCCGAGTCAACCTCTGGTAGAAGAGGAAGACCCTCCTGCACCCCACTACAGCTCCCAGCAAGATTCGGGTGGAGGCACTGCGCCATATTGAGGTGAGAACTATCGGACTCCCTGTCCATGGAGGCGGCTTAAAGGGGTGCTACATATAGATGGTGATTTACAGCTTACATTCTTTCTAATGAAGTCCTTCTCTTTTCCCGTCTTTTCCATCTGGCCCAGACCGACATAACTTCTCCCAGCTACTATTCGTCTGCAGACACAATTAACTTCTCACATTTCCAACACCATCCCCATCTATTCCCAACCTTCACAAACTCCTCATCCTATTGATTCCACAATGCTGAGCTGCTGCTGTATGTGTCCCTATTACTGCACCTGCTGTCTGCCACAAAAAACAATGCTCCTCTTAGTGTCCCACACAATAATGCCCACCACTGTGCCCCTTACAAAGTATAATGCCTCTTTTGTACCCTCTAGATGGTATAATTGCCCCACAGAAAATAAAAATGCCCTGTGCATGTGCCCTAGAAACCAATGCCAACATTTTGCCCCTAGAAAATAATAATGCTCCTTGAGTCCCCTTTGCTAGTCACAATATCCTGAGTGCCCCTAAAGCAACAAGTAGTCATTTAACATGTAATAATGTCCCCCGAGCCCCTCACTGTACAGCTCCCCTATACACATTATGATGTCCCAACAGCTCCCCTATGCATAGTATGATGTCCCCACAGCTCCCCTCTACACATTATGTAGCTGTTTGATGCCACCAAAGTAGTCCGCACACTGTATGATGGCCCATTAGTAGCCTCCACTCTGTATGATCTTAGTAGCTCACACACTCTATGATAGCCCTCACACAATATTAAAATAAAAAATAAACATATACATATCTAACCCCGGCGAGTATACTGGTAGAGAGAGGCAAGGCGCAGGCAGACCGACGTGGTGATATCATTGTACCCGGGCATGAATAGGATGTCAGAGTCCCGATGCGATGACATCATCACATCGCTCTACCCAGTGTCATGCTTGCAGGTGGCTCACGTGGTTCATGGAGACACTGTGCCACAGGACCGGGACTATCTGGGAAGGGGCATAGCTAAGTGGCTACCAGCTTCACTGGAGCTCCTGATGGTGGAGGCAGACTGGGTTGCAGGTACCACTCCCAGGCAGACCTCGGTACTGCAGCTGCTGATCTCAAGTGGTCGGGTTCGCTGGATTGAGAGATGTGACCAGAGACACTGCTGAACAGTATATGGAGACAGACGGACTGTACTGACATCTCGGATGTAGTAGATAGGTTCTTGTTCAGACACACAGTTATCAGGAAACTGTTCTGGAGCTGGCTGCACTAGGACCAGGGATTTGTATTCAGGACACTGGCCGCACCGGGACAAGGGATTCGGTTATAGGTACCGTCGACGAGGTTTCAGGATTAGGATACCGCCGGATCGGTCACAGGAACACGGACAAACTATACTAGACTAATGGGAACACAGGATACGGGAATAACTTTAATAGACTAAGGACAGGGGACCTGGAAACATGCAGTTGCACACACCAACACCACTAAGACTAAACAATAGGGGTTGCCCAGGCGCCTCCCTATTGGGGAGGGAGCCTTTTATACAAGATGCCTCCCAGCTGTGAAACATCTTGCAAGGTGTTCACTTTAACTAAATGCCTCCCTACTGTTAGATGGGGACACTTACCATATGCGCGTGCTGCCCCTTTAAGAGCAGGGGAGCACGCGCGCCCTAGGCACACCACCGGGAGACAGTGCGGCATGCACTGAGGAAGGAGGGAAAGAAGCGCAGGAATGCTGTCGCACGCTGAAGCCGTGAGTATGTCGGCATCCCCTACAGAACAGAGAGCGATATTGCAGGGAGACTATGTCTCCTTGATCTGCTGCAAAGTTTAACTGTATGAGTGTGCTGCGCACACCGAGATAGTTAAGAGTGACGATCACTTCAGGTGGGCCCCTCCAAGTCCACTCGGAGTGAACGCCCTCTATGCCTCTATGCCTCCCTGGTAGGTACATTACTGGCTTACAATCAGTTATCTTTAATGTTGAGCGAGCACTAAAATGCTCGGTTACTCGAAGCTCGGGCCGAGCTCTCCGTGATACTCAGGTGCTTGACCCAAGCAACGAGTCCAATGTTATGGGAGACCCGAGCATTTTTGCAGCGGCACCCCCGGCAGTCAGTAGAAAGCCTAAAAAGTGCCCAAAACGATACTGACAGTGCTCAAAAGACATGGGGACAGCATGGGGATCACCCCAGGAAGTATTTCTGACCCCCAGGTCACTGCTGTCAACAACGTGGTCAGAGGTATTAAGCCACTTTTACGGGCTCACAATAAAACGTTCAAAAATGAAACTGAAACTGCTTTCCTGTGAAATATGCTAAGGAACTTCCTTTCCAGGGTAAAGACTTGTGTATAAGGTAAAATAAATAACCAAAAACAAAAATACTCCTCATTTTTTATGCGTTTTTGCACTTTTATATTGCTTTCAACCGTGACAAATGAATTCACTGGGAAATGTCATTTTAACATTTTACAATCTTATCTGGCCATGTGCTGTGCGACACATGCATACAGTGCTGAAAAGACATGGGAACAGCATGGAGAAGACCCCTGGAAGCATCTCTGACACCCAGGTCACTGCCTAAAAGTGTGCCCATCAGAAGTGAAGATGCAGACTTGTAACTATCCCGTGCAAGTCGTTGTCCCAGGGCAGTGTTCAATTGTACCTCCCCCATTCCTTACAATGCAAGTGCAAGTATGCAGCCTGCCACCCACCCACCCCCAGGCTGCAATACCATACTGCTAGCTTGCTTGCACTTCAAATTGGGCCTTTTAGGCATGTGGAGGCAGACGCCCGCCACCATGTCATGGCTGCGTCGGCGGCCTGGTATCCATACTCAGTCCCCAGCCGCCCGGCGGCCGGGTGTCCACGCTCGGTCCCCAGCCTCCAGGGGGCGGCCGGGTGTCCATACTCGGTCCCCAGCCGCCAGGGTGTCCACGCTCGGTCCCCAGTCTCCAGGGGGCGGCCGGGTGTCCATACTCGGTCCCCAGCCGCCCCGCGGCCGGGTGCCAACACACGGTCCCCAGCCGCCTGGGGGCGGCCGGGTGTCCATAAACGGTCCCCAGCCGCCCCTATTTCTCCTGGGAACTTTCCCCACACTTTTCCTAGCCTGGCCTGCTTTAAGGCAGCATTGGACGAGCCCACCAGAGAACCAGACTCCTCCGGTGGGCCCTGGCTTCTCCATCAGGGGAGTTGAGAGTGCCAAGGTGAGGAGCATGATGATGATGATAGAAGTTAGCATCTGCTTTGTTTTCCTGGAATGCAAGCATAAGTGTGCAACCTAAAGGCCCCCAGGCTGCAATACTTGCTTGCAATTGAAATTAGGCCTTTAAGGCATGTGGAGGCAGACGCCGGCCACCATGTCATGGCTGCGTCAGCGGCCTGGTATCCATACTCAGTCCCCAGCCGCCCGGCGGATGGGTGTCCACGCTCGATCCCCAGCCGCCGGGGGGTGGCCGGGTGTCCATACTCGGTCCCAGCTGCCCCGCGGCCGGGTGCCCACACACGGTCCCCAGCCACCTGGGTGCGGCCGGGTGTCTATAAACGGTCCCCAGCTGCCCCTATTTGAAGGACAGCCTAACCACAAACACGTGGACAAGTGAATGTGATGCGCCCCCAGGGCCGCGGGGTACTCGACAGCTGGGCCTCTGGTTGCCGGGGGATATCACGGTGGCTGGCCCAGTCCGTGACCCAGGGTGGTCAGTAAAAAGGGGGAGATTTATAGGAGATTTGGGAAAATGATCGTGACGCCACTCGTGGATTGCGGCTAGAGGGAGCCGCCGCTGCGGAACAGTCCTCTGGAGCTGGTGTTATGGCAGCAGGGATGGTGTGGCTCTCCACAGGTAGAGCTAGCTCCAGGGCAGTGTAGGTAAATGGTGGTTGCGCTGGGCATTGTAGTGCAGGGAGGGAATGATGGCGCGGACGAAATAATGGACAGAGGCGGTGCAGTGCAGTCATCCGAGTCTTTACTCACAGTTCTTTAGTTCCTCAGGGTGCACTGTCAGCTTACAGCCTCCCGTGTCGTGCTGCGTTCACCAGGCAGGGGTTCAGTGCTTCCTCAGGTAGATCAGGGGTACCTGGCAGAACCCCACTTTCACGTGTTCCTATTTAAACCATCTTCACGCTGGATCCCGGACCTGCTTGACCCTCCTGGGGATTAGAATGCGGCTTACGATCCCTCTGTCTTCTGACAGATTCGGGGCGTACGGGTGCCTTCCTGCACTTGCCGTACCCCCTAGGATCCCTTCTTAGAACGGAGCCTACTCCCTGCTCCCCTCCTGGGCCTCTGACACTGGGTCCTACTTGTGGAGCAGAGCTCCTACTGAGACTCTGCTCCCGGACTATTCTTCTGAACTGTCCTCCCACTGACTCGTCTGACTGACCTGCTGCCCTAAGATGGCTTCCCTTTATATACCTACTACTATGGTGCTCCCCTTAACTACTTCCTCCACCCACACCCACTACTGGTTCCCCTTACCTTTGGGTTCTCCCCACTCCAGCCAAGGTCAGGGCTCAGCAGGAAACATACATTGCGTCTTGCCCCTCCAGCCGGCCTGGAGCAGTGTAGTGTTGGATGCAGGTGTTGGGGTTCCAGGCAGCACTCCCTCCTTACCTGAGAGAAGGAGACACCACACCTCTGGCTGAGGTGCAGTACCTCTGTGGCGACTGAACCCTCAGGGGCGCCACACTCCCCCCTGGTAAAACACAGCATGTCCGCAGGCTGGAACAGAGTAAAACACGGGGAATTTGACATACAAATTTTTAAGAATGCATTCACATATAAGATCATAAAACATTTCTTCCCTTTATGGGAGGCACATCACTTTAACGTTGCCGGTTACATTTTAAAACTTTATAAAACACTTTTCATAAACGTCTCTTATAATAGGTTACAGTTCATACTGTAACCGGGTGTCCATTTTACTTTAAACAGGTGCAGCACGTAGCAGCATGAGGGACCCGTCCGCAAACCCTCAACGTAGGCTCTGGGCGTGGCTGCAGGGCATGGGTGATCCTGGAGTTGGACCACGGCTTCCGCCACGCCAAACGGGTTTTTGTTCTGTGGTCATGGTTACTAATATAAAACCAATAGGGTGCACTTTAAGAAGTGCAGAACTATTTACACAGATCAGTCTCTGGCTGTTCACAGTCCCCAGCCTGGACTCTATATACCCTGACGGGTAATCCTATAAACACACACTGCAAGCGATCTAAATACACACTAAGAAGACATTATTGTAACATCAACTACTGCACCCTTCCGGGCGACTATATACATCATGTTCAGTCCCACTTGCCGGACTAATAGTAGGGTACAGCTGATTTTTACCAGACCCAGCCGGGTCATACGGTATGTCCTGCGTGGGTGTGTCCTCGATGATGCTGTACACATGCAGGGCGTACCACCTGCGTTCCCCGTGGTGACGCTTGTAGGTGACCTTGTCACCGGGGTAGAGATTCCGGTCGGGATGGCCCTCTTCCAGCTCGGGCTCAACATCCCGCCGGTTAACAAAGATGTCCCGTGCAAAATTGGGATCTCTAATGAAGCCCCACCCAGCCTTCAGATCAAATTTTACCACAACTCCCTCGTCGCGGGGGCTGGGGTGGGCTGACTCCGCCTGGCGGACTTTGGCCTTGGCGGCCTTGTCTCAGGCCTCCAGGTGTTCACAGCGCGCCCGCCGAGCTCGCCGCTCCTTCTCCAGTTGCCGGAGCTCCCGCCTGCAGAACTCATTCCTCTGCAGGGCTTCGGCCTGGGTCTCCCGCGGGAACTCCATCAGGCCCCCCCCCTGGTTGTCCCAGCAAAACTCCTCTCCGCCACAATAGGCAACCAGGGGTGCTGGTATCGGGAGTAGCATGCTCGGCTGCTGGTCCTCGATCCGGGCGGACCAATCGAAGACCAGCACCGTACACCCACTCGGGTGCCGGAGGTGGAGGCGCCGGGAAGGAACCAAGCAGAATTCTCCCTGTTTCCGTGCCCGGGAGTGAAGGTTCCGGGAGGGCACTAAGTGGAGGCTCCTCAGGGTCAGCGCCCGGGGGTGTAGGTTCCGGGCTAAGCAGCTGCTCCAGGGAGGGCATGGCAGCATACAAGGAGTGCTGGGGAAAGAGGCCCAGGAGCAGGTCGGCGCTTGCAGCGCCCGGGACAGGGGACTCTTTCCTACCTGCTCCTGTGCTGCATCCGGCCTCCTGGTACTCAGCGGGCTCCGCCAGGGCTGGGGTGCCGCTGCTGGCTTCCGGTGCTGCTTTCCGCCGTGCTGCCATCTTTTCTAGCAGCTCGCTCCTCCATCTGGTGACCGCTGCCTGCTGAGCCTGTTCTACTCGCCAACTCAGCTCCAGGATTTCACTTTGGAGGAACTCCGCGTCCTCCGGGGACAGCTTTCCGATTTCTCCCTCCTGTGTGAGGGGATTTGCTTGCCACTCCAGCAGGCCAGAGGCTTCGTCTTCGTCTTCGCGTCCGTCCATGCTGGCTGCCGGGTGCGGTCTGTCTAGATTGGTTAAGACCACACCCTGTCTCCATTCCTTTTCTCCTCCTCCTCTCTTCTTTCGGGGGCGGTCCCATGGCAATCTGCTGTCGGTCACTCCCTGTGACGGCCTCCCTGCCTTGACGGACACATCTATGCGGACAGTCACGTTGCAAGGGGCAGGGTATGCTTTTGGCGCCATTCTGGGACCTGGCCCACGATGGGAGGTACGATATTGTTGTCTTTGATCACGCACATAATGGCGCCCGTTCTTCTGGGGCGGGCGCCACATTCAGTAACATAACACAGTTCTCTAGGCACACTTCACCCGCCGATACGGGCTGGTCACGCATCCTGTTCGTGACGCCAAGACATGACGCACCCCCAGGGCCGTGGGGTACTCGGCAGCCGGGCCTCTGGTTGCCGGGGGATATCACGGTGGCTGGCCCGGTCCGTGACCCAGGGCGGTCAGTAAAAAGGGGGAGATTTATAGGGGATTTGGGAAAATGTTCGTGACGCCACCCGTGGATTGCGGCCAGAGGGAGCCACCGCTGTGGAACAGTCCTCTGGAGCTGGTGTTACGGCAGCAGGGAAGGTGTGGCTCTCCACAGGTAGAGCTAGCTCAAGGGCAGTGTAGGTAAATGGTGGTTGCGCTGGGCGTTGTATTGCAGGGAGGGAATGATGGCGCGGACGAAATAATGGACAGAAGCGGTGCGGTGCAGTCATTTGAGTCTTTACTCACAGTTCTTTAGTTCCTCAGGGTGCACTGTCAGCTTACAGCCTCCCGCGTCGCGCTGCGTTCACCAGGCAGGGATTCAGTGCTTCCTCAGGTAGATCAGGGGTACCTGGCAGAACCCCACTTTCACGTGTTCCTATTTAGACCGTCTTCACACTGGGTCTTTCTCCCTCCTGCCCTGCGTTGCCCACTCTCAATCCCGCTTGGGTGCTCTGAAGTCCCTCCTGTGCATCGGATCCCGGACCTGCTTGACCCTCCTGGGGATTAGAATGCGGCTTACGATCCCTCTGTCTTCTGACAGATTCGGGGCATACGGGTGCCTTCCTGCACTCGCCGTACCCCCTAGGATCCCTTCTTAGAGCAGAGCCTACTCCCTGCTCCCCTCCTGGGCCTCTGCTCCCGGACTGTTCTTCTGAACTGTCCTCCCACTGACTCGTCTGACTGACCAGCCACCCTAAGATGGCTTCCCTTTATATACCTACTACTATGGTGCTCCCCTTAACTACTTCCTCCACCCATACCCACTACTGGTTCCCCCTACCTTTGGGTTCCCCCCACTCCAGCCAGGGTCAGGGCTCAGCAGGAAACATACATTGCGTCTTGCCCCTCCAGCCGGCCTGGAGCAGTGTAGTGTTGGATGCAGGTGTTGGGGTTCGGGCAGCACTCCCTCCTTACCTGAGAGAAGGAGACACCACACCTCTGGGTGAGGTGCAGTACCTCTGTGGCGACTGAACCCTCAGGGGCACCACAAATGTGGCCAGGGATGGTCCATCTGACTGACGCCTTTACACTGGCTTAATATTGTGGAAGCCTGGACACAGTTGGACACTGGGATGCAACACATCCTCCAGACATAGAGGATTGTGGGTCCTGGGTCAATAAGACTTCAACACAAAGTTCAGAAGGTAGACAGCAGCAGTGGTCGGCCTCCTACATAACAAGTAAATTATTCATGATCATGAGGCCATCCATCTCCTTAGCTTTCTGTTCCTTGGAATGCAAGCGCATGTATGTAGTAGCGGCTAGGCCTGAGGTGGTCAGCGTTTTGGCCCATATCCTACCTCCTCCGAGGATTGCTGTATGTTTTCCTGCTACTATCCCAGTTCTATGACTCCCGTTAAAACAAAGCTTCAGGTGATGAATGATGGATGAGGTGGTGGCAAAGGAGAAAGAGCAGGAGGAACAGGGACCATTCACATCAATATCAGGCCAGTCAACCACACATGTCTTGTAGGATATGTTTCTGTACCAAAAGGAGCGGTTCGGCTACACAGTTATAGGACATACAGTGAGTGCAATGCCTACCAAAAATTTTGAGGCACTCCAATGCCCCTTGGAAGTGACATGGAGGTCAGAGGGCCTTAACTAAACCGATTTTTCCATTTATAGCAACTGGGTCCCTGTACACTGTTGGCCTAAGCAGTGAATGGAAGGCTTTCCAAAAATTATGAGGAACTGCAATGCCCCTTGAAACAGACGTGGATTACATCGTACTAAAAACCTTCTACCCATTATTGGGGAGTGGGTCTCCCTTAGTGTTCGCCTAAGCATTGAAAAGCAAAAGCTGACTAAAATTAGGAGGAAATGCAATGCCCGTTGGAAGAGTCGTGGAGGTTAGAGGTAATTAAAAACAACATTTCAATGCCAATTGGAAGAGACTTGGAGGTCAGAGTAGTAACATAGTAACAAAGTAACATAGTTTTTAAGGTTGAAGGAAGACTAAGTCCATCTAGTCCAACACATAGCCTAACTTGTTGATCCAGAGGAAGGCAAAAAAAAACATGTGGCAAATACTAAGCTCCACATTGGGGAAAAAAATTCCTTCCCGACTCCATACGACAATCAGACTAGTTCCCTGGATCAACGCCCTATCAAGGAATCTAGTATATATAACCTGTAATATTATACTTTTCAAGAAAGGCATCCATGCCCTTCTTAAATTTTAATAGTGAATGACTCATTACAACATCATGTGGCAGAGAGGTCCATAGTCTCACTGCTCTTACAGTAAAGAATCCCTGTCTGTGATTATGATTAAACCTTCCTTCCTCCAGACGTAGAAGATGCCCCCTTGTCCCCGTCTCTGGCCTCAGAGTAAAAAGATCAGTAGAAAGGTCTTTGTACTGTCCCCTCATATACTTGTACATAGTAATAAGATCACCCCTAAGCCTTCTCTTTTCCACAGTAAATAACCCCCACTGTAATAACCTGTCTTGGTATTGCAGACCCCCCAGTCCTCTAATAACCTTGGTCGCTCTTCTCTGCACCCTCTCTAGTTCAGCTATGTCTTTCTTATACACCGGAGACCAGAACTGTACACAGTATTCTAAGTGTGGTCGCACTAATGACTTGTATAGAGGTAAAATTATGTTCTCCTCATGAGCATCTATGCCTCTTTTAATGCATCCCATTATTTTATTTGCCTTTGCAGCAGCTGCCTGACACTGGCCACTAAACGTGAGCTTGTCGTCCACCAATACACCCAGGTCTTTTTCAGTTACAGTTTTGCCCAGTGTTTTACAATTAAGCATATAATTATACATTTTATTTCCTCTGCCCAAGTGCATTACCTTACATTTATCCCCATTAAAGCTCATTTGCCATTTATCAGCCCAAGCTTCTAGTTTACATAGATCCTCCTGTAATATAAAATTGTCCTCCTCTGTATTGATTACCCTGCAGAGTTTAGTGTCATCTGCAAATATTGAAATATTACTCTGTATGCCCCCTACAAGGTCATTAATAAATATGTTAAAAAGAAGGGGGCCCAATACTGAACCCAAATCCCTCCTTCCTACACCAGTTCTTAAGCCACTTATTTATCTCCCTAATCTCCCGTTGCCTCTGTGGCGTGGCACGTGGTACCGGTAGTATTTCAGAGAATACCACCTTAGAGGTCCTTGCTTTCAGCTTTCAGCCTAATTCCCTGAAATCATCTTTAAGGACCTTCCACCTACCTCTAACTTTGTCATTTGTGCCAATGTGCACCATGACCGCTGGGTCCTCACCAGCCCCTCCCAGTAATCTGTCAACCCGATTAGCGATGTGCCGGACTCGAGCGCCAGGTAGGCAGCACACTGTTCGACGATCCCTGTCTTTGTGACAGATTGCCCTATCTGTTCCCCTAATAATTGAGTCCCCCACTACCAGCACCTGCCTGGCCTGCCCTGCTCTCCTATTTCCCTCTTTACTGGAGCTGACACTCCTCCGGCTTTCAGGGGACATGCCTTGCTGCAGCAGTGCTACCCCTGTACTGTCACTCCCCTCATCTGCCAACTTTGCAAACTTATTGGGGTGTGCCAGATCAGGACTAGCCTCCCTGGCACTCTTCCCTCTACCCCCCCTTCTAACTGTCACCCAACTAACGGCCTCACTGTCCTGCAGCTCCCGACTACCACCCTCCCCCACATCTACCCCAGTGAGCTGCTGCTCAGTGAGCAGCAGACTCCTTTCCATATTGTCAATGTAGCTTCACAAGACGATTTTAATGCCCCTTGGAAGAGTGGTGGAGGTCACAGTAGCTTAACAAGACAGTTTTAATGCCCCTTGGAAGAGTGGTGGAGGTTGCAGTAGCTTAACAAGACAGTTTTAATGCCCCTTGGAAGAGTGGTGGAGGTCACAGTAGCTTAACAAGACGGTTTTAATGCCCCTTGGAAGAGACGTGGAGGTCGCAGTAGCTTAACAAGATGGTTTTAATGCCCCTTGGAAGAGACGTGGAGGTCGCAGTAGCTTAACAAGACGGTTTTAATGCCCCTTGGAAGAGACGTGGAGGTCACAGTGGTTTAACAAGACGGTTTTAATGCCCCTTGGAAGAGACGTGGAGTTCAGAGTAGCTTAACAAGACGGTTTTAATGCCCCTTGGAAGAGACGTGGAGGTCAGAGTAGCTTAAAAAGACGGTTTTAATGCCCCTTGGAAGAGTTGTGGAGGTCACAGTAGCTTAACAAGACAGTTTTAATGCCCCTTGGAAGAGTGGTGGAGGTTGCAGTAGCTTAACAAGACAGTTTTAATGCCCCTTGGAAGAGACGTGGAGTTCAGAGTAGCTTAACAAGACGGTTTTAATGCCCTTTGGAAAAGTGGTAGAGGTCGCAGTAGCTTAACAAAACGGTTTTAATGCCCCTTGGAAGAGACGTGGAGGTCACAGTAGCTTAACAAGATGATTTTAATGCCCCTTACAAGAGCCATGCAGTACAGCATATTAAAAAGATTATTCCCATTATTGGGAAGTGGGTCTCCCATAGTCTTTGCCTATGCCTTCCAAGCAAAAGCTGCTAAAAATTAGGACGGAAGAACTTGCAATGCTGGAAACATGGACCACGGTCACCCTGGTGGTATAGTGGTGGTGGAGGCAGAGGATAAGGAGAAGAGCAAAATACAGCCAAAATGAGGAAGCGTATACCCATGTGTGGGTGTGAAACGGTGCAAGGGAATACACCTCCCGAAATAACACAGTGGATTTGACTTTATGTTACTGTGCTGTTATTTGGTGGTGATGAGAAGTCTGGCCCAATCCAGCCCTTGTTCATTTTGATAAGGGTCAGCTTGTCAGCATTGTCAGTTGACAGGCGAGTGAGCTTATCAGTTATAATTCCCCCAGCGGCACTAAAAACACGCTCCGATAACACGCTAGCGGCAGGGCAGGCCAGGACCTCCAAGGTGTACAGAGCGAGTTCATTCCAAGTGTCCAGCTTGGATACCCAATAATTAAAAGCCACAGAGGAATCACGGAGGACGCTGGTACGATCGGCAAGGTACTCCCTCACCATCTTTTGAAACTTTCCACTCCTTGTGAGAGTACCCCGCGCCTCAGGGCCTGTAAGCTGGGCGGGTCTCAGAAAGCTGTCACAGAATGTTGACCATGTTCCCCTGCCTCTGCTGGATTGGAGTTGCGTCTCTCTCGCCTGTATGCCTTGGTTGGTCAACGAACTGTGACCTCTGCCACTAGCGTGTTCAGATGGGAATTTTTTTAACAGTTCTGCAGCAAGGGCATTCTAGTACTGCCACATTTTTGTAGACCTCTCCACCTCAGGAATAAGAGAGTGAAAGTTCTCCTTGTAGTGGGGGTCTAAAAGTGTCACCAACCAGTATTGACTGTCACCCAACATTTTGACAACGAGAGGGTCACGATTAAGGCAGCGTAACATAAAGTCAGCTATGCGTGCCAGACTGGTAACGGGCAAGACTTCCGTGTCCTCACCAAGATGACGACTGACCATGCTCTCCTCCTCCTCCTCCCCCCTGTCCTCAGGCCACCCACGCTGAATTGACGGTTTGACAGTTGTACAGGTACTACCGTCTACAGCGCATGATACCAGCTCCTGTTCTTCCTCCTCCTCCTCCTCTCCCTCATTGTCCCCCAATGCACGTTGGGATGAGATGAGGCTGGGCTGTGTGTAATCGCCCGCTACGGCTTCTTGATCCATCTCATCATACTCTGGCTGCAATGCCTCCTCTTTAATTCTCTGCAGAGAGCGTTGCAAAAGACAGACAAGTGGGATGCTGATGCTAATGATGGCGTCATCGCCACTCACCATCTTGGTGGACTCTTCAAAGTTTGTCAGGATGGTACATATGTCAGACATCCAGGTCCACTCCTGAGGTCTTATGTGTGGAGTCTGACTTGAATATCGACGGCCTTGTTGCAGCTGGTACTCCACTGCTCTCTTCTGCTCACAAATCCTTTGCAACTTGTGGAGGGTAGAGTTCCAACATGTGGGGACATCACACACCAGTCGGTGTGCCGGAAGCTATAAACGCTGCTGCAACACAGTAAGGGTAGCGGAAGCTGTAGCCGACTTCCGAAAATGAGCTGACAGGCGGCGTACTTTGACGAGCAGATCTAGCAACTCGGGGTACGATTTAAGAAACCGCTGAACCACGAGGTAAAGCACATGAGCCAGGTATGGTACGTGTGTGATCTCGTCTCGCCTCAGAGCCGCCACCAGGTTACGGCCATTGTCACACACGACCATGCCTGGATGTAGGTTCAGCGGTCTCACCCACAGATCTGCCTGCTCTTTCACAGCTGTCCACAACTCACAAGCAGTTTATCACCTAAGCTTATCAGTTTCAGCACAGCCTGTTTCCGCTTGGCTGAGGCAGTACTGCAGTGCTTCTAGCTGGTAACTGACGTGGTGATATATGAGATGGAGGCTGAACATGAGGAGGAGGATGATGCGCAGGAGTTGTACACTGTGGGGGCAACTCTGACTGACATAGGGCCCGCAATCCTCGGTGTGGGGAGGATGTGTTCCGTCCCAAGGTCCGACTGGGTCCCGGCTTCCACTATGTTTACCCAGTGTGCCATCAGGGAGATGTACCCTCCCTGGCTACAAGCACTTGTCCATGTGTCCGTTGTCAGGTAGACTCTCCCAGTAACTGCGTTGTTGAGGGCACGGCAGATGTTTTTGGACACGTGCTTGTGTAGTGCAGGGATGGCACACCGGGCAAAATAGTGTCGGCTGGGGACCGAGCACCGAGGGACGGCCACCGCCATAAGGTTGCTGAAGGATTCCGTCTCCACAGGCCTAAAAGGCAGCATTTCCAACGCAAGTAGTCGTGAAATGTGCAAAGTTAGGACTGTGGCCTGTGGGGCGTTGGCTGCGAATTTCCACTTTCATTCAAAGGTCTGGGATATGGACAATTGAACGCTGCGGTGGAACGTGCACGTGGACGTTGATGCTGTTTCTTGAGAAACTGCCATAACAAGTGAAGACTGAGAGGAGGGGGCATCTTTGCATGCAGTATGGACAGGGGATTGCTTTGCACGCACAACAGGGGGTTCTCTTACACGCACAACAGCGGAAGAAGCAGTGGTGACACCCGCTGACACTGGTCGTGGACCCTGGGGTTCGCCCCACAAAGTCGGGTGCTTTGCTGACATGTGCCTGATCATGCTGGTGGTGGTCAGGCTGGTAGTTTTGTCACCCCTGCTGATGCTGGCATGGCAGGTGGTACAGATGGCCTTTTTGGGGTTATCAGCAGAGTCTTTAAAATTCCAGACTCTGAAAGACCTACCGCTTGTACTTGCAACGTCCCTCGTGTTGGTGTTACGAGGATCTGTTGCCCGCCTTCTGTGTGCGGCCACCACACTGTTTCTTCCTGCCTGTTGGGGTACTCTGCCTCCCTCCCCCTGTGTGCTGCTGGCCTCGCTCTGCGTGTCCTCCTGCCACGTTGGGTCAGTTACTAGATCATCCACCACCTCCTCCTCTTCCACTTGCGCACCACGATCCTTCTCCTCACTTCGTGGCAATTGTGTCTCGTCATCGTCCACCTCTTGTGACAAATTGCCAGCGTCGACTTCCTGTGGCCGTGGCCGTTCAAATATTTGGGCATCGCTACATGGGATCTCCTCTTCCACCACTTCAAGCGGAGCAGACGAGGGGCACAAATATGGAAATGGACCAGTGAACAGCTCTTCAGAGTGTCCAAGTGTGGGATCAGTTGCTGTCTGACAACACTCGGCATGGTGGGAGGAAGGAGCATCAGGGTGAGGAGGAGTATGCGGTCGAGACTCACGGCTACTAAAACTTGACCGTGTGGAAGACAGACCGGAGGTGGTGGTGCCCAGGTAACTGGAAGTATTATCTGCTATCCAATTAATAACCTGTTCACACTGATCAGTTCGCAATACTGGTGTTGTAGTGTGCTTCCCTAGTAATTCGGTCAAGAAGTGGGAGCGAGAAGATGTGGCTGTTGGTTGTGGCACATTTTCACCTTGGCCACGGCCCCGTCCTCTACACGCACCATCACCAGAACATCCAGTTCCACGTCCATTGCCACACGCCTTGCCCATTGTAAATGAAGTAAAATAGCTTACACTCACACTATCAATGGAAAAAGGGTAATAAAAAGGAGATTAGAACCGTGGAAGAGGAAAACCACAGTTCTATTTCTCTGGCCTACAGCAGACTCTTTTAAACAGATATATTTGTGTCTGAACAGTCAGGGAGACACTATTACTGTTTTTTTTTACGGAAAAAATGCCAAAAGCAGGATAATACGGAGATTTGAACCGTGGAACTGCAAAACCACAGTTCTATTTCTCTGGCCTACACCTGACTCTTTTAAACAGATATATTTGTGTCTTGAACAGTCAGGGAGACACTATTACTGTTTTTTTACAGAAAAAATGCCAAAAGCAGGATAATACGGAGATTTGAACCGTGGAACTGCAAAACCACAGTTCTATTTCTCTGGCCTACACCAGACTCTTTTAAACAGATATATTTGTGTCTGAACAGTCAGGGGGACTCTATTACTGTTTTTTTTTTTACGGAAAAAATGCCAAAAGCAGGATAATACAGAGATTTGACCCGTGGAATTGCAAAACCACAGTTCTAGTTATCTGGCCTACACCAGACTCTTTTAAACAGATATATTGGTGTCTGAACAGTCACAGACACACTCAATTTTTTTTTGGGGGGGGATACCAAAAGGTTAATAAGACGCGTATTTGTACAGTCTGACTGAGGAAAAAAAAAATACAGGATTTAGATGAAAAAAAAGGATTTTTCCGGCCCCTGAGGCTGGGGGATAAGTCTAGCAATTTGACCAACAGGAGCACACAGGACTGTAATGCAGCGTTTGATGGTATAACCACTGCGTCTCCTATACAGCCTGCCTGCCTGGCTGATATCTGGGATGGATATTAGTCCTGAGAAGGAATGTTTGTTTGATTTGGCAGGCTTTAGAGACCCTACACTACCTTGCTCGCTCAACACTAGTTATCTTACATGGATTTAGAAGCGGATCAGCTTTAAAATCCATGTAAAAAAAAATCTCTGTGACCACACTACAAGTGCCATATTAATTCGATAACCTAGACTAGAAGCTATTGCAAATAAAAGCTGTATTTTTTTGTCACAATCTTTTCAAAATAGCAGCAAGATGTGACAATTTTGTAAACAGATTTTTGAGCACATGCTCATATTGTAAAGCTATGTAGGAGCTTTTGGTCAATATGCTAGGCAATAAACCTGTGGTCAAAGTAGAATTCTTTGAGCCCTAGAACAAAATTCGGACCTGTTCACCCTCCTCCCCCAGCTTGTTGCTCCGATGCATGGGCCCTGTGCCGTTGATTGTCTGTTACCCCCCCCCATAAAAAAATAATACAAATTATAAATAAATAAATAATATATATATATATATATATATATATATATATATATATATAGAGATATATATATATATATATATAGAGATATGTATATATGTAGGGATTCACTCTCTCTGGCAACTGTTTAGGTACACACACAGGCACATAGTGTCTTTTTCACACAGGGAGATTTATTAAAGGTTATAGTCTTCCAGCATAAAAAGAACAAACAATCTTTTCTTCGACATAACATCCAGCAAAGGAAAAACAAAATAGGTCATATCTTAGAACGGCTCACCTGGTCAGATTAACGTCCAGACTCTCTCAGCAGAAAGATGTCTTTCTGCCTCTCACTCACAGACTCAAAGTGAGGCAGCTGAGGTGCCTTAAATAGGCTGTTCAAAGCCTGAAAGTGGAGAAATGGGAATGGCCAGTACCACCCAGCTCTTCTGGCCGTTCCTAAAACCCGGACCAAAAATCCAGGCCCACTAAATATCCTCTCAGAACTATATGTGCTCTGTGACACACATATCCCATTCAGTAACTGTCCAGCTGCCACCTGGCCCAATCCAGTGTCTGTGCACCTTCTACCAACATGTAATGTACCCATGACAGGGAGTTTGCATTCCTGTGCTGTTTCCCGGGCCTATGCTCCACTTCAAACCTGAAATCTTGAAGGGCTAGAACCACCGTGTTACCCTTACATTGTTCCCCTTCTTTTCTTGCATTCATTTCAGCTGGGCATGGTTCTATACTAGCCTATACTTCTTACTCAATAGGTAGTACCTCAAAACCTCTAGAGCCCATTTTATTGCCAGGTACTGTTTCTCCACTAGGTCTACAAGGTCATCTGCATTCTGGGGATCTCCCTGGGCCATCCAGCATTGGCAGTGACTAGATGAATTGGTCCATCACCACTCGTTCCACCATCTGTGCTGGGGAGCAAGTCTCGGACTGCAGCCATTTTTGCACTAAGTAGATGAGGTTAAACACTGTGATAGTCCCAGTGGTGTACCCCTTGTGCCCTGAATGCCATGGTTACTCCCAGACAAGCCAAAATCTCCACCTTGAGCTTACCGTACTCCTTGACATCATGGTACATCTTCTGAGGTTCCCAGTCAGATATGGTGCAAGCACCTCCACCCACTGCTCTGGAAGCAGTTTCTCTTGTCCGCCACCCTCTCGAACACCATCAGGAAAGCCTCTATGTCATCACCCAGAGTAATTTTCTGTAATGCCCCTCTTGCCATCTTCCTCACCTGGGACTTGTCACTTTGGCTTGGGGGAGGTGCAGTTTCCCTGGCCAGGACTGTCTCTGCGAAGAGCGTTATCTGCTGCTGTTGTTTTTGCTGCTGCTGTATTAGTTGCTGCTGCAGCTGTAACTGTTGCATCAACAATTTGTTGGTTTCCTGCTGGGCCTGCTGTTGCTGCTGCCATTGCTGCAGCTGAATATTGACCTGAGCCAGCTGCTTAATTAGCTCCTCCATGGCTTCAGACTATGCTTCAACAGCTGAAGCTGCCTTCTCTCAGAACATACAGTCTTTACACCACAATCATGTGTTCTCTGGGATTTCTGCCTGCATTCTCCACCAATTGTAGGGATTCAATCTCTTTGGCAGTCGGTTTAGGTACACGCACAGGCACATAGTATCTTGTTCATGCAGAAAGTTTTATTAGAGTTCATAGTCTTCCAGCATAAAGATAGCAAACAGCCTTTTCTTCTGCATAAAGACCAGCAAAGGAAAAACAAAATAGACCATATGATAGAATGGGCTCATCCAGTAACATCCAGGCTCCATAGCAGAAAGAGGTCTTTCTGCCTCACAGACACAGATTGAGGCTGTTGATAATAATGTCCTCCTGTATAGTTATGGCCGAAAATGTTGGCACCCTTGAAATTGTTCCAGAAAATGAAGTATTTCTCCCAGAAAATTATAGCAATTACACATGTTTTGTTATACACGTGTTTATTTCCTTTGTGTGTATTGGAACAACATAAAAAAGAGAAAAAAAGGCAAATTGGACATAATTTCGCACAGAACCCCAAAAATGGGCCAGACAAAATTATTGGCACCCTCAACTTAATATTTGGTTGCATACCCCTTGGAATAAATAACTGCAATCAATCGCTTCCTATAACCATCAACAAGCTTCTTATACCTCTCAACTGGAATTTTGGATCACTCTTCTTTTACAAACTGCTCTAGGTCTCTCATATTTGAAGGAACTCTCCAGCCTTTTGCTTTCATCCATTTCTGGGTGCTTCTTGAATTATGTTTGGTGTCATTGTCCTGCTGGAAGAAGACCCATTACCTAAGAGGCAAACCCAGCTTTCTGACACGGGGCACTACATTGTGACCCAAAATCCTTTGGTAATCTTGTCAATCTCGTGCTTGGCGTTGACATCTTTCTGCACTGATGTCAGTGGAGTGCATGTTTCCATCATGTCTCATCTGAGAGATTCTGGTATAGTGATTATTTTTCCTTTAAAGGTGATTTCATGCTGCACTGACATTTCCTCTCTTATGTGCAAGAATGTCAAAACTTCCCTTGGAGCATGTTGCTTATGTTTTGGCCAGCCCTGTATGAAGATAGTCTTTAAGGACTGTATTTGTTTCAGCTTGTCTTTTGACACTGTCAGGTATTCACACATATTGAAGATCTAAATGTATTTTTCATCATCACTTGTGTTGGGTAGGAAAGCTTTGCAATCAGTCAGTCTTCCCAGCAGATGTAAAAATCATATTTCTGAAGTGATAAATGCATCCACTGCAGTCTTTTTGGTGTATTTAATAGTGGCGTCTTTGTAATGATCTCCAAAGGTTTGTTATCAAAATGCACCATTACTGTCATGGGTGTGTCAGATGTAACAGACAGTCGCTCTGGATCTAGCTGCAGAAGGTCACTGCGTTTGGCATTGCAGACGCCTTCTTAATCCTTCCGACTTTTGGACCCAGCGGAAACTTCCCTCCTGCTCTGATTGACACACCTGGCCGGGGTGTTTATAAACTCTTAGTCTGCTTCTGGGAGTCGCCAGTGATATTCACATTTTCCCTTGTGAAGGCTTGGAGTTATAGCAGTTGGCTAGCTTCCTCTCTGGTGCCCTTGGAGGACATTTGGTGTTATCTCTCTGGTGTCTGCTCAAGCTAAGTTTTCCCCCTTTGTTTGTCTCCCTTGTTGTCTTTACTTTATAGTGGGGACTCACCAGTGCTCACCCCCCTCTCTGTCAAGGGCCTAGCTCTAGGGATATACAGGGCTTAGGTTTCCTGCTCGGCGATTAGTGTGGAACCAATATAGGGACAGTAGGGTAGGCAGGGTGTTATTAGATCAGCCTAGGGGTCTCCACTCCCCCTTTCCCTAGTGTCTGGGCTTCCTTCCCCTCATCCCTTCGTGTTGCACTTAGTCTTTCCCACACTGCGTGAGAATTATTTGTCGACCATAGATGTACTGGTGAAACTATTCCACTACAAATACTACAGCTAGTATTTCCTCCTCAACTTGCGCATATCCCCGTTCTGTCCTGCTTGCAAATATAATTGGCTGCTTATCCTGCATAAGAGCAGCTCCAAAGGGCATTGTGTTTACTACCATTGTTTGACCTGAGTCCAAATATTTCAGGTTTGCTGTTCTTTTTCATTACCTGGAAATTTGTTTCCTGATTTTCTGTCTATTCCCAGAGAACATATTTGTGAGTTAGCTGTTTCAGTGCCTGGCAAAGTTTGTAAACTTATACGGTACTGTACCACGCCGAAAAATCCTTGTACTCCACGTAGATCTGTAGGGGTAGGTATGTCTTGGATTTCCCTCTAACCTTTTCAGGATTCATGCTCACACCCCTTGAGGTTCGAAGATGTCCAATAAATAGAAACTCTGTCATTCTCAGTTGGAATCTTTCCAAGTTCAGCTTTATTTGTTTTACTCTACATCTGTCCAAAAATTGTAAAATCTTCTGATCAAGTCTCTTTACTGCAGATTCCTAATCTTCTGCTATGCCCACAATTTCCCCTCAAAAAGTCGTTTCAAGGCTTGGATCATTTTCTGTTGGAGTAGGACTTAATCCCACCGGCATACTTAGCCATTTATAGAGTCCAAATGGAGAAGAAAGCTCTGTCAAGAAACTTGATTCATCGTCCAATTTCATGTGTCAAAATCCATTTTTTACATTACATACAGAAAGTATTTTAGCTTTAGATAAATCTAGTAGTAACAAATTTGCAACAAAAAAAAAGTAAAGTCCGCTCACCATTGGGGTGTGGTGCAGTCTCAGCCTCACTCGGATCCAGCCAGAGCAGCCTGGATCATGAATCAGAAAATAGAAGGAATGATCCAGCGTATCAGGCTATAAACTTGAATAAAACCTAGCTTTTATTGAGCCATTAAAAAATGCTGCTACCACCATAATAAGTCTTAGTGCACTTAGTACCCTTTGGATTGAATCTCAGGCAGGATCTAATACTATAATATTAATGACAGTTTTGTTTACCGTTTGGACATGGTATATCGCTAGTTTTTATATTTATTCTATATTTGTATCACAAATATTTTTATTTTTTCTACATGTCAATGTTATTAACATTAGAGGACAATAATATATGTGTGTCACTAAGGCTGTGTGCCCACGATGCGGATTTAATGCGTTTCCGCGGCTGCATTTCCGCCGCGAAAATGCTTTAACAGCGCTTTTTAAGTTGTCTGTCATGTTTCCCAATGTTAATCTACTTATACTGTGCACATGCTGTGCAAATTTCCACTGTGGATTATCATTGTGTAAAAATCCGCAGCACAACCATTTCTTATGCGTAATCGCCGCCACTGACTTGCATTGAACCGCATAACATCTGCATGTATACATGCGGATGTTAAGCGGTTCAATGCGCATATGGTACCCGGGTCTGGAGAAGAGGAGACTCTCATCCGACCCGGGTACCATTAGTAAAACAAGAATTAAAACGTAAAAAATAAAAAAAATCATTATACTTACCTCTCCGGCGGCCCCCGGTCTCCTTCCTTCTCCGGTGGCGTCCTCTGTCCTCGGCATCCCGCCGTGTTCTCAAAGGACCTGTGGTTTAGTCATATGATGGTCACGCGACCGCTGAAGTTAACGGTCGCGTGACCCGTCAGCTGACTAAATGACGTCAACGCAGGTCCTTTCAGATCACCGCGGGACGCCGATGACAGAGGACACCACAGGAGAGGAGACCGGGGGCCACCGGAGAGGTAAGTATAATGTTTTTTTTTATTTTTTACGTTTTAATTCTTTTCTTTACTATTCATGCTGCATTTAAAGCAGCATAAATTGGTCACACAATATAAATCCATGCCAGTTGCATGGATTTATATTGTGTGACTAACTTGTCAAGCCCTTTTCCAAGTGATGCTTGGAAAAGCGCTTGAAAAAACGCACGTGGAAATGCATGCAAAAATGCTTAAAAAAACGCTTCTCCCTGGCAGAAAAAACGCATGTAAAATCTGCATCAATTCTGCATCGCGGGCACATAGCCTAACGTTTTTATTTCACTCTTCTCTATGCTAATCATACTGACCGCAGAGACTAGTGAGCACATGATTACTATTATCTTTAATTACAATTTTCCTTTATATGCTCACTAGTCCACTGTTCAGACAGAACATGATTAAGACTGCACGTCGAAACGCGTAGGTTGAGACAGCTGTGATCCTTGTGAGCACTAAGACTTATTATGGTGGCAGCAGCATTTTTTGATGGCTCAATAAAAGCTATGTTTTATTCAAGTTTATAGCCTGATACGCTGGATCATTTCTACTATTTTCAAATTTGCTATAAGATCTGAATGTATCATGCTTGGATTTTCTGCTGCAGAAAAGTTGCAGATACGCTGTTGAAAAATTGACACCAAATATGCGAAGTCTGAACCCAGTCTCAGGCATCATTCACACGTCCGTGAAAAACCGGTACCAGTGTCATCAGTGTTTTTCCAGTTTGGATAAATAAATGAATTACAAAGATTCTCTTATACTTTGCAATATTAAACATGGACAGCATACAGACCGCACATGGACAGCATAGGCATAGCCCACTGATACCATCCATGTGCTGTACCTGTATGTGTTTTTCACAGACCCATAGACTTGTATTGGCCCTTGTCATCCTCGCTGCTGGAAAAAAAAACGGACATGTGCACAGCAGCATAGGTCATAATGGGTACGTGTGGAATCTGTGAAAAAAACGCACACCACACATAATGGAAACAGGGACATTTGAAGGAGGCCTTAGGGCTTGATCATGCGTAATATTTTTCCCACTTTTTTCCCCATGTGTTCCCATTGTTTTACGAACTAGCAAAGTGAAGGATATTTCTAAAATCTCATGCTGCTTATTTTTTCCTTGCAGATTTGAAGCTGTTTTGTAAATTCTTTTAGTGTTTTTGCAGCTTTTTTTTTACCTATTGTAATGAATAGGAAAAAGTGCGGCGAATTTATGCAGTGGTGTTTTTTTGCCAAGAGACACGTTTTTCTTGCATAAATGTCTGGTGCACATGGCATTAATGTCCCTTAGTCCCTCCGGAGTGAAGTTGCACTCCTCTGACGAGTGGAGGAACCGGCGCCTTGAGGTGAGCAGGCGCCTTACATAAATATGTCACCTGTCCTTCCTCCGTCTAGTAAACAATGGAGCTGTGAGCAGCTACCTGGCAGTAAGAGGTTACAGGCTGCGATAAGCAGATTAAGGACGTGTAGGATAGCTGTTGTTCTGCTGCTGCCCTTTCAGTCCTTTGCAGCCAGTTTTACTAGTTGCACTTGGCTGTCTGATTGGAGGAACCTTGAGCTGTGTTTCATAAATTATCCCTCAGCTTGTAGGAGCATGAATACTACAGCGAGCTGTCCCCTGGGCCTGTCATTGCCTCTCTGCATGCATTTGTAGTTGTTAATAATCCAGCTATCCTTGGATTTCCCCTTGCTCGGCTGCCACTTGCATCTTAAAGACTCTCTGTGAGTATTTTCAACATTTGTTAACTGTTTCTTTGACATCTGGATACTGTGTGCTGTCTACGTGATCTTCTTAGAACCCGCATGGGATATTACCATCTAACTGATCGCGGTTATTACTGATTATTGATTATGCATTTTCACACTTTTGTTTTTTGTTATGCTGTATTATTGGTGTGTGCGTTATTGTATCCATGTACAGGCAGGGCACTAACTTTGTAATAAAGTCTTTCAGTTCTGTTCCCCCGGGGGCGGCACGTTATTTAGAATGTTGGATCATTGATGAAGGCGCTTTATGGAAACGATGGGGAATATATATCAATGCCACATTTTGACAAATTTTCTATGAATGTCTAAAAAAAGAAACATGGCCAGCGAGTTGTACACTGTATATACAAATGTATACATTTCCGCAGGTGATGATCTATACCAGGTACAGCCTCTTATCTGCTCCATATGACTTTATCAGCATGTCCTAGGTTGATAAATACTGCGCACACATGGTTCAGTAAAACTCCTTATTGATCCTGCATGCCAGTAAGTAAATATGTCCAATGCACGTCCACAGATGTAGCAAAGCTGAATTTGTTATTTTACTCTTTCTTTCCAGTGTGAAACCACTTATAACACAATGGGGCAGATTTATCAATAGTTTCATCTGGGATAAAAGGAATTAATTTGATTGATTTCTGCAACAGTTGGCAAAATTCTCTTATTCGGCATTGACAAATATGCCTTTATTAGGGTCAGATTGGCACCTATCTCAGTGAAGCCCCTGTAAGGCAGAGGTTTAAATGGAATCTGACATCAGGTTTTTGCCACCTAATCTGAGATCAGCATGATTTCAGTGATGTGTCACTTACTGTTGTTTTACTAAAATGATTGTTTTATCAGCAGGAGATTATCAATAGAGGACTAGTAAACCTGCTGCCATGTAGTCCTCCATATTGGTATAACCACCAGTGAATGGAAGCTTTCTGCCTATGCACAGTGTACACAGGAAGCTGCCAATCAGTGGTGGAGGCGGGGTTATACAGAGCTCAGCATTCAGAGAACTGCTAGATATGCAGTAGAAAAAAATTATTTTTATCTAAACTACAGCAAGCAGCCCAGATAGGCTAGCAAAATCTGATGACACATTCTCTTTAATATCCAGTCCTAAAAGACACGTGTCCTGTTTAAAGGTGGTCTGGAACTAAAACTTATTTTAATCCTAATTCTATTCCTACTTACTGTCATAATAGAATCTGTTTTCTATTATACTTTAGTTAAAAAGACCCTACTGTTCCCTCACTACTCTATGTAACTGCTTTTTTTTTTTTTTGCTACTTCATCTATGATGAAGTTTCCTTTGACATCACTGTGAGGGCAGCGCCGGTCTCTGCTTTTCCTACACGCTGGGTATTTTTTCTACAATGCACACTGACAGTGCGCTCTCTTGCCATCTCCTTCTGATCAGAGGCGGCGAGCGAGTGCACTGTCACTGTACATTTTGAACAGTGACAAGAATCTACTCAGCATATGTCAGAATTGACAACCGACAAATGTTCAGTACAGCAGGGATTAGTCTAGCCCCTGAAACGGGCGTCACTGATAACGCTTCATTTCAGGGAGGGAGCAGAGGCTGCGGTGGTGACCGCAATCTCTGCCCCTTGTTGACAACTATTTTAACTATCCCAGCATGCACTGATTTTCTCAAAGTGTCATCAATGTGGAAGTAGTAAAAAGAAGTAAAGCAGTTAGAGTGAGCAATGAGGGAATGGTAGGGGCTTTTTCAATAAAGTATATTAGAAAACAGTTTAGACTATGACACTAAATAAATAGACTTTTAAGATTAAAAGAAAAGTAGTTCTCGACCACCCCTTTAATTATTAAAACTAAGACACCTGAAACTATTTCTAAGGTGTATTTCAGGTTTTTAAAACAGTTATTGAAGTCAAAGCCAGAGTGGATTCCAGAATACAAGTGCCAGTCTTCCATTTATTATCTATTTCTGGGTTTGGTTTAAAAAACATCATCAAAAGATCTGAATGTGGAAACATATGTCAGGAAACTTTGAATTAGTCCAGACTTGACTTAATTTCATAAAACTGCAGCATGCCCTATTTTTCTTGATACTATTGTTTTTTTTCTCCTTAATACAGCAAAGATCCATTTCGCAGTCGGTAGTACTGAACACTTTTTTGAGCCAGTAATTTATGCTCTAGGCCACGGCCCCACTATCAGTATTTGGTCAGTATTCGGTCAGTATTTTTTCTCAGGAGTGGGAACCAAAACCAGGTGAGGAACAATCAGAGAAAAGGTATAGTAGAAACAAGTCACCGATTCTGCATTTATCACCCACTCCTGGTTTTGGCTCCCACTCCTGAGAAAAAATACTGACCGAATACTGATGATGAGGCTGTGGCCTAAAGCATAAATTACTGGCTAAAAAAAGTGTTCAGTACTACCTACTGCTACATGGATCCTTGCTGTATTTATTTGATGTATCTACGGCCTCACTATCAGTGTTTGGTCAGTATTTGTAAGCCAAAACCAGGAGTGGATGATAAATGCAGAATTGGTGCACATATTTCTACTATACCTTTTCTCTGATTGTTCCTCTCTTGATTTTAGCTTACGAATACTAACGGATACTGACAAAATACTGATAGTGGGGCCATAGCTTTAGGCTAAGGTCCTACTTCATTAAAACTACATGTGTTGTCCACTGTTTATTAAGACTGAGACCCAAAGTAATTAAATCATCTTAGGGGAACCACCACCCCAACATGTTTTGGAGCATCTTCAGGGACTGCAGAGGTCAGATCTTTATAATCTCGTATGACATCACAATGAAAACTGACCAATCAATAGAAGGCTTCTATAGTTTCTTCCATAGCATCTCAACTGTACCTTGCTGTGTCCCTGAGGAAGCTACCTCCTGTGGCGATACACGTGGGGTCCTCTTTCCCATATGATGCTTTTTCTATGAGCCAATTCACCTGGTGACTATAAAGTTATTGCTTATTTTCTTTTATATATTATTTTGATACTGCATGATTTACTGTCTGCACATGTGCATTGCACCAATCTTCTTTACTGAATACTACTTGACATCACTTTAGGGGTAGTGTCCATTCATACTTATCTTGGTTATCCACTACATTTCCATGGCTCTGTTGGTTATGATGGTTGTTATATGGGTTGTATACCAGTGCCAATTTTTGGCCTAGGAAAACAGGTTCTGTCGCAATGGCGCAATTTTAAATGTTTATTTGTTTTGTTTAGGGTTTTGTGTTTTTTTTTATTAAGCAAATATTTACATTGTTCAAATTTATGAAGTGCAACCGATCTTTTGTACGCGTCTGTCCTCTTTTTTTGATTTTTTTTTTTTTTTCACAGTCAGGTCTTCAAAATTTTGTTTGGAAAAAACAACTAGTTGAAAAACTAGTGAAGAGTAATGTAGATTTTCCACTGAAATGAATAGTGAGGGTATGCAAAACATATTTGAAGCATTTTTTTAATGTGGGTTTTGAAAAAATTTAGTGTGGACATACCCTAAGAATAAGTAGACATGGATGTATTTTTGCTCATGTCCTGTCCTAGTTTAAATGACACTTAACTCCTGCACTCATCCACAGTGAAAAACAGTGCACAGTGCTGCATACAGATGCAGTCACTTCTGCAATTTTCTAATATAACTTGCTGACAATACTAAATTTGCGGTAAAACCCACCTTATGTGGTGTCCGGTGGAGCACTGAAATACAGTCACAGAAATGTGCTATGTGCATTTACTCCAATTCTGGACCTAGTTTTGGTCTGCAGCACAGTGATACGCCATTGTGATATCTGAATTATATGTAAAAAGTAACTGTAAGCAGTTGGTATGCTTCAATGTAGCACTGTATTCTCTACTATTGTTCCCACCATGCATCGTTGTAAAATTTTGGTGTGTTAAAAGTGTTGAATACATTTTAATTTTCTATATGTAAAGTAGTTGTACAATAGTTATGGACAGTGACACATACATAACTATGTGTTCCTGCAATAAATGTAGATGTTTGCATAGTAAGAGCTAAAAACACAATTCTGTACAACATGAAGTGTAATTGCACTTTCATGAGGAATAACTTTTATATGTGGCCAATATATGATTTGTATTTTACTTTTTTAAAAAAAAGATTTCCCTTTTGCGGACTCTAGTCACTAGAAGCCTCAGCAGCTTCTCTTTGTTCACTCTGCTTCTTTCTCCCTCCGGCTTCCTCCCTCTCTTATTTCCTAGACGGCTATAGGCAGCAAGTGTAATTCGATCAAGCACTGAAGACAAATTTACATACAGATTTGAGAAGCTTTTGAGAGTGACTGATAATATGAAGAACCTTAAATTAATACTTTGCTCAAGTACCCTTTGAAATTATGACCACATTCAATTTTTCTGGGTAGGAGTCAATCAGCATGGCACATCTAGAATCGGCAATCTTTGCCCACTCTTCCTTGCAGTGGTGCTCCAAATCTGTCAGATTGCAAGGGCATCTCCAGTGTACAATGCCCTCTTGAGGTCAACCCATAGATTTTCAATTGAATGCCAGTCTGGGTTCTGTCTAGGTTATTCAAAAGCTTTGATCTTCTGGTGAAGTCATTCTTTGTTAATTTGTTGTGCTGAAAGGTGAAATTTCTCTTTATCTTCAGCTTCTTTTCACAGGCCTGAAGGTTTTGATGCAAAATTGACTGATATTTAGAACGGTTCATAATTCCTTCTGCCTTCCAGCTGTCAAAAAATGCCCCAAAGCATAATGCTGCATCCACAATGCTTCACTATGGGTATGGTATTCGTTTGGTGATGCGCAATATTGATTTTGCACCAAACATACCTTTCGTAATAATGGCCAAAAAGTGAAATCTTGGTCTCATCAGACCATAACATGTTTTCCCACATGCATTTGGCAGAATTGATGAAGGTTTTGGCAAAACATATGTGGGCTTGGATTTTTTTTCTTTGTAAGAAAAGGCTCCAATCTAGCCATCCTACCACACAGACTAGACCAGGGCCAGGAAAAGGTATTTTCGTGCCCTAGGCAGATGAAGCCAATGAGCACCCCACATGAACCTTCAGTCAACAAGTAAAGGAATGGGTCAGAGACTAAGGTAACATGTCTCCTAACGCCCCCTTCCTCCCTCTCTGATGATCGCTTCACCAAAAAATACCAGCAAAATTAAGTGTTATTAAAATGCCCTCTGCATAATGATATCTGTCTATACTATGCCCTAAATAAGTCTCCTATGCTATATGACCTTCACACGGTCTACCCTTATGAGCTATAACTGTCATGCTAGGTATGGGAAGGACCCAGCGTATGACGACGGGAAAAGGGGGGAAGCCCAGCAACTAGGGAAAGGAAGAATGGAGACCCCTAGGCAGATCTAACAACAACCTTACTTCTCTATCGTCCCTAAATATGTTCTGCACCTATCGCCAAGCAGGATAACTTAGCCCTAGCGGTCCCTAGAGTTAGACCCTAGGAAGGGATAGGGGGTGAGCACTAGTCAACCCCACTGCAACAAAAGACAAACAAGGGAAACAAACAAGGGGATAAACTTAGGTTTGAGAAGACACCAAAGAGATCATGACTACAATCCACAAAGGAACTCCAAAAAGAATCTAGCCGACTGCTAGAACTCCAGATCTGAACAGAGGAATTTACTCTATCACCAGTGATTCTCTGGAGAAACTAAGGGTATCTAAAGATCCAGCAAGAGTGTGTTAATTAACAGCAGAAGGTGGAGATCACCACTGGGTCCTAGAGAGGGAGGGATGATGAAAGGATCAAGAAGGTGTCTGCAAGGCCAAGCACAGCGACCTTCTACAGTCAGATCCAGAATGATTGTCTGTCAAACCTGATACACCTGTGACAATAACCACCACATTTCAGTCATTATTAGCCATAATCAGCCACCGTCCGCCCTTATGAACCACAGCCTGTCCAGTACCATGGCTGTCCATTCTCCACTATTTTCCTTTACACTCTCTATATCCCCACACTGTCCCCCACCACCCGCCAGTCTAACCTCTCTCCATACTGTGTCCACAATTCACTCTTCCCCCTCTCCATATCCATTCTGTAACCCCTCTTCACACTATGCCCTCATGCAGCCCACCATGTTGTCTTCTCCAAACTGCACCCTCCTTCTCACATTGTCCCTGTACATGGTATAATGGTCAACATAGCCACCCATACAGTATATCCACAACAGTCCCCCATTATACACTAATATGACCACCACAGCCCCCTATGCAGTATGATGTCCAGCACGGCCCAACATTATATAGTATGGTCACCACCACAGCCCCTCATATATAGTATGATGTCCACCACAGCCCTCTATATACAGTATAATGTCTCCCACAGCCCCTCTTATAATGTCCCTACAGCCAGCCTCTTTTGTAATGTTCCCACAGCCAGCCCCTTTTGTAATGTCCCCATAGCTAGACCCTCTTGTTATGTCCCCACAGCCGGGGCACAAAGGTGAGCAGTGTCCCTTACAGCGCTCACCCCTCTCTCTACCTGCACCCTAGCTGTCACTGCCTCCCTGCACTCAATTGTTTTCGCATCTGTCAGACACGAATACGATTGCTGTGCACCTCTTGTTATGTCCCCGCAGACAGCCCCTCAAAAGGTCCCCATATCCAGCCACTCATAATGTCTTCACATTCAGCCCCTCATAATGCCCCCACAGCTGGCCCCTTAGTCAGCCTCTCATAATGTCCTCACAGTCAGCCACTCAATGTTTCCACAGCCGGCCCCTCAATGTTTCCACAGCCGGCCCCTCAATGTCTCCACAGCCGGCCCCTCAATGTCTCCACAGCCGCCCCCTCAACGTTTCCACAGCCGGCCCCTCAATGTTTCCACAGCCGGCCCCTCAATGTCTCCACAGCCGGCCCCTCAATGTTTCCACAGCCGGCCCCTCAATGTTTCCACAGCTGGCCCCTCAATACCACCACAGCCAGCCCCTTGTATTTTCACCACAGCCGGCCCCTCATAATGTCCCCACAGCCGGCCCCTCATAATGGCCCCACAGCCGGCCACTCATAATGGCCCCACAGCCGGCCTTTCATAATGGCCCCACAGCCGGCCCCTCTTAAGGGCCTCACAGCCAGCCTCTCATAATGTCCCCACCGACGGCCCCTCTTAATGGCCTCACAGCCAGCCCTCATAATGTCTCCACAGCCAGCCCCTCATAATGCCCCCACAGCCAGCACTTCATAATGGCCCCACAGCCAGCCCATCATAATGCCCCCACCGCTGCCCCATCTTGTGATAGCCCTCATTTATTGGCAAAGTAAAATAAGAAAAATGTAAAAAGTTTTTGCTCATCTAATCCTAGCTCACTGTCCAGTGCAGCCGTCATTGCATCTAGCCATCAAACTTCCCCTGCGTGCTCGATCTCTTTCAACTCGCAGGCCGGAAGTAGCCTGCGCTGTGTTGTAGTTCTGATGCTGACTGCAGCTCCTCTGCTGTTGTCCCGAGCAGCATGTAGTTCAACGCAATTTTATTCCCATCTGACAGACGCGAATACAATTGAGTGTAGGGAGGCAGCAATGGCCGGGGTGCAGGTGGAGAGGGGGGTGAGCGCTGTCAGTGAGTGACTTCTGACCTCTGTACCTACGCCCCGGTCGTCAGTGTGCTGAATACCTGAGGCTGTAGTAAGGTGCCAGGCAGTCTCAGTCATTCAGCAATGTCAGGGTTTATTTTCTAAAGTGCGCCCCCCTCGGGAGGCAGGAGGTAGTGCCTTAGGTGAGTGCCTACTTTGCCTACCCCTTGTCCCGGCCCTTGGCCAGACATATGAAGAGACTGTTGTCATATGCTATACAAAACCTTGCCAGAAACTCCTGAAGCACCTTTAATGTTACTGTGGACCTTATGGTAGCCTCCTGGACTAATTATCTTTTGTTTTTTCATCTAGGTAATGTCACTGTTGTGTTAAATTTAATCTACTTCTTGATGATCGTCTTCACAACTCCATGGTATATCTAATGACATAATGACAAAAGCTTGGCATTTTAATAATTGAATTAATTTATTTTTAATTCAATTTTTTCAAAATATATATGAACATAAGAGATATGTATGTGTGTGTGTGTGTGTGTATATATATATATATATATATATATATATATATATACATATATATATATATATATATATATATACATATATATATATATATATATATATATACATATACAGTTATATGAGAAAGTTTGGGCATCCCTATTAATCTTAAGCTTAATGTTTTATAAAAATTGGTGTTTTTGCAACAGCTATTTCAGTTTGATATATGTAATAACTGTTGGACACAGTAATGTTTCTGCCTTGAAATGAGGTTTATTGTACTAACAGAAAATGTGCAATCTGCATTCAAACAAAATTTGACAGGTGCATAAGTATGGGCACCTCACCAGAAAAGTGACATTAATATTTAGTAGATCCTCCTTTTGTAAAAATAACAGCCTCTAGTCGCTTCCTGTAGCTTTAAATGATTTCGTGGATCCTGGATGAAGGTATTTTTGACCATTCCTCTTTACAAAACCATTCCAGTTCAGTTAAGTTTGATCGTCGCCGAGCATGGACAGCCCTCTTCAAATGATCCCACAGATGTTCAATGATATTCAGGTCTGGGGACTGGGATGGCCATTCCAGTACATTGTAATTGTTCCTCTGCTTGAATGCCTGAGTAGATTTGGAGCGGTGTTTTCGATCATTGTCTTGCTGAAGATCCATCCCCTGCTTAACTTCAACTTTATCACTGATTCTTGAACATTATTGTCAAGAATCTGCTGATACTGAGTGGAATCCATGCGTCCCTCAACTTTAACAAGATTCCCGGTGCCGGCATTGGCCACACAGCCCCAAAGCATGATGGAACCTCCACCAAATTTTACTGTGGGTAGCAAGTGTTTTTCTTGGAATGCTGTGTTTTTTTTGACGCGATGCATAACGCCTTTTTGTATGACCAAACAACTCAATCTTGGTTTCATCAGTCCACAGGACCTTCTTCCAAAAAGAAATTGGCTTCTCCAAATGTGCTTTTGCATACCTCAGCCGACTCTGTTTGTGGCGTGCTTGCAGAAACTGCTTCTTTCGCATCACTCTCCCATACAGCTTCTCCTTGTGCAAAGTGCGTTGTATAGTTGACCGATGCACAGTGACACCATCTGCAGCAAGTTGATGCTGCAGCTCTCTGGAGGTGGTCTGAGGATTGTCCTTGACTGATCTCACCATTCTTCTTCTCTGCCTTTCTGATGTTTTTCTTGGCCTGCCACTTCTGGCCTTAACAAGAACTGTCCCTGTGTTCTTTCATTTCCTTACTATGTTCCTCACAGCGGAAACTGACAGGTTAAATCTCTGAGACAGCTTTTTGTATCCTTCCCCTGAACAACTATGTTGAATAATCTTTGTTTTCAGATCATTTGACAGTTGTTTTGAGGAGCCCATGATGCCACTCTTCAGAGGAGATTCAAACAGGAGAACAACTTGCAAGTGGCCACTTTAAGTAGCTTTTCTCATGATTGCATACACCTGGCTATGAAGTTCAACGCTCAATGAGGTTACAAAACCAAAAAAAGTGCTTTAGTAAGTCAGTAAAAAGTAGGTAGGAGTATTTAAAACAAGAAAATGATAAGGGTGCCCATACTTATGCACCTGTCAAATTTTGTTTGAATGCAGATTGCACATTTTCTGTTAGTACAATAAACCTCATTTCAAGGCTGAAATATTACTCTGCCCAACAGTTATTACATATATCAAACTGAAATAGCTGTTGCAAAAACACCAATTTTTATAAAACATTAAGCTTAAGATTAATAGGGGTGCCCAAACTTTTTCATATAACTGTGTATATATATATATATATATATATATATATACACACACATACACACACACACACACACACACACACACACACACACACACACACACACATATCTCTTATGTTCATATATATTTTGAAAAAATTGAATTAAAAATAAATTAATTCAATTATTAAAATGCCAGACCCCTTTAAATTTTTCACTCTAGCAGTCAAACCAAATATGGATTTGGGATTTGATTTAGATTTCTATTTTGTTCATTCACATTCAGGTTTGTTTAGTAATAAAAAATGAACTGTTAGTTAACTCTCCTATTTTTGAAAGCATTCTTACTTTGAAGCATATTTTCCATACCTGCCTAAAAATTTCGCAGTTTATATACACATATACAGTGGGTGCAGAAAGTATTCAGACCCCTTTTAAATTTTTCGCTCTGTTTCATTGCAGCCATTTGGTAAATTCTTAAAAGTTCATCTTTTTTCTTATTAAAGTACACTCTGCACCCCATCTTGACTGAAAAAAAAACAGAAATGTAGAAATTTTTGCAAATTTATTAAAAAGAAAAACTGAAATATCACATGGTCATAAGTATGCAAACCCTTTGCTCAGTATTGAGGAGAAGCACCCTTTTGAGCTAGTACATCCATGAATCTTCTTAGGAATAATGCAAAAAGTTTTTCACACCTGGATTTGGGGATCCTTTGCCATTCTTCCTTGCAGATTGTCTCCAGTTCCATCAGGTCGGATGGTGAACGTTGGTGGACAGCCATTTTCAGGTCTCTCCAGAGATGCTCAATTGGGTTTAGGTCAGGGCTCTCGCTGCGCCAGTCAAGAATGGTCACAGAGTTGATCTGAAGACACTCCTTTGTTGTTTTAGCTGTGTGCTCAGGGTCATTGTCTTGTTGGAAGGTGAACCTTCGGCCAAGTCTGAGGTCCAGAGCACTCTGGAAGATGTTTTCATCCAGGATATCTCTGTTCTTGGCCGCATTCATGGTTCCTTCAATTGCAACCAGTCGTCCTGTCCCTGCAGCTGAATAACACCCCTATAGCATGATGCTGCCACCACCATGTTTCACTGTTGGAATTGTATTGGGCAGGTGATGAGCAGTGCCTGGTTTTCTCCATACATACCGCTTAGAATTATCACCAAAAAGTTCTATCTTCGTCTCATCAGACCAGAGAATCTTATTTCTCATAGTCTGGGAGTCCTTCATGTGTTTTTGAGCAAACTCTATGCGGGCTTTCATATGTCTTGCACTGAGGAGAGGCTTCCATTGGGCCACTCTGCCATAAAGGCCTGACTGGTGGAGAGCAGCAGTGATAGTTGACTTTGTGGAACTTTATCCCATCTCCCTAGTGCATCTCTGGAGCTCAGCCACCGTGATCTTGGGGTTCTTTTTTACCTCTCTCACCAAGGCTCTTCTCCCACGATTGCTCAGTTTGGCTGGACGGCCAGGTCTAGGAAGACTTCTGGTGGTCCCAAACTTCTTCCATTCAAGGATTATGGAGGCCACGGTGCTCTTAGGAACCTTGAGTAATGCAGAAATTCTTTTGTAACCTTGGCCAGATCTGTGCTTTGCCACAATTTTGTCTCTGAGCTCCTTGGGCAGTTCCTTTGAGCTCATGATTCTGATTTGGTCTGACATGCACTGTGAGCTGTGAGGTCTTATATAGACAGGTGTGTGCCTTTCCAAATCAAGTCCTATCACTTTAATTAAACACAGCTGGACTCAAATGAATGAGTAGAACCATCTGAAGGAGGATCACAAGGAAATGGACAGCATGTGACTTAAATATGAGTGTCTGAGCAAAGGGTCTGAATACTTATGACCATGTGATATTTCAGTTTTTCTTTTTTAATAAATTTGCAAAAATTCCTACATTTCTGTTATTTTTCAGTCAGGATAGGGTGCAGAGTGTACTGTAATGAGAAAAAAATGAACTTTTTAGAATTTACCAAATGGCTGCAATGAAACAAAGAGTGAAAAATGTAAAGGGGTCTGAATACTTTCCGTACCCACTATGTGTGTGTGCGTGTGTATATATATATATATATATATATATATAGATCAAACTTCTGTGAAATAAAACTGTCCACTTAGGAAGCAACACAGATTGTCAATCAATTTCACATGCTGTTGTGCAAATGGAATAGACAACAGATGGAAATTATTGGCAATTATCAAGACACCCTCAATAAAGGAGTGGTTCTGCAGGTGGGGACCACAGACCACATCTCAGTACCAATGCTTTCTGGCTGATGTTTTGGTCACTGTTGAATGTTGTTTGTGCTTTCACAAATGTGCATGTGTCTGCACAAACGTTCAGAAGCCGACTCCATGAGGGTGGTATGAGGGCCCGACGTCCACAGATGGGGGTTGTGCTCACAGCCCAACACCATGCAGGACGCTTGGCATTTGCCACAGAACACCAGGATTGGCAAAGTCACCACTGGCGCCCTGTGCTCTTCACAGATGGCTCACACTGAGCACATGTGCCAGACATGACAGAGTCTGGAGACGCCATGGAGAGCGATCTGCTGCCTGCAACATCCTTCAGCATGACCGGTTTGGCAGTGGGTCAGTAATGGTGTGGGGTGGCATTTCTTTGGAGGGCCGCACAGCCCTCCATGTGCTTGCCAGAGGTAGCCTGACTGCCATTAGGTACCGAGATGAGATCGTCAGACCCCTTGTGAGACCATATGCTGGTGCAGTTGGCCCTGGGTTCCTCCTAATGCAGGACAATGCCAGACCTAATGTGGCTGAAGCGTGTCAGCAGTTCCTGCAAGATGAAGGCATTGAAGCTATGGACTGGCCCGCCTGTTCCCCAGACCTGAATCCGATTGAGCACATCTGGGACATCATGTCTCTCTCCATCCACCAACGTCACTTTGCACCACAGACTGTCCAGGAGTTGGCGGATGCTTTAGTACAGGTCTGGGAGGAGATCCCACAGGAGACCATCCGCAACCTCATCAGGAGCATGCCCAGGCGTTGTAGGGAGGTCATACAGGCACGTGGAGGCCACACACAATACTGAGCCTCATTTTGACTTGTTTTAAAGACATTACATCATTACACCTTTTGCTTTGATGACTGCTTTGCACGCTCTTGGCATTCTTTTGATGAGCTGCAAGAGGTAGTCACTGGAAATGGTCTTCCAACAATCTTGAAGGAGTTCCCAGAGATACTTAGCACTTGTTGGCCCTTTTGCCTTCACTGTGCGGTCCAGCTCACCCCAAACCATCTCGATTGGGTTCAGGTCTGGTGACTGTGGAGGCCAGGTCATCTGGTGTAGCACCCCATCACTCTCCTTCTTGGTCAAATAGCCCTTACACAGCCTGGTGGTGTGTTTGGGGTCATTGTCCTGTTGAAAAATAAATGATGGTCCAACTAAAAGCAAACCGGATGGAATAGCATGACGCTGCAAGATGCTGTGGTAGCCATGCTGGTTCAGTATGCCTTCAATTTTGAATAAATCCCCAACAGTGTCACCAGCAAAGCACCCCCACACCATCACACCTCCTCCTCCTTGCTTCACGCTGGGAACCAGGCATGTAGAGTCCATCCGTTCACCTTTTCTGCGTCGCACAAAGACACGGTAGTTGGAACCAAAGATCTCAAATTTGGACTCATCAGACCAAAGCTCAGATTTCCACTGGTCTAATGTCCATTCCTTGTGTTCTTTAGCCCAAACAAGTCTCTTCTGCTTGTTGTCTGTCCTTAGCAGTGGTTTCCTAGCAGCTATTTTACCATGAAGGCCTGCTGCACAAAGTCTCCTCTTAACAGTTGTTGAAGAGATGTGTCTGCTGCTAGAACTCTGTGTGGCATTGACCTAGTCTCTAATCTGAGCTGCTGTTAACCTGCGATTTCTGAGGCTGTTGACTCGGATAAACTTATCCTCAGAAGCAGAGATGACTCTTGTTCTTCCTTTCCTGGGGCGGTCCTCATGTGAACCAGTTTCTTTGTAGCGCTTGATGGTTTTTGCAACTGCACTTGGGGACACATTCAAAGTTTGCCCAATTTTTCGGACTGACTGACCTTCATTTCTTAAAGTAATGATGGCCACTCGTTTTTCTTTACTTAGCTGCTTTTTTCTTGCCATAATACAAATTCTAACAGTCTATTCAGTAGGACTATCAGCTGTGTATCCACCAGACTTCTGCACAACACAACTGATGGTCCCAACCCCATTTATAAGGCAAGAAATCCCACTTATTAAACCGGACAGGGCACACCTGTGAAGTGAAAACCATTTCCGGTGACTACCTCCTGAAGCTCATCAAGAGTATGCCAAGAGTGTGCAAAGCAGTTATCAAGGCAAAAAGTGGCTACTTTGAAGAACCTAGAATATAAGAGATATATTCAGTTGTTTCACACTTTTTTGTTAAGTATATAATTCCACATGTGTTAATTCATAGTTTTGATGCCTTCAGTGTGAATGTACAATTTTCAAAGTCATGAAAATACAGAAAAATCGTTAAATGAGGTGTGTCCAAACTTTTGGTCTGTACTGTGTGTGCGTATATATATATATATATATATATATATATATATATATATATATATATATATACACACTAGCCTCATTGAACAGACTCTGACCATATATTTTCCATTGGGTCATCTAATGAGCGCGTGTACAGATCATAGTCATGGGAAGAATGGTGGGACCAACGTCAGGTGTAATGTCGCCTAGTGTGAATTTCGGATCCTGTGTTATGAGCTGTGCATAGATAGAGATGTTCTCGTTCATTACAATCTTGCAATTGATGATAAGGAAACTACTGTGAACTCTTCCAAAAAAAAAAAGGGAAATATGGCCCTAGTGGCCAGTGTGAGAATTGCAAGATTACATTTTTTTTAAGATTGTGATACGGAAAAACATTGCCAATTTTTTGTTAAAAATTACATGAAAAACAAAAACCCGATTTAATCAATAGGTCATTTTCTGACAATACATTCCCTTTACGGGTTAAATAGGGGTTGCAAAGGATTAGACAACCATGAATGCTTTCTTGCATAGGTGCTGCTGGTTCTAAAATAAAGTCAAATGTTTGTCTAATCCCCTTAAAAGGAAACAACAGAATAACCCAATAACTGCAGCAATACACATCCCTATTGAAGCCATTTTTTAGTTATGACTGGAATAGCATGCAGCTTTTTAGAGGAAAGCCATAGTATTACTAATGAATTTTATGTGTTCCAGCCACCCCGAAAAAAACAAATAGAAAACTGTCTGAATGTACAGTAGAACATGTGGTAATTTACCAGAAACAAATACTTCTGCTTGTTGTAATAAGCAATGACAGAAGAGGCATCCAAAACGAATAGAGAAAGTCTTCACACTCCATGTAGTGGGCATAAAGGAGAAGGGAATGTCTCCAAATGCCTATGTGAAATGTCTTGTAATGTCTAAATGCTTGTATACTTTATTAAATTATGTGCCTTCTTATGCATGTAGATAAACAGGATCTGATTCACCTTTAGGCACAGTATGTTGGTGTCTGAAGGCAGCCCTGGGGGAAAGAACAGTCACCCATAAATGTAATAAGCAGCACAGACATATAAATAGAAAGTGCAAAAGTAGCAAATAGCCCTTGTACCTGCAAGGTCCCAAATCCTCTTCCGTCTAATAGTGAGACACCAATATTGTAACCCATATGTGTTCGTATATAATTTTTTACATAATTATATATTAAGAGGTTGCTGTCGTTTTAAGAAACTTTGCTGAAATCTATAGTACAAGTAAATATATGGAACTTTGTGATGTATCTTATCAGGAAAAATACTTTTTTCTGCACTTATGACACATTACTTCAACCCCCCCACCCTTCTTTCTGAACTTATTCACAATAAAGAATGGCTAAAATCCATCTTGTTCAATACAAAATGAACTGCCAGCTCACTTAGGTGTCAGATTACAGCTGTTTATTCAAAGTTATAGAGGTGGGTGATAGAGTAAGGAGCAGAGTGAGAGTGAGGCACAGACTCACACAGACCATTGCTGTTGCTCTTTACTAAGTGTTAAATCTCATAACAGTTCTGGTTTCATAGCTAGAGATGAGCGTTGTTCTACTCGAACTGTTCGCCAATCTCAAATTCGAGCTGTTTTGGGCGGTGTTCGAGCCGTTCAGCGAACACGAACGATTTGAGAAAAATTCGGCTGTTCGAGGTTATGTTCGATAACTGTTCGTGCACCAAAATCATAACTGGATTTTTTCTCAGTAATGATGAAAATTAATGTTAATACGCAGTTTGAGTGTACAGCGGGGTGGGGGGAGGGGCAGGGGATGGATCTCTGCAGGAACAATGAAGATCTCCATTTTTTTTTCTCTTTCCCGCATTTACAGTGGGGAGGTGCAGTCTGTCAGCCTATCAGCAGCGCACACACGGAGCGAAGTGCTTTTTTCACACAAGCAAGGGCATGTGTCATTGGCAGTGTATGTCACATGTCCTTGCCCTATAAGACCAAGCCATTTTCCTCGTCGCCACCATTTTCTCACTGCTGCAGCTGCGTGTTAGACGGCACCGCTGTTGCTGTGTGCGCTATACCTTGTTAATTTCAAGCCAATTTTCGCACAAATCTACAGATAGCTTGGGAGTAGGGAATAGTTGTGATTGCAGTCCTTTTAAGGACTAGGTTACAGCATTTCCTACGACTTTTATCAGGCAGGTCTGTGCTCTTAAATAGATAGATTGTGGGAGTAAAGACTAATTGTAATTGCAGTCCTTTTCAGGACTAGGTTACATCAGTTCCTATCAGTTTTTGCCAGGCAGGTCTGTGCCAGTGCTGTGCAAGTTTTTTTCACAGCATTTGGCTGAATCTAGCAAAGCTAATCCTTTTTGGCCTATTGCAGAGTGTGTTAGTCAGTGGAGTAGCCTATCTGTGTTGCAAGATATACCACCTGTGTATAGAATACCAATTTTTTTACTGCACCTAGTGAAGTAAAATCTTTTGGGCATAGCATCACTCTATTAGTCCATCTATACTGACCTCCATCAGGTTGCAAATTGAATATAATTTTTTTCTGCATCTACCTCTGAAAAAATATTTGGGCTTCTAGCAGTGTGTGGGACTTGTTCTATTAGTCCATCTATACTGACCTCCATCAGGTTGCAAACTGAATATAATTTTTTTCTGCATCTAGCTCTGAAAAAATATTTGGCCTTCTAGCAGTATGTGGGACTTTCTCTATTAGTCCATCTCTACTGACCTCCATCAGGTTGCAAATTAAAAATAATTTTTATCTGCATCTACCTCTGAAAAAATATTTGGGCTTCTAGCTGTGTGTGGGACTTGTTCTATTAGTCCATCTATACTGACCTCCATCAGGTTGCAAACTGAATATAATTTTTTTCTGCATCTAGCTGTGAAAAAATATTTGGCCTTCTAGCAGTGTGTGGGACTTTCTCTATTAGTCCATCTATACTGACCTCCATCAGGTTGCAAACTGAATATATTTTTTTTCTGCATCTACCTCTGAAAAAATATTGGGCTTCTAGCTGTGTGTGGGACTTTCTCTATTAGTCCATCTATACTGACCTCCATCAGGTTGCAAACTGAATATATTTTTTTTCTGCATCTACCTCTGAAAAAATATTTGGCCTTCTAGCTGTGTGTGGGACTTGTTCTATTAATCCATCTATACAGACCTCCATCAGGTTGCAAACTGAATATATTTTTTTTCTGCATCTACCTCTGAAAAAAATATTGGGCTTCTATCTGTGTGTGGGACTTGTTCTATTAATCCATCTATACAGACCTCCATCAGGTTGCAAACTGAATATAATTTTTTTCTGCATCTAGCTCTGAAAAAATATTTGGCCTTCTAGCAGTGTGTGGGACTTTCTCTATTAGTCCATCTATACTGACCTCCATCAGGTTGCAAATTAAAAATAATTTTTATCTGCATCTAGCTCTGAAAAAATATTTGGCCTTCTAGCAGTGTGTGGGACTTTCTCTATTAGTCCATCTATACTGACCTCCATCAGGTTGCAAATTAAAAATAATTTTTATCTGCATCTACCTCTGAAAAAATATTTGGGCTTCTAGCTCTGTGTGGGACTTGTTCTATTAGTCCATCTATACTGACCTCCATCAGGTTGCAAACTGAATATAATTTTTTTCTGCATCTAGCTCTGAAAAAATATTTGGCCTTCTAGCAGTGTGTGGGACTTTCTCTATTAGTCCATCTATACTGACCTCCATCAGGTTGCAAATTAAAAATAATTTTTTTTCTGCATCTACCTCTGAAAAAATATTGGGCTTCTAGCTGTGTGTGGGACTTGTTCTATTAATCCATCTATACAGACCTCCATCAGGTTGCAAACTGAATATAATTTTTTTCTGCATCTGGCTCTGAAAAATTATTTGGCCTTCTAGCAGTGTGTGGGACTTTCTCTATTAGTCCATCTATACTGACCTCCATCAGGTTGCAAATTAAAAATAATTTTTATCTGCATCTACCTCTGAAAAAATATTTGGGCTTCTAGCTGTGTGTGGGACTTGTTCTATTAGTCCATCTATACTGACCTCCATCAGGTTGCAAACTGAATATAATTTTTTTCTGAATCTAGCTCTGAAAAAATATTTGGCCTTCTAGCAGTGTGTGGGACTTGTTCTATTAGTCCACCTATACTGACCTCCATCAGGTTGCAAATTCAAAATAATTTTTTGTCTGCATCTAGCTCTGAAAAAATATTTGGCCTTCTAGCAGTGTGTGGGACTTTCTCTATTAGTCCATCTATACTGACCTCCATCAGGTTGCAAATCGAATATAATTTTTTTCTGCATCTAACCCAGCCAATAGTTTTGGCCTAATACCACAGTTTGGCCACTCAGCTCTGCTCGGTTCCCATCCATTGTTTTTTTGTGCAAACAACTCCAGAGTTGTGAATTAGTTAACCACCAAAATGAGTGGAAAAAGGCCTGCTGCTGGTGGAAAGGGGAATAGGCGTGTTGGGAAGGGGAAAAAAGGTTGTGTCCGTGGGGTAGGTGTTAAAGCAACAGTAACATCTGCAGAAGAAAGACCATCTTCCAGCCAAACTAAAATGTCTACTTCTTTTAGCGGACAATGTGATAAGATCCCTTTCTTACGGCCACGCCAATCGCTACAAATTCCAGATGAGGCACAAAAACAGCAGGTGCTTCAACGGATATCAAGTGCTCCTTTAAGTGGGCTCTCCTCCACATCAACTTCAACATCACAAATACTCCAGTCCTCAAAGGTGTCACCCCAATCGCACTTGCTTCCTCACAGCTCCCAAATCTCCAGCTGCCCGTCTGAGTATGAGGTAGAACAGATGGTTAAGTCTGCAGAGCTGTTTACTCATACTATAGCCTGGGAATCAGAGGTCGACTCCAGCGCTTCTGTGAATCCAGACGAGGAAATGATCTGCACTGATGCCCAGAATCTTTATGAGTCGGATCCAGGACCAGACGCAGAAGGTTCTGACCATAATGTAGACCCTCATTCCCAAACTGTAACTCCTGTTGGTGGAGACAATGAGGAAGACGATGATAAGACTCAAATACCTGATTGGAGCGACAACTTTAGTTTTTTGTCAGGGCAGGAACAGGTTGGCTCTGAGGACGACGGGTGTGATAACGCACAGGGTGATGATGATGAGGTTGGAGATCCCACTTACTGTCAACCCACAGTCAGCCAAGAGATGAGGTCAGCAGAGGAGGTGGAGGAAGATGCTAGTGACGACGAGGTCAGGTTGCGCCTTCCTGGACAGAGACGTAGTACTGGAAGCACGTCAACAACTGCATCCTCAAACACAACTCTGCCTCTCACCACAAGTCGTGGTGGCTCTTCAGGTCGCATGGGTGCTAAGCCTTGCATAGCCTGGGCATTTTTTCAGATCGATAAAGATGACCCAACTCGTGTTATCTGTAACATTTGTCAGCAAAAGCTAAGTAGAGGAAAAAAAATACATAGTTTGAGTACTTCATGCATGAACCGGCACATGGACATGAAGCATAAGTTGCAGTGGGAAGCTCAGTGTGCTACAATGCGGCCTAGCCGGCCGGGCCAACCACCGTCTGCCATATCTTGTGCATCCACGGCCTCTTCATCCTCTGTGACTGGGGGGACAGCAGTCACACCTGTTTTTGGGCGCAGACCTGCCACCTCTTTACCCGCAACAGCCAGCGTGATTGGCAGGTCATCATTTTCTTTGGAGGTGGTAACACCAGCTGGTGTTGAGCGCTGTCCGACATCGATAGCACCACCTTTGGATCAAGGCAACCTAACATGTCCGCCTGCATCTTCCTCACAGACCGGCAGTTTGCCGGGGACACCCTTATCAACCCCGTCTAAGCACAATAGCCAGCCCTCGGTCCCTCAGATGTGGACAAGTAAAAGACCATTTCCTCCTAGCCATGAGAAAGCTAAGAGGTTGAATTTCACCATCTGCAACCGCTTGGCTACAGAAATGCTGCCTTTCCGCCTGGTGGACACAGAGGATTTTCGAGACCTTATGTCCGTCGCAGTGCCCCAGTACCAGATGCCCAGTCGGCACTACTTCTCAAAGAAAGGTGTGCCTGCGCTCCACCAGCATGTCGCACACAACATCACCGCTTCTTTGAGAAACTCTGTGTGTGACAGGGTGCATTTCACCACAGACACTTGGACGAGTAGGCATGGACAGGGGCGTTACATGTCGCTGACTGGGCACTGGGTAACTATGGTGACAGCAGGACAAGGGGCTGGTGTCCAAGTCTTGCCGTCCCCACGAGTTGTGCGTCAATCCTCTTTATGTCAAAGTTCCTCCACTGCTTCTGTCTCCTCAACCTCCTCTCGGTCTTCCACCTGCACCCAAAGCCTGTCTGGTCATGCCACAAGCTTTCTAACTGCGCAGAAGGGATCCTGCACACCTCCTTACTATGCTGGCAGTAGGGCTCAACGTCATCAGGCGGTTTTTACTTTGAAATGTCTGGGAAATGTGAGTCACACAGCTGAGGAGTTGTGGTCAGCTCTGGAGAACCAATTTCATGAATGGTTGTCTCCACTGGACCTGAAACCAGGGAAGGCCGTGTGCGACAATGCTGCAAACCTGGGTGCGGCCCTTCACCGGGGCAATGTCACACACGTGCCTTGTATGGCTCACGTGTTGAACCTGGTTGTCCAGCAATTTTTAGCCCACTATCCCAGACTAGATGGCCTTCTGCAGAGGGCACGGTCGCTGTGTGCTCACTTCCGCCGTTCGCATCCCGCAGCTCAGCGACTTACATCTCTACAGAAGTCGTTGGGCCTGCCACTTCACCGGCTAAAATGCGATGTGCCTACCCGGTGGAATTCAACTCTGCACATGTTGCAGCGACTGTGGCAGCACCGACAAGCCCTGGTGCAATACGTTCTGACGTATAGCCTGGGCCAACGAGATCCAGAGGTGGGGAAAATCACGCTGGAGGAGTGGTCTCAGATCAGGGACCTATGCACCCTTCTGCACAGTTTTGAAATGGCGACGAAGATGTTTAGTGCTGACGATGCCATTATCAGCATGACTATTCCGGTGATTTACATGCTGGAGCACATGTTAAACAGAATTCGGAGTCAGGTGGTGGCACAAGAGGAGGTGGAGGAAGTAGAGGAGGAGGAGTTGTATGCGGAAGGGCTAACATCTGCAAGGTCCAGACGGTCGGCAGCACCAAGGCGGCAGGCATGTGAGGGTGGGGGAGATGGTTTTACCAGGGCGCATGGTAGCAGCTAAACTAGTGAGGAAGGTGCAGTAGCCCAGGAAGAAGTGGAGGACGAACTGATGGAAGACTCATCAGATGAGGGAGACCTTGATCACATTTCTGTTGTGCTAGGTTGGGGGGAGAGGACAGAGGAAGGAAGCATGATTGTTACCTCGCCACCAACACAACAGGGACTTGGTGCTCCTGGATGCGCAACACACATGAGTGCCTTCTTGCTGCACTACCTGCAACATAACCCTCGAATTGTGAGAATTAGAAATAAACCTGACTACTGGGTTGCCACACTGTTAGATCCCCGGTACAAAAGTAAATTTGCCGAAATTATTTCTGCCATAGAAAGGGATGCACGCATGCAGGAGTATCAGCAGAGACTGTTGCAGAATCTTACATGTGCTTTTCCACAAAACACCAGTGGTGCACGTAGTGAATCTCACAGTTCCAACTTGCCAACCGTGGGACCGTCAAGTGTTCAGCACTCAAACTGTAACAGAACCACAGTATCTGCTGGTAACATCAATTTTGCGGAATCATTTCACCACTTTTTTAGCCCATCCTTTGCAAGGCCACAGGAGACAAGAAGTCTGACACATAGTCAACGCCTAGAGACGATGGTACAGGAGTATCTCCAAGTAAACATTGAAGCCATGACTGTGTCACTGGACCCTTGCTCTTTTTGGGCTTCCAATCTGGATAAATGGCCGGAGCTAGCCACTTACGCCTTGGAGATCTTGTCATGCCCCGCAGCCAGCGTTCTGTCTGAACGTGTGTTCAGCGCTGCTGGTGGTGTGGTGACAGATAAGCGCACGCGGCTCTCCACTGATAATGTAGACAGACTCACGTTCATAAAGATGAACAAATCATGGATCCGAAACGACTTTTCTACCTCTGTGTCATCCTGGGGAGAGTAAAAGCTTGATGATTGGTTAAAATCACCCTACCAACCGTTTTAAGCTTTCAAATTACTAATCATGTTTATCTGTATCTTGGTTGGAAAATAATTTGGGCTTTGTAGCAGTGTGCAGCACTGATTCTATTAGGCCATCTATAATAAGCTCCACCAGATTTAAAATTACTAATCATGTTTATCTTGGCTGGAAAATAATTTGGGCTTTGTAGCAGTGTGCAGCACTGATCCTATTAGGCCATCTATACTAAGCTCCACCAGATTTAAAATTAATAATAATTTTTAGCTGCATCTAGCCCGGAAAATAATTTTGGGGCTCCGAGATGCGCAAGACACATAAGTGCCTTCTTGCTGCACTACCTGCAACATGACCCTCATATTGTCAGAATTCGAAGTAATCATGACTACTGGGTTGCCACACTCTTAGATCCCCCAAACTTTTCGATCAACCTTTTCATTTTAATAAAGACCAAAAAAATTGTCATTTTTGAAATGATAAGCATTAGCAGGTTATTAGAAACTGAAATCAAACAGTTTTCAACTCAAAACTTTATTCTAGGTGATGTTACATTTTCACATAGGACCCCTTGTTCGAAAGGAGCTTCTGAACTCTCTCGTCCATTGAATTTGTCAGGTTTTGGATGGTTTCTGCTTCAATTGTTTTGCATGAGGACAGAATACCCTCCCAGAGCTGTTGCTTAGATGTGAACTGCCTCCCGCCATCATAGACACTCCTTTTGATGATGCTCCAGAGGTTCTGAATGGGGTAGAGGTCAGGGGAGCATGGGGGTCACACCATAAGTTTGTCCCCTTTTATGCCCATATCAGCCAGAGATGCAGATGTTTTATGTGCAGCATGAGATGGTGCATTATCATGCAAAAAAAATGATATTGCTGTGAAATACACGGTTCTTCTTCTTGAACCATGGCAGGAAGTGCTGTTTGAGAAAATCCACATACATTATGGAGTTCATCTTTAGCGCCTTCAGGGATCCTAAAGGGGCCGACAATCTCTCTCCCCATGATTCCAGCCCAAAACATTACTCCACCTCCTCCTTGTTGGCGCTGTAGCCGTGTTTGCGTGGGGTGTCCATCAACCAGCCATCCTCCACTCCATCCATCTGGACCATCGAGCGCTGCACGGCACTCATCCGTGAACAAAACAGTTTTGAAATCAGTCTTCATGTAATGTTTAGCCCACTGGAGCCGTTTCTGCTTGTGTGAAGTGGATAGAGGAGGTCGACAGGATGGCATATGCACAGCTTGAAACCTCTGAAGGACCCTGCATCTTGTTGTTCGGGGGACGTTAGAGGCACCAGCAGCTTCAAAAACTTGTCTGCTGCTATGACAAGGCTTTTTTGCCGCTGCTCTTGTAACCTGACGTAATTGCCTGTAGGAAAGAGTCCTCAATTTGCCCTTATCAGCACGCACACGTGTGTACTGTGAATCAGCTACATACTTCTTGATTGCCAAGACACTTCATCCTGATCATCGCACAATGTTGATTGTAGTCATGCCTTGACCTAAACACTCCACAATTTGTTGCTTCTCAGCAGCCAACACATCCTTTTTCTTTCCCATTTTGGCAGAAAATGTAGGCTGCTTAATAATGTGAGACAGCCTTCTTAAGTAGTCTTGCCTTTCATTGGACACACCTGCCAAACTAATTAGCACAGGTGTCTGCAATTGCTTACAGTGATATAAAGAGCCCTGACACACATCACCATCAATGAGTTTAACTGACAAACAAACAAATTCTTCCCTTATCACTCCTAAACACTTTTTGCATAATAATTTGGAACACAGTGTACATGTGCTTTTCCACAAAACACCAGTGGTTCACGTAGTGAATCTTACAGTTCTAACTTGCCAACCGTGGTCTGTATGGAGTTGTTCAATAAAGGGCCCAAAATTAAGATAACATAGATGGGAGAGGTCTCTATGAATAGGAATTCCTAAGTATTTGATACCCTGTGAGGGCCAGGCAAAGGGAAAGTTGGACTGGATGGAATCCTATATGGATTTGGGGAGGGAGACATCGAGGGCCTCAGACTTCGCTGCATTGATTTTAAAATTTGACCATGTAACAAAGTGATCTATTTCAGCCATAACAGCATGGATGGATATATGTGATTGAGTGATATATACTAGGACATCATCAGCAAATAGAGAGCACTTGTACTCGGTGCCTCCCACCTCAATCCACCTAATATTGGGGTTATGGCGAATTGATGAGAGCAGGTGCTCCGTCACTAGGATGTATAAGAGAGGGGACAGAGGACATCCCTGCCTTGTCCCATTGGTGATTGTGAAAGGTGATGAAAATGTTCTGATGCACCCCCTGGGCCTTGGGACACCCGGAGCCGGACCCTTTTTGGTGGATGCTGGTGGTTGTAGTCTTCGTGGCGGCGACCCGGTTCCGTGGCTCAGGGTGGTCAAACCAGTGGCGGAACTATTTATGTGGTTTTGATGTTTAAATGTCCGACTACGCCACCCGTGGATTGCGGTCAGAGTGAACCGCCGCTGCAGGGCAGACCGCTGAGGCTGGTGTTGTGGGTGCAGCAGAGCATAGCATAACTCCCCACGGGAGGAGTATAGCCTCAGGGCAGTGTATGCGGAGGATGGGGGTGATGTTGCAGGGCAGCAGCAGTAACGACACGGAGTCAGTGATGAAGTCCAGGGCCTTTACTCACAGTTCTTATTATCCAGACCACGTCTGCAGGTAACGGCTGCCCACGTCGTACTGTGCTCACCAGGTGAGGGGCTCAGACAACTCCCAGATAACTTTGGAGCGCTTCACAGGACCCCCTTTGTGTGTCCTTTGTCTGGCCTTTCTTACCAACCCTTCTGTCCGGCTGCCTCGGGCCTCCTCTTGGTAAACTTGGCGCCAGTTTCCTTGACCCTATGTGGTGCCTTCCTAGCGGGTGTAGCGAGGGGCTGCGCCACATAAAATGTCACAGCCTCCGGTTTCTAGCTGAGGGTCGTTTCCTGCCTCCACTAGTTTCGGGGACCGGTCTCCCCCTTTGGCCTGACCCCTCCACGCAGGTGGATTCGGGCGTGCGGTGGCGACTCGCCCGTCCGCACCCCTGGGATCCCTTCATTCCTCGTTCCTGGAGCCTTCTCCGCTCCTCTTCCTTCCTTCTCCCTCTTCCAGGCCTGGGCCTCTGCTACTAGGCCCGCCTCCGGAGCAGAGCTCATGCAGAGCCCCTGCTCCCTGCCACTTCTGCTCAGACTTCTCTGCACTGAACTAAGATGGTGCCCACCTTTTATACTCCCTTCTCAATGCACCCAGGAACTGCTTCCTCCCTGCTCCTGCACTACAGGGTTCCCCTTCCTCAGTATTCCCTCCCCCCACTCCAGCCAGGGACAGGGACTGTCGTGCCCATCTCAGAGGCATATTGGTCGCCCTGCCCCACGGCAATGTGGTGTAATGCATGCAGGTGTCGGGTCCTGATCCACACTCCATCCTTACCTGAGAGTGAGATATCACACCTCTGGGTGAGGTGCAATACCTCTGTAGCAACCGAGCCCTCAGGGTGCTACAGTTCCATTTATCTTCAGCCTAGGTGACGTATTGCGATACAGGGCCGTGATTTTGGCTATAAAAGGGTCCCCTAGACCCCTACCCCAAGCTTTTTAAGAGAATCATATATGGCGTGCCAGGAGACTCTATGGAATGCTTTCTCAGCATCCAACGAGAGTATCTAATTACAAATTTTTAACTGCATCTAGCCCAGGAAATACTTTGTGCCTAGTAGCAGTGTCTGCTAGTCAGCGGATTATCCCGGCTGTTAAGCAAGATACACCACCTGTAGTTTGGACACTTAATTTTTTCAAAGGAAATGCTTCGGGACCACGGGATACTCAGTGATGAGCATCAGGAGGCACCCCAAGGCATAGGGGCTGGGACTGGCAGTAGGATGCCTTGCGGTGGACAGCCGAGCTCGATCCTTATAAAAGCTTTTTAACTGCAGCAGCTTTAGTGGACGCTACTGGAGCTGGAATTACGCGGCTGCTGGCATGAGACTTGCCCTCCAATAGATCCTTGTAAATGGATTTAAAGTGTATTCATTCAAATTAGAGAGACAATTTAAATTAAAAAGCTTAGAGCTGCCTCCACCACAGGGGGGCTCGCTCGACCCACCAGCGGACAGGCACCAGTATTGGGAGAGGGGGGCTGGCCGTCAGGGTTCACCGCGGCTCTGGCACAAACCCGGCGACACGGAGGTGGCACGGGCAGGAGCGGACTGAACGTGTCGGCTTCTCACTTTTTGGATTTTAGAAGGGCATGACATGCCTATATCTGTGTCTCCCCCTCCTTTTACTCCTCCACCTCTTTTCTTTTCGCATGACTATATGTACTTGTCACTTTTCCATGTGTTAGTTGTGTCTTCTGAGCAGTTTGTCAGCTTTTGGACACCTTTGAAGGTGTTTTCTATGTGTTTCTATGTGTTTTTGTTTGCCTGCCATTGGTTTTAACGGTGTTCGAAGGTGTTCGACGAACAGTTCGACGAACAGTTCGGCGAACACACGGGTGTTCGACGAACCGAACCGAACTCGAACACTACGGGGGTGGCTCAACACTATTCATAGCTACACTGCTCAGTACTAAGTAGCTGGGTAATCACTGAGAATAGGGAACACCTGAAGTAAGCTCAGCATCTCCCAGTCTCAGATTGGACGGCTGAGCTGTCTATCAAAATACCAACATCTCAGCACGCCCCTGCACTAGGTTGGACGACTAAGCTGTGACTCACTGCGTCCAAGATACACTGAGCGGGTGAATCATGACATAAACTACTTGTAAATACAAGAAACATTTCAGTTTACATGTTATTAAAGGGAACCTGTCAGGTCATTTTTGAGCACCCTACTAATAGGGCTTTTGCAGCCCTTTCAGAAAATGTCACTTTTATTGCTGTGCGTTGCCCCGTTGTGTTGCTGTAAGCCCCTGAAAATTTATTGTCGCGAGCCTGCTAGTCAAGCGTATGTAAATGCAAAATGAATATTTACCCCTTCCCCCACACATAATCCCACCCACCCCTTTGCATTGGAGTCAGTGATTCACTCAGACTGTCGCATTCCCAAGGATCACATCACAATCCTCGGACTGTCCGTCTGCTTTCCTAACCTTAGCGTGACAGCTGCATAGAAATAAATGCTGTCACGCTCAGGTCAGGAGAGCAGACGGTCAGTCTGAGGATTGCGATGCGATCCTCGGGCAAGTAATATGGCTGTCTGGCTGCACCCAGTTAGTGACGCCGGGGCAGAGGGGTGGGCTGGTTTATGGGCGGGGTAAGGGTTGAATATTATTAATTTTTAATGTACATACACTTGGCTAGCTGGCACGCATGTAAGTGCAAAATGAATATTCATCCCTTGTCCTGCCCATAATCCCGCCCACCCCTCTGCGTCGGCATCACTAATTCAGTTAGACCACCATATGCTCGAGGATCTGATAGCAATCCTTGGACTGGCTATCTGCTTTCCTGACCTGAGCATGACAGCATGTATTTCTATGCAGCTGTCATGTTCAGGTCAGGACGGCCAGTCTGAGGATTGCTATGTGATCCTCGAGCATACGGTGGTCTAACTGAATTACTGCCGCTGACGCAGAGGGGTGGGCAGGATTATGGGTGGGGAAGGCGTGAATATTCATTGCAAATTTACATATGCTTTACTTGGCGGCATGCGACAATAAATTTTCAGAGGCTTACAGCAACAAAAACGGGGCAATGTACAAAAATAAAAGTTACATATCCTGAAAAGGCTGCCCAAGCCCTATTTAAGGATACTATTAGTAGAGTACACAAAAATGACGCTCGATTCTGCAAGCATCAGTGCCACTACGCTCCTCCAATGCTGTAAAGGCAAAGCTGAATAATATAGCAGCATTGGAGCATTTGCACAATGATTTCGCTAGTCCAAACTCTATCAGGAAGGAGCGCACCACCCCTCTGCAAACTGGAATCAGGAAGGCTGGGAAGTAGTTTGATGCTTCAGAATATCTTGAGACAATCCCTTTTAAAGAGAATGTACAATCAAAAAATTATTTATAGCTTAAATCCTGTAGTTATGTTAAACTTTTTTTAAGCTTTTTTTTCTTAATGTACACACGTGGTCAAAATTGTTGGTACCCCTTGTTTAATGAAAGAAAAACCCACAATGGTCACAGAAATAACTTGAATCTGACAAAAGTAATAATAAATTAAAAATCTATGAAAATGAACAAATGAAAGTCAGACATTGCTTTTCAACCCTGCTTCCACAGAATTTAAAAAAAATTAAACTCATGAAATAGCCCTGGACAGAAATAATGGTACTCTTAACTTAATATTTTGTTGAACAACCTTTTGAGGCGATCACTGCAATCCAATGATTCCTGTAACTGTCAATGAGACTTCTGCACCTTTCGACAGGTATTTTGGCCCACTCCTCATCAGCAAACTGCTCCAGTTGTCTCGTGTGTGAAGGTTGCCTTTTCCAGACGGCATGTTTTAGCGCTTTCTAAAGATGCTCAATAGGATTTAGGTCAGGGATCATAGAAGGCCACTTGAGAATAGTTTTCCTCTTAGCCATTCTTGGGTGTTTTTAGCTGTGTGTTTGGGTCATTATCCTGTTGCAAGACCCATGACCTGCGACTGAGACCAAGCTTTCTGACACTGGGCAGCACATTTCTCTCTAGAATTCCTTGATAGTGTTGAGATTTCATGGTACCCTGCACAGATTCAAGACACCCTGTGCCAGATGCAGGAAAGCAGTCCCAGAACATAACAGAGCCTCCTCCATGTTTCACAGTAGGGAATGTGTTCTTTTCTTGATATGCTTCATTTTTCCGTCTGTGAACATAGAGCTGATGTGCCTTGCCAAAAACTTCCATTTTTGTCTCATTTGTCCATAGTACATTCTCCCAGAAGCATGGTGGCTTGTCAACATGTAGTTTGGCAAATTCCAGTCTGGCATTTTTATGATTTTTTTTCAACAATGGTGTTCTCCTTGGTCGTCTCCCATGAAGACCACTTTGGATCAAACAACGACAGATGGTGTGATCGTACACTGATGTTCCTTGAGCTTGAATTTAAGCCTTTAATCTCTTTAGAAGTTATCCTGGGCTCTTTTGTTACCATTCGTATTATCCGTCTCTTTGATTTGTCATCAATTTTCCTCCTGCGGCCACGTCCAGTGAGGTTGGCTACAGTCCCATCGATCTTAAATTTCTGAATAATATGTGCAACTGTAGTCACAGGAACATCAAGATCCTTGGAGACGGTCTTATAACCTTTACCTTTAACATGCTTGTCTATAATTTTCTTTCTAATCTCCTGAGACAACTCTTTCCTTTGCTTCCTCTGGTCCATGTTGAGTGTGGCACACACCATGTCACCAAACTGCATAGTGAGTATCTGTAGCCCTATATACAGGCCCACTGACTGATTACAAGATTGTAGACACCTGTGATGCTAATTAGTGGACACAACTTGATTTAACATGTCCCTTTTGTCACATTATTTTCAGGGGTACCATCATTTCTGTCCAGGCCTATTTCATGAGTTTAATTTTTTTTTAAATTCTGTGGAAGCAGGGTTGAAAAGCAATGTCTGACTTTCATTTGTTCATTTTCATAGATTTTTATTTACTATTACTTTTGTTAGATTCAAGCTATTTCTGTGACCATTGTGGGTTTTTCTTTCATCTAACGAGGGGTACCAACAATTTTGACCACGTATATATCTGTAAACATTTGACATCACTGAATATATCAGTGTTCCCCAACTCCAGCCCTCAAGAGCCACCAACAGATCATATTTTCAGGATTTCTTTAGTAATAATTCCATCACCTGTGCAAGACTAAGGAAATCCTGAAGACATGATCTGTTGGTGGCTCTTGAGGACTGATATTGGGGAACACTGGTTTATATGATGAAAAGCCTCGAAATCTTGCAGTTACAGTATCTCTCTGGCCATTAAGGATTATTGTAGACTGATATTTCCTATTCTGTAGAGGTCACTTCTCAGCTGTTATCTCATTATTATCACTGGCAGAAATATAATTAAAGGTAACACATGTATATTTTTATTGAGGATTACACTATTCTCAATAGGTGATGGCCACAACTCACCTCCTCCCCATCCCTGCAAAGCTAATAGAAAACTCTGCCCATAAAAATCATTTACCATTTCTAGTCTAACTTACCTATGACCTATGTGGCTGCTGTAAAGGATATTTTTGCAGGGAATCTGTGAGTAGGATCAATCCTCCTTAATCATCTAGGGCGATAGGCCCTAGGTAGGGAGTGGACAGGGTGAGCACTAGTCAGCCCCACTGAAACTAAAGACAAATAGGTAAACAGTCAAGGGAATACACTTAGCTTGAGAAGACACCAGAGAGATCATGCCAAATATCCTCCAAAGGAACTCCAAGAGGACACTAGCCAACTACTAGTACTTCAAGCCTGAACAGAGGAAGATAGAGCTATCACCGGCGACTCCTTGGAGAGACTGAAGGTACTTAAACATCCAGCAAGGGTGTGTCAATTAGCAGCAGAAGGTAGCGGTCACTGTCAGGTTCTAGAGGGAGAAGGATATCACTACACTACAGAGATGAAAAGATCAAGAAGGTGCCTGCAGAGCCAAGCGCAATGACCTTCTACAACTGGATCCAGAACGACTTTCACATCTGACACACCTGTGACACTAAGACAGCGAGCAGGCTGTCTGGGAGTTATGGCAGGATGACTCTTGGTTACGTAAAGAAAATAAATTACAATCATAATGTAAAACATTAGAAAAAAATATCTGCCATTGACTTTTATTCTTAGCATATGACATGAATGTCTATTTTGAGGGTACCCTTTTAAAGGTAAATTGTAACAAGGGGCTTGAGACCCTTATGGCACACTTTTCTTTTTGTAATTGTTGTTGTTAAATCATTGAATAATTTAGTTTTACGTGATCTGCACTTGTTATTGAAGGTTACTGACTGCAGTCTATCTTTAGTCTTATTTGGTATTGTGTTTTACTGTGTTGCCATCATCTCCTTGTGTTTACTAAAATAAACAGTTTTCCACTAGTATTGTTAAGAGATTATTCATGCTACTTATTTTCACAAGGGCTCGTTTTTTATATGTCTGTTCCATCACGCTTCATAGCTTTATAATGATCACATTTAATTTAGATAAAACATAATCATATTTTATTTGTTTTATTTCACATGATGATTAACACCTTGGTACACAGATCCACAAAGCACTTGACTAAGTTAATAACTCACTAGAATGCCTCCATAAGAGAAGGTCACAATATTTCTATTAAAAGGTCTGACTTAATTGACCAAGGTCTTTATTCAATTTATGTAGCTAAAAAATAGTGGTCTGCTTTTAAATTTGCTTGTAAATCCAATTAGACCTAGTGACCAAGCTGTTGATAAGGCTCTAGGTCAGGAGTGAGGAACCTCTGTCCCACAGGCCATTTATGGTCTGCAATGTTATTTGAGGTGGCCCTTGGGCAGATTCTTGGTGGGCCGCAGTGCTTGTATAGCACGTGCACACCTCATTCAGTAATGATGTAGCAGTGTACATAACGCTGGTTTAAGTCTGATGCTGGCCAGTGCCACCATCAGAATGTTCTAAATGGGCAGAGTTATCTATGTGATGTATGCATCAGTCTCATTGTCATCTATATGATATATACTGTCACAGTGTCTCCTAAGTGCTTATACAACAGTCTCAGTGTATTCTATATGATGTATACAGCAGACTCGTTGTACCTTATGTGGTATATGCAGCAGCCGCACTGTCTCCTATGTGATGTATGCAGCCATCTCAGTGTCTCTTATTTGATGTATACAGCAGTCTCAGTATATCCTATGTGATGTATATACAGCAGAGTCTGTGTTTCCTATGTGATATATATATATATAGAGCAAAGTCTTACTGTCCCCTATGTGATGTCTCAGTGTCTCATATGTAATATATACAGCAGTCTCACTATATCCTATGTGAAGTATAAACAGCAGAGTCTATGTCTCCTATGTGTTGTACATACAGCAGTCTTAAAGTCTCCTATGTGATGTATACAGCAGTCTTAGTGTCTCCTATGTGATGTATACAGCAGTCTCCGTGTATCCTATGTAATGTATACAACAAACATCCCACTTCTTAAGCTCTGTAAGCGTTACATGAGCAATGATGAATTTCCTACTTTGAGAAGACATACATTTAAACATATATCTGTGTTTGGAACAATTTACAGCTGAAAGGCATTCTTTTCAAAACTTATTGCAAAGAGTCGACTGTGCTCCAGACTGATCAACGCAAGTCTGGACAAGCAAATGCGAGTAGCAACATCATTCATCATTCACCTAACATCACAGTCGCACCAAAGAGAAGCAGCTCTAGCGATCACATTAAGGCTGATTTAATTGAATGTTTGACCATATATTGTAGGCTAATTTTTAAGTTGATAATTTTGAATGGCCCGCAAATGATGTTATAAATATGCAAATGGCAGAAAAATGGTTTCCCCCATCCCTGCTGTAGACGCAGGAGTTCAGTCATTCGGTCAGTTTTTACCTTTTAGACTGCTAGGGGAGACAATTTAATAAAAGATCGTGCAACAGTTTAGCAGAACTTTAGAGACCAAAAAGGGAATGCAAGTTTCAAAAACTCCAGAAGAGGCACGCAACGGATAAAAGAAGAAGCCCTGAGGACCAGATGGCAGGCAATGAGCACCGGAGTGGCCAAAGAGATGAGTTTACTATATACTATAATTTACTATTTACTATGGTATATAATATAAGTTTACTACTGTTTAATTAGTTGAATTAGCATTTTGGGTATGACAAACTCCCTTTTAATGGTTGGTTAAGAAATGTTCTGTCACGCTGAATGCCCTTTGGCATTGAAATCATTATGATTCTTGAAGGCAGTTCCCTTTGCAATTACAGACCAATGTCCCAGATGTGCTCAATGGGAGACAAGTCTGGAGATGCTGCAGTCCATGGTAGCATGTTAAGGGCACACATTCTGCTCACAGTTGCACCAGCAATATATGATCTGTTATGTTGAAAAACAGTTCCTGAGACACTTTGAAAAATGTGCGTATCACTGGTTCCACAACCAAATCAATGTAACACTGAGCTTGTAACTGGAATGAAGATTAGAGCGGTCTGGCTACCATACATTATACCATGCTACACCAAAATCCTGGGAGTAAGGCCAGTGTGGTGTTCTCTTGTGAAGGTCTCTTCATTGACCTCACGCCACTGTTCTCAAAGGCTGTCATGGTGCAGAGCAAGACAGCCTTCGGAGGCTGGAATACAGGAATATACTCTTCAGTAATGGGTCCTTCTTTTATCTTGGATAAAAGCCAAGCCAGCCAGCGATTGGTTTTGAGACCATGTGGACAAACATCATGAAGGGTCTTCACAATAGAGCATGGTCCTATTCTCAGCATTCTTTTGTGGGGTCGCATAATGTAAGTTAGCTGGACTACTCTAGTCTTCATTTCAGGAACACTAAGGCTGGGATCACGCAAGCGTGGATTCTCCCATGAGATAGTAGGGACAATCATGCTAATGACACATGGCTCAAACTCTGATCAGAAAGAATTGCAGCACAGGTGGGAAAAAGATGGAGAAATTAATTTCTCCATTTTCTCTATTGTCTCTGTCCATGTAGACTTGAATGAGTGGGTGTGCTATGATTTACGGAGCACGTGAATCGGCATAAGAAAAAAATAGCAGATCTGCACTGCCCCATAGTATAACACAGGGCCGAGTGTTATCTAATAAAATATTGGATAGCGCTCGCCTGATGAATACACTAGCGTGAGAGTGCCATAACAGCTCAGGGTTACATTCATTTGTTCATGGAACCAGTAGTTGAGTTCAAGTCAGGAGACGTAAATCATGGTCCATGTTCAAACCATGATACTGAAATGCCTTCTGATTCTATTAAGTAGTACCTCACGTTACAGCATTGATTATTTCCGTGTCAGCCATTGTAAGTTGAAACTAATGTAACTTGAGACCATAGCTCTGTGGAAAAACTAGTTTTTTTTCACAAAATCACCAAAATGTCATCCAAAATATCACAACATTAATATTACAGAAAATAATACAGATACATAACACATACTATATAAAGCAAATCATTCATATAAAAGTGAGAAATAGCTGCTGGAAGCTGTAAATCCCTGTATATATTGAGGACGGGAGTTTCTTCAGGGTTCTGTACACAGCACACAGTGTTCCCCAAAAAATAAAACAGAGCCGCCGATACCTGGTGTCCAAAGGAGCAGTTCATTCTGGCTCAGAGGGCAAAGCAGAACATGTAGTTCCTCACCATATTGCAGAGAGGCACCACTAGAAGACAGTCCATGTGCTGCAGATCAGCAGTAAGCGTAGCATTGTATATTGAATATGGTTTCAAGTCACAGTGCCTAGGAATGACTATTGTATGTTGAACATATTATAACCAGAAGTCATTGTAACTTCATGGATCACTGTAGGTCTTGCTGTTGGGATCCATTGCAATCGGTTTGGAAACAAAGCAGTTTCACTGCAGAGCCACAGGAGGATAAATAAGTCATTACAGACAAATTGCAATTTATGGATAAGACAAGTCCTCCAGGCCAAATAATTTTCTTCATAGCTACCTAAAGATCTTGTTAATAAACAAAGGTTGTGGCTAATGTAAGAAAGCAGGAGGTAAGGTCCTGGATGGCAGATATGTGACACAGAGGTGGTTGGCCTCGGTACCACTAGGTTACTGAGAAAGTTTTAAATTAACTGGATTTTGCGTCCGGAATTTAGGAGCAACTTAAAGAGTCTGGGTGAAAAAGGTAGTTCCCATAATCCAGACCAGGGATTACAGGCCTAATAACAGCAGCTGAGCAATGTGGAATTGTGTTGGAGCTGAACAGAGCTGTGTTTGTTTTGTGAACACGTTTAAACTTCTTGAGCTGCTCCTAGCCTGGAATACCAAGATTAGTGAGGCTGCTAAATTTACCTTGTTTCATTGTGCCTGAAGGAAGAACTGTTTAGTATTCACTTGTCCTGGAGAAAGACTGTTTTCGAACTGTAAAGGTTATGAAAGACAATAAACTTTATTCTGTTTTGATATAAAAACCTTGTGCCAAAGCGTATCCAAGTGGCTACCAGAGAGCTGAACCCCTACTCTTGCAAGGACAAGGGCTCATTGTCCACCATCCTTTCAGGTCCCCACTCTGGTAAGGCTCTCCCCTGCTTGTTTAACCATTTTTATATATTTTTTGCTTTGGTACTTGCTTTGTTTATCGGTCATTGGGCAGTTTGCAATAAATTCCACATTGGGTCCCATCGTGGGGGTCGCTTACCATATTACTATTGGCACATGCTTTCTACTTGACACATTATACATTGTATGGGGCTGAACGCTGTGATGGACTTTTCTTTTTTTCTGTCTGTTGTACAATTTTATATATTATGTTGTATAAACTTTGTTTCTTAAACCAATATAACTCCATTTGCTCCTATCTATCAAATATGTTTGTTGGAGTTGGTTCTTTTAGGTGATCCACGGCAACCAGTCGGTGCCATGTCTCATCTTTTGTTCCAAATATGCGATTGCCAATCTTAGTATTTCTAACTAGCAAAGACAATGCTGCCTTTTGTAAGTTTAGCAACTATATATTTTAGAGGTCCAGATCTTGTTATTCTTTTTAGGCAGACATGAAATATAGAGCACTACAGCTTATTCCACCTGTTATCAGCAAACACCATTAATGCTGTTAGGAAATGTAAGATACAGAACACAAAAGGCTTGTGACTCCTGTTAGCTCGGGATTTGATTAAAACACTTTGAAAGCTTTGCTTCTGCTAGTTCTCAATACACATAAATTGGATTTTGTGAGTGGCTCCACAAACACATCAGCCATACAGGACGCTGCTGCTCGTTCTTTCTGCTTTATTTCTTTACAGAATATTCTTCTCTCACGTGTGTGATTTGTTCTCACAAAGCAACCGCATATAATATTTCTGAAAAGTCCTGATTTACTGTTTTGAAGTCCAAAAAAAAAGGTTCAGGGAAAAAAAAAACTCTTCAAAAGTGGATCAAAGCTCCTCAATGTCTTCCGAAAATAAAAAACATCATCAAAAACTTCCCAAAATGAAGCTTTTCTTTCAGTATTTTCTTGCTTGAAAAATTAATTGTTTTTGACTTCAACAAACCTCTTTGTGCATATACCCTTATGTTGACACAGAGTTTTTTGGGGGAATTTTTACTGAAGGTCTTTGTTTCCTGAAGTGTGCCCTGAAGCGGTTTGAAGAGTTTTTCATTTGTTTTTGAAGAGTCTTTTTTTTGCATTCTTTTGATAGAACAGTACTTTTCTTGGAGCATATTACATGAGGAGCCAATTCAAAGAAGTGACCTGTACTGTCTTTTTTCTCACTAAGAGTTTTTCAAAACCTGAAATAATAAAAAAAAAAAATTGAACATATGAACAGCAAAGTGGTTTTACAATAGAAATAAATAGGAAGAATTTTTCAAGCGCTTTTTAAAGCAATGTTTCAGACTTTTTTTTAGCAAGTACGCTTTAAAATCCTCAAAAATATATTGTGTTCAAATCCCTTCATTACAATAAAAACATTCCCACATGGAAAATTGAGCAAAGTAATATCAAAGATACGTAGACCTACACACAATTAATGACGCTAATGGGCTGGTATCAGTATCCTTAGGAAATATCAATGAAATTGGGGGTTGCCAATATCTAGTTGGGCAAGAAGAGACAGTGATACACTTCCATGTTTCCAAAAAGCAAAATACAAGCACCACAGACTAAATATCTTACTAATGAGAAGATATCAAGTACATATGATGAGACACTTAATGCTGTGGTCTACAAACTCCTTAACATGTTACAATAAATGGGCTTGGAGTAAAGAAGGGACACTAGTTGTGATGATACAGCATATAATCTTAATCAGCCAGACTTTTAGAGTTGTTAAACCAAGAGAAATACATTATTATCTTTGTGTTGACCTGTAAATGTATGTGTATTTTTGTGGCTGATCAAGAAGGACATACGATTATTTGTATAACCCTGATTGTTGTCTCCTCTTGGGTCTGTGAACAATGATGTTTATTAATATGCTAATTATATATTGTACTAAAAGCCAGCTAGATGTTGATTTAAAGAGCCCTCTACTATGCCAACCATGTAAATTGATTAAAAGCACAAACAATGAGACCTGAGCCCTATGGAATAATGCCTTCCCTAACCCTTGCCCTGTGGATGTGTACTTCAAAGGACAATTGTAACTATTTTAAGGATCGAGGCCTTTGTAGCAGAAAGACTTTACAAGTAGAATGAGAGACATCCTTCAGGACAGTAGATAGATATCATGGCGGCTCCATCCAGATTTGGATTCTACATGATTCCGGCCTAAGGGTATATTGCCCTGACTGGAAAGTTACAGATCAGCTTCCTTGACCATGTATTACCACGCTGTTTTACCCTCACCCTGTGTTGTCTGAGTAGTATTACACCCACGGAAGCCCCCGTGTCTTCACACTAGCCATATAACAACCCTACTTATAATCGCTTCCTTGCTGGCACCCTAAAAAACAAACAAAAGGCACCCCTGCTCCTTGTCATCTCTCCCTTACTGAACTCCTATAAATCCCTAATCTACACTGATAAAATAAAATGCATGTGCTATAGAAGTGACAATGTAGAAATGGCACTCGGATAAATGGAGGGTCTGAACACCAAGACAAATGATGAATGGTAAATAATAAAAACGTCAGTTTACCAGTAAAGCAGACACTCCAATACTTAATTATATAACTATAATCATTGTAATGGTCCTTCTGACCCATGTATACTTATCTTTGTGCAGGGATCCATTTTCAGCTCCATTAGTCATGGAAGGTACTAAGGCTCCTCATGGGAATAAAATGGAGCTGACATGACGTCTGAGGGACATGGCTTTATAAGTGGTCAATAGTGTTGAGCATTCCGATACTGTAATATCGGGTATCGGCCGATATTCGCGGTATCGGAGTTCAGATACTGAGTTCCGATATTTTTACAATATCGGATACCGGAATCGGAAGTTCCCATAATGCCTGCGCTCTGCAGTGTCTCTGAAGGATGACAAGCTGGATAGCAGCGCTCAGCTGCGATCCAGCCTGTCATCAGAATGCCATCCCAGCGTGGGAGAATTCTCCTGATTGTTTAAAACCCGGCATCTTTTTATCGCCCGCCGGCTTTTAAACAATCACTTAGCCCCATACTCGCTTCCCTGCAGCCTCCCACCCCGATCCTCCGCTCCCCTCGCCACCTCCCATCCTGATCGTAAGTTAGGACCGGGCGGGGAGTGAAGCACCAAGAAGCGGGGAGCGAAGGACCCGGGCAGGGAAGCCGGCAGTGAAAATACTTCACCGCGGCTTTCCCGTTCTGTGCTGCGCTTTCCCGCCGGTTATTTCAAATGAACAGCTGAGGTATCAGGTGATGCTGATCAGCTGTTCATTTGAAGTCGCCGCGGTGCCCTCAGAGGGTTCATGTGAGTTCATGCTTGACTGCATTGCATGAACTCACATGAACTTTCCCACGGCCGCACAGGTCAGCCACACCTCACAGACTATCAGCCCGTCATGATTGGTGTGTGCGCAGTGTCTGTGCGCGGTGTCTGTGCGCGATGTGTGCGCGATGTGTGCGTGCAGGCAGACATAGGCCGATGTGACACTACTACTCCCCTATGTCTGTCCCCCGTCCACTCGTGCCAGCAGGATCAGCTCGATGGGAGCAGTAGTTCCCATCAGTCTGATCCTGCTATTTAAATTGCCCTACTGTGTCCCCAATAAATTTTAAATACATTTCATTGGTGGCCAGTGGTTACCTAAAATAAATTAGTTTATACATTACCTGTCCCCGCCGATCGCCACCTAAAATAAAGTAAAAAATAAAAAAATACACCTATACTCACCTAGACACCTAATTCCCCGAAGCCATCGATCTCCTGTAATAAAATATAAAATAATAAACCACAACCTTATCCTTACCCCTCCGTAGTAGTCCACGAGTGTCCCACGATGATCTCCAGTTTAGAGCAGCCACATAGAATGTGACCGCTCTGAACCGCTGCCGCCGCTAGAATGACGGGGCCGTAAAGCAGCCCCGTCATTGCATAGGCGTGTTCGCCGGAGTTCAGGCAGCGCTGCTCCGGTGACCTCCTTTACGTCCCTGCTGTACCGTGAGAAATTCCCACGGTACAGCAGTGCCGTAAAGGAGGTCTCCGGAGCTGCGCTGACTGAATGCACTCCGGTGACCTCAGTCAGGGGCTCACGCTGCCGGGAGCGGACGTGTTCCCGGCAGCGTGAGCTTACAGCAGCTATGCACAGCTGTCACCATCTCCAGATGTGACAGCTGTGCATGGGATATCAGCGCAGGAACGTGGACAGGTAACTATTTTTTTTTTAGTAAACTAAGAATTAAATAAAATGGTGTGTTTTATTTCAAATAAATTATTTTTTTCTGGGTGTAGTGTGTGTTTTCTCTTTTTAACACTTTGTAGGTTAGTAATGGGGGTGTCTTATAGACGCCCATCATTACTAACCTGGGCTTCATGGCAGCTGGCGCTGACATGAACCCCAACCCTATTACTCCCTGCCACCACACCAGGGCAGCGTGGAAGAGCGAGGCTAAGTGCCACAATTGGCGCATCCTATGGATGCGCCATTTCTGGGGCGGCTGACGGCTGGTGTTTCTAGCCTGGGAGGGGGCCAATATTCATGGCACCCTTCCTGGGCTATTAATATCAGCCCCCAGCTGTCTGCCTAGCCTTTGCTAGCTATTAAAATAGGAGGGACCCCACGTCATTTTTTTGGGGTGTCTCCCATTTTAATAGCTAGTAAAGGCTAGGTATTCAGCTGGGGGCTGATATTAGTAGCCTGGGAAGCTCCGTGGGAATTACCCCCTTCCCAGGCTTCAAAAATCTGCCCCAGCTGTCTGCTTAACCTCCGCTAGAGACTAAAATTATGGGGGATCCCACGCCAATTTTTTTTTTAATAAATCCTTTATTTTAACACTAAATGACACTTGAGGGGTTAATAAAGATGCAGTCCCTAAATTATTATTCATTTTTTAATTAATTTTTCCCAAAAATTTTGACGTGGGCTTTGCCATATTTTTGTATGCCAGCCAGGTACAGAATCCAGGAACGGGCTGCCCCCAACTCCCAGCTGCCTATTTGTACCTGGCCGGACACAACAATATAGGGAAGCCCTTTTTTTTTATTATTTCATGAATTTCATGAAATAAGTTTAAAAAAAAAAACTACGTGGGGCTTCGCCCTATTTTTGTGTCCAGCCAGGTACAACTAAGCTGCTGGGGGCTGGAATCCACAGCGCAGGGTGGCCCAAGCTTTCTGGGCCCCCCCTGCTGCGAACTGCAGTCCGCAGCCACCCCAGAAAATGTTGCGTTCATAGAAGCGCCATCTTCTGGCACTGTATCCAGCTCATCCAGGGCCCTGGTGCGGTGGCTCACTGGGTAATAAAGGGGTTAGGGCCAACTTTGTATTATCCGCTGGCCCTAAGCCCGAAATTCATGGGGTCATGCCAATATTAGACATGACCGCCATGAATTTCTAGTAAAGTATTTAAAAAAAACACAACACCCAGAATAAAGTCCTTTAATTGAAATAAACACACAATTCTTTATTGTTCTAAATTAAACTCTACTTACCGTCACGCCCATTCCAGCTGAAGCCAACGATCTCCTGCAATAAAAGTAAAATAATAAAGCAACATCATCCTTACCTTTCCATGGTTCCCAGGACAGCTTCATCTCTGCTACATTCACATGACAGGCTGGATCGCAGCAGAAAGCTGCCATCCAGCCTGTCATCCCGCAGACACTGAGAAGCGCAGGCATGCTTGCCCTCCTCAGTGTCTGGCTGTGACGGCATCCCGATGAGCCGACAATGAACTCAGCTCACCTCCTGCACGTCACTGACAGCGTGGGAGAATTCTCCTGCTCATGCGGTGAGCGTGAGAGACTTTGCTCATCTGGATGCCGTCACAGCCTGACACTGAGTAGCGCAAGAATGCCTGCGCTTCTCAGTGTCTGCAGGATGACAGGCTGGATGGCAGCATTCTGCTGCGATCCAGCCTGTCATCTCGATGTAGCAGAGCTGGAGCTGTCCTGGGAACCATCGAAAGGTAAGGATGATGTTGGTTTATTATTTTTCTTTTATTGCAGGAGATCGTTGGCTTCAGCTGGAATGGGCGTGATGGTAGGTATGGTTTAATTTAGAACAATAAAGAATTGTGTGTTTATTTCAATTAAAGGACTTTATTCTGGGTGTTGTGTTTTTTTTAAATACTTTACTAGAAATTCATGGTGGTCATGTCTAATATTGGCGTGACGCCATGAATTTCGGGCTTAGGGCCAGCTGATAATACCAAGCTGGCCCTAACCCCTTTATTACCCAGTGAGCCACCGCACCAGGGCCCTGGATGAGTTGGGTACAGCGCTAGAAGATGGCACTTCTATGAACGCGCCATTTTCCGGGGTGGCTGTGGACTGCAATTTGCAGCGGGGGCCCAGAAAGCTTGGGCCTCCCTGCGTTGCAGATTCCAGCCCCCAGCTGCCTAGTTGTACCTGGCTGGACACAAAAATAGGGCGAAGCCCCACGTATTTTTTTTTTAATTATTTCATGAAATTCATGAAATAATTAAGAAAAAAGGGCTTCCCTATATTGTTGTGTCTGACCAGGTACAAATAGGCAGCTGGTGGTTGGGGGCAGCCCGTTCCTGCCTGCTGTACCTGGCTGGACACAAATATAGTGCGATGCCCCACGTCAATTTTTTTTTAAATATTTCAGGAAATTCATGAAATAATTAAAAAAATATTGATGTGGGGCTTCGCCCTATATCTGTGTCCAGCCAGGTACAGCAGGCAGGAACGGGCTGCCCCCAACCACCAGCTGCCTATTTGTACCTGGCCAGACACAACAATATAGGGAAGCCCTTTTTTTCTTAATTATTTCATGAATTTCATGAAATAATTAAAAAAAAAAATATGTGGGGCTTCGCCCTATTTTTGTGCCCAGCCAGGTACAACTAGGCAGCTGGGGACTGGAATCTACAGCGCAGGGAGGCCCAAGCTTTCTGGTCCCCACCCCCTGCAAATTGCAGTCCGCAGCCACCCTGGAAAATGGCGCGTTCATAGAAGCGCCATCTTCTGGCGCTGTACTCAACTCATCCAGGGCCCTGGTGCGGTGGCTCACTGGGTAATAAAGGGGTTAGGGCCAGCTTGGCATTATCAGTTGGCCCTAAGCCCGAAATTCATGGGGTCACGCCAATATTAGACATGACTGCCATGAATTTCTAGTAAAGTATTTAAAAAAAAAACACAAACACCCAGAATAAAGTCCTTTAATTGAAATAAAGACACAATTCTTTATTGTTCTAAATTAAACCATACTTACCATCACGCCCATTCCAGCTGAAGCCAACGATCTCCTGCAATAAAAGAAAAATAATAAAGCAACATCATCCTTACCTTTCCATGGTTCCCAGGACAGCTTCAGCTCTGCTACATCGAGATGACAGGCTGGACCGCAGCAGAAAGGTGCCATCCAGCCTGTCATCCCGCGGACACTGAGAAGCGCAGGCATGCTTGCGCTCCTCAGTGTCAGGCTGTGACGGCATCCCGATGAGCCGAGTCTCTCACGCTCACCGCATGCGCAGGAGAATTCTCCCACGCTGTCAGTGACGTGCATGAGGTGAGCTGAGTTCATTGTCGGCTCATCTGGATGCCTTCACAGCCAGACACTGAGGAGCGCAAGCATGCCTGCGCTTCTCAGTCTCTGCGGGATGACAGGCTGGATTGCAGCTTTCTGCTGCGGTCCAGCCTGTCATCTCGATGTAGCAGAGCTGGAGCTGTCTGGGAACCATCAAAAGGTAAGGATGATGTTGGTTTATTATTTTATTTTTATTGCAGGAGATCGTTGGCTTCAGCTGGAAAGGGCGTGATGGTAAGTATGGTTTAATTTAGAACAATAAAGAATTGTGTCTTTATTTCAATTAAAGGACTTTATTCTGGGTGTTTGTGTTTTTTTTTAACTTTGACTATGGGGTTAGTAATGGGGGTGTCTTATAGACGCCTCTCCATTACTAACCTGGGCTTGATGTCAGCTGACATTATAAGCTGACATCAACCCCAACCCTATTACCCCACTGCCACCGCTACAGGGCAGTGGGAAGAGCAAGGCTAAGTGCCAGAATTGGCGCATCCTATGGATGCGCCATTTCTGGGGCGGCTGACGGCTGGTGTTTCTAACCTGGGAGGGGGCCAATATTCATGGCACCCTTCCTGGGCTATTAATATCAGCCCCCAGCTGTCTGCCTAGCCTTTGCTAGCTATTAAAATAGGGGGGACCCCACGTCATTTTTTTGGGGTGGGTCCCCCATTTTAATAGCTAGTAAAGGCTAGGTATTCAGCTGGGGGCTGATATTTGTAGCCTGGGAAGCTCCGTGGGTATTATCCTCTTCCCAGGCTTCAAACATCTGCCCCAGCCGTCTGCTTAACCTCCGCTAGAGACTAAAATTACAGGGAACCCCACGCCAATTTTTATTTTAATAAATCCTTTATTTTAACACTAAATGACAAGTACAGTAACCAACACTATCACTGTACTTATTATATATGTGAATGACATGTTTCTATCTATCTAATCTATGTGTGATGCTCTATTATTTCTGTTATAAATTGTCGGGTACCGCTGCTGAATTGCCGGCCGGCTTTTTTAAAGAGACGGTGCATGAAAACAGTAATATTTTTTTAAATAAATCATAGAATCATAGAATCATAGAATAGTAGAGTTGGAAGGGACCTCCTGGGTCATCTGGTCCAACCCCCTGCTCAAAGCAGGATTCACTAGATCATCTCAGACAGATGTCTGTCCAGCCTCTGTTTGAAGACGTCCATTGAAGGGGAACTCACCACCTCTCGTGGCAGCCTGTTCCACTCATTAATCACCCTAACTGTCAAAAAGTTTTTTCTAATATCTAATCTGTGTCTCCTCCCATTTAGTTTCATCCCATTGCTTCTAGTCTTTCCTTGTGCAAATGAGAATAAAGATGATCCTTCTACAATGTGACAGCCCTTGACATATTTGTAGACAGCTATTAAGTCTCCTCTCAGTCTTCTTTTTTGCAAGCTAAACATTCCCAAATCCTGCAACCGTTCCTCATAGGACATGGTTTGCTGACCAGTCACCATTCTGGTCGCTCTTCTCTGAACTTGCTCCAGTTTGTCTATGTCTTTTTTAAAATGTGGTGCCCAAAACTGTACACAGTATTACAGATGAGGTCTGACCAAAGAGGAGTAAAGACCGATAATGACTTCACGTGATCTAGACTGTATGCTTCTGTTAATACATCCCAGAATTGTATTTGCCTTTTTTGCTGCTGCATCACACTGTTGACTCATGTTCAGTCTATGATCTATTAGTATACCTAAGTCTTTTTCACATGTACTGTTGCTTAGCTCTATTCCTCCCATTCTGTATATGCTTTTTTCATTTTTATTGCCCAGATGTAGTACTTTGCATTTTTCCCTGTTAAAAACCATTCTGTTGGTTGCTGCCCACTGCTCCAGTTTATTTAGGTCTTTTTGAATCCTCTCTCTCTCTTCTCTAGTATTAGCTATCCCTCCTAGCTTTGTGTCATCAGCAAATTTAATCAGTTTACCCTCAATTCCTTCATCTAAATCATTGATAAAGATGTTGAACAATACAGGTCCCAGGACGGAGCCCTGTGGTACCCCACTTGAGACATTCATCCAGCTGGATGTGAAGCCATTTACAACCACCCTTTGAGTCCGATCACTAAGCCAGTTATGAATCCACCTAACAGTTGCCTGGTCCATTGCATACTTGGTCATTTTTTCAATAAGGATGGTGTGAGATACTTTGTCAAATGCTTTGCTGAAGTCAAGATATACTATATCTACAGCATTTCCCTGATCCACCCAGTCAGTGATTCTGTCATAGAAGGAAATTAAGTTAGTCTGACATGACTTGTTAGTTACAAACCCATGCTGACTCTGGTTAATCACTTCATTCTTATCCATGTACTTACATACATGTTGTTTAATAATTTGTTCAAAGATCTTTCCTGGTATAGAAGTCAGACTCACCGGCCTATAGTACCCTGGGTCCACCTTCTTCCCCTTTTTGAAGATAGGAGCAACATTTGCTCTTCTCCAGTCTTCTGGGACTTCTCCTGTTCTCCAAGAATTTTCAAAGATTATGGAGAGTGGTTCTAAAATTTCTTCTACGATCTCCTTCAGTACTCTGGGGTGTAATTCATCTGGACCTGGAGACTTGAACTCATTTATGTTAGCTAAATATTCCCTCACAATCTTTCTGTTTACAGATAACTTGGATTCCTCTATTCCTTTAAAAGGACAGTGAAGATCAGTTGATGTTACATTTTCTTTCTGAGAGAAAACAGATGCAAAATAGGAATTAAAAAGTTCGGCCTTCTCAACATCCTCTCTTACCATTTCTCCATTTTCATCCTGTAAAAATCCTATAGCATCTTTGACTTTTCTTTTACTTTTGACATACCCCCAAAATCCTTTTTTATTGCTTTTGACATCTCTTGCAAGCCTTAATTCATTGTCAGCTTTAGCTAACCTGATACGTGCCCTGCAGGATCTGCAGACTGCATTATAATCTTCTTTAGATATGCCTCCCTATTTCCATTTAATAAACATTTCTTTCTTTCTTTTTAGCATGTGTTTAAGTTCTGTGTTCATCCATCCTGGTTTCCTTAAATGCTTCCCATTCTTCCTACTTTTCGGGATTGTTAACGATTGTGCTTTGAGAATCTCATTTTTAAAAATTTCCCATCCTTCCTGGACATTTTTGTCCTTAAGGACATCCAGCCATTGGATCCCTCCTATTCTCTTTCTGAGTCTCTTAAAATCTGCCTTTCTAAAATCTAACCTTGAAGTCTGAGTCTTCACATGTCTTCCTCCTCTAGTTATCCAAAATTCTATAATAGCATGATCGCTGCCTCCTAGGGTCCCAGCCACCTTTACCTCCTCAACCATTTCCTCCCTGTTTATAAGGATTAGATCCAAAGTAGCAGATCCCCTTGTTTTCTCCCCTACCTTTTGGAAGATAAAGTTGTCAGCAAGAGAGGATAAGAATTTGCTTGACCTGTTAGTTTTACTTGAGAGAGATTCCCAACAAATGTCTGGATAGTTGAAATCTCCCATGACCACTACGTCATATTTTTTGGAGAACTTGGTCATTTGATACATAAAGAGTTCATCCATATCTTCAGCTTGCCCAGGTGGCCTGTAGTAAATGCCTACAATGGTGTCCTTTCCGTTGTTCTCTCCTTGTATTCTTACCCAAACAGTTTCCACAGAACTCCCAGTCTCTGAAACTTCAATCTCTGTGCAGATATACGCTTTTCTAACATACAATGCAACACCTCCTCCTCGTTTATCAAGTCTGTTTCTTGCAAATAAGTTGTATCCTTTTAGCCTTTTATTCCAATCATGTGTATCGTCCCACCAAGTTTCAGTGATTCCAATGACATCATATTCCTTTTCCTGCATTAGTAGTTCCAATTCTCCTTGTTTGTTGCCCATGCTTTGTGCATTTGTATAAAAACATTTTAGTTTGTGATTGGTTTCTCTTCCTCCCATATTTTTATTATTTAAATTGTTTTGTCTTTGTTCTTCCTTTCCACTTCCAGTAGCAGAGATCTCAATAGTATTTGTCAGCTGTATGGCTTTTTCTGGCCTTTTGCTTCCCTTCCCACATTGTTCTAGTTTAAAGCTCTTCTGATGAGTGTAGCAAGGCGACTTCCAAATACATGTTTTCCAGTCTTCGTAAGGTGCACCCCATCTCTAGCAAGTAGTCCATCGTATAGGTAATTCATTCCGTGATCCAGAAATCCAAATCCTTTAAACTAAATGACAAGTACAGTAAGAAACACTGTCACTGTACTTCATATATATGTGACTGACATGTTTCCATCTATCTAATCTATGTGTGAAGCTCTATTCTTTCTGTTCTAAATTGTCGGGTACCGGTGTATGCCGCTGCTGAATTGCCGGCTTTTCATGTTTCACTGTGAGCACTGTTCCCATTGATTTGGGCAACCACCTCCCCCAATACATTCTACATTATTGTTAGTTGTTTTCCTTCATGTAGAATTAACCTACAAGGAAAGAAAGGGTTTATTTTCATTCCGATATTTGTGTCCCATTGACTTGCATTGGTTTCCGGTATCGGAATCGGCGATATCCGATACTTTTTGGGTATCGGCCCGATCCAATCCGATCCGATATTTCCTGATATCGGAAGGTATCGCTCAACACTAGTGATCAATAATAGACAGATGACAAGGAGCAGGGGCCCCATTTTATTTTCAGGGTACCGACCTCTTTGCTAGGAGGGGATTGACAGTAAGGTCATTACAGGGCTAGTTGGGCCATGTATCTTCTTCACTCTTTACCCATTTGTTGTAACATGTAAAAGGTTGGTAGACCACTGCATTATGTGTGTCATTCGATGCACTTGTTACCTGACCTCTAGAGGGATATTTAATCCGGGTGCCAGAATTTAGCATTTTTGGATATCTTAATTGTACCGCTGTCTCTTCTATTGGAGACGCCTACTGATCTCTGCCCACAAACACTGATAGCTGAATGTATAACTACAGATTTTGAATATTGGTGTGTTCGGTGTCCTGTGTGGGACTGTTTTGAAGTGATTATATAATGTTGAGTTTTACTAGTTTTTCTTTCTTTTTGTGTCTATTCAGCTGTGAACCCTTTTTCATGATACATACTTTATTTCTGTGTTAGATATCGACAGAGCCCAACATTTGCATGCCATAGTAACCTCACCTTATACTGTATATGTGACACAAAGCAACAAAGCATATGATATTTTGTGATCTATCCAGAGGAGTTGCCACATGAGACAGGTGATCTTGAACTCCTGCACAAGTCTTGTAAAACTTGGGAAATGTAGTCGTACTGTGGGCGCTGGCAGACAGGTGCGTGTGACAATGAAAGTAAGGCCATGGCCCCACTATCCGTATTTGGTCAGTACTCGATCAGTATTTTTTCTCAGGAGTGGGAGACAAAACCAGGAGTGGGTGATAAATGCAGAATTGGTGACTTGTTTCTATTATACCTTTTCTCTGGTTTTGGCTCCCACTCCCGAGAAAAAATACTGACCAAATACTAATAGTGGAGCCGTGGCCTAAAAGGGACAATAGTATCTGATGGAGCTCTGAGATAATGATGATTTCAGCTTTAATACCCTGTGTCATTTTCCTGAAGGCCTACCTAAAAGCTAGCTTCAATGCTATACAATTAATCTGACATACAATTTCTTTTTTCAATAACACTTTAAAAAATGATCTGGGTAGAACATACAGTATGATTGTGCTAGCCAAGATAGTAAATGTGCCTAATTATACACATTTGAAAAAACTCAGTCAAATTTTCTAATTTGTGTGGCATTGATTGGTGATCTGATGTCTATATTGGCTACCGGACTGATCATCAGACGTTAGATGTGGTGGAAAAGAAGGATCATGTTTGTTGGATTTCATCATGCGTGAGTCTTTGTTCTTGTAAGAGCTACAGTGCTAATAGAGGGGTCTCGAAGGGGTTTATTCGCCTCTCCCTAAATAAAGATTAGATGTGAATATTTATCAGGGAATCAGGAATAAGAATTCTCTTTCAAGAAATTTTCAACGTGTATAGCCACTTTAAAAGAGGTTGTCCACTTCTTGGACAATCCCTTCACGTTCACATCTACTATATTCCCTCATGTGAAATAAGTGCCAGCGTCGTTCCAGCAATGTTAGCGCTGAGTTTCTCGGGGCTCCCATAACATTATGTCACATGGATCCTGGAGTCAATCAGCGACTGCTTCACTCTCACTTATTTTGGATGAAACTGATAGATGGAGGAAGTGAAAGAGCCGCAGTGGTTCTGACTACCTCCACAAGTCCGAATTGTCCAAAGAAAGTTTTCATGAAGTGGCCCATAAGCGGCTGCTGATTGACTACTGGGCTCATGAGACATAACACCGACACTAGATGGGAATATTTTACATGAGGGGGAATATATTAATTGAGAAAGGATAGTCCTTGTGCATCATTCTATAAAGAGGTACTTGAGCCTGTTGGGCTCCATGTGCCCCGTGCCTCATGCTTACAGGAAGAACAGCTCCATACTTAAAGGGGTTTTCCCATGAACAAAAGTTCATTTTAATCAATGGCTGTGTCTGACGGTGTACGGAACATGGTCTGATCATACCACATCTCCTGAGCAGGGGAGGAAGCAAAAGAGTATACAGACATTACAGAATGGAATCACAGCTGATTCTTTCTGTGAGGTAAAACATTGTTTAAAAACAGGCAGTGAAATGTTTTATCTCACAAAAAGAATCAGCTGTGATCCCCTGCTGTAATGTCTGTATACTCTCTTTTGCTTCCTCCCCTGCCCAGGAGATGTGGTATGATCAGACCATGTCCCTGCACGGTCAGACACAGCCATTACACAGTACACAGCAGGGGCACATTTATAAGATTATCTCAGCACAGGAACATTTTATATAAACACATCCAATTGTGGAAGTTATTATTATTCCAAGATCTATTGATTAAAATGAACTTTCATTTGTGAGAAAATCCTTTTAAGGCACCTGACCGAGCATGCCACCTTCTCTGTACAAAAAAATGTAACATGGCTGCGTGCCTGAGATCTAAAGGTATGTACCAAATTATAACAGTGACTCCACTTTGGATGCTTACACCACAGCTATTTATAATCTGTGCACCTGGCATAATGGGGGTCCTATCATTTTGTGAGAGGAGGGCTAGATCAGGGGAAGCTGACTTTTCAAACCATTGAACGTGGTGCACTTGTTAGCAGCTTGGCTAATGCGAAGTGCTGGATATTTTCCCATCTTAAACTGTTTTATAATGAATACTTTGATTGTTTCTGAACATCTGTAGAACATTATATGAAGTGGTGTGAACCAACCAGTGCAGTTGTCAGACATCCCCTATACAAAAGTTATACATTTTAGTTTCTTTTTTTTTTATTTGCTTTGCACTGAGGAAATTCCACTAAGAAAATAAAATTTCGAACTGTGTAATATCGTAGGTATAAATTAAACCGGGCTTCTAAATTGTATCTGAAATAGCAACAATGCATTCGTAATCATTATTTCTCTCTTAAAGAAGGCCTCCCATGAAGTTTTTTTTTCACTAATTCTGTGTATATTTGTGTAGTGTAGTGTCAGTGTGTTAATATACTCACCTACTGCTGCCGTTCTACGGGATCCAACGTCGTTCTTCTCCTTTTCTCATTGATACCCTCACCTACTGTATCCTCACCCATCCCTTTTAGATTGTAAGCCCTCGCGGGCAGGTTCCTCGCTCCTCCTGTACCAGTCGCCGTCACGTTTTGTTCAAGATTATTGTAATTGTTTTCACTATGTATACCCCTTTTTCACATGTGAAGCGCCATGGACTAAATGGCGCTATAATAATAATAATAATAATGACACCGCTCTTCAGACTCTCCGGCTCACTTTATGCTCTCTCTATACATCAACTAGAATTTTCTTTTACAATGTAAGTGACGCGCCCCCTGGGCCAGTGTTGTTTGGGGGATACCCGGAGCCGGATCAGATGGGGGTTGTAGTCTCCGAGTGGCGGTGACCCGGTCCGTGCCCAGGGTGTCAAGCTCAGTGTGTGGCAGTCCTTATAGATGTTACTAGATGTTCTTTTATGTCGACTACGCCACCCGTTGATTTGCGGTCACTACGGCCGCCGCTGCAGCAGGGTCCACTGAGGCTGGTGGTGTGTGTGCAGCTTCGGGTAGTATAACCCCCAACGGGAGGGGTATAGCCTCAGGGGGTCAGTTGCAGAGGATGGTGGTTGTGGAGGTGCAGTGAGGATGGTAATGAGACTCAGAGTCGGGCTGTGCAGTTCAGGGTTTTTACTTACTGCTTTTGTTTGGTCACTCCGGCCTTGAGTGACCGCCCGAGCCGTGCTGCGTCCACCAGGTCCTGGACTCGGCCAACCCCCAGGTGATTCTGGAGCGTGGTCCTGAGCTCCCTTTCTGACTTGTCCTTCTCTCTGGCCTTCCCCACCAGGGATCCACCTAAGTCCGGCTCCCTCGGGCCTCTTGTTGGTAAAACCCTTGTCTCTGGGTTCCCTGACCCTATTCACGGTTTGCCTTCCGGGTGGATTTAGTGGGTGGTCGTGGCAGATCCTGCCCACGACCTCCGGTCTCTGGCTAAGGATTAGGGCCCTCCACCAGCTTGGGATCCGGTACCCTTGTGCCAACTCTTCACCCTCTGGTCTAATTTTGGGTTCTTGGAGTTCCCTCTTCTCCCCCTCTGGGTCCTTCTTTCTCCTCTCTCTCTCTCTTGGCCTTGGAGCTGCTCTTCTCCTCTGCTCTCTTCCTCTGACTCTGCAAAAAGACTGACCCTGTCCTAAGATGGTTCCCACCTTATATACTCCCTCTATGTGTGAGCTCAGGTGACCAGCACCCAATGAGCTCCTAGCATTACCCAGACTGCTCCCCCTATCTGCCCCTACACTACTGGGATGTTCCACCCCCCTCCCACTCCAGCCAGGGACAGACACTGTCGTACCTGCACATTTCTCTAGTGGGAGTACCATTGGTCTGTCCCTCGGAAATGGGATGTGTGTAGTGCATGCAGCCTACTGAGCTCAGTTCCACACTCCATCCTTACCCGGGAGTGGAATACCACACCTCTGGCTTGAGGTGTAATACCCCTGTAGCAGCCGAATCCTCAGGGTGCTACATTCCCCCCTGGTAAATCACAGCACGTCCTCGGGCTGTTAAAGATAAAAACATCCAAAACATACAATTATTTTTCATAAACATCAACATATAAACATATAAAACATCACATATATTATCAGCAATAAACTTTTCATATAAGTAACATTCTTGTAAACATTCCTGTCTCTGGTTCCTCCGGTCACGGTGCAACTTGTGACCGGGAAAAATGCGACAGTCTCTTGAAGAAAAATGGTTTTCCCATAAAACCAGTAGGGGGCGCTTTAGGAAGCGCAACTATATACAAGGGGAATATGGCCGCTCTCAGTCCTCGGCCAGGTAATGGGAATAGGGACACACGGGCATTAGTTCACACTTTGTCCCAACGGGGAACATATTTTAAATAAGTAACAGTTCTTGGTACCCCGACGGGCAACTTTATACAGTCTCTCTCTACCGTACTTCAACGACGGCGTCCTCCTGCTCTTTCTTGTTGGTTGGTTTCAGTTTCAGACCCGTCCGGGTCCTCTTGCTCCTCCTCACACCGCAGCTCCTCCTCCGTCAGGCGATGCACATGGAGGGCGTAGGGTCCTTTGGCACACTTGTGCCGGGTGAAGGTGACCTCGTCCCCTACATACAGGTCACGACCTCTGTGTCCCTCCGGCAGATGGCTTTCTACGTCTCTGCGGGTCACAAAGACGTCGCCGGGGGTATGATGGTCTCTAATGAAGCCCCACCCATGCTGCATGTTGAATTTTATCACAGTCCCGGTGGTACGGGGACCATGAGCTGCACGGGGGTTCCTCCTGGTCCGGCTCTTCTGCTCCGCGCTCCTCATCTGTGCTTGCTGTTCCCGGACCCGCCTCTCTCTCCGCTCCTTCTCGAAGACTTCGAGCTGCTGGCGGCAGCACTCTGCACGCTCCGCTGCGGCCGCCCGAGTCTCCTGAGTGAACCCCATGAGGTCTTCTCCGGTGGGGTCCCACTCAAACTGTGCCTCCTCCAGCGGGGGTGAGGTCCTCTTTACAGGCTTTGGAGCCGGAATTAGGGGCTCATCTAGGGGTCTTTCTTTCCGGAGTCGGGGATGGTGAAACTCCGGTGGCCACACAAAGGGCTGCCCATCCGGGCACGTGTGCTGGGCAAATAGATCTTCGCCCAGGTGCGGCACTCGAGATGTTGAGGGCGCGCTGATGGTAGCGGCGCCCGGGTTGACCAGGCCTTGCGTCCAGGCTTGGGGCACCCTAAAGGAAAAGGGCACCGTAAGGACGGCGGCGCCCGTGGTTACTCGGCCCTGCGACCAGGCTGGTGGCTCCGCGGAGGTAGGGGGCGCTGTTGGTATTGCGGCGCCCGGGTGTACTAGGCCTTGCGACCAGGCCGATGGTATTTCCTGCTTTGCCGCGCTCAGGGTTGAGGCGCGTGACGTCACAGGGGTCGCGGCCGCGGTTTCCGGTTGAGGCCTAGTCGGCGGCGGTGACGATGCAGCGACGGGCACGGCAGGGGGAACTTCGGGCTCTGCGACGGGGAGCTGGGGCAGGCACGCGGTTTCCCGGCTCGGGGTAGAGACGCCCCCTTTACCTGCCTCCGTCCGTTCAGCTCCCTTCTCGGCGCCGTCTCCGGCCTTCAGTCCTCCTGCACCATCCTCAGAGGCGGTATGTCTCCTCGTCTCGGGTGGCGTGCTCCGCTGTCGGGTTTCGGTCTGCTGGGCCATCTCTCGGCTCCACTCCGCCAACGTCTCTCGCTGTACCCGGGCCATCCTCCGTGCGAGGCTCTCCAGCGCAGTCTGTGCACACTCCCGGTCTCGGGGGAGCTGTGCCAGGATTTCCACTAAGCCTAGTGGCGTTGTTGCTTGCAGCAGGCTCCTGACCACTGGGCCGGTGCTGCCTGTCTCTCCCTCCATCTCCGGGTACGCTTTCTCTGGACTCCTCTCCAGACTTCTTGTCTCCGGGTGCGCTCTCTCCAGACTGCTCCAGGCGACACCCATCTTTGCTGTTTTGTTCTGTCTCCGCCCACATTGAGGGTGGTCCCGGGGCAACTTAGTGATTGTCAGTTCCAGGGGCAGTTCTCTCACGCTGATGGACACTTCCAGCATCACAGTCTCTGTTGGTGGGCGCGGTTTCCGCTTTTGGCGCCATTCTTCGACCTGGCCCACGATGGGAGGTGACCTCTTGCCACCCTCTAGCACGCCCATAATGGCGTCCGCTCTTCCAAGGCGGGAAATCTTTGGAAATGGCGGGAATCGCCTCCCAGTGGCGGGAAACTCCATGGATGGCGGGAAAAAGCTGCAAATGGCGGACAACCGGCGGGAATCGACCTGTGATGGGGTCCGTTGGCGGGGACCCTCCGGAACCGGCGGGAGACTTCTTTTTGAGGTAACGGTGTACTTCTCTTCAGGCACGCAGTACCCGGTTGTTGCGGGCACGTGATCCTGCCGACTACGCCAAAGTTGACGCGCCCCCTGGGCCAGTGTTGTTTGGGGGATACCCGGAGCCGGATCAGATGGGGTTGTAGTCTCCGAGTGGCGGTGACCCGGTCCGTGCCCAGGGTGTCAAGCTCAGTGTGTGGCAGTCCTTATAGATGTTACTAGATGTTCTTTTATGTCGACTACGCCACCCTTTGATTTGCGGTCACTACGGCCGCCGCTGCAGCAGGGTCCGCTGAGGCTGGTGGTGTGTGTGCAGCTTCGGGTAGTATAACCCCCAACGGGAGGGGTATAGCCTCAGGGGGTCAGTTGCAGAGGATGGTGGTTGTGGAGGTGCAGTGAGGATGGTAATGAGATTTAGAGTCGGGCTGTGCAGTTCAGGGTTTTTACTTACTGCTTTTGTTTGGTCACTCCGGCCTTGAGTGACCGCCCGAGCCGTGCTGCGTCCACCAGGTCCTGGACTCGGCCAACCCCCAGGTGATTCTGGAGCGTGGTCCTGAGCTCCCTTTCTGACTTGTCCTTCTCTCTGGCCTTCCCCACCAGGGATCCACCTAAGTCCGGCTCCCTCGGGCCTCTTGTTGGTAAAACCCTTGTCTCTGGGTTCCCTGACCCTATTCACGGTTTGCCTTCCGGGTGGATTTAGTGGGTGGTCGTGGCAGATCCTGCCCACGACCTCCGGTCTCTGGCTAAGGATTAGGGCCCTCCACCAGCTTGGGATCCGGTACCCTTGTGCCAACTCTTCACCCTCTGGTCTAATTTTGGGTTCTTGGAGTTCCCTCTTCTCCCCCTCTGGGTCCTTCTTTCTCCTCTCTCTCTCTCTTGGCCTTGGAGCTGCTCTTCTCCTCTGCTCTCTTCCTCTGACTCTGCAAAAAGACTGACCCTGTCCTAAGATGGTTCCCACCTTATATACTCCCTCTATGTGTGAGCTCAGGTGACCAGCACCCAATGAGCTCCTAGCATTACCCAGACTGCTCCCCCTATCTGCCCCTACACTACTGGGATGTTCCACCCCCCTCCCACTCCAGCCAGGGACAGACACTGTCGTACCTGCACATTTCTCTAGTGGGAGTACCATTGGTCTGTCCCTCGGAAATGGGATGTGTGTAGTGCATGCAGCCTACTGAGCTCAGTTCCACACTCCATCCTTACCCGGGAGTGGAATACCACACCTCTGGCTTGAGGTGTAATACCCCTGTAGCAGCCGAATCCTCAGGGTGCTACATAAGCCTATGGGACCTATTTCTGACACTCCATAGACTTACATTGTAAAAGCCACTTGTGGGTCATATAGAGTGCAGCGTGACCTAGAGAGTCTGAAAAGCGGTGCCGTCATTGAGAAGTGGAGCAGAACAGCGCTGGATCCTGGGGAAAGGCAGCAATAGGTGAATATATAAACAGATTATATTACATACACATGCACATAAACGTAGTGAAAAAAACTTCATGGGAGGCCTTCTTTAAGGAATATATGAGCTCTGGTAAGATTTTCACTTTGTAAACTATACATAGTTAGATTAGGTCTTATCTAACAGTTGGCTGCAAGGGACGCCAATGGTTTTCCAAACTTAGAAAAAACACCAAAAAGTACCTTTTTATTTGTCTATAAAGCCACTGCTCCATAGCTCAAAAGTAGTTATTTCTCATTTTTGTTATCTTGTTATGTGTTATAACCTTTGTGGCTATGAACACCATACAGGTGATAAAAAGAAAGAAAAGGACCATGAACAAATGTTAAATTTGAATGCACTGTTACCTTACAGACGTCCCTTGAATCTTGGTGTTCCCTACTGTTGCCCTCCTATGATCCATACATCAAGATCAATTTAAAGGGAACCTGTCACCAGAAATAACACTATTAACCTGCAGATATAGTTAATCTGCAGGTTAATAGTGTTATTATGCTGCCTGGTGCCTGCACATAGCCGAATGAGGCAGGGAGAATATGAACTGTATTCTCCACCCCCCCCCCCCCAGATTCAATATTTCAATATTTTCTAAATATAAAGTGATTTTTTTAATGAGTATTTGCAGGAACTATAAATCTGTGCTCAGCAGGGGTGTAACAGGGGCGGTGCAGATGTAGCAGTCACACCCAGGCGACTCTCTGCTACCCAATAAGACACCAGTGCTTATACATGTTAGGTGCAGCCCCCGTTGCAAATTTTGAATTTCATTCCTATGTCCCTGATGCTGGGCTGTGTGTTCATGCATTTGGCTCAGCTTGTAACCATATGTCATAAAACCATAGATTTTGCTTGTGTTCTAGAAGGGAAGTTTTTCTCTCTCTTTCAACATTCCCTCAGTTCAATAAAATCAGCTCTTTGATCAAGTTCCAATGTTTCCTACTGCAATAAAGTGAACCTGACATTAAACAAATGTTAATTTATTGGAAAGTATATCTAAATGTTCATTGTGTTCACACTCGAGTGTGTTCTCCCTATCTGAGGCAGCTGCACATAGCAGAGCTGAAATTGTCAAGTGACTATTTATGTTCTGCACTGTTTCACCCCGATATAATGCTGTCAATTTACACTTAGGTAATGTAAAATCAATGATGAATTATTTACACAAACTCCTTCTATTCCCCACTCCAAAAATCTAATTGAAAAACATGATTAAAAACTTATTCCAATAGAAATCTGTATGTTTTCATCCATTTTAGTTGATTTACGGATAACAAACAAATAAAAAAAGATAAAAGGTGTGCACTGTGCATGGGGTATACAACGATTTCGCATGGTTATTTTTAATCATTTTGAACAACTTATTTTATATCATGATGCTACATTTACATTCGATGCTGCTACTCCATTTCTTTTATCATTTTGGACACGTTTTCATCCTGGCAGCTGTCATCCCTTTTCTTTGGCACTGAAATGGTCTTTCTTGAATGAGAGATTGTTGTAAAGCATAGTTAGTGGCAGCTCTTAAGTGGCTTCCATGGACAGGATATGCGCAAGCCACTTCATGTAGCAAGTCCCAGGGGAACTTTGGCTTTTGGCTTTTGCCCTTTAACCCCTATGAAAGTATCTGAACTTATGCAGGGTCCCCTCTGTTGAGTCCATGAAGTGTCTGCTGGCTGATGGAGTACCGTATATTCCGGCGTATAAGATGACCTGGTGTATAAGACGACCCCCCTACTTTCCTGTTAAAATATAGAGTTTAGGATATATTCACCGTATAAGACTACCCCTTTTCCAACGCATACCAAACACCGGTAAAAATTTAAAAAAAACAGATTTGAATTTAACATGGTCCTTTTTTAATTTAAATTCTTATGACATGCAGGTATATAGCAGGAAAACTGTCACTCATAAACATAAGGCATACAACAACAACATTACTATCATCCATTTTCATCAGCGGCATACACCGGTACCCGACAATTTACAACAGAAAGAATAGAGCTTCACACATAGATTAGATAGATAGAAATATGTCAGTCACATATATATGAAGTACAGTGATAGTGTTGCTTACTGTACTTGTCATTTAGTGTAAAGGATTTATTAAAAAATATAATAGTGTTTTCGTGCACCGTCTCTTTAAGAAAGCCGGCCGGCAATTCAGCATCTGTACCCGACAATTTAGAATAGAAGGAATAGAGAATCATACATAGATTAGATAGATAGAAACATGTCAGTCACATATATATGAAGTACAGTGACAGTGTTGATTACTGTACTTGTCATTTAGTGTTAAAATAAAGGATTTATTTAAAAAAAAATTGGCGTGGGGTTCCCCTTAATTTTAGTCTCTAGCGGAGGTTAAGCAGACAGCTGGGGCAGATGTTTGAAGCCTAGGAAGGGGGTAATACCCACGGAGCTTCCCAGACTACTAATATCAGCCCCCAGCTGAATACCTAGCCTTTACTAGCTATTAAAATGGGGGACCCCCCCAAAAAAATGACGTGGGGTCCCCCCTATTTTAATAGCTAGCAAAAGCTAGGCAGACAGCTGGGGGCTGATATTAATAGCCCAGGAAGGGTGCCATGAATATTGGCCCCCTCCCAGGCTAGAAACACCAGCCGTCAGCCGCCCCAGAAATGGCGCATCCATAGGATGCGCCAATTCTGGCACTTAGCCTCGCTCTTCCACGCTGCCCTGGTGCGGTGGCAGGGGGTAATAGGGCTGGGGTTCATGTCAGCGCCAGCTGCCATGAAGCCCAGGTTAGTAATGATGGGCGTCTATAAGACACCCCCATTACTAACCTACAAAGTGTTAAAAAGAAAAAACACACACTACACCAAGAAAAAAATAATTTATTTGAAATAAACCACACCATTTTATTTAATTCTTAGTTTACTAAAAAAAAAATAGTTACCTGTCCACGTTCCTGCGCTGATCTCCCATGTACAGCTGTCACATCTGGAGATGGTGGCAGCTGTGCATGGCTGCTGTAAGCTCACGCTGCCGGGAACACGTCCGCTCCCGGCAGCGGGAGCCACTGACTGAGGTCACCGGAGTGCATTCAGTCAGCGTAGCTCCGGAGACCTCCTTTACGGCACTGGTGTACCGTGGGAATTTCTCACGATACAGCAGGGCCGTAAAGCAGCTAACCGGAGCAGCGCTGCCTGAACTCCGGTGAACCCTTACGGCCCCATCATTCTAGCGGCGGCAGCGGTTCAGAGCGGTCACATTCTATGTGGCTGCTCTGAACTGGAGATCTTCGTGGGACACTCGTGGACTACTACGGAGGGGTAAGGATAAGGTTGTGGTTTATTATTTTATATTTTATTACAGGAGATCGATGGCTTCGGGGAATTAGGTGTCTAGGTGAGTATAGGTGTAGTTTTTTATTTTTTACTTTATTTTAGGTGGCGATCGGCGGGGACAGGTAATGTATGAACTAATTTATTGTAGGTAACCACTGGCCACCAATGACATGTATTTAACATTTATTGGGGACACAGTAGGGCAATTTATATAGCAGGATCAGGCTGATGGGAACTACTGCTCCCATCGAGCTGATCCTGCTGGCAGGAGTGGACGGGGGACAGACATAGGCCGATGGGAGTAGTAGTGTCACATCGGCCTATGTCTGCCTGCACGCACACACCCGCACACATCGCACAGACACCGCGCACACCCGCAGACATCGCACAGACACCGCACACATCGCACAGACACCGCACACACCCCCAGACATCGCACAGACACCGCGCACACCCGCACACACTCGCAGACATCGCACAGACACATTGCACAGACACCGCGCACACCCGCACACACTCGCAGACATCTCACAGACACCGCACACACCCGCAGACATCGCACAGACACCCCACACACACTCACAGACACACGCACAGACACCCGCACACACCAATCATGACGGGTCTGGGAGGTGAGGCTGACCTGTGAGACCGTGGGAAAGTTCATGTGAGTTCATGCAATGCAGTCAAGCATGAACTCACATGAACCCTCTGAGGGCACCGCGGCGACTTCAAATGAACAGCTGATCGGCATCACCTGATACCTCAGCTGTTCATTTGAAATAACCGGCGGGAAAGCGCAGCACAGAACGGGAAAGCCGGCGGTGAAGTCTTTTCACTGCCGGCTTCCCCGCCCGGGTCCTTCGCTCCCCGCTCCTTGGTGCTGCGCTCCCCGCCCGGTCCCAACTTACGATCGGGATGGGAGGTGGCGAGGGGAGCGGAGGATCGGGGTGGGAGGCTGCGGGGAAGCAGTATGGGGCTGTGTGATTGTTTAAAAGCCGGCGGCTTTTTACCGCCCGCCGGCTTTTAAACAATCAGGAGAATTCTCCCACGCTGGGATGGCATTCTGATGACAGGCTGGATCTCAGCTGAGCTCTGCCATCCAGCTTGTCATCCTTCAGAGACACTGCAGAGCGCAGGCATTATGGGAACTTCCGATTCCGGTATTCGATATTGTAAAAGTATCGGAATTAAGTATCGGAATTCCGATACCGCGAGTATCGGCCGATACCCGATATTACAGTATCGGAATGCTCAACACTACTTGTCACAGAAGAGATGCGAACTTCCCAGCTCCGGACACAGCGCAGCGCTTCTGTAACAAGTGAAAGCTGTCGGCACAGAAGCCCTGCGCCGTGTCCGGAGCTGGGAAGACACTGCGATGTGTCAGAAAAGTTCGCTAGGTTCTGTCTGTCTCCGCTGCTGGGAATACGCTGCGCTGTGTCCCAGGCCTGAGAAGACACAGCGCAGCGATGTGTCAGTTTCAGCACGAAGCGCTGACTGTCTGGACCTACCACCGCCGTATTTTAACTCCCTCCACCTTATATTAACTCCCACATGGCAGGGATACGGCCACGGCAGCTTATTAACACCCCTAGAGTATCCCCGCATGTCAATTTCTGAAAGTTCAAAAACATTACCGGCGTATAAGACGACCCCAGACTAGACAGAAGATTTTTCAGTCTTCAAAAGTCGTCTTATACGCCGGAATATACGGTAGGTTGGCAGAGAATAGTCAGACAGCCAGATCAGAACCAGAAAGTCAAAGTCAGAAACAAAATCTAGAAGCAGTTGGTTAGTTAAAACACAAGCCAGGGTGCAAGACAGGAATAAAGAGGCTGAGTGAGACCGGGGAATCGGGAGTGAACCAGAATGAGTATAACCTATAACTGGCAGCTGGAAACAGATTGTTACAGATTTTATTAGAGTGTAGCTTCACCTAAGGCTCACAGCAAGGTGTATTCCTGACTTTAAGGAGATCGACTTTCCCAACTTACTGGTGATTAATAGTTATCTACTGTCTGTATACATAGCAGCCTGTCGATCCCTGGGGGAAGATATGGGGAGAGTTGTGGCAGCTCTCTGCATAGAACTACACTGGACTTACAAACATGGACTCATGTAAAGTGAATTTTCTGATTGCTTCTGTAGTCAAACACATAACATATTTTTTGTGCCATTTTTGCTAGAAGTGTCATTGTGTCCCTATTGTATGCTGCTTTCATAAAGTGTAACACAGATCTGCTTTCTGTCCAAGGATGATGCATACTAAAGATTATTATTATTTTGCTGTAATTATTGTATTATCTTTAGCTATGTTACTTGTGACTGTTGTATATGAACCTCTGAATTGTTAAGCGCTGCGGAATATGTTTGCGCTACATAAATCAAGAATATTATTATTATTATTATTATTATTATTACAGTCCAGGGCAGACATAAACAGAAGATGGTCCCTGTGCAAGAATTGTATATTGGCTCTTTGCAGTCCAATAATGTGTCTGTGACATGAGTTGCTTTCTGCTTCGGAGGTAGAAGTGGCCCTCTTATCTCTTGGGCCCCTGTGCGGCTGCAGAGGATGCACCAATGGTTTGTCCGCCCCTGCATACATTAACTCTGCTTCTATGTCAGTAATATAACAGTGCGGTCAATGAAATTGGGCTTAAAGGGTTTAACCTGTTACAGAATGTTGTGTGCTGTCGCGCTATAATCGGTTAGAGACCAAACTTTGGAATCCTCACTGATACATAAAAAATCATGTAATATGAAAATGCTGGAAAATGTTAGTGTGCCTTTAATTCTGTTAATGCTGAAGATGGTATTAAAGTGTTTGTGTGCCATAGGCCAGACACAGCCAAGCACATCGGGTTGAAGCACGTTTCACCATGTTGCCATTATTGTATTTGTTGATGACACTAGAAACTGCATTCCTTGATACCATTCTGCATGAGGGGTCCACGTTAGATCAAAGGGACCACCCTTTGTAAAACTTTAAATTTGAGCAGTGTATACTGTGCAAAGGATGATTTGTTTATGGTCATAAAAATTATGGAAATTGGTAGGGGTCTATCTGTTTCAGATGTCCCCTGAAGTGCCAAGTTATGGTGACACAGGTGCCTTTTACAACTTTGCAAGTTAAAGCCTTGGCAATCTATGCTGTGTAAGGTCCTTTCACACAGCTTTTTTGTCCACATTCGTTGGCTTGCATCCAAACCCTCCTGCAAAACAGGATTCGGACGTATGCGCCGACGGGGCCATAGACTATAATGGTACCGACACAGTAAATGTGTGCTTTGACGTGCATTGTTTTTGGCCCTATACGCTTATTGGAGATGGACATCCAGACGCAGTCTATTGCCCCATCGGCACATACGTCGGAGTCCCGTTTTACGAGGGGGGGTTCAGAAGCAAGCCCCGACGGGACCAATGCACATGGACAAAAACGCTGTGTGAAAGGGCCCTTAGCAAGTAGCCTCCCTTAAACCCATAGCACTTTGTGGGTTCTGGCAAAAGGCACCAGCCATATTGGGGTGCAGCCTGACCACCAGGCTTCAATCAAAGATTTTCTAAAATTGCTGCAACTTCTCTCATCAAGTATGAGAGTAACCAATCAGCTATGAAACTCACCATGGGACTGTAACTACTAAGCCTGTGTACCACTTAAAGTGACAGTAAGACCTCTGTGCCTCACTGTGAGCACTGAGATGTAGAATGCAAAATAACAATCACCAAGGAAGATTATTTTGCTCCAAAATACGGTCTTTCTTGACTTGCACCATGTTTACTGTGCACTAGATACTTTCTGCACATTATCCCAAATGTGACCATGGTTTTTGCTGAACCGGGGCATGTAGTAGCGCGTGACACCAAGCACCAAAAATGGTCTAAAATTTCGGCACAATTTTACTGATAAATATGTCCCAAAGTGTCTGCAGCATTCCAGTAAGTCTTAGCACTTATTCATTTTCATCAATAATACAAATGACAGTAATAATCATATTAGTATTCATTAATCTACACAAAATGAAATGCGTCCTGCGTGATGTGCATAATACACGGTATTCTCAATATTTCCCATTTTGAAAATTCAATAATCTACAAGCAGAGGATTAGTATTAGAAATCTATTAGAATAATATGTATCCCTCATATAAATGTTTCATGAGATTTAGGACACAAGTGCGGTGAAAGTACTTTCTGAGCCATCTGTTTTCCCAGCGTTGTGTGTTACATATTCTTTCTGACATCTGTGCGGTTTCTTACTCACAGGCAATTAAAGATTTGTGTTATTTTGTAGGTATTTACTATGTTACATTTATACTGTTGTGTCTGCAAATGTAGATGTGCAGACCGGAGGATGCAGCCGAGAAGGCTACAGACGGTGTGTACTAGAAAGAACAGGAAACACTGAACAAGTATATATATTCCGAAGTCATGCACGGCAATAAAGGAGTGGTCTGAAATCTAAAGGAATTTTCTTCCTGAATCCCTGTCTATTTAATGCCATAATCTAAACTATTTTCTAATATATTTGAATTAAAAATTCCTTATCCTTCTCTAGCTACACTGTCTAACTGCTTTTCTTATTTCCCCCCTTCCTTTTTGATGATGCTTCGTTTGAGAGTCCAAGTGCATGCTGGGATATTGAAACAAAGCGTCATCAGGAGACAAAGGCTGTGGTCACTATCACAACCTCATCAGGGACTGGGCTAGTTCCTGCCTGATGTGCACAATGACAGTGTGTTCTCTGTTGTTGGCTCAGATCAACAGCTGGCAACAAAGTGCGTCGTAAGAATACCTTGTGTGCAGAGAGCAGCGTCGCCTCTGCAAATGACATAGCTGGTCTGTGCACGACGGGTATTTTGACAACTCCCTCTGTTTCCGGCTTGTTACTGCTGATCTCAGCCAACAACACACAGTGCACTGTCATTGTGCACATCACATGCAGGAACTAGCCCAGCCCCTGAAACAAGCATCATTGATGATGCTTCGTTTTAGGGAGCAGGCAGGCACTGCGGCTATGACCGCAGCCTCTGCCTCCTGATGATGCTTTGTTTGAGTATCCCAGCATGCACTGGGATTTTCAAACTAAGTGTCATCAAAAGGAAGTGGAAAACAAATAGAAAAGCAGTTAGATAGTGTAGATAGGGAAGGATAGATAATTTTTAATTCAAGCTTATTAGAAAATAGTTTACATTATGGCACTAAATAGATAAGAATTTAAAATAAATATTACTTTGGACTTCAAACCACCCTTTTAAAGGGAATCTGTCAGCAGGATCAGCCCTCCTAAGCCATCTACATGGGCATGTAAATCATAGGAAGCTGAATAAGATGACACCTTGATATCTGCGATCCCATGTCTTATTTCAGAGAATTCCATGTTTGTCTTACATGTAAATGAGCTGTTAAGATCTATGGGCCGGATATAAATCTCCTTGAGAATCTGCCTCCAGAGCTTATTTTAGATAGTATCACAGCACAAGAAAAGTCCATAAATAGTATTTCCCTATAGTCCATTTTACTATCATTATCTATTTTCAGATGTCTTTTTTTGTTAGGATGTTAGAAGGGTTAAAAGTTAAAAATGTGACATTTTTTCAAGGAAATTTCCCAAACTTATTTTTTGGGGTTCGATTCATGACTTTGAGGGGCATATATTGGAAACCCACCAAAGGTGATGCAATTTTAAAAGGGTTATACTTTTTCACTTTTTCTGCTGATGTCATGTTGGTAGGTCCAATGATATGGTGTCTCTAAAGCACCACCCTGTGATTTGTGACATCAGCAGAGGTGTTCCTCCCCAATGATAGGGGGATGCCTGGAGGAAAGACAGGAGAGCTCAGAGGAGAGTGGTGGGCAGGACAACCCAGCTCTTGGTAAAGGAACTCAAGGCACAAAGGGAATTGTAGTTCCCAGTAGAATATACAGACCCACCTCACCATAGTTGTAATCCATGGAATCATGGGGGGGGGCAGAGTCAACAAAAAAACAGTCGCAGCAATGACTCTGGCCCTGGGGAGTGAAAAAAAAAGTCTGAGGGCGATTTACCTGGCATTTGCGACAGTTTTAAAGATAAATCGTGAAATGAGATAGCCCCCTTTAAAAACAGCACCCATGTTAACCGTTTAGGTGCTTCACAGGAATTAACACAAAGTAGAATAGATGGAATAAAAGCTGCAGTTTTTCCACCAAAATGTTGCTAACATCCGAACAGGCCACCATAGTGGGTACACTCTGAAGCCATTACATAGCTTTGGGTTGCCAAGTTAGAGTCTAAAGAATCCCTGGTTTCCAGTGTGAAAATTGAAAGATTTCTGTTTTTTATTGTTAATACAGATTGTCAAATGAAAAAAAAACATTGCAACACTAAGACCTGATTTAAACAATAGGTAATTATTTTCTGATGCAAAAAATACCTTTCAACCATTTTTAGGCTGGGAAGATCTAGGGGTGTTCTTTTGCAATTTTTGGTTTAGTTTGATGTCTTGGCTGATACAGCTTCACAGCAATCAATCCGGGCTAGCAGTCAAGATACTGTAACTAGTCCTCACAACAAGACCCTTCAGATGACTATAAGTGACGCGCCCCTGGGCCTGTGTCGCGCTGCGGTGCGCACGCGGGAGCTTACCCGGAGCCGGATCCGTGGAGGGTTGTAATCTCGTGGCGGTGACCCGGTCCGTGCCCAGGGAGTCAAACTAGACGGCAGTCTATTAGTAGTAAATAGTTGATGACTACGCCACCCGTTGAGTGCAGCCAGGAAGCTGCTGCTGCAGGGCAGACCGCTGAGGCCGGTGGTAGGATTGTGCAGCGTGATAGTATAACCCCCAACGGGAGGGGTATGGCCTCAGGGCAGCCGACGTGAATGATGGGGGTAGCAGGAACCACTCAGAGACGGTACGGTGTAGTTCAGGGTCTTTACTGGTAACAACGACAGACCCTCCCGGAGTACTTGCTAGCAAACGGGGCCTGGTCAGTCTTTGAGCAGATGGGATCTCCCCTGGCCAGGCGTAGTTGTAGGCCTCCCAAACTGACTGTACTCTTCTGGCTACCTTGCTAGAAGCTGATGTAAGTAGCCCACGTCCCTGAGTGTACCGTGTGGTGCTCACCCGTATGGCCGGTGACTCGGGGCCTTCTAATGGCTTCCGCTCCACGATGGCGGTGCTGGTCCCACGCGTGTGACCGTGCCTTCGGGCTTCTGGGCCAGAGGACCTGAAATCCCCTGCCCGACGGATTCTGCTGCTGGGTAAGAGTTAGTCCCCACAGCCTCGGACTCCGGGTCCGGTAAAGAATCTTCTTAGTCAGGGCGAGCTCTGTAGCTGCCAGCCCCTGACTCCTTGTAACTCTGCTGTTTCCTATGCTGCTTCTCTTCTCCACTCTCCTTGTCTGACTCACCCTGCCTCAGCCCCGGGTTTATACAGGGGAAGTTCTTCCCCTCCCAAGACTGGGCAGGAGGTGTGGCATGCACAGGATCCCTGACCAAAGGACCTCCCACCTGCTCTCAGACATAATATCTCTATCACTGTGGCAACCAGACCCCTGGGGTGTCACATTCCCCCCTAGTGAAATTTAGTACTCCGGGACTAAACACATTTAGAAAAACATAACAAAGTATAACAATAACAATACTATAAGAAAAACACATAAGATGGTTACGGCGTGTCCGCAACCGGATGCAGTCTTTGAAGAAAAGCAAAGGTGTCCATTTCACCAACACAGGGAGACGTAACCAGGTAGGGGTCTGTCCTACCCCGAGTCCTTAACAGTCTCTAGTCCATCCTGGGTTACGCTCCAACTATTTACAAGGATTCCCGGTAAATCCACCAAGGTTTCCTAAAAATAACTAGAAACACAAAATTATACACAAGCAACAAGACACAGAAAAACATAAATAAAACAATTTATACACTTTAAATTCTCCATCGTGCGGGTAACTGGCCTCTAGTGGCCCGAGTGGACCTACGGAGCTGACTGTCTGGCCCTGAACTACAGGGTGTAGGAGCTGTCAAGGGTAAACTGGGCAGCTGTCTACCGGCTCTTTGTCTCACTAGGGGTACGGCAAGCTCACTATAAGCAGAGGGTTGATTCTCCTGTTCTGCTTGTGTGGAGTCTTCTGCCTCCTGGACCGGCTGTTCTTCCAGCTCTACCCGTTGCTCCGTAGGTTCTTGGGATGATGGTTGGAGGAAGGTGAGTACGGGTACCACAACTGCACCATTGACTTGAGTCCAAGACTGAGGAAAGTCCCCGAGCACGGTACTAACCATATCTTCCCTTTCTTCCACGGGTCGATGGTCTTCTTGTTCCTCTTCAGGGTTCCTCAGTTGTTCGGGACACTTCTTCAGGTGGTCCCGGGATACAATGGCTGTGGTTTCCCCTCCGTCTTTACTGATGGTACAGACCTTCGGGTTCTCGTGGCTTGAGGGCAGTACGGTGTACGGGTCCTTCTCCCACTGGTCGTCCAACTTGTGGAGCCGTCTCTTCCTCTTCAAGACCTGCTCTCCGGGTACCAGGGGAACAGCGGGAGCATACTGGTTGTAAGTTTTCTCTTGTCTTTCCCTAGCCTGACAGAGACTTCGCTCCACGCTCTCCTGTACTCTCCGGTACTGCTGCTGCCTCTCTGTGTCCCAGTCTGTTTCTGGTGAAGTGTCCTCGGGGGTCAGGACTCCCATTTCCAGGTCAACAGGTAACTTACCAGGTCTTGCCCTCATTAGGTAAGCCGGGGTACAGTTGGTGGAACCTACCGGGATGTGGTTGTATAGGTCCACCAGATCGGGCAACTTTTCAGGCCACAGACTGCGTTCTTCCAGGGGCAACGTTTTTAGAAGATCCATTACCACCTGGTTCATTTTTTCACAAAGTCCATTAGTCTGCGGATGGTAGGGTGTCGTCCTTATCTTCCGGCAGCCATACAGATTGCAGAATTCCTGAAAGACCTCCGCTTCAAAGGCAGGTCCCTGGTCTGTCAGCACTTGGTCCGGGTACCCGTGTGGACGGCAGAAGTGCTGCTGGAAGGCTCTAGCTGCTGTTTGAGCCGTTAAGTCCTTGACGGGGACGACAACCAAGAACCGGGAGTAATGATCCACGATGGTTAACGCGTAGACGTAGCCACTTCTGCTTGGGGTCAGTTTTACATGATCCAAGGCTACCAGTTCCAACGGTTGCCGGGTGACGATGGACTGCAGGGGAGTCTTCTGGCTGGCTCGGTCCTTCCTTCTCAGGTTGCACGGGCCACAATCTCTGCACCACTTCTCGATGGTTCCCCTCATGCCTACCCAGTGGAACCGCTCGCGCAGCAGGAACTCCAGCTTTTTCCACCCAAAGTGTCCAGCTCCGTCGTGGTATGCCTCCATCACCATGGCTGCGTCTCTTCGTGGCACCACTACTTGCCAGAGTAATTCATGCGTCCGGGAGTTAACCATTCTGCGGCACAACTTCCCTTTGTAAAGGAACAGTCGACTCTTCTCTGCCCATAGTTGTTTGGCTTCCTCCGGAGCGTCTGGTTCAAGGCGAGCCTCCGGCCGAGTCAGCATCTCCTTCACCAGTCGGACGGCAGGGTCGCTGTCTTGCGTTTCCGCCCAGTTGTAGTGGGGTAAGGGGTTCAACGTAGCAGCCTGCTTACTCCTTACCCGGTGGGAATACTGAATAGTCCCATGACGGTGGAACGCAGGGAGTTCAACTTCTTCCAGTCCCTCCGGATCTTCTCCTCCGTCCGGCAGGTTGGGCATCCTGGACAGGGCGTCCGCGTTGGTATTGGAGCGTCCTGCCCGGTATTTAATTGTGAACTCGTAGTTGGACAGACGGGCCATCCACCTCTGCTCCAGGGCACCGAGTCTTGCCGTGTCCAGGTGTGTCAGCGGGTTGTTATCCGTGTACACGGTGAACCGGGAAGAAGCGAGGTAATGCTTAAAGCGCTCAGTGATTGCCCATACTACGGCCAGGAACTCTAACTTAAATGAGCTGTAATTCTCGGGGTTCCTTTCGGTGGGTCGCAGTTTTCGGCTGGCGTAGGCGATTACTCGTTCCTTCCCCTGCTGGATCTGGGATAGTACGGCTCCTAGCCCGATGTTACTGGCGTCGGTGTAGAGGATAAAGGGCTGGCTATAATCCGGGTACGCCAGGATTTCGTCCCCCGTGAGGGCCATCTTCAGCTGGCGGAAGGACTCTTCTTCCAGCTCTTCCCATTTGAAGGGCGGCTTCTGGTTCTTGGCCTTCCGGGACTTTCCTATCAGGAGGTCCTGCATAGGTGCTGCCGTTTTGGTGAAACCGGGAATAAACCTTCGGTAGTAGCCTACCAACCCGAGGAACTGCCGCACTTCTTTTACGCTGGAGGGGCTTGGCCATCCCTTAATTGCGGTGATCTTATCGGGGTCGGGAGCCACTCCGTCAGCGCTCACCACGTGTCCCAGGTACTGCACCTTTGGTTTCAGGAGGTGACACTTGGAGGGTTTCACCTTTAGGCCGTAACTCGCCAGAGCCTCGAACACTTCCGCCAGGTGTTTCAGGTGGTCCTCATACGTCTTGGAATATACGATGACATCGTCCAGGTACAACAGGACCGTCTCGAAGTTTCTGTGGCCCAGACAACACTCCATTAGGCGTTGGAAGGTTCCTGGTGCGTTGCAGAGTCCGAACGGCATGCAGGTGAACTCGCTAAGTCCCATCGGGGTGGTGAATGCGGTCTTCTCCCGGTCCGCCTCTGCTACAGGAACCTGCCAGTACCCGCTAGTGAGATCCAAGGTAGAGAAGAAGTTAGCAGATCTTAAAGCAGCCAATGACTCCTCTATCCTTGGTAAGGGGTACGCATCCTTGTGTGTGATACGGTTGATTTTCCGGTAATCTACACACATCCTCATGGTGTTGTCTTTCTTTTTGACTAAAACTAATGGGGCTGCCCAGGGGCTACAACTATCCCGGATTACCCCAGCCTCCTTCATATCTCTAAGCATCCCCTTGGCGTGTTGGTAATGTGCAGGGGGTACGGGTCAATACCTCTCTTTTATGGGAGGATGATCTCCCGTGGGGATGCGATGTTCTACCCCCTTGACTCGCCCGAAGTCTAACGGGTGTTTACTAAACACTCTCTCATACTCTTGAACCACCCGATAGACTCCTTGTTTCTGATGTGAGGGAGTGGAGTCAGTACCCAAATGTAGTTGCTGACACCAGTCCTCCATGTCTTTCTTAGAGCCGTTACCTTCCTCCGGGTGAGATGGAGGCAAGGGTTCCACAGATTGTATAGAACTTTGATTAGTGGTATATAATTTGGCTAGCGTGGCATACCGGGGCAGGTACACTTCCCTCTCCCCGATATTTATTATGCGAATGGGCACCCTCCCATGGCGTACATTGACCACCCCCCGTGCTGTCAAAATGGTGGGCCTACTGTCTGAGTAAACTGGTTCTACCATTGCCTGGTAATCTCTACCTCTCAGACCAATAGCTGCCCGGCACCAAATCATCATTTCACTTTTTGGGGGCATGGCAATAGGAAAAGGGTCACACATTCTTACGCTACCAATCTCACCGCCGGAGAGTTCCACTTGTTGCCGTTGCATCAGTGCCCGGATCTCTTTCTGGAGCACCCGCTGCTCGCCGGAGCTGGCATTCTTGGCAACCTGCTGTAAAAGGAAAATCACCTCTGCAAGACAATTTTCAATTACATTAGTTCCTAGAGTTATTTTTGGGTGACTCTCATGTTTATCGATATCTACAATGATCAGTCCCTGTGCGGCCAGTTCGACTCTACCAATTTTGATGGTCACCTCTTTAAATCCGATCTGTGGCACGGGCTGACCATTGCTGGCGATGATACTCAAGTCGTCGTCGGGGTAGCGGGTAATATCCGAGTCATTCCAGTACTGCTTGAAGAGCACGTACGGGATGGTGGTGACCTGTGACCCGGTGTCCAGTAGGGCACTCATGGGAATGCCATCCAGTACCACAGGCAAGACTGGACGTCCTCCCACATATCTGTCGCGCCAGTTCGATGGGCCTGGTGATCTTTTTCCTGGGGGTTGGCCCTCTACCCCAGGTTGTGCCCGTTTAAAGAACAGTACCTTGCCATATGTCCGGGTTGATTGCAGCGGCGGCAGATGGGTCGTCCATCCTCACTGTATCGGTCACTGGGTCTTCCTCTGGCCGGTGGGGTCCTCCTTGGTCGACGCCACGGGATGTCCTCCGGTCCGGATGCCAGCTGGATCTTCCCTGGGGTGGAAACCTGTAAAGACTGCACAGTTCGGGTTAGCGCAGCAACGCTCTTAGCTAGCTCTTGGACCTGATGGTGTAGGTCTGGAGCCGGGTCATTGTCCAAAGCCTGCGCATCAGCTCCCACAGGCCCTGCTGACAAGGGCGCCGCCTCCTGGTAGTAAGTGGTAGTGGGGCGTCTGTGGGTCACAACGCCACCTGGTGCCGGTTCTCGGAGCACCCGGATGGCTCTGTCCTTGAACTGTGCAAAGTCCAGATGGGGATCCTGTAAGGCCATTGCCCGCAACTGGGTTCGGTGGGCATTGCAATATAAACCCTCTATAAATTGTTCAGTCAACAGCCTGTCCTCGTTTCCCAGCCCATCAGGGTCGGTCTGCTTTATGGCCCTCAGGGCCTCTTGTAGGTTTAGTGCATAGTCCCTTATACTCTCATGCGCTCGCTGCTTGCACCCGTAGAATCTAAGCTTAATCTCGGCTGAGGTGCGGGTATCAAAGGTGTCCTTCAGCCGGGTTAGTATCCCTGCGACAGTCTTCCTCCCAGGTGGCCAGGATTTTACTTCCCTTTTGGCTGCCCCGGTTAGTTGGGCCACCAGGATGCTCACTTTTTGCTCTTCTGTGAGGGGGTACACCTGGAAGAGGCTATCCAGCTTTTCTCTAAAGTCATGCAGGGTATGTGACTCCCCTGAGTACTGGGGTAGCCAAGCTGCTCCCGGGATATAGGGCATGGTGAAGGGCATAACTGCAGCAGCGGTAGCGCTGGCGGGGGTTGAGGCAGTGAAGCTCTCCTCCGTATCCGACATCTTCCTCCCCCCTAGTGGACCGTGGCCTACCTTGCGATGATCCTCTTCCGTAGGCCGCGGCTCCGCAGTGGATCGTCAGGGTTGAGGACCTTCCGTCGCGCTCCTGTGACGTCGGCGTCTGCTGGGCTCCTTCCAGGACCTTACGCAACGTCCGGACGTGAGGCGGGGCTTCAGTTCTCGCGCGCTTTCGGAGTCCACGCCCCTCTTCTTCCCGCGCGGCGTCCTCAAGATGGCGTCCAATGGCGGGAAAACTCCACGGATGGCGGGAAGAAGGTCGAAGATGGCGCCGGATGGCGGGAAAACTTCGCGGATGGCGGGAAGAAGGTAGAAGATGGCGCCGGATGGCGGGAAACCTTCACCACTGGTAAGTTTGAACAGTCTTTGCTTTTCAGGCACGCAGTACCCGGTGGTTGCGGGCACGAAATCCTGCCGACTACGCCAAAGTTGACGCGCCCCTGGGCCTGTGTCGCGCTGCGGTGCGCACGCGGGAGCTTACCCGGAGCCGGATCCGTGGAGGGTTGTAATCTCGTGGCGGTGACCCGGTCCGTGCCCAGGGAGTCAAACTAGACGGCAGTCTATTAGTAGTAAATAGTTGATGACTACGCCACCCGTTGAGTGCAGCCAGGAAGCTGCTGCTGCAGGGCAGACCGCTGAGGCCGGTGGTAGGATTGTGCAGCGTGATAGTATAACCCCCAACGGGAGGGGTATGGCCTCAGGGCAGCCGACGTGGATGATGGGGGTAGCAGGAACCACTCAGAGACGGTACGGTGTAGTTCAGGGTCTTTACTGGTAACAACGACAGACCCTCCCGGAGTACTTGCTAGCAAACGGGGCCTGGTCAGTCTTTGAGCAGATGGGATCTCCCCTGGCCGGGCATAGTTGTAGGCCTCCCAAACTGACTGTACTCTTCTGGCTACCTTGCTAGAAGCTGATGTAAGTAGCCCACGTCCCTGAGTGTACCGTGTGGTGCTCACCCGTATGGCCGGTGACTCGGGGCCTTCTAATGGCTTCCGCTCCACGATGGCGGTGCTGGTCCCACGCGTGTGACCGTGCCTTCGGGCTTCTGGGCCAGAGGACCTGAAATCCCCTGCCCGACGGATTCTGCTGCTGGGTAGGAGTTAGTCCCCACAGCCTCGGACTCCGGGTCCGGTAAAGAATCTTCTTAGTCAGGGCGAGCTCTGTAGCTGCCAGCCCCTGACTCCTTGTAACTCTGCTGTTTCCTATGCTGCTTCTCTTCTCCACTCTCCTTGTCTGACTCACCCTGCCTCAGCCCCGGGTTTATACAGGGGAAGTTCTTCCCCTCCCAAGACTGGGCAGGAGGTGTGGCATGCACAGGATCCCTGACCAAAGGACCTCCCACCTGCTCTCAGACATAATATCTCTATCACTGTGGCAACCAGACCCCTGGGGTGTCACATAAGGATCAGCAGAAAAGTTCATCTATGTCCTCTCTAAAACATGCAGTCATGTTCTGATTCATGACTCTAATGACGGGAAAAGTTAAATTTTTTTTTTTTATATAGAGCAGATGTGGCTTTTCAAAGTGAATACACCATCCTGATCAAGTCTAAGAGCTCTATTTAATAATCTATGCAATTTGTATTGTGAAATTTGGTGTCCTATCCCCATTAATGTCAGAGTTCATAGCAGCAGCCTTCACTGTGAAGTCCTTATGCCTCCCCTAATAGACAATTTCTTAACCTATTCTGGTGTAAGGATATGGACATGCTGCCCACGTTTCCCCCTTGAAGATATAAGCTATTTGTTGTTTAAGAGTGTGTAATGTAAAATGTAATAAGTGTTAATGACATGTAATGTGAACTGCGTTATGTATTGTAATGTGAATAATGTCTTGCGTCTTTTGTAAATATGGTTTCATGTGATTCGTATTGTATTGTGATGTTTGCCTGTGTAATGTAGAGTGTGTAGTAGTGTAAGATAAGTAATATAATGCATAATGTAAGGAATGTTGAGAGTTATGTTTGGGATTAGCTCAAAGTGGGATGGTATAGTGTTGGGGAGAGTGACTGCTTCCTGCTAGGAAGACAGATAGGGTCTGGAGTGCAGAATGAGCAGTGCCACTTAAGAGGGTGACCCTAAATAATAGGAGACTGAACAGGAGGGATAGCGAGATCCTGAGGATAAGTGAGAGAGAGGCAGAGTGGCCTTCCGGAGACGGGTCCTAGGTGAGTGTAAGGTGACCGCAGGCAATAGCCATGACTGAGCTGCTGCTTCACATCGCCCTGGAATTTTGCAGGAAAATCGTATCCCAGTTCCAATGTGCTGCCCAGTGTGGGGTGCATCACACTCATGTGTAGGCCACTGGTCTCCGCTATCTCCAGGCCTCCATCTTCAGACCCACCACACATAACTCAGGACACACAGTTCGTATTAACCAACAACAGTTTACTGGACAGTTCAAGTTCATCAGATTGTAACACGCAGTATCAGGCACAACACTTCTTATTTCCTTAACCCAGTACGTTTCCTTAACACAGTCCATTTTCAGCATTACTATTCTTTCCTCCTAGACTCCTATGTTCGCTATTCCTCTCTGCCACAGGGATATCCAGTCCAGCCCCGCAGTGCACCTGGGATCTGTGTTCCTCCCTTCTCGTGGTTCCGTGTCCATAATTCCCTGTATGCCAGAGGTTAAGGCCCTCCTCCTAGTACCTATACTGAGCCCAGAGCTCTGGACGTTGCAGGAATGTCCGCAAGGAATTCTGGTAAGGCCTCCCACTACCATGAATGATAGTTTCTTGCTGCTGCTTGCAGCCCACTGCACTTTTAATTGACCTTGGTTAGGGCACTTCCCCTATCTCAATAACTATCAGGAAGTGGCTGCTTTTCACTGCTTTTCACCCTTGTATGTAACACTTACAAAATTGCCGTTTAGTAAAGAATTTACTTTTGATTGGTGGTCTCCCTCATTGAACTGTGAAATACCTGGTCCTGGCAAAACAGGAACATCAGTTACATGCGGCCTGCACTGGCATAGCACCCCCACAGCACAAGTCCACACACCTAGCCAGGACCCCCACCTTCATGTAACGTGCCGTGGCTCCACAGACGAGTGCCTCGCCCACGGCTACCACCCCACTCCACATTACACTGAAAATACAGAATTGAGGATGCATCTCTGGGGAAGGATGAATGCAAGACGTAGAGAAGCAAAGCGATAAGGCAACATTATAGATTCGGCATATAAACTTGTTTATTGGAGCAGGTGACACCCGGGTGGAGTTTTATATCACTAGTGTAATATTGTGATGATTTATTATTAATGTGATCTATTTTCAATGGTGCATTTTGTTAATTTATGTTTTGGGGGAAACATTGTAAACCACCACTCAGTACACAGATCTCCGGGGCCGATAATGACATAATGGAACCTTCTGTGTATCTAACGTGTCTCCAAATATTATGTTTGGGAAGATTCCACGTCTTGTGCAATATCGTATAGAGGCTTCTTTATCTGCTCCAAGAAAACTCATAATAAAAGCAAATGGTATTCAAAAGACCTCATGTCCCAACAAAAGTCCCATTATAATGCGCACATAATATGGCAATAATTGATATGGAATATTTCGTGCCTCATCTCTATGACCTTTTCTGTTTTGTCTAATGGAACGTTGCTTGTTATACACAGGGACAGTATTTTATTCTTTTTTTGGGATAAACAATGCTGTTAATATCGGTGTAGCAGAGCTCAGGCTGTCATTGAAGCACAACGTGCTACAAAACATGTTTTTTAAATTATTCCCCGTATGCCTCCAGCTAAAATTATTAATCCTTTTAGTGAGGTAGAACAGCGGGTAGAAAAAGAAACCACAAGGTCACAAACTCTGCAATGCTACATCTGTAAATGCAAGTAGTGAGTTTCTGGAAGGATTCATGCATAGAGATTTGTCCTTCTGAATCTTCCCTCTTGGCTCAAAATATCCTGAGATGAATAGGGCAAAATGACAAGCTATTAAAAAAAAAATTGGGCTGCTTTGTTGGGCTTTTGAGTTTTTTTCCTCCAAACCTGGTCATCTAATTCTACGTATCTGGGAATATCTTAAACCTAGAGCAAAGATCAGAAAGGACACGCCTGTATTACATTTATGGAAAAACAAGTAATATTAGTAGACAAATGTGATATTTTTTAAAATCTGTAGTAATTAATTATTTTCCATATGTGGTGGGCACTATATGGACAAAAGACTCAGTGGTTAGCACTGTAGTCTTGCAGCGCTGAGGTCCTGGGTTCAAATCCCACCAAGGACAATATCTGCAAGGAGTTTGTATGTTCTCCCCGTGTTTGTGTGGGTTTCCTCTGTGTTCTCCGGTTTCTTCCGACACTCAAAAACATACTGATAGGGAATGTAGATTGTGAGCCCCAATGGGGACAGTGATGATGATGTATGCAAAGCACTGTGAAATTTGATGGTGCCATATATAAGCACACATCATAAATATATAAGAATTAGACACATGCATTAATTATTGAATTCACATTTTTCATTCAGTCCCATTGCCCCTAGTGTATAACATCCAACCCCTCGCTGTACCATCTGCTGTTACTAATATGTTACAGAATGGTTGGTTCTAAATATCTCCCTGATACCATTGCGCTCCTGTAATAAGAGCCACCATTGTAACAAGTCAATTTCTGAAATGTCTTCCCTCCTAATTATTCGCCCATGACCTTTGAAGGGTATTATTGAGAACTGGAAATGTTTAAGCACTACAGCGACTCAGCCACAAAGTGAAGACCACATAAGGTTACAGAACTGGGCCACCGAGTGCTGAGGAGCAGAGGGCATAAAAGTCACCATCGCTCTGCTGACTCCATAACTGCAGAGTCCAAACTCCTCTTTTAATAACATTAGTACAAACTGTGTCGATCGATTTATGATATTGGTTTCCATGGCTGAGCAGCTGCATGCAAGTCTTACATCACCAAGCACAATACCAAGTGTTGAACTGAGTGAAGTAAGGCTGTCACAATTGGACTCTGGAGCAGTGGAAATGTGTTTTGTGGAGGAATGAATCGCGTGTCTCTCTTTAGCGTATGATGGATGAATCTGGGAGTGCCAAGAGAACGTTACATGTGTGATTGTACTGTGCCACACAGCCCTAAACCACAGACACTGATGGCAACTAAATCGCAAAAATCTATTCTACAAGTATGAATTTTATAGGTGCTAAGTCCACTACATTCCTGTATAGGTTGCTTAATTAGCATGTTTTTCAGGGTAACAATTTATCTTTAAAGAGTAACTAAACATTTTTTTATTTAATTATTTTACAGTCATTGCAAAAATTATGATTTTTTTGTAATATACTTCATTACTTTTTTTTGCCTCCTCCCCCAATCGTTGTTCTGCTGTGCTTTTTAAATGCTAAATTCCAGCTCTACGGTGTGCAGAAAAATGGATTTAATAGAAAATCCAATTGTTAAAATTCTGACATCAAATGTCAAAAATTCTGAAAAAACAATGTAGATCTACGAGTTTCAAATCAGAACAATTCTTAATAATGATCTTCATGATTAAGGATGGTTCTCATCTGCAACGCATAGATCTTCATAGTTTTTTTATGGAATTTTGTACATGACATTTGATGTCAGAATTTTAACCCTTGGATTTTCTATTAAATACATTTTTCTCCACACTGTAGAGCTGGAATCTACGTCTGAACAGCACATTTCCTTGCTCCAGAGTGTTGGACTTCCTTTTGAGGGTGTGCTGGACTCTTTCTATATACAGTTGAAACCAGAAGTTTACAGACACTATATAAAAAGACACATCGATGTTTATCTCAATATCTGACATGAAATCAGAATAAACCTTTCCCGTTTTAGGTCAATTAGGATTACCATAATTTTTAATATTTGCCAAATGCCAGAATAATGAGAGAGAATGTTTTAAGGCATTTTTATTACTTACTTCAAAGTCAAATGTTTACATACATTTCATTATTATTTGGTACCATTGCCCTTAAACTGAATGACTTGGGTCAAACGTTTGGGATATCCTTCCACAAGCTTCTCACAATAGTTGGTCGGAATTTGGGCCCATTCCTCCTGACAAAACTGGTGTAACTGATCCAGGTTTCTAGGTCGCCTTGCTCGCACCTCAAGGTTTACCCCGAGGCAGTGAGCTAGCGGCACTGGGGAGAGTGGACAGCCAATGACTTTGATGGATAGGTCAGATGGGGGGATGAATGAGATGGGGCAAAGATGATGAATTCAGTTTTATAAAAGGTTAAGTTTTAGAAATCTAGCAAAGAAGAAAGATGAAATAGCGGACAGAATTGTGGGATTCTGGTTGGTAAGGAGATGGTATCTTAAAGGGGATATTTATTTATTTTACTCACTTATATAGTGTCATTAATTCCACAGCACTTTACAGACATTATCGCTGTCTCCTTTGGGGCTCACAATCTGCATTCCCTATCAGTATGTCTTTGTAGTGTGGGAGGAAACCAGAGAACCCAGAGGAAACCCACGCAAACACGGGGAGAACATACAAACTCCTTGCAGATGTTGTTCTTGGTGGGATTTGAACCCAGGACTCCAGTGTTGCAAAGCAACAGTGCTAACCACTGAGCCACCTTGCTGCCCATAAATATGTATTAAAGTTTTTGGGATTTTATGGACTTATAACTCTGAAGTATATACAGTATGACAGTAATTTGCTCTCAACTTTAGCTATTTGATTACAGTAATTTAGTTCCGTCCTATACAATGTTCATCACCCCCACTCCATATAAGGGCCAGATGAAAAACTTGGAGCAGATTTTGATTTCATTTTAAAACAACTGAGCAATAAAAAAACTTGATTTTTTTTCCACTTGTGAACACCTGATAACTTGAGTTGAGAAGCACTGACCCACCAGGTAATGTATTCTTTGTTTATGTCCTTGAAATTCATGGAAGTTCAGTAATCGTCAAGATCAGCTTTTAGAAAGAACATAGCTGCAGCACGTATACTGCTGTGATCATGAGCAGAACTAAAGCCATAGCAGCCATAGCTGGGGTTGCAGGTTCACTGTTTCATTTGAAGGTAAGAGAAGACACTACTGGATTTTTTGCCTATCTACCAAAGCTCTTTTAGGGTATGTGGACACAACGTTGTTTTCTAGGCTGTGGAAAAAAATGAACAAAGTGCACAGCAATGTAAAAATGCCATTGTGGTGCACATGTTTTACCTTATGACACTTTTTTTAACCGCTTCAGGGTTGCGAAACCTTGAAGCGGTTAAAAGGAGTAACATGTTGGGCGGCTTCATTTGGAAAAAAACAACTGAAAAGACATCGGCAAAAATGCTTCAAGAAAATGGCCACTAGCCCTTTTCTGGAGCGTTTTTGCCTTGGAAAACTTGATAGTTCCATTGGCATCTTAAAGATGTCTGAGTACATAAACTTTTATGGGTTTTCTTTGGTATTGAAGATCAGATATTTAAAGGGAACCTGTCATCTGAAGAACGCATTTCTTGTTAATTATGTACAACTCCTTCAATTGAAAAGTCAAGGGAGTAAAAACAAATTCAAATAACTAAGGGGATAAACTTAGCTTGAGCAGACACGAGAGGAGTAACGCCAACTGTCCTCCAAGGGTACCCGAGAAGAAGTCAGCCAACAGCTAGTGCTCCAATCATACACAAAGGTATATAGAAGTATCACCGGCAATTGGAGCAAACTGAGAGTTTTTAACTCCCATTCAAGGGTGTGTGACGCGCCCCTGGGCCTGCTGTGTCGCGCAGCGTCTCACGCACGGGGGCTTACCCAGAACCGGATCAGATGAGGGTTGTAGTCTCCGAGTGGCGGGGACCCGGTCCGTGCCCAGGGAGTCAAACTCAGTGTGTGGCAGTCTTGATAGATGTTATTTGAGTGTCGACTACGCCACCCGTTGATTTGCAGCTATGGAGCTGCCGCTGCAGGGCAGACCGCTGAGGCCGGTGTAGAATTGTGCAGCGTGATAGTATAACCCCCAACGGGAGGGGTATGGCCTCAGGGCAGCCGACGTGGAAGATGGGGGTAGCAGGAACCACTCAGAGACGGTGCGGTGTAATTCAGGGTCTTTACTGGTAACAACGATAGACCCTCCCGGAGTACTTGCTAGCGAACGGGGCCTGGTCAGTCCTTGAGCAGATGGGATCTCCCCTGGCCAGGCGGAGTTGTAGGCCTCCCAAACTGACTGTACTCTTCTGGCTACCTTGCTAGAAGCGGATATAAGTAGCCCACGTCCCTGAGTGTACCGTGTGGTGCTCACCCGTATGGCCGGTGACTCGGGGCCTTCTAATGGCTTCCGCTCCACGATGGCGGTGCTGGTCCCACGCGTGTGACCGTGCCTTCGGGTTTCTGGGCCTGAGGACCTGAAATTCCCTGCCGGTCGGCTTCTGCTGCTGGGTAAGAGTTAGTCCCCACAGCCTCGGACGCTGGGTCCGGTAAGAAAGCTTCTCAGTCAGGGCGAGCTCTGCAGCTGCCAGCCCCTGACTCGTAGTAGTATTGCTCCCACTGAGCTTCTGCTGTTTCTTCCTATGACTGTTTCTCGTCTCTACTTCTTCTCTACTCACTAACCCTGCCTCAGCCCTAGGTTTTTATAGGGGAAGTTCTTCCCCTCCCAAGACTGGGCAGGAGGTGTGGCATGCACAGGATCCCTGACCAAAGGACCTCCCACCTGCTCTCAGTCATAACACTACATTACTGTGGAAACCAGACCCCTGGGGTGCCACATTCCCCCCTAGTGAAATTTAGTACTCCGGGACTAAACATATTTTAGAAAAACATAACAAGGTAAAAACAATAATAATACAATAAGAAAAACATATAAGGATGGTTACGGCATGTCCGTAACCGGGTGCAGTCTTTGAAGAAAAGCAAGGTGTCCATTTCACCAAAACAGGGAGACGTAACCAGGTAGGGGTTTGTCCTGCCCCGAGTCCTTAACAGTCTTTAGTCCGTCCTGGGTTACTCTCCAACTATGTACAAGGATTCCCGGTAAATCCACCAAGGACTCCTACAAAGAACTAGAAACACAAAATTATACACAAGCAACAATACACAGGTAAACATAAATAAAACAATTTATACACTTCAAATCCTCCAACGTGCGGGTAACTGGCCCCTAGCGGCCCTAGTGGACCTACGGAGCTGACTGTCTAGTCCTGAACTACAGGGTGTAGGAGCTGTCAAGGGTAAACTGGGCAGCTGTCTACCGGCTCTTTGGCTCACTAGGGATATGGCAGGCTCACTGCAAGCAGAGGGTTGATCCTCCTGGTCTGCTGGTGTGGGGTCTTCTGCCTCCTGGACCGGCTGTTCTTCCAGCTCTACCTGTTGCTCCTTAGGTACTTGGGATGCTGGTTGGAGGAAGGTGAGCACGGGTACCACAACTGCACCATTGACTTGAGTCCAAGACCGAGGGAAGTCCCCGAGCACAGTACTAACCATATCTTCCCTTTCCTCTACGGGTCGATGGTCTTCTTGTTCCTCTTCAGGGTTCCTCAGTTGTTCGGGACACTTCTTCAGGTGGTCCCGGGATACAATGGCTGTGGTTTCCCCTCCGTCTTTACTGATGGTACAAACCTTCGGGTTCTCGTGGCTTGAGGGCAGTACGGTGTACGGGTCCTTCTCCCACTGGTCGTCCAACTTGTGGAGCCGTCTCTTCCTCTTCAAGACCTGCTCTCCGGGTACCAGGGGAACAGCGGGAGCATACTGGTTGTAAGTTTTCTCTTGTCTTTCCCTAGCCTGACAGAGACTTCGCTCCACGCTCTCCTGTACTCTCCGGTACTGCTGCTGCCTCTCTGTGTCCCAGTCTGCTTCTGGTGAAGTGTCCTCGGGTGTCAGGACTCCCATTTCCAGGTCAACACGTAACTTACCAGGTCTTGCCCTCATTAGGTAAGCCGGGGTACAGTTGGTGGAACCTACCGGGATGTGGTTGTATAGGTCCACCAGATCGGGCAACTTCTCAGGCCACAGACTGCGTTCTTCCAGGGGCAACGTTTTTAGAAGATCCATTACCACCTGGTTCATTTTCTCACAAAGTCCATTAGTTTGCGGATGGTAGGGTGTCGTCCTTATCTTCCGGCAGCCATACAGATTGCAGAATTCCTGGAAGACCTCCGCTTCAAAGGCAGGTCCCTGGTCCGTCAGAACTTGGTCCGGGTACCCGTGTGGACGGCAGAAGTGCTGCTGGAAGGCTCTAGCTGCTGTTTGAACCGTTAAGTCCTTAACGGGGACGACAACCAAGAACCGGGAGTAATGATCCACGATGGTTAACGCGTAGACGTAGCCACTTCTGCTTGGGGTCAGTTTTACATGATCCAAGGCTACCAGTTCCAACGGTTGCCGGGTGACGATGGACTGCAGGGGAGTCTTCTGGCTGGCACGGTCCTTCCTTCTCAGGTTGCACGGGCCACAGTCTCTGCACCACTTCTCAATGGTTCCCCTCATGCCTACCCAGTGGAATCGCTCGCGCAGCAGGAACTCCAGCTTCTTCCACCCGAAGTGTCCAGCTCCGTCGTGGTATGCCTCCATCACCATGGCTGCGTCTCTTCGTGGCACCACTACTTGCCAGAGTAGTTCATGCGTCCGGGAGTTAACCATTCTGCGGCACAACTTCCCCTTGTAAAGGAACAGTCGACTCTTCTCTGCCCATAGTTGTTTGGCTTCCTCCGGAGCGTCTGGTTCAAGGCAAGCCTCCGGGCGAGTCAGCATCTCCTTCACCAGTCGGACGGCAGGGTCGCTGTCTTGCGTTTCCGCCCAGTTGTAGTGAGGTAAGGGGTTCAACGTAGCAGCCTGTTTACTCCTTACCCGGTGGGAATACTGGATAGTCCCATGACGGTGGAACGCAGGGAGTTCAACTTCTTCCAGTCCCTCCGGATCTTCTCCTTCGTCCGGCAGGTTGGGCATCCTGGACAGGGCGTCCGCGTTGGTATTGGAGCGTCCGGCCCGGTATTTGATTGTGAACTCGTAGTTGGACAGACGGGCCATCCACCTCTGCTCCAGGGCACCGAGTCTTGCCGTGTCCAGGTGTGTCAACGGGTTGTTATCCGTGTACACGGTGAACCGGGAAGAAGCGAGGTAATGCTTAAAGCGCTCGGTGACTGCCCATACTACGGCCAGGAACTCTAGCTTAAATGAGCTGTAATTCTCGGGGTTCCTTTCGGTGGGTCGCAGTTTTCGGCTGGCGTAGGCGATTACTCGTTCCTTCCCCTGCTGGATCTGGGACAGTACGGCTCCTAGCCTGATGTTACTGGCGTCGGTGTAGAGGATAAAGGGCTGGCTATAATCCGGGTACGCCAGGATTTCGTCCCCCGTGAGGGCCATCTTCAGCTGGCGGAAGGACTCTTCTTCCAGCTCCTCCCATTTGAAGGGCGGCTTCTGGTTCTTGGCCTTCCGGGACTGGCCTATCAGGAGGTCCTGCATAGGTGCTGCCTTTTTGGTGAAACCGGGAATAAACCTTCGGTAGTAGCCTACCAACCCGAGGAACTGCCGCACTTCTTTTACGCTGGAGGGGCTTGGCCATTCCTTAATTGCGGTGATCTTATCAGGGTCGGGAGCCACTCCGTCAGCGCTCACCACGTGTCCCAGGTACTGCACCTTTGGTTTCAGGAGGTGACACTTGGAGGGTTTCACCTTTAGGCCGTAACTCGCCAGAGCTTCTAACACTTCCGCCAGGTGTTTCAGGTGGTCCTCATACGTCTTGGAATATACGATGACATCGTCCAGGTACAACAGGACCGTCTCGAAGTTTCTGTGGCCCAGACAACACTCCATTAGTCGTTGGAAGGTTCCTGGTGCGTTGCAGAGTCCGAACGGCATGCAGGTGAACTCGCTAAGTCCCATCGGGGTGGTGAATGCGGTCTTCTCCCGGTCCGCCTCTGCTACAGGAACCTGCCAGTACCCGCTAGTGAGATCCAAGGTAGAGAAGAAGTTAGCAGATCTTAAAGCAGCCAATGACTCCTCTATCCTTGGTAAGGGGTACGCATCCTTTTGTGTGATACGGTTGATTTTCCGGTAATCTACACACATCCTCATGGTGTTGTCTTTCTTTCTGACTAAGACTAGTGGAGCTGCCCAGGGGCTACAGCTATCCCTGATCACCCCAGCCTCCTTCATGTCTCTAAGCATCCCCTTGGCGTGTTGGTAGTGGGCAGGGGGTACGGGTCGATACCTCTCTTTTATAGGAGGATGGTCTCCCGTGGGGATGTGGTGTTCTACCCCCTTGACTCGCCCGAAGTCTAATGGGTGTTTACTGAACACTCTCTCGTACTCTTGAAACACCCGATAGACTCCTTGTTTCTGGTGTGCGGGAGTGGAGTCAGTACCCAGATGTAGTTGCTGACACCAGTCCTCCATGTTTTTCTTAGAGCCGTTACCTTCCTCCGGGTGAGATGGAGGCAAGGGTTCCACAGATTGTATAGAATTTTGGTTAATGGTATATAATTTGGCTAGCGTGGCATACTGGGGCAGGTACACTTCCCTCTCCCCGATATTTATTATGCGAACGGGCACCCTCCCATGGCGTACATCAACCACCCCCCGTGCTGTCAAAATGGTGGGCCTACTGTCCGAGTAAACTGGTTCTACCATTGCCTGGTAATCCCTACCTCTCAGACCAATAGCTGCCCGGCACCAAATCATCATTTCACTTTTTGGGGGCATGGCAATAGGAAAAGGGTCACACATTCTTACGCTACCAATCTCACCGCCGGAGAGTTCCACCTGTTGCCATCGCATCAGTGCCCGGATCTCTTTCTGGAGCACCCGCTGCTCGCCGGAGCTGGCGTTCTTGGCAACCTGTTGTAAAAGGAAAATCACCTCTGCAAGACAATTTTCAATTACATTAGTTCCTAGCGTTATCTTTGGGTGACTCTCGTGTTTGTCAATGTCTACAATAATCAGTCCCTGTGCTGCTAGTTCGACTCTACCAATTTTAATGGTCGCCTCTTTAAATCCGATCTGTGGCACGGGCTGACCATTGCTGGCGATGATACTCAAGTCGTCGTCAGGGTAGCGGGTTATATCCGAGTCATTCCAGTACTGCTTGAAGAGCACGTACGGGATGGTGGTGACCTGTGACCCGGTGTCTAGTAGGGCACTCATAGGGATGCCATCCAGTACCACAGGCAAGACTGGACGTCCTCCGACATATTTGTCGCGCCAGTTCGATGGGCCTGGTGATCTTTTTCCTGGGGGTTGGCCCTCTACCCCCAGGTTGTGCCAGTTTAAAGGACAGTACCTTGCCATATGTCCGGGTTGATTGCAGCGGCGGCAGATGGGTCGTCCATCCTCGTTGTACCGGTCACTGGGTCTTCCTCTGGCCGGTGGGGTCCTCCTTGGTCGACGCCACGGGATGTTCTCCGGTCCGGATGCCAGCTGGATCTTCCCTGGAGTGGAAGCCTGTAAAGACTGCACAGTTCGGGTTAACGCAGCAACGCTTTTAGCTAGCTCTTGGACCTGATGGTGCAGGTCTGGAGCCGGGTCATTGTTCAAAGCCTGCGCATCAGCCCCTACAGGCCCTGCCGACAAGGGCGCCGCCTCCTGGTGGTAAGTGATAGCTGGGCGCCTGTGGGTCACAACGCCATCCGGTGCCGGTTCTCGGAGCACCCGGATGGCTCTGTCCTTGAACTGTGCAAATCCCAGATGAGGGTCCTGTAGGGCCATTGCCCGCAACTGGGTTCGGTGGGCATTGCAATATAAACCCTCTATAAATTGTTCAGTCAACAGCCTGTCCTCGTCTCCCACGCCGTCAGGGTCGGTCTGCTTAACGGCTCTCAGGGCCTCTTGTAGGTTCAGGGCATAGTCCCTTATACTCTCATGGGACCGCTGTTTGCACCCGTAGAATCTAAGCTTGATCTCGGCTGAGGTGCGGGTATCAAAGGTGTCCCTCAGCCGGGTTAGTATCCCTGCGACAGTCCTCCCCCCAGGTGGCCAGGACTTTACCTCCCTTCGGGCTGCTCCGGTTAATTGGGCCACCAGGATGCTCACTTTTTGCTCCTCTGTGAGGGGGTACACCTGGAAGAGGCTATCCAGCCTTTCTCTAAAGTCCTGCAGGGTATGTGACTCCCCTGAGTACTGGGGTAGCCAGGCTGCCCCCGGGATACAGGGCATGGTGAAAGGCATGACCGCGACAGCGGTGGCGCTGGCGGGGGTTGAAGCGGTGAAGCTCTCCTCCGTATCCGACATCCTTCTCCCCCCTAGTGGACCGTGGCCTACCTTGCGATGATCCTCTTCCGTAGGCCGCGGCTCCGCAGTGGATCGTCAGGGTTGAGGACCTTCCGTCGCGCTCCGGTGACGTCGGCGTCTGCTGGGCTCCTTCCAGGACCTTACGCAACGTCCAGACGTGAGGCGGGGCTTCAGTTCTCGCGGGCTTTTCGGAGTCCACGCCCCTCTTCTTCCCGCGCGGCGTCCTCAAGATGGCGTCCAACGGCGGGAAAACTCCACGGATGGCGGGAAGAAGGCTGAAGATGGCGCCGGATGGCGGGAATCTTCACAGATGGCGGGAAGAAGGCTGAAAATGGCGCCGGATGGCGGGAATCTTCACCGATGGTAAGTTTTAAAAGTCTCTTTTTCAGGCACGCAGTACCCGGTGGTTGCGGGCACGAAATCCTGCCGACTACGCCAAAGTTGACGCGCCCCTGGGCCTGCTGTGTCGCGCAGCGTCTCGCGCACGGGGGCTTACCCGGAACCGGATCAGATGAGGGTTGTAGTCTCCGAGTGGCGGGGACCCGGTCCGTGCCCAGGGAGTCAAACTCAGTGTGTGGCAGTCTTGATAGATGTTATTTGAGTGTCGACTACGCCACCCGTTGATTTGCAGCTATGGAGCTGCCGCTGCAGGGCAGACCGCTGAGGCCGGTGTAGAATTGTGCAGCGTGATAGTATAACCCCCAACGGGAGGGGTATGGCCTCAGGGCAGCCGACGTGGAAGATGGGGGTAGCAGGAACCACTCAGAGACGGTGCGGTGTAATTCAGGGTCTTTACTGGTAACAACGATAGACCCTCCCGGAGTACTTGCTAGCGAACGGGGCCTGGTCAGTCCTTGAGCAGATGGGATCTCCCCTGGCCAGGCGGAGTTGTAGGCCTCCCAAACTGACTGTACTCTTCTGGCTACCTTGCTAGAAGCGGATATAAGTAGCCCACGTCCCTGAGTGTACCGTGTGGTGCTCACCCGTATGGCCGGTGACTCGGGGCCTTCTAATGGCTTCCGCTCCACGATGGCGGTGCTGGTCCCACGCGTGTGACCGTGCCTTCGGGTTTCTGGGCCTGAGGACCTGAAATCTCCTGCCGGTCGGCTTCTGCTGCTGGGTAAGAGTTAGTCCCCACAGGCTCGGACGCCGGGTCCGGTAAGAAAGCTTCTCAGTCAGGGCGAGCTCTGCAGCTGCCAGCCCCTGACTCGTAGTAGTATTGCTCCCACTGAGCTTCTGCTGTTTCTTCCTATGACTGTTTCTCGTCTCTACTTCTTCTCTACTCACTAACCCTGCCTCAGCCCTAGGTTTTTATAGGGGAAGTTCTTCCCCTCCCAAGACTGGGCAGGAGGTGTGGCATGCACAGGATCCCTGACCAAGAGACCTCCCACCTGCTCTCAGACATAACACTACATTACTATGGAAACCAGACCCCTGGGGTGCCACATGTGTCAATAAGCATCAGGAGGGAGGTCGCCGCTGGGTCTTAAAGGAAGAAGGATTATGAAGGTGTCTGCAATGCCAAGCGCAGTGACCTTCTACAGCCAGATCCAGAGCGACTGTCTATTACACCTGACACACCCGTGACACTATGGTCCCTGGCCAGATCTTTAAAGTATATTTTCTCTGAAACACCAGAGCATTTCACAGAAAAATATACCTGGCTGCAATTGTGCAGCCAGGATTGGATTCATGCTGCCCACAGTTTGGGCAGCATGAATCAGGTGGCAGCTTCCCTTAATGTTACTAATCATTATTTCCTTGTTGTTCAAGTAATAAAAATAGTTATATTGCCATTTTTTTATTACTACAGTTCAGATTTCTGTCAAATTTCGTTGATCAAGGCAGGAAATTCTAATCGTTCTTGGGAGTTTTTTTTAATTATATTTACTTCCTTGTCTTTTCAATTAAAGGCACCTCATCCATCTATGGGTATGGATTGAGTGTGATTTTTCAGCTCACGTCCATGGAAATTAACCCATTGGCATTGAGCGCCGTTTATGTACCACAGTTGTCAGGAGCGGTTAGATGGAGCGGACTCAGGAACTGAGCCTTCCCCATTTCAGGTAGAAGATGGCAGTGTTATTCAGCCATCATCTGCCTCTAACAGCTACGGTGAAGCATAGCTCCGTCTGTGGCTGTTAACCTGTTAAATGTAGCAGTAATTTTCTGACATTTACAGCATGTGACCCAGTGTGAGCACTGTTCTAATCATCCATCAGCCCAACTACGACGAGATCGCAAGGCCTTGACAGTCGGCAGACTGCTGAAGACTCCTTCACCTGTCATGACAGTATTCCTGTAAATGCCAACCTCTATGATTTGTGCTATACACAGTAATACTGTATTATTGCTGTATATAGTACAAGTGATCAGACAATCGGAGATTTAAGTCCCCTAAGGGAACTCCAAAAAAGATGTTTCGAATTTTTATATTTTTAAAACCTCTCTTTTTGTCCATTTAAAGTAGAGATCTTAAATAATAATAATAATAAAAAAAAATACACAAATGTAGCATGGACGGGTTCATAAAAGTTCAAACAATCACCTATCTTGAGTTTTTGTCAGGAGACCAATGACTGGTCTGTGCATTGTGGTCCGCGAAACACTGATGTGTGAAATTGGCCTAACAAGTAGGAATTGCAAACTTTTGGGATTTTACGAAAACGTTGTAAACCTAGATGTTAATCCACTGTATCTGCAAATGTGCTACCCAAGGCCATTACATGAAGCCATTAAAGTAACTATTCTCAATACTGTAATGTACAGCTACATTGTTACAGTGTTACCCAGCGGGCTGCCACTTTTACGCCTCACCTTATATTTCCTTACTGGTCTCTGATGAGACTATATTTAGTACTTAGCTGCTTGGGCTTCCACATAATTACCCTACTCACAGTTGTTGGGGGGTGAAAGGAGCAATTAAGCTTAATTTTATATTCACCTACTACTTGGTCCTTTATCTTAACAAGCAGAATGATGTACACTTTAATTACAATGTCTCAGGTTTAATTGGCAATCTCTCAATGGGCCCTCCAAATCTGCATAATGCGTTATAGCTTACAATCCATTTACAGGGATTTAAGTGGCTCTGGCGGGGAATGTAATATATGTGTATGGTGATGGTGACTCTGAGCTGCCTGGTCAAGTGTCTGTACATTGCATGCTTAGGGATCATTGCAGAGACAAGAAACAAGAAAAATACTTGAAGTTCTCCAGCAGCGACTATGAGGGTCAGGTTAGATGGGGCGACACTGGTTCAACTTTAATGTCATGAAAAAACGTGATGGCATGGAACCCAAAAAATCCGGGTTATATGGTTGCATAATTTTGCCAGAAAACAGGTTTTTCCCGTAAAACAGTACATACAGTCTGTTGCAATGGCCACACATTTTTGGATGAAAGATAGTTTCTGGTAAAATGATGTGCCCATCTAACAATTCCTTTAAAGAAGAACTGTTGTTTTAATTTTTACTTCATTAATCAAAAGTACACGTAAAATAAGCGTGTACACGTGAAGATGTTCAAATTGCTGTGATAGATGATAGTTGGTGCTGTCATAATTGATTAGAAAGGGAGGGAGAGTAAGGCAGAGCTGGAGGAAGACATAGACATTCTGCTGCAAGTTCTCCTGAAACAACAGTTACAGTTCTCCATAGAACTTTATAAGCACCAACTGTCATCTCCTTTCTCAGTAATGGGAACATCTATATTACTGAAGACAGATTTTATCCATGAATTGAGAATTTAGAGACAAAAACCATAGAAGTAAGCGCTAGGCATCAAACACTAATATCAGTAGGAAAATAAGATCTGCCAGGGCTAGGAGGAAAGGGCAACAGTGGTATTCAGTAAATAGAAATAGACAAAGTATAATAATAAGAAAGACGGCACTCACTAAGATGCATACAATTTTTTATTTCCAAAATAAGAGCGTATCACGGGAAAGACTTACACGGTGGAGGACTGGGTAACAGCTGTTTCGCTTTCACTTATGCTTCATCTGACCCACTCATCTGACTGTCATATGAAGCGTAAGTGAACGCGAAAAGGCTATTACCCAGTCCTACACCATGTTACTCTCTCCCGTGATATGCAGTTATTTTGGAAATAAAGTTTTTTTATGCAGCTTGGTGAGTGCCATAAGTTCTTCTCTCTGTAATATAAAAGTATCCTCCTCTGTGTTGATTACCTTGCAGAGCTTAATATCATAATTGATAATTTTATTTCTAGTATCATCTGCAGATATGGAAATTCTACTCTATATGTCTTCTACAAGATGATTAATAAACATTAATAAATATATTTAAAAAATAGACGGCCTAATACTGACCCCTGTGGTGCTCCACTGGTCACTATTACCCAATCAGAGTGTGTTTTATTAATAATCACTCTTTGCTTCCTTTGGTTTAAATAGGAAAATGTATTCTCCTGGAGATGCCAGACAATATGGACTGTTAAAAAGTCGGCAGAGTTTGTTAGGGCAACAGTAATTTTTACTTGGTGAATTAAAAAAATGTGTGATCACTCAAAGCACCTTAAATGGTTGCCACAATTTTATATATTGTAGTAGCATTAGCCAGAGAAAGATCACTCTCTTTGTTTTCCTCATAATGCCTTGTGCAGTTATCACATTATTTAGTTGCATAATTAAAGAAGCACTCATCCCATGAAAGTATTTATCCTCTTAATATATTGCAATCACCATATTATACAGCACTGTGTACTTACAATTGCTCATTTTACCTTTTTACCCAGTAAATGATTCCCCGCTTCAACTCCTGATCCAGCTGCTCCCTTTTACCCCTGCTAGGGACTTTTGCAGTGATGACTCATGACTGATACAGGGAAAATTGACCCCCTGTTTCTACTCAGCTAGTCAGTTTTTAATCCCGTGATGTCAAAGACCTAATGGAAAAGAGAAGAATTAACTGGGTAGAAAGGCAAAATGAGCAATTGTAAGTACACAGTGCTGTATAATATGGTGATTGCAATATATTAAGAGGATAAATACTTTCATGGAAGTGCTTCTTTAAGATGCTTGAAAAAAGACAAATGTCCATCAAGATCAACCATCAACCAAAGGATGGAAAATGACAAAAGGAAGGAGCACATGCACAACCACAAAGCATGGTCCAGTCTGCCCCAAAAGAGCTAATCTTTCCCTTCTGATCCCAATTGCTGATCCACTGGACCAAATATTTTGAAAAGAAGTTTACACATTCACATAACATATGTTATTTTCTTCGAAAAAGCATCTGTGCCTTTTTTTTTTAAACCATCAATGGTTCCTGCAGTGATCAGCTCCCGAGGCAGACTATTCCACAGATTAATAGTTCTTATGGTACAGAAGTCTTGTTTCCTCGGGAGACTGAAACTTTCTCCAGAGCCTCCTTGTCTTTTAAAGGGGTTTTACATTAAACAGCTTTTGACTTTGCCTTTTTATGGGCTATTTACATACATGTACAAGTTAATCTTGTTCCCCCTTAGACATCTTTTCTCAAGACTAAATAAATGCAATTTTTGAATCTTTCCTCATAACCAAGATTTTCCATATCAGTTTTATGGCTCCTCTTTGTACCTTTACTTACTCCAGGGCATCATTTCTCTAAACTTGTTCCCAGAACTGATCTGCATCACACTAATCCTTTTCAAGGTGGTCTCTGTCCCAAGAGTTCATACCTATTTCAATACATGACAATTTTCTGATGGCCTTAGGAGCTACTAATTTACATTGCATGCTGTTATTTCCTCTGTGATCTAGAAGTACATCCAGGTCCTTCTCTACAAGTGACTCTCCTAATTTTTCTCCTCCTATAACATATGATGCCCACATATTATTATTGACCAGGTGTTGACCGTCATCTGCCACGTGGATGTCCATACACTCAGTTTCTCCACGTCAGCCTGTAATTTAAGGACATCTTCCATAGACTGCACTATTTTATATAGCTTGCTGTCATCTGCAAAAATGAAAACAACACTATTAATTCTGTCTATTAATAATAGCGGGCCCTCCACTGAACTTTGGGGTAGGCCGCTAATAACCGGACACCATTCAGAGTAGTAGTAATTCGCCACAATTCTCTGGGTGCGCTCTTTGGACCAGTTTCTAATCCAATTACAAACCTTAATTTCTAAGCCTATAGACCTTTTATTTATCCATTAGACACTTGTATGGGATAGTGTCTTACACCTTTACAAAGTCCCAAAACACTATATTTGTTACATGACTCACTCAGTGAGGGAGGTGGATCCTCTAAGCCCATGATCTGGATGGGCACATGGGCCATGGGCATTAGTGCAGTAGGCAGGTGCATCGCACAGAACATGGACAGCTGAGAGACTGCAAATTGCAGGTAGACAGATGGAATGCTGGAAACCGTAGGCAAGCAGGCAGGATGCTGGAAACTGCTGGCAGGAAGGAAACATCCAGGAGACAGCAAGCAGGCTGAATGCTAGAAACCGGTAGCTGGTGAGAGACTCCAGGAGACTGCACGCAGTCAGGTGGGAGACATCTAGGAGACTGCAAGCAAGCAGGAGATGTCCAGGAGACTGCAGGCAAGCAGGCAGGAGATATCCATTAGACCACAAGCAAGCTGACAGGAGACGTTCAGAAGGCCACAGGCAAGCAAATGGGATGCTGGAAACCGCTAGCAAGCAGGAGATGTCCAGGAGACTGCAGGCAGGCGGGATGCTGGAAACCGCTGGCAGGTGGGAAATGTCCTGGACATCGTAGGCAGGCAAAACTTTGGTGACCACATTGAAGTGTCTTTACTGATTGTTGTAGAAGGTTCTATTCAAAGCAACTGTTAAAGATTATTGAAAAATCACTAAAGTTGTGCAAAAGTTTCACATGCCCTTTTAATATTTAACAAAGGTATCCCTTTTTCTCTTCAGCGCCATCTCAGAGAAAATTAAGCAACACATCGTGCCCATTCACATTAGTGATTCTCCTTCGTACTTAAATGGGACTTACAGAAAATCCTCTGCTTGCTGTTGAAACAAACTATTTCTAAACAATGAAATCTATGTTCAGCTGCAGAAATTTTTGCAATAAATCAGATACTTCTGAATTCACCCTGAAGGTCTTATAGTGTTGCAGCACTATATTGGGCTGATGACTTCAGTTGACATAAGGGCTGTGGCAATGTCCTTATGTACCCAACAAGAACTGTTTTGTTTACAGTCTGTTTACGCTGGATTGAATCCATTTTCCAGTATAACTGTAAGCACTCAGGATTCCAGCAGTGGAGATGCTCAATGGTCCTTTATGTTTGCACTACATATTTATCCTGCTTTATAGAGCTTAGCAGCACAAACCTATGACAGTCCGGCATTTCATTCTTTTGTGGCATATGGCACCTTGCCCAATACCTATTGGTTCTAGCATCGAAAAGGCTTTTGTAGCTTTTGTTAAAGAAGCTTTTTAAAAGAGAATGTGTCATCAGAAAATGACCTATTGTGTTAAATGTATTTTTATTTTTTGGCAATGTTTTATTCAATATCATGAGCTGTATTAAAATAAAAATTGATAATCTTGCAGTTTTTTCACTGGTAACAAGGACTTTTTTAGACTCCAACTTCCTAGTCTTTAAGGAACTCTACATGTACATTAGCAGCAGTAGACTGACTCTGACATTAACTTTTGTATTCAAGCATCTAATGAGCGTATGCAAAGGTCATTGTGTTATTAGCTGTGTATTGAGGTATTACCTGTCATTGTAATCCTTCCTTCCTCTGATGATAAGGAGACTGCTGAAAACTATCTCTGAAGGGACAGGAAGTATAAATCTAAAACAGCCCCAGTGGCCCGTGTGAAAATTGCAAGATTACTAATTTTGTTCTTTTAAGGCTACGGTCACACTATCAATATTTAGTCAGTATTTTACATGAGTATTTGTAAGCCAAAACCAGGTGAGGAACAATCAAAGGAAAAGTATAATAGAGACACAAGCACCACTTCTGCATTTTTCACCCACTCCTGGTTTTGGTTTACAGATGTCAAATACGAACCAAATATTGAGACGAGCCTTTATGTTCTTTTTGCTGAGCAGTGGTTTTCATCTTGGAACTCTGCCATGCATGCCATTTTTGCCCAGTCTCTTTCTTATGGTGGAGTCATTTACACTGACCTTAACTGAAGCAAGTGAGGCCTGCAGTTCTTTGGATGTTGTGGGGTATTTTGTGACCTCTTGGTTGAGTCATCTCTGCGCTCTTGGGGTAATTTTGGTTGGTCGGCCACTCCTGGGAAGGTACACTACTGTTCCATGTTTTTGCCATTTGTGGATTACGGCTCTCACTGTGGTTCGCTGGAGTCCCAAAGCTTTGGAAATGGCTTCATAACCTTTTCTAGACTGTTAGGTCTCAATTACTTTATTTCTCATTTCTCATCAAGTGATTTCTTGATTGAGAACAGGTTTGGTAGTAATCAGGCCTGTGTGTGGCTAGGGAAATTGAACTCAGCTTCCCAAAGATGTGATAAACCACAGTTATTTTATGTTTTAAGGGGGGTTGACTTTTTCACAGGGCCTTGTTGGTTTGGATTTCTTTTTCCCTTAATTATAAAAACCTTCACTTATAAACTGCATTTTGTGTTCACTTGTGTTATCTTTGTCAAACATTTACATTTGTTTTGTGATTTGAAACATTTAAATGTGACAAACATGCAAAATAATCAATCAGGAAGGGGGCAAACACTTTTTCACACCACTGTAGTTTATTTTCTAATGACACATTCCCTTTTAGTGAAAACTGTATATCTTTTTTTTATTTGAGAGGTTATAAAGGACTGTAAAAGGGGTTGTTCAGTTACGAGATATTGATTTGATGACCTATTGCCAAAGACTTTAAAAAATGCATGTCAGATAAAAATTAGATTTTAAAATAGAGACATTTAAGACAATAATGTGTGCACACACCTGTTTGATGGATTATTGTGTTTTCGACTTTTCCATAATATTTACCCTTAGGCTCTCTGAATGTTTTTTTGACAGGGTGCCATCTGATTAATTATGGTACAGTATTTTTCTGCTGGATTTTTACATAATCTGGCAAAAAAGATTCCTCAATATAGAGGGGAGAATTTATCATGTTAGTTTTGCTTGTGACGTCGTTGCTGATATTTATACTAAAGGTATCAAAGTGTTACACAATAATTTGGTGCATTATCAAACCTGTTTTTCCCCCTGCTGGAAGGAGAATTTAAGCTTTTTTTGTGTCTTTTTAAAAAGTTGTATTTCATAAATATGGCTTCAACATTATTTGCCTTGCTAACCATGCCCATTTTTTCCCACACATTTTTTGGTGGCAAGTGTGGTGTAAAATAAAAAAAAAGGTGTAATTTTTTTGTGCAAAGATGGAAGAGCATAAGATTTGCGACTGACACTAAAACGCTAGTGCAAAAGCCTTAATGAATTCCCCTACAGAGTATCCTGTGTACAGTGTGGAGGTCGTAAAGAATCAATAACCTTTGCACACCTCAGACCTAATGTACATTGATTTCTCCAGAGTGGATCTGTGTTATGATCTGCAACAAGAACTAAGGAAAGATAGGGGAAAGCTGTCCCTACAGTAAGACTAAGCTGAATCCCTACGATGTAGCGGGCTGCCTGTTCCTAGTGAACAGACCCGCCTTCGTCCTCGGCTAGTCTGAACGAAGACCTATAGAATTAAGGGAGGGGTCCCTAAAAGAACTAAGGACTGGGACAAAAATGGGACACCTCCTAAACAGAAATTGTTGTAGAACACAAAAGACAAACTGACAAAAAGTACTAGAGGTCCCAGAGGACCAAGCAAACTGACCGAGATAGGCACCGAAGCACCAGGCTAGCAAAACAGTCAAACAACACTGAAGTCCAGCAAAGCCAGAAGGGCGGAGCTGGAATATATAGGCAGATGGTCACATGACCGCAAAACACAAGATAGAAAAAACTAACAGGAGGGTTCTAACAGTCTGCCCATTCTTCCATCCACCAGTCTGCTCATTTATTTTTCTATGTTTTCCATTTATAATATATAACGAGTTGATATTTTTTCAAAGTATGGAAACTCTCTCCAGAATTAGGGCTCATTCAGACATCAATGAGTTTTCTTCTTTGCAAAAAACGGACCAATTTTCGTCAAAGTTTGGTTCAGATTTTCAGCCGTGTCTGGTCATTGTATCAGTTTCTACCATCAGATTTTCATCATATTTTTGTTTACGAGAAGGTTTTTCAAGCTTTTCGTATGAAACAAACAGTAAAATCATAATTCACACATATGGCATCCGAGTGTTGTCCGATATTTTCATGAACTTGCATTGGCGAGCTTAATCTGTGTCTCAGATCAAAATCAGACATGTCACCCGGTCCGCCAAGAAAGACGGACATGTGAGCAGCCCCATGGAATATAATGGATGTGGGTTATATCAGTTAAAAACACGGATAGAACTTGTGTGTGAAAAACTGTTGCAGGAATGAGGAATGATATGTGAGTGTAGGATCCCAGATCTACCATCCAAGTGATTATCTTAGTGGTGGGTGCAAAAAACGGTATTCTCTGTTCTGCTGCATTTGTTCTTGTTTTTACTCTTATGTGATTAGATCTCAGTTTGCCATCAATGTATATGAATAATGTTGGTAAAACCAGAGCGATATCTTCTCTCAAGAAAGTTGCATCTAAATTGCTTTATAATTGAATACAAATTTCCATCATTAAATGCATATAGTTATTGCAAACAGATGGAAAATGGACTAGTATAATAAGCAGGAAATGTAATTCATCCAGTTTGACTTGGTATGAATGTTGCAGGTGATGAACAGCTTCTGGATATATGAATATATATAAATCTATGTACTCATACAGATGTAGCTGATTGGAGTTTGATATTTAGTGTAATTCAGGGGTGGAATTCACATGTTTAACAGGTTCCCTGTTTTTGTTAAGAAACCACACCCATTTTCACGCATACTTTCCTCAACCACAAAATACAAGTAACAGGAGCTAAAAGTAAAAGTACTTTCCCCTTCTTGCCCTGCATGTACCTTCATGTACAGTCTTGTTGCTTCCTGTCCAGTGCACATTTGTTTTAGTCACTGCCAGTCACTTTTTACTTTGGTGAATGGTATTAAAGTATTTTCTGCAAGTTTTTAAAATTATTACTTAAGGAACCTGCTCAAATTGGAAAGGATGAGCAAGAATCTGTCACCTCAACTGTCTGCTGCTCCTAATCTCTGGCCTCAGCAGTCACAGGCCAAATATGTGTGAAATACCAACACACCATGACCATACCACATATTGCCACCACATAGTGACCAAATACTACCCCATACAAGGGACAAATACCACTACACCATGAACAGACCAAATATTACCACCACATAGTGACCAAATAATACCTCATACAGGGGATAAATACCACCACACCATGGCCAGACCACATATTCCTACCACATAGTAACCAAATAATATCACATAGAAGGGACAAATAGCGCCACACCATGACCAGACCACATATTATCACCAGAGTGACCAAATAATACCACATACAAGAGATAAATACCACCACACCATGAACAGACTACATATTATCACCACATAGTGACTGAATAATACCACCTACAAGGGACAAATACTGCCACACCATGACCAGACCATATACTACTACCACATAGTGACCGAATACTAAAATACTGATCATTAATAAAAAAACCACAATACTAATAACACTAATATCATCACCAGTGACATTATACACAGGAACACTGTGACAGTATGTAGTGTAAGTATACAGGTAATACAGTGATCACCGATGACATTATATACAGAAGATTTGTATATTCTATACAGTGTATAGTGTCAGTGTACAGGTAATAGAGTGATCACCATTGCCATTATACACAGGAGCTCTGTATACAGCGGATAGTGTAGAGATAATGCAGTGTTCATCAGTGACATTAAACACAGGAGCTCTGTATATAGTGTATGGGGTACAGGTAATACAGGGATCACCAGTGATATTATTCACTGAAGCTCTGTATATAGTGTACAGGTAATATAGGTATCACCAGTGACATTATACACAGGAGCTTTGTATATAGTGTCAGTATACAGGTAATACAGTGATCACCAGTGACATTGTACACAGGAGCTCTGTATATAGTGTATGGATAATACAGGGATCACCAGTGACATTTTACACAGGAGCTCTGTATATAGTGTACAGGTAATACAGTGATCACCATTGCCATTATACACAGGAGCTCTGCATATAGTGGATAGTGTAGAGGTAATGCAGTGATCATCAGTGACATTAAACACAGGAACTCTGTATATAGTGTATGGGGTACAGGTAATACAGGGATCACCAGTGACATTATACACTGGAGCTCTATATATCATGTTAGCGTACAGGTAATACAGTGATCACCAGTGACATTTTACACAGGAGCTCTGTATATAGTGTACAGGTAATACAGGGATCACCAGTGACATTATACACAGGAGCTCTGTATATAGTGTCAGTGTCCAAGTAATACAGTGATCACCAGTGACATTGTACACAGGAGCTCTGTATATAGTGTACAGGTAATACAGGGATCACCAATGACATTATACACAGAAGTTCTGTATATACTGTCAGTGTACAGGTAATACAGTGATCACCATTGCCATTATACACAGGACCTTTGTATATAGTGTATAGTGTAGAAGTAATACAGTGATCACCAGTGACATTATACACAAGAGTTTTATATATACTTTATAATGTATAGTGTACAGGTAATATTGTGACTTGCCAGTGATGTCTGTAGTTGAAGTAATTCATCTTCACTTTTCCTGTTCATCCGGTACAGACCGCTATTACTTCTTCCAGCCAGGACTCCTCTCAGCAGAAAATAACACACCGTTATCTATAACTGATCTCTTCAATCTAGAGCACATTCCTCACTTTTTTCCTTCCAACTTCTTCACTGCGCCAGATGAAGAAAAAAAGTAAAGTAACAGAACCTCCCTTTTGTTCCCTCATGGAGAATAATATCCTCAAAAGTAAAATATGTTATAGCACAAATAATGTCCCCTAATTGGCCCCTACAGTAATTAAGTCCCCCACTGGCCACCATAAAACAATAATCTATGTTCCTCACTCTCACCACATAAAGTAATTTTGTCCCCTTTCCCGGGCCCTTTCCTGTAATTATGTCCCTTATCCTTGGATCCTTCCTGTAATTATTTCCTCTATCCTGGGTCCCTTCCTGTAATTATGTCCCCCACCCTCGGCCCCTTCCTGTAAAAATGTCCCCCATCCTGGGCCCCGTCCTGTAATAATGGCCCAATATAATCTGCCATCCTGGGCTCCATATAATCTCCCATCCTGAGCCCCATATGTTTCCCATCGATTCTGTTATGAATGAAAATAATAAAAGATTCTTCTTACCTGTCCACGATCCAGCAGTGTCCTCTTCCTGCTTTATTTGTGACGCGGAAATGCAGGCTCATGGTTGGGATGTCATAGGCTGGTAATATACGCACTGTCAGCTGCCAAACTGGTGGCAATTTTAACTATTGCTGTGCGAGATGGGCTTTCTGCAACTGAATATGTCTCTAATGAAGCACATTTAGTTGAAACTGGCGGTGTGGCCCCCAGAACCGGATCGGGGCCCTGCTTCCTGCTGGTTCCCTCGAACCGGTTGCAACTGGCTGAATCCCACCCCTGGTATAATTGAACTGACCAGTCTATGTAATGTAGTATATATCTAATAATAATCTTATGTAGCAGCAATTTATTCACAACTGCCTACATTTTTTTGCACAGTACTGTGTGTACAGTATACTGTATATTTGGTACACGTTGATCTTAGCTTCATCTGTTCAAAGAATGCTCTTCCAGAACTTGGCTGACTTTAGATTTTTTTGGGCAAAGTCTTATCTGGCCTTTCTATTTTTAAGGCTGATCAATGGTTTGCACCTTGTTGTCAACCCTCTGTATTTGCCCTCATGAAGTATTCTCTTCATAGTAGACTTAGATACTGAAACACCTACTTTCTGGAGAGTGTTCTTCACTTGGGTGGATGTTATGAAGGTGTTTTTGTTCACCATGGAAAGGATTCTGCAATCATCCATCACTGTTGTCTTTTGTGAACGCCCAGGCTTTTTTGAGTTCCAAGCTCACTAGTGTGCTCTTTCTGTTGTGTAATGTACCAACCTGTTTATTTGGCCACTCCTAACATTTCTGCTAGGTCTCTGATAAATTTCTTTTTTTTCAGCCTAATGGTGGTCTGTTTCTCTTTATTGACTACTCTTTTGACCTCGTGTTGTGGATTCACAGCAACGGCTTCCAAATGCAAATGCCCCACCTGGAATCAGCTTCAGACCATTTACCTGCTTAATTGATATTGAATTAACAAGACCAATAGCCCATGCAGCCCTATGAAAAGCCTCAATCCCCTGATGACTCCAGTCAGACTGGTGAAATATCTTGAGGTGGCCTTGGACTGCTTTTTATTAGCATTAGTCAGACATGTGGATAATGATTGAACATAGTAGTATGTAATCGTGTAGGTCCGTGGCTGCACTGTACTATATTGAATACACAAGAGTGATCTGACTAGGGGATACACAATGGAATGTTTACTATAAAGGATATGAATGATGAAAATGGATAACAACACCTAGCGTGTTTGAACCACTTACTGACCTTGTGAATTTTAGATTTATATTCCTCTTAATTATTGTAATTAGAAGTTACATTTGATATTAGTCTTTAGTTAGAGATTTTTTGCCTTGGGCAATTTGATAATAATCATGCTGGATCTCTCCATTCAGATGGAGCTCTGAGGAGTCCCATTCTCAGGATAAGAGGTTGTCTTCTCTGTCAGACTTCTGACTATAAGTTTTCACCTATCCTTATTTTGATAAGTGATAACTGAAAAACTTTGATCAAACACATCAAATTATACAATTCTGGTTATCTGCAGCCACAACTAGAAGAAGTATGAAAACTTAGTAGACATCTATGTAAAACAAGTACCGTGATCCATGATCCATCCTATTGTTTGGTTTCCTGTGTCTCGGTGACCTCTGGGAAAATGGGGGATTTTGCTTTATTGTACAGTACTCAGAGTATAAGGTGTAAAATGGAGCAAAACTGCAGTAAATGTTGGCATGGGAATAGGAAATTGGAGACAGTTTATTATATTTTCTGCTGGGGTTAATGTAACGTATACTGAAAATGGAAATAAAATGGGAGCTGATCCATTTTTACGCACAATTTACAGCAACGTTAACAAATGATACACTTAATAACGTATTTTGTCAGAAAGGAAAATGTTATAGTTTAGCGGAAGTAATTGTGAACGACGTCTCCAAAACCGTAATGATGTCTTTTCATTGCTGCAGTTACTGTCACGGAGGCCGATTTGCTGTGAGATTCACTTCTGTAAGATGCAAATCATCCCATTATAATTTCAAATATGTCAATTCATCAGATAAACAACACGTACACATAGCAATTACCTTAGAGGAGAACCGCACACAAAAAAAAAGAAAAAAGAATCATAAAAGTAAAATTGAGATGAAAGGGGCAATTGTCAAAAGAAGTGATGTTATTCCAGTTACATTTCTTGGCCATTTCACTTTGTAATGTAATGTAATTGGTTTTCCTTGTGGTTTTGAATTGTTGTATATTGAATTGTATGGCCTGATATACAGATTTGTTGTATACTTTATTAAGAGGTGAAGTTTTTTTAAGAATTTTTTTATAGCCTGAATAAATATATATAACTGCTATGTGCCTACAGCGACTATGCAGATCCATGAATCTCTTGGTTACAGACTACAAGCAAACCATGTGTGTATTAGGATGCACACAAAAAAATTTGGTGGAGTAGACAGGGTCAGGGTGCATACATGCATACACGCAGTCACAGAAGGATATACCTCTCACTTTTTATAGGCAGAGAGATGGACATCTGTTGCAGCATGTACACCGGAAAAATATCTCCACATTCTAACCTATTCTTACTTTAACAACTGCAAAAACTCTTACTGTTGCTCAGATTCATTCACTTCTTGACCACATCCACTCACTACTAATTTGTCTTCCTCTCCCTAAACGTTCTCCAGTGTATCCTTAATGCAGCTGCCAGGCTTATATTTCTGTGCTGCTGCTACACCAATGCCTCCACACAGTGCCAGTCATTGCACTGATTGCTACAGAATCTTTTATATACCGTTGGACGCGTCCTTCTGTTCAAAGCCGGGATGGGCTGCGCCTGCACAGTGTAGCGTCGGAGTCAGCGCGTGCGCATACAGCACTATGGGGCCTTTTTATTGAAGACACTGTGTTTGCGAATTCGCAGACACAATGCCTTCATCAAAATGGCGCTGTATATCTTGGGATGTGCACGCATTGACTCCGGCACCATTTTATTGAAGAATTCTACTACAACGTGAACATAGCAGTGTGCACGCACCAGCCGTCTGCCATTATCCCTATGGCCAGCACATACGCACTGCTATGTTGACCTTGTAGTACATTACTTTAATAAAATGGCGCCGCAGTCAGCTCATGCACATACCGTGATTTTCTGTGACATTTTATTGACATTGTATATGTGAATTTGGAAACACAGTGTCTTCAAAAAAATGGCGTTGGAAATGTACCAATAAAAATGTGTAGAACAGGTTCAATAGCTAGTATGATATAAACCTATCACACTCATCCACAATGCTCTCCACAGTTCTGAACTGCTCTATATTTCCTTCCTTATTACTGTCTACCATCATACCTGAGCTGTCCATTCTTTGAATGATTTAAGATTAACATTGACGCGCTCAGGGGATGCGGACGACTCGGCGCCCGGGCCTTGTTGTTGGTTTTGGGGCATGCCGCGGGGGCCGTACCCTGGGGTCACTCTTTAAAAAGCAAGGAATGGTGGGGAAAAGGTGTATGGGATAGGGAAAGTTCGTGACGCCATCTGTGGTGTCTGGTGAGGATCACCAGCACTGCTACAGTCCTCTGAGGCCGGTGGTCGGGCTGCTTAGTTGGTTCTGCTCCCCACAGGTGGAGCGGGGCCTCGGGGCAGCGTACGAGAAGGGATGCAGGACAGAGGGGACCCAGTCGGGTCGGAGGAAGAATAGGCACACACACGACAGTTCACTTCAGTACCTTTACTGGTGGTGTTTCAGGCACGATCCAGGGCACTGTAGGGTGAAAGGTGCATTTCAGGACTCTCCCCAGTGAGTGGGTGTGGGGCCTCCTGCTTCTTGCCTTTTCCTGATAAGTTTATGACCTGCCTGGAGCTAGGCCTAACTTGGTCTCTGTCTTGCACCTGCTGACCTGGTGGTAGGGCCTTCTGCTGGAGTTCACACTCCCTGGTCTCTTGGGCCTCAGTGACTCCTGACCCTGGTATAACGGTCGGCTTTTGGTGTTCCTGGGACATGTAGTTTGCCAGGGGTTCCGGTTGTTTCTGCTGGTCCTAGAGATCCTTGCAGACACGGACCCGGAGTCCCGTAAATGGTTGTGGGGTGAGCTGATTAAGCTCCTCTGCCCCCTACGTAGCTCGCTTACTCCACTTGCCTTCGGCCCTCGCTCGGGGCCCTCACTAGGCTTCACACTGGCAGTATTCCTCGCTACTCTTCACCGCTCTTATGGCGTCGGCACGCCTTAGGCTCACTGACTGAGCTTTTTTAGTCTGAACTCTCTCTAGAGGGACTGGAACTACCTCTGTCCCCTGAGGAAACTGTTCTCTAGACTGAGCTCCACTGCAGGCTGACCTCTCTCAGACTCATCTTCTGCAGGAACTGACTGCCTAGCTCCACCTTCCCTATTTATATCCCTATCCGGGCTCCCTCTGGTGGTCTGAGGTGGAAGGTGGAGGTGTGTGTATGCTATGAGGGCCTCTTGTGAAGGAATCCGTCCATGCACCCCTCTAGAATCTGTAGCACCAATGCTCAGCAGGGGGGCGCCACAACATCCTACCCCCATCTCCAAGACCTTTCTTATGCTGCACCAGTTCTCTGATATGCATTACCCCAGAGAATCTGAATTCTTCCTCATGACAGCAGTTTTAACACTGCAGGAAAAACATCTCTTTTGTCGCATCAACTCATCAAAAAGTGTTCTGGATCACAATAATGCATGCTTCAATTTTTGCTGTCGGTTCATGTGTAATAACATTCATAATAACTAGTGTATTGACTTTCATTGGTCGGTGAGCTGTCCGTATGCTACCCGTTTTGCACACAGACGTTTAATATGCTCATCTGGACAAGACCTAAAACTTATTATAACAGTTGGCTGTATCATATAATATAAGCACTTTTAACTTTTTTGTGTCACACCCATTTTCTCATAGATTGTGAGCTCTTGAGAGGAGGTTGCTCATGCCTCTTGCTTGAAGAGTTGAGCTATGTGTTAAGCCGGGTTCACACGAGAGTATTTTATGGTCCATATAAAGACTGCAATGTCTGGACTGACCACAGGTCTCTCGACCCGAATGTACAGCCTCATAGACACATAAAATGCTCTAAGTTTTGGTCAGTAAACTCGTGATCAGCCTGGGCATTGCAGATCGTATACGGACCATGCAATATGCTCATGTGAACTCGGCCTTACTCTGTAATTTCTGATATTATTTGTGCACGTAACCTCTGAATGGTAAAAAGACTCATTTCTGTAGAGCTCTCTGATACTAAGACTATAAAGTACACATATAATTTAATTTCAGTAGTCCCTTTTCTCCTCTGCGGCCATGTCGTTGTTGGCTCTGTTCATGTATAACTGTGTGCGCTGTGACATGCACGGCTCTAGGGAACACCTTCAGCAAACAGGAGGGAGAGTAAAGCTGGCTGGGGTGACGTTGAGGCTGTTTACTAAGAGCGTCACATCCCCTTAGGTAGGAGAAGTGTTCTGGTAGCTGAATGTCATTTAATTACTTAGCTTATATCTTGCTGGCATCTTCTCTGCTATACTTTTTTCTTTTTTGCCTGTGCGTCATGCGTTAAGTAAATATACATGAGACTGATCTACATGCAACACGTAGCAGTGCAACATATGGTGATGAATGTGAAATATTGCCTATGAGCAAAATGTAGAAGCACGCTAACCATGGTAAAGCATATACCAGTGTGTGCCCACCATAGAGAGTGCACACAGCTACTATGATGTCCAGTAACCTTTGTGAAGCAAACTAAATCTTTAAATATACAGTCATCATCACATTAATTGGAATATACAGTATAAGAAAGGAATAAATCTGTGTAGATTATAACTTTTTGGAAGAAGACCTGCCAACAATAAACTGATTCCAGGGACATCCCAAGAATTATTTCCAATATGTGGGGAACTTGATAGTTAGGGTTTAATGTTCCTGTAGTTTAATTGAAAATTAAAAGGTAATTCCCCAAATCACAAGTTATCCCCGTGATAGGAAATAGCTTAATGATCACTGGGGTCCGACCTCAGGGATCCACAGCAATTCTGAAATAGTAGCTTTAGGACTCCTGAGAATGTGGTTCTGCAGCCCATCTTTGGTGAAGTTGAGGAGCACCTTCTCAACCCCTTCTTTATTCATCTTCAATGGGACTGCTGGAAATATCCAAGTACAGTTTTCTCCAGAAGTCCAATAGACAATGAATGGAGCAGAGATCAAGTATGGGCACCTCATTCAAGATGGGGCTGCAGAGCTCTTTCCTCGGGTTTCGAAAGCCATCATCTCAGGTTCACTGGTGTCCCATTATTCATAAAGGATAACTCAGGATTTTGGAAATAAACCTTTGACATGCAAAATCATTACAATGGCATCTGTAAAATGTTCTAAAGTGTTTTTTCATATTTACAAAACTTATATCACATGTATATTACACTTTTAAAACCCACCTGTCAGCAGGATTGTGCTTAGTAAACCACATTGTTGCCGAGAGATGCTAGTGCACATGTGCGGGCGGCGGGGGCCATTTTGGTGCAGGCAAATTTCATGTGTGTCACACAGATTACACAGGCAGTATGTAAAATACACTGTGTTCAGAATTATTAGGCAAATGAGTATTTTGATCACATGATACTTTTTATACATGTTGTCCTACTCCAAGCTGCATGGGCTTGAGAGCCAACTACCAATTAAGTAAATCTGGGGATGTGCATCTCTGTAATGAGGAGGGGTGTTGACTAATGACATCAACACCCTATATAAGGTGTGCTTAATTATTAGGCAACTTCCTTTCCTTTGGCAAAATGGGTCAGAAGAGAGTTTTGACGGGCTCTGAAAAGTCCAAAATTGTGAGATGTCTTGCAGAGGGATGTTGCAGTCTTGAAATTTCCAAACTTTTGAAGCGTGATCACCGAACAATCAAGCGTTTCATGGAAAATAGCCAACAAGGTCGCAAGAAGCGTGTTAGCCAAAAAAGGTGCAAAATAACTGCCCATGAATTGAGGAAAATCAAGCGTGAAGCTGCCAAGATGCCATTCGCCACCAGTTTTGCCATATTTCAGAGCTGCAACGTTACTGGAGTATCAAAAAGCACAAGGTGTGCAATACTCAGGGACATGGCCAAGGGAAGGAAGGCTGAAAAACGACCACTTTTGAACAAGAAACATAAGATAAAACTTCAAGAATGGTTCAAGAAATATCTTAAGACTGATTTCTCAAAGGTTTTATGGACTGATGAAATGAGGGTGACTCTTGATGGGCCAGAGGCTGGATCAATAAAGGGCAGAGAGATCCACTCCGACTCAGAAGCCAGCAAGGTGGAGGTGGGGTACTGGTATGAGCTGGTATCATCAAAGATGAACTTGTGGGACCTTTTCGGGCTGAGGATGGAGTGAAGCTCAACTCCCAGACCTACTGCCAGTTTCTGGAAGACAACTTCTTCAAGCAGTGATACAGGAAGAAGTCAGTATCGATCAAGAAAAACATGATTTTCATGCAGGACAATGCGCCATCACATGCATCCTACTACTCCACAGCGTGGCTGGCCAGTAAAGGTCTAAAAGAAGAAAAAATAATGACATGGGCCCCTTGTTCACCTGATCTGAACCCCATAGAGAACCTATGGTCCATCATAAAATGTGAGATCTACAGGGAGGGAAAACAGTACACCTCTCGGAACAGTGTATGGGAGGCTGTGGTGGCTGCTGCACGCAATGTTAATCGAAAACAGATCAAGCAACTGACAGAATCTATGGATGGAAGGCTGTTGAGTGTCATCATAAAGAAAGGTGGCTATATTGATCACTAATTATTTTGGTTTTTGTTTTTGCATGTCAGAAATGTTTATTTCTAAATTTTGTGCACTGATATTGGTTTACCTGGTGAAAATAAACAAGTAAGATGGGATTATATTTGTTTTTTATTAAGTTGCCTAATAATTCGGGACAGTAATAGTTACCTGCACAAACAGATATCCTCCTAAGATAGCCAAATCTAAAAAAAACCCACTCCAACTTCCAAAAATATTAAGCTTGGATATTTATGAGTCTTTTGGGTTGATTGAGAACATAGTTGTTGATCAATAATAAAAATAATCCTCTAAAATACAACTTGCCCAATAATTCTGCACACAGTGTAGTAGGCAGGTCACTGAAAGCACAGTGACCTGTCATAAGGCAGAAATATGAATACATAAGCAGAGCACCAGACAAAGCTCCTCCCAAGGGCCACCCTGAAGCACGAGCATATCATTATGGCAGAACTGAAAATAAAGATTATAAAAGAACCACTGGATGGATTTCATCAACAAAGGTATCATTTTACTCAGTGCAAAGGTGCCCGCCTGACAGTGTATGTGGTTTACTAAGCACAATCCTGCTGACAGGTGCACTTTAAATAATCTGAAACATGAAAATGTTTCTAGTTCTGACCCCTCAATGAAACTAGGTGCATTTACCCTGGAGGCCGCAAGCCTGTAAGAAAAGTATTTATAATGACTTCTGATTAGAGATGAGAGGATCGATTTGCGGGACTTCGGTCCAATGTCCAGGTCAGTTGTACCTGGCGGGTAGACGAGACGTCCACGAGTCCCTTACCTTCTGCCGTAGATTTTGATTAGCCAGGGCTGATGCGACGTCATCTATGATTCTCAGGCCCCCCATCCAGCCGTCAGATACTACTGACCTGGACACTGGACCAGAATCCTGGGAATTGATTTGCTCATCTCTACTTCTGATGTTATATCTTTGCAGAAAATAGTGTTCCTCAAACTAGAATATTATTAGGGAACTACCACATTTTTACTCGAGAAGCTTAATCTACTAATTTACAAACAGCACAAGAGTCATTTAAAGTAGATTTTCTCAAGCATGCAGGTATTGATTATGCACATGGAGACATGTATAGGCAGCTATTTATACACAGAATAAGGCAGTTGCAGCAGTTTTGGGGCCTAAATGCTCCTGAATGGTTCCCGTTGAATAGCACCTCAAAGTCAGAAGTCAAGCTAGACTGCCAGCTCAGATTACATATGCTTGAATATTATGGATAGGGAAACAGAGTTTTGCACAGTGAGAGAGAGACCGAAAGGCAATGCTGCTGTTTTCTAGTAAGTGTTTAACTCACCACAGTGCTGGATTCACAGCTACACTGCTCAGTACTGCTGTACTTCAGCTTCTATCAGCTCTCCTGATTATTGATTGTGTCAATAATCACACATATATCTGCTGTGCTCTAGCAACTTGTTCACGTTCTGCTGCAAGATCATGCTGTCATTATGACTCATGCTGGATTAACCTGTTCTGGGCTTTTCCTCTGTGAGACATAATGACAGCCTACTTTACTCTCACTGCAGAGCGATTACACGTTGAGCACAAGAGACATAAGTGTGATTACCGACACAACTCCTGGCAGGCAGTGTTGGCGAGGGGCAGTACAGCACAGGTGACAGTGCTATGAGAGGAGGAGAACTGATTGAAGGGTTTGTAATGTAACACAGCTGTGCTGCCCCTTCCACTCACTGACACATGCAGGAGGTTACATCAGGAGACCAGGGCTGTATCATTACATCTCATCCACTGAGCTATCTAATCTAAGCTATGGTGAGGGTGTATTCTTCATTCCTTTGAGTGTTTCTGCCTACTTATGATTGGTCAGCATTATACAGTGAGAAAAAGTGCAAGCCCCAGTAAAAACTATCACCTGAAACAAAAGATATGTTTTAAAATGGACCAGTCACAATGATTCACAATACTGACTGCATTACTAAATAGATCTCCTAGACCTGACGCACTTGTGTACTTACTTTAAAAGTCCATAATCTCAGAATGGCTGTTTAACCACCTATTGAAGTTTCCCTGCTTGATATTACAATTATTGTTGTTAGCTTCCTAACATGAAATTTGGTGACAGATTTCCTGTCTAAAGGCTAAGGCCACCTCTGGGGCCAAATTTGTTATTTCTTAGTATCATAAAAAATGAAAAATTAGGAAACTGTGCAAATGACCGTTATGAAAACATTTCTAATGTTTTGTGTCTGCAGGTGAGCTATGCCGATTTATATTTCACTACAATAACTAACTTTCATAGTTTGATGCTGCTGTCATTTTGTTTTGCCTCCTCAATCTACCAAATGTGTGCTAGAATGATGTAGAATATCTGCAGGAACAGATCACGCATGGTTTATTTCCTGTTAATATGGAAACACATTGGTCTGCACAGCAGCTGCAGATAAACATAAGAATATCAGCAAAGGGTTTTTTTTTCTTTTTAAAAGAAGTGAAGCAATAAAAAAATTGGTTGCACAGGTGGAGATAACTTTTAGATCACGGCCCCACTATCAGTATTTGGTCAGTATTTTTTTCTCAGGAGTGGGAGCCAAAACCAGGAGTGGGTGATAAATGCAGAATTGGTGACTTGTTTCTATTATACCTTTTCTCTGATTGTTCCTCACCTGGTTTTGGCTCCCACTCCTGAGGAAATATACTGACTGAATACTGACCGAATACTGATATGGGGGCCGTGGCCTTAAGCAAATGATTCTCAGATAATTCTAGGAAAGTAGCAAATCTTTTATCAGAGGAGTTTTCAGGTATGCCCAGTGTGTGGCGGTTACCTTTCTACAATTGTATTCTTGTGATAGACATGGTAAGATCAAAGCAAAATGTAATATGTGTAAGATCACAATCCCTTGACTTTTACATGATTGGCGGTCCACAGGTTATCCAGAGCTATGATAAGATGTGGTACTAGAGTTTTGCACAAAATTTTATGACATATTCGTTAAGACTCACCTAATAAAATCTTGGCTGTTCTAGGTTTTTAATGGACAGCTCCTTCACTATGTTATGCCAGAAGCGAGAATTGTGTCTGACTTCTGACATGATTGCCATCTGTTAGTTTGCTAACACACAGATTTTATAATTACATGAACAGGCAGATGAGCTGCAAGTCCGAGTCAGCGGTTCCGCACTGACCCACTCATATCCACCCTGAGCAGATGGTGGAGTTCACTTTGAGTTACGGACAACAGGCAAATCGAGGTTTTTAATTATCGCCATGTCCCATTTCGTATAAAAAGCAGCCTAAAGCCTGACATAATTGTCCTAAAGTACGGTGAAATTTAGTTGTCTTCCTATCTGATTTATTTATGTTAAAAATCCTTGTGCTAAAACTATATCTCTATCCAATACCTAATCACCAAGCACATCACAAATCTATGTTCATGTAAAGGAGGGGAGAAGATGTCGACACCCCCTTGAAGATCTTATAGTAATATAATGCATATTCATGTTTTATATGATTGGTTTATCTATTTTGTGGCCCGCAGAACTTAGTTAGTTGCAGGTAGGGTTAACTATTGGGGCCAGCCCAGGATGGGAAGAGTTAAGTGGGCATAGGAAATTCAGTTTCATGTTTTTGATGCAGATAAAGAAGAATACTGAACAGAGAAAGACCTATAGTCCGAAAGTTAGCAGATCTGTATTGAGTAGGGTGTTGTGTGTGAAGAAAGGAGACCATACTCAGATAGCACGTTCTGAAGTAACCCAGGATTAAGTTGCGGAAAAATTCCTAATCTCAGATATGTGGGGCCTACAGCAAACATTATTTATACTAGATAAGAAGCGGGAGTGTAGCCAGACCTGAGGGTCGTATTGGAGAAGATGGTCATGCTAGGACAAGTGTTCTACGGGGAATTGAAGATGCAGTGGCACACCAAAGAACATGTGGCCCACATCGACTAAAAGTTGAGAATATTTGTGAGGAATCGTAATGATGCACCTCAGCTGGTGAGATCCTCACATGAAGGTTCCCATAGTGATTTGCTGGTCTAGTGTAACATCTAACCGAAGTAATGTACCACCATGTGTAACCATGGAGTTCATACCTCTGGATTGTGCAGAAGAAATATTATTTAAATGTTATGCCTTTTATCAGATATATATACAGTTATGGCTGAAAATGTTGTCACCCTTGAAATTTTTCCAGAAAATTAAGTATTTTTCCCAGAAAATTATTTCAGTTACACATGTTTTACTATATACATGTTCATTTCCTTCAGAACAACACAAAAAAACTGAGAAAAAAAGAAAATTGGACATAATTTCACACAAAATTCCGAAAATGATTCGGACAAAATTGTTGGCACCCTCAACTTAATATTTGGTTGCACAACATTTGGCATAAATAACTGCAATCAATCGCTTCCTATAACCATCAACAAGCTTCTTACACCTCTCAATGGGAACTTAGGACTAGAGATGAGCGTTGTTCTACTCGAACTGTTCGCCAATCTCAAATTCGAGCTGTTTTGGGCGGTGTTCGAGCCGGTCGGCGAACACGAACAATTTGAGAAAAATTCGGCTGTTCGAGGTTATGTTCGATAACTGTTCGTGCACCAAAATCATAACTGGATTTTTTCTCAGTAATGATGAAAATTAATGTTAATACGCAGTTTGAGTGTACAGCGGGGCGGGGGGAGGGGCAGGGGATGGATCTCTGCAGGAACAATGAAGATCTCCATTTTTTTTTCTCTTTCCCGCATTTGCAGTGGGGAGGTGCAATCTGTCAGCCTATCAGCAGCGCACACACGGAGCGAAGTGCTTTTTTTCACACAAGCAAGGGCATGTGTGATTGGCAGTGTATGTCACATGTCCTTGCCCTATAAGACCAAGCCATTTTCCCCGTCGCCACCATTTTCTCACTGCTGCAGCTGCGTGTTAGACGGCACCGCTGTTGCTGTGTGCGCTATACCTTGTTAATTTCAAGCCAATTTTCGCACAAATCTACAGATAGCTTGGGAGTAGGGAATAGTTGTGATTGCAGTCCTTTTAAGGACTAGGTTACAGCATTTCCTACGACTTTTATCAGGCAGGTCTGTGCTCTTAAATAGATAGATTGTGGGAGTAAAGACTAATTGTAATTGGAGTCCTTTTCAGGACTAGGTTACATCAGTTCCTATCAGTTTTTGCCAGGCAGGTCTGTGCCAGTGCTGTGCAAGTTTTTTTCACAGCATTTGGCTGAATCTAGCAAAGCTAATCCTTTTTGGCCTATTGCAGAGTGTGTTAGTCAGTGGAGTAGCCTATCTGTGTTGCAAGATATACCACCTGTGTATAGAATACCAATTTTTTTACTGCACCTAGTGAAGTAAAATCTTTTGGGCATAGCATCATTCTATTAGTCCATCTATACTGACCTCCATCAGGTTGCAAACTGAATATAATTTTTTTCTGCATCTAGCTCTGAAAAAATATTTGGGCTTCTAGCGGTGTGTGGGACTTGGTCTATTAGTCCATCTATACTGACCTCCATCAAGTTTGCCAATTAAAAATAATTTTTTTCTGCATCTAGCTCTGAAAAAATATTTGGGCTTCTAGCAGTGTGTGGGACTTGGTCTATTAGTCCATCTATACTGACCTCCATCAGGTTGCAAATTAAAAATAATTTTTTTCTTCATTTATCTCTGAAAAAATATTTGGGCTTCTAGCAGCGTGTGGGACTTGTTCTATTAGTCCATCTATACTGACCTCCATCAGGTTGCAAATTAAAAATAATTTTTTTCTGCATCTAGCTCTGAAAAAATATTTGGGCTTCTAGCAGTGTGTGGGACTTGGTCTATTAGTCCATCTATACTGACCTCCATCAGGTTGCAAATTAAAAATAATTTTTTTCTGCATCTAGCTCTGAAAAAATATTTGGGCTTCTAGCAGTGTGTGGGACTTGGTCTATTAGTCCATCTATACTGACCTCCATCAGGTTGCAAATTGAATAAAAAAATTTTCTGCATCTAGCTCTGAAAAAATATTTGGGCTTCTAGCGGTGTGTGGGACTTGGTCTATTAGTCCATCTATACTGACCTCCATCAGGTTGCAAATTAAAAATAATTTTTTTCTGCATCTAGCTCTGAAAAAATATTTGGGCTTCTAGCAGTGTGTGGGACTTGGTCTATTAGTCCATCTATACTGACCTCCATCAGGTTGCAAATTAAAAATAATTTTTTTCTTCATTTAGCTCTGAAAAAATATTTGGGCTTCTAGCAGTGTGTGGGACTTGTTCTATTAGTCCTTCTATACTGACGTCCAGCAGGTTGCAAATTGAATATAATTTTTTTCTGCATCTAGCTCTGAAAAAATATTTGGGCTTCTAGCGGTGTGTGGGACTTGGTCTATTAGTCCATCTATACTGACCTCCATCAGGTTGCAAATTAAAAATATTTTTTTTCTGCATCTAGCTCTGAAAAAATATTTGGGCTTCTAGCAGTGTGTGGGACTTGGTCTATTAGTCCATCTATACTGACCTCCATCAGGTTGCAAATTAAAAATAATTTTTTTCTGCATCTAGCTCTGAAAAAATATTTGGGCTTCTAGCAGTGTGTGGGACTTGTTCTATTAGTCCATCTATACTGACCTCCATCAGGTTGCAAATTGAATAAAAAAATTTTCTTCTTCATTTAGCTCTGAAAAAATATTTGGGCTTCTAGCAGTGTGTGGGACTTGTTCTATTAGTCCTTCTATACTGACGTCCAGCAGGTTGCAAATTGAATATAATTTTTTTCTGCATCTAGCTCTGAAAAAATATTTGGGTTTCTAGCGGTGTGTGGGACTTGGTCTATTAGTCCATCTATACTGACCTCCATCAGGTTGCAAATTAAAAATAATTTTTTTCTGCATCTAGCTCTGAAAAAATATTTGGGCTTCTAGCAGTGTGTGGGACTTGGTCTATTAGTCCATCTATACTGACCTCCATCAGGTTGCAAATTAAAAATAATTTTTTTCTGCATCTAGCTCTGAAAAAATATTTGGGCTTCTAGCAGTGTGTGGGACTTGGTCTATTAGTCCATCTATACTGACCTCCATCAGGTTGCAAATTGAATAAAAAAATTTTCTGCATCTAGCTCTGAAAAAATATTTGGGCTTCTAGCGGTGTGTGGGACTTGGTCTATTAGTCCATCTATACTGACCTCCATCAGGTTGCAAATTAAAAATAATTTTTTTCTGCATCTAACCCAGCCAATAGTTTTGGCCTAATACCACAGTTTGGCCACTCAGCTCTGCTCGGTTACCATCCATTGTTTTTTTGTGCAAACAACTCCAGAGTTGTGAATTAGTTAACCACCAAAATGAGTGGAAAAAGGCCTGCTGCTGGTGGAAAGGGGAATAGGCGTGTTGGGAAGGGGAAAAAAGGTTGTGTCCGTGGGGTAGGTGCAGAAGAAAGACCATCTTCCAGCCAAACTAAAATGTCTACTTCTTTTAGCGGACAATGTGATAAGATCCCTTTCTTACGGCCACGCCAATCGCTACAAATTCCAGATGAGGCACAAAAACAGCAGGTGCTTCAACGGATATCAAGTGCTCCTTTAAGTGGGCTCTCCTCCACATCAACTTCAACATCACAAATACTCCAGTCCTCAAAGGTGTCACCCAAATCGCACTTGCTTCCTCACAGCTCCCAAATCTCCAGCTGCCCGTCTGAGTATGAGGTAGAACAGATGATTGAGTCTGCAGAGCTGTTTACTCATACTATAGCCTGGGAATCAGAGGTCGACTCCAGCGCTTCTGTGAATCCAGACGAGGAAATGATCTGCACTGATGCCCAGAATCTTTATGAGTCGGATCCAGGACCAGACGCAGAAGGTTCTGACCATAATGTAGACCCTCATTCCCAAACTGTAACTCCTGTTGGTGGAGACAATGAGGAAGACGATGATAAGACTCAAATACCTGATTGGAGCGACAACTTTAGTTTTTTGTCAGGGCAGGAACAGGTTGGCTCTGAGGACGACGGGTGTGATAACGCACAGGGTGATGATGATGAGGTCGGAGATCCCACTTACTGTCAACCCACAGTCAGCCAAGAGATGAGGTCAGCAGAGAAGGTGGAGGAAGATGCTAGTGACGACGAGGTCAGGTTGCGCCTTCCTGGACAGAGACGTAGTACTGGAAGCACGTCAACAACTGCATCCTCAAACACAACTCTGCCTCTCACCACAAGTCGTGGTGGCTCTTCAGGTCGCATGGATGCTAAGCCTTGCATAGCCTGGGCATTTTTTCAGATCGATAAAGATGACCCAACTCGTGTTATCTGTAACATTTGTCAGCAAAAGCTAAGTAGAGGCCAAAAAATACATAGTTTGAGTACTTCATGCATGAACCGGCACATGGACATGAAGCATAAGTTGCAGTGGGAAGCTCAGTGTGCTACAATGCGGTCTAGCCGGCCGGGCCAACCACCGTCTGCCATATCTTGTGCATCCGCGGCCTCTTCATCCTCTGTGACTGGGGGGACAGCAGTCACACCTGTTTTGGGGCGCAGACCTGCCACCTCTTTATCCGCAACAGCCAGCGTGATTGGCAGGTCATCATTTTCTTTGGAGGTGGTAACACCAGCTGGTCTTGAGCGCTGTCCGACATCGATAGCACCACCTTTGGATCAAGGCAACCTAACATGTCCGCCTGCATCTTCCTCACAGACCGGCAGTTTGCCGGGGACACCCTTATCAACCCCGTCTAAGCACAATAGCCAGCCCTCGGTCCCTCAGATGTGGACAAGTAAAAGACCATTTCCTCCTAGCCATGAGAAAGCTAAGAGGTTGAATTTCACCATCTGCAAGCTCTTGGCTACAGAAATGCTGCCTTTCCGCCTGGTGGACACAGAGGATTTTCGAGACCTTATGTCCGTCGCAGTGCCCCAGTACCAGATGCCCAGTCGGCACTACTTCTCAAAGAAAGGTGTGCCTGCGCTCCACCAGCATGTCGCACACAACATCACCGCTTCTTTGAGAAACTCTGTGTGTGACAGGGTGCATTTCACCACAGACACTTGGACGAGTAGGCATGGACAGGGGCGTTACATGTCGCTGACTGGGCACTGGGTAACTATGGTGACAGCAGGACAAGGGGCTGCTGTCCAAGTCTTGCCGTCCCCACGAGTTGTGCGTCAATCCTCTTTATGTCATTTTTCCTCCACTGCTTCTGCCTCCTCAACCTCCTCTCGGTCTTCCACCTGCACCCAAAGCCTGTCTGGTCATGCCACAAGCTTTCTAACTGCGCAGAAGGGATCCTGCACACCTCCTTACTATGCTGGCAGTAGGGCTCAACGTCATCAGGCGGTTTTTACATTGAAATGTCTGGGAAATGTGAGTCACACAGCTGAGGAGTTGTGGTCAGCTCTGGAGAACCAATTTCATGAATGGTTGTCTCCACTGGACCTGAAACCAGGGAAGGCCGTGTGCGACAATGCTGCAAACCTGGGTGCGGCCCTTCGCCGGGGCAATGTCACACACGTGCCTTGTATGGCTCACGTGTTGAACCTGGTTGTCCAGCAATTTTTAGCCCACTATCCCAGACTAGATGGCCTTCTGCAGAGGGCACGGTCGCTGTGTGCTCACTTCCGCCGTTCGCATCCCGCAGCTCAGCGACTTACATCTCTACAGAAGTCGTTGGGCCTGCCACTTCACCGGCTAAAATGCGATGTGCCTACCCGGTGGAATTCAACTCTGCACATGTTGCAGCGACTGTGGCAGCACCGACAAGCCCTGGTGCAATACGTTCTGACGTATAGCCTGGGCCAACGAGATTCAGAGGTGGGGAAAATCACGCTGGAGGAGTGGTCTCAGATCAGGGACCTATGCACCCTTCTGCACAGTTTTGAAATGGCGACGAAGATGTTTAGTGCTGACGATGCTATTATCAGCATGACTATTCCGGTGATTTACATGCTGGAGCACATGTTAAACAGAATTCGGAGTCAGGTGGTGGCACAAGAGGAGGTGGAGGAAGTAGAGGAGGAGGAGTTGTATGCGGAAAGGCTAACATCTGCAAGGTCCAGACGGTCGGCAGCACCAAGGCGGCAGGCATGTGAGGGTGGGGGAGATGGTTTAACCAGGGCGCATGGTAGCAGCCAAACTAGTGAGGAAGGTGCAGGAGCCCAGGAAGAAGTGGAGGACGAACTGATGGAAGACTCATCAGATGAGGGAGACCTTGATCACATTTCTGTTGTGCGAGGTTGGGGGGAGAGGACAGAGGAAGGAAGCATGATTGTTACCTCGCCACCAACACAACAGGGACTTGGTGCTCCTGGATGCGCAACACACATGAGTGCCTTCTTGCTGCACTACCTGCAACATGACCCTCGAATTGTGAGAATTAGAAATAATCCTGACTACTGGGTTGCCACACTGTTAGATCCCCGGTACAAAAGTAAATTTGCAGAAATTATTCCTGCCATAGAAAGGGATGCACGCATGCAGGAGTATCAGCAGAGACTGTTGCAGAATCTTACATGTGCTTTTCCACAAAATACCAGTGGTGCACGTAGTGAATCTCACAGTTACAACTTGCCAACCGTGGGACCGTCAAGTGTTCAGCACTCAAACCGTAACAGAACCACAGTATCTGGTGGTAACATCAATTTTGCGGAATCATTTCACCACTTTTTTAGCCCATCCTTTGCAAGGCCACAGGAGACAAGAAGTCTGACACATAGTCAACGCCTAGAGACGATGGTACAGGAGTATCTCCAAGTAAACATTGAAGCCACGACTGTGTCACTGGACCCTTGCTCTTTTTGGGCTTCCAATCTGGATAAATGGCCGGAGCTAGCCACTTACGCCTTGGAGATCTTGTCATGCCCCACAGCCAGCGTTCTGTCTGAACGTGTGTTCAGCGCTGCTGGTGGTGTGCTGACAGATAAGCGCACGCGGCTCTCCACTGATAATGTAGACAGACTCACGTTCATAAAGATGAACAAATCATGGATCCGAAACGACTTTTCTACCCCTGTGTCATCCTGGGGAGAGTAAAAGCTTGATGATTGGTTAAAATCACCCTACCAACCGTTTTAAGCTTTCAAATTACTAATCATGTTTATCTGTATCTTGACTGGAAAATAATTTGGGCTTTGTAGCAGTGTGCAGCACTGATCCTATTAGGCCATCTATAATAAGCTTCACCAGATTTAAAATTAAAAATAATTTTTAGCTGCATCTAGCCCGGAAAATAATTTTGGGGCTCCGAGATGCGCAAGACACATAAGTGCCTTCTTGCTGCACTACCTGCAGCATGACCCTCATATTGTCAGAATTCGAAGTAATCATGACTACTGGGTTGCCACACTCTTAGATCCCCCAAACTTTTCGATCAACCTTTTCATTTTAATAAAGACCAAAAAAATGGTCATTTTTGAAATTATAAGCATTAGCAGGTTGTTAGAAACTGAAATCAAACAGTTTTCAACTCAAAACTTTATTCTAGGTGATGTTACATTTTCACATAGGACCCCTTGTTCGAAAGGAGCTTCTGAACTCTCTCGTCCATTGAATTTGTCAGGTTTTGGATGGTTTCTGCTTCAATTGTTTTGCATGAGGACAGAATACCCTCCCAGAGCTGTTGCTTAGATGTGAACTGCCTCCCGCCATCATAGACACTCCTTTTAATGATGCTCCAAAGGTTCTGAATGGGGTAGAGGTCAGGGGAGCATGGGGGTCACACCATAAGTTTGTCCCCTTTTATGCCCATATCAGCCAGAGATGCAGATGTTTTATGTGCAGCATGAGATGGTGCATTATCATGCAGAAAAATGATCTTGCTGTGAAATACACGGTTCTTCTTCTTGAACCATGGCAGGAAGTGCTGTTTGAGAAAATCCACATACATTATGGAGTTCATCTTTAGCGCCTTCAGGGATCCTAAAGGGGCCGACAATCTCTCTCCCCATGATTCCAGCCCAAAACATTACTCCACCTCCTCCTTGTTGGCGCTGTAGCCGTGTTTGCGTGGGGTGTCCATCAACCAGCCATCCTCCACTCCATTCATCTGGACCATCGAGCGCTGCACGGCACTCATCCGTGAACAAAACAGTTTTGAAATCAGTCTTCATGTAATGTTTGGCCCACTGGAGCCGTTTCTGCTTGTGTGAAGTGGATAGAGGAGGTCGACAGGATGGCGTATGCACAGCTGCAAACCTCTGAAGGACCCTGCATCTTGTTGTTCGGGGGACGTTGGAGGCACAAGCAGCTTCAAAAACTTGTCTGCTGCTATGACAAGGCTTTTTTGCCGCTGCTCTTTCAACCTGACGTAATTGCCTGTAGGAAAGAGTCCTCAATTTGCCCTTATCAGCACGCACACGTGTGTACTGTGAATCAGCTACATACTTCTTGATTGCCAAGACACTTCATCCTGATCATCGCACAATGTTGATTGTAGTCATGCCTTGACCTAAACACACCACAATTTGTTGCTTCTCAGCAGCCGACACATCCTTTTTCTTTCCCATTTTGGCAGAAAATGTAGGCTGCTTAATAATGTGAGAGAGCCTTCTTAAGTAGTCTTGCCTTTCATTGGACACACCTGCCAAACTAATTAGCACAGGTGTCTGCAATTGCTTACAGTGATATAAAGAGCCCTGACACACATCACCATCAATGAGTTTAACTGACAAACAAACAAATTCTTCCCTTATCACTCCTAAACACTTTTTGCATAATAATTTGGAACGCGGTGTACATGTGCTTTTCCACAAAACACCAGTGGTTCACGTAGTGAATCTTACAGTTCTAACTTGCCAACCGTGGTCTGTATGGAATTGTTCAATAAAGGGCCCAAAATTAAGATAACATAGATGGGAGAGGTCTCTATGAATAGGAATTCCTAAGTATTTGATACCCTGTGAGGGCCAGGCAAAGGGAAAGTTGGTCTGGATGGAATCCTATATGGATTTAGGGAGGGAGACATCGAGGGCCTCAGACTTCGCTGCATTGATTTTAAAATTTTACCATGTAACAAAGTGATCTATTTCAGCCATAACAGCAGGGATGGATATATGTGATTGAGTGATATATACTAGGACATCATCAGCAAATAGAGAGCACTTGTACTCGGTGCCTCCCACCTCAATCCACCTAATATTGGGGTTATGGCGAATTGATGAGAGCAGGTGCTCCGTCACTAGGATGTATAAGAGAGGGGACAGAGGACATCCCTGCCTTGTCCCATTGGTGATTGTGAAAGGTGATGAAAATGTTCTGACGCACCCCCTGGGCCTTGGGACACCCGGAGCCGGACCCTTTTTGGTGGATGCTGGTGGTTGTAGTCTTCGTGGCGGCGATCCGGTTCCGTGGCTCAGGGCGGTCAACCAGTGGCGGAACTATTTATGTGGTTTTGATGTTTAAATGTCCGACTACGCCACCCGTGGATTGCGGTCAGAGTGAACCGCCGCTACAGGGCAGACCGCTAAGGCTGGTGTTGTGGGTGCAGCAGAGCGTAGCATAACTCCCCACGGGAGGAGTATAGCCTCAGGGCAGTGTATGCGGAGGATGGGGGTGATGGTGCAGGGCAGCAGCAGTAACGACACTGAGTCAGTGATGCAGTTCAGGGCCTTTACTCACAGTTCTTATTATCCAGACCACGTCTGCAGGTAACGGCTGCCCACGTCGTACTGTGCTCACCAGGTGAGGGGCTCAGACAACTCCCAGATAACTTTGGAGCGCTTCACAGGACCCCCTTTGTGTGTCCTTTGTCTGGCCTTTCTTACCAACACTTCTGTCCGGCTGCCTCGGGCCTCCTCTTGGTAAACTTGGCGCCAGTTTCCCTGACCCTATGTGGTGCCTTCCTAGCGGGTGGAGCAAGGGGCTGCGCCACATAAAATGTCAGAGCCTCCGGTTTCTAGCTGAGGGTCGTTTCCTGCCTCCACTAGTTCGGGGACCGGTCTCCCCCTTTGGCCTGACCCCTCCACGCAGGTGGATTCGGGCGTGCGGTGGCGACTCGCCCGTCCGCACCCCTGGGATCCCTTCTTTCCTCGTTCCTGGAGCCTTCTCCGCTCCTCTTCCTTCCTTCTCCCTCTTGCAGGCCTGGGCCTCTGTTACTAGGCCCGCCTCCGGAGCAGAGCTCATGCAGAGCCCCTGCTCCCTGCCACTTCTGCTCAGACTTCTCTGCACTGAACTAAGATGGTGCCCACCTTTTATACTCCCTTCTCAATGCACCCAGGAACTGCTTCCTCCCTGCTCCTGCACTGCAGGGTTCCCCTTCCTCAGTGTTCCCTCCCCCCACTCCAGCCAGGGACAGGGACTGTCGTGCCCATCTCAGGGGCATATTGGTCGCCCTGCCCCACGGCAATGTGGTGTAATGCATGCAGGTGTCGGGTCCTGATCCACACTCCATCCTTATCTGAGAGTGAGATATCACACCTCTGGGTGAGGTGCAATACGTCTGTAGCAACCGAGCCCTCGGTGCTACAGTTCCATTTATCTTCAGCCTAGGTGACGTATTGTGATACAGGGCCGTGATTTTGGCTATAAAAGGGTCCCCTAGACCCCTACCCCAAGCTTTTTAAGAGAATCATATATGGCGTGCCAGGAGACTCTATGGAATGCTTTCTCAGCATCCAACGAGAGTATCTACTTACAAATTTTTAACTGCATCTAGCCCAGGAAATACTTTGTGCCTAGTAGCAGTGTCTGCTAGTCAGCGGATTATCCCGGCTGTTAAGCAAGCTACACCACCTGTAGTTTGGACACTTAATTTTTTCAAAGGAAATGCTTCGGGACCACGGGATACTTAGTGAAGAGCATCAGGAGGCACCCCAAGGCATAGGGGCTGGGACTGGCACTAGGATGCCTTGCGGTGGACAGCCGAGCTCGATCCTTATAAAAGCTTTTTAACTGCAGCAGCTTTAGTGGACGCTACTGGAGCTGGAATTACGCGGCTGCTGGCATGAGACTTGCCCTCCAATAGATCCTTGTAAATGGATTTAAAGTGTATTCATTCAAATTAGAGGGACAATTTAAATTAAAAAGCTTAGAGCTGCCTCCACCACAGGGGGGCTCTCTCGACCCACCAGCGGACAGGCACCAGTATTGGGAGAGGGGGGCTGGCCGTCAGGGTTCACCGCGGCTCTGGCACAAACCCGGCGACACGGAGGTGGCACGGGCAGGAGCGGACTGGCCGTCTCGGCTTCTCACTTTTTGGATTTTAGAAGGGCATGACATGCCTATATCTGTGTCTCCCCCTCCTTTTACTCCTCCACCTCTTTTCTTTTCGCATGACTATATGTACTTGTCACTTTTCCATGTGTTAGTTGTGTCTTCTGAGCAGTTTGTCAGCTTTTGGACACCTTTGAAGGTGTTTTCTATGTGTTTCTATGTGTTTTTGTTTGCCTGCCATTGGTTTTAACGGTGTTCGAAGGTGTTCGACGAACAGTTCGACGAACAGTTTGGCGAACACACGGGTGTTCGACGAACCGAACCGAACTCGAACACTACGGGGGTGGCTCAACACTACTTAGGACCACTCTTTTTTTGAAAACTGCTCCAGGTCTCTCACATTTGAAGGGTGCCTTCTCCCAACAGCATTTTAAGATCTCTCTACAGGTGTTCAATGGGATTTAGATCCGGACTCATTGATGGCTGGATTGAGAACTCTCCACTGCTTTGTTTCCATTCATTTCTGGGTGCTTCTTGAAGTATGTTTGGGGTCATTGTCCTGCTGGAATACCCTTGACCTACGACACAAACTCAGCTTTCTGACACTGGCCACTACATTGCGACCCAAAATCATTTGGTAATCTTCAGATTTCATGAGGCCTTGCACACAGTGAATGCATCCAGTTCCAGGGGCAGCAAGACAACGCCAAAATATCATTGAACCTCCACTAAATTTGACCCTAGGTACTGTGTTCTTTTCTTTTTAGCCCTCATTCCATTTTCGGTAAACAGTAGAATGATGTGCTTTACAAAAAAGCTCTCTCTTGGTCTCATCTGCCCACAAGACGCTTTCCCAGAAAATTTTTGCAATCTGCAGTCTAGCTTTTCTATGCCTCTGTCTCAGCAGTGGGGTCCTCCTTTGTCTCCTGCCGTAGTGTTTTATTTCATTCAAAAGTCGACAGATAGTTCGCGCTGACACTGATGCACCCTGAGCCTGTAGGACAGCTTGAATTTCTTTGCAGTGCAGAATGTATTCTTGACGCTCAATGGTTCTTATGATACTGACGCGCCCCCTGGGCAGTGAGGTACCTGGTGCCGGGCCGGTCGATGCTGGGGTATGTCACAGTGGCGGTGACCCGGTCTGTGACCCAGGGCGGTCAATAAAAGGGGTTATGTATAGGGGATTTGTAGAGTTTTTATAGAGTTTGTGATGGCACCTGTGGAATGCGGCTAAAGGGAGTCGCCGCTGCAGAGCAGTCCTCTGAAGCTGATGCTACTGCAGCAGGGATGGTGTGGCTCTCCACAGGAAGAGCTAGCTCCAGGGCAGTGTGGATATTGCAGGTTGTGCTGGGCGTTGTAGTGCAGGGGTTGATGGCGCAGCAAGAAACACAGAGACAAGGAAGTGCAGTCCCAGGGTCTTTACTGGTGCTGATTAGACAAGCCGGGACTAGGGTACTGGCTAGAAGTTAAAGTCCGGGCAGCCTGGAAGCAAGTAAAGAATCCTTCTTGCCAGGTGAAGTTGGAGGCCTTCCCTTTCCACTAAACTCTTTGGCCTTGCTGCTTGTAGCTGTGCGGTGGCCCTTGTCCCTGAGTGCGGCGTTTCTGTGCTCACCCATATGGCAGGCAGCTCGGGCCTTGCTGATGCGTCGCTCCCTTGTGACGGTGCTGGACCCTGCGGTGCTGCTGAGCCTCCGGGCGTCTGATGGGCCAGGAGACCTGCAGTCTCCTGCCCTCCGGTTTCTGTGGCTGGGCCTTCAGTGCCCCACAGCCTCGGACTCCGGTGTCCGGTTCTTCTGTGTTTGTTCTTCTGGGGTGAGCTGCTGCGAAGCTCCAGTCCCCAGCTCCTCTCTCCTCGACGTCCTTGCTTCAACTCCTCACACTAAGACTCACTAACCCCGCCCCCAGATCCCAGTTGCCAAGGGGAGGGGACTCCCCTTGCTGGTCTGGAGCCAGGAAAGTGTTGCATGTTTAGTAAAACCTGATTAGGGGACCCCTGCTTGCTTCCAGGCATGGCATTACCTCTTTTGAGGGAGGCAATGCCACTGTGGCAACCGAACCCCTGGGGTGCCACAATACCTGTTCATGAACAATTAGACAGTAGAAATTACTTGAGCGTTGTGGACAACCAAGTTTTCTCTTGATAGTTTCTGTTGCAGAAGGAAACATTCAGCGGGACAATGCACCATGGCATTTAGTCATGGATTGTTTCCAAGAACATGAAACTGAGTTTTCCTTGCTTTCCTGGCTTTCACAGTCCCTTCATCTAAATCCTGTAGCGCATCTCTGGGACGAGGTAGAACAGACTGTTTAAAGAATATCAGTACCTCCATTAAATATGCGGCAACTGCGAGAAGCTATCTTGTCTGAATGGGCTGACATTCCTGCAGAACAATTTGAACCTAATTGAATCACTGCCACAATGGTTCTGAAGGCCAAAGAAGGTCCATTGATGGGTGTCTCTAAAAAAGTGGTCATCCTTTGTAAGTTTTATTTTATATGGAGCATAAAGAGAGTCACTTAAGTCTTGAAAACAAAACCTAAGTTAGACACAGAAAATAATACGCTGTGTTCATTATAGAATTTAATATTAACATATCTTTAGGGAAATGTATTCCTTTGAAGAACCATTTTGCATAGGACAGTACGTATTTGTTAGCTAAAATAGTTGATCTTTTATCAGTGGGATAAAGGAATATTTGCACAGACTGGTTCTATCTCCGGTAATGGTTAGTCTTTAAATACAATGAGTTTATTGATGTCAGTGGTAATCACTCGGGTGCTGATGGAAACATTTCAACTACTGCAGCTGACATCCCTTTTAACAAATCTTATCTACATTATATGCAAATTTTGTTCTGAATTTTCCCAGATGATTTCACCCTTCTCAATGCAGGGAGGCAATCATTTAACTGTTTTGCAGATTTGTTTCTACCCTAATTGTGTCAGACCTGAGATCATAGCAGTTTATATAGGGGGACATTAACCCCTTAAGCCCCGCAGGTGGTTTGCACGTTAATGACCGGGCCAATTTTTACAATTCTGACCACTGTCACTTTATGAGGTAATTACTCTGGAACGCTTCAACGGATCCCCCTGATTCTGAGATTGTTTTTTCGTGATATATTGTACTTCATGATTGTGGAAAAATTTCTTCGATATCACTTGCGTTTATTTGTGAAAAAAATGGAAATTTGGCGAAAATTTTGAAAATTTTGCAATTTTCAAAATTTGAATTTTTAAGCCCTGAAATCAGAGCGATATGTCACACAAAAGAGTTAATAAATAACATTTCCCACATGTCTACTTTACATCAGCATAATTTTGGAGCCAAAATTTTTTTTTGTTAGGGAGCTATAAGGGTTAAAAGTTGACCAGCGATTTCTCATTTTTCCAACAAAATTTACAAAACCATTTTTTTAGGGACCACATCACATTTGAAGTCACTTTGAGAGGTCTTTATGACAGAAAATACCCAAAAGTGACACCATTCTAAAAACTGCACCCCTCAAGGTGCTCAAAACCACATTCAAGAACTTTATTAACCCTTCAGGTGCTTCATAGGAATTTTTTGAATGTGGAAGAAAAAAATGAACATTTAACTTTTTTCACAAAAATGTTACTTTAGACCCAATTTTTTTTATTTTCACAGGGGTAACAAGAAAAAATGGACCGCAAAATTTGTTGTGCAATTTCCCCTGGGCACGCAGATACCCAATATTTGGGGAAAAAACACTGTTTGGGCGCACTGTAGGGCTCGGAAGGGAAGGAGCGCCATTTGACTTTTTGATTGTAAAATTTGCTTGAATAATTAGCGGACACCATGTTGCGTTTAGAGAGCCCCTGTGTGCCCAAACATTGGAGCTCCCCCACAAGTGACCCCATTTTGGAAACTAGACCCCCCAAGGCACCTATCTAGATGCATAGTGAGAAGTTGCAACCCCCAGGTGCTTCACAAATTGATTCGTAAAAATGAAAAAGTGAAAAAAAAAACACTTTTTCATTGTTACGAATCAATTTGTGAAGCACCTGGGGGTTCCAACTGCTCACTATGCATCTAGATAGGTGCCTTGGTGGGTCTAGTTTCCAAAATGGGGTCACTTGTGGGGGAGCTCCAATGTTTGGGCACACAGGGACTCTCTAAATGCAACATGGTATCCGCTAACAAATTGAATGGAAAATCGGCTCAAATTGTTAGCGGACACCACATTGCGTTTGGAGAGCCCCTCTGTGCCCAAACTTTGGAGCGCCCCCACAAGTGACCCCATTTTGGAAACTAGACCCCCCAAGGCACCTTTCTAGATGCATAGTGAGCACTTGGAACCCCCAGGTGCTTCACAAATTGATTCGTAATAATGAAAAAGTGAAAAAAAAAACACTTTTTCATTTTTACGAATCGATTTGTGAAGCACCTAGGGGTTCCAAGTGCTCACTATGCATCTAGATAGGTGCCTTGGGGGGTCTAGTTTCCAAAATGGGGTCACTTGTGGGGGAGCTCCAATGTTTGGGCACACAGGGACTCTCTAAATGCAACATGGTATCCGCTAACAAATTGAATGGAAAATCGGCTCAAATTGTTAGCGGACACCACATTGCGTTTGGAGAGCCCCTCTGTGCCCAAACTTTGGAGCTCCCCCACAAGTGACCCCATTTTGGAAACTAGACCCCCCAAGGCACCTTTCTAGATGCATAGTGAGCACTTGGAACCCCCAGGTGCTTCACAAATTGATTCGTAATAATGAAAAAGTGAAAAAAAAAACACTTTTTCATTTTTACGAATCAGTTTGTGAAGCACCTAGGGGTTCCAAGTGCTCACTATGCATCTAGATAGGTGCCTTGGGGGGTCTAGTTTCCAAAATGGGGTCACTTGTGGGGGAGCTCCAATGTTTGGGCACACAGGGACTCTCTAAATGCAACATGGTATCCGCTAACAAATTGAATGGAAAATCGGCTCAAATTGTTAGCGGACACCACGTTGCGTTTGGAGAGCCCCTCTGTGCCCAAACTTTGGAGCTCCCCCACAAGTGACCCCATTTTGGAAACTAGACCCCCCAAGGCACCTTTCTAGATGCATAGTGAGCACTTGGAACCCCCAGGTGCTTCACAAATTGATTCGTAATAATGAAAAAGTGAAAAAAAAAACACTTTTTCAATTTTACGAATCAATTTGTGAAGCACCTAGGGGTTCCAAGTGCTCACTATGAATCTAGATAGGTGCCTTGGGGGGTCTAGTTTCCAAAATGGGGTCACTTGTGGGGGAGCTCCAATGTTTGGGCACACAGGGACTCTCTAAATGCAACATGGTATCCGCTAACAAATTGAATGGAAAATCGGCTCAAATTGTTAGCGGACACCACATTGCCTTTGGAGAGCCCCTCTGTGCCCAAACTTTGGAGCTCCCCCACAAGTGACCCCATTTTGGAAACTAGACCCCCCAAGGCACCTTTCTAGATGCATAGTGAGCACTTGGAACCCCCAGGTGCTTCACAAATTGATTCGTAATAATGAAAAAGTGAAAAAAAAAAACACTTTTTCATTTTTATGAATCAATTTGTGAAGCACCTGGGGTTCCAAGTGCTCACTATTCATCTAGATTGGTGCCTTGGGGGGTCTAGTTTCCAAAATGGGGTCACTTGTGGGGGAGCTCCAATGTTTGGGCACACAGGGGCTCTCCAAACGCAACATGGCGTCCGCTAACAATTTGAGCCGATTTTCCATTCAATTTGTTAGCGGACACCATGTCGCGTTTGGAGAGCCCGTGATGTGCCTAAACAGTGGAGCTCCCCCACAAGTGTCCCCATTTTGGAAACTATACCCCTCAAGGATTTTATTAAGGTGTATAGTGAACATTTTGAACCCAGAGGTAAGGCACAGAATTTGTTTACATTAGGTCATCATATTGAATAAGTTGTCATTATTCTTGAGCGCAAGTGCTCGCTACTTGAGTTTGCATCGGGTACTCAGGTATGCACCATGTACAGCGTGTGCTCGAGTGACATGCTCGAGTCCCTGCTCCGCATGTTTCACGGTTATTAGACACCCAAAAAAAAAACATGCGGGGATCGCTCGTGCATGACAGGCAATCCCCGTAAAGTTTTTTGGCCGCGAAGCATATGGGGCAGAGACTCGAGCATGTCACTCAAATACCCACGATACTCAATGCATACCAGAGCACCCGATGCAAACTCAAGTAGCGAGCACTTGCTCTCAACACTAGTCGCCATATCGTCATCTTTTTTTCTTACTTTTGAAAAAAATCCCAACCCCAGCCCTAACCCTAGCACAACCCTAGCCCCAGCACAACCCTAGCCCCAGCACAACCCTAGCCCCAGCACAACCCTAGCCCCAGCACAACCCTAGCCCCAAACCCAGCCCTAACCCTAGCCCAATCCTAACTCAAGAGTTTATTTTTAACGCCGTTCCTTGTGCGGTATAAGTGATTAGACGACTTTATTCTTCGGGTCGGTGTGATTACAGCAATGCCAGAATCATATGGGGTTTTTATGACTGACAGCTGTCACACACTAAAATTTTTGTAAAATCTAGTTTTTGCATCGCCATATTTTGAGAGCTATAATTTTTCCAGATTTTGGCAGACAGTCATGTGATGGCTCGTTTTTTGCGGGATGACTTGACGTTGTTATTGGTGCCATTTTCAGGCACGTGACATTTTTTGATCGCTTTCTATTCTGATTTTTGGGAGGCAGAATAAACAAAAACCAACAATTCAGGAATTGTTTTTTTTTTTTTTTTTTATTCTGTTCCGCGTGTGGTAAAATTGATGAGGTAGCTTTATTCTTCAGGTCAGTACGTTTACAGCAGTACCACATTTGTATCATTTTTCTATGTTTTGGCGCTTATACACAATAAAAGCTATTTTATAGAAAAAAATATTTTTTAGTATCGCTTTATTCTGAGAGCTATAACTTTTTTATTTTTCGGCTGATGGAGCTGTATGGCGGCTTGTTTTTTGCGGGACGAGATGACATTTTCAGCGGTATCATTTTTATTTATATGCGTCTTTTTGATCGCGTGTTATTCCACTTTTTGTTTGGCGGTATGGTGATAAAGCATTGTTTTTTGCTTCGTTTTTTTTTTTTTTTTTTTTACCGTGTTCACTGAAGGGGTTAACTAGTGGGACAGTTTTATAGGTCAGGTTGTTCCGGACGCTGCGATACCAAATATGTGTACTTTTATTGTTTTTTTTTAATTTTTTTTATAATAATATTTATTGATGGGTACATTATATTTTTATTTTTGGTGTATTATTTTTTTTATTTTTTTATAATATTTTTGCACATTTTTTTTTTTTTTCCACTTTCACACAGTTTATACACTTTATTACTTTGTCCCACTCTGGGACTTTCACTTTTTTTTTTCTGATCGCCTGCATGACACAGGAATGGAGCACCATCCCTATGCCATGAAGGCTGTCAGAAGCGCACAGTGTGAAGATTGCTTGGAGATGCACTGCGCATGTCCATGCAATCTTCCTGCTCTCTGGTGACCCGGATGTTGTCATGACGACATCGGGTCGTCATGGCAATGACGCGCCCCTGGGCCTGTGCTGAGTAGCGTTGCGCACGCGGGAGCCTACCCGGAGCCGGATCTGATAGGGGTAGTAGTCTCGTGGCGGTGACCCGGTCCGTGCCCAGGGAGTCAAACTGTGTGGCTGAGTATTAGCAGTAGATGTAGGACGACTACGCCACCCGTTGAATGCAGCTATGGAGCTGCCGCTGCAGGGCAGACCGCTGAGGCCGGTGGTAGGATAGTGCAGCGTAGATGGTATAACCCCCAACGGGAGGGGTATGGCCTCAGGGCAGCCGACGTGGATGATGGGGGTAGCAGGAACCACTCAGAGACGATGCGGTGTAGTTCAGGGTCTTTACTGGTGACAAAGATAGACCCTCCCGGAGTACTGGCTAGCGGTCGGGGCCTGGTCAGTCCTTGAGCAGATGGGATCCCCCTTGGCCAGGCGGAGTTGTAGGCCTCCCCAACTAATCGTACTCTTCTGGCTACCTTGCTAGAGGCGGGTAAAAGTAGCCCACGTCCCTGAGTGTACCGTGTGGTGCTCACCCGTATGGCCGGTGACTCGGGGCCTTCTAGTGGCTTCCGCTCCACGACGGCGGTGCTGGTCCCACGCGTGTGACCGTGCCTTCGGGTTTCTTGGCCAGAGGACCTGAAATCCCCTGCCGGGCGGTTTCTGCTGCTGGGTCTGGGTTAATCCCCACAGCCTCGGACTCCGGGTCCGGTAGTAACTCTTCAATCAGGGCGAGCTCTTCAGCTGCCAGCCCCTGATTCCTTTTAGCTTCTCCCACAGAGCTCCTGATCTTTCTTTCCTATGCTGCTTCTCTTCTTCTCAACTCTTCTCTTCTTTAACCCTGCCTCAGCCCCAGGTTTATATAGGGGAAGTCCTTCCCCTCCCAGGACTGGGCAGGAGGTGTGGCATGCATAGGATTCCTGACCAAGAGACCTCCCACCTGCTCTCAGACATAACACTGCTGTTACTGTGGAAACCAGACCCCTGGGGTGCCACAGCAACACCCGGGAAGCCTTTGCAGACTGCGCTGGAAGCCGGAAGAGGAGGTGAGTATCGCCGATCACCTCCCCTTGACCCCGCAATGCCGCGATCGACTTCGATCGACTTCGATCGCAGCATCGCGGGGGTTAATGTGCTGGGAGCGGTGCAGGACCGCTCCCTGCACATAGTACCGGGTGTCAGCTGTGACAATCAGCTAACACCCGGCGGCGATCTCGCCCGCACAGCCTGTGTGCGCGCGCGATCGCGATGGCGTACTAATACGGGTCTGGCTCTTAAGTCCCAGGGCACAGACGCGTATTAGTACGTCAGATGTTATTAAGGGGTTAAGGTCACGTTCAGACAAGCATATGAAATATCATCTGATTTTCATTTAGAAAAAAAGTACAATTTTCATCTGTGTTCCAGCCGTATGCAATCCATGTATCATCCATATGCCAGTTTTAAGTCTGTATGACATCCTTTTGTTTGCTTTTTAAAATTAGCAGTTAATACAATTTACAAGACCAAATAAATGGTGGCTTGAGGGCAGTACGATGTACGGGTCCTTCTCCCTCTGGTCGTCCAACTTGTGGAGCCGTCTTTTCCTCTTCAAGACCTGCTCTCCGGGTACCAAGGGAACAGCGGGAGCATACTGGTTGTAAGTTTTCTCTTGTCTTTCCCTAGCTAGACAGAGACTTCGCTCCACGCTCTCCTGTACTTTCCGGTACTGCTGCTGCCTCTCTGTGTCCCAGTCTACTTCCGGTGAAGTGTCCTCGGGTGTCAGGACTCCCATCTCCAGGTCAACAGGTAGCTTACCGGGTCTTGCCCTCATTAGGTAAGCCGGGGTACAGTTGGTGGAACCTACAGGGATGTAGTTGTATAGGTCCACCAGGTCGGGCAGCTTCTCAGGCCACAGACTGCGTTCTTCCAGGGGCAATGTTTTTAGAAGATCTATCACCACCTGGTTCATTTTCTCACAAAGTCCATTAGTTTGCGGATGATAGGGTGTCGTCCTGATCTTCCGGCAGCCATACAGAGTACAGAACTTTTGGAAGACCTCCGCTTCAAAGGCAGGTCCCTGGTCCATCAGCACCTGCTCTGGGTAGCCGTGTGGACGGCAGAAGTGCTGCTGGAAGGCTCTAGCTGCTGTTTGAGCCGTTAAGTCCTTGACGGGGACGACAACCAGGAACCGGGAGTAGTGATCCACGATGGTTAATGCGTAGACGTAGCCACTTCTGCTTGGGGTCAGTTTTACATGATCCAAGGCTACCAGTTCCAACGGCTGCCGGGTGACGATGGACTGAAGGGGGGTCTTCTGGCTGGCACGGTCCTTCCTTCTTAGGTTGCATGGGCCACAGTCTCTGCACCACCTCTCGATGGTTCCTCTCATGCCTACCCAATGGAACCGCCCGCGCAGCAGGAACTCCAGCTTCTTCCATCCGAAGTGCCCAGCCCCGTCGTGGTATGCCTCCATCACCATAGCTGCGTCCCTTCTTGGCACCACTACTTGCCAGATCAGTTCATGCGTCCGGGAGTTAACCATTCTGCGGCACAACTTCCCCTTGTAAAGGAACAGTCGACTCTTCTCTGCCCACAGTTGCTTGGCCTCCTCCGGAGCGTCTGGGTCAAGGCGAGCTTCTGGCTGAGTCAGCATCTCCTTCACCAGCCGGACGGCAGGGTCACTGTCTTGCGTTTCCGCCCAGTTGTAGTGAGGTAAGGGGTTGAACGTAGCGGCTTGCTTACCCCTTACACGGTGGGAATACTGGATAGTCCCATGACGGTGGAACGCAGGGAGTTCGACCTCTTCCAAATCTTCTGAATCCTCACCCTCGTCCGGTAGGTTTGGCATCCTGGACAGGGCGTCCGCGTTGGTATTGGAGCGTCCTGCCCGGTATTTGATTGTAAACTCATAGTTGGACAAGCGGGCCATCCATCTCTGCTCTAGGGCACCGAGTCTTGCAGTGTCCAGGTGTGTCAACGGGTTGTTATCCGTGTACACGGTGAACCGGGAAGAAGCGAGGTAGTGCTTAAAGCGTTCGGTGACTGCCCACACCACTGCCAGGAACTCTAGCTTAAATGAGCTGTAATTCTCAGGGTTTCTTTCGGTGGGTCGCAGTTTTCGGCTGGCGTAAGCAATTACCCGTTCTTTCCCCTGCTGGATCTGGGACAGTACGGCTCCTAGCCCGATGTTACTAGCGTCGGTGTAGAGGATAAAGGGCTGGCTGTAATCCGGGTACGCCAGGATTTCATCCCCCGTGAGGGCCATCTTCAGCTGGCGGAAGGACTCTTCTTCCAGCTTCTCCCATCTGAAGGGTGGCTTCTGGTTCTTGGCCTTCCTGGACTGGCCTATCAGGAGGTCCTGCATAGGAGCTGCCTTCTTGGTGAAACCGGGTATGAACCTTCGGTAGTAGCCTACCAACCCGAGGAACTGCCTCACTTCCTTTACGCTGGAGGGGCTTGGCCATTCCTTAATTGCGGTGATCTTATCAGGGTCGGGAGCCACTCCGTCAGCACTCACCACGTGTCCCAGGTACTGCACCTTTGGCTTCAGGAGGTGACACTTGGAGGGTTTCACCTTTAGGCCGTAACTTGCCAGAGCTTCGAACACTTCCGCCAGGTGTTTCAGGTGGTCCTCGTAGGTCTTGGAGTAGACGATGACATCGTCCAGGTATAACAGGACCGTCTCAAAGTTCCGGTGTCCCAGACAGCACTCCATCAGTCGCTGGAAGGTTCCTGGTGCGTTGCAGAGTCCAAACGGCATGCAGGTAAACTCGCTAAGTCCCATCGGGGTGGTGAATGCGGTCTTCTCCCGGTCCGCCTCTGCTACAGGAACCTGCCAGTACCCGCTAGTGAGATCCAAGGTGGAGAAGAAGTTAGCAGATTTTAAAGCAGCCAAAGACTCCTCTATTCTTGGTAAGGGGTACGCATCTTTGTGTGTGATACGGTTAATTTTCCGGTAATCTACACACATTCTCATGGTGTTGTCTTTCTTTTTGACCAAGACTAGTGGAGCTGCCCAGGGGCTACAGCTATCCCTGATTACCCCAGCCTCCTTCATGTCTCTAAGCATCCCCTTGGCGTGTTGGTAGTGTGCAGGGGGTACGGGTCGATACCTCTCTTTTATGGGAGGATGGTCTCCCGTGGGGATGTGGTGTTCTACCCCCTTGACTCGCCCGAAGTCTAACGGGTGTTTACTAAACACTCTCTCGTACTCTTGAACCACCCGGTAGACTCCCTGTTTCTGGTGGGAGGGAGTGGAGTCAGTACCCAAATGTAGTTGCTGACACCAATCCTCCATTATTTTCGTAGAGCCGCTACCTTCCTCCGGGTGAGATGGAGGCAAGGGTTCCACAGACTGTATAGAATTTTGGTTGATAGTATATAATTTGGCTAGCGTAGCATACCGGGGCAGGTATACTTCCCTTTTCCCGATATTTATTATGCGAATGGGTACCCTCCCATGGCGTACATCAACTACCCCCCGGGCTGTCAAAATGGTGGGCCTACTGTCTGAGTAGACTGGCTCTACCATGGCCTGGTAATCTCTACCTCTCAGACCAATAGCTGCCCGGCACCAAATCATCATTTCACTTTTCGGGGGTATGTCAATAGGGAAAGGGTCACACATTCTTACGCTACCAATCTCACCGCCGGAGAGTTCCACTTGTTGCCGTCGCATCAGTGCCCGGATCTCTTTCTGGAGCACTCGCTGCTGGCCGGAGCTGGCGTTCTTGGCAATCTGCTGTAAAATGAAAATCACCTCTACAAGACAATTTTCAATCACATTAGTTCCTAGAGTTATCTTTGGGTGACTCTCACGCTTGTCAATGTCCACAATGATCAGTCCCTGTGCTGCCAGTTCGACTCTACCGATTTTAATGGTCACCTCTTTGAATCCGATCTGTGGCACGGGTTGACCATTGCTGGCGATGATACTCAAGTCGTCGTCAGGGTAGCGGGTTATATCCGAGTCATTTCAGTACTGCTTGAAAAGCACGTACGGGATGGTGGTGACCTGTGACCCGGTGTCCAGTAGGGCACTCATAGGGATGCCATCCAGTACCACAGGCAAGACTGGACGTCCTCCCACATATTTGTCGCGCCAGTTCGATGGGCCTGGTGATCTTTTTCCTGGGGGTTGGCCCTCTACCCCAGGTTGTGCCAGTTTAAAGGACAGTACCTTGCCATATGTCCGGGTTGATTGCAGCGGCGGCAGATGGGTTGTCCGCCCTCGTTGTATCGGTCGCTGGGTCTTCCTCTGGCCGGTGGGGTCCTCCTTGGTCGACGCCACGGGATGTCCTCCGGTCCGGATGCCAGCTGGATCTTCCCTGGAATGGAAACCTGTAAAGACTGCACAGTTCGGGTTAGCGCAGCAACGCTTTTAGCTAGCTCTTGGACCTGATGGTGCAGGTCTGGAGCCGGGTCATTGTTCAAAGCCTGCGCGTCAGCTCCCACAGGCCCTGCCGACAAGGGCGCCGCCTCCTGGTGGTAAGCGGTAGTAGGGCGCCTGTGGGTCACAACGCCACCCGGTGCCGGTTCTCGGAGCACCCGGATGGCTCTGTCCTTGAACTGTGCAAAGTCCAGATGAGGATCCTGTAAGGCCATTGCCCGCAACTGGGTTCGGTGGGCATTGCAATATAGTCCCTCTATAAATTGTTCGGTCAACAGCCTGTCCTCGTTTCCCACGCCGTCAGGGTCGGTCTGCTTAATGGCTCTCAGGGCCTCTTGTAGGTTTAGTGCATAGTCCCTTATACTCTCATGTGCTCGCTGCTTGCACCCATAGAATCTAAGCTTAATCTCGGCTGAGGTGCGGGTATCAAAGGTGTCCCTCAGCCGGGTTAGTATCCCTGCGACAGTCCTCCTCCCAGGTGGCCAGGACTTTACCTCCCTTTGGGCTGCCCCGGTTAGTTGGGCCACCAGGATGCTCACTTTTTGCTCCTCTGTGAGGGGGTACACCTGGAAGAGGCTATCCAGCTTTTCTTTAAAGTCATTCAGGGTATGTGACTCCCCTGAGTACTGGGGTAGCCAGGCTGCTCCCGGGATATAGGGCATGGTGAAAGGCATGACTGCAGCAGCGGTGGCGCTGGCGGGGGTTGAGGCAGTGAAGCTCTCCTCCGTATCCGACATCCTCCTCCCCCCTAGTGGACCGTGGCCTACCTTGCAATGATCCTCTTCCGTAGGCCGCGGCTCCGCAGTGGATCGTCAGGGTTGAGGACCTTCCGTCGCGCTCCTGTGACGTCGGCGTCTGCTGGGCTCCTTCCAGGACCTTACGCAACGTCCGGACGTGAGGCGGGGCTTCAGTTCTCGCGCGCTTTCGGAGCCAACGCCCCTCTTCTTCCCGCGCGGCGTCTTCAAGATGGCGTCCAACGGCGGGAAAACTCCACGGAAGGCGGGAAGAAGGCTTAAAATGGCGCCGGATGGCGGGAATCTTCACCGATGGCGGGAAGAAGGCTGAAGATGGCGCCGGATGGCGGGAATCTTCACCACTGGTAAGTTTGAACAGTCTTTTTCAGGCACGCAGTACCCAGTGGTTGCGGGCACGAAATCCTGCCGACTACGCCAAAGTTGACGCGCCCCTATGCCTGTGCTGAGTAGCGTTGCGCACGCGGGAGCCTACCCGGAGCCGGATCTGATAGGGGTAGTAGTGTCGTGGCGGTGACCCGGTCCGTGCCCAGGGAGTCAAACTGTGTGGCTGAGTATTAGCAGTAGATGTAGGACGACTACGCCACCCGTTGAATGCAGCTATGGAGCTGCCGCTGCAGGGCAGACCGCTGAGGCCGGTGGTAGGATAGTGCAGCGTAGATGGTATAACCCCCAACGGGAGGGGTATGGCCTCAGGGCAGCCGACGTGGATGATGGGGGTAGCAGGAACCACTCAGAGACGATGCGGTGTAGTTCAGGGTCTTTACTGGTGACAAAGATAGACCCTCCCGGAGTACTGGCTAGCGGTCGGGGCCTGGTCAGTCCTTGAGCAGATGGGATCCCCCTTGGCCAGGCGGAGTTGTAGGCCTCCCCAACTAATCGTACTCTTCTGGCTACCTTGCTAGAGGCGGGTAAAAGTAGCCCACGTCCCTGAGTGTACCGTGTGGTGCTCACCCGTATGGCCGGTGACTCGGGGCCTTCTAGTGGCTTCCGCTCCACGACGGCGGTGCTGGTCCCACGCGTGTGACCGTGCCTTCGGGTTTCTTGGCCAGAGGACCTGAAATCCCCTGCCGGGCGGTTTCTGCTGCTGGGTCTGGGTTAATCCCCACAGCCTCGGACTCCGGGTCCGGTAGTAACTCTTCAATCAGGGCGAGCTCTTCAGCTGCCAGCCCCTGATTCCTTTTAGCCTGCTCCCACAGAGCTCCTGATCTTTCTTTCCTATGCTGCTTCTCTTCTTCTCAACTCTTCTCTTCTTTAACCCTGCCTCAGCCCCAGGTTTATATAGGGGAAGTCCTTCCCCTCCCAGGACCGGGCAGGAGGTGTGGCATGCATAGGATTCCTGACCAAGAGACCTCCCACCTGCTCTCAGACATAACACTGCTGTTACTGTGGAAACCAGACCCCTGGGGTGCCACAGCAACACCCGGGAAGCCTTTGCAGACTGCGCTGGAAGCCGGAAGAGGAGGTGAGTATCGCCGATCACCTCCCCTTGACCCCGCAATGCCGCGATCGACTTCGATCGACTTCGATCGCAGCATCGCGGGGGTTAATGTGCTGGGAGCGGTGCAGGACCGCTCCCTGCACATAGTACCGGGTGTCAGCTGTGACAATCAGCTGACACCCGGCGGCGATCTCGCCCGCACAGCCTGTGTGCGCGCGCGATCGCGATGGCGTACTAATACGGGTCTGGCTCTTAAGTCCCAGGGCACAGACGCGTATTAGTACGTCAGATGTTATTAAGGGGTTAAGGTCACGTTCAGACAATCATATGAAATATCATCTGATTTTCATTTAGAAAAAAAGTACAATTTTCATCTGTGTTCCAGCCGTATGCAATCCATGTATCATCCATATGCCAGTTTTAAGTCTGTATGACATCCTTTTGTTTGCTTTTTAAAATTAGCAGTTAATACAATTTACAAGACCAAATAAACAGTTTCCTATGTTAATAGCTGCAATGTATCTGTAAAAATCGGATGCTATACAAATGATGATGCTGTTTTGAATGATCTGATTTGAATGGGTGAGTCTCATCCAAAATTGAGAAGAGAATAATGCTTGCTACGATTTTTTTCACACTGACACTTGGAAAAACTGTCATCTGAACAAGACTACTGAATAATATTGGTCATTATGCTTTCCATGTGGTATCTGATTTTAACACAGACAGCACATGTACGTATACATATTGATTATTCAAAATTGCTGCTTAGAAGACAGTTTTTTCAAATGACAGTGAATGGTGTGAAAAAAAAAAATCGCAGCATGCACTATTCTCTTCCGTGTTTCGGATGTGTCTGCATCTGAAAAATCTTGTCTAGTATTGCAACGGTTTTTATTGCTGTTGCTGTTTTTTTTTTAAACATATTTATTTTACAAGTTTTAATTGTAAAAAAATTGCAATCACATCCAAAACTGCATAAAAAATAGTTTTTTTTTTTTTGGGGGGTGCATCACTTGTTGCTTTTGTGGCGCCCCTGAGGGTTCAGTCGCCACAGGGGTACTGCACCTCAGATAGAGGTGTGGTATCTCCTCTTCCAGGTAAGGATGGAGCATCTCACAGGACCCCAATTTGCCACTCAACACTACACCACTCCTGTCCTGAAGGGGGCATAAATGCACCAGGGTGCTGCCCCGGCCCGGGATAGAGGAAATGGGGGGGAACCAAAGATAGGGGGAACCAGGTAGTGAGTGAGGGTGGAGGACACACTTACAGGAAGCACATATAGAATCTATGTAATTCACGGCCATCTTAAGTTCAAGGTCTTTTGATTGTGGTCTTCTGTCAGGGTCCAGCAAGAGTCTGCAGCTGGCTGAAGATTCACGGTCCTCGTACTCTGGCCTTGAGACGAGGAGCGGGTCAGAGTTAACCACTGTCTCTGCCCGGTCAGGGTCTTGTTCTAAGAAGGCCTTGGAGGGGAGCAGAGGAGATAGGCTCCACAGGCAAAAGGATCCCAGGGGGATACGGACGGAGCGGAGTCGCCACCTGTATTCTTCACTCTGGCCTAGCCAGAGGGACTCCTGCTGCAAGAGGGGTGACTGGCCCCTGATATCTGACTGTGTACTTCACGTCACTGTTGGAAAAGCCCGGCGGCTTAGTAGATCCCAGGGAGGAACACAAGCGGGAGGAGATAAGAAGAAGGAGAAGAACACACCAGCGGGGTCTTGACAGGTGCTCTTAACCTACCTGGGAAGTGCTGAACCCCCTACCCGGTGGCCGCAGTACGCCATGTGTAGCGGAGAGAAGCTCTGCGGCTGAAAGTTCATCTGAAGTGAGTAAAGACCCGGATGACTTCATACACCGCCTCCGCTTGTTTATTCCTGCGCGGCACTGCACCCACCATACTTCCACATAGTCCTCCAATCCACTGCCCTGAGGCCTACTCTGCCTGTGCGGAGTAGTACCAACTGTGCTGCTAGAACACCGGCCTCAGAGGACTGTCGCAGCGCTGGTGGCCATCACCAGGAACCGCAGGTGGCGTAGTCAAATAACCACTCATCCTCAAAAGCCAACTCTTTTTTATGTGACAGCCCTGGGCACGGAACGGGTCAAGGCCACGACTGCTTTCCCCCCACACCATCCGCAAGGCCCGGCTCCGAGTATCCCCCATAGCCCAGGGAGGGCGAGTCACTTTTTTAACCATTCTCTTTCACTATTTAGTATATTGGAAGTTGAATGCTGCTCTAATCTCATTCACAGCTGCAATCCTAATTCTGCTTGTTTATCAACTGAATCCTTGCAGTATTTGTGGGTTAACATTTTATTGCTGGTGATTTGCTTTCTGGTAGAGGTAATTCTAACAAATAACAATGTACGATGGAGATGGATTCACTCAGCCATAGGTTAAGGAGGGCAGCATGTACTGAAAGTGTTGATGCAGCAGAGCTGAGCTAGCCAGATAACATGGGGATCAGCAAGGACTAGTAAAGTTGGATCTGCAAGATGGCACGTGAATAAGTGGATATGATTAGGCTGACAGGTAACTTGATGTAGCAGAGATGATTGTGCAGAAAGTACATTGGAATAGTAGAGAAGAATAGGCTTACAGGTATCCTGATGCACCAGAGTTGAGTGTGTGGACAGCACTTTGGATTAGCAGAAACAAGTAGGCTGGAAGGCACCAATATTCAGCAGAAATGAGAGTGCAGACAGCACCTTAGATTAGTAGATACAAGTGTCTCACGCAAGGTGTGGGAAAGACTTAGTGCAACACAGAGGCAAGAGGGAAAGGGAGCCCAGACTCTAGGGAAAGGGGGGAGTGGAGACCTCCTAGGCTGGTCTAGTGTCACCCTGTGTCCCCTAATGAACCTATATTGTCTCTTCACCAATTGCTGCACGTGTGCCTCGCCCTATCTTTCCCTGGCGTATGGCTAAGGCTAGGGAAGGGAGGAGATGATCACTAGTCGATCCCCACTGAACACTAAAGGGAGGACAAACAGGAGGAAATTGCTTAGCTTAAGATAACTCAAGACAAATGCACACACGTCCTCAAGATCCAGAGAAGAAGTACTACTCTTGCTAAAGCCTTCACAAGGAGTAATGAATATCGCTGGCACCTCCCTCTGGAACACAGCAGGTATTTATACACCCAGGACAGGATGTTAATTAGCCATAGAAAGGTAGCCACTGGGTCCTAGAGGAAGCCTCTAAGAAGATGTATGTAATGCCAAACGTAGAGATCTCCTGCAACCCACTGCAGGGAGACTATCTGCCACTTCTGACACACCTGTGACAACAAGTAGTCTGGTAGATACATTGATGGAGCAGAGCTGAGTATACCATGAATGACCATGAATCATCAGAGATGAGTTGGAAGTTAGGCATTTGGTTGTAGCAGAACTGGATGTGCATACAGCACGGAGGAACAGCAGAACTGAGGCAGTATTCAGGCATCGGGTTGTATCAGACCTGGATATATGTGCCCTTGGAACTTTTAAGTCGAATTGCCTTTTTTTCTGCCAGATTTTCATTATATTTTTATTTGAAAGAGTAGTTCATAATTTTGGACTACTCTAGTCAGCAAATTCTACAAAAACCTGTTGGAAAAGCTCTACAAATTTCTGAACAGAACCAGTTTGATCACTTTCCTTCTCTCCCCATTAAGGCAATGGAAAGTGATTTTTTTTTTCTACATTTTTTTGTCTATTTTGTTTATTATGATGATATTGGGAGGTTTATGAAAAACAATTAATTAATGTATACTAAGATTCTAGATGCTGCTTAATTAACTGTAGGGTATCCCAACAAATGTAAAGCGCTTACAATTCCATTTACTCTTGTCCATTTAATAGGTTTATAAGAATTTTACTTTATCTTTATCCTTTTATGGGCATTTTAAAGTTGAAAATTTTACAAAAGCCTCAATCACTACTTTTATTTGTTTTCTCAGTTTTTAGTTTTACTATCCAAATCCTTCATTTTTTGGGGTCCCTTGAGAAATATATAGCCTTACCATTTAATTATACCTCTGCTACAGGTCAGGACCTGACACAGGTTCACATAACTACTGTGTCAGTCTACAGATGGAATCTCTTATTGATCGTCAAGATAAATGCTGGTCATTTTCCATAATGGATGGATGGTGTGATTGGTATATGATGAATCTGCCACAAAAAGGAAAACTAAACTGCTGTACAAGTGTGAGAGTGGTGAGGATGGCATCCCACTCCTCTGACATTTCTGTTGGTTAAATGTGTGAAAATGACTTTTACATATATGTTTCTGTTATGTATTTAATGGTCATCTTCCTGTGGGCTGCAGTGCTAACCAAAGGCCACAAGATGTCGCTGTCTTTCTTTTCACTCTGGTATAGAATGTAGGTGAAAGGTGAAATCTGCCCAGATACAAGGCTAGGACAGACATCAGGTACAAAGACAGTGTGAGCATGGGCGTACCCACCGTGGGGCAGGGGGGGTCAATTGCCCCCCCCTAGAAGCAGGCACACAGGCCGCACACCAGGGCCGGCGTCAGCACCCGGCGCACCCGGGCAAATGCCGGGGCCCTGAGCAGGCGGGGGGGCCCCTCACCATCAGCGCCCGCTCCCCCCCCGCTTGCTCAGGGCCCCGGCACCCAGCACAATATTTACCCCTCCCCGTGCCTCCGCTGCAGCTCCTGCATCCTCCGCGGCTGCTGCACTGTGAAGTCTCAGGTCAGAGGGCGCGGTGACGGATTTACACCGCGCTCTCTCCTGAGCAGTCACAGCACAGAGCGGGATGAGGCCGGCGACGCTGGAGTCCGGAGCAGCATCAAGTGAGACGTGAGGTGAGTATTTGATTTTTATTTTTTTTTATTGTATGGAGGCCTGTGGCAATATAAGGGTGAGGTGGGGGTGTGTGACATCCTGCATGGGGCATTATAAGGGGGGGGGGGTGACATCCTGCGTGGGGCATTATAAGGGGGGGTGACATCCTGCATGGGGCATTATAAGGGAAGGGGGTGTGTGACATCCTGCATGGGGCATTATAAGGGAGGGGGTGTGACATCCTGCATGGATCATTATAAGGGGGGGGTGACATCCTGCATGGGGCATTATAAGTGAAGGGGGTGTGTGACATCCTGCATGGGGCATTATAAGGGGGGTGACATCCTGCATGGGGCATTATAAGGGAAGGGGGTGACATCCTGCATGGGGCATTATAAGGGGGGAAGTGACATCCTGCATGGGGCATTATAAGGGGGGGGTGACATCCTGCATGGGGCATTATAAGGGGGGAAGTGACATCCTGCATGGGGCATTAGAAGGGGGGTGGGTGACATTCTGAATGGGGCATTATAAGGGGGGGTGGAGGTGTGTGATATTCTGCATGGGGCATTAAAAAGGGGAGTGACATCCTGCATGGGGCATTATAAGGGAAGGGGGTGTGTGACATCCTGCATGGGGCATTATAAGGGGGGGTGACATCCTGCATGGGACATTATAAGGGGGGTGACATCCTGCATGGGGCATTATAAGGGGGGGTAACATCCTGCATGGGGCATTATAAGGAGGGGGGAGGTGACATCCTGCATGGGGCATTATAAGGGGGGTGACATCCTGCATGGGGCATTATAAAGGGGGTGACATCCTGCATGGGGCATTATAAAGAGGGGGGGTGACATCCTGCATGGGGCATTATAAGGGGGGTGACATCCTGCATGGGGCATTATAAGGGGGGTGACATCCTGCATGGGGCATTATAAGGGGGGTGTGTGACATCCTGCATGGGGCATTATAAGGGGGGGGGTGACATCCTGCGTGGGGCATTATAAGGGGGGGTGACATCCTGCATGGGGCATTATAAGGGAAGGGGGTGTGTGACATCCTGCATGGGGCATTATAAGGGAGGGGGTGTGACATCCTGCATGGATCATTATAAGGGGGGGTGACATCCTGCATGGGGCATTATAAGTGAAGGGGGTGTGTGACATCCTGCATGGGGCATTATAAGGGGGGTGACATCCTGCATGGGGCATTATAAGGGAAGGGGGTGACATCCTGCATGGGGCATTATAAGGGGGGAAGTGACATCCTGCATGGGGCATTATAAGGGGGGGGGTGACATCCTGCATGGGGCATTATAAGTGAAGGGTGTGTGTGACATCCTGCATGGGGCATTATAAGGGGGGGGGTGACATCCTGCATGGGGCATTATAAGGGGGGGTGACATCCTGCATGGGGCATTATAAGGGAAGGGGGTGACATCCTGCATGGGGCATTATAAGGGTGTGTGTGACATCCTGCATGAGGCATTATAAGGGAAAGGGGAGTGTGACATCCTGCATGGGGCATTATAAGGGAAGGGGGTGACATCCTGCATGGGGAATTATAAGGGAAGGGGGTGACATCCTGCATGGGGCATTATAAGGGGGGAAGTGACATCCTGCATGGGGCATTATAAGGGGGGGGTGACATCCTGCATGGGGCATTATAAGGGAAGGGGGTGTGTGACATCCTGCATGGGGCATTATAAGGGAGGGGGTGTGACATCCTGCATGGATCATTATAAGGGGGGGGTGACATCCTGCATGGGGCATTATAAGTGAAGGGGGTGTGTGACAACCTGCATGGGGCATTATAAGGGGGGGGTGACATCCTGCATGGGGCATTATAAGGGGGGGTGACATCCTGCATGGGGCATTATAAGGGAAGGGGGTGACATCCTGCATGGGGCATTATAAGGGGGTGTGTGACATCCTGCATGAGGCATTATAAGGGAAAGGGGGGTGTGACATCCTGCATGGGGCATTATAAGGGGGGTGACATCCTGCATGGGGCATTATAAGGGGGGGGTGACATCCTGCATGGGGCATTAGAAGGGGGGTGGGTGACATTCTGAATGGGGCATTATAAGGGGGGGTGGAGGTGTGTGATATTCTGCATGGGGCATTAAAAAGGGGAGTGACATCCTGCATGGGGCATTATAAGGGAAGGGGGTGTGTGACATCCTGCATGGGGCATTATAAGGGGGGGTGACATCCTGCATGGGACATTATAAGGGGGGTGACATCCTGCATGGGGCATTATAAGGGGGGGTAACATATTGCATGGGGCATTATAAGGAGGGGGGAGGTGACATCCTGCATGGGGCATTATAAGGGGGGTGACATCCTGCATGGGGCATTATAAAGGGGGTGACATCCTGCATGGGGCATTATAAAGAGGGGGGGTGACATCCTGCATGGGGCATTATAAGGGGGGTGACATCCTGCATGGGGCATTATAAGGGGGGTGACATCCTGCATGGGGCATTATAAGGGGGGTGGGTGACATCCTGCATGGGGCATTATAAGGGAGGGTGTGTGTGACATCCTGCATGGGGCATTATAAGGGGGGGTGACATCCTGCATGGGGCATTATAAGGGAAGGGGGTGACATCCTGCATGGGGCATTATAAGGGGGTGTGTGACATCCTGCATGAGGCATTATAAGGGAAAGGGGGGTGTGACATCCTGCATGGGGCATTATAAGGGGGGTGACATCCTGCATGGGGCATTATAAGGGGGGGTGACATCCTGCATGGGGCATTAGAAGGGGGGTGGGTGACATTCTGCATGGGGCATTATAAGGGGGGGTGGAGGTGTGTGATATTCTGCATGGGGCATTAAAAAGGGGGGTGACATCCTGCATGGGGCATTATAAGTTAAGGGGGTGTGTGACATCCTGCATGGGGCATTATAAGGGGGGGGGGACATCCTGCATGGGACATTATAAGGGGGGTGACATCCTGCATGGGGCATTATAAGGGGGGGTAACATCCTGCATGGGGCATTATAAGGAGGGGGGAGGTGACATCCTGCATGGGGCATTATAAGGGGGGTGACATCCTGCATGGGGCATTATAAAGGGGGTGACATCCTGCATGGGGCATTAGAAGGGGGTGGGTGACATTCTGCATGGGGCATTATAAGGGGGGGTGACATCCTGCATGGGACATTATAAGGGGGGTGACATCCTGCATGGGGCATTATAAGGGGGGGGTGACATCCTGCATGGGACATTATAAGGGGGGTGACATCCTGCATGGGGCATTATAAGGGGGGGTAACATCCTGCATGGGGCATTATAAGGAGGGGGGAGGTGACATCCTGCATGGGGCATTATAAGGGGGGTGACATCCTGCATGGGGCATTATAAGGGGGGGTGACATCCTGCATGGGGCATTAGAAGGGGGGTGGGTGACATTCTGCATGGGGCATTATAAGGGGGGGTGGAGGTGTGTGATATTCTGCATGGGGCATTAAAAAGGGGGGTGACATCCTGCATGGGGCATTATAAGGGAAGGGGGTGTGTGACATCCTGCATGGGGCATTATAAGGGGGGGGGGTGACATCCTGCATGGGACATTATAAGGGGGGTGACATCCTGCATGGGGCATTATAAGGGGGGGTAACATCCTGCATGGGGCATTATAAGGAGGGGGGAGGTGACATCCTGCATGGGGCATTATAAGGGGGGTGACATCCTGCATGGGGCATTATAAAGGGGGTGACATCCTGCATGGGGCATTATAAAGAGGGGGGGGTGACATCCTGCATGGGGCATTATAAGGGGGGGTGACATCCTGCATGGGGCATTATAAGGGGGGTGACATCCTGCATGGGGCATTATAAGGGGGGTGACATCCTGCATGGGGCATTATAAGGGGGGTGGGTGACATCCTGCATGGGGCATTATAAGGGAGGGTGTGTGTGACATCCTGCATGGGGCATTATAAAGGAGGGGTGTGTGACATCCTGCATGGGGCATTATAAGGGAGGGGGTGTGACATCTTGCATGGGGCATTATAAGGGGAGGTGACATCCTGCATGGGGCATTATAAGGGGGGTGACATCCTGCATGGGGCATTATAAGGGAGGGGGGGTGACATCCTGCATGGGGCATTATAAGGGAGGGGGTGTGTGTGACATCCTGAATGGGGCATTATAAGGGGGGATGACATCCTGCATGGGGCACTATAAGGGAGTGGGGGTGTGACATCCTGCATGGGGAATTATAAGGGAGGGGTGTGTGTGACATCCTGCATGGGCATTATAAGGGAGGGGGTGTGTGTGACATCCTGCATGGGGCATTATAAGGTGGGGTGACAGCCTGCATGGGGCATTATGTAGGGGGGAACAGCCTGCATGAGGCATTATGTGTGGTGAACAGCCTGCATGAAGCGTTATATGGGGGCCAGTATTCTGTATGGAGCTTTATATGGGGGCCAGTATTCTGTATGGAGCGTTATATAGGGGCCAGTATCCTGCATGGAGAGTTATATGGGGGCCAGTATCCTGCATGGAGCATTATATGGGGGCCAGTATTCTGCATGAAGCGTTATATGGGGGCCAGTATCCTGTATGGAGTGCTATATGGGGGCCAGTATTCCGTATGGAGCATTATATGGGGGCCAGTATCCTGTATGGAGTGTTATATGGGGGCCAGTATTCCGTATGGAGCGTTATATGGGGGCCAGTAAGTATCCTGTATGGAGCATTATATGGGAGCCAGTATTCTGTATGGAGCGTTATATGGGAGCCAGTATTCTGTATGGAGCGTTATATGGGGGCCAGTATTCTGTATGGAGCGTTATATGGGGGCCAGTATCCTATATGGAGCGTTATATGGGGACCAGTATCCTGTTTGGGGCATTTTATGGAGGCCAGTATACTGTGTGGAGCGATTCGCTGGTTTCTGAGCTATTGTGGAATTTACAATAGATATCACTCATGTAATGTAAGAAGTGAAATCTTTGCATTGCACTATATATATATTTCTCTTCGTTATCTGTGACCATGGCTTGCCCCCCCCCCCCCCAGTTTTGCCCATGAGTGTGAGGGTTAACTAGAAGCACAGCCCAGAGTGGGAGGTAGTTCTGTAGGATTCTGGGAGAAAAGTATCCATTTTAGTCAGTCTAGAAGAGGAAAAGAAAGAGGCAAGACAGATTGTTCCTAGTGTGGAACTACAAGGCTCATGAGGATAAGGATCTAGTTATAGAGGCAGCAGGATGACACAGGCAAGTGGGGAACCCTGCAAGAGAAAAACTTATAAGTCCAGGAAGCGTACTGTCCCGCGAGAAAGTGGACCTTGGGAGGAGATAGTTCCCTGCTGTGGGTACTGAAGCGTACTGTCCAGTGGGAAAGGGACCTTGGGAAAAGGTATCACCCTGCTGCAGGTACTGAAACAGGGAGCACGTCTCTATGAGCAGCCCCTGGGACTGATATAAGCAAAGACACTGAGGATCAGGGCATAGCGAAACACGTGGACCCATATGACTCCTACCCCTAAGGAAAATGCAGGCATTTAAGATCTCTCCTCACTACTGTGCCGTACCTGTTGCCAGAAACAAAGTGCAGACTGTAACTCTGAAAATGGAACCTGTGTACTGTGTGGCAAGTGAAGAAAAATGCATAACCTGTTACTCTATGTTCACCTGTTTGTTTGTGCATAAAAAGAACACCGTTTATAACAGCTGGTTTGGCTTCTTGATTGAGAGGGTTAAACGGAACAGTTCTGCACCCAGCACATTAACAGGCACTGTGGAGATCTCAGGTCTTGAAGCATCGTTGCACATGCTACCCCACAGTACACTATTTCCTGTAGCGTGCCGGGGTTGTCAAAGAAGCAACACTTACCCATGACTACCACCCTGAGCCCCATTACACAAAAATTTCAATCATAAACTAATAAAGCAATTGAGAGAAATATTGTATATTTCAGATCAGATAACCAGATTCACTTGTTTTACATAATAGACTCATGTCTGCCATATTCTAGGACAGGAAAAACCTGGTCATCAGTTTTTCCATGGTACATCAACCCTAGGAGCTGTCGTCGCCACATAATGTGAGAGGTTCTGAGATGTTGTGATTGTTCCAAATTAAAATGTAAAATCCAAATACGTACAGGGTAGAGCCACGCTGATACATTGAGCATCAGGGCAGGTCTCTCTTTATTTTCAGCCTGACATCATCTTATATAGGTATTTAATAGTCATACATGGTAACAATATAATTGGCTCAGCTTATCTCTAATTATGTGCTGGCATTAGCATACATACATCTCATTGGCTAAAGGCAATTCTGTCAACACCCTGCTGAGCAGTCTAGGTGTGTCTCTTACTTTCTCAATTATGTCTTTCTAAGTCCGTTAGACAAAGACATTCCTAAGGGACTTTGACTCGCCCCCAGGGCCGTGGGGTACTCGGCAGCCGGGCCTTATGGCTGCTTTTGGGGGAGATCACGGTGGCTGGCCCTGTCCGTGACCCAGGGCGGTCAGTGCAAGAAGGGGATATTTATAGGGGATTTGTCATGACGCCACCTGTGGTGTCTGGTGAGGATCACCAGCGCTGCGACAGTCCTCTGAGGCAGATGATAGGGCAGCTTGAGATGGAACGGCTCCCCACAGGTGGAGCAGGCCTCAGGGCAGTGAAAACAATGCAGGTTGCGCTGGGCGTTGTGGTGCAGGGGGAGCGATGGTGCAGCAGAAGTAACGGTCAGAGACAGGGGATTTGCTTCATTACCTTTACTGGTGTTGTTGTTAGGTACGGTCCAGGGTACTCCAGGTGAAGAGCGCACTTTTGGACTTCACCCCAGTGAGCGGGTATAGGGCCTCCTGATCCGTGTCTGTCTCTGTGTATGTTCCTGGTCAACCTGCAACTGAGCCTAGACTATGTGTCCTGCTTTTACTTCACCTGTTGCTCAAAAGTAAGACCTCTTTTTGGTAACCACTTTCCCTGGACGTCTGGGCCTTCGTGGTTCCTGGTCCTGTAGGTGTCTAGCTTCAGGTTTGCCAGGGACTTGTAGTCCTCCTGGGATTTCGGTTATCCCTACTGGGTGTAAAGGGTCCTTGTAGGCTCGGACCCGGTGTCCGGTTTGTATAACGGGGTGAGCTTACTGGACTCCTCTGCTCCCTTAGCTCCACTCTCCTTTTCTCCTCGCCGTCGACCACACTCGGGGTCCTCACTACTCGGCAGCTGGCATGTTGCGTCTTCACCGCTCTCTGAGCATTGGCACGCTCTTCGCTCACCTCTGAGCTGTGTTCCCCTCAGTCTCTGAACACTGGACTGAAACTAAGACTCTAAACTGAGCTGCCTGGCTCCACCCTCCCTATATATATCCCTAACGGGCTCCCTCTGCTAGTCTGAGGTGGTAGGGTGGAGGTGTGTGAACATGTGAAGGCCTCTTGTGGAGAAGTCCATCCATGCACCCTTCTGGGTTCTGTGGCATCAATGTGCAGCAGGGCGCCATAACTTCTTATCACAAAACACACATACTGGCTGAAGCTCCATCTTGGAAAGCAGGAGAAAATGTCCAAAATAAAGTCAAGATACATAAAAATATAAATCCTGCTCTCACAGGACTGAGTTTCGCCTTGTAAGGTGCTTAATATCCTCCCCTTGTGGTGCCAAATGTGCAATGTCGAATAGATCTGTCCCTATAAGGAAGGAGTAGAATCATCACTTCATAATGATAAGGCCGTGGACTTAATTGACAGCTTTGTTATTCTGCTGTAGCCCTTGATATGACAATAGTATAACGCTATTATACACATAGAAAAGACATTGGGTAGAAAAGCACCCCCAAACTGCTAACTTTTGGGAGGTGTTTCACAAGACTATTACTGTAAATATATTTGCTCTCTAGGGGTATTTACAAAAAATCTGACAAATGTGAATCATTCTAATAATCTATGACATTTGTCATTTGAACCATAGGACCCTTATATATGGTCCAATAATCAGCCAAAAGTTTGTTTCAAGTCATTGGCTTATGTAGAAATGAAATCAGTCAAAGAACAAGAATATTTGCTTGTCATTTGATCAGGGGTGTAACGATTGAGATAACAGGGGTGAGACCGCGAGCGGGCTTGGAGGGAAAAAGTGCTCGCCCGGACCCCCAGGCTGGCACTGGCTTATCCTGTATCCATATTTTCATGAAGTATATACACACCACTGTGGTGGAGCCATAAGCCATTGGCTCCATGCTTGGTTACCAGCTTTGGTAAGTCACATGCTACTGTGGCCTATAAGAGCTCAGAAGTGTGCAGTGGAAGTCAGACAGCGAGATGATGTCTCATCATGCCGCCTGTGCCTGGCTGCTGGGAGAAGGAGGATTTTGCAACTCATCGTGGGAATGGGGTGAGGTGTGTTTGAATTTTTTTTTATACTCCTCAACATTGAAATTGCAACACCAAGAAGGAAAAGTAATGGAGTTGTGGAAATCATAGGATGAATTGACAAGTTAATGATATGTAAATTATGAAAAAATGGAGACATTTTTTTCAATCAACTCGATTTATTCAGCGTCGATTATGAGCACCACGAGCAGAAATATCCATACTTACACCCCTTGGCTGCTATCAATGAGGTTGTTAATGATTATCTGACGAATGTTTTGCCTGCACTTTGGCACATCAATCATCAAGCTCCTCTGTTTGCAGCTCCCTTTGCAGTTGCCAACCAATGATGTCCCAGATGAGCTTTATGAGAGACAAGTCCGGAGATGCTACAGGCCATGGTGGCATATTTAGGCAAAGCAAGCTGCTCATAGTAGTACGAGTAACATGCGGCCTGGCATTGTCATGTTGCAAAATGGCTTCTAGGACACTTTGGAGAAATTGCTGTACCACTGATTTTACGACCAAATCAATATAATGCCGAGCTGTTAGTGTACCTGGTATGAAGATTAGAGGGATCCAGCTACTGTACATCTTAATCCTGGGAGGAGGACAGGTGATGATGATCCTTTGTGATAGCCTGTTTAATTACCTCACATCACTACTCTCAGTGTCTCTCATGGTGCAGAGAAAGATGACCATGTAGGTTAGTTCAGAGATCTATCCTCTTCAACATTGGGTCCCGCTTTTATTTTGAAGGCAATGATTGTACGAGATTGGTGTGGAGACCACATGGGCAACACCATAAAGAGGCCTCGTAGTACTGGTATTACCCCCTTGGTAAAAACCATAAAAAGTACCACTAAATTAAAAGGACACATCTCTGGAACCATATGCAGATTTAAAACAAAACAAGCAAAAACCGATTACTCAGCAGAGGGAAAAAAATATGTGCAAAAAACTGACTTCTGACATGGTGACAGGTCCTCTTTAAATGTTATCGTGGACATCTTTGACATGGGAATAATGATTTTACATGTTAGTGGTTACTGTACGTTCAGGTAATAAAATTGCACAAAGTTTCAGTCTTCTATCTTCATTCCTTCATTCATTTTCAGACCCCCTCATATGTAGTTTGTAGCTTTATCCAAGTATTAGGTTTCTCTCTTATGAGAGTGTCCATCCCTGTAATATAGACTGAAAGTGAGAAATTTGTATATCCAGGGTGCTGTCGTCTTCACTTGCTTTCATATATGTCTTGTCTATAGCCTGTTTTCTGTGCCCTGCAGGATCCTATCTTCCCTCTCAAATGCAACCACTACCCGCTCCCTTCTGCTATCTCTAACATTAAGATAAGGGAAGAGGAGAGGAGAGAGCTATCAGGAGAAGGAGCGCCGATGGATTTTTAACATTTCTGTAAGATACTCTTCAGCAGAAAAATTGCAGATTTTTTTATTAAATCGATTTAGAAAGATGCTTTAATTTACATTGAGAAAGTGAATTAAATATATGAACAATACAGAAAGGAAATCTTCAGTATAGTTACCCCCGGGGAGGATGAAGAACATAAAGAAAGAAGTATGATATTTAAAGAAAAATCTTTTCTACATCACAATATTAAATTAATAGAGCCAAATTACAGAAATGTAAAGATTAAATTAATTAAAGGCATTCTCCCAATAGGCCAGTATTCTGCAAACCAACTCCCTAATAGCTAAGACAGGATGCAGTAAAGTTATAATTTTAACAAATTTATAGAAAACCTTCTAACAGGAATATTTAGCTCACTTAGAAATAGCTTCAGAAATATAGCCCCTGTTAGTGTTCCTCTATGTATAATAAATGACTCTGTTCCCTAATATTAACATACATGATATTTATTACCATAGACTGCATGCCGTGCCTTACAAAATGAGATTTTCCCAGGGAGTTTCTCATTTTCTTTCTTCTCTTGATTTCTGACATTTTGTTCTTGTCATTTTGCCATTAAGCTTTGGATGTGTTGGGTGGTGAGACTTTGTCATATTGCTTGGTCGTTATAAAGCACTATTAATTGGCTTGTTTCATTGTGTAGGCCTCTGTCTCATAAATAATTTTGATAGTGCAGCCATTTGCCTGCTGAGATATTCTTGCACACAGACTTCTGTAGGTGAAGGTTAACATGCGACAGATTTTAATCTTAGATGAGATACAATATACAGTATAGAGAAATTTCTTCAGCCTTGACTTCAAAACAATTGTAGAAGCTTAAAAGTGAAAAGGGTGATCATACTTTATAGTTTTCCAACTTTAAAGGGGTTGTCCAGTGCTTAGACAACTCCATTTTATATACTATATTCCTACTTGTAAAATACCAATGTGGTGTACTCAGCTTCGGCACCAGCGATATCAACGGCAGGTCTCCCGAGGCCCGCATGACATTATTTATGCAACGTGAGCCCTGCAGCCAATCAGTTGCCACCATTGAGCTCTTCTTTCGGACAAAGCCTAGGACTTCAGGGGGAGGTGTGAGCACTGCAGACCATTAGCAGTTACAGAGCTCACATGGCCCAAAGGAGAATATAGTATTTAAGAAGGGGTTGTCACAGTAATGGACTGCCTCCTTAACCCCTTACTGACACCCACCATACATGTACGGCGCCTTGGGAGTTATGTTCCCGCAAACAGACCCACATTTACAGCTTGACGATCACGCCAGCTCACTAGCAGAGCCATCGATATTATCAGAGGGTTTCAGCTATACATGATAGCCAATGCCCTGCAGTAATGCCCACAACGATGCTAGCGCCGATTGCGTTTGCCAATGGTCTCCACTGTGACCCCAGACCAAAAAATGGCCCTGGGGTCACAAAGGTATGGTGGCCTGTATGGTCCTGCTGAGAGCAAGATCTGACACGCCTCGTCCCTGTGTCTGATTGACAGCTCTAATGCCCTGCAATGCAAAAACATTGCAAAGTATAAGATTAGCGATCAGACCAGGGAAAGTTAATGTCCCATCCTGGGGCTAAGGAATAAAAAAGTTAAATAAAATTTCTAAAAATGTGAAAAAATAAAAGTGAAACTACAAAAAAAATGGAAAAATGTTTTGCAAGTAAAAGAAGAGAAAACATGGAATACAAACTGATCAAAAAATCACATACAAGAAAAATGATATCAATAAAAATATAATCTTGTCCAGCAAAAAAACAAGCCCTTATATAACTCTGTCAAAACAAAAATCAATGAGAGGATGATGATGGAAAAACAAATTATTGTTTGTAAAAAAATTAATTTTAGTGTACAAAAGTAGCAAAACATAATAAAACCTATATAAATCTGGTTTCACTATGATCCTATCATCGTAATGACCCGAAGAATAAAGTTATCTGATCACTTTTAGTGCACTGTGAATAGCATAGAAAAAATAAAATAAAAGCCATTTTTGAATTTCAGGTTTTGTTCACTCTGCCACCCAAAAATCGAAAAAAAAGGCGTTCAAAAAATATTATAATATAATATTAATCCAAAATGGTGCAAATAAAAATGCCAACTCATCCCACAGATAACAAGCCCCCACACAGCTCGTTCAGCGGAAAACTAAAATAGTTACAGGTCTCAGAATATGACCATGCAATAACAAATATTTTTTTTTGTAAATCAATGTTTTAGCATCCAAATAGTGAAAATACGTTGCTGTAATTATGAAAATACTGGCGTCGCTGTAATTGTACTGACCCTATGAATAAAGCCGTCAAATCACGTTTATCGCATGGTGAACAAAAAAAAATTAAAGACAATTCATGAATTAGTTTTTATTTGTTGATTGTGTTTCTCAAAAATTGGAATAAAAAGCAAATAAAAAATGTTATACACCCCCAAATGGCACCAATAAAAGATTCATCTCATCCCGCAAACATCAAACCCCTGCTCAGATCTGTCATCTGTCAACAGAAAAATAGAGGTTGTCCATATTCCTAGTAGTTCAAAGACGCTGGGAAAGTGACATGGCTCCCTAAAAACAAACCAGTAAAATTCAAGCTTGGGAAGCCAAATGTCCCCCTCTTCTGAGCCCTGCAGCGTGCCCAAAATCCACTTAACATCAAAATGTATGGCACTGCTGCAGATGGGAGAACGCACTTAAAGGGTTTCTCCGGGTCTAATCATACTCTGGATAGTTCTTCAATATGAAATCAGTGGGGTCAGACACCAGTATGCTCACCTATCAGCTGAAAACTGCTCCTTCAGCGGCCAGACCTAATCGATGTACAGGCAGAACACCGCAGCCCCGCACATTGCTTAGTAGCTTTATTTCCCGTTAAAGTGAATGCAGTACTCAGCCAGCGGCCACCAAGCAATGTATGGGGTTGCTGTATATAGCCTGTACATCGCCTATGCTAGCTGCACACCGCAATATTTGGAATTTTCACTCTGCAACATAAATTGTGGACTAATTCCTGGAAAACGTCAGTGGGGTCAAAATAGTAACTACACCCCTTGATGATTTCCCTGTGTGTATTTTGCAATATGTGGTCACTTTTTGGGGATTTCTGCCATTTTGGAAGCTTGGGGCCTCTGCAAATGATACCCACAAACTACTCCAAAAAACTCTGCTCCCTGAATGCTAAATGGTGCTTTCTCTCTTCTGAGCCCTGCCGTATGCCCAGACAGAAGTGTATGACCACATATAGGATATTGCTTCATTCAGAAGAAATTGCTTTATAAATGTTTGGGTCCATTTCCTTCTATTATTCTTAGTGAAAATTAAAAATTTGGGGCTAAAAGAACATTTTTGGGGAAAAAAAACAATTTTTCATTTTCACATCTCAATGTTATAAAATTCTGTGAAGCACCTGTAGGTTTAATACTCACCCTTTGATGAATTCCTTGAGGTATGTGGTTTCCAAAATGCGGTCATTTGAGGGGTGTTACTGCTCTTCTGGCAGTACAAAGGCTCTACAAATGCAGCATGCTGCCCCCAAACAATATGAACAAAGTTTGATTCCCAAAACAGCACTCCTTTCTTGTGGAGTTCAACTGTGTGCCTGAACAGTTGTTTTCCTTAACATATGGGACATCAGTGTACTCTGGAGAAATTTCACAACAAATTAGGTGGTCCATTTTCTCTTGTTACCCTTGAGAAAATTAAAAATTTGGGGCCAAAGCAACATTTTTGGGGAAAAAAAATAGTTTTTAATTTTCACAGTCCAATGTTTTAAAATTCCTCAAAGCACCTGTGGGTTCAAGATGTTCACCACACCTCTAAATAAATTCCGTGAGGGGTGTCGTTCCTTGAGGGGTGAGGGAAAGACTAAGTGCACAACAATGGGAAGAGAGGGAGGAAGCCCAAACACCCTGGCTCCTCTAATGTCCCTAAATAGGTTATGTACCTATCGCCGAGCAGGAAACCTAATCCCTGACTGCCCCTAGCGATAGGCCCTAGCTAGGGAGGGAACGGGGTGAGCACTAGCCTGCCCCCACTGCAACTAAAGACAAACAGATAAACCAACAAGGGAAATACTTAGCTTGAGAAGACACCACAGAGATCACGCCAACTATCCTCCAAGGGAACTCCAAGAAGACATTAGCCAACTACTAGTACTTCAAGCCTGGACAGAGGAAAATAGATCTATCACCGGTGACTCTCTGGAGAGACTGACGGTGTTTAAAGGGCACCTGTCATGTCTTATCTATTATGTAAACTGCCTCCATAGCGTTGTTAGTGAAGCATCACTAACACACTTTTTTCATTCAAATTGGTGCAAATATAATAAGTATATAACATTTTATATACTTCATATCATACCTGCTTGTTCAGTCATAGGGGAGTGATCCTCACATTCAGTCAGGGCTGGCGCTGCCCAAATATTTTCATTTTGCTCCCTGCGAGCGCTGAAGTTATGGACGCTTGAGCAGTATGATACGGCCAGCAGTAAAGCTTTGCAGCGCTGGGAACCGCTGCGTGTGCGCAGTGAGGCTGTGTAGTTACCAGCTTCACTGCCCATGCGCTATGATGAGCTGCTCCCTGCACTTGTGCAGTAAAGTTCCCAGCTTCACTGTGTGCGGCTGGAGCCGCTCCTCATAGCACATGCGCAGTGAAGCTGGTAACTACACAGCCTCACTGCGCATGTGCGGCAGCTTCCAGCGCTGCAAAGCTATACTGCCGGCCGTATCATACTGCGCAAGTGTCCATAACTTCAGCGCTCACCGGGAGAAAAATTCAAATAAGTGGGCAGCGCCAGCCCTGACTGATGTGGCGCCACCCAATGACTGAATGAGAGGATCACACCCCTATGACTGAACAAGCAGGTATGATTATAAGTATATAAATGTTACATACTTATTATATTTGCAACAATTTTAATGAAAAAAGCTTGTTAGTGATGAACATTGCATCTCTAACAACGCTATGGGGGCAGTTTACACAGTAGCTAGGACATGACAGGTTCCCTTTAAACATCCAGCAAGGGTGTGTCACTTAGCAGCAGAAGGTGGAGGTCACTGCTAGGTCCTAGAGGGAGAAGGATATCGGTACACTGCAGAGATGAAAAGATCAAGAAGGTGCCTGCAGAGCCAAGCACAATGACCTCCTACAGTTGTATCCAGAATGACTGTCTGTCACACCTGGCACACCCATGATGGGGGGGGATTGTGAATGTGGTATGGAGTGGGCCTAGAAGAAACATGGAAGGCTGTGGCATCGAAATGGAGGATGAAAAACACCACAAGCAATATTCTTCCTGGGAGAGGGGGAGTAATCAATAAAAACTGGCAGGTATGGTTAACCCATGAATCATGGAAGGATATGGGAAGAACTAATCACCCTTTCTTAATTTTTTAGGGGTGTGATTGTGAATACCCTGGATTTAATGGGCAGCCCATTTATTCTTTTCCTCTTTGCCTGCCCCGATAAAGCTTATATGTAAATATTTGGACAATTTTAGCCTGTAATTTAAATTTTCTCTGCCCTTAAAATCAGGACAATGATGCACTGCAAAGAGTAAATGTCACAGAAGTAAATGCTCTCTACAATATATGGACATGTACAACCAATAAACTGTAACTTACGAGAATACTTTAATTTTTTCATATTATTTTTATTTGTAATAAAAAGTGTAAATTCGCATTTATGGAGTTATTTCCAGTGTCATCTAATTGTTTTTGGTTCATCGTTTGATCTATTGCATTGGATGAATCAGAACACCATTTATGTGGTGCATTACAAGTGAGCCGTAGACAAGGAAGATAGCAGCATAGTATTCCAATCACGCTATAAATGATCTACAGACTATTGTTCCTTCAGCAGAGCCTCTCTTGAATGATGTATTAGTGTAATTTTTCTGCAAGAAAACCCTGTTCCAATTATTGCATCTGATTTAAAGGCTGAGATTTTTTTCTGGTTTCTTGCTTGCTAAATGTAAAACTTATTGTAAGACATATATCTACATGCTGAGCTCATGGCACCTCCAACCAATATTCCATGCTCAAATCGACAAGAAGCCTCATTGTACAGAAACCTGATAAATGGCTGCTGAATGGAATACTGGGAAAACTAATGTAATAGTCATTGGGTCTGCCACGGTTGACTCTTTCGTGGCTTCACTTTCAGCATAGAGCCCTAGATAAAGTTCTACTCATAAAACCTTATTAAAGTGATAAAATATCTTGATCGGGAACTGAAATAATCATCATTTTAAAGGTAACCCATCAGTCCAATTTTACTAATGGAACTAGTCTCACAGCTGTATAGAACATCAATAAAAATAACTTCTGTATTGTAGAAATCTGATGTGCCAGGGCTGAGAAATCAAGCTAGGAAGCCACATGCAAATTATTCAAGAGGTGCATCCGGGTGTGTTGATGCACTTGGAGATTTCAAGGATGATTAGCATGTGGCTTCAAAGCTTGATTTCTCAGCACAGGAACATCGGATTAATGCAAAACATGTATTGCTTTTCTTGTTATACTAGGACCTACACAGAAATGCCAAAAGTTTCAATAGAAAAAACATCCTAAAATGCCCTTTAAACCTCTGAACACAGGATTAATGGAAATTTCTTCTGCATTCTGGGCAGTTGTTAGGGAGCCCCATGACATTATCAATGATATTACGTGAATTTCCTGTGCAGTGAGGGCTTTGAGACATGCAGAGAAGACATAATCCATACCTGTATATAGATTGATAACAGGGAAATGTTAATGTTAATATTGAACAGAATTGTTTTTAACATATTGTTACTCCCTTCGTAACAGTCACTGGCTCTCAGGTGGCCTCTTAGGAAAATTAATTGTCCACCCCTGCCTTATTGAATGTACATTGTCGGGAACATATAATAATTACCCCGAGTACTAATCATTATGTATTCTACCTCTGCAAATAAACTGCTAAATGTGACAATTCATTTTATTTCATCACTCATTTTATTGTTTATTACTGGAGATGAGCAAATCAGTCAAAATTATAATCTGCTGTTCTTGGGGATTTTCTTGGGAAATTTAATTTGCAGAGAAGTTATTCTGCTTGAATTAAATGTCCATTATTATGTTCTGGGGTCTCTCCAGACCCCAGGTCACAATAAACTTAAGATGTAAAAAATAAATACTTATACTCACCTCACCGCTCACCTTAATGGACGCTCTGCTTCTCACCGATATCCATCCAGTCTACTTCATATCTTTTTATCACTTCTGTGAGCCCTGAAATCCCCGGGGCTCATCACGCTAGTCCAAAACTTCCAGCAAAGTAAGGCCTACGACGGTTCTGCACGCGTAAGGTCACGACTAGTGATGAGCGAGCACTAAAATGCTCGGGTACTCATTGCTCGGTACTTTTCTGTGGGAATTGGCTTGCCTCCTACCAGCTTGGAATATTTTCAGCAAACTATGGTACAACGCCATGGTATTAGCACTGCCCCCAGTACCAGTAGCGAAGCCATCCCCAATTTCATTCTCAAGAATTTTAGTTGGTAGACTGAGTGGCTGCCCAAATACATTTTCTCACAAAGGAGCTGAAGATAGAGTGGCAGTAGGTACAAGCTTCTCCAGCCTGTTAGATATTAGAGGGTGAACAGCAGCACATTGGATCAGTGGTTAGCACTGAAGCCTTGCAGCGCTGGGATCCTGGGTTCAAATCCCAGCAAGGACAACATCTGCAAGGACTTTGTATGTTCTCCCCGTGTTTGCATGTGTTTCCTCCTCAGTAAAAAAGCAGCCATAGAGTGTCCAGGAACCTTCCCACACACTTTTCTTTTAGCCAGGACTGCTTCTCGGCAGGGTTGGACGGTCCCACCAAAGAATCCTCTGGTGTGCCTTGTCTTCTACCTCAGGAGAGTTCATGATAGCGCTAACTTTGCAGCTGCTAGGGGGCTCTTGAGCAGGTGAGAAAGGTTAGCCCTCAGAATCAAATCCTCTGGTGGGCACAATGTTTTTCAATCTGAAACAGCTTCTCAGTGGGAGTTGTATTTCACCACAGCCATATTCTTTAGCTCGGTGAAAGGACTGGCATAGAGGGAAACCGTATCTACCCTGTCATTTCTCCGTCACCAGGTTCCGCCCATTGTCACACATGACCATGCCTGGCTGTATGTTCAGCGGTGAGAGCCACAGATCAGGCTGCTGTGTTACAGCTTTCAACAACTCTGCAGCACTGGGCGGTTTGTCAATTAAGCATTAAGCATGTTACCTTCAGCACAGCCTGTTGCCGCTTGGCCAAGGCAGTGCTGCAGTGCTGTTAGCTTGTGACTGATGTGGTCATTTCCGAGATGGACGAGGTGCATGAGCTGAACAATGTGATTACATTGAGGTTAAATTGGTGACGCTGTTTTTTATACTAAAGAGAGATCCTATTATTTTGCATTCACCGGGAAATGTCATTTTAACATTTTACAACCTTATCTGGCAATGTGGTGTGCGACACATCATCAGACACATCCTGTTTTATTTATGATGGAGGGACTCTGAAAGTCATAAAGCCTATTTTTATAGGGACATCAGACGGCCCTTACTATTCTTAAAAGGCCAGCAGTCGGCCCTAGCTATTGTTAGAGAGCCATCAGCCGGCTATGCTTTGTTGTTCCCATTATTAACAAGTGGGTCTCCTATACTGTTATTGCATATCCAGTGACTGCAAGGGCTGCCAAAAATTTCAACGCAACCCAATACCCCTTTGAAGAGAGATAGAGGAGGGTCTCAGTAAAAAAAATGTTCCCATTATAAAGGAGCGGGTCTCCTATAGTGGTAATGCCCATGCTGCGACTGCAAGGGCTGCCAAAATTTGGGAAAAACCCCACTAAGAATTTAAAGACACATAGAGCAGGTCCACAGTAACAAGGTACGGCATGTTCCCATTAGAAAGGAGAGGGAATGCGCTGAGTCCAACGGCTGACCAATTTTAGGAAAAACCCCACTAAGAAATTAAAGACACACAGAGCAGGGCCACAGTAACGAAAAATTCCCATTAGAAAGGAGAGAGTCTCCCATAGTGTTGGCCTATGCAGTGAATGCAAGGGCTGCCAAAAATTTGGAGGCACTTCAATGCCCCTTGGAAGAGACGTGGAGGAGGGCCTCATAAAATAATGTTCCCATTAGAAAGGAGCGGGCCTCCTATACTTGTAATGCCCATGCACTAAGTGTATGGGCTGACAATCACTTACCCCATGGGGGGTATACATGAACATACTGTACAGAATTTTTTTTTACGGGCATCACAAACACCCTTTAAAAAATTATGTGGGTGTTGCATCACGGACCACGGTCACCCTGGTGATATGGTGGTGAAGGATGAGGAGAAGGAGGAGGGCAAGAGCAAATAGCCAATATCAGGAAGCGTATACCCATGTGTGGGTGTGAAAAGGTGCATGGGAATACACCTCTCAAGAAAAGACACTGGATTTGAGTTTATGTTACGCTGCTATCATTCGGTGGTGTTGAGAAATCTGGCCCAATCCAGCCCTTGTTCATTTTTATAAGAGTCAGCCTGTCAGCATTTTCAGTTGACAGGCGGATGCGCTTATCAGTTATAATTCCACCAGCAACACTAAAAACCCGATCTGATAAAACAATTGCGGCAGGGCAGGCCAGGACCTCCAAGGCATAGAGAGCCAGTTCATTCCACGTATCCAGCTTGGATGCCCAATAATTATAAGCCACAGCGGAATCATGGAGGACGTTGGTATGGCCGGCAAGGTACTCCCTCAACATCTTCCCAAACTTTGCACTCCTTGTGAGAGTACCCCGCGCCTCAGGGCCTGTGCGATGGAAGGGTCTGAGAAAACTCTCCCAGAACTTTGACAGTGTTCCCCTGCCTCTGTTGGATTGATGTTGTGTCTCTCTCTCCTGTACTCCTTGGATGTCCAACGAAGTGTGCTCTCTGCCTCCAGCGTTTTCAGATGGGAATTTTTTTAATAGTTCCACAACAAGGGCCTTCTGGTACTGCCCCATTTTTGTACACCTATCCGACCTCAGGAATAAGAGATAGAAAGTTCTCCTTGTAGCGTGGGTCTAGAAGTGTCACCAACCAGTAATGACTGTCACCCAAAATTTGGAGAACGCGAGGGTCATTGGAAAGGCAGCGTAACATAAATTCAGGCATGCGTGCCAGACTACTAACAGGCAAGACTTCCGTGTCCTCACCAAGAGGATGGCGGACCATGCTCTCCTCCTCCTCTCTGTCCTCTGGCCATCCACGCTGAATAGACGGTATTACAGCTGTGCAGGTAGTACCGTCTATAGTGCATGAAACTAGCTCCTGTCCTTCCTCCTCCTCCTCCTCTTCCTCATTGTCACCCAATCCACGTTGGGATGAGATGAGGCTTGGCTGTGTGTAAGCACCCTGTATAGTTCCTTGCTCCATCTCATCGTGCTCCGCCTGCAATGCATCCTCTTTGATTGTGAGCAGAGAGCGTTTCAGAAGACAGAGAAACGGGATGGTGACGCTAATTATGGCATCATCGCCGCTCACCATCTTGGTGGAGTCCTCAAAGTTTTGGAGGATGGTACATATGTCTGACATCCATGTCCACTCCTGAGGTCTTATGTGTGGAGTCTGAACTGAATACCGACGGGCTTGTTGATGCTGGCACTCAACAACTGCCCTCTTCTGCTCACAAATCCTTCCCAACATCTGCAGTGTAGAGTTCCAACGCGTGGGGACATCACACACCAGTCTGTGAGCGGAAGCTGCAAACGCTGCTGAAACACTGCAAGGGCGGCGGAAGCTGTAGCTGACTTTCAGGCGGTGTACTTTAAAAAGCAGATCCGGCAGCTCTGGGTAGGATTTGAGAAACCGCTGAACCATGAGGTTAAGCACATGGGCCAGGCATGTTACGTGTGTGAGCTTGCCTCGCCTCAGAACCGCCACCAGGTTCCGGCCATTGTCACACACGACCATGTCTGGCTGTAGGTTCAGCGGTGTGAGCCACAGATCTGCCTGCTCTTTCAGAGCTGTCCACAACTCTTCAGCATTGTGCGTTTTTTCACCTAAGCATATTAGCTTCAGCACAGCCTGTTGCCGCTTGGCCGAGGCAGTGCTGCAGTGCTTCCAGCTTGTGACTGATGTGATCATTTCGGAGATGGAGGCTGAAGAGGAGGAGGAGGCTGAGGAGGATGAGGTGCAGGAGCTGTAGACCGTGGGGGCAACCCTGATTGACCTAGGGCCCGCAATCCTTGGCGTCAGGAGGACGTGTTCCGTCCCAAGGTCCGACTGGGTCCCGACTTCCACTATGTTAACCCAGTGTGCCCTCAGTAAGATGTACCATCCCTGCCCACAAGCACTTGTCCACGTGTCCGTGGTTAGGTGGACTTTACCAGTAACTGCATTGTTGAGGGCACGGCTAATGTTTTGGGACACATTCTTGTGTAATGCGGGGACGGCACGCCTGTAGAAATAGTGGCGGCTGGGGACCGAGTACCGAGGGACGGCCGCCGCCATCAGGTGGCGGAATGCTTCCATCTCCATGAGCCTAAAAGGCAACATTTCGAGCTCAAGCAGTCGTGAAATGTGAGAATTTAGTAGTGTGGCCTGTGGGGCGTTGGCTGCATATTTGCGCTTGCGTTCCAAGGACTGGGGTATGGACAACTGAACGCTGCGCTGGGACAAGGACATGGACGTGCTTCCTGATGCTGCTACTTGAGAGTGTGCAACGACAGGTGCAGGGCAGGAGGCATCTTCGCATGCACCATGGACAGGGGATTGGCTTGCATGCACAACAGCGGAAGAAGCAATGGTGCCACCCGCAGACACTGTTCCTGGACCCTGGGGTTCGGCCCACAAAATCGGGTGCTTTGCTGCCATGTGCCTGATCGTGCTGGTGGTGGTCAGGCTGGTCATTTAGCCACCCCTGCTGATGCTGGCCTGGCAGGTGGTACAAATGGCCTTTTTGGGGTTATCAGCTGAGTCTTTAAAAAACAACCAGACTCGGGAAGACCTAACAGTTGTACTGGCAACTTCCTTCGTGTTTGTGTTACGGGGAACGGTTGCCTGCCTTCTGTCTGCGGCTACCACACTGCTTCTTACTGCCTTTTGGGGTGCTCTGCCTCCCTCCCTCTGTGTGCTGCTGTCCTCGCTCTGCATGTTCTCCTGCCAGGTTGGGTCAGTTACTGTATCATCCACCACCTCATCTTCCACTTCCGCACCCTGGTCCTCCTTCTGACTTTCTGGCAATTGTGTCTCATCATCGTCCACCTCTTGTGACACTTTCCCACCGTCGCCTTCGTGTGACCGTGGCTGCTCAAATATTTGGGCATCGCTACACCCGATCTCCTCTTGCCCTGCTTCAAGTGGACCGGGCGAGAGGCCCGAATCTATAAATGGAAAAGTGAACAGCTCTTCAGAGTGTCCAAGTGTGGGATCAGTTGTCTCTGGGTACTCGGCATGGTGGGAGGATGGAGGATCAGGGTGAGGAATATGCAGTCCAGACTCACGGCTACTGAGACTTGACCGTGTGGAAGACAGGGTAGTGGTGGTGGTGGCTAAGTGACTGGAAGCATTATCCGCCATCCAACCAACAACCTTTTGACACTGCTCTGGGTTCAATAGTGGTGTGCTGTGGTCCCCTAGAAATTGGGACAGGAATGTCAGACGAGAAGATGTGGGTGTTTGTTGTGGCACAATTTCGGCTTGCCCACGGCGTTGTCCTTGGCCTCTGCATGCTCCATTACCATCACGTCCAGTTCCCCGTCCCTTGCCACGTGCCTTGCCCATTTTAAACGGAGGACAGTATCTTCCACGTTCACTACAAATGACTGAGTTTGGAGCGAACTTATATGTGATCCGTGTGATAGAGAAAACAGAGTTTTAAATACCTGGCCTGTAGGTAAGTAGTTTGAACTGCAAACTGCGGTGAATTGCTTCAATGACACACTCAAGGAAATTTTTAATGGAGGCCAGAAATGGCAGTATTTTCTGACAACGTATATGTGATCCATTTGACGGAGAAAACAGAATTTTAAATAGCTGGATTTCTAGCGCTCTAATATGGAAAGGACCTGGTTGTATTCTGCAGTGCCAACAAGCAAATGGCACAGAAAAACAGTGTTCTCTGGATTGCTTTTTAAGCAAATAATGAGGATTTAGATCCAAAGAAATGTATTCCTGGCCCCTGAGACCTGGGCCTTTGTATAGAAATCTCTAACGGCAGCAGAAGGCAGAATTGGAATGGAGCCTCTTGTGCTATATGCACTGCTGTCTGCTATATATACTGCCTGCCTATACACCCTGCCTGCCTGATATCTCTGCAGATGGATTGGTCCTCAGAAGGACTGTTTGTTAAGATGGATATGTGTAATGTACGGTTTTTCTCCCTACACTACCTAATACACGATCAAATCTCTCCCTGACACAGCAGCAGCTCTCCCTACACTGTCTGATCCGGAGTGACTGTGACGGTCATGGCGGCGCCAGGTCTGATATAGACCTGATGACGCTGTCCGGCCAGCCAATCACTGTAATGCCCACAACCAACATGGCTACGGCATGACAGTGCATGGCAGGCAATCCCTGCATGTTCATTGGCTCTCTAAAGAGCGCCAAACATGCAGGGAGGGGACCCGAGTTCCCACCCGAGCAACCCGGAAATACTCGGCGAGCGCCGAGCATCTCGAGCAGTGAGATGCTCGGGCGAGCACCAAGCTGTAGTGAGCATGCTCGCTCATCACTATTCACGACGTCACGATGTGTGCCGTAAGCCTACGTACGCGTGTCTCATCAGACTTGGAAGTCTCGGTCTAACGTGAGAGGCCAGTGATTTCAGCACGTCAACTTCATGCAAAGCGGACCGGACAAGTGAGAGTGAGGAGCAGAGTGTCCGGAGAGGTGATTAGTGTAACATTCCTGGCGGCGTGCTTGCATGGTGCACCACCTCCCACCATGCAAGACCGCAATCTAACCGGTCAGTCCATGCTGCACTCTTTGTTTCAGTTCCTGCTGTGTCCATGTCTCTTGTCTGATTGCTTTCGGCGTCGGCGCAGCTTTCTGCTTGTTTCTTATAGCTACCGTGTGCATAGTCCTAATGCGTCTCCAGCCTATTGCTGTGAGTCACTGGATACTTAAACCCCCTCCACCCAGTAGGAGGTGCCTGAGCAACACCTTCACTCAGTTTGTCTTTGCAACTGAGTTGCCAGGTTTCTGCCACCCTGGGGGCTGTATACCCAGGCCTGTTACCTGTACTTGTGACTTTTGTCAGTTTCCTCCACCCTGGGGGCTGAGTTCCCAGGCTCGTTCCTGTATCTTGTTCCTGGTTCAGATCCTGTCTGAACAGTGTCCTAGTCCGTTACCTGTTTGTCTCTAAGTCTGTACCTTTCCCTTTTCCTGCAGTATCTGAACCTGCACCTAACTCCAACTCGTTGTCTCTGTACTTCTGTTTGTGAGTTTTGTGTCCACTCGCTACTTCATTGCAAGTACTTTGTGTGTATCCTGTTCTGCTCATTCTGTTTCCCTGCCTCTGTATCTAACTCCTGTGTTCCAGGTATCTTCTTGTGTTCTCCAGACTGTTCCATGTGAACAGAGCCCTGTCCTGTCTACCGCATCTGCGGGTTTTGCTCTGCTTTGCTTGTTCACCGCATCTGCGGGTTTTCCTCTGCTTTGCTTGTCTACTGCATCTGCGGTTTTGCTCTGCTTTGCTTGTTCACCACATCTGCGGGCTTTGCTCTGCTTTGCTTGTCTAACGCATCTGCGGGTTTTGCTCTGCTTTGCTTGTTCACTGCATCTGCGGTTTTGCTCTGCTTTACTTGTTCACCGCATCAATGGGTTTTGCTCTGCCTTGCTTGCTCACCGCATCTGCTGTTTTGCTCTGCTTTGCTTGTCTACTGCATCTGTGGGTTTTGCTCTGCTTTGCTTGTTCACCGAATCTGCGGGTTTTGCTCCGCTCTGCTTGTCTGCCGCACCTGCAGCTCCGTTCCTGTGTCCCAGTCTGTACTGGTCCCTATCCTGCCTGCGTTTCTACCTGCCGGTGCCCACCTCTCTGCATGTCAGCCGTGCCTGCCTGTGCCCGCCTGTCTGCACGTCGGCCGTGCCTGCCAGTGCCCACCTGTCTACATAACAGCTGTGCCTGTCAATATCCACCTGTCTGCATACCAGCCGTGTTTGCCAGTACCCACCTGTCTACATCCCAGTCTAGCCTGCCTGTTCCTGCATTCCCCAGTGTGGGTCGGCAGCTGTGACCGGGGTCTGACCTGGAGTGGCACCAGGTCTCTCTGGTCGGTTCCTCCCTGGTTCACGGAGTTGACTGAGCCACCGTGTGACCTTGGTCGGATCGGGTTGATACTTAGTTACGCCGCTCCAGGCACTCCTCGGTTCATGGTACAGTGGGATCACTAATCACGCTCACGCCAGTCAGTCCGGGCGCGAGCGTAACAGTTTGCTCAGGCCATGGTTCCCGTTGAGTCCCACGGCCCTTCACTCTCAGAGACATTTTGAATCCCTGTCTGGCGAATTCGTGCACCAAGAAAAAAATTTTTTTTTCTCAAGCTGTGGCCCAGGCGATTTACGCACCATCCCAAATAGATCTATCAGCACTCGTTCCTGCGGATTCACCACGGTACTATGGGGATCCAAAACAAAGCCGTGCATTTGTGGAGCAATGCATGCTGCATTTCAAATTCTATGCTCGCTATTTTCCTACTGATCGGGTTAAAGTAGCATTCATGATGTCCTACCTAGCGGGTGATGACTTGAAATGGATCACCCCCTATGGGAAGCATGGGATCCTATCGTCTCTGACCTGCAGGCCTTCCTGTTGGCCTTTCTAATGGTCTTCGATGACCCTAACCCTGAGACTTCTGCTAAAGCTTCCCTTCCCTGTATCCCGGAGCAGCCCCGATGGGTAATGTGTGTAGGTAGCCTACCAGTTCTCCAGCCTGATGAGACTGCTGCCCACACAGAATCCACACAGGATGACAATGCTCTACAGAATACGTTCCTCCCCAACCTCAAGAGGCAGTCCAGATGTGCAAGGCGTAGAGGTAAACCGTCACGCCAGGTTCTGTTCTCCCAAAGACCTCCTGTTTCCCAGCTCTCTGTACAGAATCCATGAAGGATGACTATGTTCATCAGGCAAAGCAGAGGCCAGAACTCAGTCACAAAATCGGATTGCGGCCCCGCTGCAGTTGTTTGGGACCCCCTGATGGTCTTTGTCCAGCGAAAGTTGGAGAATCCCAAGACATTAGGCCTGTAGGAGAGGCTGCCCTTGGCGTTAGTGTTTCCTCTCCACAGATGACCATGACTGTCTCCATGGCGAGTGAAGGCCTCGGATTAACCGGAAGTTTCAGGCTTAAAGCCTTGAAGAGTCAGTGTCTGATTCCCGTCCGAAAAATCCAGAAGCCGGTTTGGGCATTGTCAGCAGAAGGACGAGCCCTACTCAGAAACAGTCAAAATATGTCTGTACAAATTAAGCTCCAGATTGGAGGATTACACATGAAGAAGTGCACATTCCAGGTGCTGTCTGGTTTACCCACAGGTCGTCCAGAGAAGAGAGATCTAGTGCCCGCTCAGGTCTGGAGATCCTGTATGGTGTTTCCTGGGGGACTGCTGAGGTGCAAGAGATGTCCAGTCCCCATATCTTCAGGACAGTCAGCAGTTTCTTCTTCTTCTTCATCAGATCTGCTAGTCGCTGACTTGCTGTGCATTGAAGTCTCCGAAGGAACGGAAGCGGAGGCATTGTCCCCACACAGTCTCGACAATTGTACCAATGATCTGGCTTTAGGCACCGCCCCGCCTCGCAGACGTGTCATCTCAGAAACAAGACTGAAGTTGGTCCCTAATCAAGGATCCTCCATCTCTAACAAATCTGGCAATAAGTCCATCAAGGCGGTGGCTACCTCCAAGTCTCGGCACCCCTCCAACCAGGCGGAGGACCTCCAGTTGCCTCCTGAATTTTCCGGGGTGCTATCTGATAACAAACGCAGAGAGACTTTTCTGCACCCTGTACCTGGTCCTTCGCCTACTTCATTCAGTAAGCTTGGCAAAGTGTACGTCAAGGCGGTGGTTACCCCCGAGTCTCTGCACCCCTCCAACCAGGCGGAGGACTTCCAGTTGTCTCCTGTATCCCCCGGGGTGCTACCTGATAACAAATGGAGAGAGACTTTTCTGCACCCTGTACCTGGTACTTCGCCCACTTCATCCAATAAACTTGGCAAAGTGTACGTCAAAGTGGTGGTTAACCCCGACTCTCGGCATCCCTCCAACCTGGTGGAGGACCTCCAGTTGTCCCGTGAATCCTTTGGGGTACTTCCCGATGATAACAAATGGAAAGAGACTTTTCTGCACTCTGTACCTGGTACTTCGCCCACTTCATCCAGTAAGCTTGGCAAAGTGCACGTCAAGGCGGTGGTTTCCCCCGAGTCTTTGCATCCCTCCAACCTGGTGGAGGACCTCCAGTTGTCCCGTGAATCCTTTGGGGTACTTCCCGATGATAACAAATTGAAAGAGACTTTTCTGCACTCTGTACCTGGTACTTCGCCCACTTCATCCAGTAAGCTTGGCAAAGTGCACGTCAAGGCGGTAGTTTCCCCCGAGTCTTTGCACCCCTCCAACCCGGTGGAGGATTTCCAGTTGTCCCGTGAATCCTTTGGGGTGCTATCCGCTGTTAATAAGTGGAGAGAGACTTTCCTGTGTCCTGTTCCTGGTACCTCGCCCACTTCATCTGTTGCTGACGATGGCTCAATGGAAGGAAACATCCTAGTTACCAAGATGATGAGACCAGCTTTGTTCCCTCTAGTGGATAGAAGAGGAAATCTTCTTGAGGAGAAGGATCAGCCTCCAAATTCTTTGCAGAAAATACTTGCTGGCTGGAGGAAGAGGGAGCGTAAAGGGGGGATACTGTAACATACTTGGCTGCGTGGTTGCATGGTGCACCACCTCCCACCATGCAATACCGCAATCTTACCTGTCAGTCCATGCTGCACTCTTTGTTTCAGTTCCAGCTGTGTCCATGTCTCTTGTCTGATTGCTTAGGGTGTCAGTGCGGCTTTCTGCTTGTTTCTTATAGCTACCATGTGCACAGTCCTAATGCGTCCCCAGCCTATTGCTGTGAGTCACTGGATACTTAAACCCCCTCCACCCAGTAGGAGGTGCCTGAGCAACACCTTCACTCAGTTTGTCTTTGCAACTGAGTTGCCTGGTCTTGTCCTGTATCTAGTCTGTTTCTGCCACCCTGGGGGCTGTATACCCAGGCCTGTTACCTGCACTTGTGACTTTTGTCAGTTTCCTCCACCCTGGGGGCTGAGTTCCCAGGCTCGTTCCTGTATCTTGTTCCTGGTTCAGATCCTGTCTGAACAGTGTCCTAGTCCATTACCTGTTTGTCTCTACATCTGTACCTTTCCCTTTTCCTGCAGTAGCTGAACCTGCACCTAACTCCAACTTGTTGTCTCTGTACTTCTGTTTGTGAGTTTTGTGTCCACTCGCTTCTTCATTGCAAGTACTTTGTGTGTATCTGGTTCTGCTCATTCTGTTTCCTTGCCTCTGTATCTAACTCCTGTGTTCCAGCTATCTTCTTGTGTTCTCCAGTCTGTTCCATGTGAACAGAGCCCTGTCCTGTCTACCGCATCTGCGGGTTTTTCCCCTGCTTTGCTTGTTCACCGCATCTGCGGGTTTTGCTCTGCTTTGCTTGTTCACCGCATCTGCGGGTTTTGCTCTGCTTTGCTTGTTCACCGCATCTGCGGTTTTGCTCTGCTTTGCTTGTTCACTGCATCTGCGGGTTTTGCTCTGCTTTGCTTGTCTACCGCATCTGCGGGTTTTGCTCTGCTTTGCTTGTTCACCGCATCTGCGGTTTTGCTCTACTTTGCTTGTTCACCACATCTGCGGTTTTGCTCTGCTTTGCTTGTTCACCGCATCTGCGGTTTTGCTCTGCTTTGCTTGTCTACTGCATCTGCGCGTTTTGCTCTGCTTTGCTTGTTCACCGCATCTGCGGGTTTTGATCCGCTCTGCTTGTCTGCCGCACCTGCGGCTCTGTTCCTGTGTCCCTGTCTGTACTGGTCCCTATCCTGCCTGCGTTTCTACCTGCCGGTGCCCGCCTCTCTGCATGTCAGCCGTGCCTGTCTGTGCTCGCCTGTCTGCACTCCGGCCGTGCCTGCCAGTGCCCACCTGTCTGCATACCAGCTGTGCCTGTCAATATCCACCTGTCTGCATACCAGCCGTGTTTGCCAGTACCCACCTGTCTACATGCCAGTCTAGCCTGCCTGTTCCTGCATTCCCCGGTGTGGGTCAGCAGCTGTGACCGGGGTCTGACCTGGAGTGGCACCTGGTCTCTTTGCTCGGTTCCTCCCTGGTTCACGGAGCCGACTGAGCCGCCGTGTGACCTTGGTCGGATCTGGTTGATACTTAGTTACGCCCCTCCAGGCACTCCTCGATTCATGGTACAGTGGGATCACTAATCACGCTCACGCCAGTCAGTCCGGGCGCGAGCGTAACAATAAAGTGATTGGTAAGGTGAGTGTAAGTATTTTTTTTTACTTTAACCCTTCGAATGCCCTTTGTGGTTCAACAAAATGGCTTGAAATCTGCTTGGAAGCAAGTTACAAAGAATCCACAACATTTTTGTAATTGAATTCCATTGGAATATATTCGCTCATCTCTAGTTATTACTTTTTTATAATATTTTCAGTTTTCATTTATTAGTTTGTTTCATGGAGTGAAGCCGGCTTATTTAAATATGATATAGTTCAATGTGGAATGAACAATTAATGGTAATAGCAATTTACAATAAGCTAGTTTACCACAGTCATATGAATTTTATGTGGGTTGTGTATTTTTACATGGATTAAAAAAAAAATCATTGATCGTTTTTAATCTTTGGACGAGCCGTGCAGTTTTGAAGTTCGTGTATTGATGGTAATAGACGCGCATTTTAATGCAGACCTATATAAAGCATTACTCTCCGGTGCCATGTGCCTTTCACAAATAAACCTGTGGTAAACTGGAAGCTGCAATGTTTAATCAGCATTGAGCCTAACCAATTCTAATAAGAGGAAAAGTCAACTGTTAATCATAAGAATAAATCTAATAATATTCACCTCCGATGCCACAGATCTACTTAAAGGGAATTTGTCAGTAAGATCAACCCTCCTAAGTCATCTATATGGGCATGTAGGTCATAGAAAGTTTAATAAAGTGATACCTTGATATCTATAATCCGAAGTCTTGCTGCAGAGAAATTCCCTTTTTATATGTAAATTAGCTATTGAGGTCTATGAAGAATCTGCCTCCAGAGATTATTATAAATTAAAGGTGGTTTTACCAATGTGAGACATGTAGATCAGGAGAGACAGTCAGTCATTACATGTCTCACACTGTTAACACCCCCTTTAATTTAAAATAATCTCTGGAGGCAGATCCTCAGGGAGATCTACAGTATGTCCAGCTCATAGATCTTAATTGCTCATTTACATATTGAGGAAAACACAGATTTCTTTGAAATAAAACATTGTATCTCATATTTCCACCTACATGCCCATACAGACGGCTTAGGAGGAGTGATCCTACTGACAGATTCCCTTTAAAACAGATCTGTCATTAGATTTCACAATATAAACTACTTTCATTATTGCATTATTAAATAGATGTTTTAGGTTTGATGAAACTGGTGTACTTCCTTTGAAAATCCCTGAATCATTGACTGCATAATCCATTCCTGCCTAATATTAAAATAATCATTTTATGACAGCCATAGCTGGAATCATAAAATCTTTGTTACACGCACGCCGCTAGGTTCAGATAGGGGCGAGACAGGTTACATGAATTCTTTGGAATCCTGGGTGACCATAGACCATGTGCTGCAGCTTCTCTCAGGCACACAGGGGTATCGACCCTCAGGCACAGACACGTAGGTTGTTTCACTTGCTGACCAGACACACTTGGCATTTAATAAGAAGCCGCACAGCCAGTGCAAGTTGTCTTATGAGCAACAGGCTCCAGTGACAAGTAGTCCTGTACTGACCAGTAGTACAGGACAGTACAGTTCTAATGCAAAGGCATATTGATGAACACAGCATTCTTTACAGCACAGTGAGATGGAGGAGGGGGGAGGGTTTGCTGAGGAAGATGATCCCTATGACAACATTTCTTCCAGTCCTTATCTTTCTGCCTGACAATACTCTGCACTGCTAGTTCAGGAACTCTACCTGACCTGTGCTTACCTTCACTCTTGACTTGAATCCTTTTCACTTGCAGGGGCGCTTCTGTGAGATACAGAACACACACACCACCTTTCTCTTCAGCTCCAGCCAGACAGTAAACAACTTCCCCACAATCCCCCTGAGGCTCTGCTAAACCCTCCCTGTCTCCTGTGACTGTGTTAACCCCTCTAGTTATCTAGTTGCTGGATGCTTTTAAAGCAACAGTGCTACTTCTACATGCCACATTTATTTTAAGAAAACATTCAAAATATAGATTATACAGCCATTCTAATATGAATTTTCATAGTAAGTACATCAGACTCATCAGGTCAAGAAGGCTACATACATTATAGTGCATTGAGTCTGTGTTGTGAAATCTGGTGACAGATCCGCTTAAACTAATATGATTTGTGCAGCCTTGAAATGCTATTTGGCCATGGAACTCCATGTAGAATTATAATATTCTGAGAATTTACAGTACAGGGTGAACATTATCCCATATATCTAGAATCTGTTAGTACACACAATATATATTCAATACACATGACATTTGTTTTTTTTTCTCTCTTTTTGGCTTTGTAGAAAACTGTAAATCGTGTTTCTAAGTCATACATTTCAGTGTCAGGCGCTGAAGCACTTTATCAGTGAAGTTATAAATACTATGCAGAGAAGAGATTGGATCTGACGCTTGGCAGGACGCTAGAGAGAATTTATTACACATTTTCTCTTTTAAATGAGCATTTTTTTCTTCTCGCTCTGTAGCCGCATCAAGGATAGACCCTGTAGGCTAAACTGCAGCACTCGGACCATCTTGTGCATCACGCTCAACTCATTTGCCAGGGCACGCTGCCAGCTTGGAAGGCCGGCTCTGCAATGCTTAACAGGCAGAAGAGCGAAAAAATCTCCAGTGGACCTGAAGCTCTGTTACACTGGGAGCTGTCTATTGACCAAAGTTAGTCATTGCTTCATCATGAAAGATGATGCGAGGTGATGAATGCAGAGGTTAAATATAAAGCTTTTTTTTTTCTATTTTTGTTCAAAGTCTTTAAAGTGCGCACAGGATGGGATGATGTGTTTTTCATGGGGTCTGGCGTTTTAGGACGGCGACGTTAAATGTTCGGCATGTTTTGTGCTTTGTGGATTAGATAAATAGACTTTATATAGATAAGAGATGTCAAACTCAAATACACAGAGAGCCAAAATTAATAAGTTGGAAAAAGTCGTGGGTCAAACTTGGTATTTATTAAAAAGTCTACAATTGAGAAAGCTTTTTTTATCATCAAATATAACGATGAACTTTTCATATGGAAACAAACTTTAAAGGGGTTGTCCAGTCCAAATCAATAAGTCTGCAGTCACTTTGTGTGACTGCAGACTTATGAATCCCCCCAGCGCAGGCACTGTCCACTGCAAGGATTCACTGATTTCTGACCCGGGACCGTCGTGTGCTGGAAAACGGGAAAAAAATTCCAAGTGCAGTGAAATTGCAAAAAAAATGCTATTCCACAATTGTTTTTTGGGTCCTTTTTTTACCACGTTCATTTAATGCTAAAACCGACCGGCCATCATTATTCTTCAGGTCATTATGAGTTCATAGACACCAAAGATGTATAGGTTCTTTTTTATTTAAGTGGCGAAAAAAAAATCCAAAATTTGCTAAAAAAAAAAAAAATGACGCCATTTTCCAAGACCCGTAGCGTCTCCATTTTTCGAAATCTCGGGCCGGGTGAGGGCTTATTTTTTGCGCGCTGGGCTGACATTTTTATTGATACTATATAGGGGTAGATGCGATCTTTTGATCGCCCGTTATTGCATTTTATTGCAATGTTGCAGCGGCCAAAAAAATGTAAATCTGGCGTTTAGAATTCTTTTCTCGTTATGCCATTTACCGATCGGATTAATTCTTCTTTTATATTGATAGATCGGGCGATTCTGAAGGTGACGATACCAAATATGTGTATGTGGTTTTTTTTTTAAATTATTTTATTTTGAATGGGGTGAAAGGGGGGTGATTTAAACTTTTATATATTTTTTTTTTTTTTCATATTTTTAAAAACATTTATTTTGCAATTATAGCATGCTTCAATAGTCTCCATAGGAGACTAGAAGCTGCAGTTGTCTGATTGCTTCTACTGCATACAAGCGATGAGCAGATGGGCGGGGCTTAGGACACGCTTCCCGGAAGCGTGAGTTAAATGCCGCTGTCAGAGATTGACAGCGGCATTTAACATGTTAACAGCCGCGGGTGGATCGCGATTCCACCCGCGGCTGTTGCGGGCACATGTCAGCTGTAAGAATCAGCTGACATGTGCCCGGTTCAGTGCGGGCTCAGCGCTGGAGCCCCCACTGAACCGGCCTTTCCGACCAGGTGCGTACTATTACTGACCTGGTCGGAAAGGGGTTAAACATTGAATATGGAACAAGCAGAGCTTAAAGGGAATTTGTCACCAGGTTTTTGCTGCCCCATCTAAAGGCAGCATAATACAGGGGCAGAGACCCCGATACCAGCTATGTATCACTCACTGCTTGATGTAATTTTGAGAAAATCAGAGTCAAGATGATATCGAGTGAACAAAAAGGGTAAGATCTTAATACATATTGAAAAGATAACAATGTACAAAAGAAACAAAAACAAAATGGAGAATACTTGAAACAGAGCAATAAAATAAATCATGGCATGATCCAAAAAGGCTTAAAGAGGCAAAGCCCCGCTAGAACTGCCCCCTTGATTTCATGGTGCTGTACATGAGGAGGGGTTACATACAATATAAATTACATTGAACAAACTAAAAATGATGGACAGGTACAGAGTAGTGATGAGCGGGCATGCTCGTTACTCAAGATTTCCGAGCATGCTCGGGTGTTTTCCGAGTATCTTCTTTGTGCTCGGGTGTTATGTTTGAGTCTCTCCGTGCTCATGATTTGCAACTGTTTGACAGCTTTAATACATGTGAGGAATGCCTGTTTGTTAGGCATTCCTCACATGTATTAAACCTGTCAAACAGTTGCAAATCATGCACACGGAGAGACTAAAATACAACATTCGAGCACAAAGAAGATACTCGGAAAACACCCGAGCATGCTCACCAAAAGGGTTAACAGAACACGCTCGCTCATCACTAGTACAGAGGTTATTTTATGGGGTAATGAATTAAAATGACAAAGCTAATTTGCCATAAACAGATTAGATGATTCGATATATGTGTATAATCTATACACATGAAGATTATAGAAAATTGCACAACTTTTTATATAAGAATCAAATAAACAATAAATTATGTGCCAAGGTTTACATAGGCTTTATAGTCAATTTCCTTCACTTAACAATTTTCTATTTAATAGGTCTGTGTTTTATTCCAAAAAAATCTATGCAGATTAATTTCTTAATATTTCTTTATATTAGTCATGGTCCTGTGTTTCTGATCCAGGGCTCCGAATCACCTGCATAGACTTAGAATTAAGTAATAAAGAGGGAGCTTACTGCGTATGATTTCTACATTGAACTCAATAAGAAAATAGTATACAGTAAGCTCCTCTAAGTGGCGTCTGCAGGCAGCTAGTACATTTAATTCTATGTCTACACAATGGGATTTAGATATATTAAGGAATGAATCAGCTGAGAATGTGGGATAGAAAAATGACTTGTTGTTTAAAGGTTAAAATTTACTTTTGTCCTGGTTCTAGGGGCCTGAAGTATTACAGGTTATTTATTATTTTATTATTAGTGTGTGATACTTTAAATGGAAAAATTACTTTAAATCTTCATGGAAAAAGCCTGGTCACACAAAGCAAACTCCATTGTCTGATTTAATTCATCGCATCAGACAATGATAGATCTATTAATGTCTGACAGTTGAGGTTGATCATGATTTCATGCTTTTAATATTCCAGCACTGGTTCTCCGAAAACCTTCAGGGCTCTCCCATGTTATACGGCTCAGATATCAAGAATCATTGTCAAAATAGAAATATTTGGAGTTTTACCTGGTTGTTAAGGAAGGGCTACAGATTACAATAATAGCAGCTCTTTGGGTGCTGATAGATATGTTATGAAATGAGACCGAAATATGCTCAACACCCCACCCTGACATTGTCTACCAAAATGTTTATTCTTTTCTGGTATAGTTGATTGTTTTCTTAGTATAAAGTGGAATGGCTAAAAAATAAGTTTTAAACTGTTTTCAACTTATTATGTTTTTTTCCTATCAAACTGGTTTGACTAGTGGAAAATTTCAAAATAAAAATTCAACCTTAATGCAATTTGTAGATAAAAATTTGCAAGTCAAAATTCATAACACTTTTGTAATTATTTAGTGCCAATGCTTTATGTGTTTATCTTTTTATTATAATATTTGGATATAAGGGGTAACATTTCTCTTTGTAGAGAGTGTCATGCCTGGGATGCCAGTGTAAGGAGGCTTATATACTCGCATCCCAGGCATGTCACTCTCCACAAAGAGAAACGTTATCCTTCAGCCACATCAGATCTCATGCTTTGCACTGAAGAGGGGCAACACCCCAAAACACTGTCTGCAAACTTAGATTCTGGCTTGGCTTTTATCCTAAGTAATGTGGCAAGGTTCGTTAAAGGGTCAATATTGACTATTAAGATTGCTACTTCGAATAGGTGGCACTACAGTTAAAGTCCTCTTTCTCTCTGAAGAGGCAATTTACATATTATGATATTGTTATTTTTGCAAGCTGGTTTATAGATATGATAAGCACGCAGTCATTTTTATGAAAGAAGAGGTGGGTGTCCTAAAAATAAAACATCTGTCCTGTAGTGCTGCATTCTCCAACCTACTGGATGCTGCAAAATTTCATCGCCAGTATGTCAGGGTATACTGGGAAATGTATTTTGGTGACAGCTGCAGTTTGTGGGGACTACACATGCTCTAGTTTTACATAATCCAAGAACGACAGTGCCATATTACCTCACCTCTCAGTTCACATGTAAGCCCGATCAACCTTCTGGATAGGTTGTGGACATTTATGAACATCTTCTAATTCTGGCTTCTCTGCGACAATGGACTACATCTTCCTGCTTAGGTGATATAATAAGCTATGCAATCTTGTAACTTGTAACCTACTCTTTCTAAATTACATTTCTATTATGTGAAGGAGTGAAGGCACTGCCAACACCCCCTTGAAGATCTTGTGGTTATACAACTCATTGCTATGTTTTGATATACAATAGAAAATTACATTGTGGTACAGTGTGAGCCAGAAAAAATGATGTAAATACTTTTATGCCCAAAAATAACAAAAATATTCTAGGAGTGATACCTTTATTGGCGAACCAGAAAAATTATATTTGCAAGCTTTCAGTCTCTTTCATCAGGCAGGTTTACAAATGAATTACTGAGACAAGAGCACAACATTTAAGAGATATTACAACAGGACATTTGTGCATGGGGTGGATGGGGCGATGCTTCCTAAAGATAAGCCAAGGGTATAGGATGAAAATTTTTGTTACAAATGGAGAGGTGATAGGAATGATGGCTTAGTGATCTAGAGTCCGGCCGGTGGAGGCGTGAACTGTGTCCATGTAGTGAGTCAAAAATCCAGGTGTTAAATTGAGTCCCATTATCAGAGTTGAAAAGCCTTATCAGTTTGAATTTACAGATTTCTTCTCTCTGTTGTCCTTAAAATGACATTTTGTATTCAGACTTCTAAATCTGTCATACAGTGTCCAGGTCCAGAGAAATGTTTTCCCACAGACGTGTCCAGATCATTCTTAATGGTGTGCCTGTGATTCATCCTCGTTTGTAGTTTTTACTTTAATTTCCCCAATATAGGTTCCTCCAGGGCACCTTGTACACTACATCTGTTTTGAAGTGACGGTCATAGAATGATAGAATGTTAAAGTTGGAAGGGACCTCCCGGGTCATCGTGTCCAAACCTCTGCTCAATGCAGGACTCACTAAACCATCTCAGACAGATGTCCAGTCTCTGTTTGAAGACTTCCATTGAAGGAGAACTCACCACTTGAAGGTGAAATCACCACAACTCAGTCTTTGTGGTACAACAGGCTGGAAGGAACATGAAACACAGAGCAAAATGATGATATTGCTCCAAAAGATGTACAGTGCCTACAAGTAGTATTCAACCCCCTGCAGATTTAGCTGGTTGACACATGCGGAATTAACTTGGCATTGTGACATTTGTACTGTAGATCAGCCTGGAAGTGGGAAATGCACTGCAGCAAATTTTTTTTTTTTTTTTTTTAAAAACGTAAAAAGTTAATTCAGAGTGTCATTTATTATTCAACCCCTCAAACCACAAAAATTCTGTTTGGTCCCCCTAAAGTATTAAGAAGTAGTTCAGGCACCAAGAATAATGAATTTCACATGTGTGGATTAAAGATCTCATTTGCCAGCCTTTTCTGACTATTTAAGACCCTCCCCAAACTTGTGAACAGCACTCAGACATGGTCAACATGGGAAAGACAAAGGAGCATTCCAAGGCCATCAGAGACAAGATCGTGGAGGGTCACAAGGCTGGCAAGGGGTACATAAACCTTTCCAAGGAGTTGGGCCTACCTGTCTCCACTGTTGGGAGCATCATCCGTAAGTGGAAGGCTTATGGAACTACTGTTAGCCTTCCACGGCCAGGACAGCCTTTGAAAGTGTCCTCCCATGCCGAGGCCAGGCTTGTCCGAAGAGTCAAGGCTAACCCAAGGACAACAAGGAAGGAGCTCCGGGAAGATCTCATGGCAGTGGGGACATTGGTTTCAGTCAATACCATAAGTAACGTACTCCACCGCAATGGTCTCCGTTCCAGACGAGCCCGTAAGGTACCTTTACTTTCAAAGCGTCATGTCAAGGCTCGTCTACAGTTTGCTCATGATCACTTGGAGGACTCTGAGACAGACTGGTTCAAGGTTCTATGGTCTGATGAGACCAAGATCGAGATCTTTGGTGCCAACCACACACGTGATGTTTGGAGACTGGATGGCACTGCATACGACCCCAAGAATACCATCCCTACAGTCAAGCATGGTGGTGGCAGCATCATGCTGTGGGGCTGTTTCTCTGCCAAGGGGCCTGGCCATCTGGTCCGCATCCATGGGAAGGTGGATAGCACGGCCTACCTGGAGATTTTGGCCAAGAACCTCCGCTCCTCCATCAAGGATCTTAAGATGGGTCGTAATTTCATCTTCCAACAAGACAACGACCCAAAGCACACAGCCAAGAAAACCAAGGCCTGGTTCAATAGGGAAAAAGTCAAGGTGTTGGAGTGGCCTAGTCAGTCTCCTGACCTTAACCCAATTGAAAACTTGTGGAAGGAGCTCAATAATAAAGTCCACATGAGACACCCAAAGAACCTAGATAACTTGGAGAAGATCTGCATGGAGGAGTGGGCCAAGATAACTCCACAGACCTGTGCCGGCCTGATCAGGTCTTATAAAAGACGATTATTAGCTGTAATTGCAAACAAGGGTTATTCCACAAAATATTAAACATAGGGGTTGTATAATAATTGACCCACACTTTTATGTTTAAAATTTAATAAAATTCAACTGAGCAACATAACTTTTTGGTTTGTAAGATTTATGCTTCTGTTCATAAAACCTACTCTCGTTTGCAGTTTGAAGGCTCTAACTTATTTGCATCTTATCAAACCAGCTAAATCTGCAGGGGGTTGAATACTACTTGTAGGCACTGTATGTGCTCAGGATCTATAGTGGAAAAAAATCTTTAAAACAATTAATGAATGAATTAATATGGAAATGGAATTATTCTTACTTTTTCATATAAGAAATCCAAATATGTATAATTACACGTCAGCAGTCCATTTAACTATAATTGTGAACTGGCGAGAAAATTCATTCTTAGTGAGACACGTAAAGAAGTATAAAAAGAGAGCAGATAATATTGCCGGAATGTTAGAGGCTTTTCGGATGTAAGGGACCACAGATTATGCAATAGATGATTAAGACAAGGTTTGCAGTAAAGAAATTAATGCAAGAGAAAGGACAATTATTTTTCACCAGTTTACAAATAAGACACAAGGTGATTTTTTTTAAAGATACCTAACCAAGAATGCTGGATGGGATTAGATAAGATTTCACAATTTTTCCAAAAGGGGAAGTTAAAAAGTTTAGAGGAACTTAAGCAGGATGTAAGGAGAAACATATGTCCATTTAGATATTTATAGATAAAAAAGCAACACTAGATGAGGACACACTGATGTGGAAGGATTCATATTTTATATTGTTTTTTTTGCTGACTGACAACAACATATAAGGATATCATAGCACAGATTTATGAAGAATTGATGAAAGAGGTGGCTAGAAGAGAATACGTGCATGGAAAAAACAGTTGGTGAAAAGTACTGGGTAAGAAGGATAGGATTTTTTTTAAAGGATATTCAGGTTAATGCATTTAGTTATCTCACTACTATAACACATAAAGTGACATTGGTTTTTTTAAAGCATAAATTATATTTTACACCAAAAAGGTTGAAGAAAATGGGGTTAAGAGAACAAGCAAAATGTCATATATGTGGTGCTGATAACACTAAGTTTGAACATGTATGAAGGAACTGTAGAGGAGTTCAACGGTATTGGACCATGATATTTAAAGGGAATCTGCCAACAGGTTTTTGCTATGTAATCTGAGGGCAGCATAAGGTAGGAGCTGAGACACTGATTTCAGCAATGTGTCACTAATTTTGCTGTGTGCAGTTGTTTCAATACAATCATTGCTTTTTCAGCAGGAGATTATCACCGCTGGACTAGGTGTCCATGTGCTTCCAGGTCCAATTCCACCCCCAGTACTGTTTAGCAGCTAACTGTTAATATACAATGTGCACAGAAAGCTGCTAATCAGGGCTGTGTGCAGGGTTAGCTTTGTGAACTCGGCTACATGCTACCTCTAAAAACTCTGATTATATTACAACTGCTGCACCCAGTAAACTAAGTGACACATTACCGGAATCAAATATCTGCTCCTATATTATGCTGCTCTCACATGTGGTAGCAAAAACCTCTTGACAGATTCTCTTTAAGCCTTTCACGGCCTTTGACGTACTTGTATGTCAAAAATCATGTCACTGCCTTTGATTCAGGCTTGCATGCCAAGCCCCCTTCTTTATCCGCACATAATGGCTGATTTAATCAGCCGCCAGGTGCCTTTAACAGTTGTGGGTGGAGCAGAGTTCCTCCTACGGCTGTTAACCTGTTAAATCCAGCTGTCAATCTCTGACGGCAGCACTTAACACAGGCGTTCCCGTGACACGATTGTGGGGCGTTGATGGGTTGCCATGACAGCTGGGGGTCTCCTGAAGGGGGTCTGGTGGCCGTTCATGGGAGATTTTGATTTTAGCTATACATAACACAAGCGATCGGACAATCGCAGCTTCAAGTCCCCTAAGGGGACTAACAACTACAGTAAAAAGTGAAAAAAAAAAGTTTTTAAAAATATGAAGAAAAAAACCCACAAAAGTTCACATACCCTTATTTAGTATCGCTGGGTTTGTATGAGTCAAATCTATCAAAATATAAAATAAATTAATCAGATCGGTAAACAGCATAACGAGAAAAAAAAAAGCCTGGATTACGGGTTCATTGCTGCCGCAACATTTGCAAAAACACTAGTGCACGCCCTCATCATCTCCCGCATCATCTCCCGCCTTGACTGCTGCAACCTCCTGCTCTGTGGCTTCGCTTCCAACACTCTTGCACCCCTCCAATCTATCCTAAACTCTGCTGTTCGACTAATCCACCTGTCCCCACGCTATTCCCCGGCCTCTCCCCTCAGTCAATCCCTTTACTGGCTCCCCATTGCCCAGAGACTCCAGTTCAAAACCCTAACCATGGCATACAAAGTCATCCACAACCTGTCTCCTCCATACATCTGTGACCTAGTCTGCCGATACATACCGGCACGCAACCTCCGATCCTCACAAGATCTCCTGCTCTACTCCCCTCTTATCGCCTCTTCCCACAATCGCATATAAGATTTCTCCCGTGCATCCCCCCTTCTCTAGAACTCTACCTCAACATATCAGACTCTCGCCTACCTTGGAAACCTTCAAAAGGAACCTGAAGACCCACCTCTTCCGACAAGCCTACAACTGGCAGTAACCCTCACTCCACCATACCGCTGCATGACCAGTTCTACCCTCACCTACTGTATCCTCACCCATTCCTTGTAGACTGTGAGCCCTCGTGGGCAGGGTCCTGTCTCCTCCTGTACCTGTCGCCGTCATGTTTTGTTCAAGATTATTGCAATTGTTCTTGTATGTATACCCATTTTCACATGTAAAGCGCCATGGAATAAATGGCGCTATAATAAATAATAATAATATTGCATTATATGAGAATGAAAATGCCCAGTAATAACCTAGGGCCGCAGGAGCTTTATATCTCTGGTTCACTGGTAATTGGTCTTTGTTATGAATAGTTGTGGTTGATCTTTATAATTATCCTCTAGATGAGGATAATACGTTATAATCCTATAATACGGTATATGTTAAAAATAAGTATGAAAAGTCTGTAAATTTGAAGAAATGAGATCTGAAAAAAAAAAAGATGCAGCCCGGAAACATATTATGTAGCTGATGTTCTTGTGTTGTGGAAAAACGAAAACCACAAGCGGGAGATAGATTTCTGCTGTCACATTGATAACCCTCAAAGTCTTTTTCTCTTTGTCATTTTCTCTTTGTCTATTCTATCAGTATGAGATTGATAATAGAGGCTGACATGGTGAGAGGTGTTTGGAGATACAGTATACTGATCAATGGATTAACCAAGGAACTTGAGTGACATTTCAGAGAAGAAAAGCCAGATATGAAAAAAATAGGTCAGGTGTCATATATTCCCCCACCCTCATGTAAGGAGCATGATGTATGTTCACATTTCGATCATTCCGTCTTTACTGAAAGTTATACCATCCTGACATGTCAATCAACTCTAGTGATCCTGCTGCCTAAAGGAAAACTTAAATATTAAAACAGGCAAGAAATCAAGCAATATACTGCAAATGTATCTTCTACTGGTGTAAACAGGTACAAAGATGCAGTGGCACAGTGGTTATAAAATAACAGGTTACTATTTATTAAAGCACCACTCCAACAGTTTTTTCTATTGCACCGCTGGAGTGGTGCTCTAAATGTAAGTCCCCTGCCCCCTGTTTGATACTCCCCTTCCGGTGTTTTCATTCATTACTAGCTCCACTCTGGTCGGTCTCTGGTGAAAAGTGACCTGCTGGCAGCTCCAGTGTTCCATGGAGCGGCGCGGAGGTCACTTCTAAATACAAGTCTATGACAGCCTTAGTTCTGGCCTCGTTCTAGCTCTCATAGACTTGCATTGAGAGCTTGTGACATAGCTTCTGACTTCCGGACAGTCAGAAGCTACTGTCACAACATGGCGTGGGAAGACCGATGCGGCACCAAAAAAACTATGAAGACGCCGGAGGTTGGAATATATGACTGGGGACAGAGGGTTTACATTTAAAGCACCACTCCAGTGCTGAAAGCAAAACAAAACGCTGGAGTGGTGCTTTAACTATTTACACAAATAATAAGGCAAGTCACTACTTGGAGAACCCCTTTTTCAATAAAGTCGTCCCCCTTGTAGAATTAAAATCACAGGTACTCACCGCCTGCACTGGTGCCGTTCCAGTGATGTCGAATCAGAGCTCGTTATTGGGCAACTGTGCTCTCACTACTTTTAATTATCCACCATTCATCCAAGGGGAGTGGGTTCACAGCAGCCAAATATCAACCGTTAATTGGCTGCAGGGCTCATATGGCGTAACAGTGTCATGCAAGTCTCCCGGGAGACCCAGGGTTGACATGACTGGAATGGCACCAATGCGAAAGGTGAGTAATTATATGTAATATTTATTTCACGAAAGGGGAGTTATTATTTTAAAAAGGGGTTGTCCAAGTAGTGGACAACCCCTTTCACATGGTGCACACACCATGATTACTTGCATTTAGTTGACATATGCTGTTCACTGAGGTTTTCCCATTTGTTTAATAAATGAAATAAATTCTAAAATAATAATTTGAGCATAAAAAGTCTGGAAATGTGATTGGAAAAAAAATTATATTTGGGTAAAAAAACAGTTTGTATTTACAGCATGCACTATCAACTGCAATAAACAGTATTCTATATGATGTAAAAAACCTGCATATTAAAACATGCTGCTGGGTCAAGCTAATCGACCATGGAGAAGGGAATAATGTGGACAGGCTACACATAGATACCAATGCTCCAGTTAAAATATAGTTTTCTCAGCGTCCATAATGTGACCATAACCAATTGTGACAAAGCATTGAGGCAAAAAAGTTAAAAATTAATGGCAAAGTGCCCATAAAATTGGAAAATATATTATTTAAGAATTTCATACACAGAAAGAAGAGAAAAAAATAGAACTAATTTTCCCCCTGCTGCCAAGGAAGGAAATAAAGCCAAAGGTGCTATTACAGATAGGATAGTGGTCTGTGGATCTGCGATGTAATAGCATGTCCCTTCTGATCTGGAGCAAGTTACCTCATTTCATACAACTGTACAAACGAACCAATTATACGTTTAGTCACTAAAATACTAAGACATTAGAGATCAATGAGATTTATCAACTTTAGTTTTAAGAACTTGTCGTAAGTTCTCATCAGTGTGGCTAGGGATCCATTTTGACCATTACAAAACAGTTGCACAACCTTAAGGTTTCTCTAAAGCTGACCCAAATTTTTTATGATCGCAAGAATTCTGAGTATTTTGAAATTCTTAAAGGGCACTTCAGATTCGTGTCACCAAATCCACAGTCAGCATGAATCAGTCACTGGCAGGGTAGAAGAAGCAGAATACTTCGCGCTACCCTGGTCCATGGTTCAGGTCAATGTTCTTTGGCTGCGGACAAGAACTGCATTAATTTCCTGAGTTTCTTTTATGTCTGGACCAATTCTTTTATGCAAGAATGCAGAAGCTGTTGATAAACTTTAGAAATTAAACCCCTCGTAGTTTTGGCTGAGGTTATTAAATCTAAGATATAAACCTTTTGTATAATTGGATCAGGGAAAAGGGAATTGGGTCTGAAACGTATGCCGTAATTGTAAATGTTGGAAAAAGAGATTATGTGGTAAATTAAATTCCTGTTGAAATTTTTCAATGCTTTTACACACCCCTTTTTTCAACAAATGGTATAATGTTTGTATTCCTCTCTCTTCTTACCCTCCCAAGCCTGGCAATTTAACAAATTCCGCCAGTTGAGGGTTCTGCCATAGTGGGGTAAATTTGGAATAATCAGTAATTTCCAGGAGCTGTTTCCCCCTGTCTCAGACTTTATACATTAATACTAAGGTTGGCTTATCCTGTCTACCTACAAATCCAGTGTTCGCTTCCAATGCATCAAAGGCCTCTTTCAGACGTCTGGATATTTCCGGTACTGGAAAAGTACCGGAGATATCTGTGTCCATGTGTTCGTGTGCGCTTGGGAATCAGCCGTATAGTTTGCGCTGTTCCCAAGCGCCAGGTGCTGAACGCTGACCTCATCATTGTCCCCTGCCGGCCCTGTGATCAGCACTAGCAAAAGACAATTCTGCTCCCACTGTGTCCTGTTGTAAAAATAAGAATAAAATAAAAAATCCTTATACTCAACTGTCCGAAGATGTCCCCCACTGCAATCCATCTGACCTCTCACGCCGAGGAGCCGGAAAGAATGACTAGCTCCTACTCTGTGCTGAGCTCAGTGAGTGACAGGACACCGTTTGCTGCAGTGCCTCATTCTCCCCAGCTCCTTGGCATGAGCGGACTGGTGGATTACAGCGGGCGACATCTTCAGACAGGTGAGTATAAGGATTTTTTATTTTATTCTTATTTTTACACCAGGACATAGTGGGAGCAGAATACAACTCTAATCATCGTCCTTTGCTCACGCTGATCACAGCTCCAGCAGGGGACAATGGTGATGGCAGTGTTCAGCACCCGCGCTTGGTAACAACGCTAACTGTACCGCTGATTCCCAGGCACATGGCCCAGGTCCATTTTTTGTCTTGTACAACAAGACGCCTTGTTTTGCCCATACTCTCTCTCCTTTCCCACCCATGAAACTGTTGCATTAGGGATGGTATGAAATAGATCCATGGGTCTGGTATTGCCAATCACCCTTCCACTTTATCTCTCTGGAGTGTTGTTAATTTAATTCTTGCTTGTCGCTTGCCCCATATTAGTTCCCTGAACATGGTCTGTAGTTTGCAAAAAAATGGGCGGTGGAATCCAGCACGGTGAATTATTTAATAGGAAGAGCAATTAAGGCATCAAAATAATTTTGATAATATTCCCTCTACCTATTACCGACAGGCAATTTACACCATGTACTTATTTTGGATCTAAACAGGGGATTTGCATTAAATGTTATATAATCTTTTGGGTTTAAATTGACCACTACACCGAGATGCTGGAATTTATCTACCACCTGTATCCAGGATTGCTCACTTATTTCCAAAGAGAGGAGAGGATCTAGTAGCAACAATAATGATTTTTACCAGTTTATTTTGAGGTCTGACCATTGAAGCAAAAGCATTTGACAGCGTCTAGTGGAACTATTTGTGGATGACATTAGATAAAATGGGTTTTGGCCATACATTTATAAACTGGGTTAAAATGCTTTATAGATCCCCGACTGCTAGGTTGAGGGTAAATGGTGAGTTATCGCCTCACTTTGCGCTGGGGAGGGGCACCCAACAGGGTTGCCCGCTGTCGCCCCTCCTGTTCGCAATAGCAGTAGAATCCCTGGTATGAAAATTGAGGGAGTCAAGGGAATTTATAGGCTTTAACTCCAATAATATTGAAGAAAAGGTGAGTCTACATTCTGACGATATGTTACTATACATGGGGGACATAGACATATCTTTTGGACAATTATGACAGAGTGTGCAAAATTGATTCAATGTGTTTTCATTGCCTGTAAGCCAAAATCATCAACATTAACAGAAATAAACACTTGAAATAGATCACTCTGTTTGTAATTACTCTATATAATATATGAGTTTCGCTTATTGTATTGAAGAACTGAAATAAATTAACTTTTTGATGATATTCTAATTTAGTGAGATGCACCTGTATGTACCGCAGGTCAGTTTACGTTGAGTTAAAAAAAAAATCATAGTGGGCATGAGATTTCTATAAATCCCATCCACTTTGCTGAAACTGTATAAATATACAGCGTCAAAAATGCACCAAAAGCTCATCATGGGAAGGTAGCCTTAGGCCACGGCCCTACTATCAGTATTTGGCCAGTATTCGGTCAGTATTTTTTCTCAGGAGAGGGAGCCAAAACCAGGAGTGGGTGGTAAATGCAGAATTGGTGACTTATTTCTATTATACCTTATCTCTAATTGTTCCTCACCTGGTTTTGGCTCCCACTCCTGAGAAAAAATACTGACCGAATACTGACCAAATACTGATAGTGGGGCCGTGGCCTTAAAGGAGTTTTTCCACAAGCAAAAGTTTATTTTAATCAATAGATCTTAGAATAATTATAACTTTCACAATTGGATGTGTTTAAATAAAATGTTCCTGTGCTGAGATAATCTTATAAATGTGCCCTTGCTGTGTACTGTGTAATGGATGTGTCTGACCGTGCAGAAACATGGTCTGATCATACCACATCTCCTGGGCAGGGGAGGAAGAGTATACAGACATTACAGCACGGGATCACAGCTGATGCTTTCTGTGAGGTAAAACATTTCCTGCCTCTTTTTAAACAATGTTTTACTTCAAAGAAAGAATCAGCTGTGATCCCGTGCTGTATTGTCTTTATACTCTTTTGCTTCCTCCCCTGCCCAGGAGATGTGGTATGATCAGACCATGTCCCTGTACGGTCAGACACAGCCATTACACAGTACACAGCAGGGGCACATTTATAAGATTATCTCAGCACAGGGACATCTTATTTAAATACATCAGTTGTGGGAATTACTATTATTCCAAGATCTATTGATTAAAATGAACTTTTGTTCGTAGGAAAACCCTTTTTAATCCATAGGCGGCCATCAGTATAATGCAGCAGCTCTCCACCTAATACAGGTCCAGAAACAGAGATCCCATGTTCTAATAATTCCTAGTTATGTCTTAATACGGCACTAAAAAAGATGTTCATATTTTGTTATATTTTTTTTGTATTCTAAAACTGTAGACTAAGAGTTCGTTCACACTAAAAAAATTTGAGGCGTTTTGCAGCAGAAACTGAGTGGAACCTCTCCAAGTCCTACCCAAAAACTCCAAACTCCTCAAAAACTTTTTCTGCTCAGTTTTTGCTCCAAAAATTCAGGAAACTACTGAAACATGCCTATTTGGCATGAGAAAATAATGGCAGATCTGCACTGCCTCATAGTATAACACTGGGCTGAGTGCTATCCGATAAAACCTCAAATAGCACTCGGCCATGTTATATGCTCATGTGAGTGAGCACTAATAGTACACATCTTATCAAAAGGGAATATGGTCAGTCAAAACTATGGACCTTCAATGGACTTTGGGCTGTTTGCCTATGCTAGATCTGAACCCCGATCTAAATTCTGGGATTCTCTTTTCAGGGATTGAGGCATTCAAAGGGTTAAATGGTAGCGATCAGAGGAACCCCTGTGTATAAGTGCTGCGAATGGTATTACTGCTAGCTACATTAATATTCCATCAGTAATTCTACTTTATTATTGCTGCTGTAATTTTCCATTATATTTTGTTTTCTGGGGCTCCATTCACACCACAGTTTCATGTTCTTTTTTGTTAGGCAGTATCTAGTTTTACAGAAAGGAACATTTCCGTAAATATGCCCTTTTGATTGCAGTGGGATTTTTCTATTGGCAAATCCTATGAGTTGGCATCAGTTTGTCTCCATTCTGTCAGCTCTTTCGCTGCCAGTATACCATGGTCTGCTCCACTATTCTAACAATGCTGTGCAGTTATTATCACAAAAGAAGATAAAGGATTTTTTTTTCCATTAAAGCACCAGTCCAGCGTTTTTTATTTTATTGCAGCATCGGAGTAGTGCTACTAATCTAAGTTCCCTGCTCCTAGTATAATAGTATTATACTCACCAGCCGCCGTCTTCATCTGTTATCGCCGCCGCTCGGGTCGGTCTCCAGCAGTTTGTGACCTGCTGGATCTCTCCAGTGTTTGCTGGATAATCTGGAAGTCACAACTCAATTTAAGTCTATGAGAGCCAGAATGAGGCCAGAACGAGGGTCTCATAGGCTTAGGCCACATTCACACATTGAGTATTTGGTCAGTATTTTCCATCAGTATTTGTAAGCCAAAACCACGAGTGGGTGATAAATACAGAAGTGCTGATGTGTTTCTATTATACTTTTCCTCTGATTGTTCCACTCCTGATTTTGCCTTACAAATACTGATGTAAAATACTGACCAAATACTGAATGTGTGAACATGGCCTAATGTACATTTTTGAGAGAAAAGTTTCAGAAAAACTTGCATTTTACTCATTGAAATCCCTGATGTTTGTACACATTTGAGTCCAGTGGGCGGTCCTATTCTGTGATGAGCAGTCTTCCCAGTATGATAGTACATGCAGAGATAGCTGTGAATCACTGGTAGAGCCGCCTACTTGACTCATTTACACACAAACACCAGGGATTTCAATGAATAAATTACAAGTTGTACTCAATCTATTCCAACAATACTATATAACAATCTGGTCAACTCTTTCTTTTCTATACCCTGCTGTCCACAGATCAGACTACACAAATGGTCACCCCAAGAGCCAGTAAAAACAGTGGGAATCTCACCAGTCGCACCACTCCAGTATATTTTTTAATTTCAGCACTGGAGTGGTGCTACTAATGTTACCTGCCCCTAGTCTTATACTTACCAGCTGCCGTCTTCAGCTCTTACCGGTGCGGCTCCTGTCCTCTATCTTGTGACTGCGATTTCTGACTAGAGATGAGCGTTGTTCTACTCGAACTGTTCGCCAATCTCAAATTCGAGCTGTTTTGGGCGGTGTTCGAGCCGTTCGGCGAACATGAACGATTTGAGAAAAATTCGGCTGTTCGAGGTTATGTTCGATAACTGTTCGTGCACCAAAATCATATCTGGATTTTTTCTCAGTAATGATGAAAATTAATGTTAATACGCAGTTTGAGTGTACAGCGGGGTGGGGGGAGGGGCAGGGGATGGATCTCTGCAGGAATAATGAAGATCTCCATTTTTTTTTTCTCTTTCCCGCATTTGCAGTGGGGAGGTGCAATCTGTCAGCCTATCAGCAGCGCACACACGGAGCGAACTGCTGTTTTTCACACAAGCAAGGGCATGTGTCATTGGCAGTGTATGTCACTTGTCCTTGCCCTATAAGACCCAGCCATTTTCCCCGTCGCCACCATTTTCTCACTGCTGCAGCTGCGTGTTAGACGGCACCGCTGTTGCTGTGTGCGCTATACCTTGTTAATTTCAAGCCAATTTTCGCACAAATCTACAGATAGCTTGGGAGTAGGGAATAGTTGTGATTGCAGTCCTTTTAAGGACTAGGTTACAGCATTTCCTACGACTTTTATCAGGCAGGTCTGTGCTCTTAAATAGATAGATTGTGGGAGTAAAGACTAATTGTAATTGCAGTCCTTTTCAGGACTAGGTTACATCAGTTCCTATCAGTTTTTGCCAGGCAGGTCTGTGCCAGTGCTGTGCAAGTTTTTTTCACAGCATTTGGCTGAATCTAGCAAAGCTAATCCTTTTTGGCCTATTGCAGAGTGTGTTAGTCAGTGGAGTAGCCTATCTGTGTTGCAAGATATACCACCTGTGTATAGAATACCAATTTTTTTACTGCACCTAGTGAAGTAAAATCTTTTGGGCATAGCATCATTCTATTAGTCCATCTATACTGACCTCCATCAGGTTGCAAATTGAATATAATTTTTTTCTGCATCTAGCTCTGAAAAAATATTTGGGCTTCTAGCAGTGTGTGGGACTTGTTCTATTAGTCCATCTATACTGACCTCCATCAGGTTGCAAACTGAATAGAATTTTTATCTGCATCTAGCTCTGAAAAAATATTTGGCCTTCTAGCAGTGTGTGGGACTTTCTCTATTAGTCCATCTATACTGACCTCCATCAGGTTGCAAATTAAAAATAATTTTTATCTGCATCTAGCTCTGAAAAAATATTTGGCCTTCTAGCAGTGTGTGGGACTTTCTCTATTAGTCCATCTATACTGACCTCCATCAGGTTGCAAATTAAAAATAATTTTTATCTGCATCTACCTCTGAAAAAATATTTGGGCTTCTAGATGTGTGTGGGACTTGTTCTATTAGTCCATCTATACTGACCTCCATCAGGTTGCAAACTGAATATAATTTTTTTCTGCATGTAGCTCTGAAAAAATATTTGGCCTTCTAGTAGTGTGTGGGACTTTCTCTATTAGTCCATCTTTACTGACCTCCATCAGGTTGCAAATTAAAAATAATTTTTACCTGCATCTAGCTCTGAAAAAATATTTGGCCTTCTAGCAGTGTGTGGGACTTTCTCTATTAGTCCATCTATACTGACCTCCATCAGGTTGCAAATTAAAAATATTTTTTTTTCTGCATCTACCTCTGAAAAAATATTGGGCTTCTAGCTGTGTGTGGGACTTGTTCTATTAATCCATCTATACAGACCTCCATCAGGTTGCAAACTGAATATAATTTTTTTCTGCATCTACCTCTGAAAAAATATTTGGGCTTCTAGCTGTGTGTGGGACTTGTTCTATTAGTCCATCTATACTGACCTCCATCAGGTTGCAAACTGAATATAATTTTTTTCTGCATCTAGCTCTGAAAAAATATTTGGCCTTCTAGCAGTGTGTGGGACTTGTTCTATTAGTCCACCTATACTGACCTCCATCAGGTTGCAAATTCAAAATAATTTTTTGTCTGCATCTAGCTCTGAAAAAATATTTGGCCTTCTAGCAGTGTGTGGGACTTTCTCTATTAGTCCATCTATACTGACCTCCATCAGGTTGCAAACTGAATATATTTTTTTTCTGCATCTACCTCTGAAAAAATATTTGGGCTTCTAGCTGTGTGTGGGACTTGTTCTATTAGTCCATCTATACTGACCTCCATCAGGTTGCAAATCGAATATAATTTTTTTCTCCATCTAACCCAGCCAATAGTTTTGGCCTAATACCACAGTTTGGCCACTCAGCTCTGCTCGGTTCCCATCCATTGTTTTTTTGTGCAAACAACTCCAGAGTTGTGAATTAGTTAACCACCAAAATGAGTGGAAAAAGGCCTGCTGCTGGTGGAAAGGGGAATAGGCGTGTTGGGAAGGGGAAAAAAGGTTGTGTCCGTGGGGTAGGTGTTAAAGCAACAGTAACATCTGCAGAAGAAAGACCATCTTCCAGCCAAACTAAAATGTCTACTTCTTTTAGCGGACAATGTGATAAGATCCCTTTGGCCTTCTAGTAGTGTGTGGGACTTTCTCTATTAGTCCATCTATACTGACCTCCATCAGGTTGCAAATTAAAAATAATTTTTATCTGCATCTAGCTCTGAAAAAATATTTGGCCTTCTAGCAGTGTGTGGGACTTTCTCTATTAGTCCATCTATACTGACCTCCATCAGGTTGCAAATTAAAAATAATTTTTATCTGCATCTACCTCTGAAAAAATATTTGGGCTTCTACCTGTGTGTGGGACTTGTTCTATTAGTCCATCTATACTGACCTCCATCAGGTTGCAAACTGAATATAATTTTTTTCTGCATCTAGCTCTGAAAAAATATTTGGCCTTCTAGCAGTGTGTGGGACTTTCTCTATTAGTCCATCTATACTGACCTCCATCAGGTTGCAAATTAAAAATATTTTTTTTTCTGCATCTACCTCTGAAAAAATATTGGGCTTCTAGCTGTGTGTGGGACTTGTTCTATTAATCCATCAATACAGACCTCCATCAGGTTGCAAACTGAATATAATTTTTATCTGCATCTACCTCTGAAAAAATATTTGGGCTTCTAGCTGTGTGTGGAACTTGTTCTATTAGTCCATCTATACTGACCTCCATCAGGTTGCAAACTGAATATAATTTTTTTCTGCATCTAGCTCTGAAAAAATATTTGGCCTTCTAGCAGTGTGTGGGACTTGTTCTATTAGTCCACCTATACTGACCTCCATCAGGTTGCAAATTCAAAATAATTTTTTGTCTGCATCTAGCTCTGAAAAAATATTTGGCCTTCTAGCAGTGTGTGGGACTTTCTCTATTAGTCCATCTATACTGACCTCCATCAGGTTGCAAACTGAATATATTTTTTTTCTGCATCTACCTCTGAAAAAATATTTGGGCTTCTAGCTGTGTGTGGGACTTGTTCTATTAGTCCATCTATACTGACCTCCATCAGGTTGCAAATCGAATATAATTTTTTTCTTCATCTAACCCAGCCAATAGTTTTGGCCTAATACCACAGTTTGGCCACTCAGCTCTGCTCGGTTCCCATCCATTGTTTTTTTGTGCAAACAACTCCAGAGTTGTGAATTAGTTAACCACCAAAATGAGTGGAAAAAGGCCTGCTGCTGGTGGAAAGGGGAATAGGCGTGTTGGGAAGGGGAAAAAAGGTTGTGTCCGTGGGGTAGGTGTTAAAGCAACAGTAACATCTGCAGAAGAAAGACCATCTTCCAGCCAAACTAAAATGTCTACTTCTTTTAGCGGACAATGTGATAAGATCCCTTTCTTACGGCCACGCCAATCGCTACAAATTCCAGATGAGGCACAAAAACAGCAGGTGCTTCAACGGATATCAAGTGCTCCTTTAAGTGGGCTCTCCTCCACATCAACTTCAACATCACAAATACTCCAGTCCTCAAAGGTGTCACCCCAATCGCACTTGCTTCCTCACAGCTCCCAAATCTCCAGCTGCCCGTCTGAGTATGAGGTAGAACAGATGGTTGAGTCTGCAGAGCTGTTTACTCATACTATAGCCTGGGAATCAGAGGTCGACTCCAGCGCTTCTGTGAATCCAGACGAGGAAATGATCTGCACTGATGCCCAGAATCTTTATGAGTCGGATCCAGGACCAGACGCAGAAGGTTCTGACCATAATGTAGACCCTCATTCCCAAACTGTAACTCCTGTTGGTGGAGACAATGAGGAAGACGATGATGAGACTCAAATACCTGATTGGAGCGACAACTTTAGTTTTTTGTCAGGGCAGGAACAGGTTGGCTCTGAGGACGACGGGTGTGATAACGCACAGGGTGATGATGATGAGGTTGGAGATCCCACTTACTATCAACCCACAGTCAGCCAAGAGATGAGGTCAGCAGAGGAGGTGGAGGAAGATGCTAGTGACGACGAGGTCAGGTTGCGCCTTCCTGGACAGAGACGTAGTACTGGAAGCACGTCAACAACTGCATCCTCAAACACAACTCTGCCTCTCACCACAAGTCGTGGTGGCTCTTCAGGTCGCATGGGTGCTAAACCTTGCATAGCCTGGGCATTTTTTCAGATCGATAAAGATGACCCAACTCGTGTTATCTGTAACATTTGTCAGCAAAAGCTAAGTAGAGGCCAAAAAATACATAGTTTGAGTACTTCATGCATGAACCGGCACATGGACATGAAGCATAAGTTGCAGTGGGAAGCTCAGTGTGCTACAATGTGGCCTAGCCGGCCGGGCCAACCACCGTCTGCCATATCTTGTGCATCCGCGGCCTCTTCATCCTCTGTGACTGGGGGGACAGCAGTCACACCTGTTTTGGGGCGCAGACCTGCCACCTCTTTACCCGCAACAGCCAGCGTGATTGGCAGGTCATCATTTTCTTTGGAGGTGGTAACACCAGCTGGTGTTGAGCGCTGTCCGACATTGATAGCACCACCTTTGGATCAAGGCAACCTAACATGTCCGCCTGCATCTTCCTCACAGACCGGCAGTTTGCCGGGGACACCCTTATCAACCCCGTCTAAGCACAATAGCCAGCCCTCGGTCCCTCAGATGTGGACAAGTAAAAGACCATTTCCTCCTAGCCATGAGAAAGCTAAGAGGTTGAATTTCACCATCTGCAAGCTCTTGGCTACAGAAATGCTGCCTTTCCGCCTGGTGGACACAGAGGATTTTCGAGACCTTATGTCCGTCGCAGTGCCCCAGTACCAGATGCCCAGTCGGCACTACTTCTCAAAGAAAGGTGTGCCTGCGCTCCACCAGCATGTCGCACACAACATCACCGCTTCTTTGAGAAACTCTGTGTGTGACAGGGTGCATTTCACCACAGACACTTGGACGAGTAGGCATGGACAGGGGCGTTACATGTCGCTGACTGGGCACTGGGTAACTATGGTGACAGCAGGACAAGGGGCTGCTGTCCAAGTCTTGCCGTCCCCACGAGTTGTGCGTCAATCCTCTTTATGTCAAAGTTCCTCCACTGCTTCTGCCTCCTCAACCTCCTCTCGGTCTTCCACCTGCACCCAAAGCCTGTCTGGTCATGCCACAAGCTTTCTAACTGCGCAGAAGGGATCCTGCACACCTCCTTACTATGCTGGCAGTAGGGCTCAACGTCATCAGGCGGTTTTTACTTTGAAATGTCTGGGAAATGTGAGTCACACAGCTGAGGAGTTGTGGTCAGCTCTGGAGAACCAATTTCATGAATGGTCGTCTCCACTGGACCTGAAACCAGGGAAGGCCGTGTGTGACAATGCTGCAAACCTGGGTGCGGCCCTTCGCCGGGGCAATGTCACACACGTGCCTTGTATGGCTCACGTGTTGAACCTGGTTGTCCAGCAATTTTTAGCCCACTATCCCAGACTAGATGGCCTTCTGCAGAGAGCACGGTCGCTGTGTGCTCACTTCCGCCGTTCGCATCCCGCAGCTCAGCGACTTACATCTCTACAGAAGTCGTTGGGCCTGCCACTTCACCGGCTAAAATGCGATGTGCCTACCCGGTGGAATTCAACTCTGCACATGTTGCAGCGACTGTGGCAGCACCGACAAGCCCTGGTGCAATACGTTCTGACGTATAGCCTGGGCCAACGAGATCCAGAGGTGGGGCAAATCACGCTGGAGGAGTGGTCTCAGATCAGGGACCTATGCACCCTTCTGCACAGTTTTGAAATGGCGACGAAGATGTTTAGTGCTGACGATGCCATTATCAGCATGACTATTCCGGTGATTTACATGCTGGAGCACATGTTAAACAGAATTCGGAGTCAGGTGGTGGCACAAGAGGAGGTGGAGGAAGTAGAGGAGGAGGAGTTGTATGTGGAAGGGCTAACATCTGCAAGGTCCAGACGGTCGGCAGCACCATGGCGGCAGGCATGTGAGGGTGGGGGAGATGGTTTTACCAGGGCGCATGGTAGCAGCCAAACTAGTGAGGAAGGTGCAGGAGCCCAGGAAGAAGTGGAGGACGAACTGATGGAAGACTCATCAGATGAGGGAGACCTTGATCACATTTCTGTTGTGCGAGGTTGGGGGGAGAGGACAGAGGAAGGAAGCATGATTGTTACCTCACCACCAACACAACAGGGACTTGGTGCTCCTGGATGCGCAACACACATGAGTGCCTTCTTGCTGCACTACCTGCAACATGACCCTCGAATTGTGAGAATTAGAAATAATCCTGACTACTGGGTTGCCACACTGTTAGATCCCCGGTACAAAAGTAAATTTGCAGAAATTATTCCTGCCATAGAAAGGGATGCACGCATGCAGGAGTATCAGCAGAGACTGTTGCAGAATCTTACATGTGCTTTTCCACAAAACACCAGTGGTGCACGTAGTGAATCTCACAGTTCCAACTTTCCAACCGTGGGACCGTCAAGTGTTCAGCACTCAAACCGTAACAGAACCACAATATCTGCTGGTAACATCAATTTTGCGGAATCATTTCACCACTTTTTTAGCCCATCCTTTGCAAGGCCACAGGAGACAAGAAGTCTGACACATAGTCAACGCCTAGAGACGATGGTACAGGAGTATCTCCAAGTAAACATTGAAGCCATGACTGTGTCACTGGACCCTTGCTCTTTTTGGGCTTCCAATCTGGATAAATGGCCGGAGCTAGCCACTTACGCCTTGGAGATCTTGTCATGCCCCGCAGCCAGCGTTCTGTCTGAACGTGTGTTCAGCGCTGCTGGTGGTGTGCTGACAGATAAGCGCACGCGGCTCTCCACTGATAATGTAGACAGACTCACGTTCATAAAGATGAACAAATCATGGATCCGAAACGACTTTTCTACCCCTGTGTCATCCTGGGGAGAGTAAAAGCTTGATGATTGGTTAAAATCACCCTACCAACCATTTTAAGCTTTCAAATTACTAATCATGTTTATCTGTATCTTGGCTGGAAAATAATTTGGGCTTTGTAGCAGTGTGCAGCACTGATTCTATTAGGCCATCTATAATAAGCTCCACCAGATTTAAAATTAATAATAATTTTTAGCTGCATCTAGCCCGGAAAATAATTTTGGGGCTCCGAGATGCGCAAGACACATAAGTGCCTTCTTGCTGCACTACCTGCAACATGACCCTCATATTGTCAGAATTCGAAGTAATCATGACTACTGGGTTGCCACACTCTTAGATCGCCCAAACTTTTCGATCAACCTTTTCATTTTAATAAAGACCAAAAAAATTGTCATTTTTGAAATTATAAGCATTAGCAGGTTATTAGAAACTGAAATCAAACAGTTTTCAACTCAAAACTTTATTCTAGGTGATGTTACATTTTCACATAGGACCCCTTGTTCGAAAGGAGCTTCTGAACTCTCTCGTCCATTGAATTTGTCAGGTTTTGGATGGTTTCTGCTTCAATTGTTTTGCATGAGGACAGAATACCCTCCCAGAGCTGTTGCTTAGATGTGAACTGCCTCCCGCCATCATAGACACTCCTTTTGATGATGCTCCAGAGGTTCTGAATGGGGTAGAGGTCAGGGGAGCATGGGGGTCACACCATAAGTTTGTCCACTTTTATGCCCATATCAGCCAGAGATGCAGATGTTTTATGTGCAGCATGAGATGGTGCATTATCATGCAAAAAAATGATCTTGCTGTGAAATACACGGTTCTTCTTCTTGAACCATGGCAGGAAGTGCTGTTTGAGAAAATCTACATACATTATGGAGTTCATCTTTAGCGCCTTCAGGGATCCTAAAGGGGCCGACAATCTCTCTCCCCATGATTCCAGCCCAAAACATTACTCCACCTCCTCCTTGTTGGCGCTGTAGTCGTGTTTGCGTGGGGTGTCCATCAACCAGCCATCCTCCACTCCATCCATCTGGACCATCGAGCGCTGCACGGCACTCATCCGTGAACAAAACAGTTTTGAAATCAGTCTTCATGTAATGTTTAGCCCACTGGAGCCGTTTCTGCTTGTGTGAAGTGGATAGAGGAGGTCGACAGGATGGCGTATGCACAGCTGCAAACCTCTGAAGGACCCTGCATCTTGTTGTTCGGGGGACGTTGGAGGCACCAGCAGCTTCAAAAACTTGTCTGCTGCTATGACAAGGCTTTTTTGCCGCTGCTCTTTTAACCTGACGTAATTGCCTGTAGGAAAGAGTCCTCAATTTGCCCTTATCAGCACGCACACGTGTGTACTGTGAATCAGCTACATACTTCTTGATTGCCAAGACACTTCATCCTGATCATCGCACAATGTTGATTGTAGTCATGCCTGGACCTAAACACTCCACAATTTGTTGCTTCTCAGCAGCCGACACATCCTTTTTCTTTCCCATTTTGGCAGAAAATGTAGGCTGCTTAATAATGTGAGACAGCCTTCTTAAGTAGTCTTGCCTTTCATTGGACACACCTGCCAAACTAATTAGCACAGGTGTCTGCAATTGCTTACAGTGATATAAAGAGCCCTGACACACATCACCATCAATGAGTTTAACTGACAAACAAACAAATTCTTCCCTTATCACTCCTAAACACTTTTTGCATAATAATTTGGAACACAGTGTACATGTGCTTTTCCACAAAACACCAGTGGTTCACGTAGTGAATCTTACAGTTCTAACTTGCCAACCGTGGTCTGTATGGAGTTGTTCAATAAAGGGCCCAAAATTAAGATAACATAGATGGGAGAGGTCTCTATGAATAGGAATTCCTAAGTATTTGATACCCTGTGAGGGCCAGGCAAAGGGAAAGTTGGACTGGATGGAATCCTATATGGATTTGGGGAGGGAGACATCGAGGGCCTCAGACTTCGCTGCATTGATTTTAAAATTTGACCATGTAACAAAGTGATCTATTTCAGCCATAACAGCATGGATGGATATATGTGATTGAGTGATATATACTAGGACATCATCAGCAAATAGAGAGCACTTGTACTCGGTGCCTCCCACCTCAATCCACCTAATATTGGGGTTATGGCGAATTGATGAGAGCAGGTGCTCCGTCACTAGGATGTATAAGAGAGGGAACAGAGGACATCCCTGCCTTGTCCCATTGGTGATTGTGAAAAGTGATGAAAATGTTCTGATGCACCCCCTGGGCCTTGGGACACCCGGAGCCGGACCCTTTTTGGTGGATGCTGGTGGTTGTAGTCTTCGTGGCGGCGACCCGGTTCCGTGGCTCAGGGTGGTCAAACCAGTGGCGGAACTATTTATGTGGTTTTGATGTTTAAATGTCCGACTACGCCACCCGTGGATTGCGGTCAGAGTGAACCGCCGCTGCAGGGCAGACCGCTGAGGCTGGTGTTGTGGGTGCAGCAGAGCGTAGCATAACTCCCCACGGGAGGAGTATAGCCTCAGGGCAGTGTATGCGGAGGATGGGGGTGAGGGTGCAGGGCAGCATCAGTAACGACACGGAGTCAGTGATGCAGTCCAGGGCCTTTACTCACAGTTCTTATTATCCAGACCACGTCTGCAGATAACGGCTGCCCACGTCGTACTGTGCTCACCAGGTGAGGGGCTCAGATAACTCCCAGATAACTTTGGAGCCCTTCACAGGACCCCCTTTGTGTGTCCTTTGTCTGGCCTTTCTTACCAACCCTTCTGTCTGGCTGCCTCGGGCCTCCTCTTGGTAAACTTGGCGCCAGTTTCCCTGACCCTATGTGGTGCCTTCCTAGCGGGTGTAGCGAGGGGCTGCGCCACATAAAATGTCACAGCCTCCGGTTTCTAGCTGAGGGTCGTTTCTTGCCTTCACTAGTTTCGGGGACCGGTCTCCCCCTTTGGCCTGACCCCTCCACGCAGGTGGATTCGGGCGTGCGGTGGCGACTCGCCCGTCCGCACCCCTGGGATCCCTTCATTCCTCTTTCCTGGAGCCTTCTCCGCTCCTCTTCCTTCCTTCTCCCTCTTCCAGGCCTGGGTCTCTGTTACTAGGCCCGCCTCCGGAGCAGAGCTCATGCAGAGCCCCTGCTCCCTGCCACTTCTGCTCAGACTTCTCTGCACTGAACTAAGATGGTGCCCATCTTTTATACTCCCTTCTCAATGCACCCAGGAACTGCTTCCTCCCTGCTCCTGCACTACAGGGTTCCCCTTCCTCAGTGTTCCCTCCCCCCACTCCAGCCAGGGACAGGGACTGTCGTGCCCATCTCAGAGGCATATTGGTCGCCCTGCCCCACGGCAATGTGGTGTAATGCATGCAGGTGTCGGGTCCTGATCCACACTCCATCCTTACCTGAGAGTGAGATATCACTCCTCTGGGTGAGGTGCAATACCTCTGTAGCAACCGAGCCCTCAGGGTGCTACAGTTCCATTTATCTTCAGCCTAGGTGACGTATTGTGATACAGGGCCGTGATTTTGGCTATAAAAGGGTCCCCTAGACCCCTACCCCAAGCTTTTTAAGAGAATCATATATGGCGTGCCAGGAGACTCTATGGAATGCTTTCTCAGCATCCAACGAGAGTATCTAATTACAATTTTTTAACTGCATCTGACGCACCCCTGGACCTGTGCCAAGTAGCGTTGCGCACGCGGGGGCCTACCCGGAGCCGGATCTGATAGGGGTAGTAGTTTCGTGGCGGTGACCCGGTCCGTGCCCAGGGAGTCAAACTAAGTGGCAGTGCTTGTCAGAAGATGTTATATTGCTCGACTACGCCACCCGTTGAATGCGGTTATGAGACCGCCGCTGCAGGGCAGACCGCTGAGGCCGGTGGTACGGTTGTGCAGCGTGGATGGTATAACCCCCAACGGGAGGGGTATGGCCTCAGGGCAGCGGACGTGGATGATGAAACACTCAGAGACGGTGCGGTGTCGTTCAGGGTCTTTACTGGTGGCAAAGGTAGACCCTCCCGGAGTACTGGCTAGCGATCGGGGCCTGGTCAGTCCGTGAGCAGATGGAATCTCCCCTGGCCAGGCGGAGTTGTAGGCCTCCCCAACTAATCGTACTCTTCTGGCTACCTTGCTAGAGGCGGGTAAAAGTAGCCCACGTCCCTGAGTGTACCGTGTGGTGCTCACCCGTATGGCCGGTGACTCGGGGCCTTCTGGTAGCTTCCGCTCCACGACGGCGGTGCTGGTCCCTTGCGTGTGACCGTGCCTTCGGGTTTCTTGGCCAGAGGACCTGAAATCCCCTGCCGGTCGGTTTCTGCTGCTGGGTAAGGATTCGTCCCCACAGCCTCGGACTCCGGGTCCGGTCAGAACTCTTCAATCAGGACGAGCTCTACAGCTTCCAGCCCCTGATCTCTTTTAGCACAGCTCCCACAGAGCTCCTGATCTTTCTTTCCCTAAAGCTGCTCCACTACAGACCAGACTGTGTCTCTGTCTGTGTTCTCTCACTCTACTCTACTCTACTCTCTAACCCTGCCTCAGCCCCAGCTTTATATAGGGGAAGTTCTTCCCCTCCCAGGACTGGGCAGGAGGTGTGGTATGCTTAGGATTCCTGACCAGGAGACCTCCCACCTGCTCACAGACGTAATATGGCTATTACTGTGGAAACCAGACCCCTGGGGTGCCACATTCCCCCCTAGTGAAATTTAGTACTCCGGGACTAAACATATTTTTGTAAACAAAACAAGTTATAAACAGAAACAGCATAACAAAGAAAAACACATTATGATGGTCATGGCGTGTCCGCAACCGGGTGCAGTTTTTGAAGAAAACAAGGGTGTCCATTTCACCAAGGAACAGGGAGCCGTAACCAGGTAGGGGTCTGTCCTACCCCGAGTCTTTAACAGTCTTAGTCCTTTCCTGGGTTACTCTCCAAACATATATACAAAGGATTCCGGATAATCCATTAAAGACACCTATGAAATAACTAGAGATACATAATTATTTACAAGCAACAATAAACAGGTAAATACAAATAAAACAGTCTAAACACTTTAGATCCTCCAACGTACGGGCAACTGGCCTCTAGTGGCTCTAGTGGACCTACGGAGCTTACTGACTGGTCCTGAGCTACAAGATGTGGGAGCTGTCAAAGGTAAACTGGGCAGCTGTCTACGGGCTCTTTGGCTCACTAGGGGTACGGCAGGCTCACTATAAGCAGAGGATCGATTCTCCTGGTCTGCTTTTGTGGGGTCTTCTGCCTCCTGGACCGGCTGCTCTTCCAGCTCTACCTGTTTTTCCGTAGGCACTTGGGATGCTGGCTGGAAGAAGGTGAGGACGGGTACCACAACAGCGCCATTTACTTGAGTCCAAGACCGAGGGAAGTCTCCGAGTACAGTACTAACCATCTCCTCCCTTTCCTCTACGGGTTGAGGGTTTTCTTGATCTTCTTCAGGGTTTCGTAGCTGCTCGGGACACTTCTTCAGGTGATCTCGGGAGACAATGGCTGTGGTTTCTCCTCCGTCCTTACTGATTGTGCAGACTTTTGGGTTCTCATGGCTTGAGGGCAGTACGGTGTACGGGTCCTTCTCCCACTGGTCGTCCAACTTGTGGAGCCGTCTCTTCCTCTTCAAGACCTGCTCTCCAGGTACCAGGGGAACAGCGGGAGCATACTGGTTGTAAGTCTTCTCCTGTCTTTCTCTAGCTTGACAGAGACTTCACTCAACGCTCTCCTGTACTTTCCGGTACTGCTGCTGCCTCTCTGTGTCCCAGTCTGCTTCTGGTGAAGTGTCCTCGGGTGTCAGGACTCCCATATCCAGATCAACAGGCAGCTTACCAGGTCTTGCTCTCATCAGGTAAGCCAGGGTACAGTTGGTAGAACCTACCGGGATGTGGTTGTATAGGTCCACCAGATCAGGCAGTTTCTCAGGCCACAGACTGCGTTCTTCCAGGGGCAATGTTTTCAGAAGGTCTATCACCACCTGGTTCATTTTCTCACAGAGTCCATTGGTTTGCGGATGATAGGGTGTTGTTCTTATCTTCCGGCAGCCATACAGAGTGCAGAACTCCTGGAAGACTTCCGCTTCAAAGGCAGGTCCTTGGTCCGTCAGCACCTGCTCTGGGTATCCGTGTGGACGGCAGAAGTGCTGCTGGAAGGCTCTAGCTGCTGTTTGAGCCATTAAGTCCTTGACCGGGACCACCACCAGGAACCGGGAGTAATGATCTACGATTGTGAGGGCGTAGACATACCCAGATCTGCTTGGAGCCAGTTTCACATGGTCCAGGGCTACCAGTTCCAGTGGCTGTCGGATGATGATGGGCTGCAAGGGAGTCTTCTGGCTGGCACGGTCCTTCCTTCTTAGGTGGCACGGTCCACAGTCTCTGCACCACCTCTCGATGGTTCCTCTCATGCCTACCCAGTGGAACCGCCCGCGCAGCAGGAACTCCAGCTTCTTCCATCCGAAGTGCCCAGCTCCGTCGTGGTATGCCTCCAGTACCATAGCCGCGTCTCTTCTTGGCACCACTACTTACCAGATCAGTTCATGCGTCCGGGAGTTAACCATTCTGCGGCACAACTTCCCCTTGTAAAGGAACAGTCGACTCTTCTCAGCCCACAGTTGCTTGGTCTCCTCCGGAGCGTCTGGGTCAAGGCGGGCATCTGGCTGAGTCAGCATCTCCTTCACCAGTCGGACGGCGGGGTCACTATCTTGCCTTTCCGCCCAGTTGTAATGAGGTAAGGGGTTGAACGTAGCGGATTGCTTACCCCTTACACGGTGGGAATACTGGATAGTCCCATGACGGTGGAACGCGGGGAGTTCAACTTCTTCCAATTCCTCTGGATCTTCCCCTACGTCCGGTAGGTTTGGCATTCTGGACAGGGCATCCGCGTTGGTATTGGAGCGTCCTGCCCGGTATTTGATCGTGAACTCATAGTTGGACAGGCGGGCCATCCATCTCTGCTCCAGGGCACCGAGTCTTGCCGTATCCAGGTGTGTCAACGGGTTGTTATCCGTGTACACGATGAACCGGGAAGAGGCGAGGTAGTGCTTAAAGCGTTCGGTGACTGCCCACACCACTGCCAGGAATTCTAGCTTGAATGAGCTGTAATTCTCAGGGTTTCTTTCGGTGGGTCGCAGTTTTCGGCTGGCGTAAGCAATTACCCGTTCTCTCCCCTGCTGGATCTGGGACAGTACGGCTCCTAGCCCGATGTTACTTGCGTCGGTGTAGAGGATAAAGGGCTGGCTGTAATCAGGGTACGCCAGGATTTCATCCCCCGTGAGGGCCATCTTCAGCTGGCGGAAGGACTCTTCTTCCAGCTTCTCCCATCTGAAGGGCGGCTTCTGGTTCTTGGCCTTCCTGGACTGGCCTATCAGGAGGTCCTGCATAGGAGCTGCCTTTTTGGTGAAACCGGGAATGAATCTTCGGTAGTAGCCTACCAACCCGAGGAACTGCCGCACTTCCTTTACGCTGGAGGGGCTTGGCCATTCCTTAATTGCGGTGATCTTATCAGGGTCGGGAGCCACTCCGTCAGCACTCACCACGTGTCCCAGGTACTGCACCTTTGGCTTCAGGAGGTGACACTTAGAGGGTTTCACCTTCAGGCCATAACTTGCCAGGGCTTCGAACACTTCCGCCAGGTGTTTCAGGTGGTCCTCATAAGTCTTGGAATATACGATGACATCGTCCAGGTAAAGCAGGACCGTCTCGAAGTTTCTGTGTCCCAGACAGCACTCCATTAATCGTTGGAAGGTTCCTGGTGCATTGCAGAGTCCGAACGGCATACAAGTAAACTCGCTAAGTCCCATCGGGGTGGTGAATGCGGTCTTCTCCCGGTCCGCCTCTGCTACAGGAACCTGCCAGTACCCGCTAGTGAGATCCAAGGTAGAGAAGAAGTTAGCAGATTTTAAAGCAGCCAAAGACTCCTCTATCCTTGGTAAGGGGTACGCATCCTTGTGTGTGATTCGGTTGATTTTCCGGTAATCTACACACATTCTTATGGTGTTGTCTTTCTTTTTGACTAAGACTAGTGGGGCTGCCCAGGGGCTACAGCTATCCTTGATTACCCCAGCCTCCTTCATGTCTCTAAGCATCCCCTTGGCGTGTTGGTAGTGTGCAGGGGGTACGGTTCGATACCTCTCTTTTATGGGAGGATGGTCTCCCGTGGGGATGTGGTGTTCCACCCCCTTGACTCGCCCGAAGTCTAACGGGTGTTTACTAAACACTCTCTCGTACTCTTGAACCACCCGATAGACTCCCTGTTTCTGATGGGAGGAAGTGGAGTCAGTACCCAAATGTAGTTGCTGACACCAATCCTCCATTATTTTCTTAGAGCCGTTACCTTCCTCCGGGTGAGATGGAGGCAAGGGTTCCACAGACTGTATAGAATTTTGGTTGATGGTGTATAATTTGGCTAGCGTGGCATACCGGGGTAGGTACACTTCCCTCTTCCCGATATTTATTATGCGAACGGGCACCCTCCCATGGCGTACATCAACTACCCCCCGGGCTGTCAAAATGGTGGGCCTACTGTCTGAGTAGACTGGCTCTACCATGGCCTGGTAATCTCTACCTCTCAGACCAATAGCTGCCCGGCACCAAATCATCATTTCACTTTTCGGGGGCATGGCAATAGGGAAAGGGTCACACATTCTTACGCTACCAATCTCACCGCCGGAGAGTTCCACCTGTTGCCGCCGCATCAGTGCCCGGATCTCTTTTTGAAGCACTCGCTGTTGGCCGGAGCTGGCGTTCTTGGCAACCTGCTGTAAAATGAAAATCACCTCTGCAAGACAATTTTCAATCACATTAGTTCCTACAGTTATCTTTGGGTGACTCTCGCGCTTGTCAATGTCTACAATGATCAGTCCCTGTGCTGCCAGTTCGACTCTACCGACTTTAATGGTCATCTCTTTGAATCCGATCTGTGGCACGGGTTGACCATTGCTGGCGATGATACTCAAGTCGTCGTCAGGGTAGCGGGTTATATCCGAGTCATTCCAGTACTGCTTAAAGAGCACGTACGGGATGGTGGTGACCTGTGACCCGGTGTCAAGTAGAGCACTCATAGGAATGCCATCCAGTACCACAGGCAAGACTGGACGTCCTCCCACATATCTGTCGCGCCAGTTCGATGGGCCTGGTGATCTTTTTCCTGGGGGTTGGCCCTCTACCCCAGGTTGTGCCAGTTTAAAGGACAGTACCTTGCCATATGTCCGGGTTGATTGCAGCGGCGGCAGATGGGTTGTCCGTCCTCGTTGTATCGGTCGCTGGGTCTTCCTCTGGCCGGTGGGGTCCTCCTTGGTCGACGCCACGGGATGTCCTCCGGTCCGGATGCCAGCTGGATCTTCCCTGGAGTGGAAACCTGTAAAGACTGCACAGTTCGGGTTAGCGCAGCAACGCTTTTAGCTAGCTCTTGGACCTGATGGTGCAGGTCTGGAGCCATTGTTCAAAGCCTGCGCATCAGCCCCCACAGGCCCTGCCGACAAGGGCGCCGCCTCCTGGTGGTAAGTGATAGCTGGGCGCCTGTGGGTCACAACGCCACCCGGTGCCGGTTCTCGGAGCACCCGGATGGCTCTGTCCTTGAACTGTGCAAAGTCCAGATGAGGATCCTGTAAGGCTATGGCCCGCAACTGGGTTCGGTGGACATTGCAATATAGTCCCTCTATAAATTGTTCGGTCAACAGCCTGTCCTCGTTTCCCATGCTGTCGGGGTCGGTCTGCTTAATGGCTCTCAGGGCCTCTTGTAGGTTTAGTGCATAGTCCCTTATACTCTCATGTGCTCGCTGCTTGCACCCATAGAATTTAAGCTTAATCTCGGCTGAGGTGCAGGTATCAAAGGTGTCCCTCAGCCGGGTTAGTATCCCTGCGACAGTCCTCCTCCCAGGTGGCCAGGACTTTACCTCCCTTTGGGCTGCCCCGGTTAGTTGGGCCACCAGGATGCTCACTTTTTGCTCTTCTGTGAGGGGGTACACCTGGAAGAGGCTATCCAGCTTTTCTCTAAAGTCATTCAGGGTATGTGACTCCCCTGAGTATTGGGGTAGCCAGGCTGCTCCCGGGATATAGGGCATGGTGAAAGGCATGACTGCAGCAGCGCTGGCGCTGGCGGGGGTTGAGGCAGTGAAGCTCTCCTCCGTATCCGACATCTTCCTCCCCCCCAGTGGACCGTGGCCTACCTTGCGATGATCCTCTTCCGTAGGCCGCGGCCCCGCAGTGGATCGTCAGGGTCGAGGACCTTCCGTCGCGCTCCTGTGACGTCGGCGTCTGCTGGGCTCCTTCCAGGACCTTACGCAACATCCGGACGTGAGGCGGGGCTTCAGTCCTCGCGCGCCTTCAGAGTCCACGCCCCTCTTCTTCCCGCGCGGCGTCTTCAAGATGGCGTCCAACGGCGGGAAAACTCCACGGATGGCGGGAAGAAGGCAGAAGATGGCGCCGGATGGCGGGAAAACTTCGCGGATGGCGGGAAGAAGGCAAAATATGGCGCCGGATGGCGGGAAACTTCACCACTGGTAAGTTTGAACAGTCTTTTTCAGGCACGCAGTACCCGGTGGTTGCGGGCACGAAATCCTGCCGACTACGCCAAAAGTTGACGCGCCCCTGGACCTGTGCCAAGTAGCGTTGCGCACGCGGGGGCCTACCCGGAGCCGGATCTGATAGGGGTAGTAGTTTCGTGGCGGTGACCCGGTCCGTGCCCAGGGAGTCAAACTAAGTGGCAGTGCTTGTCAGAAGATGTTATATTGCTCGACTACGCCACCCGTTGAATGCGGTTATGAGACCGCCGCTGCAGGGCAGACCGCTGAGGCCGGTGGTACGGTTGTGCAGCGTGGATGGTATAACCCCCAACGGGAGGGGTATGGCCTCAGGGCAGCGGACGTGGATAATGAAACACTCAGAGACGGTGCGGTGTCGTTCAGGGTCTTTACTGGTGGCAAAGGTAGACCCTCCAGGAGTACTGGCTAGCGATCGGGGCCTGGTCAGTCCATGAGCAGATGGAATCTCCCCTGGCCAGGCGGAGTTGTAGGCCTCCCCAACTAATCGTACTCTTCTGGCTACCTTGCTAGAGGCGGGTAAAAGTAGCCACGTCCCTGAGTGTACCGTGTGGTGCTCACCCGTATGGCCGGTGACTCGGGGCCTTCTGGTAGCTTCCGCTCCACGACGGCGGTGCTGGTCCCTTGCGTGTGACCGTGCCTTCGGGTTTCTTGGCCAGAGGACCTGAAATCCCCTGCCGGTCGGTTTCTGCTGTTGGGTAAGGATTCGTCCCCACAGCCTCGGACTCCGGGTCCGGTCAGAACTCTTCAATCAGGGCGAGCTCTACAGCTTCCAGCCCCTGATCTCTTTTAGCACAGCTCCCACAGAGCTCCTGATCTTTCTTTCCCTAAAGCTGCTCCACTACAGACCAGACTGTGTCTCTGTCTGTGTTCTCTCACTCTACTCTACTCTACTCTCTAACCCTGCCTCAGCCCCAGCTTTATATAGGGGAAGTTCTTCCCCTCCCAGGACTGGGCAGGAGGTGTGGTATGCTTAGGATTCCTGACCAGGAGACCTCCCACCTGCTCACAGACGTAATATGGCTATTACTGTGGAAACCAGACCCCTGGGGTGCCACACATCTAGCCCAGGAAATACTTTGTGCCTAGTAGCAGTGTCTGCTAGTCAGCGGATTATCCCGGCTGTTAAGCAAGCTACACCACCTGTAGTTTGGACACTTAATTTTTTCAAAGGAAATGCTTCGGGACCACGGGATACTCAGTGAAGAGCATCAGGAGGCACCCCAAGGCATAGGGGCTGGGACTGGCAGTAGGATGCCTTGCGGTGGACAGCCGAGCTCGATCCTTATAAAAGCTTTTTAACTGCAGCAGCTTTAGTGGACGGTACTGGAGCTGGAATTACGCGGCTGCTGGCATGAGACTTGCCCTCCAATAGATCCTTGTAAAAGGATTTAAAGTGTATTCATTCAAATTAGAGAGACAATTTAAATTTAAAAGCTTAGAGCTGCCTCCACCACAGGGGGGCTCGCTCGACCCACCAGTGGACAGGCATCAGTATTGGGAGAGGGGGGCTGGCCGTCAGGGTTCACCGCGGCTCTGGCACAAACCCGGCGACACGGAGGTGGCACGGGCAGGAGCGGACTGAACGTGTCGGCTTCTCACTTTTTGGATTTTAGAAGGGCATGACATGCCTATATCTGTGTCTCCCCCTCCTTTTACTCCTCCACCTCTTTTCTTTTCGCATGACTATATGTACTTGTCACTTTTCCATGTGTTAGTTGTGTCTTCTGAGCAGTTTGTCAGCTTTTGGACACCTTTGAAGGTGTTTTCTATGTGTTTCTATGTGTTTTTGTTTGCCTGCCATTGGTTTTAACGGTGTTCGAAGGTGTTCGACGAACAGTTCGACGAACAGTTCGGCGAACACACGGGTGTTCGACGAACCGAACCGAACTCGAACACTACGGGGGTGGCTCAACACTACTTCTGACTGACCGGAAATCAGAGGGAAAAATCACAAGCTCTCAGAGTAAGGCCACGTGCACACATTGAGTATTTTTTGATTTTTTTACATCAGTATTTGTAAGCCAAAACCAGGAGTGGAACAATCAGAGTAAATGTATGACCACTTCTACACCACTTCTGCATTGGTTTACGATTACTGAACTGACCAAATACTCAACGTGTGCATGTGGCCTTACACTTTGATTTTTAGGTCCATCCAAAAAATAGAAAACAACAACAAAAAATTCTTGAAAGAGATACTTCAAAATACCTTTGACATTGACCATGTAGTCAGATCTGTCAGTGACATGTTATAAAGCAGAATGAGCTGAGCAGATTGATACATTTTTATGGGAAAATATTCAGAATATCTTGTACTTTATGCATCGATAGTCCTGCTCTTTCTGGGCTTAGGGCAAGAGGTGGTCCTAATTAGTGACTGACAGCCTTCCTATATAAGCGCGCATGGATAAAAGGCAGTCAGTCACTAATTAGCTCCTCTTGACTGCTGAACCCAGAAAGGGCAGGGATAGAAAGGAATAAAATGCAAGTTGTGCAAAATTTGTATCAATCTGTTCATCTTCTTCTGTTCTATATTGTGGTGACGATAGAATTCACATAATTAGGTCATGTTCACACATTCAGTATTTTACATCAGTATTTGTAAGCCAAAACCAGGTGAGGAACAATCAGAGGAAAAGTATCATAGAAACACGTCACTACTTCTGAATTTATCACCCACTTTTGGTTTTGCCTTACAAATACTGAGGTAAAAAACTCACCAAATACTCAACGTGTGCACATAGCCCAAGAGTACAATGTTTTTTAGGGCTTTGTCACCTACATCATGCTGTGCTTGGTTTGAGTTGTCATTTTGTGCTGACAGACTCCCTTTAACTATTCCAATTTTAATTTTTATTTCTAGATAGTAGTGGCATGAGGGTGAGACCGCGGTAGAGTTCATCGTGCGTCCAAAACTCCACCCACCAGCAAAATCATGCAGCTATTGGCCACTGCGGGTGGGCGGAGTTTCTGTGGTCCCACCCTCAGCAGTGGCGTAATTAGTCCTAATAGTAGCTGTCTGATTTTCTTTTACAATTGGTATTTAGATGTTGCTGTTATACTTTGTACTTTTGCTATTATTATTAGTACATTAGTAGAGTAGTTGTCTTCTATCTTGCTTTTGCTCTTAGTAGTAAAAGTAGTATCAGCAGCTGCATTGTTCTAATAGTAGCAGCGTACTTACTAGTAATAATTATATTTTTCTATATACTTATGTGTATTTTTAATACTATTGTATTAATACTAGTTGTTTTCTATGCTGTTGCTGTAACTAGTATTAGCAGTACTTTAGTCCTTATAGTAGTTTTTTTATTATTTTTATTATTATTTTTTTATTATTATTTTTTATTATTATTACTACTTGGACAAACCCTTCTTAAATACTAGTAGTGGGAAGGAAGGGAAGGGAGGTTAGAGAGCTTACCACGTTGTAAATCTCAGGATCAGTATCTCAGCCGGAGTTCATCCTGAAGGTGCCGCACCCATTGGTGATCACAAGCAAATGGTAGAGAAAAGGAAAATCCATCGGCACATCCAAAAGGATATGTATAAAATTTGTCTTTTATTAGAAAAAAATAAAAACATAGTGAAAAGTAAAACCTCAGAAACCTGACGCGTTTCTGGTGTATACAACACCCTTACTCACCTGACACGCGTCAGGTTTCTGAGGTTTCACTTTTTATAATGTTTTAATTTTTTCTAATAAAAGACAAATTTTATACATATCCTGTTGGATGTTTCAATGGACTTCCCTTTTCTCTACCTTCTTAAATACTGTATTCCCCAGCAATAAAATAAACTCACCTCCGGAACGATCACCGTTCCAGTGATGTCAGCGCCAGGTCTCCCAGGGCTCGCATGACAGTATTATTCCACGTGTGCATTGCAGTCAATCAGCGATTGCGATTGTGCTCTTATTCTTATTTTTTCTGTGAAATCTATAGTAAGTTCCCTAGTAGGCTTTTTCAGAGTCCTCATGACTTTTTAGCTTGCTGATTATCCAGTGATTGTACTGGTTAAGGGTGTGCAAGAATCACAAAATCAGTCATTTGCAAACAGGGAGAAAACACAGGCACTTACAATATTGGCAGGAATTACTTCTGGCAGGATCCTATGTGACAGAGAAGATCCTTTTCATTTAGAGCTGAGGTCAACTAAACCAATTTAGTTTCACTTATTCCCCTCCACATAATAACCTTTATTTTAGAGGAAATGAACTCAGCAGCAGGCACAACCGCTCAGCTTAGATCCCAGCCCTCCAAACAATTTAATTGCAGAAATAGTTCCATGTGAATATAACACGCATCTTATGCAAGGATTATCCCGAAACCTCATCAATGGACCTTGGGTCAGAAATCTCCATAGTTGATCCTTCGAAAAGGTAAATGTTGTGTGCTGGAGCAGTTTGTCTGCTTTTTATACTTGTATTAATACATGGAAAATTTCTCATTGAAGCTGCTCAGCACTGTTCACTTTCAAATACTGTAGATGCAAATGCTATTAATTTATTGATGCCTGGATATACATAAACTGTATGTAAAATCATTTTTAGCTGATTATAATGGTGGAGCTGAATTGATAGGGGTTGTATAAGTGTGGTTTAGGCTTGTCAAATGTATGTAAATTTCTGCAAAAATAGGCAGCTCTAGTTAACACATTTATACTGAACAAGCCTGTGTAAGGTTATTGTAATGACAACCTTAAATGATATGGACGTTTTCAGGGTAATTTTTTTAAACCTAAAGGGATTTTATGGGCTTGAGCTAAATTTCTGCAGTCCCTCCATCTGATTGCAGATTAGCGACTCCTTAAGCCATGTGTGCATGTTGAGTATTTGGTTGCAGAAATTTCTGCATCTTTTGGCAGCAAAAACACTGTGGAAAAAATGTGTTTTTGTCGCGATTTGATGCATTTTTGGTGCATTTTGCATACTTTTTTTGCATGCATTTTTTGATGCATTTTTGTACAGCAAAGAAAGCTTTTTCGAGCTAAATAAATATATTTGAAAAAAGAAAATTGGGACATCGCTTTAACCCTTGGATTACCGTTGGACCTGAGGTGAGTATACTGGTTAATTTAAAAGATTAAAGAATGTGTCTGTTGTATTTCAAATAAAGTGTTTTATTCTGTGTGTGTGTGTTTATATAACTCTTTACTTACAGGTTTAGTAATGAGGGTGTCTGGTTCATACCTCTTCATTAGTGTTGAGCGAACATGCTCGACACTGCTCGGTACTCGCCCGAGCACCACGCTACTCGGGATGTTCGGCGAGCACCGAGCATTTCCGGGTTACTCGGGCGGGAGCTCGGGTCTCCGCCCTGCATGTTTGGTGCTCTTTACAGAGCCAATGAACATGCAAGGATTGCCAGCCAGTCACTGTAATGCTGCAGCCATGTTGGTTGTGGGCATTACAGTGATTGGCGGGCCGCACAGCGTCACCTCGAGTATTTAAAACCGGGTGCCGCCATCTTGGACACAGTCGCTCCGGATTAGACAGTGTAGGGACAGCGCTGCTGATTTAGGGAGAGATATAAACTGCGAAATAGTTAGTGTAGGGTCTGTAAAGGCTGCCAGAACAAACAAACAGTCCTTTTCAGGACTAATATCCATCCCAGATACCAGGCAGGCAGGCTGTATAGGAGACACAGTGGTTATACCAGCAAACGCTGCATTACAGTCCTGTGTGCTCCTGTTGCTGAAATTGCTGGACTTAGCACCAGGTGTCGGGGGCCAGGAAAAATCCTTTTTTTTTTCATCTAAATCCTCCTTTTTTTTCCTCCTTCACACTGTACAAATACCCGTCTTATTAACCTTTTGGTGTGTCCCCCCCCCCCCCCCAAAAAAAGCGTGTCTCTGATTTTTCAGACAGAAATATAACTGTTGAAAATAGTCTGGTGTAGGCTAGAGAAACAGAAGTGTTGTTTTGCACTTCCACGGTTCAAACCTCTGTATTATCCATTTTGGGCCATTTGTATCTAAAAAAAAACAGTTTGAGTGTGTCGCTCACTGTTCAGCCGCAAATCTATATATTTTAAAAAGTCTGGTATACCGCAGTAAACAATAACTGTGGTTTTGCCATCCCACGGTAAAAAATCTCTATTATTCAGCTTTTGGTAGTTTTTTCCGTAAAGAAAAACAGTAGTGTCTCCTGACTGTTGTGACACAAAAATATATCTGTTGAAAATAGTCTTGTGTAGGCCCGATATCCCAGTGTGGTTTCGCAGTTCCACGGGTCAAATCGCTGTACTATCCAGTTTTGGGCCTTTGGTATCTAAAAAAAAAGCAGTTTCAGTGTGTCGCTCACTGTTCAGCCACAAATATCTCTATTTAAAAAAGTGTGGTATACCCCAGTAAACAATAACTGTGGTTTTGCCATCCCACGGTAAAAAATCTCTATTATTCAGCTTTTGGTAGTTTTTTCCATAAAGAAAAACAGTAGTGTCTCCTGACTGTTGTGACACAAAAATATATCTGTTGAAAATAGTCTTGTGTAGGCCCGACATCCCAGTGTGGTTTCTCAGTTCCACGGGTCAAATCGCTGTACTATCCAGTTTTGGGCCTTTGGTATCTAAAAAAAAAAGCAGTTTGAGTGTGTCGCTCACTGTTCAGCCGCAAATATCTCTATTTAAAAAAGTGTGGTATACCCCAGTAAACAATAACTGCGGTTTTGCCATCCCATGGTAAAAAATCTCTATTATTCAGCTTTTGGTAGTTTTTTCCGTAAAGAAAAACAGTAGTGTCTCCTGACTGTTGTGACACAAAAATATATCTGTTGAAAATAGTCTTGTGTAGGCCCGACATCCCAGTGTGGTTTCGCAGTTCCACGGGTCAAATCGCTGTACTATCCAGTTTTGGGCCTTTGGTATCTAAAAAAAAAGCAGTTTGAGTGTGTCGCTCACTGTTCAGCCGCAAATATCTCTATTTAAAAAAGTGTGGTATACCCCAGTAAACAATAACTGTGGTTTTCCTCTTCCACGGTTTTAATCTACTCTTTATTACCCTTTTTCCATTGATAGTGCAAGTGTAAGCTATTTTACTTCATTTACAATGGGCAAGGCGCGTGGCAAGGGACGTGGAGGGGACGTTCTGGTGATGGTTCGTGCAGAGGACGGGGCCGTGGCCAAGGTGAAAATGTGCCACAACCAACAGCCACATCTTCTCGCTCCCACTTCTTGACCGAATTACTAGGGAAGCACAGAACAACACCAGTATTGAGAACTGATCAGTGTGAACAGGTTATTAATTGGATAGCAGATAATACTTCCAGTTACCTGGGCACCACCACCTCCGGTCTGTCTTCCACACGGTCAACTCTTAGTAGCCGTGAGTCTCGATCGCATACTCCTCCTCACACTGATGCTCCTTCCTCCCACCATGCCGAGTGTCGTCAGACAGCAAGTGATCCCACACTTGGACACTCTGAAGAGCTGTTCACTGGTCCATTTCCATATTTGGGCCCCTCGCATGATACGCTTGAAGTGGTGGAAGAGGAGATCCCATGTTGCGATGCCCAAATATTTGAACAGCCACGGCCACAGGAAGTCGACGTTGGCAATCTGTCACAAGAGGTGGACGATGACGAGACACAATTGCCAGGAAGTGAGGAGGAGGATCGTGGTGCGCAAGTGGAAGAGGAGGAGGAGGTGGTGGATGATCTAGTAACTGACCCAACGTGGAAGGAGGACATGCAGAGTGAGGCCAGCAGCACACAGGGGGACGGAGGCAGAGTACCCCAACAGGCAGGAAGAAGCAGTGTGGTGGCCGCAGACAGAAGTCAGGCAACCGTTCCCCGTAACACCAACACGAGGGACGTTGCCAGTACAAGCGGTAGGTCTTCCAGAGTCTGGAATTTTTTTAAAGACTCTGCTGATAACCCCAAAAAGGCCATATGTTCCACCTGCCATGCCAGCATCAGCAAGGGTGACAAAACTACCAGCCTGACCACCACCAGCATGATCAGGCACATGGCAGCAAAGCACCTGACTTTGTGGGGCGAAACCTAGGGTCCACGACCAGTGTCAGCGGGTGCCACCACTGCTTCTTCCACTGTTGTGCATGCAATAGAACCCCCTGTTGTGTGTGCAAGGCAATCCCATATCCATACTGCATGTAAAGATGCCCCCTCCTCTCAGCCTTCACTTGTTATGGCAAGAAACAGCATCAACGTCCACGTCCACGTCCCACTGCAGCGTTCAATTGTCCATATCCCAGACCTTTGAACGAAAGCGGAAATTCGCAGCTAACGCCCCACAGGCCACAGTCCTAAATTCGCACATTTCACGACTGCTTGCGTTGGAAATGCTGCCTTTTAGGCTGGTGGAGACGGAATCCTTCTGCAATCTTATGGCGGTGGCCGTCCCTCGGTACTCGGTCCCCAGCCGACACTATTTTGCCCGGTGTGCCATCCCCGCACTACACAAGCACGTGTCCCAAAGCATCTGCCGTGCCCTCAACAACGCAGTTACTGGGAGAGTCCACCTGAAAACAGACACGTGGACAAGTGCTTGTGGCCAGGGACGGTACATCTCTCTGACGGCACACTGGGTAAGCATAGTGGAAGCCAGGACCCAGTCGGACCTTGGGACGGAACACATCCTCCCCACACCGAGGATTGCGGGCCCTATGTCAGTCAGAGTTGCCCCCACAGTGTACAGCTCCTGCGCATCCTCCTCCTCCTCCTCCTCATGTTCAGTCTCCATCTCAGATATCACCACATCAGTTACAAGCTGGAAGCATTGCAGTACTGCCTCCACCAAGCGGCAACAGGCTGTGCTGAAACTCATAAGCTTAGGTGATAAACCTCACACTGCTTGTGAGTTGTGGGCAGCTGTGAAAGAGCAGGCAGATCTGTGGCTGAGACCGCTGAACCTACATCCCGGCATGGTCGTGTGTGACAATGGCCGTAACCTGGTGGCGGCTCTGAGGCGAGGTGAGATCACACACGTACCATGCCTGGCTCATTTGCTTAACCTCGTGGTTCAGCTGTTTCTTAAATCGTACCCCGAGTTGCCAGATCTGCTCGTGAAAGTACGCCGCCTGTCAGCTTATTTTCGCAAGTCGGCTACAGCTTCCGCTGCCCTTCCTGTGTTGCAGCAGCGTTTGCAGCTTCCGGCACACCGACTGGTGTGTGATGTCCCCACACGTTGGAACTCTACCCTCCACATGTTGCAAAGGATTTGTGAGCAGAAGAGAGCAATTTTGGAGTACCAGCTGCAACAAGGCCGTCGATATTCAGGTCAGACTCCACACATAAGACCTCAGGAGTGGACCTGGATGTCTGACATATGTACCATCCTGACAAACTTTGAGGAGGACACCAAGATGGTGAGTGGCGATGACGCCATCATTAGTGTCAGCATCCCACTTGTCTGTCTTTTGCAACGCTCTCTGCAGAGAATTAAAAAGGAGGCATTGCAGCCAGAGTATGATGAGATGGATCAAGAAGCCGTAGCGGGCGATTACACACAGCCCAGGCTCATCTCATCCCAACGTGCATTGGGGGACAATGAGGGAGAGGAGGAGGAGGAGGAGGAGGAAGAACAGGAGCTGCTATCATGCGTTGTAGACGGTAGTACCTGTACAAGTGTCATACCGTCGGTTCAGCGTGGGTGGCCTGAGGACAGGGGGGAGGAGGAAGAGGAAGAGGAGGAGGAGGAGAGCATGGTCAGTCGTCATCTTGGTGAGGACACGGAAATCTTGCCCGTTACCAGTCTGGCACACATGGCTGACTTTATGTTACGCTGCCTTAACTGTGACCCTCGCGTTGTCAAAATGTTGGGTGACAGTCATTACTGGTTGGTGACACTTGTAGACCCCCGCTACAAGGAGAACTTTCACTCTCTTATTCCTGAGGTGGAGAGGTCTACAAAAATGGAGCAGTACCAGAAGGCCCTTGCTGCAGAACTCTTAAAAAAATTCCCATCTGAACACGCTAGCGGCAGAGGTCACAGTTCGTTGCCCAACCAAGGCGTACAGGCGAGAGAGATGCAACTCCAATCCAGCAGAGGCAGGGGAACACTGTCAACGTTCTGGGACAGTTTTCTGACACCCGCCCAGCTTACAGGCCCTGAGGCGCGGGTTACTCTCATAAGGAGTGGAAAGTTTCAAAAGATGGTGAGGTAGTACCTTGCCGACCGTACCAGCGTCCTCCGTGATTCCTCTGTGCCTTTTAATTATTGGGTATCCAAGCTGGACACTTGGAATGAACTCGCTCTGTACGCCTTGGAGGTCCTGGCCTGCCCTGCCGCTAGCGTGTTATCGGAGCGTGTTTTTTAGTGCCGCTGGGGGAATTATAACTGATAAGCGCACTCGCCTGTCAACTGACAATGATGACAAGCTGACCCTTATCAAAATGAACAAGGGCTGGATTAGGCCAGACTTCTCATCACCACCAAATGACAGCAGAGTAACATAAAGTCAAATCCACTGTGTTATTTCGGGAGGTGTATTCACATGCACCGCTTCACACCCACACATGGGTATACGCTTCCTCGTTTCGGCTGTTTTATCTTCTTCTCCTTATCCGCAGCCTCCACCACCACTATACCACCAGGGTGCCAGCATTGCAAGTTCCTCCGTCCTTATTTTTGGCAGCTTTTACATGCAAGGCATAAGCAAATACTATGGGACACCCACTCCCCAATAATGGGACTTATGTTTGTAATATGCTGTACTGCATGGCTCTTGTAAGGGGCATTGCAAGTTACTCCATCCTAATTTTTGGCAGCTTTTGCTTGGAAAGCATAAGCAAATACTATGGGAGACCCACTCCCCAATAATGGGACTTATGTTTGTAATATGCTGTACTGCATGGCTCTTGTAAGGGGCATTGCAAGTTGCTCCGTCCTAATTTTTGGCAGCTTTTGCTTGCAAGGCATAAGCAAATACTATGGGAGACCCACTCCCCAACAATGGGACTTATGTTTGTAATATGCTGTACTGCATGGCTCTTGTAAGGGGCATTGCAAGTTGCTCCGTCCTAATTTTTGGCAGCTTTTGCTTGCAAGGCATAAGCAAATACTATGGGAGACCCACTCCCCAATAATGGGACTTATGTTTGTAATATGCTGTACTGCATGGCTCTTGTAAGGGGCATTGCAAGTTGCTCCGTCCTAATTTTTGGCAGCTTTTGCTTGCAAGGCATAAGCAAATACTATGGGAGACCCACTCCCCAATAATGGGACTTATGTTTGTAATATGCTGTACTGCATGGCTCTTGTAAGGGGCATTGCAAGTTGCTCCGTCCTAATTTTTGGCAGCTTTTGCTTGCAAGGCATAAGCAAATACTATGGGAGACCCACTCCCCAATAATGGGACTTATGTTTGTAATATGCTGTACTGCATGGCTCTTGTAAGGGGCTTTGCAAGGTGCTCCGTCCTAATTTTTGGCAGCTTTTGCTTGCAAGGCATAAGCAAATACTATGGGACACCCACTCCCCAATAATGGGACTTATGTTTGTAATATGCTGTACTGCATGTGACGCGCCCCCTGGGCCGTGTGTACACGTGTGTGGGATACCCGGTGCCGGGTCTCTGGGGTCTGTAGTCTCCGTGGCGGTGACCCGGTCCCGTGGCTCAGGCTGGTCAAACCAGTGGCTGTCTTTCTTAGGTTTTGAGGTTAATTGTCCGACTGCGCCACCCGTGGATTGCGGTCAGGGAGTACCACCGCTGCGAGGCAGACCGCTGAGGCTGGTTTGTGCGCAGCAGAGAGTGGGATAACTCCAGGAACGACTCAGAGTCTTTGCAGTGCAGTTCAGGGTCTTTACTGATGATTATAAGGTAGACCCTCTCGGGAGTACTGGCTAGCATAAGAGGCCTGGTCAGTCTGTGAGCAAGCAGGAGTTCCCCTGGCCAGGTGGAGTTGTAGGCCTCCCCGTCTGTCTGCACTCTTCCTGGCTACCTTGCTGTAAGCGGGTAGAAGTAGCCCACGTCCCTGAGTGTACCGTGTAGTGCTCACCCGTATGGCTGGTGACTTGGGGCCTTCTGTTAGCCTCCGCTCCACGACGGTTGTGCTGGTCCCTTGCTTGTGACTGAGCCTCCGGGCTTCTATGGCCAGAGGACCTGAAATCCCCTGCCGGCTGGTTTCTGCTGCTGGATATATAAGTCCTCACAGCCTCGGACTCCTGTGTCCGGTTCCTATTGTCTTCTGCCAGGGCGAGCTCTGCTCAGCCTCCAGCCCCTGGTCTTTAGCTCATAGCTCCTACAGAGCTCCTTGCTGTTACTTTCCCTTGCTCTCACTCTGACTCTGACTGTTCTCTGTTCTCTGACTCACTCAACCCCGCCCCAGATCCAGTTTATAAGGGCAGAATTCTCCCCTCCCAGGACTGGGGCAGGAGGATGATGCATGTTTAAGGGATCCTGACCAGGAAACCTCCCACTTGCTCTCCGACGTAATATCTCTATTACTGTGGTGACCAGACCCCTGGGGTGCCACACATGGCTCTTGTAAGGGGCATTGCAGTTCCTCATAATTTTTGGAAAGCCTTCCATTCACTGCTTAGGCCAACAGTGCACAGGAGACCCACTTGCTATAAATGGAAAAAAAGGTTTAGTTAACGCCCTCTGACCTCCATGTCATTTCCAAGAGGCATTGGAGTGCCTCGAAATTTTTGGTAGGCATTCCACTCAATGTATGCCCTATAACTGTGTAGCCGAACTGCTCCTTTTGTTACAGAAACATATCCTACAAGACATATCTGGTTGACTGGCCTGATATTGATGTGAATGGTCCCTGTTCCTCCTGCTCTTTCTCCTTTGCCACTACCTCATCCATCATTTATCACCTGAAGCTTTGTTTTAAAGGGAGTCATAGAACTTGGATAGTAGCAGGAAAACATCCAGCAATCCTCAGAGGAGGTAGGATATGCGCCAAAACGCTGACCACCTCAGGCCTAGCCGCTACTACATACATGCGCTTGTGACGCACCCCCTGGGCCATGTTCAGGGGATACCCGGAGCCGGATCTGGATAGGGGTAGTAGTTCTTGTGGCGGTGACCCGGTCTGTGCCCAGGGTGTCAAACTAAGTGGCAGTCTATGGCAGTAGATGTTAACTTGGATGTCGACTACGCCACCCGTTGAGTGCGGCTTTGCAGCCGCCGCTGCAGAACAGTCCGCTGAGGCCGGTGGTATGGGTGCAGCGATGATGGTATAACCCCCAACGGGAGGGGTATGGCCTCAGGGCAGCAGGTGAAGATGATGGGGGTTGTGACGGTCAGTAAGAAGAGTCAGAGTCAGGAGATGCAGTTTCAGGGTTTTTACTCACGGTTGTTCTCTCAGTCACTCTGGCCTTGAGTGACCACCCGAGCCGTGCTGCGTCCACCAGGTCCTGGACTCGGCTAACCCCCAGGCAGTTCTGAAGCGTGGTCCTGAGCTCCCTTCTCTCTCTCTGTCTCTGGCCGTTCCCACCAGGGATCCACCTTTGGCCGGCTCCCTCGGGTCTCTTGGTGGTCAAGCCTCCTCTGGGCTCCCTGACCCTATACTTGGTGTGCCTTTCTGGTGGATTTGGTGAGGGTCGTGGCAAATCTTGACCACGACCTCCGGTTCCTGGCTGAGGATAAGTGGCCTCCACCAGTTCGGGTTCCGGTACCCGTGTCCGCCAACCCTTCACCCTTTCTGGTCTGTTTCTGGGTTCTTGGGGTTCCCTCTGTCTTTCTCTCTGGGTCCTTCTTTCTCCTCTCTCCTCTGCAGGCTTAGCCACAGCTCCCTGTCAGCCCTCCTGGCTGAGCTCCTCTGCTCTGCTTCTCAGGCTAAAAAGACCCTGTCCTAAGATGGTGCCCACCTTATATACTCCCTCTATGTGTGAGCCCAGGTGCCTAGCACCCAATGAGCTCCTAGCTTTACCCAGACTACTCCCCCTATCTGCCCCTACACTACTGGGATGTTCCACCCCCCTCCCACTCCAGCCAGGGACAGACGCTGTCGTACCTGCACATATACTGGTGGGAGTACCGTAGTTCTGTCCCCCGGAAATGGGATGTATGTAGTGCATGCAGCCTACTGAGCTCAGTTCCACACTCCATCCTTACCCGGGAATGGAATACCACACCTCTGGAGTGAGGTGCAATACCCCTGTAGCAGCCGAATCCTCAGGGTGCTACATTCCCCCCTGGTAAACCACAGCACGTTCTCGGGCTGGAAAAGAATAAAATATCCACAAACATACAATTTTTTTTTCAAAACATCATAAACATATAAAACACTATATATATATCAGCAGCATAATACTCTTCATATAAAACTTTTCATAAAAAACATTTTTGTCCTCTGGCCACTTGTGCAAATTGTGACCAGGTAAGTGCCACAGTCTCTGGTAGAAAAAACAGTTTCCTATAAAACCGGTAGGGGGCACTTTAGGAAGCAAAAGGGGATGGCTGCTCACAGTCCTCAGCCTGTGGGGAGATGGGACACACTGGAACAGTTCACTGGTCCCAACGGGGACTATAATGGTAACAGTTCCTGTACCCTAACGGGTAACTATTTTACAGTTCCATTTACCGTACTTTAGTAGCGGCGTCCTCCTGATGCTTCCTCCCTGTATTCTTCAGACCCGTCCGGGTCCTCTTGCTCTTCCTGACACCTCAGCTCTTTCTCTGTCAGTCGGTGTACATGAAGGGCATAGGGTCCTTTGGCACATTGGTGCCGGGTGAAGGTGACCTCATCACCCAGGTAAAGGTCACGACCTCTGTGTCCCTCCGGTAGGTGGGACTCGACATCTCTTCTGGTCACGAAGACGTCGCTGGGGGTGTGATGATCTCTGATGAAGCCCCAACCGTGCTGCAGTTGGAATTTGATTACAGTCCCGGTAGCACGGGGACCGTGGGCTGCACGGGGGTTCCTTCGGGTCCGGCTCTTTTGTTCTGCACTCTTTACTTGCAGCCGCTCCTCGCGGACCCGTCTCTCTCTCCGTTCTCGGTCGAAAACCTCTAACTGCTGCCGGCAGCACTCTGCACGCTCCGCTGCAGCCGCCTGGGTCTCTTGAGTGAACCCGATGAGGTCTCCTCCTGCGGGGTCCCACTCAAACTGCGCCTCCTCTAACGAGAGCGGGGTCATCTTGAAGGGCGCCGGAACCGGGATTGGGGGCTCATCCAGGGGTCTTTCTTTCCGGAGTCGGGGATGGTGGTACTCCGGTGGCCACGCAAAGGGCTGCCCATCCGGGCAAGTGTGCTGGGCAAACAAGTCTTCACCCAGGTGCGGCACAGTGGAAGTTGAGGGCGCGGTGGTGGCAGCGGCGCCCAGCGGCACTCGGCCTTGCGACCAGGCTGGTGGCGTCTCCTGCTTGGCCGCGCTCAGGGTTGAGGCGCGTGACGTCACAGGGGGCGTGGTCGTGGCTCCTGCTTGGGGCCTAGTCTGGAGCGGTAGCGGTGCGGCAACGGGCATGATCAGTGGGACTTCGGGCTCTGCGACGGGGAGCGGGGGTAGGCTTACGGTGGCCGGGCTCGGGGTAGTAACGTCCCCTTTACTTGCCTCCGTCTCTTCAGCTCCCTCTGCGGCGTCGTCTCCGGCCTCCGTCCCTTCTGCATCCTCTTCAGGGGCAGGCGTGCTCCTCGTTGCGGGTGGTGTGCTCCGCTGGCGGGTTCCAGCCTGCTGGGCCATCTCCCTGCTCCACTCCATCAGCGTTTCTCGCTGCACTTGGGCCATCCTCCGTGCGAGGCCCTCCAGCGCGGTCTGTGCACGCTCCCGGTCTCGGGGAAGCTGTGCCAGGATCTCCGCCAGGTCTTGTGGGGTGGTTGCTTGCATCAGGCTCCTGACCACAGGGTCGGTGCTGCCTGCCTCTCCCTCCATCTCCGGGTACGGCTCCTCCAGACTTCTCCAAGCTGCTCCCATCTTCTCTCCTTTGTTCTGTCTCCGCCCCCATTGAGGGCGGTCCTCGGGCAACTTGGTGATTGTCAGTTCCAGGGGCAGACCCGCCACGCTGATGGACATCTCAATCATTGCAGTCTCTGCTGGTGGGGGCGGTCTTCGTTTTTGGCGCCATTCTTGGTCCTGGCCCACGATGGGAGGTCATCTCTTACCACCCTCTGGCAGGCCCATAATGGCGTCCGCTCTGCCAGGGCGGGAAATCTTCTTAGATGGCGGGAATTGCTTCCCAGTGGCGGGAAACACTGCAGATGGCGGGAAAAGACTGCAGATGACGGGCAAATGGCGGGAACCGATCCGAGATGGCGTCCGATGGCGGGGACCCTCCGGAACCGGCGGGAGACTTCTTTTTGAGGTAAATGCGAACTTTTCTTCAGGCACGCAGTACCCGATGGTTGCGGGCACGTGATCCTGCCGACTACGCCAAAGTTGACGCACCCCCTGGGCCATGTTCAGGGGATACCCGGAGCCAGATCTGGATAGGGGTAGTAGTCCTTGTGGCGGTGACCCGGTCCGTGCCCAGGGTGTCAAACTAAGTGGCAGTCTATGGCAGTAGATGTTAACTTGGATGTCGACTACGCCACCCGTTGAGTGCGGCTTTGCAGCCGCCGCTGCAGAACAGTCCGCTGAGGCCGGTGGTATGGGTGCAGCGATGATGGTATAACCCCCAACGGGAGGGGTATGGCCTCAGGGCAGCAGGTGAAGATGATGGGGGTTGTGACGGTCAGTAAGAAGAGTCAGAGTCAGGAGATGCAGTTTCAGGGTTTTTACTCACGGTTGTTCTCTCAGTCACTCTGGCCTTGAGTGACCACCCGAGCCGTGCTGCGTCCACCAGGTCCTGGACTCGACTAACCCCCAGGCAGTTCTGAAGCGTGGTCCTGAGCTCCCTTCTCTCTCTCTGTCTCTGGCCGTTCCCACCAGGGATCCACCTTTGGCCGGCTCCCTCGGGTCTCTTGGTGGTCAAGCCTCCTCTGGGCTCCCTGACCCTATACTTGGTGTGCCTTTCTGGTGGATTTGGTGAGGGTCGTGGCAAATCTTGACCACGACCTCCGGTTCCTGGCTGAGGATAAGTGGCCTCCACCAGTTCGGGTTCTGGTACCCGTGTCCGCCAACCCTTCACCCTTTCTGGTCTGTTTCTGGGTTCTTGGGGTTCCCTCTGTCTTTCTCTCTGGGTCCTTCTTTCTCCTCTCTCCTCTGCAGGCTTAGCTCTGGAGCTGGGCCCAGCCGGAGCCACAGCTCCCTGTCAGCCCTCCTGGCTGAGCTCCTCTGCTCTGCTTCTCAGGCTAAAAAGACCCTGTCCTAAGATGGTGCCCACCTTATATACTCCCTCTATGTGTGAGCCCAGGTGCCTAGCATCCAATGAGCTCCTAGCTTTACCCAGACTACTCCCCCTATCTGCCCCTACACTACTGGGATGTTCCACCCCCCTCCCACTCCAGCCAGGGACAGACGCTGTCGTACCTGCACATATACTGGTGGGAGTACCGTAGTTCTGTCCCCCGGAAATGGGATGTATGTAGTGCATGCAGCCTACTGAGCTCAGTTCCACACTCCAGCCTTACCCGGGAGTGGAATACCACACCTCTGGAGTGAGGTGCAATACCCCTGTAGCAGCCGAATCCTCAGGGTGCTACACTTGCATTACAACAAAACAAAGCAAATGCTAACTTCTATCATCCTCATCATGCTCCTCACCTTGGCACTCTCAACTCCCCTGATGGAGAAGCCAGGGCCCACCGGAGGAGTCTGATAGTCCGGTGGGCTCGGCCAATGCTGCCCTAAAGCAGGCCAGGCTAAGAAAAGTGTGGGAAAGGTTACCGGGACAAATAGGGGTGGCTAGGGACCGAGTATGGACACCCGGCCACCCCCTGGAGGCTGGGGAGCAAGCGGGGACACCCGGCCACCAGGCGGCTGGGGACTGAGTATGGATACCAGGCCGCCGACACAGCCATGGCGTGGTGGCCAGATTCCGCCTCCACATGCCTAAAAGGCCAAATTTAAAGTGCAAGCAAGCAAGCAGTATGGTATTGCAGCCTGGGGGTGGGTGGGTGGCAGGCTGCATACTTGCGCTTGCATTGCAAGGAATGGGAGAGGTACAATTGAACACTGCCCTGGGACAAGGACTTGAATGGGGATAGTTGCAAGTCTGCAACGACAGGTGCAAGGTGGGAGGCATCTTCGCATGTACCATGAACAGGGGTTTGGCATGCACACACTACAGCGGAATAGGCTGTCCTTCCCACTAAATGCACTGGGGAGGGCACAGGTAATGTTTTGGTATACGTGCTTAATCTTATGTATAAGGCACACCAGGACAAATAGGGGCGGCTGGGGACTGAGTATGGATACCTCGCTGCCGAAGCAGCCATGAGGTAGTGGCCAGCTTCGGCCTCCTCCAAACTAAAAGGCCCCATTTCAAGTGCAAGCTAGCAGTATGGAATTGCAGTCTGGGGGTGGGTGGGTGGCAGGCTGCACACTTACACTTGCATTAAAAGAAAACATAGCAGATGCTAACTTCTGTCATCATCATCATGCTCCTCACCTTGGCACTCTCAACTCCACCAATGGAGAAGTCAGGGCCCACCGGAGGTGTCTAGTTCTCTGGTGGGCTCGTCCAATGCTGCCTAAAGCAGGCCTGGCTAAGAAAAGTGTGTGGGGGGATGTTCCAAGGAGAAATAGGGGCGGCTGGGGACCGTTTATGGACACCTGGCTGCCCCCAGGCGGCTGGGGACCGTGTGTGGACACCCGGCCTCGGGGCGGCTGGGGACCGAGTATGGACACCCAGCCGCCGGGCGGCTGGGGACTGAGTATGGATTCCAGGCCGCCAACACAGCCATGACGTGGTGGCCAGATTCCGCCTCCACATGCCTAAAAGGCCCAATTTCAAGTTCAAGCAAGCAAGCAGTATGGTATTGCAGCCTGGGGGTGGGTGGGTGGCAGGCTGCATACTTGCGTTTGTATTGCAAGGAATGGGGGAGGTACAATTGAACAATGCCCTGGGACTAGAACTTGCATGGGGATAGTTGCAAGTCTGCATCTTCTGATGCGGCAAGGATCACTTATGATGGGCACACTTTTAGACAGTGACCTGGGAGTCAGAGATGCTTCCAGGGGTCTTCCCCATGCTGTTCCCATGTCTTTTCAGCACTTTATGCATGTGTCACACAGCACATGGCCAGATAAGGTTGTAAAATGTTAAAATTACATTTCCCAGTGAATGCATTTGTCATAGTTGAAAGCAATACAAAAGTGCAAAAACGCATAAAAAATGCTACTTGTGAACATAGCCGAAGGTGTGGAGGAGTATTTTTGTTTTTGGTCATTTATTTTAACTTATACACATGTCTTTTCCCTGGAAAGGATGTTCCTTAACATATTTCACAGGAAAAAAGTATCACTTTCGTTTTTGAACGTTTTATTGTGAGCCCGTAAAAGTGGCTTAATACCTCTGACCACGTTGTTGACAGCAGTGACCTGGGGGTCATAAATGCTTACTGGGGTGATCCCCATGCTGTCCCCATGTCATTTGAGCACTGTCACTATCGTTTTGGGCACTTGTTAGGCTTTTAAAAGACTGCCGGGGGTGCCACCGCAAAAATGCTCGAGTCTCCCATAGACTAACATTGGGCTCGTTGCTCGGGTCGAGCACCCGAGTATCACGGCGAGCTCTACCCGAGCTTCGAGCACCCGAGCATTTTAGTGCTCGCTCAACACTACTCTTCATCACTAAACCAAGGGCTTGGTGACATTGACACCTAATCCCATAAACCCTAATCCCATTAGCCCTAATCCCATTCAAATATGAAGTGTCATTTCTGGGGAAGCTGAGGGCTGCTATTTTAGCCTAGAAAGGAGCCATTGGATCAACATGTTCCTTGGCTATTAATAAGAGCTCACAGCTGGTTAGTCACTACGTCCCCACGATCAGCAACCAGCAGCGCTTTGGACGCAGTGTATTTTCGCTGCATCTAAAATGCTGCATTCTAATGCCACTCTTGCTTTGGTAGTACATGCAGATCCACCGCATGTAATGACATTTCAATCGGTCAATTTCTGCTACAGAAATTGACATGCTGTGGTTGAGTTTACACAGCGTCAAAAGCAAGTACAGTGGGTATGAGATTTCTTGTAAATGAAGAATTAAATTAAAAAAATGGCTTGGGCTCCAGTGCCATTTTCATAACCAGCAGAGGGAAATCCAACCACTGGAGGCTGATATTACTTGCCAGGGGCCATTAGCCAAAGATGTTCCATGGCTATTAATAACAGCTCACAGTTATTTGCTTAGCATGGATCCTGGCCCCCTCCAAGGTTAATAATCTCAGCCCTGAGCTGCCCCAGAAATGACACATCCATAAGATGCTCCAATTCTGACGCTTAGCCTCACTCTTCCCGCTTGCTCTGGTGCGGTGGCAAGTGGGGTAATAGGGTTGGCGTTCATGTCAGCCTTGTATTGGCAGCTGACATGAAGCCCAGGTTAGTAATGGAGAGGCGTCAATAAGGCATCAATAATAGTAAAGATTTTTAAATAAACACACAGCCTGAAAAAAATCCTTTATTTGAATTAAAAGTCCACAAGGTTTTAATAATTTATTTAAAGATAAAAAACACTGTTATACTCACCTAACACCTAATCCGCTGAAGCCATTGTTCCCTGTAAAAAACAGAAAATAATAAACAACAAAAATACTCACCTAATGCCTAATCCGCTGAAGCCATTGTCACCTGTAAAAAAAAAAAAAGATAAAAAACAACCATATACCTCACCTGTCCGCCACAATGAAATAATCCACAGTGTCCCACAAAGATCTGGGTCATTTCTAGTGCAGTCACACCTGCAATCACTGATGTGACTGTTCTAGAAGACATCACGCTATACACTGACAGGAGAGTAATCACTCCTGTCAGTGTATAGTGCTGAGCTGCCAGGACAGAGTTCATGTAACTTCTTCAGCTGATGATCAGCTGATGAGCTCCGGTGACCTCATTTACTTGACCGATGCTGTGTGACTAACGTGATACAGCACGCCACATCTCGGCTTGTAATTTTGTGGAGGTGAAATTCAGCAGTATGCAGAGCTCGTTAAGAGTAAAAAAATAGAATTTCTTCTGTTAGTAACAGCACGCCAGATCTCAGTTTAAAATTGTTTGGAGCATATATTCTATTTAATACAGGCCTCATCCACAGTAAAATAATTTCTTCTGTTAGTAACGTGATACAGCAGGGGAGATCTCAGTTTGAAATTGTTTGGAGCATATATTCTATGTTATACATGTTATACATATATACTCCTGGTTGGGTTTCCATCTGCAGGGTTGGCTGTAATGGAAGAGGTGTCGGTCCTCATTATACTATTTCTACACTTGTGAAATTGATGCCACTTTGGTGGTGTCTGACCCTAATTTTTGGAAATGTGAAGACTCCTGATTGGGTTTCCATCTGCTGGGTTGGCTGTAGTGGAAGAGTTGTTCCAATCACCCGTTGCGTCTGAGTGTGTCTGTGACTGTTAAAACACCAATATATCTGTTTAAAATATTCTAGTGTAGGCCAGACAACTAGAAGTTTGGTTTTGCAGTTCCATGGTTCAAATCTCTGTATTATGCAGCTTTTGGCCTTTTTTACATAAAAAAACAGTAATAGTGTCTCCCTGACTTTTCAGACACAAATATATCTGATTAAAATATTCTGGTGTAGGCCAGATAACTAGAAGTTTGGTTTTGCAGTTCAATGGTTCAAATTTCTGTATTATCCAGCTTTTGGCCTTTTTTACATAAAAAAGCAGTAATAGTGTCTCCCTGACTGTTCAGACACAAATATATCTGTTTAAAAGATTCTGGTGTAGGCCAGAGAAATAGAACTGTGGTTTTCCTCTTCCACGGTTCTAATCTCCTTTTTATTACCCTTTTTCCATTGATAGTGCGAGTGTAAGCTATTTTACTTCATTTACAATGGGCAAGGCGTGTGGCAAGGGACGTTGAACTGGACGTTCTGGTGATGGTGCGTGTAGAGGACAGGGCCGTGGCCAAGGTGAAAATGTGCCACAACCAACAGCCACATATTCTCGCTCCCACTTCTTGACCAAATTACTAGGGAAGCACACTACAACACCAGTATTGCGAACTGATCAGTGTGAACAGGTTATTAATTGGATAGCAGATAATACTTCCAGTTACCTGGGCACCACCACCTCTGGTCTGTCTTCCACATGGTCAAGTTTTAGTAGCCGTGAGTCTCGACCGCATACTCCTCCTCACCCTGATGCTCCTTCTTCCCACCATACCGAGTGTCGTCAGACAGCAAGTGATCCAACACTTGGACACTCTGAAGAGCTGTTCACTGGTCCATTTCCATATTTGTGCCCCTTGCCTGCTCCGCTTGAAATGGTGGAAGAGGAGATCCCATGTAGCGATGTCCAAATATTTGAACAGTCACGGCCACAGGAAGTCGACGCTGGCAATTTGTCACAAGAGGTGGACGATGACGAGACACAATTGCCACGAAGTGAGGAGGAGGATCGTGGTGCACAAGTGGAAGAGGAGATGGTGGATGATCTAGTAATGGACCCAACGTGGCAGGAGGACACGCAGAGCAAGGCCAGCAGCAAACAGGGGGAGGGAGGCAGAATACCCCAACAGGCAGGAAGAAGCAGTGTGCTGGCCGCACACAGAAGGCGGGCAACAGTTCACCGCAACACCAACATGAGGGACATTGCCAGTACAACCGGTAGGTCTTCCAGAGTCTGGAATTTTTTTAAAGACTCTGCTGATAACCCCAAAAAGGCCATTTGTACCACCTGCCATGCCAGTGTGGCACCCTGCTATTACAGGTACCACAGGACCCAAAAGGGTGCATGGACGGACTTCTCCACAAGAGGTCCTCATTATGTAACAGACACCTCCACCCTTCCACCTCATACCACCAGAGGGAACCCTGTTAGGGATATATATAGACTGGAAGGTGGAGTTAGAGTCAGTCTGTGCTGGTACTGAGAGATCAGTGAGGCCGCAGCATGTGAGCTGCTGTGCTGAGGGCCAGCCAGGGCCTAAAGCACGTGCTGAAGCCTGGGGGCCTAGAGCGGGTCCGGAGGCAAGGAGAAGAGTGAGAGGAGTTGTGGGGGCAGAGGAGCATCTTAGGCTCACCCCAGAACACAAGCCGGACACCGGGTCTGTGCCTACAGGGTCCTCTACGCCCAGTAGGAATAACCGGTATACCCGGAGGATTCCAGATCCCTGGTCAACCTGAAGCTACATTTTTCTAAAGAACTAGGAACCACGAAGGCCCCAGCGTCCAGGGATAGTGGTAGCCAGAAGAAAGTTCTTGCCACCAAGCATACAGGTTAGGAGAGTGAAACAGCATGGAAGCTAGGCCTAGTTCCAGGCTGGCCGGAAGCTTTAGAGAGGAAGAAACGGATCAGGAAGCCTTATACCTGCTCACTGGGGAGAGTCCAGAAGTGCACCCTTCCTATCAAGTACCCTGGACCGTACCTGCCGTCTACACCAGTAAAGGTACTGAAGCGAATCCCCTGTGTGCGTCATTCCCCCTGACCCGACCGGGCCACCTCTCACCTGCATACCTTCCATCAACCCTGCCTCGGGGGCCCGCTCCGCCTGTGGGGAGCAGAAAAATCCCGGCTGCCATCCCATCACCCCCGGAGGTCTGCAGCAGCGCCGGTACTCATTACCGGGAACCATAGGTGGCGTCACGAGACAAACTGTTAACAAAAACCCCCTTTTAAAGAGTGACCACAGAGGACGGGCCCGGGAGCCGACTGCCGTGACATCCTACAAAGAAGGTAAAGGCCCGGGTACCGAGTCTCCCCCATATCCCCCTGGGCGAGTCACCAGCATCAGCAGGTGTGACAAAACTACCAGCCTGACCACCACCAGCATGATCAGGCACATGTCAGCAAAGCACCCAACTTTGTGGGGCGAACCCCAAGGTCCACGACCAGTGTCAGCGGGTATCACCACTGCTTCTTCCGCTGTTGTGCGTGTAAGAGAACCCCCTGTTGTGCGTACGAGGCAATCCCCTGTCCATACTGCATGCAAAGATGCCCCCTCCTCTCAGTCTTCACTTGTTATGGCAGTTTCTCAAGAAACAGCATCAACGTCCACGTCCACGTCCCACCGCAGCGTTCAATTATCCATATCCCAGAGCTTTGAACGAAAGCACAAATTCGCAGCCAACGCCCCACAGGCCACAGTCCTAAATTCGCACATTTCACGACTGCTTGCGATGGAAATGCTGCCTTTTAGGCTGTTGGAGACGGAATCCTTCCGCAACCTTATGGCGGTGGCCGTCCCTCGGTACTCGGTAACCAGCCGACACTATTTTGCCCGGTGTGCCATCCCCGCACTACACAAGCACGTGTCCCAAAACATCTGCCGTGCCCTCAACAACGCAGTTACTGGGAGAGTCCACCTGACAACGGACACGTGGACAAGTGCTTGTGGCCAGGGACGGTACATCTCCCTGACGGCACACTGGGTAAACATAGTGTAAGCCGGGACCCAGTCAGACCTCGGGATGGAACACATCCTCCCCACACCGAGGATTGCGGGCCCTATGTCAGTCAGAGTTGCCCCCACAGTGTACAGCTCCTGGGCATCATCCTCCTCCTCCTCCTCCTCATGTTCAGCCTCCATCTCAGATATCACCACATCAGTTACAAGCTGGAAGCACTGCAGTACTGCCTCAGCCAAGCGGCAACAGGCTGTGTTGAAACTCATAAGCTTAGGTGATAAACCTCACACTGCTTGTGAGTTGTGGACAGCTGTGAAAGAGCACTTTGATTTTTTTGGGGTTTTTGATGCTCAACATATGTTTTAAATAATTTTATATATTGATAGACTGGAATTTTATGGGCACTGATACCAAATATGTTTATTATTATTTAATTTTTTTTATTGTAAAACCAGGAAAAAAGGGAAAATTTATACGTTTTGTTATTAGATTTTTTTTAAAGCATTTTTTTTTTACTTTATTTTCAAGTCCTCCTAGGGGACTTTAACTTGTGATTGTTTGATCGCTTATGCTATATACTACAATACTTTAGTATTGCATTATATACTATAAGACGCATTCTCATTTGTTGCTCGGACAATAGTTGAATTTCAGAGAAGTACCATATTGACAGTAATGGGGGCCTTCAGCAGGTTTCTGGCTAACATGGTAATCCATTGGTGCCCCACTATCACGTTGCAGGCCGGGCAGTGGGTGTCGGTCAGCAATTGTGCTACTTAAGTAAATGTCAGTGATTGACAGTGACATTTAAATAGTTAAACAGCAGCGATCACAGTAAGCGCCGATTGCTGCTGTTCATGATGAATGTCGGCTATATATTAAAGCCATCATCTGCCCTGTATGGAGCAGGCACAGATCGTGAGCCCTCTCTATACATGTGCACCCTGACTGTGACGTACATGTATTGCAGAGTTCTCAAAGGGGTTCGATGGCAGACAACTCCGGCACCTGACCATGATGTGGACCAGTGAACTGAGCTGCACACGTAGCCAGTTATGTTTGCTCATTTGTAACTAGTGGACTTTACCGGCCCAATAATTACCAAGGTCGTCTGAACATCGTTTTAGGAGAAGCACTGAAGAAGAGCTTCAATCATGATTTTACTGTGACATGCAACAATGACGCAAAGTCCTAATGTTTTATATTGTATTTATTTTTAAAAATATCGCATGATTTGCATGTGTAGATTTGTATTTGTACATCCAATGTTTCCAAAGAAATAAAAATATAAAAATTTCTATTTCTGAATTTTATTTCCTACAGTTCAAACTGATGACGCACAACACATCAATTAGATGAAAGAGACATTCTTAGAAATAACCGAGGACATTTTTAAAGTATAATTGAAGCCTACACATACGGCTACTCGCTTTACAGCTATACTCACAGCTACTTCACTCTTGTGTTAACAAATCTCTATAATCTGGGGATTTTAGGAAACTGCAAAATGTGGAATTAATGTGGGCGTCATGAGACCTATTAAGCATTCTGGAAGATTTGCAGAATAAAAGCCCAATTAGCTTAGTGATCCTTGGAGGAGAGTTAGGTCTAGAATTTCTTAATAAGGCTAAGAATGTATATATAAGTGCATGTGTGTATGTATATATATATATACATATATATATGTATGTATATACAGTGGTGGCCAAAAGTATTGGCACCCCTGCAATTCTGTCAGATCACAAATTCTTTGGTATTATTATCTTCATTTAATTTGCTTGCAAGGAAAAAACACAAAAGAGAATGAAGCAAAAATCAAATCATTGATCATTTCACACAAAACTCCAAAAATGGGCCAGACAAAAGTATTGGCACCCTCAGCCTAATACTTGGTTGCACAGCCTTTAGCCAAAATAAACTGCGAACAACCGCTTCCGGTAACCATCAATGAGTTTCTTACAATGCTCTGCTGGAATTGTAGATCATTCTTCTTTGGCAAACTGCTCCAGGTCCCTGATATTTGAAGGGTGCCTTCTCCAAACTGCCATTTTGAGATCTCTCCACAGGTGTTCTATGGGATTCAGGTCTGGACTCATTGCTGGCCACCTTAGAAGTCTCCAGTGCTTTCTCTCAAACCATTTTATAGTGCTTTTGGAAGTGTGTTTTGGGTCATTGTCCTGCTGGAAGACCCATGACCTCTGAGGGAGACCCAGCTTTCTCACACTGGGCCCTACATTATGCTGCAAAATTTGTTGGTAGTCTTCAGACTTCATAATGCCATGCACACGGTCAAGCAGTCCAGTTCCAGAGGCAGCAAAGCAACCCCAAAACATCAGGGAACCTCCGCCATGTTTGACTGTAGGGACCGTGTTCTTTTCTTTAAATGCCTCTTTTTTTTTCCTGTACACTCTATGTTGATGCTTTTTCCCAAAAAGCTCTACTTTTGTCTCATCTGACCAGAGAACATTCTTCCAAAACGTTTTAGTCTTTCTAAGGTAAGTTTTGGCAAACTCCAGCCTGGCTTTTTTATGTCTCGGGGTAAGAAGTGGGGTCTTCCTGGGTATCCTACCATACAGTCCCTTTTCATTCAGACGCCGATGGATTGTACGGGTTGACACTGTTGTACCCTCGGACTGCAGGGCAGCTTGAACTTGTTTGGATGTTAGTCGAGGTTCTTTATCCACCATCCGCACAATCTTGTGCTGAAATCTCTCGTCAATTTTTCTTTTCCGTCCACAGTGCCATGGGCTTTAAACTTCTTGATGACACTGCACACGGAAGACACAGGAACATTCAGGTCTTTGGAGATGGACTTGTAGCCTTGAGATTGCTCATGCTTCCTCACAATTTGGTTTCTCAAGTCCTCAGACAGTTCTTTGGTCTTCTTTCTTTTCTCCATGCTCAATGTGGTACACAGAAGGACACAGGACAGAGGTTGAGTCCACTTTAATTCAAGTTAACTGGCTGCAAGTGTGATTTAGTTATTGCCAACACCTGTTAGGTGCCACAGGTAAGTTACAGGTGCTGTTAATTACACGAATTATAGAAGCATCACATGATTTTTCAAACAGTGCCAATACTTTTGTCCACCCCCTTTTTTAGGTTTGGTATGGAATTATATCCAATTTGGCTTTAGGACAATTCTTTTTGTGTTTTTTCATTGAAGACAAATTAAATGAAGATAATAATACCAAAGAATTTGTGATTGCAATCATTTTCAAGAAGAAACTGAGTATTATCTGACAGAATTGCAGGGGTGCCAATACTTTTGACCACCACTGTATATATGCACATGTATGTACATATACCATATATATTTGGACAGAGACAACATTTTTCTAATTTTGGTTCTAGACATTACCACAATGAATTTTAAACAAAACAATTCAGATGCGGTTGAAGTTCAGACTTTCAGCTTTCATTTGAGGGTATCCACATTAAAATTGGATGAAGGGTTTAGGAGTTTCAGCTCCTTAACATGTGCCACCCTGTTTTTAAAGGAACCAAAAGTAATTGGACAATTGACTCCAAGGCTATTTCATGGACAGGTGTGGGCAATCCCTTCATTATGTCATTCTCAATTAAGCAGATAAAAGGCCTGGAGTTGATTTGAGGTGTGGTGCTTGCATTTGGAAGGTTTTGCTGTGAATTAAACATGCGGTCAAGGGAGCTCTCCATGCAGGTGAAACAAGCCATCCTTAAGCTGCAAAAACAGAAAAAACCCATCCGAGAAATTGCTACAATATTAGGAGTGGCAAAATCTACAGTTTGGTACATCCTGAGAAAGAAAGAAAGCACTGGTGAACTCATCAATGCAAAAAGACCTGGGCGCCCACGGAAGACAACAGTGGTGGATGATCACAGAATAATCTCCATGGTGAAGAGAAACCCCTTCACAACAGCCAACTAAGTGAACAACACTCTCCAGGAGGTAGGCGTATCAATATCCAAATCTACCATAAAGAGAAGACTGCATGAAAGTAAATACAGAGGGTTAACAAAACGGTGCAAGCCACTCATAAGCATCAAGAAGAAAAAGGCTACACTGGACTTTGTTAAAAAAAACATCCAAAAAAGCCAGCACAGTTCTGGAAGAACATTCTTTGGACAGATGAAACCAAGATCAACCTCTACCAGAATGATGGAAAGAGAAAAGTATGGCGAAGGCGTGGTACAGCTCATGATCCAAAGCATACCACATCTTCTGTAAAACACGGTGGAGGCAGTGTGATGGCTTGGGCATGCATTGCTGCCAGTGGCACTGGTTCACTAGTGTTTATTGATGATGTGACACAGGACAGAAGCAGCCGAATTAATTCTGATGTATTCAGAGCCATACTGTGTGCTCAGATCCAGCCAAACTGATTGGTCGTCGTTTCATACTACAGATGGACAATGACCCAGAACATAAAGTCAAAGCAACCCAGGAGTTTATTAAAGCAAAGAAGTAGAATATTCTTGAATGGCCAAGTCAGTCACCTGATCTCAACCCAATTGAGCATGCATTTCACTTGTTAAAGACTAAACTTCAGACAGAAAGGCCCACAAACAAACAGCAACTGAAAACCACCGCAGTGAAGGCTTGGCAGAGCATCAAAAAGGAGGAAACACAGCATCTGGTGATGTCCATGAGTTCAAGACTTCAGGCAGTCATTGCCAAGAAAGGGTTTTCAACCAAGTACTAGAAATTAACATTTTATTTACAATTATTTAATCTGTCCAATTACTTTTGGTCCCTTTAAAAACAGGGTGGCACATGTTAAGGAGCTGAAACTCCTAAACCCGTCATCCAATTTTAATGTGGATACCCTCAAATGAAAGCTGAAAGTCTGAACTTCAACTGCAACTGAATTGTTTTGTTTAAAATTCATTGTGGTAATGTCTAGAACCAAAATTAGAAAAATGTTGTCTCTGTCCAAATATATATGGACCTAACTGTATATATATATATACATACACACATTTATATATATACCTGTGAGGAGCTGCCCACTTACTAAAGACTATGATACTTTTCCAGCAACGGACCACCATTTTTGTCAATATTATTATTGTGTTTTATTAGTGATTTACTTGTAATGTTTTATATAGTTCTGCTTACTTGTCAGTATGTAAGATTCACTTGTAAAATGTCCAGCATTCCACTAATCTCATCTTTATCTCAAGGGTCCAATGTTTCCACAGCCAATAATCTCATTAGGTGACACACAGTGGAGCCGTCACCACAGGGGGTCTTACAGGCAGTCTCAGATGAAGGCTTCTAGAAAATTCTTCATTGTTTTAGTGAACAGTGAATGTTTAAGGGGGAGGGTGTGATCACTTCTGACCTGGGAGGGGACTGATCCCAGTGGAAGAAAGGAGAGACATGTTTTAGTCTAGAGTTGTGTGGAAGGATTGAAGGAAGAGGATGGAGACCGTGGACTTGGAAGGATAAATGGATAAACATATTACTATTATGGATTGTGTAGTTTGGATTTACACTTTCTTAAAAGGACTGCTGCTACTGGATACCTGGGCTTTCATCTTTTTATCTGCCGTCTGGAGGATCATGGACTGTGGCTACAGACTATACTTGCTGGAGATACGAAATCTGTGGGCCAACCAAAAGTTGGGAGACAGTTAGTATGGCCCTATACAAAGCCAGTGGAACTACTGAACCCAGATTGTGAATTTGAGGACTGAGAGAACTGTATTTTGGCCATTTACCTGGAATTGCTTTATTACCATAGCTGTGATATATAAAATATTGTTGCATTGTTAGCCTGCCTAGGTGATTACTTACAAGCCACAACCTCCGATCTTTACAAGTGGAGGCAGCGGTGGGATCACCTATCTCTGGACAGCATACCGGGGAAAGTTACTGAGAGGTGACTTGGCAGAAGAAATGGCAGACTCCATCTACAAGAGGCTCAAGAAGGAGGAGCTGAGAGCCCTTTGCTCTGAGAGAGAACTAGAGTGATTGCCGGAGGACAATCGGGCAACCCTAATGCAACGCTTGGACGATTGGGACCAGAAACAACCACGTGAAGAGGTCAGCTCAGACATGGATGAGGGACAACAGCCCAGGACTGTCATCCAGATGGTGGAGGATTGACCGACTGAGTTGAGGCAGATGCTGGGCGGGCTAGGAGAGTTGGCTACGGAGATAGAGCAGGCGGCAGTGTTAAGCAAATATCTGGGTGTGCATGTAGCAGTACCCCAACCCGCCCCATTGCAGATGACAGTGGATAACAGGAGAGAGGAGCCCGCATCTTAAAGGTATCGAGATATACCACAGTTCATTGAGATCACCTCGGATATTGATGAACATCTCCGGTTATTTGAGAACCTCTGTATGCTGCATGAGGTATCAGTCAGTGACTGGCCCAGATTTTTGAGTGTTGGCCTGACTGGAAAAGCAAGAGAAGTTTTTAATAACTTGTTTTCTGGGGATCAGAGATGTTACTATACCATTAGCAGCGCATTACTAGAGAGGTATGCGGTCACGCCGGAAACCTACCGGAGGAAGTTTCAGGAGACTGACAAGCCCGCTACACTCACACATCGGGAGTTTGCCAACACACTACTTATGGCATGCACTCAGTGAATAGAAGGACTGAGGGGTCAGGAAGCAGAACATGTAATGGATATAATCATGCTGGAACAATTTATGTCAAAGCTCCCAGGGAATTTAAAAGAATGGGTGGCAGATAGAGAACCACTCAGCCTGGATGAGGCTGCAAGATTGGCTGATGATTGCTCTGCTTATCGACCAGGGCAACGTGGAAGTACAGCCCTAGTGAGTCGGGAACAGAAGCTTTCAGGGAGGCCATTGAAACCCATGAACTGGCCAGAGGAGGAACCACAGGGAGTTCGGACTTCACAAAGAGGGGGAGGTTGCCCAAGCCCCTAATTACGGCCCGTGTTGGGGCGAGGAAGGCTTAAATGCCATAACTGTGGACACATGGGACACTTTGCTAGGGAGTGGCAGGAATGTTCTAGTCTACATCATAAACATCCCCAACCTGTGCACACTGTGCTGCAATGGGGCTGGAATGCTGAGGGAAAGAGGATCCCACTACCCCGACCGGAAGAAGAAGAGGCATATGTTGTACAAGGAGAAGTGTCCCGGACTAGATGGGACACCTCAGAGTCTATTAACCAGCATCTGCAGCCGGTCTGGGTAGAGAGTATGGAGGCTGTGGGGCTCCGTGACTCCGGAGCCTCAGTCACATTGATAAAAGACCATTTAGTACCAGACCAATGTATTGTCCCCGGCAGCCGTATGTTAGTCAATGTAGCCGGAGGAGAATCTTTGAACATTCGGAGGGCCCTACTGCATTTAGACTGGGATCACAGTCATGGAATGGTGGATGTAGGAGTATTGCGGCACCTACCAGTAGAGGTGTTGCTGGGAAACAATCTGGGAGCAGGATTGGTGTGCCACTGGGACAATGTCATAACCGGAAGCCAAGGACCGGTTCACACTGCATCAGCCAATAGGGAAAAGAGCAATATCAACATGTCAGCGGTGAGTGATGCACAAAATGCAATGACTATCACAATGAAGGAATGTAATCTGGGGGAGGTAAATTACATCAGGGAGGAGGCCCAGGGACTTCGGGACACTGGACTTCTTACCCTGGTCAGCCCAGATACTGTTCCCCCAGAGCTCCCTTTACCAGGCCGCCAAGTGACCATCCCCCTAACTGGGTGCCAGCACTCTGAGGTTGTTCGTAATGGATACAAGTTTGGTTCTCATTGGGCACGTGTGGAGTTTCCCAGGACAAACTGGGGATCAGAGGGGAGATATGGAGGACCCCGCGAAAAGGACAGACCCCTGATCCAGCGAACTAAATACAGAGTCCTTGTCTCAGGGCTTCCCCCATCGGGAAGTTGGCAAGATCTGGAAGACCATATGAGAGAAGTTGGAGATGTCTATTACACTGACGTATACCAGGGTGGAATGGGGACTGTGGAGTATATTCGCAAGGACAACATGGAATATGCTTTGAGGAAACTGGATGATACAAAGTTTCGTTCTCATAAAGGCGAGATCTCTTACATTCGTGTCCGTGCTGAAAAAGTGGGGGAGGTATGTGAGGAGCTGCCCACTTACTAAAGACTATGATACTTTTCCAGCAACGGACCACCATTTTTGTCAATATTATGATTGTGTTTTATTAGTGATTTAATTGTAATGTTTTATATAGTTCTGCTTACTTGTCAGTATGTAAGATTCACTTGTAAAATGTCCAGCATTCCACTAATCTCATCTTTATCTCAAGGGTCCAATGTTTCTACAGCCAATAATCTCATTAGGTGAGACACAGTGGAGCCGTCACCACAGGGGGTCTTACAGGCAGTCTCAGATGAAGGCTTCTAGAATATTCTTCATTGTTTTAGCGAACAGTGAATGTTTAAGGGGGAGGGTGTGATCACTTCTGACCTGGGAGGGGACTGATCCCAGTGGAAGAAAAGAGAGACATGTTTTAGTCTAGAGTTGTGTGGAAGGATTGAAGGGAGAGGATGGAGATCATGGACTTGGAAGGATAAATGGATAAACATGTTGCCATTATGGATTATGTCGTTTGGATTTACACTTTCTTAAAAGGACTGCTGCTACTGGATACCTGGGTTTTCATTGTTTTATCTGCCGTCTAGAGGATCATGGACTGTGGCTACAGACTATACTGACTGGAGATACGAAATCTGTGGGCCAACCAAAAGTTGGGAGACAGTTAGTATGGCCTTATACAAAGCCAGTGGAACTACTGAACCGAGATTGTGAATTTGAGGACTGAGAGAACCGTATTTTGGCCGTTTACCTGGAATTGCTTTATTACCATGGCTGTGATCAATAAAATATTGTTGCATCGTTAGCCTGCCTAGGTGATTACTTACAACTCACAACCTCAGATCTTTACAATACCACATTTAGATTTTCAAATATTTATACACATATATTGTGTGTATATACAGTAGTGTTCAAACTTTTAGCAGTCCAATATGACTAACCAGATTAATCACTGTTTTTGGTATAAATTATATTACCACATGTCAAACAATTTACCAGATGGTGCAGTAGATTCTAAGAAAACCAACAGACTCAGGATTCAAAATCTGCTTGTTTTTGAGTCTGTGTATTTGAATAATTAATTGAAAGGGGGTGTGTTCAAAGTAATAGCAATGTGGAGTACAATTAGTGAAGTCAATCATTCTGTGAAAAAACAGATGTGAATCAGGTGGCCCTTATTTAAGGGTGAAGCCAGCACATGTTGTACATGCATTTCTCCTTGAAAGCCTGAGAAATATGGGTCATTCGAGACATTGTTCAGAAGAACAGCGTACTTTGATTAAAAAGTTGATTGGAGAGGGTAGAACCTATAATGAAGTGCAGACAATGATAGACTGTTCAGCTAAAATGATCTCCAATGCTCCAAAGCAAAACCAGAGAGACGTGGAAGAAAACTGAAGATTACCATTCGAATGAATATATTAAAATACTTGAAGAGGTCATGTTGCTTTATGCTGAAGAGGATATGCCCTTGAAATGGGTGTTTCAACAAGACAACGACCCTAAACACACGAGTAAACGAGCAAAATGTTGGTTCCAGTCCAACAAAATTGAGGTTATGGAGTGGCCAGCCCAATCTCCGGACCTTAATCCGATCGAACACTTGTGGGGTGACATGAAAAATGCTGTTTCTGAGGCAAAGCCAACAAATGCCATAAAACTGGGGGATATAGCCAAAGCATCCTGGGCTGTAATAACAGCTGACAGGTGCCAAAAGTTGGTTAACTCTATGCAACATAGATGTGAAGCAGTTCTAAAAAACTGTGGGTATACAGGAATGCTAAATCCTCAAAAAAAGAGTACATATTGTGAGTTTGTAATTGTGTTTTTGTTATTTTCTGTAAAGTAGTTAAAAATTATATACCATATTTTCCGGCGTATAAGACGACTTTTTAACCCCTGAAAATCTTCTCAAAAGTCAGGAGTCATCTTATACGCCAGGTGTCATCTTATAGGGCGTATAATTATGGTAATTTATAAGCCCTCCCTGTGTCCAAGACTATCAGAGCGGTAGCACATCCCTCTGGCCCGCCCTTGTATCCTATTACCGGTACCTCCTTCTCTGTCTCTTTGATCTCGCTCCTGAGGACTGCAGAGATGAGTTGAGGGGGCGCCTCACTGGGATAGTGTAAGTGAAGCAAGCTGCAGGTGTCCGGGTCGCCCGGGGTATGGAAAAAAGAGAGCGTCGCTGTTCCCAGAAAAACACTCGTCTGGCCCACCCTTGTATTAACTCCTTCTCTGCCTCTCAGATCTCGCTTCTGAGGACTGCAGTGAAGCGGCGCAGGCGCGCATGTGCGAGATCTGAGAGGCAGAAATGGAGGTAATACAAGGGTGGGCGCCCCCTCACCTCGTCACTGCAGTCCTCAGAAGTGAGATCAGACAAGTAGAGAAGAAGGGACCAGTAATAGGATACAAGGGCGGGCCAGAGGGATGTGCTACCACTCTGATAGTCTTGGTAACAGGGAGGGCTGGGCAGGCAGGGAGTGTTGACCAATCCAAGCAGGATTTGTATACAACAACCAGCCAATCGCCGGTAAGGTTCATCACTTTAAAATTACCATATTGAAATCAAATCTGATTTTTTTTTTAATTTTTACCGTATGTGCTTTAGAAGAGGGGTAGTCTTATACAGCAAGTATATCCCAAACTCTATATTTTAACTTGAAAAGTTGGGGTTCATCTTATACACCCAGTCGTCTTATACGGTACATTTCTCTTTATGTTTTGAATTAGAAAAAGGTGTGCAATGTTCAATGCAATATATGTGTGTATATATATATATGTGTGTATGTATAGAAAAAAAATATATTAAGGCAGCACTCCAAATAGATTAAATTCTCAAGTCAAGGCTCGAGAAAGGTTCTGTGAACCAAAACGTTGCCATTTGGGCTCAATAAAGTCCATTTTTTCTAAGAATTGAATCTATTTGGAGTGCTGCCTTAATATATTTTTTCTATTAAGATTCAATAATTTGGACAGGTTGCTTGGAGGCCTGGCACCCACTGTGAGTATATGTGAAATGGTGCTGTTTCAATCTATCTTTTCTATATATGTATGTATATATTGTAAGGCAGCGCTTGTCATTATCCTGGGGGATACTCGCTTTGCTGCGTCAATCAATGCACACCAGCAACTACTTTGCCGTGTTTCACAGTCCACAGTTTATTACACTTCATAAACCGCATTTCACACACATAATGTCAAACAAGCCCAAGTGGCAAACCGGCCCATTTGGCTCTAATTACAGCCTTTGCAAGGTAATACTAAAACAATGTCCATATAAATGTCCATAACATAAAGAGTATTACCTTTAGTCGGTTTTAACTGCTTCAGTCCGCCACCACTGTGGCTCTAAGGCTTGACCACACGTGGTCTCCAGCCCTGGACCCGTCCAAGGCCACTGGCATCTCTCACATACTCAGATCCAGGCTCTGCCCTCCAGGACGCTTGTGTGGCACTCCGAGGCTTACTGGCATCCCCCACACTCTCACAGGGATCCAGGCTTCACCTCCACCGGAGTCCACCAGGCCTCACCAGGCCTCACACGAGCGGTGTTCCCACACACACACCGAGGGAACAGCCTCGTGCCGCTCACACGGTGTCCGCACATACGAGTAACAGGAAACACGCCTGTCACACCCCTTTCACCTCTGCACACGGTGCCCACACAGGAGCTCCCAACACATAGGAACTCCTACACACCGGAAGACACCCACACAGGAACACAAAGGGTTTATATATACTGCAGCACACAGACACACCCAGAGGACCTTAACTGTGTGCACAAGGACCTGTGTGATGTCACGGTCATGTGACCAGTCAGTTAAAGGGGAAGGTACATGGTCATTCAAAACACACTGAACCATTGAAGGGATGTCTGCTACACCACAATATATATATATATATATATATATATATATATATATATATATATATAATTATAGTAGATCGGCTCACTTGGTTACACACAGAAATATACAGGAACACTGTCTCTTTAAATTCTTCCCAGATTTATTAGGCAGCATAAACCATGGGAAGCAAAACAAACACGGCCCTTTGGGCAAAAACCTGGAAAACAAGACAAAGTGGTGATACCAAACACAGTCCTTGTGGTAGTGGGGATCTACCCGCTCAAAGTCCAGCAAACACAGGTTTCAGATTGGCACAGAACACACAAGCTCCTCTCTGGAGCTAGCTTCTCCAAACACTAAACACTGAATGCCTCAGCCGGCCGAGTATTTCAACCCCCCAAACCACACCCTGGAGTGGAGATATGGAGAACAACCTCCCGCCCTTCACTATGGTTGTTCTCATAAAAACACTCCCTTTTACAAATGGTGGTTTAACCCACCAGCACATAACTTGCTGGAGGAAACTTTACGGTTTTAATTTACTGAAGCTAATAGCCTCAGTGAAACATATCTCTCCTCCAGCACTTTACCAGTGACTTTGTCACAATATATATTGTAAGATGGCCGCTGGACAGGTCCTTGAAGGGAGATATGTATCACCGAGGTTGGTAGCTTTGGTAATGTAAACCCGGGAAAAGCATGCTCCAGCACACGTAGTGCTGAAAGGGTTAATAGGGCTTATCAGGGCCGTTTTTTACGAGCAGTCATAAGAGATGGGAGGGATTGGCTGCTCACATATTCCTACCCCAGAGCGTGCCTCTTTTGTAAATAAAATGAAGACCAAGTGTCTCATTCAGTGTCTGTGGCTGGAGGTGTGGAGACCTCCAGCATGTCTGTTCTAAAGGACACTGACAGTGAGCGGGCGAACCCCCAGCACTGTATAGACTGTTGATTTTTCTGTTTTGTTACTTTGCGCCGGACAAGGCTGTGTTTTGTTTACTTTGAAAGTGTGGTTTATGAAGTCTGGATAAACCTGTCTTGGACATTTTTAAAGACACCGACTCCTGTGCCTACCTCTAAAGCAGCTGAGTGAGTACCAAACCCTACAATATAAATAGTCTCTCTGCATTATATATATATATATATATATATATTTATCGATTAGCCCAGACTTAAATGTTGCTGTGTAATATCATAAGAAAAGCCAGAAGTATTAAACGGGTTGTCCAAAATTAGAAAAGAGGGGCTGAACTTGCAATGCCAAGATCCATTATTAGCCCATTGTCAAAAAAATGGAATTGTTTCTACTAAAAAAATAGACAATTTTGGTAACCTTGGACAATCCTTTAAACAATTTGCATCATACCCTGTACATGTGCTGTGGATGAGCATGCTGCTTGTATTGAATGACGTCTTTTTCTGCTATGTTAGGACTGCTGTGAAGCCCACCATGTAAATTGCTATGCTACAATATTGTGAAAAATGGTAATCTTGACCAACACTCAATCTCTCAATTTTCCATGTAAAAAAATAACTTTATTGATCCATTAAAAAGATGCGAAAAATACACAAGTTATGTGTATTGCAGTTTTGCAGGATATCTGCAAAAAATCCTACACGTTTTGAACTTAGAAATATGTACGGTTCTTTGTCATTGCCTGACTAAGAACCACACATATTTCTAAGTTCTAAGTTTAAAATACGTAAGATTTTTTGCAGGATATCCTGTTTTTAAACTTGTGTGTTTTATGAACCTAGAAATACTGTATGTATCTAAGAAGCGTACATATTTTTAAGTTCGAAACACAAAGGATTTTTTGCAAGATGTTCTGTTTTTAAACTTGTGTTTTTCGTATCTTTTTAATGGATCAATAAAGCTTTTATTTACTTGGAAAATTTTGAGATTGAGTGCTGGGCAAGATTACCGTTTTTTCACATGCATTCTATTATGCTTCTAACTGGGATTCAGTGGGCAGCAGCGGGCAGCATGGTGGCTCAGTGGTTAGCACTGAAGCCTTGCAGCGCTGGGGTCCTGGGTTCAAAACCCACCAAGGACAACATCAGCAAGGAGTTTGTATGTTCTCCCTGTGTTTGCGTGGGTTTCCTCCAGGTTCTTTGGTTTCCTCCCACACTCCAAAGACATACTGATAGGGAATGTAGATTGTGAGCCCCGATGGGGACAGTGATGATAATGTCTGTAAAATTGTCTGAATTGTAAAGCACTGCAGAATATGTTGGCGCTATATAAATAAAAAGATTATTATTATTATAGAGTTCAAAGTCTTTTTTTATCAGATGAGGTGATGCTACAGTATTGCAGAGTTTTATATAAGAGATCAAAATATTCCATGTTCAAGTCCCCTAAGGGGACTCATTTAAAATATTTAGAAGAAGAGGAAAAAAATGTTTTCACAAAACATCTATATATATAATCGTCTTATCCCGTCTGTCTGTCTGTGTGTCTGTCTGTCCAGGAAATCCTGCGTCGCTCATTGGTCCGGCAGCGGCCAATCCGCGCCGGGGGATTTCTAAAAAAAGATGGCGGCCGTTAGCGGCTCATCTGCGGGACGGAGCTCAGCGGCGTTGCAGCCGGGAGATGAGCGCCGCGAGGCGCTCATCTCCCGGCCGGCAACAGCAGAAGGAACCCGACCGCTGGACCCATCTGCGGGACGGAGATGCAGCCGGGAGATGAGCGGCGCGAGGCGCTCATCTCCCGGCCGGTAGCAGCGTAAGGACCGCCGGCGCCGCTGACCTCCATGCGGAAGGGAGGACCGGGGAGCGGCGCTGCAGGTCGGGATACTTCTGCTGCGAGCGCCCGCTATGTCCCGGGTTCTCGCAGCGGAAGTATCCGCACAGGCAGCGGCGCTCCCTGGTCCTCACCAAGACGATTCGATGATTGGTCGCGGTCTTCGGACCCGACCAATCACTGATCTTAGCGCAAAACTTAAACACTATTGTGCTGATTGGTCGCCGACGCTGCCCGTGACCAATCACCGATTTGGGCGCCAAATTTAAATATCGGCCGCGACCAATCACCACAGCGGTGTTTAAATGTGGAGCCAAGATCGGTGATTGGTCGCTGCCGATATTTAAATTTGGCGCCCAAATCGGTGATTGGTCGCGGCCGATATTTAAATTTGGCGCCCAAATCAGTGATTTGTCGCGGTCAGCGTCCGCGACCAATGTGCACAATAGTGTTTAACTTTGGCGCCAAGATCAGTCATTGGTCGCGGGCCAAGACAGCGACCAATCACCGATTTGTGCGGCAATTTTAAATAGCGTCCGTGACCAATTGGATGTCAGCGCCGCTGCCTGTCCGGATACTTCCGCTGCAAGAACCAGGGACATGAGCGGGCGCTCGCAGCAGAAGTATCCCGACCCGCAGCGCCGCTCCCCGGTCCTCCCTTCACACCCTAGCCGCTGATGTCCCCACAGTATCCGCATGGTGTTACAAAGGTCGGGAAATTTGTGTTAAAAATCGCTGATTGGTCGCTGGCGCTGACCGCGACCAATCACCTATTTGGGCGCCAAATTTAAATATCGGCCGCGACCAATCAGCACAGCGGTGTTTAAATGTGGAGCCAAGATCAGTGATTGGTCGCGGACGATATTTAAATTTTGTGCCCAAATCGGTGATTGGTCGCGGGCAGCGTCCGTGACCAATCTGCACAGTAGTGTTTAACTTTGGCCGCAAGATCAGTGATTGGTCGCAGGCCAAGTCCGCGACCAATCAACGATTTGTGCGGCACATTTAAATAGCGGCCGCGACCAATTGGACCCGCAGCGCCGCTTCCCGGTCCTCCCTTCACGCCCTAGCCGCATGGATGTCAGCGGCGCTGCCTGTGCGGATACTTCCGCTCCGAGAACCCGGGACATGAGCGGGCGCTCGGAGCAGAAGTATCCGGACCCGCAGCGCCGCTCCCCGGTCCTCCCTTCACACCCTAGCCGCTGATGTCCCCACAGTATCTGCATGGTGTTACAAAGGTCCGGACATTTGTGTTAAAAAACGCTGATTGGTCGCTGGCGCTGCCCGCGACCAATCACCGATTTCGGCGCCAAATTTAAATATCGGCCGCGACCAATCACCGATCTTGGCTCCACATTTAAACACCGCTGTACTGATTGGTAGCGGACGCTATTTAAATGTGCCGCCCAAATCGGTGATTGGTCGCACACAGCATGGGCGACCAATCAGCACAGCGGTGTTTAACTTTAGCGCCAAGATCACTGATTGGTCGCGTGCGGAGAGCGCGACCAATCAGCGAATAGTATTGGTGAGCGGGGAGCGGAATCGTATTAGTGAGGACCGGGGAGCGCCGCTGCCTGTGCAGATACTTCCGCTCCTAGAAGCCGGGAGATGAGCGACTGCTCGCAGCAGAAGTATCCGGACTCGCAGCGCCGCTCCCCGGTCTTCCCTTCACACCCTAGCCGCTGATGTCCCCACAGTATCCGCATGGTGTTACAAAGGTCCGGACATTTGTGTTAAAAATCGCTGATTGGTCGCTGGCGCTGCCCGCGACCAATCACCGATTTGGGCGCCAAATTCAAATATCGGCCTTGACCAATCAGCACAGCGGTGTTTAAATGTGGAGCCAAGATCGGTGATTGGTCGCGGCCGATATTTAAATTTGGCGCCCAAATCGGTGATTGGTCGCGGGCAGCGCCAGCGACCAATCAGCGATTTTTCACACAAATGTCTGGACCTTTGTAACACTATACGGATACTGTGGAGACATCAGCGGCTAGGGTGTGAAGGGAGGACCGGGGAGCGGCGCTGCGGGTCGGGATACTTCTGCTGCGAGCAGTCGCTCATGTCCCGGGTTCTCGCAGCGGAAGTACCCGCACAGGCAGCGGCGCTCCCCGTTCCTCACTAATACGATTCCGCTCCCCGCTCCTCACCAATACGATTCGCTGATTGGTCGCGCTCTCCGCACGAGACCAATCAGTGATCTTGGCGCTAAAGTTAAACACCGCTCTGCTGATTGGTCGCGGCCGCTGCCCGCGACCAATCACCGATTTGGGCGCCACATTTAAATAGCGGCCGCGACCAATCACAGATCTTAGCGCCACATTTAAACACTGCTGTGCTGATTGGTCACGGACGCTGACCGTGACCAATCACCGATTTGGGTGCCACATTTAAATAGCGGCCGCGACCAATCACCGATCTTGCCTCGACATTTAAACACTGCTGTGCTAATTGGTCGCGGACGCCAGCCGCGACCAATCAGCGAGCTTGGCGCCAAATTTAAACAACGCTCTGCTCATTGGTCGCGGACGCCAGACGCGTCTAATCAGCGAGATTGGCGCCAAATTTAAACAACGCTCTGCTGATTGATCGCGGTCGCTGGCCGAGATCAATCCGCAGTATTGGCGCAAAATTTAAACCCCACTCTGCTGATTGGTCGCGGTCGCCGGCCGTGACCAATCAGCAGTATTGGCGCCAAATTTAAACCTCACTCTGCTGATTGGTCGCGGCCGTCAGCCGCGAACAATCAGCGAGATTGGCGCCAAATTTAAACAACGCTCTGCTGATTGGTCGCCGGCCGCGACTAATCAGCGATTTTGGTGCCAAATTTAAACACGCTCTCCATTCCTCACTAACACGGTTCGCTGATTGGTCGCGGCCGCCGCCCGTGACCAATCAGCGATTTTGGCGCCAAATTTAAACACCGCTCTGCTGATTGGTCGCGATCGCCATCCGCGACCAATCAGCCAGATTGGCGCCAAATTTAAACAACGCTCTGCTGATTGGTCGAGGCCGGCGACCGCGACCAATCAGCAGAGCGATGCAGAGCGAGGTTTAAATTTGGTCCCAAAGTCGCTGATTAGTCGGCCGCGACCAATCAGCAGAGCGTTGTTTAAATTTTGTGCCAAAATCGCTGATTGGTCGCGGCCGGCGGCCTCGACCAATCAGCAGTATTGGCGCCAAATTTAAACACCGCTCTGCTGATTGGTCGTGACTAATCAGCGATTTTGGTGCCAAATTTAAACACGCTCTCCAGTCCTCACTAAAACGGTTCGCTGATTGGTCGCGGCCGCCGCCCGCGACCAATCACCAATATTGCCGCCAAATTTAAACACCGCTTTGCTGATTGGTCGCGTTCGGCAACCGCGACCAATCAGCGATTTTGGTGCAAAATTTAAACACCGCTCTGCTAATTGCGCCCCGTCGGCCGCATACCTATTCTAGAATACCCGATGCATTAGAATCGGGCCACCATCTAGTAATGAAATAAAAAAATAAAAAAATTAACATATTTGGTATTTCCATGTGCCTAATTGTTTGAACTAGTAAATTATAAAAATATTTATCCCATAAGGTGAAAGTTGAAATTAAATAAAAATTTACATGCCAGAATTGCAGATTTTGAGACATAGTACTTATCCTTAAAACATGCAATAGAAATTAATAAAAACACCATATACCACCAATATAAAAGTACCAGGTCTCAAAAACATGGCTACACCAGCAAAATATTTTTTTTACAAAGTGTAGGAAATTTTAAACCACTAAAAAAACCTTTGGTTTCGCCATAATCATAGTGACCTAAAGCATCCTATTGCCCGGTCATTTGCACCACACAATTTTTTTTTTTTTAATTTTCTTTCAGTACATTAAACGGTAAAATAAATGTTGTCATTCAAAACTAAAACTCATCAAGCCCTCATATGGCTTTGGAGATGGAAAAAATAGAAGTTATTAGAAGTTATTAGAAGTATTGAAGGAAAAAGAGGGTTCTTTTATCATATGAAAGAAAAATATTTTTGAAAGATTAGGCATTTAGTAATTGAATATTTCTTTTCCAAGAACATATTAAGTGAAATTGCTGCTCAGAATTCAGATACTGGGTCTTCAAGTCAGATCATACTGTCTTGTTAGTGCTCTTTAAGATTGTTCATTAAAAAATAATGAATTATTAATCATATAAGTCATATACATAATTAAATATGATTTACATTCCTTGTGTGTCAAATATATATGTAAATGTTTCGCAGGTTAATGGAAGTTTAATTTACATGAAATATAATTATAATTAGTCACCGAGCTGAATCAGGTTCATGATTTGAAGTGGATAGTTCTCTATTGATTAACTGATGTAATTAAGATTGGATGAAAGTCTCAAGAGGGAAATATTAATGAAACCGCAGATTGCTATTGATAAATGATACCGTATGTACACTTGTATGGGATAATTTATGGACGGGAAGGGAACATTTTGTGGAACCCATTTAATGGAGAAGGTCTATATAGTGAGTTTTTAAAACATGAGAACCTTTAGGGTATGTTCACATTGAAATTTTTATGTGGATTTAAAAGCAGATCTGCTTCTAAATCTACATCAAAAACCACTTCAATTACTCTTTGAATGATCTTTCAATTGGGATTTTGAAGTGGACACGTTTCAAAATCCATGTAAGAAACTCTTTATGAAGAACTCTTGTGTTTCTTCACGATATAATTGTTAGAGAAGTTAGTTCACATTCATGTTCACCCTTTTATTTATATATTTCATGTAGGAGAAGGCAAAAACTATATTTTTGAATGACATCGACTCACTGTCATCAAACACCCTATCCGCGTTTCACCAATACTTTTTCAGGAGCCCATTACCACTTTGCTGTTGCTATTACTTGTACCATGAATACTTTGTCACCTCCTTTTCAGGGAATCTTTTTTTCCGGCTCTCCAATCTAAACCAGTCTCTGTATTATTTATGCTTGATATTTCACATATTTACTAATTCTCACTATACTCTTTTGAGCTTATATATGTAAACCGTTTCTTGTGTCTAGATAGTGGTTTGTTCACCTTCATGTTCACTCTTTTACTCATATATTTCAGGTAGGACAAAGCAAAAACTACATCGACTTGCTGTCACCCATTGTTCGTTTCACAAAAGCTTTGTCCGGAGCCCATTACCACTTTTCCCTTGCTGTTACTTATACTATTTATACTTTATGTAAGTGACTCACCCCCTGGGCCGTGGGGTACCCGGAACCTGGCCTTCTGGTGTAGGGTGCTGATGGGGGTAGTAGTGGCAACCCGGTCCCGTGGCTCAGGGTGGTCAGACCAAATGGCGGCAGTCTATTTATCAGTGTTTTGAATGTCCGACTACGCCACCCGTGGATTGCGGTCAGGGATAACCGCCGCTGCGAGGCAGACCACTGAGGCTGGTGTTGGTGTGCAGCACAGGGATAGGATAACTCCCCACGGGAAGAGTGTAGCCTCAGGGCAGTGTAGGTGGATGCTGGGGGTGATGGTGCAGGCGCAGCAAAGATCACACTGAGTCCAATGGTGCAGTCCGGGGTTTTTACTCACAGTTGTTATCCATGTCACTTCTGTCAGCAATGACTGCCCAAGCCGTGCTACGTCCACCAGGTGAGGAGCTCGGTCAACCCCCAGGCAATTCAGGAGTATGGCACAGGACCCCCTTCTGTCCTTTCTCTGGCCTCTCGTGCCCCACCAGTGACCAAACTTCTGTCCAGCTACCGCGGACCGTGTCGGGCAAGCGTTGGCCTCCGCTTCCCGCTATCCTATATGGTGCCTTCCTAACAGGTTTGGCGGGGGGTCGCACCAATAAATGATCACGACCTCCGGTTCTTGGCTGAGGGATGATTTACCTCCACCAACTTGGGAATCCGGTACCCTTCCACAGCCTGACCCTTCACCCGATATAACGCGAGTTTGCAACGGTTGCTGTCCGTTCTGCTCTCTTAGGGTCCCTTTTGCCTTCTTGTTTCTGGAGCCCTTCCACTCCTCTGTCTCTTCTCCTTCCTTCCTTCTCCTTCTCCTCTTCTCCTCTCTGGCCTTCTCTCTAGGCCTGCCTCGTGGAGCTGAGCTCAGGCTGAGCCTCGGCTCCCTGTCAGCTCTGACTGAACTGAACTTCTCTTTCTCTGCTCTGCTTCTCCGAACTGAACCAAGATGGCTCCCACCTTTTATCTGCTTCTCTGTGTCTGAGCTCAGGTGACCTACACCCAATTAGAGATGAGCGTTGTTCGACTCGAACTGTTCGCCAATCTCAAATTCGAGCTGTTTTGGGCGGTGTTCGAGCCGTTCGGCGAACACGAACAATTTGAGAAAAATTCGGCTGTTCGAGGTTATGTTCGATAACTGTTCGTGCACCAAAATCATAACTGGATTTTTTCTCAGTAATGATGAAAATTAATGTTAATACGCAGTTTGAGTGTACAGCGGGGTGGGGGGAGGGGCAGGGGATGGATCTCTGCAGGAACAATGAAGATCTCCATTTTTTTTTCTCTTTCCCGCATTTACAGTGGGGAGGTGCAATCTGTCAGCCTATCAGCAGCGCACACACGGAGCGAAGTGCTTTTTTTCACACAAGCAAGGGCATGTGTCATTGGCAGTGTATGTCACATGTCCTTGCCCTATAAGACCAAGCCATTTTCCCCGTCGCCACCATTTTCTCACTGCTGCAGCTGCGTGTTAGACGGCACCGCTGTTGCTGTGTGCGCTATACCTTGTTAATTTCAAGCCAATTTTCGCACAAATATACAGATAGCTTGGGAGTAGGGAATAGTTGTGATTGCAGTCCTTTTAAGGACTAGGTTACAGCATTTCCTACGACTTTTATCAGGCAGGTCTGTGCTCTTAAATAGATAGGTTGTGGGAGTAAAGACTAATTGTAATTGGAGTCCTTTTCAGGACTAGGTTACATCAGTTCCTATCAGTTTTTGCCAGGCAGGTCTGTGCCAGTGCTGTGCAAGTTTTTTTCACAGCATTTGGCTGAATCTAGCAAAGCTAATCCTTTTTGGCCTATTGCAGAGTGTGTTAGTCAGTGGAGTAGCCTATCTGTGTTGCAAGATATACCACCTGTGTATAGAATACCAATTTTTTTACTGCACCTAGTGAAGTAAAATCTTTTGGGCATAGCATCATTCTATTAGTCCATCTATACTGACCTCCATCAGGTTGCAAACTGAATCTAATTTTTTTCTGCATCTAGCTCTGAAAAAATATTGGGCTTCTAGCTGTGTGTGGGACTTGTTGTATTAGTCCATTTATACTGACCTCCATCAGGTTGCAAACTGAATATATTTTTTTCTGCATCTACCTCTGAAAAAATATTGGGCTTCTAGCTGTGTGTGGGTCTTGTTCTATTAATCCATCTATACAGACCTCCATCAGGTTGCAAACTGAATATAATTTTTTTCTGCATCTAGCTCTGAAAAAATATTTGGCCTTCTAGTAGTGTGTGGGACTTTCTCTGTTAGTCCATCTATACTGACCTCCATCAGGTTGCAAACTGAATATATTTTTTTCTGCATCTACCTCTGAAAAAATATTGGGCTTCTAGCTGTGTGTGGGTCTTGTTCTATTAATCCATCTATACTGACCTCCATCAGGTTGCAAACTGAATATAATTTTTTTCTGCATCTAGCTCTGAAAAAATATTTGGCCTTCTAGTAGTGTGTCGGACTTTCTCTATTAGTCCATCTATACTGACCTCCATCAGGTTGCAAATTAAAAATAATTTTTATCTGCATCTACAGTACCTCTGAAAAAATATTTGGGCTTCTAGCTGTGTGTGGGACTTGTTGTATTAGTCCATCTATACTGACCTCCATCAGGTTGCAAACTGAATATATTTTTTTCTGCATCTACCTCTGAAAAAATATTGGGCTTCTAGCTGTGTGTGGGACTTGTTGTATTAGTCCATCTATACTGACCTCCATCAGGTTGCAAACTGAATATATTTTTTTCTGCATCTACCTCTGAAAAAATATTGGGCTTCTAGCTGTGTGTGGGTCTTGTTCTATTAATCCATCTATACAGACCTCCATCAGGTTGCAAACTGAATATAATTTTTTACTGCATCTAGCTCTGAAAAAATATTTGGCCTTCTAGCAGTGTGTGGGACTTGTTCTATTAGTCCACCTATACTGACCTCCATCAGGTTGCAAATTCAAAATAATTTTTTGTATGCATCTAGCTCTGAAAAAATATTTGGCCTTCTAGCAGTGTGTGGGACTTTCTCTGTTAGTCCATCTATACTGACCTCCATCAGGTTGCAAACTGAATCTAATTTTTTTCTGCATCTAGCTCTGAAAAAATATTTGGCCTTCTAGCAGTGTGTCGGACTTTCTCTATTAGTCCATCTATACTGACCTCCATCAGGTTGCAAATTAAAAATAATTTTTATCTGCATCTACAGTACCTCTGAAAAAATATTTGGGCTTCTAGCTGTGTGTGGGACTTGTTGTATTAGTCCATCTATACTGACCTCCATCAGGTTGCAAACTGAATATATTTTTTTCTGCATCTACCTCTGAAAAAATATTGGGCTTCTAGCTGTGTGTGGGTCTTGTTCTATTAATCCATCTATACAGACCTCCATCAGGTTGCAAACTGAATATAATTTTTTTCTGCATCTACCTCTGAAAAAATATTGGGCTTCTAGCTGTGTGTGGGACTTGTTGTATTAGTCCATCTATACTGACCTCCATCAGGTTGCAAACTGAATATATTTTTTTCTGCATCTACCTCTGAAAAAATATTGGGCTTCTAGCTGTGTGTGGGTCTTGTTCTATTAATCCATCTATACAGACCTGCATCAGGTTGCAAACTGAATATAATTTTTTTCTGCATCTAGCACTGAAAAAATATTTGGCCTTCTAGCAGTGTGTGGGACTTGTTCTATTACTCCACCTATACTGACCTCCATCAGGTTGCAAACTGAATATATTTTTTTCTGCATCTACCTCTGAAAAAATATTGGGCTTCTAGCTGTGTGTGGGACTTGTTGTATTAGTCCATCTATACTGACCTCCATCAGGTTGCAAACTGAATATATTTTTTTCTGCATCTACCTCTGAAAAAATATTGGGCTTCTAGCTGTGTGTGGGACTTGTTCTATTAGTCCATCTATACTGACCTCCATCAGGTTGCAAACTGAATATATTTTTTTCTACATCTACCTCTGAAAAAATATTGGGCTTCTAGCTGTGTGTGGGACTTGTTCTATTAATCCATCTATACAGACCTCCATCAGGTTGCAAACTGAATATATTTTTTTCTGCATCTACCTCTGAAAAAATATTGGGCTTCTAGCTGTGTGTGGGACTTGTTGTATTAGTCCATCTATACTGACCTCCATCAGGTTGCAAACTGAATATATTTTTTTCTGCATCTACCTCTGAAAAAATATTGGGCTTCTAGCTGTGTGTGGGACTTGTTGTATTAGTCCATCTATACTGACCTCCATCAGGTTGCAAATTGAATATAATTTTTTTCTGCATCTAACCCAGCCAATAGTTTTGGCCTAATACCACAGTTTGGCCACTCAGCTCTGCTCGGTTACCATCCATTGTTTTTTTGTGCAAACAACTCCAGAGTTGTGAATTAGTTAACCACCAAAATGAGTGGAAAAAGGCCTGCTGCTGGTGGAAAGGGGAATAGGCGTGTTGGGAAGGGGAAAAAAGGTTGTGTCCGTGGGGTAGGTGTTAAAGCAACAGTAACATCTGCAGAAGAAAGACCATCTTCCAGCCAAACTAAAATGTCTACTTCTTTTAGCGGACAATGTGATAAGATCCCTTTCTTACGGCCACGCCAATCGCTACAAATTCCAGATGAGGCACAAAAACAGCAGGTGCTTCAACGGATATCAAGTGCTCCTTTAAGTGGGCTCTCCTCCACATCAACTTCAACATCACAAATACTCCAGTCCTCAAAGGTGTCACCCAAATCGCACTTGCTTCCTCACAGCTCCCAAATCTCCAGCTGCCCGTCTGAGTATGAGGTAGAACAGATGGTTGAGTCTGCAGAGCTGTTTACTCATACTATAGCCTGGGAATCAGAGGTCGACTCCAGCGCTTCTGTGAATCCAGACGAGGAAATGATCTGCACTGATGCCCAGAATCTTTATGAGTCGGATCCAGGACCAGACGCAGAAGGTTCTGACCATAATGTAGACCCTCATTCCCAAACTGTAACTCCTGTTGGTGGAGACAATGAGGAAGACGATGATAAGACTCAAATACCTGATTGGAGCGACAACTTTAGTTTTTTGTCAGGGCAGGAACAGGTTGGCTCTGAGGATGACGGGTGTGATAACACACAGGGTGATGATGATGAGGTTGGAGATCCCACTTACTGTCAACCCACAGTCAGCCAAGAGATGAGGTCAGCAGAGGAGGTGGAGGAAGATGCTAGTGACGACGAGGTCAGGTTGCGCCTTCCTGGACAGAGACGTAGTACTGGAAGCACGTCAACAACTGCATCCTCAAACACAACTCTGCCTCTCACCACAAGTCGTGGTGGCTCTTCAGGTCGCATGGGTGCTAAGCCTTGCATAGCCTGGGCATTTTTTCAGATCGATAAAGATGACCCAACTCGTGTTATCTGTAACATTTGTCAGCAAAAGCTAAGTAGAGGCCAAAAAATACATAGTTTGAGTACTTCATGCATGAACCGGCACATGGACATGAAGCATAAGTTGCAGTGGGAAGCTCAGTGTGCTACAATGCGGCCTAGCCGGCCGGGCCAACCACCGTCTGCCATATCTTGTGCATCCGCGGCCTCTTCATCCTCTGTGATTGGGGGGACAGCAGTCACACCTGTTTTGGGGCGCAGACCTGCCACCTCTTTACCCGCAACAGCCAGCGTGATTGGCAGGTCATCATTTTCTTTGGAGGTGGTAACACCAGCTGGTGTTGAGCGCTGTCCGACATTGATAGCACCACCTTTGGATCAAGGCAACCTAACATGTCCGCCTGCATCTTCCTCATAGACCGGCAGTTTGCCGGGGACACCCTTATCAACCCCGTCTAAGCACAATAGCCAGCCCTCGGTCCCTCAGATGTGGACAAGTAAAAGACCATTTCCTCCTAGCCATGAGAAAGCTAAGAGGTTGAATTTCACCATCTGCAAGCTCTTGGCTACAGAAATGCTGCCTTTCCGCCTGGTGGACACAGAGGATTTTCGAGACCTTATGTCCATCGCAGTGCCCCAGTACCAGATGCCCAGTCGGCACTACTTCTCAAAGAAAGGTGTGCCTGCGCTCCACCAGCATGTCGCACACAACATCACCGCTTCTTTGAGAAACTCTGTGTGTGACAGGGTGCATTTCACCACAGACACTTGGACGAGTAGGCATGGACAGGGGCGTTACATGTCGCTGACTGGGCACTGGGTAACTATGGTGACAGCAGGACAAGGGGCTGCTGTCCAAGTCTTGCCGTCCCCACGAGTTGTGCGTCAATCCTCTTTATGTCAAAGTTCCTCCACTGCTTCTGCCTCCTCAACCTCCTCTCGGTCTTCCACCTGCACCCAAAGCCTGTCTGGTCATGCCACAAGCTTTCTAACTGCGCAGAAGGGATCCTGCACACCTCCTTACTATGCTGGCAGTAGGGCTCAACGTCATCAGGCGGTTTTTACTTTGAAATGTCTGGGAAATGTGAGTCACACAGCTGAGGAGTTGTGGTCAGCTCTGGAGAACCAATTTCATGAATGGCTGTCTCCACTGGACCTGAAACCAGGGAAGGCCGTGTGCGACAATGCTGCAAACCTGGGTGCGGCCCTTCGCCGGGGCAATGTCACACACGTGCCTTGTATGGCTCACGTGTTGAACCTGGTTGTCCAGCAATTTTTAGCCCACTATCCCAGACTAGATGGCCTTCTGCAGAGGGCACGGTCGCTGTGTGCTCACTTCCGCCGTTCGCATCCCGCAGCTCAGCGACTTACATCTCTACAGAAGTCGTTGGGCCTGCCACTTCACCGGCTAAAATGCGATGTGCCTAACCGGTGGAATTCAACTCTGCACATGTTGCAGCGACTGTGGCAGCACCGACAAGCCCTGATGCAATACGTTCTGACGTATAGCCTGGGCCAACGAGATCCAGAGGTGGGGCAAATCACGCTGGAGGAGTGGTCTCAGATCAGGGACCTATGCACCCTTCTGCACAGTTTTGAAATGGCGACGAAGATGTTTAGTGCTGACGATGCCATTATCAGCATGACTATTCCGGTGATTTACATGCTGGAGCACATGTTAAACAGAATTCGGAGTCAGGTGGTGGCACAAGAGGAGGTGGAGGAAGTAGAGGAGGAGGAGTTGTATGCGGAAGGGCTAACATCTGCAAGGTCCAGACGGTCGGCAGCACCAAGGCGGCAGGCATGTGAGGGTGGGGGAGATGGTTTTACCAGGGCGCATGGTAGCAGCCAAACTAGTGAGGAAGGTGCAGGAGCCCAGGAAGAAGTGGAGGACGAACTGATGGAAGACTCATCAGATGAGGGAGACCTTGATCACATTTCTGTTGTGCGAGGTTGGGGGGAGAGGACAGAGGAAGGAAGCATGATTGTTACCTCGCCACCAACACAACAGGGACTTGGTGCTCCTGGATGCGCAACACACATGAGTGCCTTCTTGCTGCACTACCTGCAACATGACCCTCGAATTGTGAGAATTAGAAATAATCCTGATTACTGGGTTGCCACACTGTTAGATCCCCGGTACAAAAGTAAATTTGCCGAAATTATTCCTGCCATAGAAAGGGATGCACGCATGCAGGAGTATCAGCAGAGACTGTTGCAGAATCTTACATGTGCTTTTCCACAAAATACCAGTGGTGCACGTAGTGAATCTCACAGTTCCAACTTGCCAACCGTGGGACCGTCAAGTGTTCAGCACTCAAACCGTAACAGAACCACAGTATCTGCTGGTAACATCAATTTTGCGGAATCATTTCACCACTTTTTTAGCCCATCCTTTGCAAGGCCATAGGAGACAAGAAGTCTGACACATAGTCAACGCCTAGAGACGATGGTACAGGAGTATCTCCAAGTAAACATTGAAGCCACGACTGTGTCACTGGACTCTTGCTCTTTTTGGGCTTCCAATCTGGATAAATGGCCGGAGCTAGCCACTTACGCCTTGGAGATCTTGTCATGCCCCGCAGCCAGCGTTCTGTCTGAACGTGTGTTCAGCGCTGCTGGTGGTGTGCTGACAGATAAGCGCACGCGGCTCTCCACTGATAATGTAGACAGACTCACGTTCATAAAGATGAACAAATCATGGATCCGAAACGACTTTTCTACCCCTGTGTCATCCTGGGGAGAGTAAAAGCTTGATGATTGGTTAAAATCACCCTACCAACCGTTTTAAGCTTTCAAATTACTAATCATGTTTATCTGTATCTTGACTGGAAAATAATTTGGGCTTTGTAGCAGTGTGCAGCACTGATCCTATTAGGCCATCTATAATAAGCTCCACCAGATTTAAAATTAAAAATAATTTTTAGCTGCATCTAGCCCGGAAAATAATTTTGGGGCTCTGAGATGCGCAAGACACATAAGTGCCTTCTTGCTGCACTACCTGCAGCATGACCCTCATATTGTCAGAATTCGAAGTAATCATGACTACTGGGTTACCACACTCTTAGATCCCCCAAACTTTTCGATCAACCTTTTCATTTTAATAAAGACCAAAAAAATGGTCATTTTTGAAATTATAAGCATTAGCAGGCTGTTAGAAACTGAAATCAAACAGTTTTCAACTCAAAACTTTATTCTAGGTGATGTTACATTTTCACATAGGACACCTTGTTCGAAAGGAGCTTCTGAACTCTCTCGTCCATTGAATTTGTCAGGTTTTGGATGGTTTCTGCTTCAATTGTTTTGCATGAGGACAGAATACCCTCCCAGAGCTGTTGCTTAGATGTGAACTGCCTCCCGCCATCATAGACACTCCTTTTAATGATGCTCCAAAGGTTCTGAATGGGGTAGAGGTCAGGGGAGCATGGGGGTCACACCATAAGTTTGTCCCCTTTTATGCCCATATCAGCCAGAGATGCAGATGTTTTATGTTTGAGAAAATCCACATACATTATGGAGTTCATCTTTAGCGCCTTCAGGGATCCTAAAGGGGCCGACAATCTCTCTCCCCATGATTCCAGCCCAAAACATTACTCCACCTCCTCCTTGTTGGCGCTGTAGCCGTGTTTGCGTGGGGTGTCCATCAACCAGCCATCCTCCACTCCATCCATCTGGACCATCGAGCGCTGCACGGCACTCATCCGTGAACAAAACAGTTTTGAAATCAGTCTTCATGTAATGTTTGGCCCACTGGAGCCGTTTCTGCTTGTGTGAAGTGGATAGAGGAGGTCGACAGGATGGCGTATGCACAGCTGCAAACCTCTGAAGGACCCTGCATCTTGTTGTTCGGGGGACGTTGGAGGCACAAGCAGCTTCAAAAACTTGTCTGCTGCTATGACAAGGCTTTTTTGCCGCTGCTCTTTCAACCTGACGTAATTGCCTGTAGGAAAGAGTCCTCAATTTGCCCTTATCAGCACGCACACGTGTGTACTGTGAATCAGCTACATACTTCTTGATTGCCAAGACACTTCATCCTGATCATCGCACAATGTTGATTGTAGTCATGCCTTGACCTAAACACTCCACAATTTGTTGCTTCTCGGCAGCCGACACATCCTTTTTCTTTCCCATTTTGGCAGAAAATGTAGGCTGCTTAATAATGTGAGAGAGCCTTCTTAAGTAGTCTTGCCTTTCATTGGACACACCTGACAAACTAATTAGCACAGGTGTCTGCAATTGCTTACAGTGATATAAAGAGCCCTGACACACATCACCATCAATGAGTTTAACTGACAAACAAACAAATTCTTCCCTTATCATTCCTAAACACTTTTTGCATAATAATTTGGAACGCAGTGTACATGTGCTTTTCCACAAAACACCAGTGGTTCACGTAGTGAATCTTACAGTTCTAACTTGCCAACCGTGGTCTGTATGGAATTGTTCAATAAAGGGCCCAAAATTAAGATAACATAGATGGGAGAGGTCTCTATGAATAGGAATTCCTAAGTATTTGATACCCTGTGAGGGCCAGGCAAAGGGAAAGTTGGACTGGATGGAATCCTATATGGATTTGGGGAGGGAGACATCGAGGGCCTCAAACTTCGCTGCATTGATTTTAAAATTTGACCATGTAACAAAGTGATCTATTTCAGCCATAACAGCAGGGATGGATATATGTGATTGAGTGATATATACTAGGACATCATCAGCAAATAGAGAGCACTTGTACTCGGTGCCTCCCACCTCAATCCACCTAATATTGGGGTTATGGCGAATTGATGAGAGCAGGTGCTCCGTCACTAGGATGTATAAGAGAGGGGACAGAGGACATCACTGCCTTGTCCCATTGGTGATTGTGAAAGGTGATGAAAATGTTCTGACGCACCCCCTGGGCCTTGGGACACCCGGAGCCGGACCCTTTTTGGTGGATGCTGGTGGTTGTAGTCTTCGTGGCGGCGACCCGGTTCCGTGGCTCAGGGCGGTCAAACCAGTGGCGGAACTATTTATGTGGTTTTGATGTTTAAATGTCCGACTACGCCACCCGTGGATTGCGGTCAGAGTGAACCGCCGCTACAGGGCAGACCGCTGATGCTGGTGTTGTGGGTGCAGCAGAGCATAGCATAACTCCCCACGGGAGGAGTATAGCCTCAGGGCAGTGTATGCGGAGGATGGGGGTGATGGTGCAGGGCAGCAGCAGTAACGACACGGAGTCAGTGATGCAGTCCAGGGCCTTTACTCACAGTTCTTATTATCCAGACCACGTCTGCAGGTAACGGCTGCCCACGTCGTACTGTGCTCACCAGGTGAGGGGCTCAGACAACTCCCAGATAACTTTGGAGCACTTCACAGGACCCCCTTTGTGTGTCCTTTGTCTGGCCTTTCTTACCAACACTTCTGTCCGGCTGCCTCGGGCCTCCTCTTGGTAAACTTGGCGCCAGTTTCCCTGACCCTATGTGGTGCCTTCCTAGCGGGTGTAGCGAGGGGCTGCGCCACATAAAATGTCAGAGCCTCCGGTTTCTAGCTGAGGGTCGTTTCCTGCCTCCACTAGTTCGGGGACCGGTCTCCCTCTTTGGCCTGACCCCTCCACGCAGGTGGATTCGGGCGTGCGGTGGCGACTCGCCCGTCCGCACCCCTGGGATCCCTTCATTCCTCGTTCCTGGAGCCTTCTCCGCTCCTCTTCCTTCCTTCTCCCTCTTCCAGGCCTGGGCCTCTGTTACTAGGCCCGCCTCCGGAGCAGAGCTCATGCAGAGCCCCTGCTCCCTGCCACTTCTTCTCAGACTTCTCTGCACTGAACTAAGATGGTGCCCACCTTTTATACTCCCTTCTCAATGCACCCAGGAACTGCTTCCTCCCTGCTCCTGCACTACAGGGTTCCCCTTCCTCAGTGTTCGCTCCCCCCACTCCAGCCAGGGACAGGGACTGTCGTGCCCATCTCAGGGGCATATTGGTCGCCCTGCCCCATGGCAATGTGGTGTAATGCATGCAGGTGTCGGGTCCTGATCCACACTCCATCCTTACCTGAGAGTGAGATATCACACCTCTGGGTGAGGTGCAATACGTCTGTAGCAACCGAGCCCTCAGGGTGCTACAGTTCCATTTATCTTCAGCCTAGGTGACGTATTGCGATACAGGGCCGTGATTTTGGCTATAAAAGGGTCCCCTAGACCCCTACCCCAAGCTTTTTAAGAGAATCATATATGGCGTGCCAGGAGACTCTATGGAATGCTTTCTCAGCATCCAACGAGAGTATCTAATTACAAATTTTTAACTGCATCTAGCCCAGGAAATACTTTGTGCCTAGTAGCAGTGTCTGCTAGTCAGCGGATTATCCCGGCTGTTAAGCAAGCTACACCACCTGTAGTTTAGACACTTAATTTTTTCAAAGGAAATGCTTCGGGACCATGGGATACTTAGTGAAGAGCATCAGGAGGCACCCCAAGGCATAGGGGCTGGGACTGGCAGTAGGATGCCTTGCGGTGGACAGCCGAGCTCGATCCTTATAAAAGCTTTTTAACTGCAGCAGCTTTAGTGGACGCTACTGGAGCTGGAATTACCGCGGCTGCTGGCATGAGACTTGCCCTCCAATAGATCCTTGTAAATGGATTTAAAGTGTATTCATTCAAATTAGAGAGACAATTTAAATTAAAAAGCTTAGAGCTGCCTCCACCACAGGGGGGCTCGCTCGACCCACCAGCGGACAGGCACCAGTATTGGGAGAGGGGGGCTGGCCGTCAGGGTTCACCGCGGCTCTGGCACAAACCCGGCGACACGGAGGTGGCACGGGCAGGAGCGGACTGGCCGTGTCGGCTTCTCACTTTTTGGATTTTAGAAGGGCATGACATGCCTATATCTGTGTCTCCCCCTCCTTTTACTCCTCCACCTCTTTTATTTTCGCATGACTATATGTACTTGTCACTTTTCCATGTGTTAGTTATGTCTTCTGAGCAGTTTGTCAGCTTTTGGACACCTTTGAAGGTGTTTTCTATGTGTTTCTATGTGTTTTTGTTTGCCTGCCATTGGTTTTAACGGTGTTCGAAGGTGTTCGACGAACAGTTCGACGAACAGTTCGGCGAACACACGGGTGTTCGACGAACCGAACCGAACTCGAACACTACGGGGGTGGCTCAACACTACACCCAATGAGCTCCTTCCTGTGCTCCAGAAACCGTCCCCTCTGCTCCTACATCACTGGGTTCTCTCCCCCCTCCCCACTCCAGCCAGGGACATGGTCAGTTGTGCCTGCATAAATGGGAGCACCGTCGAGCTGTCCCCCGGAAATGGGGTGAGTGTGTGTATGCAGCTAACTGAGCCCTGGTCCACACTCCATCCTTACCTGGGAGTGGAATACCACACCTCTGGTTGAGGTGCAATACCCCTGTAGCAACCGAACCCTCAGGGCGCTACATAAGCTCCTGATCGGGGAATAATTTTTTGGACACTCTATTCTAAACCAGTCTATGTATTATTTATTGATATTGCACATATTTACTAACCATCACTATAGTCATTTTAGCATATACTATGCATATATATATTCTATATAATGCTTTATTATGGTGACTGGGGCCATTTGATTGCAGGGGTTTCCCTGTTGGCTCAACCGTCAATATGTCTTATGTCTGTTGTGTTGTATACGTTTATGGTTTTTAACCTATACTTAAAGCACACCTGTCAGCAGGATTGTGATTAGTAAACCAAATACACTGCCAGGTGGGCACTGTTATACTGAGTAAAATGATACCTTTGTTGATGAAATCCGTCCAGTGGTTCTTATATAATCTTTATTTTCATTTCTGACATAATGACATTCTCGTGCTTCAGGGTGGCCTGTAGGGACGGGCTTTATCTTGTGCTCTGCTTATGTGTTCCTATGTCTGCCTTCTGACAGGTCACTGTGCTTTCAGGGACCGGCCTACTATTTTAAATTATGCCTGTGTAATTTGTGTGCCACACATGAAATTTACATGCACCAAAATGGCCCCCGCCGCCTGCGCTTGTCAGTAGCATTTCTCGGTTGCCGAGAGATGCTACTGCACATGCGCGGGTGCTATTTTGCTGGAGGAAAAAGAATTTGCCTGCAGTAATATGGCTCCGCGTGATGCGCATGCGCAGTAGCATCTCTTGGCAACCGAGAATTGCTATTGCGCAACCGCGGTTGGCGAGGGCCATATTGCTGTAGGCAAATTTCTTTTTCCTCCAGCAAAATGGTGCCTGCACATGCGCAGTAGCATCTATCGCTATCATAGATGGGGGTTCTTTACTGTAAGAGCAATGAGACTGTGCAAGAAGATAATGTAATGGTTATTGTTCTACGTTTGTCTGTAAATGATTGAATTGAAATGTCAAACTTTATGGATAAAGATAAAGCTGTTTTTGGGCCTTGGTGATTATTTTAACTCTTTCCTTTCTGGAGAAAGTACTGTCGATACTGATTTCAGTTCAAGAGCTGGGATGCTTTTCTTGAAGAAATAATATTATGTCACATTATATTATGAGTCCTTGATCCCCCATTTTTTTCTGATTAAGAAAGTACCCACTTCCCGAATATAAACTGATGTCTTTCTTTCTCTTGCCTCTTTAAACTGTAACAGTAACAACATTGGCATTATTCTGGGGAAACTAGTCAATGCTAACAGGTGAACAGTGCACTTCCATGTTGTGCAGTTAGGCATTTGAAAATTATTTCTATTCATTTGCATTAACCTCCCATAACTATCATGGTTAGATTTTTTTTTCTGGGATTTTACAAAACTTAGCCAAGAGTGGGGAATGTTCTAAAATAATAAAATAGCCATTACTTTTTTGTTGAATCTCCCAGTGCACCAGCACTGCCGCTCCAATGGTCTATGTTGGTCCTGCTATTACCATCTGCCATTGCACATGACTTCTGAGACCAGTGATTGGTTGCAGGTCAGTGACCACAGAGGATAGTGATTGGCTGAAGCAGTCAAATTATAGGTGTGATGGTGTGAGGTCCCATTGGTGAGGGATTTCATAGGTCTAGTAATGATACTTTTATTATTTTTATATAATTACCGTACTTACTCTTGGCCAAATTTGTATGATCCCTGAAAATATCTTGTTGTAAACATGTATTTAAAACATGGCTTCTCACTTATCTATTTTCAACTCAAGGATAAGTGTGATATTGTTTCTTGAAAAAAGTGCCCGTGTTTTTCTAATTATATACAGATCCCTTAATTTTTTATACGCTTGGAACTATTTTTGTATTTAAAGGATATCTGTCAGTAGGATCAACCCTCCTAAGCCATCTATATGGGCAAGTAGGTCACAGGAAGCTGAATAAAATGATGCCTTGATCTCTGCGATCTAGTGTATCATTCCAGAGAAATCCATATTTTTCTTAATATGTAAATGATCTGTTAAGATCTAAGGGCCGGACATAGATCTCTCCGAGAATCTGCCTGAAAGGGCGGGTTACAAGTGTGAGACTTGTGACGATTGACAGTCTGCTCTCCTGATCTACATGTCTCAAGTATTTCCTCATTATTTGGTCAGCTTTTGTCTATGGATGGTTGGTTGTTAGTAAGATGATTTGTCTTACTCTTGTTGTGTTTTCTATTATTGACAAGCTTGGAATGTACCCTTTTTATATTAGATCAATGATGATGACTACAGTTATCATACAAATTGAAAAGGGATATATAGATCTGCACTAATAATAGAATAAAGTCCCACTCAGCACAATCACATGCTGAGCAGGATGTCCATCAAGTGAGCAGTGGGCATGATTGCAAGAACAATTGTGAGGGCTCAGTGCTGTGCCCCATGCCAATGACTTGAAAGGTGTAGAGGTACAGTAATTACAACACTATTTTCTCAATTCACTGCTGCCTGTAAATGATACCCTGGGCATCATTGAAAAGGTGATAAGGTAGTCAATGTCTTATCTTCACTAAGATTAGGCAACTCTGAGGTGATCAATTCCCTTTAAGTTACCAGAGATACCAATATGAGGCCATCACATAACCAGGATAGATTGATAACCAATGGAAATAAGCAATATTGATTTCTACTAAAGATGATTGAATTGATTCAATGCAAGTCAAATTCGAGTCGAATTTTATGAAATTTAAAGGTCCTGACGAATGCAAAATATTTGCGATTCAATTAGCATGAATTGCCCCCCCAAAAAAACTACCCACCACTCTTATACACATTGCAGAACATTGCATCAGCCACAGAAGTCTGACATGACCTCAGTTGTGACTATACGTGCTTCTCCAAAAATGCCTTCGCAATAGAGATAGGAAAAGAAAACACTGGACAAATACTCCAGATAGTAATATGTTGTATAACTGCAGCAGAGAAGAAGATTAGAATAGTAGTTTGGGAATAATATAGAGATCGAATTGCTAAAGGGAGAGAAATAGGGTAGGTGCCTGCAACAGTAACAGACTCCGTGTGATTGATCAGTGATCTGGTGCTACTGGCATCTGTTATTAAAAAATTGAGTTGTTAAATTGCTTTAGATAGTTAGACAGCATGATTCTAAGAAAGTTTGCAATTGAATTGCTTGTTTTATCTGCTTTCATTCTCCTGCTGACAGAGTTTATTTCACATAGTGTATAGCTTGCTTTCAATTATCATGGCCACCAGAGCCTGACCAAGTATATACTATAGTTACCCTCTAAGTAAGGAGTCAACGCCTAAAATTCCAGTCAGCTGTCTATGGCCCATTGATTTCTATACATCTGTTAGCTGCTCACCTTCTCCCCCTCCCTGTGAGCTTCTGACTGAGATGCTCTTATCAGTCCTGCATAATTTCAATGCAATGTCTCTCACCATTGGCAGTTTCCAGAGCAGTTCTCTTAATCATGGCTCTCGCTTTCCTCAGTCGTATACTTGTTCAAAGGCTCTGTGGTCTCTATATGCAAATATAGTGATTACAGTGTAGACTTCAGAACAATGACAGTAGCATAAGGAAACTTACCAGAACTGTCACTCAAGGAGGATTGCCTGTACCCCCAGCAACCAGGAAGTAAGGAGGCAGCAGAGCTGTGAGCTGCTCAAGACACAACTTGAGAATGGCCCTTCAATAGAAAATAGAAGTAAGCAGCACATTGGTTTTAACAGAAAAAAATCTGAAATAAGTGTCAAACAGTATTCATGCTTGTCACAAGCCAGTGTGCTGGGTTTTTGCATTTCTTGTGCAATTGTTTTTTTGAAGGGGAGAAATTGTTTTTTCTTAATACAATAGAAAATGAGCTAAAAGTCCAGTCATTTAACAGCAACTGTCTAATTACAAACTGTGCATGTCACAGACAATTTTTATTTCGCCCATCTATTTTGTAGTCAAAATTTGCATCTGTACATGCCACACCAATATAGCACACTGTTGCAGGTGCTTTTTTGGTTGTCTACTTACCTAGCATTTCTTATTTTGTGTTTTTTGGGAAGACAGTTGAATTTTGTTGAAAAAATAGAACATTTTTTTAAAGAATGTAGACTGTGCATGTCTGTTTTTGCACACTTATTTTACTAGTCCAATTAAACTGCCATGCAACCAAACACCACCCCCATTGGCACCAGAAATCTTGGCAATAGTACTACCAAAGGCAGGTGACAATTGGCCTCCTTTGCCTCAAGCAAGTGTATTGATACGGAGGAAGTGGAGGGCATTATGAGATATATGGCAAATCGGTCATCTAAGTTACAGCAGGATGATGTTACCTTTAACAATGACTCTGTAGTATTCTGCACAGAACTGTCTGTCTGATCACAACTAAATAAGAGGGATACATTTTGAACATTTTTTAATTTTAAAATATTAATAAAAGCCTGTTAGTGCACTGTTTTATTAAATGGGCAGTTGGTTACTAATAGTCTGCCAACCGTTTTTCTGGTGAAGTCACTTTGACATTATTAAGGCTGTGCTTACGTAAAAGAAATTAAAAGGGCTTAGATACAGTCCTAGGAGACCTGAGTGTTACACACATATTTTCAGGGCAATTAGAGTACCTGTGTTTAGCAACGAATAAATTTGTCGCAAATCAAATATTTGGGAAAAATTGTCTCAACATTGCACATTCAAGTTTTACAAGATTCGATCATCTGTAGTTTTGACTGTATACTACTGTAAGCTCAGAGCTTGAAACCATGAGAAATCTATATAAATAAAAATGTAAATGTTCGTTTGTTCAAAATGTTAAATCTCCGAAAGTTCTTCACCGATTACTTTGAAATTTTGACAGAACGTTGCATTCAAATACATGCATGTTTTTATATACCTACTATGTTTTTATATAGCAGCTGTTGGACGTAAAAGCAACAGCGAGAGGGTGGTGTTACGAGCTCAGTCCCAGGCTGACTCTCCCCGGCCGCCCCGCATTTTGCCCCCCTTAGTTACATCTCATTCATAAACCCTTCTCCCTGTCCTTCATTCGCCCCAGCCGCTGCCTGTGCTCTGCTCCTTTTGTGTCCCCCGTGGGGGTTGGGGGGAAGGGGAATGACGAGACCGTCTGTTCGAGGCCGAAAGATGCTGCTGCTCATCACCACCACCACCTGAGAAGTGGTCGCGTCTGCTCTCCGGCACCGCTGCTGCGGCTTCTTCTCCGGCAGGTGAGTCTTATTTCCAACTGCGAAAACAACAAGCGGGGGAGGGAGGGAAGGAGAGAGGGAGGCTGCACGGAGAGGCGCAGGCCGCGGCCTCTGCTCTGGGTGCTGAGCTGGGCCCGAGACTCGCAGCAGTGGGTGGATAGCGAGCAAGTGCAACTCCCACTGCACCACCGGCGAGAGAGGCGCTGTGATCAGGCCAGTCCCGGCCCGGGACATGTCAAGCGGATCACCCCCTCCTCCTCTGCCACCACCTGCCTTCATCTCTGCGCCCCCTCCTGTCACATTCCCTCTGTACTAGGGTATTACATAACTAGCAATCCGTGACATTACCAGCTCCATTGTGACACCTGACTGTGTCGAAGATTTAAGATTTTGAACAACCAAACATTTACATTTTTATTTATATAGATTATATATTATATATATATAATATGTAATCTATATAAATAAAAATTAACATTGCATTCGAATACGCGCATGTTTTTATATACCTACTATGTTTTTATTTACCAGCTGTTGAAAGTAAAAGCAACACACGCTATACTAAATATTTTAGAAACGTGCGCTTTCGCTTTCCTTTGTTTTACATTTAACCACACTGAGCCACAGCAACGCGTGGCAAGGTACAGCTAGTTAATAATAAAAGTATGTTGTAAAATTATATAACTGGTACTATTTGCTGGAAATGGAATACCGCATTTATAATTTTTAAAAAGATTCTAATTAACATTATTCTAACATTAATAGTATTGTATGTTATACTTCAGATAAACCAAATTTTGGATGTCCTTGGATGTGAAATAAGACCATAATGCAGTATGACTTTGTGCTCCTTGGTGGTCACCACACAGCTCACAGAAAACATATTGGAAAAATTGTTAAACTTTTCTTTATACAAAGAATGACATTTATTTGCCATAATCGTAAAATTTCTTTGTGATAAAAAATGGTTATTCACCAATGCGATTTCGTATTGATGCAACAGCAGGTAATAGATTGAAAAATATACACTTCTGACTTTCTGTTCAAATAAATCTGATTTTATTACATCCCTCTGTTCTGATATTTATAAATGCAAAACTAAAAAATCCATATCTCTACAGAGAAGGCGCTGCTACCAATGTTTCCAGCCTATTATCAAGGATGTTATGTTGTGCTGGTGCCACTTGGTAGAGCTATGACTGCATAACTCTTTGATTTATTCCTCTTATGCCTCTCATTTACAAAGTGCTTTCTAGACTGAACGGGAAGCTGAGACACTGCATAATTGTACTGATTTTCTCATTTTGTTGGTGAACAGAACCTTGTCTTGCCACTTGTTTGAATTAAAATCTATTGATTGAGTAAGTACAGCAGTCCAAACAGATCAATGCTTGACATTCAGCCTTTTCGGGAAATTTAAGCTAGATTTACTGTGGAAGGTTAACACATGGGAATGACTAATAGCCAGAAATAACTGATTTAGTTTTTATTGGATAACAAAACAACTAAGAATCGTGAGGCTCATACTTAAAACGCTTGTCCGGTGAAAACACGTTATCGCCTATCCATAGGATAGGCGATAACTTGTGGATCAGGGAGAGTCCGACTGGTTGGACCCACACTTCTCGGCAGAATGGAGATCTATAATTCCCTTAAGAATGGAGCAACAATGTGCATATGCAACCTATGCTCCAATCATTCCCGGAGGGGCTTTTGAGGACTCAGCTTTTTCCTACTGCCCCACAGAGAGTGAAAGATGCTGCGGTTGTACATCTGACCCGTGATGACATTTTATAATAGGGATAAAAGTTGCCTGATCTGCCGATCCATACATTATTACCTATCGAGCAGATAAGTGATAACTTATTTTTATCAGACAACCCTTTTAATTCATCTTTCCATATATATTTTATGAATTTGCAGTAACTAAGGAAATTTGAATTTCTATTCCAAGTATCATACCTATGAATAAGGACTCGCTATAGTCCGAAACGCGTAAGGTTAATGCGTTTTTCCTATTTTTGTTTTATTCTCTTACAATACCTTTTTAATGAAGTAAGCTGTGCTAATAAAATTGAATTTTTATAACCACAACTATTTTTGTAAGATGCTGGATCAAATCCCTTCTTCGCCCCCATTTTTTACTTCATTGCGTGCTCGAGGTTACTGGCCTGGAGGATTCCTTGCACCGAACCATAGATAATTATGGCATTTCTTTCAGTACAGTGGTAAGCTGATTTAACTTTTTTTTTTCCAAACATCATAGTTTTTACAAAATTAATAATTTTGTATGATGCATTTTTTTAAAAATCCACTTGCTTAACATAAGGTTGTGACTTTTCATGGTTAAGTGTTGGCCTTGCAAAAAAAAACAACAACTTTGCAACATAGGTGGCTTAAAAAAATGGTCTAATTTGTCTGGGTCTAGCTGTGATATAGAAAGGTTTTCTCCAAGCAGAAGGTGTTCATAAACTTATTTCCAGCGCGTATCCACTTATCAAAGTAATTAAATGGAATAATTAAAATGAATAACCTATTTACAGGATAGCTGATTAATGAGTGATCCCTGGGACTCCCACATCCACTTGAATGGAGGTTTTTATCCTACCATTGCTTTTCATTGCACACCTCCCAGTAATGAGGATCTAGGATGAAGCTGGGTTAAGAATGCATCCTGCGGCACTTTTCTTGTCTATAGGCTGAAAGAAACAGATGAGCGCTGTGCCCTGCTGCTTTTCATTCACGTTGGCATTGAATGTGGTGGAATTCTACATAATCAACCCCTTCTTCATTTAAAATTCTCTTCACTGCGGTCAGGCAGTGTGGGTGAATAAAGGGCTCGAGATCTCCATTGTAGTGATTGGTCTGGACCCAATAATCACCAATAATCAGACATTTACCATGTAAAATTTTATTATGGCAAAACATCTTTAATCATCATAATGGTAAAGTTTAAAACCAGAAAATGTTTTTTTTCTGCCCTTCGTGAACAACTTTCGTATCTACAAGGGTGGGTAGCACGTATATGGTCTAATAAGTACCGAGCATTTATTCTAAGATGCTATCTCAGGCAGATTAGTCTTCATCAGTTCAAGATGCCGGTAATGGCTCTTCTTGGTAGCTTAATACAAAACTAAGGAACCAGAGAAGGGAAGAAGAGTTGTGACTTTCAGGCTGTAAAATGTGGGAACGTGTAGATTATTACAACACTCCTGAGACAAGAATTAGCTGCTCCTTTCATGGATCCATAGCAGCCTATGACATCTGTAATGGTCAATGCAGTAATGAGGAGCCATGGAGCTCTGGAACTTGGGATGAGCTTCCCACCATGTACTTCAGCCACAAGGAAGTTCAAAACATCTATAAGATATGATTTTTTGTATCTTTGATCTTCTGATTATCTGTGTCCAATATTTCATTGATGCACAGCGATCACAAACCACATAGAACCTTTGAGTGATGGTTCCCTATAGTAGTTGCAAACCCTACATCTCTGATAACCATGCCTTGATAAGGTCTGGCCACATCAAGTTGGCTTTATAACTCTATTGGAAGTAGAATATTGTTATAGGGATATGTTTTTCAGTATTCAGTAGATAAGATGATTACATTTTACAAAATATCAAATCAACTTTAGAAAAGGTTAATGTAAAAGAGAAGAAAATTATTACACATTTTAAGGAAGTATTAATTACATTGTTCAGCTTTGGTCCAATTAGAAAAATGAAAGAAAACACAGTAATAAAAGTTTATTGCATGTAATTTAACCACAGACGAATTTTTGACCTACTGAGTTGTGAGGAGTGGGGAATATTATTTTCCTGTAGTGCAATATACAGTGGGGGAAATAAGTATTTGATACGCTGCCGATTTTGCATGTTTTCCCATCTACAAAGAATGGAGAGGTCTGTAATTTTTATCGTAAGTACATTTCAACTGTGACAGAGAGAACCTAAAAATAAAAAAACAGAAAATCACATTGTAGGATTTTTACATGATTAATTAGCATTTTATTGCATTAAATAAGTATTTGATACAATAGAAAAACAGAACTTAATATTTAGTACAGAAACCTTTGTTTGCAATTACAGAGGTCAGACGTTTCCTGTAGTTCTTGACCAGGTTTGCACTCACTGCAGCAGGGATTTTGGCCCACTCCTCCATACAGATCTTCTCCAGATCTTTCAAGTTTTGGGGCCATCGCTGGGCAATATTGAGTTTCAGCTCCCTCCAAAGATTTTCTATTGGGTCTATTAGTCTTCAAAAGACAATCATTTGGTCACATTGTGTGCAGTGCTGGGCCCCCTATTTTTCATTCATTATGTAGGAAATGTCATGGAGTCTTGTAGAAAAAGTAATGAAGCACACAAAGGTGATGGGTGAAGGATCAGTTAGGGCACAATACATTGGCTAGGTGACTTTGTAAAAATGAAAGTTGTTGAATGTTTAGACAATCCTTTTAACAAATTATTTTTGAGAATATCAGTGTTACATCCCATTTTGCCATGTTTAGTGAATTTCCTAAAATTTTGCATGACTTCTAGTTGCAATGTTTCATTTCACTCATCTCCAAATGTAACCTATTGCCTACTCTTTAAAATACAGATGGAGATAGAAAGGGGAGGTGAGGAGTACCAGAAGCAAATGAACTCAAATATAATGCAAGGTAGTTTATTCAGGTGGCAGGAATGCAATATGTTTTCGGGTTGTACCGTCCTCTTCATCAGGCAAGCAAACCAGTAAAATTAATGTATATGAAGACAAACAAAGACACACATATGGGAAAGTTTGCTGCCCAACTTGAGGTCAAAAGTGAGATCCAGGTTGTCAGAATCATTTATGAAAACGAGGCAGTTGAATAAAATATCATTTCAGCAATTAATATTAGGCCAATGTAAAAATAAGGAATATGCCATAAAAATATATATTTTTAGAGTGATATATTTTTATGACGCATTTAGTGGATCTATATTTTCCATATCTTTTATATATGTGCATAGTGTTTGTATCTCATATTGCCATTGATCCTCATGACTAGAGATGAGCAAACCGGAACTTTAAAGTTAGGGGCTCGTATTGGACACTTAGTGTCTGGTGCTTAACTCCGAACACAGACTTCTCTCTGAAGTCCATTTAGTGTTCGGAGTTCAGATGCTGAGCAGAGAGAGACATTTTCAGCTCCCTAGCCCTTACTGCAACCATTTTACAGCACCAAAGTTTGGGTCCCCATTGACTTCTATGCTGTTCAAGTTTAAGTTCAGGTAGAGTTCTGGTACTTGAACAAAACTTTAAACTAAAGTTCGCTTGAACCCGACGAACCTGAACATACATGGGTCCGCTCATCCCTATTCAAGACCGCTATTAGTTTGCGCATTTTATTTATATCTAATATATAAAGCTGAATGTGTGTGTGGGTGTGTGTATGTATGTATGTATATATGTATGTATGTATGTGTGTATTTCCGGGATTGGCATCTGCACCGTCGCAGCTACAGCCACAAAATTTTGCACAGTCACACGTCTGGACCCCGAGAGCGTCATAGGCTATGTTGTGAGGTGAAATTTTAGCCCCGTGCATTCCAATTCACCAAACAATTTTGCCCCTATCTACATAATGGGGAAAAAGTGAAAGGAAAAGTGTGGAGGCCAATTGACAGCTGCCACATGTGAACAAGAGAGAATTAAAGAATGAGAGCGATGGCGCCAAAGATTATATACCGTACAGTTGCTAAGGTGGGGCCCCGACATGGGATACTCATACTCACCACACACGGGGATATGAACACACACACAAAATGTGCCACATACTACCACGTGCTTGAACACATATACCACCCTCAGCACACACAAAACTCATCTCACAAAGATTTATCAGGCTGCGAATAGCAACCAATCACAGCTCAGCTTCTATTTTGCTACAGTTAATTAATCTGAGCTGTGATTGGTTAATATAGGCAACAAAGGACATTCTCAGTATAACAAAGCTTGTGTAAGGTAATAAGATGTCAGTTAGGGTGTGTTGGTGGAAAGGCTGATGTTAGTTACATTACTTCTATGTGAGAGGATATAGAAACTGCCAGTTACAGACTATTTTTCACCACAATAAACCCTCATAAGAAAAGGAATTTCATGGCACGAATGTCAGCTGATGCGAAAAGAAAAGCTGCATTACGGGCCAATGAAAAATGTGAAGACCGAGAAACAAGGCTGACACACATGAGAATAGCAGCTGCTTCCTCAAGAGCCAATGAACTTTCTGAGCAGAGGGAAGCGAGGCTTGCAGACAAGAGAACAAGAGCTGCTTCCTCAAGGGCCAATGAACTTTCTGAGGAGAGGGAAGCGAGACTTGCAGACATGAAAACAAGAGCTGCTTCCTCAAGAGCCAATGAACTGTCTGAGGACAGGGAAGCGAGGCTTGCAGACATGAAAACAAGAGCTGCTTCCTCAAGAGCTAATGAACTTTCTGAGGAGAGGGAAGTGAGGCTTGCAGACATGAAAACAAGAGCTGCTTCCTCAAGGGCCAATGAACTTTCTGAGGAGAGGGAAGCGAGGCTTGCAGACAAGAGAACAAGAACTGCTTCCTCAAGAGCCAATGAACTTTCTGAGGAGAGGGAAGCGAGGCTTGCAGATAAGAGAAGAAGAGCTGCTTCCTCAAGGGCTAATGAGTCATCTCAGCAGAGAGAAGGCCGACTTGCCACTAAGAGAATTGCTATTTCTTCCACCAGGGCACAGGAAATGGTTGGAGATTTGAAACATGCTGCCTTTTGTTACCAGTCAGACATAATCTATCAGGATAATCCTAAAGTTCAGATAGGAAAAATGGATGTGGTCTGCATGTACTGCAGTGCCCTGAAATGGAAAGATGAACCGCCAGGTTTATGCTGTGCAAATGGCAAGATAAAACTTCCACCTCTCCTGTCACCACTAGATCCCCTAAAGTCTCTGATGACAGGTACCAGTACAATATCAAAGCATTTCTTGGACAACATTAGGAAGTACAACTCCTGCTTCCAATTGACATCATTTGGTGCAACAAAAGAAATGCTTACAACAGGATTTATGCCGACATTTAAAGTTCAAGGACAGGTTTACCACTCAATTGGCTCACTGCTTCCATTACAAGAAGAACCTCAATTTCTTCAACTCTTCTTTATGGGAAATTCAGAAGCAGAGGCCCAGCGGAGATGCTCTTTAATTCCTAACACTCGCCTTGATATTGTCACTATTTTGCAGCAGTTCCTTCACTCCAACAATCTATATGTTCAACTTTTCAAGACTGCACTTGAAAGCATGCCAAATGACGATTGCAAGGTTGTCATTTGAGCTGACAAAACACCACAAGGTGAACATCAGCGACGTTTCAATGCTCCCACATTTGATGAGGTAGCCATCTTGATTGTAGGTAATGATTTTCAAAGCCGTGACATTGTGCTTCAGAAAAGGAACAATAGTTTGCAACGAGTAGCAAAAACTCACAGGTCCTATGATGCTCTGCAATATCCAATCATCTTTTGGCAGGGACAGGATGGCTATAACTTTGGAATACCTCAGACAGATCCTACAACAGGCAACCCTTCAGGAAAAAAGTGTCTGCCATGGACTTCTATGCATATAGGATCATGACAAGATTTGCAGAGGAAAATCACATCTTGAAATGCAAACACCTCTTCCACCAATTTATTGTTGACATGTATGCAAAGATTAATGAAGTAAGGGATCGCTTCACTGTCAAATAAATGGGTGCTCTGAAGTAATATATTACTAGCAAAAATCAAAGAAACTTCGGCACTCCAATGTAGATGCACAAAAAATTATATTTTATTGTATCGGTAGAACCCCACAGAAAGTAGATCGGCCAACGTTTCGACCTAAAAGGTCTTTATCAGGGCCTTTTCTAAGCATAAATGAAAAATGCATGTTTTAATAAATCAGGAATTAAACCAACATTGTCTGTACACAGGTCGGGATATATTGCATGTAATATGACACAAGGTCTAATTAAATTTACATAATAAAGAAAAATTGCAGATAAGAAATACGATCACCATGCATAATATATAGGGGGCTATCTTCAATAACAATGAAGAAATGGCATAAAACAAGAGACATACTCTAATAAAGGGCTGTGCTTCATGGTATACATGGAATAATGTGTAGTCACAGAAGCCCAGTATCATCAAAATCAATTAATAGACAAAGGATGTTCCATGGGGGAAAAAGGAAAGAAAGGGAATCTGGAGAGGCAGGCATTCTATAGTGCCTATAGGTAGAAGGCATACTAGTCAAATAGAGCGAAATAGGTACATTCTAAATAACAGGAAGGGCGACATAAACACATTCTGTGTATGACATACCTGGTAGATGGGGGAATGTATGAGACAGGTGAAGCCTCACCGGCTATAAGAAGGATGGGGCTTCATCTCTCTCATACTGCACGGCATGTCACCGCTTCACCTGTCTCATACATTCCCCCATCTACCAGGTATGTCATACACAGAATGTGTTTATGTCGCCCTTCCTGTTATTTAGAATGTACCTATTTCGCTCTATTTGACTAGTATGCCTTCTACCTATAGGCACTATAGAATGCCTGCCTCTCCAGATTCCCTTTCTTTCCTTTTTCCCCCATGGAACATCCTTTGTCTATTAATTGATTTTGATGATACTGGGCTTCTGTGACTACACATTATTCCATGTATACCATGAAGCACAGCCCTTTATTAGAGTATGTCTCTTGTTTTATGCCATTTCTTCATTGTTATTGAAGATAGCCCCCTATATATTATGCATGGTGATCGTATTTCTTATCTGCAATTTTTCTTTATTATGTAAATTTAATTAGACCTTGTGTCATATTACATGCAATATATCCCGACCTGTGTACAGACAATGTTGGTTTAATTCCTGATTTATTAAAACATGCATTTTTCATTTATGCTTAGAAAAGGCCCTGATAAAGACCTTTTAGGTCGAAACGTTGGCCGATCTACTTTCTGTGGGGTTCTACCGATACAATAAAATATAATTTTTTGTGCATCTACATTGGAGTGCCGAAGTTTCTTTGATGTATGCAAAGATTGAGAGTGAACGTCTTTTATATATCCGACTAAATCAAAAGAAGCTCAGGGCAGAGGAATATATTCACCTTAGAGATGCTGTTGCAAATGATGCTGATCCAAAAGAGATGGGGAAAATGGTTATTCTTCCATCAACTGTCACAGGAAGCCCACGACACATGCATGAATACACACAGGATGCAATGACTTATGTGAGAAAGTATGGCCGTCCAGATCTTTTCATCACCTTTACTTGCAATCCTGCCTGGGAGGAAATTAGAGGGCACCTGTTGCCGGGCCAAAAAACAGTGAATCACCATGACCTTATTGCTCGGGTTTTCAAACAGAAACTTTCAAAAATGACTAATCTCATCACAAAATCACATACTTATGGTGAGACACAGTGCTGGATGTATTCAGTTGAATGGCAAAAAATAGGCCTTCCTCATGTCCACGTCTTTATTTGGCTGAAGCAAAAAATACAGCCTACCGAAATTGACAATCTCATCAGTGCCGAATTGCCAGACCCTCAGATTGACCCATTGCTGTTTGACACCATCACAAAAAACATGATCCATGGTCCGTGTGGGAGTCTGAACAAAAATTCTCCCTGTATGATTGATGGCAGGTGTTCAAAGCATTACCCACGATCCCTGGTCCAAGAAACCCAAACAGGACAAGATGGATATCCAGTCCACCGAAGAAGAAAGCCAGGGGATGGTGGTTTCATAGCAAAGCTCAGAATGCGTGTTGGATCATCACTCCAAGAGATAGAAATTGTCAATAGGTGGGTAGTGCCTTACAACCCTTTGCTCTCAAAAATCTTCCAGGCCCACATAAATGTCTAATCTTGCCACTCTGTGAATTCAATCAAGTATATCTGCAAATATGTCCACAAAGGAAGTGATCAAGCAGTTTTTGAACTCCAAAAAAATGGACCTATTATTGATGAAGTGGAGTCATTCCAGATGGGCAGGTACATAAGCAGCAATGAAACTGTTTGGAGAATACTAGGATTCTCCATTCATGAGCGCTACCCACCAGATGTGCATCTGAGTGTGCACTTGGAAAATGGACAGAGAATTTACTTTAACCCAGCAAACTTGCAGCAGCAGCTCCTAACACCACCTAAGACCACCCTCTTGGCATTTTTTGAGCTGTGTCAACAAGACCCTTTAGCAAAAACAATTCTCTACTGTGATTTACCAAAGTACTACACTTGGAATGCCTCCAGAAAAACACTGGAACAGAGGAAACGGGGGCTTGATATTGAAGGCTATCCAGGGGTGAAAGCAACTGATACTCTTGGTCGCGTCTACACTGTTCATCCGTCAAATGCAGAGTGCTTCTACCTGGGCATCATTTTCTGACCTGAAGACCGTCGGAGGCCATGTGTGTGAAACATTCAGGGAAGCTTGCCAAAGAAAAGGACTTTTGGAAAATGATGGACATTGGGACATGACCCTCAGTGAAGCAGCAGCCACACAAACCCCAAAGCGACTAAAACACCTCTTTGCTATTATTCTAACAACCTGTAGCATTTCAAATCCTCTTGAGATTTGGACAAAGTACAAAACTGATCTCAGTGAGGACATCTTCATGCAGATTAGAAGGAAAAATCCTCAGCAACTCATCAACTTCACTGAGGAAATGTTCAATGAAACTTTAATGCTCCTTGAAGATTAGTGCATAGCAATGTCAGGAAAAGGCTTACAGTTGCTTGGTTTGCCTGCTCCAATAAGAAATCCTGAAGGCATCCAATTGTGTAGGGAGATTTTCCTAGAAACAAACTACAATATTGATGAACTGACAGCATTTGTGTCTCAGAACGAGCCAATATTGGTTCCAGATCAAAGGGACGCATATAACTACATTTTAAGTTTCAGTGAAACCAACAAAGGTGGGAATGTCTTCCTTGATACTCCAGGTGGAACAGGAAAAACATTTTTAATCAACTTGCTCCTCTCAAAATTTCGACAACAAAAAAAGATTGCACTTGCAGTGGCATCTTCTGGAATTGCAGCTATGCTTTTAAAAGGTGGCAGGACAGCACATTCGACATTCAAACTACCACTTAACCTGTCTCATAGTGACAGCCCCGTGTATAATATTGCCAAGGGATCAGGACTGGCCAAATTGCTTCAAAAATGCAGTGCCATCATTTGGGATGAATGCACCATGTCACACAAAAGGGCTCTGGAAGCAGTGGACAGACTTCTGCAAGACCTGCGTAGCAACAAATATATCATGGGAGGAGTAGTTGTTGTTTTGGCAGGTGACTTCCGCCAAACACTACCTGTTATTCCAAGATCAACCCCTGCAGACGAACTGAATGCCTGTCTCAAAGCATTGTACATTTGGAGAAAAGTAAAGAAAATGTCACTGAACACAAACATGAGGGTCTACATGATAGGCGATGTTTCGGCTGGACTGTTTTCGAGCCAGCTGTTGACTATTGGAGATGGCAAGGAACCAGTAAACTCAACCACTGGACACATCACCTTCCCAAGCAGCTTTTGTTGCATTCTGACTTCCATTGAGGAGTTGAAAGCAAAGGTTTTTCCAAACATTCAACTCCACTTCAAAAACTCTGGCTGGCTGTGTGAAAGGGCTATTCTTGCTCCCAAAAATGACAGTGTCAACAAGATCAATCTTCAAATTCTAAATCTCCTTCTAGGTGTGTGTTCAACCTACAAGTCAGTGGATACAGTAATAGACCCTGCTCAAGCATCATTTTATCCAACTGAGTTCCTCAATTCCTTGGAGCCACAAGGACTTCCTCCTCATAACCTCTTTCTAAAGCCTGGAGCATCTATTCTGCTATTGAGAAATTTGGATCCACAAAAGCTGTGTAATGGAACAAGACTCTTGATTAAGAACCTGCTTCCACATGTAATTGAGGCAACCATTTTGACAGGATGTGCCACAGGAGAAGATGTTTTCATTCCAACAATTCCTCTCATTCCATCTGATTTGCCTTTTGATTTTAAACGCCTCCAGTTTCCTGTTCGACTGGCATTTGCTATGTCCATCAACAAGGCTCAGGGACAGTCCTTGAAAGTAGTTGGAATCGATTTACAATCTCCATGCTTTTCTCATGGTCAACTTTATTTGGCCTGTTCAAGAGTTGGAACAGCCAAAAATCTGTTCGTGTTTGCACCTGAAGGAAGAACTAAGAATGTCGTTTATCAAAAGGCTCTCAAATAAGGAGTAGAAGATTACTTCATATTACTTGGCCAATTTAGTTAAATCTGTGTGGAATATCTCTGGTGTTGAAATATATGTTGTGAAACGCTTCTATTAGCTTAGTTTTTGCCTTTTAATAATTACATTTCTATCTATTTGTTTTGTGTTTTTTGTGTGGAGAATAAATTTTTATTAACACATTCTATTTTGCTAACAGCAGTTGTTAACCCGGGCGAAGCCGGGTAGTACAGCTAGTATATATATATTTGTTCTTTATTTTTACTTTTGCCTTCTCTTAATTACTGAAACAGTTTTTTGTCAAACAGCCTTGTTTTGATATATGATTTTGACCTGATTTTGGGATCATCTTTGACCTCACATTGGGTGGCAAATTTTCCCATACGTGTGTATATATATATACCTTGCTTGTGTTAAAATATCTATATTGGTGTGCTTGCTCGACAAAGGGGACAGTTCATCCCCGAAACGCGTTTGCGTGAATTTACTTCAGGCATTCCTCACCATCCCCTCGTTTTTATCTCCACTTGTATTTTACCACATTCAAACCTACTGCAGATTTTGGAGAGAGTGAGGCAGCTGCTGAGCACCTCGTTGGGTTCCTTAAAGGTCTATGTGGATGTTATGTTCTAACATATGTTAGAAGATGTGTTAATTCTTGAATATTTGGGGTAATTTTAATTCTTCTATTTGAGACTTTTTTAACTTGTGGATTTTATGTTCCCAGCGTATCTTAATATAGTGAGAATTTGTCTCTTTGTTTCGCACTATATTGATATCAGCACTGTTTCCCTATTAAGCGCTCTCTCCTATTTTCTTGCCTTTCCGTACCCTTTAGTAAATTTTCACACATCCCAGGCATCCCCTTTAAGCTCTGACCATTTTTTTTAAAGCACTTGCTTTTTCATAGTTTATTAATGAGACGCTCCAGTGTGTCTAAAGAGGACAGTTACTCTTGACACTTCGATGTCAGTGGGAATGTGAACGGCCATTTAGAATACAAACTACATTGTGAAGAGAGAGCATCTGTGTCCATAGATAAAAATTCCCATTGTGTTGGATTTCCACACGAGTCTTTCAAAACTTGATCTATATATTTTTTTTCCAGCACACAATGAGTTCTCTTTTCCAGGAAACAGTTCTTTGATAATAGATAATGTTTTTTGGGCTATTTTTTACTCTGCCAAAAATGTTATTTTGTATAACACAGAGTCCATATTTAAATCAACGATAAATTATTTCACTTTATGCAAATGAATATCACATTAATCATTTTTCAGTATATTTTTGAAAAATAAAATATTTATAACTGTGCACATTGTGGCTCTTTAACCCCTTCCCGACCCGTGTCACACCGTTTGTGACATGGAAAACAGTTCGTTCCCGACCCATGTCACAGCGTGTGTGACATGGAGGGAAAGAGCCCCTGCAGCGCCCGCGAGCGGGGTCGCTCAGGTGTCACAGTTGCTACTGCAACTAGACAACCTGTAGTTGACCCCACAGGGGGTGGATTAACCCCCCCGTGCCTAAAACCCCTCCGATTGGCAGTTTCACTTTCACTTTTAGTGAAACTGCCAATCGGAATGAATGAAATATTTCACCAATGGAAATTGGTGAAATATTTACTTTCTGGGCATGGCCTGATGCTTATAGCATCAGCCATTGGCTGGGGGGAGTGTCACCTCTGTGTCACCCCCCCAGATCTGATTGGGGGCTAGCGTCACATGGACACTAGCTCCAATCAGATGTCGAGCGGTGTATTTACTATGGCTGACCAAACTTTCCAGATCCATCCCTTCCGTGGAGCCAGAGGAGTTTGGTCACGCCGATCCGCTGCTGCCACAGATCATCTGCCCCGCCGCCGATCGTCTGCCACCTCCATCGCCGCCACCGATCCTCTGCACCCGCCGCTGCCACCGCTGCTGATCTGCCGCCGACCCCCTGCACCCGCTGCTGCCTCCGCTGCTGATCCGCTGCCGGTAGTATCCCCCCCCTTATCAGATTTCCAGCCCCCACTTCCCCCCCCACGCCCCCCTCCACCCCCCTTCCACCCCCCTTCCACCCCAGTCCCAATTTCTCACCTGTACCCCGACCTCCGCTCCCTCCCTCTCCCACGTCTTCATCCACCGGCTGCTGCTCTCCTTCTGACAGCCGGTGGACTGTGATCACAGGCAGCAGCAGACTCAGTGTAAATCTCCTGTGCCTGTGATCACACCACCATCCCCCAGTCCCAGGGATCACACCATCATCCCCCAGTCCTAGTGATCTCACCCACCATCCCCCAGTCCTAGTGATCTCACCCCCCCAGTGATCACCCGCCCCCTCCCCCGTCCGAGTGATCACCCCCCCTGCTGCTGCCAGCTACTGCCTGCCGGCCCCTACCCCCCTTGCTGCTGCCGGCTCCTGCCCCCCTTTCTGCCCCTTCTGCCCCAGTGATACCCCCCCTGCTGCTGTTGGCTCTTCTATCTCCTCAGCCCCCCCTGCGCCCCGTGCGCCTGAGCGCGCCCCCTCCTGCGCCCCGTGCGCCTGAGCGCGCCCCCTCCTGCGCCCCGTGCGCCTGAGCGCGCCCCCTCCTGCGCCCCGTGCGCCTGAGCGCGCCCCCTCCTGCGCCCCGTACGCCTGAGCACGCCCCCTCCTGCGCCCCGTGCGCCTGAGCGCGCCCCCTCCTGCGCCCCGTACGCCTGAGCACGCCCCCTCCTGCGCCCCGTACGCCTGAGCGCGCCCCCTCCTGCGCCCCGTACGCCTGAGCACGCCCCCTCCTGCGCCCCGTACGCCTGAGCGCGCCCCCTCCTGCGCCCCGTACGCCTCCACACGTGATTTACACCAAGCACTCACACATACACACGTACACTCATACTAATAATAAAGTTTAGATTTTTTTTTTCCCCACAGCACACAAAATGTCCCGCCCGTCCCGCCCTAGGGCGTACTCAGCTGAGGAGGCATATTCATTTATTGCCTCCGAAGCTGATAGTGAGGGAGAGGACCCCACGTTCCTCTATTCCTCTCATTCTTCCTCCTCCAGTGACACCGAGCCGGCACCAAGACGACGTCAGAGGTCAAGGCATCGTCCGGAGGCCGTGGAAGAAGACCCACAGCCATCTGTAAGTAACCCTCAACCTGGTGCTAGTCAAGCCCAACCTAGCACCAGTGCCCCGGTGTGGACCCCCGTCCCTGAAAATTACGCTCTGCGGATTCCTGATTTCCTTCCCCAATCAGGAATCCAGTTCGAGACAGCAAACCTCAGGGAAATAGACTTTTTCAAAGTCTATTTCTCTGAGGCCATTGTCAGTCTCATGGTGGAGCAGACTAACATTTACGCCCAACAATTTTTGTCTGCAAACCCAAATTCAATGTTTTCTACTTGGAGTCCCGTTGACTCAGTAGAAATGTTAAAATATTGGGGACTGGTACTTCACATGGGGATTGTGAAGAAACCAGAAATCCGTCAATACTGGAGTACCGATATTTTATATCAAACTCCAGTGTTCGGAATGGTGATGACCCGCAAAAGATTTGAGGTCATTCACAAATTTTTGCATTTCAGGGATAACACGGACAGCCTTCCCCGCGATGACCTGAATTTTGACAGACTGTTCAAAATTCGTCCGGTCATAGAACACTTCAGCAACAAGTTTGCTGAAGTGTACGTTCCCCAAAGGGAAATTTCTGTAGATGAATCCCTCATCCACTTCAAAGGGAGGCTTCAATTCCGACAATACCTGCCCAGTAAGAGGGCCAGGTACGGAATAAAGCTCTACAAGCTGTGCGAGAGTGCCTCAGGGTACACTCACAGCTTTAGAGTTTACGAAGGAAAGGATTCGAGGATTCAGCCCCCAGAATGTCCACCTGCTCTGAAGGTAAGTGGGAAAATAGTGTGGGATTTGATCCGCCCACTGCTTGATAAAGGTTACCATCTATACGTTGATAACTTTTATACAAGCATTCCCCTATTTCAGTCCCTCTCTGCCAGAGCTACCGCCGCTTGCGGTACTGTGCGCAGAACCAAGAGGGGTCTCCCTTTGACGCTAATTGAGCAGGTTTTCCCAAAGGGTGAGAGCCGAGCTCAATGTAGCGGCAACATGGTTGTGGTGAAGTACAAAGACAAAAGGGACGTCTTTTTCTTGACCACAATCCATGGTCCCGGCACCACGGCCACCAACGTTAGAGGTACCCCAGCACCGGTCCGCAAACCGGACTGTGCCCTGGGGTACAACAAGCACATGGGGGGAGTTGATCTTTCTGATCAAGTCCTCCAGCCCTACAGTGCGATGAGGAAGGCGAAAGTCTGGTATAAAAAACTGGCCGTGCACATCGTTCAAATGGCACTGTATAATGCATACGTGCTGTCACGATGTGCAGGCCAGACCACCAACACCTTCCTCAACTTCCAGGAGGCAGTGATAAAGGCCCTGATTTTTAGAAGCGAAGAAGAAGCGGGCCCCAGCACCCCTGGAACTCGAGTCTCCCGTGTGGTACCAGGGCAACATTTTCCTGGTGAGGTCACGGTAAGAAAAAGGTGCCGGGTCTGCCATAAAAGGGGGATAAGAAAGGTCACCCGTTTCCAATGTGAAATGTGTCCTGATAAACCGGGACTGTGTTTGAATGAATGTTTCAAAATTCATCACATGTCCCCGGACTAAACACATCCTGACCTTCCCTACAGAACTCACCCACACTAGCATGACATACAAAACATCACGCACACACACAACAACCTCACGTACACTACAACACACACCAACCTATGTGAGGTTGTTTGTGTGTGTGTGGTGTATACACCACACCACACACCAAACTCACATACACTACATCTAGATAAGTTCCCTGGGGGGTCTAGTTTCCAAAATAGGGTCACTTGTGGGGGAGCTTCAATGTTTACACACAGGGGCTCTCCAAACGCAACATGGTTCCAATTTGTTAGCGGACACCATGTCGTGTTTGGACAGCCCCTGTGTGCCGAAACATTGGAGCTCCCCCACAAGTCACCCCATTTTGGAAACTAGAACCCCCAAGGCACCTATCTAGATGCATAGTGAGCACTTGGAACCCCCAAGTGCTTCACAAATTGATTCGTAAAAATGAAAAAGTATTTTTTTTCCACTTTTTCATTTTTACGAATCAATTTGTGAAGCACCTGGGGGTTCCAACTGCTCACTATGCATCTAGATAGGTGCCTTGGGGGATCTAGTTTCCAAAATGGGGTCACTTATGGGGGAGCTCCAATGTTTACACACACAGGTGCTCTCCAAACGCAACATGGTTCCAATTTGTTAGCGGACACCATGTCGTGTTTGGACAGCCCCTGTGTGCCGAAACATTGGAGCTCCCCCACAAGTCACCCCATTTTGGAAACTAGAACCCCCAAGGCACCTATCTAGATGCATAGTGAGCACTTGGAACCCCCAAGTGCTTCACAAATTGATTCGTAAAAATGAAAAAGTATTTTTTTTCCACTTTTTCATTTTTACGAATCAATTTGTGAAGCACCTGGGGGTTCCAACTGCTCACTATGCATCTAGATAGGTGCCTTGGGGGATCTAGTTTCCAAAATGGGGTCACTTATGGGGGAGCTCCAATGTTTACACACACAGGTGCTCTCCAAACGCAACATGGTTCCAATTTGTTAGCGGACACCATGTCGTGTTTGGACAGCCCCTGTGTGCCGAAACATTGGAGCTCCCCCACAAGTCACCCCATTTTGGAAACTAGAACCCCCAAGGCACCTATCTAGATGCATAGTGAGCACTTGGAACCCCCAAGTGCTTCACAAATTGATTCGTAAAAATGAAAAAGTATTTTTTTTCCACTTTTTCATTTTTACGAATCAATTTGTGAAGCACCTGGGGGTTCCAACTGCTCACTATGCATCTAGATAGGTGCCTTGGGGGGTCTAGTTTCCAAAATGGGGTCACTTATGGGGGAGCTCCAATGTTTAGGCACACAGGAGCTCTTTAAACGCAACATGGTGTCCGCTAACAATTTGAGCCGAAATTGTTAGCGGACACCATGTTGCGTTTGGAGAGGCCCTGTGTGCCAAAACATTGGAGCTCCCCCACAAGTGACCCCATTTTGGAAACTAGACCCCCCAAGGCACCTATCTAGATGCATAGTGAGCACTTGGAACCCCCAGGTGCTTCACAAATTAATCCGTAAAAATGAAAAAGTATTTTTTTTTCCACTTTTTCATTTTTACGAATCAATTTGTGAAGCACCTGGGGGTTCCAAGTGCTCACTATGCATCTAGATAGGTGCCTTGGGGGGTCTAGTTTCCAAAATGGGGTCACTTATGGGGGAGCTCCAATGTTTAGGCACACAGGAGCTCTTTAAACGCAACATGGTGTCCGCTAACAATTTGAGCCGAAATTGTTAGCGGACACCATGTTGCGTTTGGAGAGGCCCTGTGTGCCAAAACATTGGAGCTCCCCCACAAGTGACCCCATTTTGGAAACTAGACCCCCCAAGGCACCTATCTAGATGCATAGTGAGCACTTGGAACCCCCAGGTGCTTCACAAATTAATCCATAAAAATGAAAAAGTATTTTTTTTTCCACTTTTTCATTTTTATGAATCAATTTGTGAAGCACCTGGGGGTTCCAAGTGCTCACTATGCATCTAGATAGGTGCCTTGGGGGGTCTAGTTTCCAAAATGGGGTCACTTATGGGGGAGCTCCAATGTTTAGGCACACAGGAGCTCTTTAAACGCAACATGGTGTCCGCTAACAATTTCGGCTCAAATTGTTAGCGGACACCATGTTGCGTTTGGAGAGGCCCTGTGTGCCTAAACATTGGAGCTCCCCCACAAGTGACCCCATTTTGGAAACTAGACCCCCCAAGGCACCTATCTAGATGCATAGTGAGCACTTGGAACCCCCAGGTGCTTCACAAATTAATCCGTAAAAATTAAAAATACTTTTTTTTTTTACAAAAAAATTCTTTTAGCCTATTTTTTTTAATTTTCACATAGGTAACAGGATAAAATGCATCCTAAAATTTGTTGGGCAATTTCTCCTGAGTACACCGATACCTCATATGTGGTCATAAACCACTGTTTGGGCGCATGGCAGGGCTCAGAAGGGAAGGAGCGCAATTTGACTTTTGGAGCTAATTTTCCAATCAAAAAGTGAAATGGCGCTCCTTCCCTTCTGAGCCCTGTCGTGTGCCCAAACAGTGGTTTATGACCACATATGAGGTATTGGTTTACTCAGGAGAAAATGGCCAACAAATTTTAGGATGCATTTTACCCTGTTACCCATGTGAAAATTAAAAAATTTAGGCTAGAAAAAAAATTTTGTTAGAAAAATTAAAATGTTCATTTTTTTCTTCCATTTTGCTTTAGTTCCTGTGATGCACCTGAAGGGTTAATAATCTTCATGAATGTAGTTTTGAGTAGCTTGAGGGGTGCAGTTTTTGGAATGGTGTCACTTTTGGGTGTTTTCTGTCATGTACACCCCTCAAAGGGACTTCAAATGTGATGTGGTCACTAAAAAAAATGGCTTTGCAAATTTTGCTGGAAAAAAGAAAATTTGCTGATGAACTTTGAACCCTTCTAACTTCCTACAAAAATTTTTTTTTTTTTTCAAAATTGTGCTGATGTAAAGTAGACATGTGGGAAATGTTATTTATTAACTATTTTGTGTCACATCACTCTCTAGTTTAGCAGAATAAAAATTCAAAATTTGAAAATTGCAAAATTTTCAAAATTTTTCCCATATTTTTGATTTTTTCACAAATAAACGCAAATATTATCGACCTAAATTTAATACTAACATGAAGCCCAATATGTCACGAAAAAACAATCTCAGAATCGCTAGGATCCGTTGAAGTGTTCCAGAGTTTTTAATTCATAAAGGGACACTGGTCAGAATTGACAAAAATGCCAAGGTCTTTAGGGTCAAAATAGGCTGGGTCCTGAAGGGGTTAAATTCAAACTTATGAATAAAACCTTAAACAATTATTATTGTTTGAACAAACTCAACAAATCAATAGCACAAATATAAGGAATGTACCAGGTCACTGAAGGATCAGATTACAGTTGCCTATTGAAGTCAATGAATAGGAGAGGGGGATGAGGAGGGCAGCTGTGAGAAGCCAGAAGACATAGACACAGAGTGCTTATTTTTACTAGTATATGTTTTATTCCACCCCAGTGCAGGATTCCCAGCTTAATACTGCTGTTTTATAACCTCCATGCTGTTGATGCTTCTTAACCCTTTAACGAAAGCATTTAAATACGCATTAAAACAGTCGTTAAGAGGCCTTATTCCCTTGTTGCCGTTTTAAAATGACAATCGGGAAAAAGGCTGTAGCACCCAGCAGAGATGGAAATTCTCCAGGGTTTCAGCTACCCCCTAGAAAACATGATCAGGGCCGGTTTTACAGTGAATAATACATGTCAGAGGAGAGAGAAATGAAACCCCCCCGAGCTCAACCGGTACCTCCACCATCCCTCGGATCTCCTGATCAGTCCCCCAGCCCTCAATCATCTCTGTCTGTAACAAAAAATGCAGGGCGCATGCGCAGTGCGCCCTCCGAGATCTGCAGGCCAATACCCGGCAGCAATAGGGAATTTTCCCTATTGTTTTTTTTTTTTATCACTGTGATAGACCCTACCACAATGATCAAAAAAATAATAAATCAAATCCCCCTTTGCCACCCACTTAGTTACATAAAAATGATAAAATAAAAATATATTTTTTTCCATTCTTTGCAGTTGGAGTTAAGGTTGGGATTAGACTTAGGGTTAAGGATTAGGGTTAGGGTTGTGTTTGGGTTGGAGCCAATGCGACAAATGCGACACGGCGTCCACTCTCGATTCCAGCCAATTTTGTGTTGAAAAAGTCAACAGTGCTCCTTCCCTTCCAAGCCCTGCTTTACGGCCAAACAGTAGTTTTCCCCCACATATGAGGTATCGGCTCACTAAGGAGAAATTGCACAACACATTTTGTGGTCCCCTTTCTCTTGTTAGCCTTGTGAAAATAAAATTGGGGTATGAAGTAGAATTTTTGTGAAAAAAGTTATTTGTTCATTTTTTCCTTCCACGTTGCTTCAGTTCCTGTGAAGTACGTGAAGGGTTGATAAACTTCTTAAATATGGTTGTGAGCACCTTGAGGGGTGCAGTTTTTAGAATGGTGCCACTTTTGGGTATTTTCTGTCATAAAGGCCCCTCAAAGTCACTTCAAATGTGATGTGGTCCCTAAAAAAAATGGTTTTGTAAATTCTGTTGCAAAAATGAGAAACTGCTGGTCAACTTTTAACCCTTATAACTTCCTAGCAAAAAAAAAATTGTTACAGAAATTGTGCTGATGTGAAGTAGACATGTGGGAAATGTTATTTATTAACTATTTTGTGTGACATATCTCTGATTTAAGGGCATGAGAATTAAAAATTTGAACATTGCAAAATTTTCACTAAATTTACATTTATTTCACAAATAAACGCAAGTCATATCGAATACATTTTACCACTATCATGAAGTACAATATGTCACGAAAAAACAATCTCAGAATCAGTAGGATCCATTGAAGTGTTCCAGAGCTATTACCTCATAAAGTGACAGTAATTGTAAAATTTGGCCTGGTCATTAAGGACATAATTGGCTCTGTCACTATAAGGGGTTTACATTTGCTACATATACATAGGAAATCAGGAATCTCCACCCAATAGCTCAGAGACCACGAAAAATTAGAGATAGGACCTGCAAAGGGGTAAACTGGTGAAAAATGTAGAATACAAGTGATCAATGTTCAGAATTAGTTAAAAATAGGCTTATCAAACATTGTTGGGCTAGTTGCACATGAGCATATTTTTTGCTATCTGAGAAAATTGGACCAATTATGCAAATGACACTCTCATAAAACACTGATCAGTTTGATCTGCGTGTCAGCATAATACAATTCGATTCTCTCAGATGAGGAGGAAAAAATGGAGAAAAGAGTCCCTTTAAAGTGTTTTCTTGATTGAGAACAGGTGTGGCAGTAATCAGGCCTGTGTGTGGCAAGGGAAATTGAACTCAGCTTCCCAAAGATGTGATAAACCTCAGTTAATTTATGTTTTAATGGGGAGCAATCACTTTTTAAGACAGGGCCCTGCAGTTTTGGATTTCTTTTTCCCTTAATAATAAAGACCTTCATTTAAAAGCTGCATTTTGTGTTTACTTGTGTTATCTTTGTCTAATATTTAAATTTGTTTTGTGATCTGAAACTTTTAAGTGTGACAAACATGCAAAACAATAAGAAATCAGGAAGGGGGCAAACACTTTTTCACATCAGTGTATATTACTAAACTAAGGAGTCTGATATAACCTGTGTACCTCCAGAGCCAAGAGTTGTGTGTGATGCCATTGTTGCTAAAATAGAGCAAGCTCAGATAATTAAAATGGTGGTAAATTTTAAAAAAAAAAGTATTTTTAGTAAGTTACACAACTTTAAATTTGTTCCATAAATGAATAATTTATTTTTGCATAAAATTGTAGAACTCCTTGATTATTGATGCCGAAAATGTTTTTTGTCTCATTAGAAAGTGGCTAAGTATCTATACTTCTGTGATATTACTAATTTTATAAAAAAAAAAATTGAAAATTATTATAATTTCTCATGCAGAACTTTACTTGGTATTAATGACAACTATCAGAATATTATAAATTGTAATAAATTAATATACGGTAATCCTAATTTTTCTAAAACACCTTGATCACTTCACTGCACTAATCACTGGTCTGTCTGTCCATTGTCTGGTATTAGGCTAAGTGCCTATGATGCAGAAATGCTGCAGATTTTTTCTGCATCTACCAGGCAGGAAAAACGCATGCGGATTTTACATGCGTTTTTCCTGCCAGGGACAAGCGGATGTGAAGCGTTCTTCACATGCATTTCTGCATGCGGGTTGTCAAGAGCTTTTCCAAGCGATTTTAGCATCACTTGGAAAGTGCTTGACAGCTTGGTCACACTATATAAATCCATGCAATCGGCATGGATTTATATAGTGTAACCAAGTTAATAGTTAAAAAAAAGAATAAAAATGGTAAAAAAAAAACAAAAAAAACATTACACTCACCTTCTGTTGTCCCCCGGTCACCTGTATGATGCGACCTGGCTCCCCGGTGGCTCGTGGTGGTGTAAAAGGACCTCCCATGACATCATTTAGTCATGTAACAGGTCACTCGACCGCCGATGTCAGCGGTTGTGTGACTTGTCACATGACTAAATGATGTCATGGAAGGTCCTTTTACACCATCGCAAGCCGCTGAGGAGCCAGGACGCATCGTACAGGAGACCGGGGGACATCAGAAGGTGAGTATAATGTATATTTTTTATTTTACTTTTTTTTTTTACAGTCACTATGATACCCAGGTCTAGAGTAAAGTCTCCTCTTCTCCAGACCCGGGTACCATCCGCACATTGAATCTCTTAATATCCGCATGTGTACATGTAGTCATGCGGATATTAAGCGATTCAATGCAAGTCAATGGCAGCAATTACGCTGCGTGTCCGCAAAATTAATGGACATGCTGCGGATTTTTCCCCAATGATAATCTGCAGCGGAAATTTTCCGCAGCATGTGCACAGCATTATCATTGGCGACCATGGGGCACGTATTACCAAGCGTTTAAGCATTTTCGCTGCGGAAATTCCTCCCCTAAACGCTTCAAAAACGCATAGTGGGCACGAAGCCTTAGTTTTGTTTCTTCTCTATCCAATTTACTTTAATTGCCTGCCAGATCCTGATAAAAATGTAAGTCACATTCCGCTGCCTGCAGAACTGCGCAATTTAGAAATGATTGACATGAAGCCCCATCCAATTTGACAATTTATTCTCTTGAACTTCAACAAGTGGAATTTGGCTTAAACAATACATTTCATTCCCAAATTGTTGAAGCTATAACAAAGTCTATTCCCTTCTCACAAGGAGCATTATTAGGGGACAATCTGCTTACCGCAAGGTTGCACACAGGTCCTGCCCACATTTTTTTTATTTGGGACCATTGCACAATGCAATTCATGGCAAAAATCACAGGTAAACCTCATTGTACATGCAATCTTTTCATTAATTTCTTTAAAAGAAATTTCCTCCTCAATTCCATTTTGCAAGGTGGCTTATTAGTCGGTTGCCTATAGCACTCACAGCCACTTATATGTGGCTCCTCACTTCGCAACCCTGTACAAAATCGCAGAATTTAGAAATTATAATGGGCATTCAAAAAATATTTATTATGATTTACAGATTTATTAAAATATTTATTTTTAAAGGGGTTGTTTAGGTAGTTAAATGGTTGGACCAGCACTGGCTATGCTTTACAATAATAAAGTAAGAAGTACTTACCCTTTACCCCCGAAGGTGATTTGCATGTTAATGGCCAGGCAAATTTTTACCATTCTGAGCACTGTCACTTCATGAGATAATAACTCTGGAACGCTTCAACAGATCCCAGTGATTCTGAGACTGTTTTTTCATGACATATTTTACTTCATGAGAGTGATAAAATTTCTTCGATATGACTTGCGTTACTTTGTAAAAAAATAGGATATTTGGTGAAAATTTCTCAATTTTCAAACTTTGAATTTTCATGCCCTTAAATCAGGGAATTATGTCACACAAAATAGTTAATAAATAACATTTCCAACATGTATACTTTACATCAATCAAATTTTTTTGGTTTGTTAGGAAGTTATAACGGTTAAAAGTTGAGCAGTGATTTCTCATTTTTCCCGCAAAATTTACAAAACCATTTTTTTTAGGGACCACATCACATTTCAAGTGACTTTGAGGGGCCTTTATGACAGAAAATACCCAAAAGTGGCACCATTCTAAAAACTGCACCCCTCAAGGTGCTCAAAAACAGATTCAAGAAGTTTATTAACCCTTCAGGTGATTCACAGGAATTTTTGGAATGTGGAAGAAAACAATGAACATTTAACTTTTTTCACAAAAATGTTATTTAGACCCAAATTGTTTTATTTTTCCAAGGGTAACAGGAAAAAATGGACCACAAAATTTGTTGTGCAATTTATCCTGAGCATGCAGATACCCCATATGTGGGGGAAAACCACTGTTTGGACCTACGGCAGGGCCCGTAAGGAAAGGAGCGCCATTTGACTTTTTGAATGTAAAATTTGCTTGAATAATTAGCGGACGTCATGTCGCATTTGGGGAGCCCCTGATATGCCAAAACACTGGAAACCCCTCACAAGTGACACCATATTGGAAACTAGACCCCTCAGGGAACCTATCTAGATGTGTGGTGAGCACCTTGAACCCTCAAGTGTTTCACAGAAGTTTGTAACATTGAGCCGTAAAAATAAAAAAATCCAACTTTTTCCACAAAAAAATATCTTTTTGCCCCAATTTTTTGATTTTCACAAGGGTAAGAGGCGAAAATGGACCCCAAAAATTGTTGTGCAATTTCTCCTGAGTACGTCGATACCCCATATGTTGGAAAAATACACTGTTTGGGCGCACGGCAGGATTCAGAAGGGAAGGAGCACTGTGTGACTTTTTGAACGCAAAATTGGCTGGAATCGGTAGCGGACGCCATGTCGCGTTTGGAGAGCCCCTGATGTGCCTAAACAGTGGAAACCCCCCACAAGTGACACCATTTTGGAAACTAGACCCCTCAAGGATTTTCTCAAGGGGTATAGTAAACATTTTGAACCCAGAGGTACGACACAGAATTTCATAACATTAGGTCATCATATTGAATAAGTTGTCCTTAGTCTTGAGCGCAAGTGTTCGCTACTTGAGTTTGCATCGAGTACTAGGGTATGCATCATGTATCGCGGGTGCTCGAATAACATGCTCGATGTCCCCGCCCCGCATGTTTCACGGTTGTTAGACACCCCAAAAAAACATGTGGGATCACTCGTGCATGGCAGGCAATCCCCGCGTGTTTTTTTTTGGCTGCATAACTTTTTCGAAACATATGGGGCGGAGACTCAAGCATGTCACTAGAGCACCCATGATACTCGGTGCATACTCGAGCACCTGATGCAAACTCAAGTAGAGAGCACTTGCGCTCAACACTAGTCGTCATATCGTCATCATTTTTTTTTCTTTACTTTTGAAAAAATTCCAACCGTAATATCACCCCAACCCTAATACAACCCCAACCCTAACACAACTCTAACCCTAGAACAACCCTAACTCTAGCACAATCCTAACCCTAGTACAACCCTAACACAACCCTAACCCTAGCATAACCCTAATTTTAGCACAATCCTAACCCTAGAGATTATTTTTCACGCCGTTCCTCGTGCGGTATAAGTGATAATATGACTTTATTCTTCGCGTCAGTGGGATTACAGCGACACCATATTCATATCGGGTTTTTATGTTATGTTAAGGGGTTAACTAATGGGACAGTTTTATAAGTCAGGTCGTTCCAGACACGGCGATACTAAATAGGTGTACTTTTATTGTTTTTTTTTTCCATAATAAGATTTATTTATGGGTATAGTATATTTTTATTTTTGGGATTATATTTTCATTTTTTTTTTTTAAATATTTTTACAATTTTTTTTTCACTTTCTGACATTGTTTTTCATTTTTACACTTTGTCCCACTATGAGATTTTCATTTTTTGCAGGCTGATCGCTTGTAAAGCGTAGGGATGCAGCAGCATCCCTGTGCTATGTAGGCTGTCAGCTCTGCACTAGCAGGCTGTCAGCTCTGCAGTGGTACAAGTTAGATAGACCGTGCACTGCGCACGATCTATCTAACTTCCTGATGCCTGATGACACGGATGTCGTCATGACAACATCTGGTCACCATGGCAATGATTGCAAGGGGTCTCCGATCCAAGATAAGAGGGGCGCTCTTACCTCTACTTGCCCCGGAAATACTGCGATCGACTTCGATCGCAGCACTTCGGGGATTAATGTGCCGGGAACAGTGCGGGACCGCTCCTGACACATAGTACTGGGTGTCAGCTGTTAGAATGAGCTGACACCCGGCAGCGATTGTGCCCACACAATAATCCGTACCTGGTCATTAAGGCCCAGGGCGCAGGTAAGTATTATTATGCCCCATGTCAGAATGGGGTTAAACCCCTGTGACTCCAACATAGCCTCTTCACTGCTCCCTGCTAGACTTTATTTTCCGTGCTATAATGGTGATATAACATTTACAAAAATTGACCACTGCAGCCAATCACTGGGCTCATTTACTTGAACATCACTGCTAAGTCCAGTGATTGGCTGCAACAGACAAGCATTTCAGATGGGATATTATGGTTGTAGCTTTATAAACAAATACTTGTATGAGAAGCAGCAGTGCTGTGGCGAGGAAGCAGCAGGAGCTTCAGCAGGTAAGTTATGTTCATTTTTGTTATTTTGAAGCATAACAAGCATTGGCCTCATTTTTGTTTAAAGTTAAGGGAAAAATGAAACAAATGCTTGTAGCAGGACGTCACTCACTGCACAATAGTAGAAGGATCCTATTCTGCCTCCCCTATGCGCGTTTCACCCTGTTTCTTCATCATTTTTCCCTTTAGGGAATGGTCTATTATGTAGTTGCACCACCACTTACTTATAACATATGTGCTTTACTTATGGTGATGCTATTAATTGCACTTTTCAAAACAACCAAAACATGAGGTTTGTTATGGTACACTGACCCTAGGTGAATATACATTAAGGAATTAGAATGAATTTGTATTAGCTTTGGCAAACAAGGACTGTTTAATTAAATATAAAGGGATATAATAGATAACTCCAATTTATTCTATTTATTAGGTGTAATTAATTATTGGGCTACATGATTAAATGAAGGATCTTGTACATATACAATTTTTATTCAATAAAATACTTTTTTAAGATTTAAAATACTCTTTGATATCCAGGGTGTATTTAATTGCTTCAGCCCAGGATTCCTTTGTGCTATAATGTTTTATGGAGTTTGAGCTATTATATGTAAGATTTCACGTGGGGATAATGTATCTATATATGAACCTGTGGTGTGCAGGTTAAACATCTCCTCTGCTTTTTCATCCCCGTGTGAGTGTCAGGGCCCATTTAGTGTGTTCTGGGGCGTCTGTATGGATCTGGTTTGTGCCTTGGCCGCACAACTACAGGCCTTGTCGCTGGAGGTTGCAGAGATTAGGGACCAACAGCAGTATGAACATTCGGCTACTTCTAGTTCAGTTCTTTTCCCATTTTATTACATTCAAGGTCCGGGGATTTTCACGTATACTAAAAGTCTTTTTTGGGTTCCTTTGTTTTCCTTCCGTCTTTCATATATGACTGTGTAAACATGTCTTTAGCCCTGTATCTCACCCTCTGTCTCTGTGCACTCCGTTCTGTTGTTGTGGTTTTGGGTTACACTGGTTTTGAGGGTGCAGCTAAGGACACTCAGGGTCAGCCGATATTGAGTGGGGGCGCCATTGCGTAATTTTAGGATGCCAACCTCCGCGGTCAGGCAGGGACAAATCAGCGTTAGGCTAGGGATTGCCTAGACTGTATACAAACCAGTGGTGTGCAGATTTAACATCTCGTCTAGTTTGTTCATCCCCGTGTGAGTGTTAGGGCTCAGTCATAACACACAGGTAAAGTATTTTATGGACACATACACTTTTTAACAACCTCATTTACTGATCTAATAGCGAAAAAATCTGAGAACTTCTGTTATTTGGTTTGAGCGATTGTTGGGAGTCTCACAACCCTCCAAAAGAGCTACACTACTGAACATGAGCGGTAAAATACAAAAATGCTTGAAAAGATTAGCTATGCTTAAAAAAATCACTTTATAGAAAATTAAAAGAAAAAAATATTGATTTAAATTTTTCTGAGATATGAAAATTAACATTATGAGCTTCATACCTTGAAAAATCCAACTTTTCAAACTTTCCACCAGTACCAGGGTCAAGATCATGAGTCAGATATTGTACCCCAGTGAGTTACTCTGTTCAGTAACAATGTTTCCTTGGGGACTGCTGGGACTGGTTGTTGTGGAAACTAGACATGTCAGTCGGGTCTTGTATACACTCCTAATTCTAGAATAATGACTCACCATATTGATAAAACTGCAACAAAGTCTTAAAAACATTCTTAAATATTATTTAAAATGTAGAAGACTTAATTTGGCTATGGTCTGACTTTCCCTGGTGTAAGTAAAAAATATAGAAAAATATTGATTGAAAATATTGCAAATTAAAATAACTGATCTGAATTTTTTACATTGTATAAAAGTATTTCTATTCAGAATTTTAATGTTTCTATAGTTAGCAGTAAACTTTCACTAAGGTCGCAGTGCCTTATCAGAGGGCAACATGACAAGAAAGGAAGTGGAAAGTAAGTTTAATAAGAAGTGGTAGCCAGTGTAATTTCCTATGAACAATGCGCCTGAACCATGTGTGGTACCTTAGGTGTGCAAGAATAAATAAATAAGTACACCCTCTTTGAATCCTATAGTTTCACATATCAGGTCATAATAAAAAAAAAATCCAGTCATTAGAAGTTCTTCAAACTAGGTAAAGACAACTTGAGTTGAATAACAACGCATTACAAATTACACCATGTCATTATTTATATGTCAAAAATATCAGTATGGTTCCATACACCCGGTGGCCAAAACGGTGGCCCCTATCAGGCTGGTATATATCGGTATAATGTCTTGTTTACTGTATAAGAATGAACAGACAACAGTGAGAAATTTATTGTACAGGGTCACTGCATGTTTTTTTTTTCAATAGGAATCCATGGGCAATATATATCACTATATACTTATACAGTGTCATGTGGCAGACCACTATATTCCCCCAACATAAACCTCCAATGAAAGATTAGAATGCAGTGTGCACAAAGCCTTAAAATAAGCTTAACGTTTGAAGGGAGGAAATAGAAAACCAGTCTTATAATGTGGGCAGTAGAGATGAGCGAATACATTTGAGTGGAATTGAATTCTACTCTAATTTTACAAAAATCTACATACTCCAAAATGTGAATTTTTGGGGGAATTCGCAAAAAGGTTACAAAAAACAATTAAAAATCCTTATATTTGCCTTACCGCTGACTTCTACGGCCTTTCCACTACTGACCACCACCCTTCCGGTTATTATCACTTCTTCTGATTCTCTGACGCTCGGTCTGGAATCTCTCAGGATTTCTTGTTTTCATGAGAACGGGAGGGTTATGTGCATGCGCGTGGAAAGTCACAAGTCGGGATATCATGATGCTGCGATCTTCTGCACACTTGTGCAGAATCTTCCTTGCCCTTATTAAAGCCAAATGTCCCGGATCAGTCTGAGAGGCCCAGGAATTCCAATGGGAGCTGCAAGGAAACCGTAGATGCAACGAAGACCGGACAGGGAACAGTGAAGAGCAGAGGGGCTGGAGAGATGAGAGGTAAAGTGAGTATAAAGATTTTTGTTAGTTTTTTTATATATTACATTTATTATACTCCAGGGTCTGGAGAGACATAACAATGGACATTAAATTCATAGAGAATTTCTCTGTGAGTCAAATTTCCCAGGAAAAAATGTGCAAACAGAGGGCAGGTTAATCATATATGATGCGCCCCCGGGGCAGTGGGGTACTCGGCAGCTGGACCTATGGATGCCGGTGGGGAATATCACGGTGGCTGGTGCGGTCCGTGGCCCAGGGCGGTCAACCAAAAGAAAAGGGGGGTTTTGGGTTTATAAGGAGTTTTGGAATAGTTCATGACGCCACCTGTGGAATGCGGCCAAAGGGAGCCGCCGCTGCGGAGCAGTCCTCTGAAGCTGATGTTACTGCAGCAGGGATGGTATGACTCTCCACAGGAAGAGCTAGCTCCAGGGCAGTGTAGGGGTTGTTGGTTGCGCTGGGTGTGGAAAGGCAGGGGGAAAGATGATGCAGATGAAATAATGGATGGAGGCAGTGCGGTGCAGTCATCCGAGTCTTTACTCACAGTTAAGTTCCTCAGGTTGCACTGTCCAGCTTACAGCCTCCCACGTCGCGCTGCTTTCACCAGAACGAGGTATTAGCTCTTCCTCAAGTAGTTTGGGAGCACCTGACGGAACCCCACTCACTTATGTTCCTCTCTAGACCGTCTTCACGCTGGGTGCTCTGAAGTCCCTCCTGTCTAACTGGAGTTCCTGGACCTGCTTGACCCTCACGGAGATTAGAATGAGGCTTTGGCAACTGGACTATATAAGCCAGAAGCCTCCAGTTTTTCCAGCCGAGACTTGAAGTTACACGACTGGTCCAGGGGCCTGTCCCCTTCTTGCAGCCTATGATCCCTGTGTCTTCTGACAGATTTGGGGTATACGGGTGCCGTCCCGCACTCACCGTACCCCCTGGGATCCCTTTACTAGAACGGAGCCTACTCCTCTGCTCCCCTCCTGGGCCTCTAGGACTGGGCCCTACTTGTGGAGCAGAGCTCCTAAAGAGACTCTGCTCCCTGACTGACTTTATTCACTAACTGTCCTTTTTCTTCTGCCACCCTAAAATGACTTCCATTATATACCTACTACTATGGTGCTCCCCTAAACTGCTTCCTCCACCCACACCCACTACTGGTTCCCCCTACCTTTGGGTTCCCCCCACTCCAGCCAGGGACAGGGCTCAGCACTGCGCATACATCTTGCCCCTCTAGCCGGCCTAGAGCAGTGTAGTGTTGAATGCTGGTGTTGGGGTTCCGGGCAGCACTCCCTCCTTACCTGAGAGAAGGAGACACCACACCTCTGGGTGAGGTGCAGTACCTCTGTGGCGACTGAACCCTGAGGGGCGCCACATATATATTCACTTATATTGATATTGAGGAATTTTATCCTGCAAATCCTCTTTGTTTTTAAGTCAATAATAATTTGGAGACCATTTGGTTGGCTCAAGTTGTTGGAATTACTTTTAAGCAGGTTACCTCGAATGGGAGCCATATGTTTTGCGCCAATAAAAGATGTCAAATGGTATATGTTTCATATTCTTGAACTTTTGGAACCTGTTATGTTCTGCTACCAAAGCTAAGGAAAGAGAGGAGATCTGTCCCTACTATAAGACTCAGCTGAATCCCTACGATGTAACAGGGAACCTGATCCTGCGATCAGACCTGCTAAAGTCCTAATCTAGTCTGTACGGAGACCTATAGATTTGGGGAGGGAATCCCTACAAGTACTAAGGACTGGGAGGAATATGGGACACCTCCTAACAGAAATAGTAGCAGACAGACGAACAAACAAAATAGATAGAACATAGAGGTCCGTAGACCAAGCAAACTAACAGAGTTAGATACAGAGCACAGGCTAGCTAGAAAGTAGATATACAATGAAGTCCAGCAAAGCCAGAAGGGCGGAGCAGGATTAAATAGGCCAACAAGGTCATGTGACCAGCAAAGGAAAAAAAACCTAACAGCAAGGTTCTAACAGTACCCCCCCTTCTAAGAGGATCCTCTGGATCCCCTAGGACCAGGCTTATCAGGAAATCTCCTGTGAAACGCTCTGATAAGTCTGGACGCGGAAACATCATCTGACCTCACCCAAGAGTTATCCTCGGGTCCGAAACCTTTCCAGGCCACAAGATACTGCAAACTACCTCTATACCGTCTAGAGTCAAGGATGCGAGAAATTTCATATTCCCCGTCCTCCACCACCGGAGGAACAGAGGCAGAGGCGTCACCATCCGACACAACAGCTTTTTTTAACAGAGAGACATGAAAGACCGGATTAATTCTCCAGGAGGTAGGAACCTCCAACCTAACAGCAGATTGGTTGACAACCTGAAGCACCTTAAAGGGCCCTACAAACTTGGGACCCAATTTCTTAGAAGGAATCCTCAACCGCAGATTCCTAGAGGACAACCAAACCATGTCACCAACAGCGAACAAAACCTCCTGTCGTTTCCTATCAAAGTAGTCTTTAGATTTTCTGTTGGCCTCCTGAAGATTACCACGCACATCCGTCCAAACTCTTTCCAAATCACCGGAAAAATTCTCCTCCTCAGGCACGGCAGATCCCAACTTGGAGAACGACCCAAACGACGGATGTCTCCCAGAACAACAAAAAAAAGGCGAACAACCAGCAGAAGAAGATGTATGATTGTTCAGAGCAAATTCGGCAAGTGGCAGAAACTCAGACCACCCCTCTTGATTGTCTGCCACAAAACAACGCAAGAACTGCTCAACATCCTGGTTTTTCCTTTCTGTCTGGCCATTAGATTCAGGATGATATCCGGACGAAAACGACAAATGAATTCCCAACCTGTCACAAAAGGCACGCCAAAAACGAGCCCACGAACTGAGGACCCCTATCAGAAACAATGTCAGTAGGAACGCCATGAAGTCTGACAATTTCCTTGACAAAGGCCTTAGCGAGAGTTTTAGCGCAGGGCAGTTTGACGAAGGGAACCAAGTGACACATCTTGCTAAAACGGTCCACGACCACCCAGATGACAGTAAAACCCTCAGAGGGGGGAAGGTCAGTTATAAAGTCCATAGCCAAATGTGTCCAAGGAGCACTGGGGACCTCCAAAGGACAAAGCAACCCCGCAGCAGGAGTATGTGAGGACTTAGATCTAGCACATATAGTACATTGGCGCACCCACTTAATGACTTCCTTCTGCCATCCAGGCCACCAAAAACTGCGACCCACCAGTCTCTTGGTCTCAGAGATTCCGGGATGACCTGCCAACCGAGATTCGTGACACTCAACAAACAAATCTCTCCTAAAGGTCCCAGGCACAAACAACCTCCCATGAGGAGTGTTAGATGGGGCATTCTCCTGAGCTTTAAGAATCTCATCTTCCAAAACGGAGTCTAAAGCAGCTATCACAACACCTTCTTGTAAAATGTTTTCCTCTTTCTCAGCACCGACTATGGGAGAAAAACTGCGAGACAAGGCATCCGCCTTAACATTCTTAGTACCAGGGATGTAAGTAACGGAGAAATTAAACCGCGAGAAAAACAGTGCCCACCTAGCCTGACGGGCATTCAGGCGCTTGGCAGCGTCAAGATATATCAGATTTTTATGATCCGTAAGAACCTGAACGGGAAATTCCGCACCTTCCAAGAAGTGGCGCCAGTGTTCAAATGCGAGTTTAATAGCCAATAATTCCCGATTACCAATATCGTAATTCAATTCAGTCTCCGAAAATTTTTTTGAAAAAAATGCACAGGGATGTAATCTATCCCCGTTATCCTGAGACAATACTGCGCCAACCCCCACAGAGGAAGCATCAACCTCAACCAAAAACGGCCTAGTAACATCAGGCTGCATAAGGATGGGAGCAGAGGTGAACCTCTCCTTGAGATACACAAAAGCTTCAATGGCCTCAGAAGACCACTGAACCGCATCAGCACCTTTCCTGGTGAGATCAGTCAGAGGTTTGACAATACTAGAAAAATTTTTTATGAATTTTCTATAGTAATTGGCGAAACCCAAAAACCTCTGTATCGATTTCAAACCAATAGGCCTAGGCCATTCCTGCACAGCCTGAACCTTAACCGGATCCATCTCAAAACCTTTGCTGGAGATAATGTAGCCCAAAAAACTAATTCTCTGTACAGCGAACTCACATTTCTCCAGCTTAGCAAAAAGCGAATTGTCCATTAATAACTGTAATACCTCACGCACGCTCCGCCAATGAGACTCCAGATCTGGCGAATAAATCAAAATGTCATCCAAATACACAACCACATTTTTACCGATCAAAGGTCTAAGGATGTCATTAATCAGATTCTGAAAAAATGCAGGAGCATTAGTAAGACCAAAAGGCATAACCAGATTCTCAAAATGACCCACAGGAGTGTTAAAAGCAGTCTTCCATTCATCACCCTCCTTCATGCGCAACAGATTGTATGCCCCCTTAAGGTCAATTTTAGAGAACCACTTGGCCCCCAATAACTGGTTAAACAGATCAGGAATCAATGGCAGTGGGTAAGGATTGCGTACCGTAATTTTGTTAATCTCACGAAAATCCAGACAAGGACGTAAACCGCCGTCCTTTTTTTTTACAAAAAAAAATCCAACCGCCACAGGAGACTTAGAGGGCCTAATGTGACCGGCGGCCAAACTTGTCTGTATGTATTCCTCCAAAGCCTTCCTCTCAGGAATAGTAAGGTTAAATAAACGACTTTTAGGAAGAGTCGCTCCAGGGACAAATTCAATAGAACAATCATAGTCTCTATGGGGAGGCAAAACCTGCGATTCTTTCTCAGAAAAAACTCTCCAAAAATCCTGAATAGGAACAGGCAATTCTCCCCTATCCAAAGCTGCAATACGCCCGTTACAACACTTGTCATAACATTTATGGCTCCAGGATTTAATTTCACTGGTAGACCAATCCAGTACAGGATTGTGCAATTTTAACCAGGGCAAACCCAATATTACTGGAGAAGGCAAGTTATTCAACACTACCAAATCCAATTTCTCATGGTGAACACCATTAATAGTGAGAGGAAATTCACTGACCTTGAGAGTAATATTCTTCAAAGGGGAGCCATCCACAGAAACCACAGCAATGGGGGATGATAAAGGTTCAGGTTTTAAATTGAGTTTTTCCACGAATCCCCCATCAATAACATTCAGTGTAGACCCGCAATCAACAAACACCCGAAATTCCATTAATTTTTCCTGAGCAATCGTGGAAGCAGCTAAAAATATACCCTTGGAATTTAAACAGGCAATACGGGCGTGACTGACCATTTTTTTTTCTTTCTTCATACGAAGCTCACAGCCTTTAATCAAATGACCAGATTTCCCGCAATAGAAACACAAGCCTTCTGAAAAACGACGGTGTTTTTCTTGAGAGCGAGGTGCCACCGATCCAATCTCCATCGGTTCACCACTGTTAGTACACACATTATCATAACCAGAAACTGACATAGCAGAGGATTTGCTCTCATTAACCCTAGCACGCAGTCTTCTATCCACCCGTATAGCTAATTGCATAGCCTGTTGCAAATCCTCAGGTGTAGGATAAGCAATTAGCAGGTCTTTAACCCTTTCACTGAGCCCAGCAAGAAATAGACTTTTCAGAGCAGAATCGTTCCACCCTGTTTGAGTGGACCAACGACGAAAATGTGTACAATATTTTTCCATATTACCTGATCCTTGTTTTAAACGTCTCAACTCAGTCTCAGCTGATGCCACACGGTCAGGATCATCATATAATAGTCCTAAAGCAGAAAAAAAACTATCCACTGATCTGAAGCATGTATCACTAGGTTGCAAAGAAAAGGCCCACTCCTGAGGCTCTTTGCGCAAAAGTGACATTATGAACCCTACGCGCTGGGATTCATCCCCAGAGAACTTGGGTCTCAAACGAAAATACAATAAGCAAGCATTTTTAAATGAAAAAAATTCTCGATGTTCACCAAAAAATAAATCCGGCAAACATACCTTAGGCTCCAAGAAATATGCTCCAGGACAGTTACTCACGTGCTGACGGAGCTCGGCCACTTCCAGAGAGAGTCCCTGCAGGTGTTTAGCCAAATCCTGAACCGACACCATGATGGAACAAAAAAAAAATCTTTCCTTAGAGAATTTACAGGCTGGACTTACTGTTATGTTCTGCTACCAAAGCTAAGGAAAGAGAGGAGATCTGTCCCTACTATAAGACTCAGCTGAATCCCTACGATGTAACAGGGAACCTGATCCTGCGATCAGACCTGCTAAAGTCCTAATCTAGTCTGTACGGAGACCTATAGATTTGGGGAGGGAATCCCTACAAGTACTAAGGACTGGGAGGAATATGGGACACCTCCTAACAGAAATAGTAGCAGACAGACGAACAAACAAAATAGATAGAACATAGAGGTCCGTAGACCAAGCAAACTAACAGAGTTAGATACAGAGCACAGGCTAGCTAGAAAGTAGTTATACAATGAAGTCCAGCAAAGCCAGAAGGGCGGAGCAGGATTAAATAGGCCAACAAGGTCATGTGACCAGCAAAGGAAAAAAAACCTAACAGCAAGGTTCTAACAGAACCAACATACTTATACATTGAGTATCTAAGAATTCTTAGAAATAGTAGTAGAAATATTAGTAGTAACCCTTCTGCCAAGAACTATTAAGTGTATGTCAGTTTGGTTGTATAAATGTAAATGCTTTTGAACATTAATAAGTGCAGACACGAAGACCTCCAGCATTGAAAGAGTAAAATTCCATTTATGGTTCATGATGTGAATATGAAAATAATTAGCAAGGCTTTAAAGTCAAAATGTTTCTGATGTTGAACGTCTCAAGATGCTTGTGTGTTTTATAGACCTCATTTTCTAACTGCTTCAATAGTTCTATAATTCTCATTAAAAACAACCTGAATAATTCATGGTTCAGCAGACAGAACTTCAAACTGAGATATTCTCTGGTTTCATCTACTTCTAAAGACGTCATAACCCGTTTTTAAACTGAACTGGGACTTCCTGAGTCAGAGGTGAGACCATCTGTCTGGTACCCTAGAAGACTATGTCACTTACTATAGTTATCAGTGACTTACCAATGTAAATTGTGTTATTATATTAAAACTACTTCTGATAAAATTGCATTCTTATACTTGAGGGACTGAGGAAAGCCTGGATTTTAAAAAGGTCTTTATTATTGGGTGGAAAATACTGGAGGAGGAGAAAGTAAATGTCAGTTACAGTGAAAATTGCCAATCAAAGTTGGCAGCCCTAAGATTCGTAACCTTTTCTAATGGTACAACGAGTAATTATTGGAGTATATCATGTTAAATCAAGAAAAATCTCCAAGTAGGTTTCCAATTAAGAGTAAACCAGGTGTAGAATTTGGAGAGGGTGAAGGGGCAAATGGCTCTAGACCTTCACAACTCTGTTCTATCTACCACGTTGAAAAAAAAAAATAAAATGTGTACCTCTAAAAAATATATGGCTCCTGAATGTACTGTCAGCCTTGGGAGCAGGCTTGGACTGGCCCACAGGAGAACAGGAGAATCCTCCGGGGGGCCACCACCCTCTTATATGAGCAGTACTTGGCAGCATCTTATTCATTTAACACTCTACCCAGGTCATTGTTATATAAATGTGTGATTGAGGATAAAGTCACATTTGCATGTGGTTGAAAAGTGGAGCCCTGGAGTTGGTTACGAGTGAGTAATTGGCACCCCAGTCCGACACTGCTTGGGAGTAATCAATTTTCTGGGGCGTCTGCTCAGGGTTGTGATAAGACGTCAGCTTGGGCAGGTGCCAATATGGTTTGGGTTGTGGACGACTAAAATGATGTCACACAGCAGACTGCAGTAACTGAGAAGAACCTGGTCATCAGGAAGGAAGCGAGCACTGAGGACATTAATGCCTGTTTGATAAGACACCATACAGTCAAGTGGCAGCCTTCATGTATTAGAGAACTATGCCACACAGCAGGAGGGAGATGAGTGGCACAATTGCGTTTGCCATGATGAGACAGTGATCACACTAGAGGAGATGGGCAGCGTACATCAGTGATGGAGTGAACCTATAAAAAAAAAAGTAAGAGCAACATGAGCAAAAATAAAATTTCCCCTAAGGGCTTGTTTTTAGCATCTGTAATTCTTTGCACATAAAAGTTAGTGATTTTATTTATATATGAAAATGCAGACATAATATAATCGCATGAGATTGAAACGTTATGTACCATCTTTACTATGCCATCTGTGCATTAAAGCAATAAAATAAAATACCAGATACACCATCCTCATGATAAGTATCGACCACAAAATATAAAAGAAACATTGAAAAATACAAACAATGCGAATCTGAACCTGTCCATCCAAGAAGAATACAAATAAAAGTGCACAATGATATATAAATAACTTAAAGTTAGACCTCTACAAAATAAATATCAATGAGGTACAGAAAAAGTCATTCGGTTAGGTTTGGAGGGGCACAGCCTTTATGAGCAAAAGCTGTAATGAATTTTGATGGGGAAGCAGAAAGATTTATTTTTTAAGTTGAACCAAACTTTTTCGCCAAGACATATCTTATGGCAAAGATTTGTCTTATACATTTCTTAAAATATACAAAGAAACAAATATTAAAAAGTCTCTTTTCTTGCAGCCACCATTAGGGGGAACTCACTGCATACTGTTTGCTTTAAAGTCAATAATAAAACGTGCCTGTTAGCGCCCCCTGGTGGAAACTGTAGCAAATCAGAATTTTATTATTGTGTAGATATATTAAATGGCTTTTTTGAAATGTTTAGCCACCGATACAACTAAAGTAATTAAATAATATATCCTTACCGTTTTACTTTGCACTATTCCAACGATGTGATCCTAATGTTGCCCGCTACTCTTCAATTTACTGTGGCTTCATAGGTGGCATCCCATATATTCTAGATGAAGGCTGCAGACAATCATTGGCTTCAGAGATATACAGCAAGAGATGACTGAGGCCAGTGATTGGCTACAGTGGTCATATGGGGTATATAGGACGTCACTATTGCAACCAAGGTAAAGAGAGACTAGTAGGAGGAATAGGGGGTGCAGATGGAACAACAAATAGTATATGGGCAAGTATATACTGTATTATTTAGACAATATATCACTTAATATCCTGGTCACATTTCTGCCTTTTACGCTGGCGTTTGATGACCGCAAAAGATAAAATAATCCACCAGGGCCTCCGTTTATGGCAAATTACTTTTATATAGTAATAAAAAGAACATAGCCCTCCGAGGCAAGCCTGAGAATATATTTTACAAAATTCTAAAAATCATTGCGTCTCTTGCATGTCAGATTTAGTCAGACCTATAGGGAGCGTTCTGAAGATCAGAAAAGCTATTTGCTTCCTGCAAGAACATTAGTGTGTGAACGCGGGAGCAGAAGTGTTTCAGCATTTATATCTCCTCTTAGAATAACCTCCGTACTGAATATTTAACTCATGCCGGCAACTCGTCTTCATGTGTAACCGAAGGCAAACACTGGTGCTTGCTTCATCTCTAAAGGTGTCAATCTATAAAACTAGCAGAACTGCTGAGCCGTGGAATAATATTGTAGTCTGTGTGAGCTTTATAGAATATCTGGTCTGTAGATAACTGTTGTAGAACTGTTCTTAATGTGTGATGTTCATGTCATTGTAGCGTTTAGTGTCGCAACATGTCAGCCACGGGCTGCAGAAAAAATATCTATGGAAAATTTACCTGCAGGTTTTTGCTACCCTATCTGAGAGCAGCGTGATGTAGGGGTAGAGACTCTGATTCTAGCGATGTATCACCCACTGAGCTGCTTGCTACCGTTTTGATAAAAATCACTGTGTTCTCTGTTGCTAATCTAGCAGTTCTATGAATGCCGAGCCCTGTATAACCCCACCCACACCACTGATTGGCTGCTTTATGTGTACACTGTGCATAGGCAAAAAACTGCCAATTAGTGGTGGGGGCGGGGCTGTAAAGAGCTCATAATTATAGAAGAGGTAGGTTTACTAGTCCGCTAATGATAACTTGGTGATTAAACTTTGATTTTATCAAAACTACTGCAAGCAGCTCAGTAAGTGACATATTGCTGGAATCAGCGTCTTTGTCTCTATATTATACTGCTCTCAGATTAGATGGGAAAAACTGGTAACAGATTTTTTTTATGCTGATTTCACTCTTAGCTATTTGCATGTACTTTAACTCATGCAAATTTTGCCTCTAATTCTGGTTCTCTACAAAGAAAGGCTCTCATACCAAACAGACCAGTCAACAATCTGATGTGTCTGGGGGTCTCTTGACTATCCCCTACAGACGATGTTGGGGGAGAGGAGAATTGGGCAGTTATAACTGGGGTTCAATCATACCTTCAGTCTTTTAAGAGTTTTTCTTCTGTTTTAGGTTTTGAAAAATGTCTGGTAGGAAACAAAAATGTGCATGTCATGAACTGTTATCTGACAGAAAAGGCTCCAAAGTAGGAAATGTCCAATCAGGCTGTGTGCCCACTGTGCCTTTTTCAAGCGTTTTTGCCGTGGAATTTCCGCAGCAAAAACACTTAAAAAAAGCTTGGTAATACGTGCCCCATGGTCCCCAATGATAATCCACATGTGCTGCGGATTATCATTGTGGAAAATTACACAGCATGTCCATTAATTTTCCGGACACGCAGTGTAATTCCCGTCATTGACTTGCATTGAATTGCTTAATATCCGCATGACTACATGTGCACATGCGGATATGAAGCGATTCAATGTGCGGATGGTACCCGGGTCTGGAGAAGAGGAGACTCTCCTCCGGACCCGGGTACCATAGTACCTGTAAAAAAAAGAATTTAAAATAAAAAATAAAGATTATATACTTACCTTCTGATGGCCGCCGGTCTCCATAGCGATGAGTGCGGTGTGTTGGGCGGCCCGCAGTGGTGTGAGGACCTGACATGACGTCATTGAGTCATGTGACAGGTCACGCGACCACTGACGTCGGTGGTGGTGTGACCTGTCACATGACTCAATGACGTCATCACAGGTCCTTCACACCACCGCGAGACACCGGGGAGGCCGGACGGAGTGGAGAAGGAGACCGGGGGCCATCGGAAGGTAAGTATAATCTTTATTTTTTATTTTTTACCACTTTTATTCTTTTTTTAACTATTACTTGGTCACACTATATAAATCCACGCCAGTTGCATGGATTTATATAGTGTGACCAAGTTGTCAAGCACTTTTCCAAGTGATGCTAAAATCGCTTGGAGAAGTGCTTGATAACCCACATGCAGAAATGCATGCAAAAACGCTGGACAAACGCTTCTACCTGGCGGGAAAAACGCATGTAAAATCCGCATGCGTTTTTCCTGCCAGGGAGAAGCGGAAAAAATATGCAGCATTTCTGCATTGTGGGCACATAGCCTCAGAAAGCTTCAAAAACTGCGTCAAAGAAAAAAAAAACTCTTCAAAATCAGTTCAGAAAACGCCTCAGAAAATTAAAAACTCCTAAAAAGTTTCCCAAAGAGCAAGCATTTACTAAAGCGGTTTCCACCAGAAGATTCATTTAGAAAAAACGTGCACATACCCTGATTTTCTTCATTGTTGTGCTGTCGCACAATGTGGGTCCGATTCATTAGACTGGTGTTGCGCACACTAGTCTTAATGAAGGGACTCACTGAGAACCACTGCATAACATTTTAGTGGTGATGTTGTGACTTCCCTTTCTATATTTTTGCACAATGAAGATATGGCCTTTAATAGAAGAATCTGATGCTGGTTTACCATTTTTGACTCTGCCAACCCCTTGCCACATTACAAATTTCATCTTATGGGTGAACTGACTGTTTCGGTCTTTTTGATGACTCTACTAAAGTGGCAGAAGTTTTCAAGAATGTGATGGGTGACCATAGCCATATCCTGTCCTGCCCATACCCCAACTAGGTTACATCCATATTGGCTTAGCTGGCTGAGACTGCGTGTAAACGTCAAAAGTTGCAATACTTTTGCATAACCTAAGTGTTACATACCCAACTTAATGAATTGGTCCCTATATGTACAGTTTTTTCAGTATTTTATGGGTTTCTCTTCTTATCCCTATTGTTAAGATGTGAGCTGTGACATCCTCTTGCTATCCAGATTCAAACTAAAATGGCTGCTACATTTCCTGCTTCTGCTTTTATACAGGCTATGATACTCCCTTGAGGTTCGCTGTGTTTTACCCTGAATGTGATAGCTACAAGACATTATGAGGAAGCCTAATCTTCTGCCATTTGTAAAATGGTGGCAGCCTTTTTAGGAGATTTGCATGGAGCTAATCACATATTGATTACATTTTCTGGCATCGAAACAAATTCAGTTCAATTCAAATTTATTTTCTTATCTTTTTTACATACCCACAGAAGTTATTTTTATTATAAAGATATTTTTTCTGGTTTTCTTATTTTTTTTCACATGGTTATGAGGACAGACATTATGATTGAGTTGATGTTCAATCTACGAATAGTATTTCCAGCAGCCAACTGCACATGAGAAATCTAAGGCAAAAATGACTTATTGGCTTATATAGTGAAGTGTTGTGAACAAGCCCTGTCTAATAAGCTGGCAGGAAAGCAGGAGCTGAGCCGTCGTATAAAAGGAATAATTTGGCTTGGATACAAAATTGTCCATTTGAAAATATTTAATCACATTCAGAATTGCATAATAATTTATAATTACAATTCATTCATCATTTTTGCTTCTTTTTTTTTAGTTATAGAAGTTTTACAGACTTTTGTATATTACATAAAATTTGACTTTACTTCAAGTATTTGAAAGAAATCAAGAGTTTAGTTCGATTCCCACAGGAACAAAATAAGGCGTAGATAAAATTACAACTAAATGAAACGGTCTGTAATCCTGGAACAGAGCCACAACCAATGGATTTTATGTATCAGCCATGCATTCTGTCCTTTAAAGAGAATTATATCAACATAGCAAGAGATTGAACAAGTCAATAAATATTAGTCATGTCCCAAACAGCCAATAGTGCCTTATTTAAAGGGAATCTATCATCAAAATTCAATTATTTAAATCAGGTTTTTATGTCACATATTTTTTTTTAAACTTTTGGCAATGATCTTTATTAGAATACAAAATTAATAATCTTCTTTTAACACTGAACGTTAGTTCCTTTTCAGACTCATATTTCCTGTCCTTTCAGGAAGAGTTTTCAGCAGTCTCATTATCATTACAGGCAGGGTTACAATGACAGGTAACACCTATATACATAGCTGAAATCGTAGGAACATCAGCTCAAAATAGGTGATTTCACACCCAGCATTGCCCTTCCCTCACAATGACCTTTGCACATGTTCATTAAATGCATCAATACAAAAGAAAGGGTCTGCATTTGTTTATTGTGGCTATGTGCAAGTAGATTTCCTAAAAAAAAAAAAATTGAAATTAAAGTAAAAATTGCAAGATTTCAATTTTTTTTTTAAAATACAGATTGTGATATGGAGAAAAAAACATTGTTTCCCAAAACAACTCAATATTTAACCGAAAAAGCTGATTTAAACAAGAGTTTGTTTGCTGATGAAAGCTACCCTTTAACCCCTTCCCAACATATGACATATAGTTACTTTATATAATGGGTCCCTGGCTTTGATGAGGGCTCGCAAGCCTAACCTGGATCTTTCCCAGCAGATGATGGCTGTATGATTCAGCCATCATCTCCCTCTAACAGCCGCAGGTGAAGCCGAGCTCTCACACTGGCTGTTAACATGCTGCTGTCAATCTCTGACAGCCTGGAGAATCATATTGCCAGTTCAGTTTTACGGTGAACATGGTAAGTAAAAACCCCAAAAATCAATTGTGGAATTGAACTTTTTTTGCAATTTCAACGGACTTGGATTTTTTTCCCCTCTTTCAAGTTCATCACATGATAAAATGCATGGTGTCATTCAAAAGTTCAACTTGTCCCACAAAAAACAAGCCATTATATGGGTATGTGTATGGAAACATAAAAAGTTATGGAACTTGGAAGAAGGGGAGGAAAAATCAAAAAGGAAAAACTGGAAAATAGCCTGGGAGTGAATGGATTATGTAAAGCAGGAATATTTGACACAAATGTACTACTGCTGTTTAGACAGCAGGTTCATTAGTCCTCTAATGATATTCTCCTTCTGATAGTGATTTTAACCAAACTACAGCAAGCAGCTCAGTAGGTGACACATCGCTGGAAACAGGGTCACTGCCCCTACATTATGCTGCTCTCGGATTAGATAGCAAAAACCTGGTGACAGATTCCCTTTAGGCTATGTTCACACATCATGTTTTTTTCTGCATTCATTTTCTGCAGCAAAACCTGATCTCTAGTCAGGAGGTTGTCGGGATTTTGGTTGCTGTTTTCTTGCTTTTTTTGGTACATTTTTGGTGCGTTTTTTCAGCATTTTTTTCATCACCCATTACTTCCAATAGGTAAAAAAACGCTGAAAGAAGTGACATGCTCTATCTTTCAAAAACCCATGCAAAACACAAAATCCTGAACAAAAAAAGCCATGATGTGTGAATGAGATTTCTGAAATCTCATAGTTTGCTGGTACTGCAAAACGCAGCTGAAAATTTGCATTAAAAAATGCATCAAAAAACACTGAAAAAAACATAATGTGTGAACATAGTCTTATTGGGTCAAATGATTTTGTGGAATGAACCTTCTAAGCACTCTGCCACGGAGTACCTTAGATTCCCTAGTAAGGTCTTATAGGAAGTCAATCAGAGAACCCACCAAAGAATCTGTCTTAATAGGACGACCAATGTCTAGGTACCACATTTTAACCCTGTGTTAGCCATAGCAGAGCTTGCATTACATGGGCTACAATTTTTTTCAAGTGGGAACCATGAAATTCTGCATTTCCCATGAATAATCTACGGCCCCTTGCAGCTTCACTTAGTGATAATAGCTCCTCATTTATAGAAGAGGATATTCAGTTAGAGCTATATCCTTTAAAATATGCAAATAGCCTCTTTAGAGAGGGAGGACTGAAAATGAGGTCTTTATGATTATAAAGAAAGATGCTTTTATTCCTTTTATTTTTGCTTTTAAAGATGCTAAACTTTTTTTTTTTAATCTACCCTGGTATTTTCTCTCCCAATTCAAGCAGATTGACTGATCTGTTTGTGACTCAGTGATCATCCCCGGCAATTGTCATCATTAAAATCTCAACAAACTCCGCTCTTCCTCAACTCTGCAAATAAAAGTTGTCAATACAGGGATGACCTCAGCAGCAAACTGCAGTTACAAAGAATGAATGTGCATGATTGTTCTGCAGTCTGTTTCTTCCCAAAGCTACTTGAATAATTTTAACTATTTTAATCCACATAAGTTTTAGGTTTAGAACTAGATAATAAATTAGGGGTTGTCTACTTGTGAGGACATTTTTTTGTTACTTAAATGCATGTATTAAGAGCTAAAAATCATTTTTGGACTTAGGTTTCATTAAAAATTTTGTGTAAAATCTGTGTTGTACTGTCTTTTGCTGTCTCATTACAAACACATTTGCATCTACAGTGGTCCTCTCATAGTGCTGTCAGCTCTACTGCAGCGCTATGCATGATAACAACCAACACAGTACAGCAGAGTTGAACCTTGTCTCATTACAAACACCACAAACACATTTGCAGCTGTCATCTAATAGCATTGTCGGCTCTGCTGTACTGCCCCTCGCCCCTCCACTGGCTACTTATCAGATTGAAGCTAAAGTACTATGAGACAACTGCAGCTGCAACTGTGTTTATTGTGTTTGTAATGAGGCTCAACTTTGCTGTGCTATGCTGGTTATAATTAGGCACTGCACTTTGAGAGGACAACTGTTCATACAAATGTGTTTGTAATGAAACAAAAGTCACTTCTGCTGTACTATGTTAGCTCTGTTGTACTGTATTAGTTGTTATGTCACTGAAGAGCTGTGTGTGATTATGAAACCAGCCATTACATGTCTCATACTGGTAACTCCCCCTTTCATTTAAAATAAGCTCTGAAGGCAGATTTTCGGGAAGATCTGTTTTCGGTCTATTGATCATAACAGCTCATTTTCATATAAGAAAAATATGTACAGTACAGACCAAAAGTTTGGACACACGTTCTCATTTAAAGATTTTTCGGTATTTTCATGACTATGAAAATTGTACATTCACACTGAAGGCATCAAAACTATGAATTAACACATGTGGAATTATATACTTAAAAAAAAAGTGTGAAACAACTGAAAATATGTCTTATATTCTAGGTTCTTCAAAGTAACCACCTTTTGCTTTGATGACTGTTTTGCACACTCTTGGCATTCTCTTGATGAGCTTCAAGAGGTAGTCACCAGAAATGGTCTTCCATTTATCTTGAAGAAGTTCCCAGGGATGCTTAGCACTTGTTGGCCCTTTTGCCTTCACTCTGCGGTCCAGCTCACCCCAAACCATCTCGATTGGGTTCAGGTCTGGTGACTGTGGAGGCCAGGTCATCTGGCATAGCACCCCATCACTCTCCTTCTTGGTAAAATAGCCCTTACACAGCCTGGAGGTGTGTTTGGGGTCATTGTCCTGTTGAAAAATAAATGATGGTCCAACTAAACGCAAACCGGATGGAATAGCATGCCGCTGCAAGATGCTGTGGTAGCCATGCTGGTTCAGTATGCCTTCAATTTTGAATAAATCCCCAACAGTGTCACCAGCAAAGCACCCCCACACCATCACACCTCCTCCTCCATGCTTCACGGTGGGAACAAGGCATGTAGAGTCCATCCGTTCACCTTTTCAAAGACACGGTGGTTGGAACCAAAGATCTCAAATTTGGAGTCATCAGACCAAAGCACAGATTTCCACTGGTCTAAAGTCCATTCCTTGTGTTCTTGAGCCCAAACAAGTCTCTTCTGCTTGTTGCCTGTCCTTAGCAGTGGTTTCCTAGCAGCTATTTTACCATGAAGGCCTCCTGCACAAAGTCTCCTCTTAACAGTTGTTGTAGAGATGTGTCTGCTGCTAGAACTCTGTGTGGCATTGACCTGGTCTCTAATCTGAGCTGCTGTTAACCTGCGATTTCTGAGGCTGGTGACTCGGATAAATGTATCCTCAGAAGCAGAGGTGACTCTTGGTCTTCCTTTCCTGGGGTGGTCCTCATGTGAGACAGTTTCTTTGTAGCGCTTGATGGTTTTTGCAACTGCACTTGGGGACACATTCAAAGTTTGCCCAATTTTTCGGACTGACTGACCTTCATTTCTTAAAAGTAATGATGGCCACTCGTTTTTCTTTACTTAGCTGCTTTTTTCTTGCCATAATACAAATTCTAACAGTCTATTCAGTAGGAGTATCAGCTGTGTATTCACCTGACTTCTGCACAACACAACTGATGGTCCCAACCCCATTTATAAGGCAAGAAATCCCACTTATTAAACCTGACATGGCCCACCTGTGAAGTGAAAACCATTTCCGGTGACTACCTCTTGAAGCTCATCAAGAGAATGTCAAGAGTGTGCAAAGCAGTCATCAAAGCAAAAGGTAGCTACTTTGAAGAACCCAGAATATAACACATATTTTCAGTTGTTTCACACTTTTTTGTTACGTATATAATTCCACATGTGTTAATTCATAGTTTTGATGCCTTCAGTGTGAATGTACAATTTTCAAAGTCATGAAAATACAGAAAAATCTTTAAATGAGAAGGTGTGTCCAAACATTTGGTCTGTACTGTATATCTCTGGAATAAGACATTGTATTGCAGGTATCAACTTTCTATGACCTACATGCCCATGTAGACCGCTTAGGGGATTGATTCTAGGGACAAATTCCCTTTATCTGAGAATCCATCAGTGAGCTTGTTTTGTCATTCTTATGGGAGAGTTTGTTACTCTTTTTATATGTCTTTTTCTGAGATTTTTTCGGGTGATTTATGACCACAGACCACATCAAAGTTGAATGAACAGCCTGTTAAAGTCAAACGATGCAAAATTTTTAATGAAACTCAATTGGAAAAATGATTTTTAGCCCCAAATGCATTTAAGTAATAAAGTTCCCAAATGTGGAAAACCCCTATTATCATGACTTTAGACAGAGGAATTTCCATCAATAATATTTTTTCAAATAAGTCTATTATTGGAATTTCGCCAAAGGGAAATGTTGTAACAATTGGTCCATTTTGTTTCTGTCAGACATTCCTGTCTTCTACTGTACTCCCAAAATACACAGATATAATGCTGCAAAATCCTCTACCAAAAGGGCCAGTGGAGCATCAGCAGCAGTTTGACTCTTGTATTGATCATACTGTGTTAGGCATGGTAGGTTTTGTAATTTATACATAGTACATATGAAATTTAATGTTTAAGTATAATTCAGATTTTTTTCTCTGAAACTGATAGCAAAACTGTCACATTTTTATTGATTGAACGAGATAGTAAAGTAGAATTTGTTCACTGTGACGCTCGCAGCCCTGCCCTGGGAAGATGGGGGGTTTACTCGGAGCCGGATCAGATGTTTGGTGGGTTGCAGCCGTGGCCTGGACCCGTTCCGTGCCCAGGGCCGTCACATTAAAAAAAGATGTAATGGGCTATCAGGGTTGAGTGGTTGCTATCAACTACGCCACCTGTGGTACCTGGTGAAGGCCACCAGCGCTGCTGCAGTCCTCTGAGGCAGGATGTTGTGGCAGCCGATGTTGATACTACTCCCCACAGGCGGAGCAGGGCCTCAGGGCAGAGACGAGAAAGGAGGGAGTCGTAGTGAAGGAGGTCTGGTGCTGCGCGGTGCGGTGCAGTGCAGAAATAAAGAGTCCAGAGGCCATAGGGGTAGACTTTCAGAGTTTTTTTACTCACGGTAAAACGTGCAGCTGCAAGGCTTCTCCCTGCTCCTCACAGAATTCTGCCGTCACCAGGAAAGGGGGTCCGACAACCTCTGGGTAATTCCAGTGCTTGAATCAGGGCCCCGCACCAGAGTGTTCCTAGACTTCAGACTGAGTCCACTCCTGTCTGTGTGTGTGTAGATAGGCCGGGTCTCCCTCTGGACTACGCTCAGAATAAGGGTACGGGTGGCGACTCCGCTCCTTCCGTTACCCGGTGGGGTCCTCTGGGCCTGCCGGGCTTCCCTGACTAGGACGTAGAGTAGCAAAGTCAGGTGACGGGGGCCGGTACCCCTCTTGCAGCCGGAATCCCTCTGACTAGGCCAGAAAGCGAGGACAGGTGGCGTATACCACTCCGCCTGCATCCCTCTGGGATCCTTTTGCGGTGGAGCTACACTCCTAAGCTCCAGGCCTTCTTGGTTATGGACCTTGACCGGGTTGAGACATCAGTTAACTCCAACCCGCCCCTCGACTCAAGGCCAGAGTACTAGGACCGTGTCTCCATCCACTGCAGGTTCACCCAGAAGCCACGTTCAGGGATGAAGATCACAAACAAAAGACCATGAGCCCAAGATGGCTGTTTATTAAATATGAAATATTAAGTGTAAACTAAATGTGCGTCCTCCACCCTCACCCTCTACATGGTTCCCCCTATCTTTTGGTTCCCCAGTCTCCCATTTTCCCGGGAGGGGCAGCACACTAGTCCCTATTAGCCCCCTCTGGTGGGAGAAGTGTGGTGTTGGATGTGGAGGTGGGGTCCTGACCACTGCACCATTCTTACCTCGAAGGAGGGATACTACACCCCATTGAAGAGGTGCAGCATCCCTGTGGCGATCGAACCCTCAGGGGCGCCACATCACCACTTTCAAAAAAAGTAATTTAAATATTCCTTTTATTTCGGATAAGACCCTATGTGTGCTCTATATTCCTTCTAGTTACCGAAAAAAAGTAATTTAAAAGAGACAACCAATATGACTGTATTTTAAGCTGCAACTCAATGGTAAAGCACTTGCATCATCGCTATAAGAAAAGGAAACTTAATTACCATTGGTTTCACTCTTAACTTTTAATTTTCATACACTCCTCAACATTGAAATTGCAACGCTATGAAGGCAAAGTCACGGAATTGCAGAAATCACAGCATCAATTGATATGCTAATGATCTGCAAATGAAGAAATGGAAACACAATTTTCAAATCAGCTTGATTTGTTTAGTATTGAATATGAGCACCAATTACTTGCTTTGATATGATATCCATGAAATTATTAATGGTTGTCTGAGGAATGTTCTGCCATGCTGAGTGCACTTGGGTAGCAAATCATCAAGATTCGCTGCTGGCAGCTCCATTTGTTGACCAATGAATTCCCAGATGTGTTTGACAGGAGACAAGTCCAGTGATGCTACAGGTCATGCTATTACATTTAGGCCACTCGGGCTGCTCCTTACAGTAGTATGAGCAACATGCGACCTGATGTTGATGTGTTGAAAAGATGCTTCTGGGACACTTTGGAGAAATGTCCATACCAATGGTTCCATGACCAAATCAATGTAAGGTCGAGCTGTTAGTCTACCTGGAATGAAGACTACCAGATCTAGCTACTGTATATTATGCCAACACACACCATAATCCAGGAGTAAGTCCGGTGTGACATTCCCTCATGACAGCTTCTTTATTGTGGTTTCCAGACCAATCTGCCAGCTATTATTGCATCCAAGACAAAAACTGGACTCATCACTGAAGCAGATAGACCTCCATTCGGCATCTAATGCTCTCTTGCTCTGGTCTACAGTAGGATCAGAGTGGAAGCACGAGGTCAATAGAACATCTTTAGCTGGACAATTGGCTCATAGCACATGGCTCATAGCTTGCAGCTCATTGTCATGAAAACACCTTCTGATTGTTGAGTAGGAACACGTTATTGGTATTTGAATGTAGAGAAGCAGTAACCATAACCTTTATATGAATGTACACTAAGATCCTTTGGTTTCAATATCATGGACCCAATGACAATCCATGTGCTATTTGTGAGGCACGATATGTTTCCTTGGAAGGAATATTTTTTGGCTTTCTCTGTCAACCCCATAGACAATTAATGGGGAGAATATTGAGCATCTCCACTCCATTCAAAGCTGGGCTCTGTAAATCACTGTTCTTGTGGCTTTAGACTACATTCTGATTATTGCTGAAAGTCTCAGCGGTCAGACCCACAGTGATCAATAAGTTATCTCCTATCCTGTAGAGAATAAAGTGAAAGATAAACAAAATAAAAATCACTGTATCTCCTAGAGGTTAAAAAAGCCTAACCTGCAATACTACAGCGAGCAGATGGATGGGTAGCACCATGTTAACAATGTAAAGTATTAGAGTTGAGCAAAAAGATTCGCGAGACCCTGGTTCAGCGCTCACGTCGATATTCCATAGCCACCACCTCGGAACCCAAATCTCCTCCTAATTGCTTGCATCCCTGGCACTTCTCCTGATTAGTATGCCTGGTGCACTGTCATTATTTCATAACACACATGTGACATCGCGCTTAGCCTAGTAATCATAAGAAGTGCCGGGGATGCCGGCAAATAGGAAGAGATCTACAGGGCTCTGATATAGTGGTCACGGACTAGTAATGTGGTCACTGGACCATAGTCTTGAGAAAAGCTTTTTCTCTGATAAACAATGGACAACTTATTAAACTAGAATTCAGTCTGTCACTCAAACAAGGATAATCATGTTACATTACATTTCAATATTTCTATATCTAGCTCAATGTTTAATTCCCAATAAGTGATTGAACTTTTCTGCTATTTAATGTTTGTTACGCAACTGAACCTAATGAGAGTGTTGCCTTTGTCAGAAGCAATCTACCTCACTGCCTGGAGCTGTCAATCATACACTTTAATTTTATGCCTCCAATGTTGTCTCCAGCTGCTCTGACTTGACATTTTGTCATTATTGAGAAAAAAAAATTGGGAGGATTCTTATTTTTTCCTCTGCTGTAATCTCAATTACCTTTTAACTGATTTCAGAGTTGCAGTTAAATGGGCCATGAAGCTTGAGAATGGAAATGAGTACAAACACCTCATTCTGTAATGGTTTGAATAGTACTCTTCCGGGCAGGGGGGAGCTTCAAAAATAGCCTGTGACTAATATCCCCGTGGCCACATCAGTGTGCAGCATTCATTCCTGTAGAGACTGAATTATTTGAGGCTTGGCTGCTGCGGAGTTCACCAGCTCAGTCAACTGACAGCTTATGATTACTCTCGTATTACATGCATGTACGTGGCTTGCTTTAAAACAAAACAGAACCTAGTGGAAATCAAGTATAAAAATAACTACACAAACGCTTTCCAACTTATTGGTTAATGGAATATATAAGAAGTTTTATATTGCTACTAAACAAGACACGTTTAAATTGTATATCCAGAAGGGAATTGTTTTTTGCTTATTTATTGCTGAGGTTAGAAGCTTATTTAAAGGAATCGCCCAGAATTACAAAGACCTGGCTGCTTTCTTTTGAAAACAATGCATGTTCACAAGTAATGTGTGGTGAGTTAGGTCATCAGACACATAGCTTTATCTTGGACAATTCCAAGTCAAGGGGAATTCAATGAAGATACTAATACTCTTTAAAAGCAAATCGTTTTCACTACATTCCATTGAAAAATTCCCATATATAAAGTTGGCTACATATAAGTAGTTAAAGCCTAAGGCTAATTTCACATACCCAACATTCCTCAATTTGGGTCAGGAGAACCACGACCAGTCCAGACTCCATGAATGTCGAATGTGTGAAACCAGCCTTAGACTTGGACTACACGGCAACATTTGTCACATGACAGCAATTCTCAGAAAAATTGAGGTGTATAACTCTAAGGAAAAACAAAATATTAAAATGGATAATCCCTTTAACGTGCGTCATTCTCACAGGTAGATGCACAGTTTTAACTGCATGGTTCTTCTTGACTACCCTACTGTTTTCTGAGGTTGGCAAAATCTGGTCTGTGTTATGGTGCCATACAGGGGTGGACACAGAGAGAAGAAGGTCGAGCTGAAATTAGAGTTCACTGATGTCACCTAATGTTCCCAAAAGATCTCATTACTGGAAAGCCTCTAATTGCCATGAAAATAGATGTATAACACTCAGAAGTCTCCTATGAATGAAAAAAAACCTTATTAATGTACTTTACAAGTGACCTCAATCTATCTGGATAGGGAAAAACAGATAGCAACTGTTGGCAACCAGCAGTCTATTTCACAAGAGAACCAGACAATGGGCAGCATGTCTCAGACCCTGGCTGTGTGATCTTGAACAGGTATTTTTGACTATGAAACATTTCAAAGTTTCAGAGAACATCATAATTTAAAAGCTGCCCACTCCCCTGGAGTAACAGATCTCTCACCATAAGGAGACATCTGTCAATTCAGGGCAGCGGGCAGGGAGAACCACCGGAGACCTGCCTGTCCGACTAGTCTCTTTCATGGCTTGGTCTCTATCGACTTTTATAGTATGTTGTTCTCTTAAATGCCATAGTGTTTCAGAGACAAACATAAATGAAATCATACAGCCAATGATACCTGCTGCCCTATCCGCTGTCAGGTTCTCTTTAAATTGTAAAAACAGTCCAATAATTATCCCTTTTATGGGCAGATACCTGCCTTGCTGGTTTTTATACAAGGTGGCGCAAATGGAAAAAACTGAAACTTTTTCACACGGGGTGTTGCAAAAATTATCCCTGTTTTTCCTTTGATAAATAAATAAGCAAAAGCTTTTTCACAAAGCATCCAAAAATTATCCCTTGTTATTATGTAGGGAGCCAAAACAGGTGTGCTCAGCATTTTTGAAAATAAAGAAGTTATGACTTCTCAACCAGTAGTGAAAAAATTATCACTTTTTTTGAATCCACAACAGATTTGCTATTTTCAAAAAGAGTAAGCAATTACAAAGGTTTTTAATCAAGCCTTCCAAATATTATCTCTATTTTTAGGGAGCAAGAACAGGCTAGAAGTTTTCAAAGTGAAGAAGGAATGATTTGTTATCAAAAAATCTTTAAAAAATTAGCCCTATTTTGTGAGCTGTTTGTGTACCCTCAACAGAATACTTTTCTCATCAGCAGTGCAGTCTATCACTATAAAACAGAGTGTGTAGCTAAGAGATTTGTGTCTGGTGTAGCTGTGTGATAGAGAGTTAGGACAAGACAGACAAGGAGATGTCTGGCAGCAATGGCAGGCCCAGGAGCAAGATTATGGTTTACCATTATAAAATAAAGTGGGCATGCCGTGTGGAGATGCATGGCTGGCATGGCTGGGCAGTGGCAGCAGTCACACTGTAGAAAATTTAGTCAAGCAGGCAAGGAGATATCTGGCAGTGAATGGCTAGCAACAGCAACTCTTGTAGCAGCATTACTACACTATAGATGACATGATGTACAGGGAGTAGGCTGAGAACTGGCCATTGGCACTAGTGGCAACATTAAAATACAGTAGAAAACAGACCATGGACATTCAGGCAGGCAGATGGTATGGCCAATATCATTGACATCTGCTGTAAGTGAATGAAAGTCGGCACTGATCCATGTCTGATTTATTTGGACAAATGTATGGTTTTCCATGCTTGCAGTGGATAACCTGGTCAGCTTGAGTGTGACAAAGCAAATATCCTCTCTAACATTACACTGGAGGCTGAACATTACAATATGCCTGTACGAAACTGGACCAGTTTTGCCATTAGTTATGACATGATAGCTGTCGAGGCTGATGCACTTCAGCCTGTGCATCTGTTTGCTGACGTACGTCAGGTTATCACAATGGCAGATTAAAAAACTGATTCTTGTCAAAAATACTGTAACTGTTGCTGTCTCAGCTACTTGTTGTAGGCGTAACACTGGCACAGGTGGGGGAGTGTTGGATCTGAGGGGATCGCCGAAGGATCTGCTAGTCATTCGTGATGTTAACAGGTGTCCCATTGTTGAAAACTTCTCAGAGCAGGTAACACAGCTCATCCTAATAATAGGACAATTTAGACTTCTTTCTGGAAGTTGGAAAAAAAATCCACCATTTTGCTTTCATAGAGTGGGTCTAAAGGCATGGCTATGCAATAGTCATCCCTTTGCTTGATGTTTCATTCCACAAGCATTCCAGCATACAGCTTGCCATGCTGCCCAGAATGACCAGGAGCCATGTTAGTTTATTTTCAGCATCTACTACGATGGTTGGTTGTCATGACTCGTGTAATGCACACGCCCGGGCAGAGCGGCGTGTGCGTGTGATTCCACTGGACCGTGCCAGAGAGTAAATGCCTGGAGGGGCGTAACTAGGTATTCACCCGATCCGACCAGGGTCGCACGACGGCATACGACGCCAGTGCACCAAGGAGGAACCGAGCAGAGGGACCAGGTGCTACTCCAGGACAGACCCCGGACACGGCTGTTGACCCACACAGGGGAATACAGGAACAGACTGGTTAGGCTGGCACACAGACTGGTGGGTACAGGCAGGCACGACTGGTATGCAGGCAGGGGCGTACAGGCAAGCACGGCTAGAGTGCAGACAGAGAGGCACTAGCAGGTAGGAACACAGGCGGGATAGGACCCAGTACACACTGGGACTCAGGAACAGAACCACAGATGTGGCGGACAAACACAGCAGAGTAAGGCCGCCCAGAGTGGTGAGCGAGAGCAGGGCAAGACGAGACCGCCTAGAGCGGTGAGCGAGAGTAGAACAGGACGAGGCCGCCTGGAGCGGTGAGCGAGAGTAGAGCAGGACGAGGCCGTCTGGAGCGGTGAGCGAGAGCAGAGCAGGACGAGGCCGCCTGGAGCGGTGAGCAAAAGTAGAGCAGGACGAGGCCGCCTGGAGCGGTGAGCAAGAGTAGTCAGAGAAGAGCGAGACTGCCGGAGCAGTGAGCAAAGGGTCAGAGCGGAGCGAGACTGCCGGAGCAGTGAGCAAAGGGTCAGAGCGGAGCAAGACTGCCGGAGCAGTGAGCAAAGGGTCAGAGCGGAGCAAGACTGCTGGAGCAGTGAGCAAAGGGTCAGAGCGGAGTGAGACTGCCGGAGCAGTGAGCAAAGGTTAAGAGCGGAGCGAGACTGCCGGAGCAGTGAGCAAAGGGTCAGAGCGGAGCGAGACTGCCGGAGCAGTGAGCAAAGGATCAGAGCGGAGCGAGACTGCCGGAGCAGTGAGCAAAGGATCAGAGCGGAGCAAGACTGCCGGAGCAGTGAGCAAAGGGTCAGAGCGGAGCAAGACTGCCGGAGCAGTGAGCAAAGGGTCAGAGCAGGCCAGAACCGCCGGAGCGGTGAGCAAAGGCAGAGCAGGCTAGAACCGCCGGAGCGGTGAGCAAGGCAGAGCAGGCTAGAACCGCCGGAGCGGTGAGCAAGGCAGAGCAGGCTAGAACCACCGGAGCGGTAAGCAAGGCAGAGCAGGGGGGACAGGGCTCTGTACACACGGAACAGGCAGAAAGGGAAAGGCAGAACCAGATACCCACAGGGTACTTACAGTGAAGTAGCGAGTGGACCACAAACTCACAAACGGAAGTACAGTGACAACGAGCAGGAGTTAGGTACGAGTTCAGACTCTGCAGAAAAAGGAAAGGTACGGACATAGAGAAACACAGGAAACAAGCTAGAAGAGTATACAGACAAGAACAGACACAGTAGCAAGATACAGGAGCGGGTCTAGGAATGCAGCCCCTAGAAGGCGGGAGGAACAGGCTAGGAGCGTGTTCAGACAGGACAGACAAGATACAGGAGCGGGTCTAGGTATGCGGCCCCTAGAAGGCGGAACGAACAGGCAAGGAGCGTGTTCAGACAGGCCTGGAAATGCAGCCTCCAGGAAGGGCAGGCAAGCAAACACAGAAGGGGACAAGGCACATTCAGAGTGAAAGAGCACACTGAATGAAACACAATGCTCAGGCAGGGATTCATTGGAGCAGCTGGGTTAAATACCAGGTGACAGACAGCAATAGGCTGAGGACGCAGAAGGGGTGTGCCCGCAGCAGGTACAAAAAGCAGGAAGTGATTGGGCGCCACCCTTAAGCAGCAGAAACAAGCAAACAGACAGCATGGAGGGAAGCCAGAGAGACATTCTGGATTGGAGATCAAGTGCGCGCTCTTGCACAGTGGAAGATGGACCACTATGCAAGGACGCCGCCAGGTATGTTACAGTACCCCCCCCTTACGCCCCTCTTCTTCAGGCCTGCCAGAATGTTCCACAGGGAATTCGAGGGCCAATCCTTCACTTCAAGGAGATCACTTCCACTGTCCACCGGAAAAACTGGTCTCCTCTGGGTTGCTAGGATGCTACCTCCTATCCAGCCATCCTCAGCAACAGACGAAACGGGTGGAGTACCAGGAACAGCACACAAGGAAGTCTCTCTCCACTTATTAGCAGGTAGCACCCCAGAGGGTTCAGGAGACAACTGGAAGCCCTCCGCCGGGTTGGAGGGGTGCAGAGACTCGGGGGTAACCTCTGCTTCGGGGTACATCTTGTCAAGCTCACAGGATGAAATGGACGAGGTATCAGGTACAAGGTGTAGAAAAGTCACTGTCTCTTTGTTATCAGGTGGTACCCCGGAGGATTCAGGAAACAACTGGGGGACCTCCGCCGGGTCGGAAGAGTGCAGAGACTCGGGGGTAACCTCTGCTTCGGAGTACACTAGGTCGGACTCACTGGAAGAAGCGGGCGAGGTATCAGGTACCGAGTATAGGAGAGTCTCTGTCCATTCGCTATCAGGTAGCACCCCGAAGGGTTCAGGAGACAACTGGAGGTCCTCTGCCTGGTCGGAGGGGTGTAGAAACTCGGGGATAACCTCTGCTTCGGAGCACACTAGGTCGGACTCACTGGAAGAAGCAGGAGAGGTATCAGGTACAGAGTATAGTGAAGACTCTGTCCATTTGCTACCGGGTAGCACCCTGAAGGGTTCTGGAGACAACTGGAGGTCCTCCGCCTGGTCGGAGGGGTGTAGAGATTCGGGGTTAACTACTGCTTTGAGGTACCCATTGTCAGGCCCACAGGACGGAGCAGACGAAGTATCGGGTACCGGGTGTAGGGAAGTCTCTCTCCATTTGTCATCAGGTGGTATCCCGGAGAATTCTAGGTGGGCAGAAGTCTCTTCGTGCAGGAGAACTAGTGCGCTACCCACACACATTACCCATCGGGGCTGCTCCGGGATATTGGGAAGTGAAGCTTCAGCAGTAGCCTCCGGGTTAGGATCATCGAAGACCATTAGAAAGGCCACAAGGAAGGCCATTATGTCCAGGACGATAGGATCCTGTGCGTCCCATAGGGGGGTGATCCATTTCAAGGCATCAGCCGCTAGGTAAGACATCATGAATCCCACCTTAGCCCGATCGGTGGGAAAACAAAGGGGGTAGAACTTGAAGTGTAGCATGCATTGCTCCACAAATGCACGACTCTGTCTTGGATCCCCATAGTACCGTGGCGGATCCGCAGGAACGAGTGCAGAAAGATCCATCTGGACGGGTGCGTAATTCACCTGGAACTCAGCTAAAGAAAAAAAATATATATATATTTTTTTTATTTATTTTTAATGCACGTATTCACTGGAAAACGTCTCAGAGAGCGAATGCCGTGGGGCTCAACGGGAACCATGGCCTGAGCATGCTGTAATGCACACGCCCGGGCAGAGCGGCGTGTGCGTGTGATTCCACTGGACCGTGCCGGAGAGTGAATGCCTGGAGGGGCGTAACTAGGTATTCACCCGATCCGACCAGGGTCGCACGACGGCATACGACGCCAGTGCACCAAGGAGGAACCGAGCAGAGGGACCAGGTGCTACTCCAGGACAGACCCCGGACACGGCTGTTGACCCACACAGGGGAATACAGGAACAGACTGGTTAGGCAGGCACACAGACTGGTGGGTATAGGCAGGCACGACTGGTATGCAGGCAGGCGGGTATGCAGGCAGGGGGGTACAGGCAAGCACGGCTAGAGTGCAGACAGGGAGGCACTAGCAGGTTAGAACACAGGCGGGATAGGACCCAGTACACACTGGGACTCAGGAACAGAACCACAGATGTGGCAGACACAGCAGAGTAAGGCCGCCCAGAGTGGTGAGCGAGAGCAGGGCAAGACGAGACCGCCTAGAGCGGTGAGCGAGAGTAGAGCAGGACGAGGCCGTCTGGAGCGGTGAGCGAGAGTAGAGCAGGACGAGGCCGCCTGGAGCGGTGAGCGAGAGTAGAGCAGGACGAGGCCGCCTGGAGCGGTGAGCAAGAGTAGAGCAGGACGAGGCCGCCTGGAGCGGTGAGCAAGAGTAGTCAGAGCAGAGCGAGACTGCCGGAGCAGTGAGCAAAGGGTCAGAGCGGAGCGAGACTGCCGGAGCAGTGAGCAAAGTGTAAGAGCGGAGCGAGACTGCCGGAGCAGTGAGCAAAGGGTCAGAGCAGAGCGAGACTGCCGGAGCAGTGAGCAAAGGGTCAGAGCGGAGCAAGACTGCCGGAGCAGTGAGCAAAGGGTCAGAGCAGAGCGAGACTGCCGGAGCAGTGAGCAAAGGGTCAGAGCGGAGCAAGACTGCCGGAGCAGTGAGCAAAGGGTCAGAGCGGAGCGAGACTCCCGGAGCAGTGAGCAAAGGGTCAGAGCGGAGCAAGACTGCCGGAGCAGTGAGCAAAGGGTCAGAGCGGAGCGAGACTGCCGGAGCAGTGAGCAAAGGATCAGAGTGGAGCAAGACTGCCGGAGCAGTGAGCAAAGGGTCAGAGCGGAGCAAGACTGCCGGAGCAGTGAGCAAAGGGTCAGAGCGGAGCAAGACTGCCGGAGCAGTGAGCAAAGGGTCAGAGCAGGCCAAAACCGCCGGAGCGGTGAGCAAAGGCAGAGCAGGCTAGAACCGCCGGAGCGGTGAGCAAGGCAGAGCAGGTTAGAACCGCCGGAGCAGTGAGCAAGGCAGAGCAGGCTAGAACCGCCGGAGCGGCGAGCAAGGCAGAGCAGGGGGGACAGGGCTCTGTACACACAGAACAGGCAGGAAGGGAAAGGCAGGACCAGATACCCACAGGGTACTTACAGTGAAGTAGCGAGTGGACCACAAACTCACAAACGGAAGTACAGTGACAACGAGCAGGAGTTAGGTATGAGTTCAGACTCTGCAGAAAAAGGAAAGGTACGGACATAGAGAAACACAGGAAACAAGCTAGAAGAGTATACAGACAAGAACAGACACAGTAGCAAGATACAGGAGCGGGTCTAGGAATGCAGCCCCTAGAAGGCGGGAGGAACAGGCTAGGAGCGTGTTCAGACAGGACAGACAAGATACAGGAGCGGGTCTAGGTATGCGGCCCCTAGAAGGCGGAACGAACAGGCAAGGAGCGTGTTCAGACAGGCCTGGAAATGCAGCCTCCAGGAAGGGCAGGCAAGCAAACACAGAAGGGGACAAGGCACATTCAGAGTGAAAGAGCACACTGAATGAAACACAATGCTCAGGCAGGGATTCATTGGAGCAGCTGGGTTAAATACCAGGTGACAGACAGCAATAGGCTGAGGACGCAGAAGGGGTGTGCCCGCAGCAGGTACAAAAAGCAGGAAGTGATTGGGCGCCACCCTTAAGCAGCAGAAACAAGCAAACAGACAGCATGGAGGGAAGCCAGAGAGACATTCTGGATTGGAGATCAAGTGCGCGCTCTTGCACAGTGGAAGATGGACCACTATGCAAGGACGCCGCCAGGTATGTTACAGTACCCCCCCCTTACGCCCCTCTTCTTCAGGCCTGCCAGAATGTTCCACAGGGAATTCGAGGGCCAATCCTTCACTTCAAGGAGATCACTTCCACTGTCCACCGGAAAAACTGGTCTCCTCTGGGTTGCTAGGATGCTACCTCCTATCCAGCCATCCTCAGCAACAGACGAAACGGGTGGAGTACCAGGAACAGCACACAAGGAAGTCTCTCTCCACTTATTAGCAGGTAGCACCCCAGAGGGTTCAGGAGACAACTGGAAGCCCTCCGCCGGGTTGGAGGGGTGCAGAGACTCGGGGGTAACCTCTGCTTCGGGGTACATCTTGTCAAGCTCACAGGATGAAATGGACGAGGTATCAGGTACAAGGTGTAGAAAAGTCACTGTCTCTTTGTTATCAGGTGGTACCCCGGAGGATTCAGGAAACAACTGGGGGACCTCCGCCGGGTCGGAAGAGTGCAGAGACTCGGGGGTAACCTCTGCTTCGGAGTACACTAGGTCGGACTCACTGGAAGAAGCGGGCGAGGTATCAGGTACCGAGTATAGGAGAGTCTCTGTCCATTCGCTATCAGGTAGCACCCCGAAGGGTTCAGGAGACAACTGGAGGTCCTCTGCCTGGTCGGAGGGGTGTAGAAACTCGGGGATAACCTCTGCTTCGGAGCACACTAGGTCGGACTCACTGGAAGAAGCAGGAGAGGTATCAGGTACAGAGTATAGTGAAGACTCTGTCCATTTGCTACCGGGTAGCACCCTGAAGGGTTCTGGAGACAACTGGAGGTCCTCCGCCTGGTCGGAGGGGTGTAGAGATTCGGGGTTAACTACTGCTTTGAGGTACCCATTGTCAGGCCCACAGGACGGAGCAGACGAAGTATCGGGTACCGGGTGTAGGGAAGTCTCTCTCCATTTGTCATCAGGTGGTATCCCGGAGAATTCTAGGTGGGCAGAAGTCTCTTCGTGCAGGAGAACTAGTGCGCTACCCACACACATTACCCATCGGGGCTGCTCCGGGATATTGGGAAGTGAAGCTTCAGCAGTAGCCTCCGGGTTAGGATCATCGAAGACCATTAGAAAGGCCACCAGGAAGGCCATTATGTCCAGGACGATAGGATCCTGTGCGTCCCATAGGGGGGTGATCCATTTCAAGGCATCAGCCGCTAGGTAAGACATCATGAATCCCACCTTAGCCCGATCGGTGGGAAAACAAAGGGGGTAGAACTTGAAGTGTAGCATGCATTGCTCCACAAATGCACGACTCTGTCTTGGATCCCCATAGTACCGTGGCGGATCCGCAGGAACGAGTGCAGAAAGATCCATCTGGACGGGTGCGTAATTCACCTGGAACTCAGCTAAAGAAAAAAAAAATATATATATTTTTTTTATTTATTTTTAATGCATGTATTCACTGGAAAACGTCTCAGAGAGCGAATGCCGTGGGGCTCAACGGGAACCATGGCCTGAGCATGCTGTAATGCACACGCCCGGGCAGAGCGGCGTGTGCGTGTGATTCCACTGGACCGTGCCGGAGAGTGAATGCCTGGAGGGGCGTAACTAGGTATTCACCCGATCCGACCAGGGTCGCACGACGGCATACGACGCCAGTGCACCAAGGAGGAACCGAGCAGAGGGACCAGGTGCTACTCCAGGACAGACCCCGGACACGGCTGTTGACCCACACAGGGGAATACAGGAACAGACTGGTTAGGCAGGCACACAGACTGGTGGGTATAGGCAGGCACGACTGGTATGCAGGCAGGCGGGTATGCAGGCAGGGGGGTACAGGCAAGCACGGCTAGAGTGCAGACAGGGAGGCACTAGCAGGTTAGAACACAGGCGGGATAGGACCCAGTACACACTGGGACTCAGGAACAGAACCACAGATGTGGCAGACACAGCAGAGTAAGGCCGCCCAGAGTGGTGAGCGAGAGCAGGGCAAGACGAGACCGCCTAGAGCGGTGAGCGAGAGTAGAGCAGGACGAGGCCGTCTGGAGCGGTGAGCGAGAGTAGAGCAGGACGAGGCCGCCTGGAGCGGTGAGCGAGAGTAGAGCAGGACGAGGCCGCCTGGAGCGGTGAGCAAGAGTAGAGCAGGACGAGGCCGCCTGGAGCGGTGAGCAAGAGTAGTCAGAGCAGAGCGAGACTGCCGGAGCAGTGAGCAAAGGGTCAGAGCGGAGCGAGACTGCCGGAGCAGTGAGCAAAGGGTAAGAGCGGAGCGAGACTGCCGGAGCAGTGAGCAAAGGGTCAGAGCAGAGCGAGACTGCCGGAGCAGTGAGCAAAGGGTCAGAGCGGAGCAAGACTGCCGGAGCAGTGAGCAAAGGGTCAGAGCAGAGCGAGACTGCCGGAGCAGTGAGCAAAGGGTCAGAGCGGAGCAAGACTGCCGGAGCAGTGAGCAAAGGGTCAGAGCGGAGCGAGACTCCCGGAGCAGTGAGCAAAGGGTCAGAGCGGAGCAAGACTGCCGGAGCAGTGAGCAAAGGGTCAGAGCGGAGCGAGACTGCCGGAGCAGTGAGCAAAGGATCAGAGTGGAGCAAGACTGCCGGAGCAGTGAGCAAAGGGTCAGAGCGGAGCAAGACTGCCGGAGCAGTGAGCAAAGGGTCAGAGCGGAGCAAGACTGCCGGAGCAGTGAGCAAAGGGTCAGAGCAGGCCAAAACCGCCGGAGCGGTGAGCAAAGGCAGAGCAGGCTAGAACCGCCGGAGCGGTGAGCAAGGCAGAGCAGGTTAGAACCGCCGGAGCAGTGAGCAAGGCAGAGCAGGCTAGAACCGCCGGAGCGGCGAGCAAGGCAGAGCAGGGGGGACAGGGCTCTGTACACACAGAACAGGCAGGAAGGGAAAGGCAGGACCAGATACCCACAGGGTACTTACAGTGAAGTAGCGAGTGGACCACAAACTCACAAACGGAAGTACAGTGACAACGAGCAGGAGTTAGGTATGAGTTCAGACTCTGCAGAAAAAGGAAAGGTACGGACATAGAGAAACACAGGAAACAAGCTAGAAGAGTATACAGACAAGAACAGACACAGTAGCAAGATACAGGAGCGGGTCTAGGAATGCAGCCCCTAGAAGGCGGGAGGAACAGGCTAGGAGCGTGTTCAGACAGGACAGACAAGATACAGGAGCGGGTCTAGGTATGCGGCCCCTAGAAGGCGGAACGAACAGGCAAGGAGCGTGTTCAGACAGGCCTGGAAATACAGCCTCCAGGAAGGGCAGGCAAGCAAACACAGAAGGGGACCTGGCACATTCAGAGTGAAAGAGCACACTGAATGAAACACAATGCTCAGGCAGGGATTCATTGGAGCAGCTGGGTTAAATACCAGGTGACAGACAGCAATAGGCTGAGGACGCAGAAGGGGTGTGCCCGCAGCAGGTACAAAAAGCAGGAAGTGATCGGGCGCCGCCCTTAAGCAGCAGAAACAGAAGCAAACAGACAGCATGGAGGGAAGCCAGAGAGACATTCTGGATTGGAGATCAAGTGCGCGCTCTTGCACAGTGGGACATGGGCCACTATGCAAGGACGCCACCAGGTATGTACAACCCGTCTCTCTCATCATTGTTTTCACTCCAAGTGTCACCTTTGTCGTCTGGTTTTATCAACTCCATATTTTCCGCCACAACTACATGCTGCTACTCATTCCTCTCCTCCTCTAACCCCTCCTCCAAATCCTGATGCATATAAAATGGACCTTGAGGGTTCCAAACAGACACAGGGTGGTGATGAACAGACTCAAGTTGCTGTTCTTCCTCCGTGCACTCTGGGGAGTGTTTAATCCAGGATAGCTATGAGGGGGGTGACCTTGTTGATTCCCCATTTGTCCCTGCTGACAACTTTGGTTTAGTATGCAACATGCATCCCTCATCAGGTGCCAAAGTAACCCACACTTCAGTTTGGCTGCTGCATGATACAGTACACTGTTCATCATTGATAATTCATTGATGAATTCTAGCGGGCTGCAATGTTGTAAATCAGGCACTGCTCTGTCAGACCGTTTTGTTTTTGCGAAGCTAAGAGAGAGTGCTTTGCCACTTAATAATAGTTGAAACGAGCCGACACTTTCCTGGTCATAGCCACCACCCTTCCCAAGTTGGTATATTTGTGAAAGAAATGTCGCACTATTAAATTCAAGACAAGGGCCATGCAAAGAGCGTGAGTTACTTTGCCTAATTGCAAGTCAGCCAGAATATTCTGTGCATTGTTGCTCATGTGAAGCCCAGCTGTGCTTGGTATCACAGATCCTAGAAGGGTGTATTGAAGGATTCCTCCACAAGAGGCCCCCATAACCATTCACACATCTCCACCTTCCACCTCAGACCACCAGAGGGAGCCCGTTAGGGATATAAAAGGGAAGGTGGAGCCAGGCAGCAGTCAGTCTAAGTCAGTTGGAGTCAGAGTTCAGTCTGGTTTAGCAGTGAGTCCAGTGCAGTCTGAGACGAGTTACCTCAGAGGACAAAAGTCTGTTCCAGCTCCTGCAATTGCTATCCTGCAGTGGAGCTTATCCAGATCAAGACTCGGTTGTTGCTCAGAGAGGTGAGCTTTAGGTGTGCCGGCGCCATAAGATCGGTGAACGCGGCACACTGCCGTTAGTGTGAGTAGCCTATTGAGGGTCCGAGCAGGCCGAAGGCGAAAGAGTAGAGAGTTAGTTCATAGGGGGCAGAGGAGCTTAACTAGCTCACCCCAAAGAAGAAGTAGTTACCGGACACCGGGTCCGAAGCTTGCCGGGATCTCCACGACCCAGTAAGATAAACTGGAATCCCTGGAGAACTACAAGTCCCAGGATCGCTAAAGTGCTGATACGTACCAGAGCTAGGAGACACGTAGGCCCCGTAGGTCGGGAGCGTGCACTCCAAGAGAAGGCCCTACCACAAGGTCAGCCAGCGCAGGACAGAGACAAAGTTAGGCCTAGCTCCAGGCAGGTCAGAAACTTATTACGCAGCAGCAAGAACCAGGAGGCCCAAAACCTGCTCATTGGGGAGGATCCGGACATACACCCTTCACCCTACAGTGCTCCGGAGAATGCCTGAATTTCCATCAGTAAAAGGTACTGAAGTGACTTTTGTGTCCGTCCCTGTTCTTGCTCCGACTCGGCTGAGTCTTCTTGTCCTGCATCCCCGTTCTTACCCTGCCCTGAGGCCTAGCTCCACCTGTGGGGAGCTATACCATCTAGCTGCCTTATCACTGGCCTCAGTGGACTGGGCAGCGCTGGTGAATATCATCAGAAACCATAGGTGGCGTCACAAACTTTTATAAACTTGATATCTATCAACGCCTTTTTAAAGAGAGACCCCAGAGTACGGGCCCGGGAGCCGACCACCGCGACATCCCTAAAGGCCAGGCTAAAGGCCCGGGTAACCGAGTCATCCCCCATCCCCTGGGCTAGTCACTCACAATAATTTCTTCCTGCAGTTCACGGGCAGCCAGCCAGTGTGCAAGTTGCCTCTTGATGCACAGCAGCAACTTATCCGCTTTATGGCTTGTGCCTCCTCCCAGCTTTCAAGCTGTAAAACTGAAGCGCTTTATCTTGCATGAGCGAAATGAGTGTGGTCAGTGTGTGGAATCAACATTGTACCCTGTTGCTGTAGGAGATTGGATCATGTCTGATGTGTATGATCTGGAAGAGGTATAGGAAGAGACAGATAACCACCTCCTGGAAACAGATGTAGCTCCCAGTCACACAGGCTTCACCACTTGCTCTAGTCACAGTGGTTCATAACTGGTGCTACAAAAATTCACCCAGTGGGCCGTGAAACTCATATATTGCCCATAGTTGCAGCCCCAGGTATCTATAGTGCAGTGCACTTTGGAACACAAAGACTAGTCGAGAATATCTTCCAATGAGGCTGGGTGCATGCCATCATTTCTTGAAAGGCAGCCAACTTGACAAGGTGGTACGGCAGTGACTGCACCACCAGCAACTTGAATAGGTGAGAATTTATTCAGCAAACTAGCAGATGATTAGGAGCGTATGCCTGTTTCCACAGAACCTGCCACAACACCTGCTCCAGAGCTGACCGCAGAATAAGAAGATTTTGCACCTGCTCCTCTGTTAAAATCACCTCCTCGGCACCCATGTCTCATTCCCAAGTATTATCTACTTCAGAATAATCATTGCCATCCTGGAATTGAAACTTGACTCTGTGTGGAAAATGGCGTGAGATCCCTTCCATCCTCACCAGATTTCCACCTTGCCCCGGCTTAGAGCGTAACTACCACTTCCAGTGCCCCGATCACCATGGTTCTCAGAATCAGCAACACTGCTTGGCATTAAAATTGGCTCCTCCATATCCTCAATCTCCTCCAGCCTCATATCTTCCAAGTAAAAAAGCTGATTGCTTATCGCTGGTGTACATGTGTTCTTCTGTAGTATCTTTCTTAGCCCCCAGGGGTGCATTGTGCTATGGAACAAAGGGACAGAACAGAAAAAAGGTGTCAATGACAGAATGTTAATTACAACATTAAATGTTCTTGCAGGGGGGAGGTAGACTGTGCAGAACACTGACTCAAGCTGATGGTGTCACTGTCACAGGCGACATCACCCTGCTGTGTCTGAGATTAATTTTGTGACATATAATTCATTATGCCCTCTTCTTCTCCACTGATATGAGAGAGGTAGAGGCAAAGAAGGAAAGTTATGACCTGCATTTCATGCTACTAATTCTGGTTGGTGACAGAAGGGCTCATGGTGCTGTTGTTAGTGGCAATCACATTTTTCTCTCATGGTATCATGTCTGTTAACATACATTTTTAACATTTAAAGAAGTTATCCACTTCCTCAACACAGTTACTAGTTTTGTTATAAATTCTTAACTATCCCCATCTACCTTTTCTGCCAGTTTCATGTTGTTTTATGCCTTTCTGCTTTGCTTCCTGTTTGTCACATCCATGTCTGAACAATCTGCTGTAACCCCTGTCCTGGTCGCTATGCGGTGCCACAGTAACACTACGGCTACTGCTGGACGCCGACAGTGGGTGTTTAGGTTTCAGATTGCTGAGACTAGTGTCCCCTTTGTTACTTACGTGTGTTTTGCTGCAGTGAGCTGGTAGGTAATTAGCACTCTTCTGGGAGCCATGGGCAGAGCTCGCTTCTATATAACCCCAGCAGACTGAATCTAGCTGCCAGTTATTAGTTTGTGCTTTTAAGCTAGTACTCTCTGACCTTGCTCTGACTTGGCTCTTGTGGTTTTGTTTTTTACGTGTTCTGACTCCGGCTTGAATTATGACTACTCCCTTCCCTCCTGATTTTGTCTTTGACAAAAAAAACTTCTCAGATTTGACCCTGCTTGGCGACCCTTCCTGCCTCTGGTTCATACTTCCAGATGGCAGCTCTTCCATGGAATCAATCCACTGGACCCCATTGTAAGACCAGATTCCTGTATAGGGGTTAAAGGGTGTTGGGGTTTCTCTGGAATTTGCCAGATGGAGTGCCTTGTGCCAAAGTCTGTCCGAGAGAGCCTTTTTGAACCTGTGACCTCAGACAGATGTAACACCATGCACGGGCACCAACTCTTCAGAATCCTCTGCTCCTATCTTACTACAATTCCCATCATGCCTTGTGCTGGGCTGCAAGCCAGCAGTGAGCACAGACCTGTAACGCTACCTAAATCCATCTCACTCCTCCCCCAAAGTCACAAACAGGCACAGCATGACATCTTGTATAGGGCACTGCAGGGAATAGAAGTAATGTACAAAGTACAGTAGGGTGTATATACTTTACACAGGGTATACATCAGTGTGTGTACATGTATATACACCCTGCTGTATACAGGATCTCAAAAAAAGGGAATACACCCTTCACATTTTTGTAAATTTTGCATTATTTCTTTTCATGGGACAACACTGAAGATATGACACTTTGATACAATTTAAAGTAGTCAGTGTACAGCTTGTATAACAGTATAAATTTGGTGCCCTCTAAATAACTCAACACACAGACATTAATGTCTAAACCGCTGGCAACAAAAGTTTGTACACCCCTAAGTGAAAATGGCCAAATTGTGCCTAATTAGCCGTTATCCCTCGCCGGTGTCAGATTAGTGTTACAATATCTCAGGTGTGAATGGGGAGCAGGTGTATTAAATTTAGTGTTATCACTCTCACACTCTCTCATACTAGTCACTGGAAGTTCAACATGGCACCTTATGGCAAAGATCTCTCTGAGGATTGCTGTACATAAAGACGGTCTAGGCTATAAGAAGATTGCCAATGCAACATACGACATTACTCTAAAATACTATATTACAGTCTTGTTCTGAAGCATAAGGTTGTTAAATTTGACTATTAAGACAGTTGTAAAATCTTAAACTTCCTTTTAGATTTTATTTATTTATTTTAAGCTATCCCTTCTTTCAATAAACATGTCTGTTTTGCAAAGTAGGTACACATAGATTCATGCCTGGAAATGAAAATACAGCAACTGCATGTGATATGATCATGGGGTATGCAATTTAGAAATTGTACTTTTTAAACAGGTATTCAAAAAATGTAAATCTGTCTATAGAACAGATTAAAAAAATGCCTCTCTAGTACTTTCTAAAAAAAAAGAGAGGGACAAGAAAAATAATTCATTTTGATTCATAGAAGCAGGCATTTTATTTGGTTATTTGGGTGGCATCTATGGGTCTACAATTGGGCTATTATAAAAAAGAAATGTCCAATAAAAATGATTTTTTTTTGCCAACTTTCAAGCTTGCTGAAGTGCACAACTGATCCTAAATTTTGGGATTTGGGAGATTTGTGTTTTATATAATAAAAAAAAATCATGGCTTCTCTGCTTGTGATACACAAGCCTAGGCTTCTTCTTAATCATCACAATTAGGACACAGGGTATTGTCCTCCTGATTTGCAAGTGCAGTATATGAAGCTTTTCTAAAATGCTGTTATTAAGGTGCTGTGTTGCTCCTCCAGTATATCACAGATCAATGAATTCACAGTCACACTAAACTATACAGGTCCTGCACCTCCTTATCTCAATTCACAGTCACACTAACTATGCAGGTACAGAACCTCCCTATCTCAATGAATTCACAGTCACATTAACTATGCAGGTACAACACCTCCCTATCTCCATGAATTCACAGTCGCACTAAACTATGCAGGTCCTGCACCTCGTTATCTAAATTAATTCAAAGTCACAATAATTATGCCGGTACAGCGCCTCCCTATCGCAATGAATTCATAGTCACACTAACTGTGCAGGTACAGCATCTCCCTATCTCAATGAATTCACCGTCATACTTACTATGCAGGTACAGCATCTCCCTATCTCAATGAATTCACAGTCACACTAACTATGCAGGTACAGCACCTCCCTATCTCAACGAATTCACAGTCACACTAACTATGCAGGTAAAGCACCTCCCTATCGCAATGAATTTACAGTTACACTATGCAGGTACAGCATCTCCCTATCTCAATGAATTCACAGTCACACTAACTATGAAGGTACAGAACCTCCCTATCACAATGAATTCAGTCACACTAACTATGCAGGTACAGCACCTCCCTATCTCACTTGAATCTTTGGACTATTATTATCATTAGCTGACTCTGTGTCTTTTCACCAGTGTGTGAGATAAGCCATATGACCTGAGACTACTATGTTTACTAGCCCAAGGTAAACAGGCAAGTTATATCATGGGTAGACATACCATTGGTGTAACCTGTGCAGCCGCACAGGGGTCCAGTGTTAAGAAGGCCCACTTCCAAAGCAGGTGGAACTGTGATGAGCTATTAGACTACTAAGGGCCCATATACCTTTCTTGCACAGGGATACTCTTTTGTCTATGTCCGCCCCTGAGTTGTTTGCATCCGTGAATACATTTGCAATGATTAAAACTTCCATTTAATGCTTACTAATTAATTTTGCCAAATATTGTTAGTTGTTGAAGAGCCAACTGAAAGCAGAGAAGTAGAAAGTTGAATAGACCATAACTAAATACTTAATGTAACATTTTATGACATACAAAATGAAAAGATTAATTTGAATAGTAGTTACATTGTAATCTTTTTAGTCTTATCCTGAAATGACTAAGCAATGCTATTCAGCATGAAAACACCTCTGGAAAATGTTTGCTTATAGGGTTCTTTCAAGCATATGTGACTATAAAAGGCAGATGTTCTTGTGTCTCTGCTCTGATTGATGTGGGACTTATCTGTGCACTTGTAATAACTTGGCCATTGTTTGTACGTAATTGCTGCAGAAATCGTTACACACTTCTTTATCTATAAAGGTCACATAGGAAATGCAGCAAAAGTGTTATGTTGAACAGCAGTAAACAAACGGCTTCACAAAAAAGTAAAGGCCTGCTCTATAAATACTATAGGAGCGCTAAGCGCAGTTTATGAAGTCATTCAAAATGTCAAGGTTAAATGCGGCTTTCCCAACAAAGAGTTTTCTTTCTTAATGTGAACTTTTCTTTTTCTAAACGAGGCCATTGATGCTATATATAACTCGCTGAATAAAGACTTATTCGGACGACTGTGATTTTTCACGTATGTGGAAAATGGTCCAAGGAACATCAGTGTGTTCATCCGATTTTCATCAGTGTTTTGGATCCGAGTTTCATCAGTATTCGGTCAGTTTGTCAGTTGTTATCATCATTGTTTTATCAGTGATTTTCACAAATGAAAAAATAAATAAATTGCAGTCAGGCAACAATTGACGTATATTCATAATTATTTTGCGGTGAAGACGCATGGTCCGCGAAAAAAGTACACCGATGTGAACAGATACATAGAATATAATGGATGTGTTATCTCTGTGAAAAACAAGGATAGAATCTGTATGTGAAAATGAACGTTTGAATGAGGCCTTAGGTATGGGACCACAGAAACCTAACCCCACGTGTGTCACCATCTGTTATCTCAGGATTAGTGTATCTACTGAATATGGACATGGTAAAAATTTACACAATTATTACATCCGGTAAATAATAACCTGCTGTGATTCTCACTTAGTATACAGTTATATGAAAAAGTTTGGGCACCCCTATTAATCTTAAGCTTAATGTTTTATAAAAATTGGTGTTTTTGCGACAGCTATTTCAGTTTGATATATGTAATAACTGTTGGACACAGTAATGTTTCTGCCTTGAAATGAGGTTTATTGTACTAACAGAAAAAGTGCAATCTGCATTCAAACAAAATTTGACAGGTGCATAAGTATGGGCACCCTTATCATTTTCTTGTTTTAAATACTCCTACCTACTTTTTACTGACTTACTAAAGCACTTTTTTTGCTTTTGTAACCTCATTGAGCTTTGAACTTCATAGCCAGGTGTATGCAATCATGAGAAAAGCTACTTAAAGTGGCCACTTGCAAGTTGTTCTCCTGCTTGAATCTCCTCTGAAGAGTGGCATCATGGGCTCCTCAAAACAACTGTCAAATGATCTGAAAACAAAGATTATTCAATATAGTTGTTCAGGGGAAGGATACAAAAAGCTGTCTCAGAGATTTAACCTGTCATTTCCACTGTGAGGAACATAGTAAGGAAATGGAAGAACACAGGGACAGTTCTTGTTAAGGCCAGAAGTGGCAGGCCAAGAAAAACATCAGAAAGGCAGAGAAGAAGAATGGTGAGATCAGTCAAGGACAATCCTCAGACCACCTCCAGAGAGCTACAGCATCAACTTGCTGCAGATGGTGTCACTGTGCATCGGTCAACTATACAACGCACTTTGCACAAGGAGAAGCTGTATGGGAGAGTGATGCGAAACAAGCCGTTTCTGCAAGCACGCCACAAACAGAGTCGGCTGAGGTATGCAAAAGCACATTTGGAGAAGCCCATTTCTTTTTGGAAGAAGGTCCTGTGGACTAATGAAACCAAGATTGAGTTGTTTGGTCATGCAAAAAGGCGTTATGCATGGCGGCAAAAAAACACAGCATTCCAAGAAAAACACTTGCTACCCACAGTAAAATTTGGTGGAGGTTCCATCATGCTTTGGGGCTGTGTGGCCAATGCCGGCATCGGGAATCTTGTTAAAGTTGAGGGACGCATGGATTCCACTCAGTATCAGCAGATTCTTGACAATAATGTTCAAGAAACAGTGACAAAGTTGAAGTTACGCAGGGGATGGATCTTTCAGCAAGACAATGATCCAAAACACCGCTCCAAATCTACTCAGGCATTCATGCAGAGGAACAATTACAATGTTCTGGAATGGCCATCCCAGTCCCCAGACCTGAATATCATTGAACATCTGTGGGATCATGTGAAGAGGGCTGTCCATGCTCGGCGACCATCAAACTTAACTGAACTGGACTTGTTTTGTAAAGAGGAATGGTCAAAAATACCTTCATCCAGGATCCAGGAAATCATTAAAAGCTACAGGAAGCGACTAGAGGCTGTTATTTTTGCAAAAGGAGGATCTACCAAATATTAATTTCACTTTTCTGGTGAGGTGCCCATACTTATGCACCTGTCAAATTTTGTTTGAATGCGGATTGCACATTTTCTGTTAGTACAATAAACCTCATTTCAAGGCAGAAACATTACTGTGTCCAACAGTTATTACATATATCAAACTGAAATAGCAGTTGCAGAAACACCAATTTTTATAAAACATTAAGCTTAAGATTAATAGGGGTGCCCAAACTTTTTCATATAACTGTATCTTAGTATCTCATGGTGAACTGCACATGCAATCACTATAGGAATCAAGCAGGTAAAGCGCTAGCGCTAGATTTCAGTCACTTACAGAGGTTCAAATAATTACAGTGCAATGGGGATATTCCACTTCACGTCAATTCCTTGTGACAATCTTCACTGTGGATTGAATCCTTTGCATTGCATAGTGTAAAATGTGAAGCACAATCTGCATTTAATAAGTGCTTTATTGACATCACAGATCAAAGTAGGATATGTCTTGGGGTTTTTTTTCCTCCAAAAACATAAGACAGGTTAAAAAGCATATTAACTCTAAAGGGTCAGTGATCTAGCTGCAAAAATGGGAGGATAGCACACATACACAAAAATCTGATTTGTGAAAGAGCCTATATTGACCGAGATGGGGGATGGGAGGGAGCCCTTAACCAGTTATGGCTTTATTAATAAAGAAAGAGAACGTTCTCTAACTCTCCACCATTTGAGACTATTTATGAAAAGTTCTGCTTCTGTATCACCTATAAGGTCATAACTGATTGAGGGCCCATATCTCAACCCACACAGCTGTCAGTAAGTGTGTATACAGAGTATAAATGTTTATACTCTTGTAAAATGCATGTATATCTGTCAGTGTGAGTGTGGAGGCCCTCATTCAGCAAAAGATGGTATGGGTGTTGTGGGATGAGTGCCCCCAGTCACCCATAACTGATTGAAGGCTCCACCTACCATCAACCATATCTCCCCTTACTGAATGAGGGCCCCCCCTCAGTCACACTAACAGTTATACACATATTATACATAAGTATAAGTACTCACACAGTGTACACAATAAACACATACTCAATAAATATACACCAGAAAACCTTACTTTACAGCCGAGTTGCTGAGTGCAGGTATAAAGGCTTCAATCAGTGTAGCTGCAGCCTGCAGACCCCCTCCCTCTCTCTGCCCTTACAGCAAAGAAGAGATAAGTGTATGTATGAGGGGGAAGGAAGGAGGAGTTAGCCTAAATCCACATTGTCGGCAGCCTATGTGCACACAAATTGATGTTAATGCGTTTTTGCGGCGCATTTTCACTGCGAAAACGCAGCGAAAATGCATTAAAATCACTTGTAATAGGTCTGCCATTTACTGCAATGCAAATCCGCATGTGCTGTGCACATCATGCGGAAATTTCCGCTGCGAATTCGCATTGTGGTAAAACCCGCAGCAAGACCAATTCTAGTGCGATTTTGCTGCAAAATCGGTGCCATTGACTTGCATTGGATCACATAAGATTAATGAGCGGATGGTACCGGGGTACCATAGTACCTCTAAGTAAAAAAAGAATTAAAATAAAAAATAACCTTATACTCACCTTCTGATGGCCCCTGCTCTGCTCCCGGCGTCGCTGCTAGCTCCGTGGCAGGCACTGGTAATATTCCATGACGTCAACGGTCATGTGACAGGTCACACAACTGCTAATGTTGGCGGTCGCTTGACCTGTCAGCTGACTAAATGACATCAGCGCAGGTCCTTTCAGAACACCACGGGACTCCGAGGACAAAGGACGCCACCGGAGAAGGAGACCGGGGGCCACCGGAGAGGTAAGTTTAATGTTTTTTTTTATTTTTTACGTTTTAATTCTTTTTTTTTACTATTGATGCTGCATTGAAAGCAGCATAAGTTGCTCACACACTATAAATTCATGCCGGTTTCATGGATTTATATTGTATGACTAACTTGTCAAGCACTTTTCCAAGTGATGCTCAAAATCGCTTGGAAAAGCTTTTGAAAAAATGCATGCGGAAATGCATGCAAAAAAATTTCTGCTTCATTTCTGCATCGTGGGCACATAGCCTTAAGATATTACTGCAGAACTCAATGTAGATGTCAGTACGACCTTAAATGATGCTCCAAACTTCAGCCTGAAGTGTCTCTGCTTCAAACATACAGAAGCAAGGGGGAGGGCCCACCAGAGGATGCTCCGGTGCTCTACTGAGCCAGTCCGACACTGCTGGGCGGTAAAGTGACTGCGAGTATGTGATATGCATAGTTCCGGCCACATTCTGACTAGATGTGCATGGCCTCACTCAATACAAGGAAATTGAGTGAAACCGCACACGTCTAGTTGGAGTGTGGCCAGGAATATGCATATCACACACTTGTGGTCACATTAGTGCACGGATTTGCCTCCAGCAACAGAGACTCCTCAAAGCCTACAATACGAGAGCTGTAAGGATTCACAAGTCTGCAGTCACATAGAGTGACTGCAGACATTTCTTCTAAATCTGGAAAACCTCTTTAAGTTAGACAGCTGATTTATGGCTGTATGTATAGCACTTTTCACAAAGGCTGATTTCAGATCTTTGCTGATGAGGTCCAAAAGACCAAGACATGATGAGATGGGATTCTCTGATTATCTAATAGCAAAGTCATGTTCTAAAATCCATTCAAGAATAAGACTAGGTTAGCCATGTACAGGTCACTTGTATTAAAGGAATAAGTAAAGAGCTTTAGAGTGTGGTTCCTGGGGGCAATAATCTGTGGATGTTCCAGATGAAAAATCTCCATGGGCTGCCGTTCACAGGAGGATCGCATCGACAGGCACAGTGGTCTTCAGCAGACCCTCGGCTGTCATGACAACTCATTGGCACGTCGCATTCACGTCACGGGCATGACAATGGGAGCGTGGAACGAAGCGTTCCCCCATTGACGGGTGTTAAATGCAGATATTGAAAGCGGAATTTAACAGGTTAACAGCTGCAAATGTAGCAGGGGTTAGAGGCACATGACTGATTAAATCAGCCATCATATGTGGGGGGAAATGCGGGCTTGACGTGTGAGCCCACATCAAAGTGAAGGGGCCGGTATATCACGTAAGTTTGCATCATATTTCATGAAAGGGTTAATATTGATATACTATCTTCAGGATACGTCATCAATGTCCAAGCAATGGAGGTCAGACACAAGTCACCCCTAATAACCAGCTGTTAACAGCTATAATGAATGGATGTAAACAACATAAGGAGCGGAACACAACAGCTCTGTGCACTTTGCAGTTGCCATAGTCCACAACTGCCTCGCTCCAATTGAATAGGAGCTAAGTTGCACTTTTTGCAAAATGACCACTAAATGGTATAGGTCATCAATATCAAAGTAGTGGACAACCCCTCTTAGGAATCCTCCACATGTCTGTGTTGTGGAAGTTACTGCAGATTTCAATGTGTGGGTTCACAGCACTATTTTTTTAACACTATCCGTAAAGGTACTTGGTGCTTCAGATTTTTCTACAGAATTACCCCATGGGACTGTACCCTGTAGTCACGTATTTGGTTGCTGAGAAAACCAATTTTAAATTTGTATGTTAATGAGGCTGCAAGTGCACAAAGGGCAGGCTGACTCCAGGGAAGGGAACCTATCCTCCAAATTATTCCCCAGCTAGTGATACTTCACAGAAAATGAGGTGACTCCAGGGAGGTGTACCTATCTGCCAAATTACTCTCCAGCTAGGGCCACTAAACAGAGGGCGGGCTGACTCCAGGGAGATGTATCCATCCTCCAATTTACTCTCCAGCTAGCGTCACTACACAAATGGCAGGCTGACTGCAGGGAGGTGTATCTATCCTCCAAATTACTTTCCAGCTAGCACCACTACACAGAGGGCGGGCTGACTCCAGGGAGATGTATCCATCCTCCAAATTACTCTCCAGCTAGGGCCACTACACAGAGGGCGGGCTGACTCCAGGGAGGAGTACCGAACCTCCAAATTACTCTCCAGCTAGCACCACTACAGAGGGCGGGCTGACTCCAGGGAGATGTATCCATCCTCCAAATTACTCTCCAACTAGGGCCACTACACAGAGAGTGGGCTGACTCCAGGGAGGTGTACCGATCCTCCAAATTACTCTCCAACTAGGGCCACTACACAGAGGGAAGGCTGACTGCCGGGAGGTGTACTAATCCTCCAAATTATTCTCCAACTAGGGCCACTACACAGAGGGCGGGCTGACTCCAGGGAGATGTATCCATCCTCCAAATTACTCCCCAGCTAGGGCCACTACACAGAGGGCGGGCTGACTTCAGGGAGGTGTACCGATCCTCCAAATTACTCTCCAGCTAGCACCACTACAGAGGGCGGGCTGACTCCAGGGAGATGTATCCATCCTCCAAATTACTCTCCAACTAGGGCCACTACACAGAGAGTGAGCTGACTCCAGGGAGGTGTACCGAACCTCCAAATTACTCTCCAGCTAGCACCACTACAGAGGGCGGGCTGACTCCAGGGAGGTGTACCGATCCTCCAAATTACTCTCCAACTAGGGCCACTACACAGAGGGAAGGCTGACTGCAGGGAGGTGTACTAATCCTCCAAATTATTTGCCAAGTAGGGCCACTACACAGAGGGCGGGCTGACTGCAGGGAGGTGTAGCTATCCTCCAAATTACTCTCCAGCTAGCACCACTACAGAGGGCGGGCTGACTCCAGGGAGATGTATCCATCCTCCAAATTACTCTCCAACTAGGGCCACTACACAGAGAGTGGGCTGACTCCAGGGAGGTGTACCGATCCTCCAAATTACTCTCCAACTAGGGCCACTACACAGAGGGAAGGCTGACTGCCGGGAGGTGTACTAATCCTCCAAATTATTCTCCAACTAGGGCCACTACACAGAGGGCGGGCTGACTCCAGGGAGATGTATCCATCCTCCAAATTACTCCCCAGCTAGGGCCACTACACAGAGGGCGGGCTGACTTCAGGGAGGTGTACCGATCCTCCAAATTACTCTCCAGCTAGCACCACTACAGAGGGCGGGCTGACTCCAGGGAGATGTATCCATCCTCCAAATTACTCTCCAACTAGGGCCACTACACAGAGAGTGGGCTGACTCCAGGGAGGTGTACCGAACCTCCAAATTACTCTCCAGCTAGCACCACTACAGAGGGCGGGCTGACTCCAGGGAGGTGTACCGATCCTCCAAATTACTCTCCAACTAGGGCCACTACACAGAGGGAAGGCTGACTGCAGGGAGGTGTACTAATCCTCCAAATTATTTGCCAAGTAGGGCCACTACACAGAGGGCGGGCTGACTGCAGGGAGGTGTAGCTATCCTCCAAATTACTCTCCAGCTAGCACCACTACAGAGGGCAGGCTGACTCCAGGGAGATGTATCCATCCTCCAAATTACTCTCCAACTAGGGCCACTACACAGAGAGTGGGCTGACTCCAGGGAGGTGTACCGATCCTCCAAATTACTCTCCAACTAGGGCCACTACACAGAGGGAAGGCTGACTGCCGGGAGGTGTACTAATCCTCCAAATTATTCTCCAACTAGGGCCACTACACAGAGGGCGGGCTGACTCCAGGGAGATGTATCCATCCTCCAAATTACTCCCCAGCTAGGGCCACTACACAGAGGGCGGGCTGACTTCAGGGAGGTGTACCGATCCTCCAAATTACTCTCCAGCTAGCACCACTACAGAGGGCGGGCTGACTCCAGGGAGATGTATCCATCCTCCAAATTACTCTCCAACTAGGGCCACTACACAGAGAGTGGGCTGACTCCAGGGAGGTGTACCGAACCTCCAAATTACTCTCCAGCTAGCACCACTACAGAGGGCGGGCTGACTCCAGGGAGGTGTACCGATCCTCCAAATTACTCTCCAACTAGGGCCACTACACAGAGGGAAGGCTGACTGCAGGGAGGTGTACTAATCCTCCAAATTATTCGCCAAGTAGGGCCACTACACAGAGGGCGGGCTGATTGCAGGGAGGTGTAGCTATCCTCCAAATTACTCTCCATCTAGCACTACTATACAAAGGGCGGGCTGACTGCAGGGAGGTGTATCTATCCTTCAAATTATTCCTCATCTAGCGCCATTCTTATGTGCTTAGTTAGTATCTGTTTAGCATTGCTGTTAATAGTGGCTAAGCAGACATCAATCAAGTCCATGGTGTAAGTGCTGGGCGGGGATAAGGTGGAGAATCATTGAAATTGCGGGAATCGGCCCACTCTCGGTGCACTTACAACCTCATTTACACAAAGCAATGGGAAATCTATTTGTGGCCAGGAAAGTTTTTTTAACTTGACTTTTACTGCTCTGCCTAGGATTGTAATTTGTTCATAACCCTAAAACCTGACAGGTTCCCGCTAATAAATTAATTTCTTCTTGATTATATAGTGACAACACATTCCACAGCATAGTACAGAAGACTGCTGGGTATAATGTAGGGTTGGTAGGTTCTACCAGAAATAATAACCTTTTCCTTCACTTAATTTTTAATTTCACATCTACAACTTTCCTTTTGAAGTATACAAGTTGTTTTATTTCTTTTTAAGTTTAGATTCCACCATGGCTCCATTCATCAGTATAACATGCTGCACTTTCCTTGCCTTGAAATTCACTTTCAGCTGTGACTGCACATAGATTTCAAGACCAGGGAGAGAATATATTATCATCATCAAGAAAGACTGAGATCAGAAGCTATAGGAACTGCAATAGAAAATGTTAGAATTTTAATATGAAAAATATTCTGATTTCTCTTAGGTTTAGACGAGCGTATGAAAAATGGTTTGAAAAATTTGATGATTTTCATCTATATTGTCTTCTGTATTCCATCTCTATGACTGTTTTTTCTTACAAGCATGTGGTATTAGTTTTTATATACCAACATTTAAAAGAATTTAGAAGATAAAATATTGCAGTTTCCTATGTTAGTAAATGCCATGTATCCATAAAAATTGGATACTATACGGATGATCCCTATTGGATTTGTTTTCCTTGCACACTTATACACTTGAATAGATGAGTCTCATTTAAATTATGGAAGATACAAGTGCTCTCTATGGTTTTTGCAGATGAGTTTCCATGTGAAAAAACATTGGAACAACTCTATTCAATGATTTTGGTCCATCTACTGTTCGTGTGCTATTCGATTTCAACATGGACGGTATACGTATGAATATTATGCTTGTCTGAAGGAGTCCTATGGGCTATGTACGCCCTTGAGCAGTAGCAAAAATCCTGCAATCCCAAAAGAAAAAATGTAGAATATTAAAACTTCACATTTAATGAAAAACAATTAAAAACACATTAAAGGGGAATTAGAAAAGGGGGCATAAAAAATTAGAGAAAGGATGACGCATTTCGAACCTGCATGGTTCTTACTCATGTCTTACGCCCTTGAGTTGATTTTTTTTTTAAAAAGGCAAAATTAAACAACTTTCTAAATAGTCTTTATTGAAAATTTCCTACCATTTTCTTGATGTAGGCAGTATGTTTGTGGCCCCTTTAAACAAACCAATAATCTCCATCTTGTTCTCACTTATTGGCCCATGTAAACATACCAGCAAACACCCGACGATCATGTAGAACGCTTTATCATCGGGTGATTTGATTTTCCTACTCGCATATAAATCATTGTTATCGGCAGCACATTGCCACATGTCAGCAGATGATGTGCTGCCGATAACATGTACTGTATATGGGACATAATGACAGTTTTGGCAATCATTTTGACCCTATTCTTGCTCCTCAGCTTGTGTAGACTGGCCAATTTATGATCGCTGAACGACTTGAATATTGTCTATCGGCACTCAGTACTGGCCTGACATTGGCACATGTAAATGGGCCTTAAGTCGTTCACCTACCTCTCTGGTCTGCCTGCAATATTGGACACAAATTTCCCAGAACTCCGCTACCAGCACTGACATCTCTCTCTGGTCTGGTTCCTTCTACCAAAGATTTTATCATGGCTGTGGGGGACTTGTGAATGGCAGATCAGAGATTAGGAAGTGAGAAAGCAGCTTCTTTTTCAGGAAGAGCAGAGAAAATAAGCTGCATTTAAATAAGAAAAGCACAAGAATGAGAAATCAATCCACGAATGAGGCCAGGTTGCCAACTGTCTGCAATTTCGAGGACCGTCTGTAAAAAAATTGGTGAACAAAGGCAATCAAAAAATATCACATGAGCTCACCCTGTCCAGATATCATTCAATCTAATAAGGGTGTGGTGTACGGACAGAGACCACAAGCTGGCTCCTGGGTGAAAATGATCAGGTTGAAAGCATCCAGCAACCGTAGTAGAATGAACTATTGTATAAAACCATATAATGAATGGACCCCTTTATCTATAAAAGCTTACAATCTACAGGAGAGACTTGCCCAGTGACTCTGGAGATGGAAAACGACTGCTGTACAAACTGTGGTCCGCTGGGAGCCACTGATCAGTGATGTCCCACGTACTGACCACTGTAGGAGATATGATACTTCGTAAGATGTCATAGCTGCAGGGCATTATGGGGAAGTCTTGGCGGCAACGTAAAATGACATAAGCCCGCTCTCTAATGCTTCAGCAGCGTTGGAAATAGTGCCAGGCAAAATTTTTTTTTTTTGCAAATTAATTCTCAAAATTTCAAATTTGAGTAAAACTGACAATTTCAGAAAATTTGACTCAATCCTCTGCAGATTGATCCACTCATCTCTTCTAGTAATGCATTTCCGCTACAAGAAGAGAGTCCTGTACCTAACAACAAAGTAGATAGGACCGACTAAGACTGGGCCTCTACCCAACAAGGACCCATGGTATTCACATGGTCACCTTTTCTGATGTATGCCCTTCCTGGAGTCAGGGCAGTTTACATGTGGAACTTATATTTATTTAGATTTTCTGCAGGAATTATTTCCTTTCTGAAAAGTATTCAGATGGATGAGTGTCCTGTGTTTTTGTGAATGCTTGAATTAATAATCAAAATATAATTTTTTAAGATTTCAATGAATTATTTAAACACCCCACTGATCTTTTCCAAACGTATCAAGCTGGAAATCAAAGGGGGATTAGAGTGATCTGGAACAGATACTGGTGACCTAACTATCTAAGCAGATGGCCGGACCTACAGGCAATAAGAATCATTGAACGTGACATTATGCTGTTACGTTTCAGAGATTTACTGGAATATTTGAAAATCCACCCAACTAAATTCACATATACTGTACATATACAGGAATATAATAAATGTCTATGAATCATTCTGTTAACCAAATTAGTGATTATGACTCTGGGTAGGTTTTTCCATTGATATTGGAAAGACGGAATTACCCATCATGGTGATGGGAATATAAGCATGCAAATTGCGAGTGCTTTGGGTCGTACAGAATGACATTTCGTTGGATGTATACTTTAAATTGTCAGAAACATTGCTTATGATCAGATTTTGACGACAGATCTGGACCAAATTTCTAATGAAATATTAACTCTCAGAATACATATTTATACATTTACTCTCTCTAAAAGTAAAGACTTACAAATTGACCTTGACAGTCATCGGTATGTGACAGGAAAACAGATTATGGTATGTGAAAACTCTCTGGAGCAATCTGTTTCAAGAGCCTGCCTGTCAGGCATGAATATACATTAGTGGGGATCAGGTGAAGGAGATTATACGAAGAATACGTGCAAAGCAACTAGCTGACTATGTGTTTTCCGGATTGTCAATGTATTCTCTTTAAGCACGATGTGGCTGTGTCCATTATTTGTCATGCAGGTGTTTTGGGGAAATCTGAGAGTAATTGAAACTGATATGAAATGCAGGAAAAAAGTGTAAATTTAATGGAATGAAATCAAATATTTAAAATAGTGTAAAATAGATAAAAAAGATAAAACATACACATTTAAATTTTGCAAACCTTTTTTACTAGTCTAATTTGACAAGTGTACGTGCCATGATAACACTACATACCATTGCCACATGTTGTTTGGCATGCTCCTACCTAGCAATATAACTTTTTAGGGTTACTGAAATTTTACCAAAGAGATCAGCAGAATTTACTGTTGTTGCATTTTGTGAAAACCAGTAATAGATGGGTTAGCAGTAGTGTTGAGCAACCCCCGTAGTGTTCGAGTTCGGTTCGGTTCGTCGAACACCCGTGTGTTCGCCGAACTGTTCGTCGAACTGTTCGTCGAACACCTTCGAACACCGTTAAAACCAATGGCAGGCAAACAAAAACACATAGAAACACATAGAAAACACCTTCAAAGGTGTCCAAAAGCTGACAAACTGCTCAGAAGACACAACTAACACATGGAAAAGTGACAAGTACATAACATATAGTCATGCGAAAAGAAAAGAGGTGGAGGAGTAAAAGGAGGGGGAGACACAGATATAGGCATGTCATGCCCTTCTAAAATCCAAAAAGTGAGAAGCCGACATGGCCAGTCCGCTCCTGCCCGTGCCACCTCTGTGTCGCCGGGTTTGTGCCAGAGCCGCGGTGAACCCTGACGGCCAGCCCCCCTCTCCCAATACTGGTGCCTGTCCGCTGGTGGGTCGAGCGAGCCCCCCTGTGGTGGAGGCAGCTCTAAGCTTTTTAATTTAAATTGTCTCTCTAATTTGAATGAATACACTTTAAATCCATTTACAAGGATCTATTGGAGGGCAAGTCTCATGCCAGCAGCCGCGTAATTCCAGCTCCAGTAGCGTCCACTAAAGCTGCTGCAGTTAAAAAGCTTTTATAAGGATCGAGCTCGGCTGTCCACCGCAAGGCATCCTACTGCCAGTCCCAGCCCCTATGCCTTGGGGTGCCTCCTGATGCTCTTCACTGAGTATCCCGTGGTCCCGAAGCATTTCCTTTGAAAAAATTAAGTGTCCAAACTACAGGTGGTGTAGCTTGCTTAACAGCCGGGATAATCCGCTGACTAGCAGACACTGCTACTAGGCACAAAGTATTTCCTGGGCTAGATGCAGTTAAAAATTTGTAATTAGATACTCTCGTTGGATGCTGAGAAAGCATTCCATAGAGTCTCCTGGCACGCCATATATGATTCTCTTAAAAAGCTTGGGGTAGGGGTCTAGGGGACCCTTTTATAGCCAAAATCACGGCCCTGTATCGCAATACGTCACCTAGGCTGAAGATGAATGGAACTGTAGCACCCTGAGGGCTCGGTTGCTACAGAGGTATTGCACCTCACCCAGAGGTGTGATATCTCACTCTCAGGTAAGGATGGAGTGTGGATCAGGACCCGACACCTGCATGCATTACACCACATTGCCTTGGGGCAGGGCGACCAATATGCCCCTGAGATGGGCACGACAGTCCCTGTCCCTGGCTGGAGTGGGGGGAGGGAACACTGAGGAAGGGGAACCCTATAGTGCAGGAGCAGGGAGGAAGCAGTTCCTGGGTGCATTGAGAAGGGAGTATAAAAGGTGGGAACCATCTTAGTTCAGTGCAGAGAAGTCTGAGCAGAAGTGACAGGGAGCAGGGGCTCTGCATGAGCTCTGCTCCGGAGGCGGGCCTAATAACAGAGGCCCAGGCCTGGAAGAGGGAGAAGGAAGGAAGAGGAGCGGAGAAGGCTCCAGGAACGAGGAACGAAGGGATCCCAGGGGTGCGGACAGGCGAGTCGCCACCGCACGCCCGAATCCACCTGCGTGGAGGGGTCAGGCCAATGGGGGAGACCGGTCCCCGAAACTAGTGGAGGCAGGAAACGACCCTCAGCTAGAAACAGGAGGCTGTGACATTTTATGTGGCGCAGCCCCTCGCTACACCCGCTAGGAAGGCACCACATAGGGTCAGGGAAACTGGCGCCAAGTTTACCAAGAGGAGGCCCGAGGCAGCCGGACAGAAGGGTTGGTAAGAAAAGCCAGACAAAGGACACACAAAGGGGGTCCTGTGAAGCGCTCCAAAGTTATCTGGGAGTTGTCTGAGCCCCTCACCTGGTGAGCACAGTACGACGTGGGCAGCTGTTGCCTGCAGATGTGGTCTAGATAATAAGAACTGTGAGTAAAGGCCCTGGACTGCATCACTGACTCCGTGTCGTTACTGCTGCTGCCCTGCACCATCACCCCCATCCTCCGCATACACTGCTCTGAGGCTATACTCCTCCCGTGGGGAGTTATGCTACGCTCTGCTGCACCCACAACACCAGCCTCAGCGGTCTGCCCTGCAGCGGCGGTTCACTCTGACCGCAATCCACGGGTGGCGTAGTCGGACATTTAAACATCAAAACCACATAAATAGTTCCGCCACTGGTTTGACCGCCCTGAGCCACGGAACCGGGTCGCCGCCACGGAGACTACAACCACCAGCATCCACCAAAAAGGGTCCGGCTCCGGGTGTCCCAAGGCCCAGGGGGTGCATCAGAACATTTTCATCACCTTTCACAATCACCAATGGGACAAGGCAGGGATGTCCTCTATCCCCTCTCTTATACATCCTAGTGACGGAGCACCTGCTCTCATCAATTCGCCATAACCCCAATATTAGGTGGATTGAGGTGGGAGGCACCGAGTACAAGTGCTCTCTATTTGATGATGATGTCCTAGTATATATCACTCAATCACATATATCCATCCATGCTGTTATGGCTGAAATAGATCACTTTGTTACATGGTCAAATTTTAAAATCAATGCAGCGAAGTCTCCCTCCCCAAATCCATACAGGATTCCATCCAGTCCAACTTTCCCTTTGCCTGGCCCTCACAGGGTATCAAATACTTAGGAATTCCTATTCATAGAGACCTCTCCCATCTATGTTATCTTAATTTTGGGCCCTTTATTGAACAACTCCATACAGACCACGGTTGGCAAGTTAGAACTGTAAGATTCACTACGTGAACCACTGGTGTTTTGTGGAAAAGCACATGTACACTGTGTTCCAAATTATTATGCAAAAAGTGTTTAGGAGTGATAAGGGAAGAATTTGTTTGTTTGTCAGTTAAACTCATTGATGGTGATGTGTGTCAGGGCTCTTTATATCACTGTAAGCAATTGCAGACACCTGTGCTAATTAGTTTGGCAGGTGTGTCCAATGAAAGGCAAGACTACTTAAGAAGGCTGTCCCACATTATTAAGCAGCCTACATTTTCTGCCAAAATGGGAAAGAAAAAGGATGTGTCGGCTGCTGAGAAGCAACAAATTGTGGAGTGTTTAGGTCAAGGCATGACTACAATCAACATTGTGCGATGATCAGGATGAAGTGTCTTGGCAATCAAGAAGTATGTAGCTGATTCACAGTACACACGTGTGCGTGCTGATAAGGGCAAATTGAGGACTCTTTCCTACAGGCAATTACGTCAGGTTAAAAGAGCAGCGGCAAAAAAGCCTTGTCATAGCAGCAGACAAGTTTTTGAAGCTGCTGGTGCCTCCAACGTCCACCGAACAACAAGATGCAGGGTCCTTCAGAGGTTTGCAGCTGTGCATACGCCATCCTGTCGACCTCCTCTATCCACTTCACACAAGTAGAAATGGCTCCAGTGGGCCAAACATTACATGAAGACTGATTTCAAAACTGTTTTGTTCACGGATGAGTGCCGTGCAGCGCTCGATGGTCCAGATGGATGGAGTGGAGGATGGCTGGTTGATGGACACCCCACGCAAACACGGCTACAGCGCCAACAATGTGGAGTTTCTTAAACAGCACTTCCTGCCATGGTTCAAGAAGAAGAACCGTGTATTCCACAGCAAGATCATTTTTATGCATGATAATGCACCATCTCATGCTGCACATAAAACATCTGCATCTCTGGCTGATATGGGCATAAAAGGGGACAAACTTATGGTGTGACCCCCATGCTCCCCTGACCTCTACCCCATTCAGAACCTCTGGAGCATCATCAAAAGGAGTGTCTATGATGGCGGGAGGCAGTTCACATCTAAGCAACAGCTCTGGGAGGGTATTCTGTCCTCATGCAAAACAATTGAAGCAGAAACCATCCAAAACCTAACAAATTCAATGGACGAGAGAGTTCAGAAGCTCCTTTCGAACAAGGGGTCCTATGTGAAAATGTAACATCACCTAGAATAAAGTTTTCAGTTGAAAACTGTTTGATTTCAGTTTCTAATAACCTGCTAATGCTTATAATTTCAAAAATGACCATTTTTTTGGTCTTTATTAAAATGAAAAGGTTGATCGAAAAGTTTGGGGAATCTAAGAGTGTGGCAACCCAGTAGCCAGGATTACTTCGAATTCTGACAATATGAGGGTCATGTTGCAGGTAGTGCAGCAAGAAGGCACTTATGTGTCTTGCGCATCTCGGAGCCCCAAAATTATTTTCCGGGCTAGATGCAGCTAAAAATTATTATTAATTTTAAATCTGGTGGAGCTTAGTATAAATGGCCTAATAGAATCAGTGCTGCACACTGCTACAAAGCCCAAATTATTTTCCAGCCAAGGTACAGATAAACATGATTAGTAATTTTAAATCTGGTGGAGCTTAGTATAGATGGCCTAATAGAATCAGTACTGCACACTGCTACAAAGCCCAAATTATTTTCCAGCCAAGATACAGATAAACATGATTAGTAATTTTTAATCTGGTGGAGCTTATTATAGATGGCCTAATAGAATCAGTGCTGCACACTGCTACAAAGCCCAAATTATTTTCCAGCCAAGATTCAGATAAACATGATTAGTAATTTGAAAGCTTAAAACGGTTGGTGAGGTGATTTTAACCAATCATCAAGCTTTTACTCTCCCCAGGATGACACAGGGGTAGAAAAGTAGTTTCGGATCCATGATTTGTTCATCTTTATGAACGTGAGTCTGTCTACATTATCAGTGGAGAGCCGCGTGCGCTTATCTGTCAGCACACCACCAGCAGCGCTGAACACACGTTCAGACAGAACGCTGGCTGCGGGGCATGACAAGATCTCCAAGGCGTAAGTGGCTAGCTCCGGCCATTTATCCAGATTGGAAGCCCAAAAAGAGCAAGGGTCCAGTGACACAGTCATGGCTTCAATGTTTACTTGGAGATACTCCTGTACCATCGTCTCTAGGTGTTGACTATGTGTCAGACTTCTTGTCTCCTGTGGCCTTGCAAAGGATGGGCTAAAAAAGTGGTGAAATGATTCCGCAAAATTGATGTTACCAGCAGATACTGTGGTTCTGTTACGGTTTGAGTGCTGAACACTCGACGGTCCCACGGTTGGCAAGTTGGAACTGTGAGATTCACTACGTGCACCACTGGTGTTTTGTGGAAAAGCACATGTAAGATTCTGCAACAGTCTCTGCTGATACTCCTGCATGCGTGCATCCCTTTCTATGGCAGGAATAATTTCTGAAAATTTACTTTTGTACCGGGGATCTAACAGTGTGGCAACCCAGTAGTCAGGATTATTTCTAATTCTCACAATTCGAGGGTCATGTTATGTTGCCTGCCGCCTTGGTGCTGCCGACCGTCTGGACCTTGCAGATGTTAGCCCTTCCGCATACAACTCCTGGTCCTCTACTTCCTCCACCTCCTCTTGTGCCACCACCTGACTCCGAATTCTGTTTAACATGTGCTCCAGCATGTAAATCACCGGAATAGTCATGCTGATAATGGCATCGTCAGCACTAAACATCTTCGTCGCCATTTCAAAACTGTGCAGAAGGGTGCATAGGTCCCTGATCTGAGACCACTCCTCCAGCATGATTTGCCTCACCTCTGGATCTCGTTGGCCCAGGCTATACCTCAGAACGTATTGCACCAGGGCTTGTCAGTGCTGCCACAATCGCTGCAACATGTGCAGAGTTGAATTCCACCAGGTAGGCACATCGCATTTTAGCCGGTGAAGTGGCAGGCCCAACGACTTCTGTAGAGATGTAAGTCGCTGAGCTGCGGGATGCGAACGGCGGAAGTGAGCACACAGCGACCGTGCCCTCTGCAGAAGGCCATCTAGTCCGGGATAGTGGGCTAAAAATTGCTGGACAACCAGGTTCAACACGTGAGCCATACAAGGCACGTGTGTGACATTGCCCCGGTGAAGGGCCGCACCCAGGTTTGCAGCATTGTCGCACACGGCCTTCCCTGGTTTCAGGTCCAGTGGAGACAACCATTCATGAAATTGGTTCTCCAGAGCTGACCACAACTCCTCAGCTGTGTGACTCACATTTCCCAGACATTTCAAAGTAAAAACCGCCTGATGACGTTGAGCCCTACTGCCAGCATAGTAAGGAGGTGTGCAGGATCCCTTCTGCGCAGTTAGAAAGCTTGTGGCATGACCAGACAGGCTTTGGGTGCAGGTGGAGGACCGAGAGGAGGTTGAGGAGGCAGAAGAGGTGGAGGAACTTTGAGATAAAGAGGATTGACGCACAACTCATGGGGACGGCAAGACTGGGACAGCAGCCCCTTGTCCTGCTGTCACCATAGTTACCCAGTGCCCAGTCAGCGACATGTAACGCCCCTGTCCATGCCTACTCGTCCAAGTGTCTGTGGTGAAATGTACCCTGTCACACACAGAGTTTCTCAAAGAAGCGGTGATGTTGTGTGCGACATGCTGGTGGAGCGCAGGCACAACTTTCTTTGAGAAGTAGTGCCGACTGCGCATCTGGTACTGGGGCACTGCGACAGACATAAGGTCTCGAAAATCCTCTGTGTCCACCAGGCGGAAAGGCAGCATTTCTGTAGCCAAGAGCTTGCAGATGGTGAAATTCAACCTCTTAGCTTTCTCATGGCTAGGAGGAAATGGTCTTTTACTTGTCCACATCTGAGGGACCGAGAGCTGGCTATTATGCTTAGACGGGGTTGATAAGGGTGTCCCCGGCAAACTGCCGGTCTGTGAGGAAGATGCAGGCGGACATGTTAGGTTGCCTTGATCCAAAGGTGGTGCTATCGATGTCGGACAGCGCTCAACACCAGCTGGTGTTACCACCTCCAAAGAAAATGATGACCTGCCAATCACGCTGGCTGTTGCGGGTAAAGAGGTGTCAGGTCTGCACCCCAAAACAGGTGTGACTGCTGTCCCCCCAGTCACAGAGGATGAAGAGGCTGCGGATGCACAAGATATGGCAGACGGTGGTTGGCCCGGCCGGCTAGGCCGCATTGTAGCACAGTGAGCTTCCCACTGCAACTTATGCTTCATGTCCATGTGCCGGTTCATGCATGAAGTACTCAAACTATGTATTTTTTGGCCTCTACTTAGCTTTTGCTGACAAATGTTACAGATAACACGAGTTGGGTCATCTTTATCGATCTGAAAAAATGCCCAGGCTATGCAAGGCTTAGCACCCATGCGGCCTGAAGAGCCACCACGACTTGTGGTGAGAGGCAGAGTTGTGTTTGAGGATGCAGTTGTTGACGTGCTTCCAGTACTACGTCTCTGTCCAGGAAGGCGCAACTTGACCTCGTTGTCACTAGCATCCTCCTCCACCTCCTCTGCTGACCTCATCTCTTGGCTGACTGTGGGTTGACAGTAAGTGGGATCTCCAACCTCATCATCATCACCCTGTGCGTTATCACACCCGTCGTCCTCAGAGCCAACCTGTTCCTGCCCTGACAAAAAACTAAAGTTGTCGCTCCAATCAGGTATTTGAGTCTCATCATCGTCTTCCTCACTGTCTCCACCAACAGGAGTTACAGTTTGGGAATGAGGGTCTACATTATGGTCAGAACCTTCTGCATCTGGTCCTGGATCCGACTCATAAAGATTCTGGGCATCAGTGCAGATCATTTCCTCGTCTGGATTCACAGAAGCGCTGGAGTCGACCTCTGATTCCCAGGCTATAGTATGAGTAAACAGCTCTGCAGACTCAACCATCTGTTCTACCTCATACTCAGGTGGGCAGCTGGAGATTTGGGAGCTGTGAGGAAGCAAGTGCGATTGGGGTGACACCTTTGAGGACTGGAGTATTTGTGATGTTGAAGTTGATGTGGAGGAGAGCCCACTTAAAGGAACACTTGATATCCGTTGAAACACCTGCTGTTTTTGTGCCTCATCTGGAATTTGTAGCGATTGGCGTGGCCGTAAGAAAGGGATCTTATCACATTGTCCGCTAAAAGAAGTAGACATTTTAGTTTGGCTGGAAGATGGTCTTTCTTCTGCAGATGTTACTGTTGCTTTAACACCTAACCCACGGACACAACCTTTTTTCCCCTTCCCAACACGCCTATTCCCCTTTCCACCAGCAGCAGGCCTTTTTCCACTCATTTTGGTGGTTAACTAATTCACAACTCTGGAGTTGTTTGCACAAAAAAACAATGGATGGGAACCGAGCAGAGCTGAGTGGCCAAACTGTGGTATTAGGCCAAAACTATTGGCTGGGTTAGATGCAGAAAAAAATTATATTCAATTTGCAACCTGATGGAGGTCAGTATAGATGGACTTATAGAACAAGTCCCACACACAGCTAGAAGCCCAAATATTTTTTCAGATGTAGATGCAGAAAAAAAATATATTCAGTTTTCAACCTGATGGAGGTCAGTATAGATGGACTAATAGAGAAAGTCCCACACACTGCTAGAAGGCCAAATATTTTTTCAGAGCTAGATGCAGACAAAAAATTATTTTTAATTTGCAACCTGATGGAGGTCAGTATAGATGGACTAATAGAGAAAGTCCCACACACTGCTAGAAGGCCAAATATTTTTTCAGAGCTAGATGCAGATAAAAATTATTTTTAATTTGCAACCTGATGGAGGTCAGTATAGATGGACTAATAGAGAAAGTCCCACACACTGCTAGAAGGCCAAATATTTTTTCAGAGCTAGATGCAGATAAAAATTATTTTTAATTTGCAACCTGATGGAGGTCAGTATAGATGGACTAATAGAGAAAGTCCCACACACTGCTAGAAGGCCAAATATTTTTTCAGAGCTAGATGCAGAAAAAAATTATTTTCAGTTTGCAACCTGATGGAGGTCAGTATAGATGGACTAATAGAACAAGTCCCACACACAGCTAGAAGCCCAAATATTTTTTCAGAGGTAGATGCAGATAAAAATTATTTTTAATTTGCAACCTGATGGAGGTCAGTATAGATGGACTAATAGAGAAAGTCCCACACACTGCTAGAAGGCCAAATATTTTTTCAGAGCTAGATGCAGACAAAAAATTATTTTGAATTTGCAACGTGATGGAGGTCAGTATAGATGGACTAATAGAACAAGTCCCACACACTGCTAGAAGGCCAAATATTTTTTCAGAGCTAGATGCAGACAAAAAATTATTTTTAATTTGCAACCTGATGGAGGTCAGTATAGATGGACTAATAGAACAAGTCCCACACACTGCTAGAAGCCCAAATATTTTTTCAGAGCTAGATGCAGAAAAAAATTATATTCAATTTGCAACCTGATGGAGGTCAGTATAGATGGACTAATAGAATGATGCTATGCCCAAAAGATTTTACTTCACTAGGTGCAGTAAAAAAATTGGTATTCTATACACAGGTGGTATATCTTGCAACACAGATAGGCTACTCCACTGACTAACACACTCTGCAATAGGCCAAAAAGGATTAGCTTTGCTAGATTCAGCCAAATGCTGTGAAAAAAACTTGCACAGCACTGGCACAGACCTGCCTGGCAAAAACTGATAGGAAGTGATGTAACCTAGTCCTGAAAAGTACTGCAATTAAATTAGTCTTTACTCCCACAATCTATCTATTTAAGAGCACAGACCTGCCTGATAAAAGTCGTAGGAAATGCTGTAACCTAGTCCTTAAAAGGACTGCAATCACAACTATTCCCTACTCCCAAGCTATCTGTATATTTGTGCGAAAATTGGCTTGAAATTAACAAGGTATAGCGCACACAGCAACAGCGGTGCCGTCTAACACGCAGCTGCAGCAGTGAGAAAATGGTGGCGACGGGGAAAATGGCTTGGTCTTTTAGGGCAAGGACATGTGACATACACTGCCAATGACACATGCCCTTGCTTGTGTGAAAAAAAGCACTTCGCTCCGTGTGTGCGCTGCTGATAGGCTGACAGATTGCACCTCCCCACTGTAAATGCGGGAAAGAGAAAAAAAAATGGAGTTCTTCATTATTCCTGCAGAGATCCATCCCCTGCCCCTCCCCCCGCCCCGCTGTACACTCAAACTGCGTATTAACATTAATTTTCATCATTACTGAGAAAAAATCCAGTTATGATTTTGGTGCACGAACAGTTATCGAACATAACCTCGAACAGCCGAATTTTTCTCAAATCGTTCGTGTTCGCCAAACGGCTCGAACACCGCCCAAAACAGCTCGAATTTGAGATTGGCGAACGGTTCGAGTCGAACAACGCTCATCTCTAGTTAGCCGGCAATGGCATAAACTCTAGGCAGATGTAGATGACAGATGTTACATAAGCGACAAATCCTGTTGGTTTATTAGTTCTGCTCATCTCATTATGTAGATATTGGTAGTTATTTGGTTTTGCGAAATTCCTTTGTCGCTAGTTATAGAAATATTTAGTGTGTAATTGCTAAATATCTGCCAAGCAGAGAGTGAAACAAATCAATTTGTTTTGAATACCTTCTGTCTGATATAATCTTTGGCCCGATACTTTATTTCCACAGAATAGGCAATTAATGTACTGTACACTTATGGACAAAATTCTTGATATCTTTTTGTTAAAATAAGAAAAACCCACAGTGTTCACTGAAATAACTTGAAACTGACAAAGGCAATTTTCAATTTAAATTTACTGAATATCAACTAATAAAAATCAGACGTTGCTTTTGAATTATGGTTCAACAGAAAAAAAAAAAAGAAAACAACTAATGAAACTGGCCTGGACATAAATTATGTTACCTTTAGAAAAGATTACAAATAATTTGACCATATGAACATGTTAAACTAAGGTATGCCCTTTAATTAACATCTCAGATGTCTACAAACTTGTAATTAGTCAGTCTGCCTATTTGAAGGATGAAAAGTAGTCATTGTGCTGTTTGGCATCAAGATGTGTACTACACTGAACATAGACCAAAGAAAGCTAAGTAGTAGTGTTGAGCCACCCCCGTAGTGTTCGAGTTCGGTTCGGTTTGTCGAACACCCGTGTGTTCGCCGAACTGTTCGTCGAACTGTTCGTCGAACACCTTCGAACACCGTTAAAACCAATGGCAGGCAAACAAAAACACATAGAAACACATAGAAAACACCTTCAAAGGTGTCCAAAAGCTGACAAACTGCTCAGAAGACACAACTAACACATGGAAAAGTGACAAGTACATATAGTCATGCGAAAAGAAAAGAGGTGGAGGAGTAAAAGGAGGGGGAGACACAGATATAGGCATGTCATGCCCTTCTAAAATCCAAAAAGTGAGAAGCCGACACGTTGAGTCCGCTCCTGCCCGTGCCACCTCCGGGTCGCCGGGTTTGTGCCAGAGCCGCGGTGAACCCTGATGGCCAGCCCCCCTCTCCCAATACTGGTGCCTGTCCGCTGGTGGGTCGAGCGAGCCCCCCTGTGGTGGAGGCAGCTCTAAGCTTTTTAATTTAAATTGTCTCTCTAATTTGAATGAATACACTTTAAATCCATTTACAAGGATCTATTGGAGGGCAAGTCTCGTGCCAGCAGCCGCGTAATTCCAGCTCCATTAGCGTCCACTAAAGCTGCTGCAGTTAAAAAGCTTTTATAAGGATCGAGCTCGGCTGTCCACCGCAAGGCATCCTACTGCCAGTCCTAGCCCCTATGCCTTGGGGTGCCTCCTGATGCTCTTCACTGAGTATCCCGTGGTCCCGAAGCATTTCCTTTGAAAAAATGAAGTGTCCAAACTACAGGTGGTGTAGCTTGCTTAACAGCCGGGATAATCCGCTGACTAGCAGACCCTGCTACTAGGCACAAAGTATTTCCTGGGCTAGATGCAGTTAAAAATTTGTAATTAGATACTCTCGTTGGATGCTGAGAAAGCATTCCATAGAGTCTCCTGGCACGCCATATATGATTCTCTTAAAAAGCTTGGGGTAGGGGTCTAGGGGACCCTTTTATAGCCAAAATCACAGCCCTGTATCGCAATACGTCACCTAGGCTGAAGATAAATGTAACTGTAGCACCCTGAGGGCTCGGTTGCTACAGAGGTATTGCACCTCACCCAGAGGTGTGATATCTCACTCTCAGGTAAGGATGTAGTGTGGATCAGGACTCGACACCTGCATGCATTACACCACATTGCCGTGGGGCAGGGCGACCAATATGCCCCTGAGATGGGCATGACAGTCCCTGTCCCTGGCTGGAGTGGGGGGAGGGAACACTGAGGAAGGGGAACCCTGTAGTGCAGGAGCAGGGAGGAAGCAGTTCCTGGGTGCATTGAGAAGGGAGTATAAAAGGTGGGCACCATCTTAGTTCAGTGCAGAGAAGTCTGAGCAGAAGTGGCAGGGAGCAGGGGCTCTGCATGAGCTCTGCTCCGGAGGCGGGCCTAGTAACAGAGGCCCAGGCCTGGAAGAGGGAGAAGGAAGGAAGAGGAGCGGAGAAGGCTCCAGGAACGAGGAACGAAGGGATCTCAGGGGTGCGGACGGGCGAGTCGCCACCGCACACCCGAATCCACCTGCGTGGAGGGGTCAGGCCAAAGGGGGAGACCGGTCCCCGAAACTAGTGGAGGCAGGAAACGACCCTCAGCTAGAAACAGGAGGCTGTGACATTTTATGTGGCGCAGCCCCTCGCTACACCCGCTAAGAAGGCACCACATAGGGTCAGGGAAACTGGCGCCAAGTTTACCAAGAGGAGGCCCGAGGCAGCCGGACAGAAGGGTTGGTAAGAAAGGCCAGACAAAGGACACACAAAGGGGGTCCTGTGAAGCACTCCAAAGTTATCTGGGAGTTGTCTGAGCCCCTCACCTGGTGAGCACAGTACGACGTGGGCAGCCGTTACCTGCAGACGTGGTCTGGATAATAAGAACTGTGAGTAAAGGCCCTGGACTGCATCACTGACTCCGTGTCATTACTGCTGCTGCCCTGCACCATCACCCCCATCCTCCGCATACACTGCCCTGAGGCTATACTCCTCCCGTGGGGAGTTATGCTACGCTCTGCTGCACCCACAACACCAGCCTCAGCGGTCTGCCCTGGAGCGGCGGTTCACTCTGACCGCAATCCACGGGTGGCGTAGTCGGACATTTAAACATCAAAACCACATAAATAGTTCCGCCACTGGTTTGACCGCCCTGAGCCACGGAACCGGGTCGCCGCCACGGAGACTACAACCACCAGCATCCACCAAAAAGGGTCCGGCTCCGGGTGTCCCAAGGCCCAGGGGGTGCATCAGAACATTTTCATCACCTTTCACAATCACCAATGGGACAAGGCAGGGATGTCCTCTATCCCCTCTCTTATACATCCTAGTGACGGAGCACCTGCTCTCATCAATTCGCCATAACCCCAATATTAGGTGGATTGAGGTGGGAGGCACCGAGTACAAGTGCTCTCTATTTGCTGATGATGTCCTAGTATATATCACTCAATCACATATATCCATCCATGCTGTTATGGCTGAAATAGATCACTTTGTTACATGGTAAAATTTTAAAATCAATGCAGCGAAGTCTGAGGCCCTCGATGTCTCCCTCCCCAAATCCATATAGGATTCCATCCAGTCCAACTTTCCCTTTGCCTGGCCCTCACAGGGTATCAAATACTTAGAAATTCCTATTCATAGAGACCTCTCCCATCTATGTTATCTTAATTTTGGGCCCTTTATTGAACAACTCCATACAGACCACGGTTGGCAAGTTAGAACTGTAAGATTCACTACGTGAACCACTGGTGTTTTGTGGAAAAGCACATGTACACTGTGTTCCAAATTATTATGCAAAAAGTGTTTAGGAGTGATAAGGGAAGAATTTGTTTGTTTGTCAGTTAAACTCATTGATGGTGATGTGTGTCAGGGCTCTTTATATCACTGTAAGCAATTGCAGACACCTGTGCTAATTAGTTTGGCAGGTGTGTCCAATGAAAGGCAAGACTACTTAAGAAGGCTGTCTCACATTATTAAGCAGCCTACATTTTCTGCCAAAATGGGAAAGAAAAAGGATGTGTCGGCTGCTGAGAAGCAACAAATTGTGGAGTGTTTAGGTCAAGGCATGACTACAATCAACATTGTGCGATGATCAGGATGAAGTGTCCTGGCAATCAAGAAGTATGTAGCTGATTCACAGTACACACGTGTGCGTGCTGATAAGGGCAAATTGAGGACTCTTTCCTACAGGCAATTACGTCAGGTTGAAAGAGCAGCGGCAAAAAAGCCTTGTCATAGCAGCAGACAAGTTTTTGAAGCTGCTTGTGCCTCCAACGTCCCCCGAACAACAAGATGCAGGGTCCTTCAGAGGTTTGCAGCTGTGCATACGCCATCCTGTCGACCTCCTCTATCCACTTCACACAAGCAGAAACGGCTCCAGTGGGCCAAACATTACATGAAGACTGATTTCAAAACTGTTTTGTTCACGGATGAGTGCCGTGCAGCGCTTGATGGTCCAGATGGATGGAGTGGAGGATGGCTGGTTGATGGACACCCCACGCAAACACGGCTACAGCGCCAACAAGGAGGAGGTGGAGTAATGTTTTGGGCTGGAATCATGGGGAGATTGTCGGCCCCTTTAGGATCCCTGAAGGCGCTAAAGATGAACTCCATAATGTATGTGGATTTTCTCAAACAGCACTTCCTGCCATGGTTCAAGAAGAAGAACCGTGTATTTCACAGCAAGATCATTTTTCTGCATGATAATGCACCATCTCATACTGCACATAAAACATCTGCATCTCTGGCTGATATGGGCATAAAAGGGGACAAACTTATGGTGTGACCCCCATGCTCCCCTGACCTGTACCCCATTCAGAACCTTTGGAGCATCATTAAAAGGAGTGTCTATGATGGCGGGAGGCAGTTCACATCTAAGCAACAGCTCTGGGAGGGTATTCTGTCCTCATGCAAAACAATTGAAGCAGAAACCATCCAAAACCTGACAAATTCAATGGACGAGAGAGTTCAGAAGCTCCTTTCGAACAAGGGGTCCTATGTGAAAATGTAACATCACCTAGAATAAAGTTTTGAGTTGAAAACTGTTTGATTTCAGTTTCTAACAACCTGCTAATGCTTATAATTTCAAAAATGACCATTTTTTTGGTCTTTATTAAAATGAAAAGGTTGATCGAAAAGTTTGGGGGATCTAAGAGTGTGGCAACCCAGTAGTCATGATTACTTCGAATTCTGACAATATGAGGGTCATGCTGCAGGTAGTGCAGCAAGAAGGCACTTATGTGTCTTGCGCATCTCGGAGCCCCAAAATTATTTTCCGGGCTAGATGCAGCTAAAAATTATTATTAATTTTAAATCTGGTGAAGCTTTAGTATAGATGGCCTAATAGGATCAGTGCTGCACACTGCTACAAAGCCCAAATTATTTTCCAGTCAAGATACAGATAAACATGATTAGTAATTTTAAATCTGGTGGAGCTTATTATAGATGGCCTAATAGAATCAGTGCTGCACACTGCTACAAAGCCCAAATTATTTTCCAGCCAAGATACAGATAAACATGATTAGTAATTTGAAAGCTTAAAACGGTTGGTAGGGTGATTTTAACCAATCATCAAGCTTTTACTCTCCCCAGGATGACACAGGGGTAGAAAAGTCGTTTCGGATCCATGATTTGTTCATCTTTATGAACGTGAGTCTGTCTACATTATCAGTGGAGAGCCGCGTGCGCTTATCTGTCAGCACACCACCAACAGCGCTGAACACACGTTCAGACAGAACGCTGGCTGCGGGGCATGACAAGATCTCCAAGGCGTAAGTGGCTAGCTCCGGCCATTTATCCAGATTGGAAGCCCAAAAAGAGCAAGGGTCCAGTGACACAGTCGTGGCTTCAATGTTTACTTGGAGATACTCCTGTACCATCGTCTCTAGGCGTTGACTATGTGTCAGACTTCTTGTCTCCTGTGGCCTTGCAAAGGATGGGCTAAAAAAGTGGTGAAATGATTCCGCAAAATTGATGTTACCAGCAGATACTGTGGTTCTGTTACGGTTTGAGTGCTGAACACTTGACGGTCCCACGGTTGGCAAGTTGGAACTGTGAGATTCACTACGTGCACCACTGGTATTTTGTGGAAAAGCACATGTAAGATTCTGCAACAGTCTCTGCTGATACTCCTGCATGCGTGCATCCCTTTCTATGGCAGGAATAATTTCTGCAAATTTACTTTTGTACCGGGGATCTAACAGTGTGGCAACCCAGTAGTCAGGATTATTTCTAATTCTCACAATTCGAGGGTCATGTTGCAGGTAGTGCAGCAAGAAGGCACTCATGTGTGTTGCGCATCCAGGAGCACCAAGTCCCTGTTGTGTTGGTGGCGAGGTAACAATCATGCTTCCTTCCTCTGCCCTCTCCCCCCAACCTCGCACAACAGAAATGTGATCAAGGTCTCCCTCATCTGATGAGTCTTCCATCAGTTCGTCCTCCACTTCTTCCTGGGCTCCTGCACCTTCCTCACTAGTTTGGCTGCTACCATGCGCCCTGGTAAAACCATCTCCCCCACCCTCACATGCCTGCCGCCTTGGTGCTGCCGACCGTCTGGACCTTGCAGATGTTAGCCCTTCCGCAAACAACTCCTCCTCCTCTACTTCCTCCACCTCCTCTTGTGCCACCACCTGACTCCGAATTCTGTTTAACATGTGCTCCAGCATGTAAATCACCGGAATAGTCATGCTGATAATGGCATCGTCAGCACTAAACATCTTCGTCGCCATTTCAAAACTGTGCAGAAGGGTGCATAGGTCCCTGATCTGAGACCACTCCTCCAGCGTGATTTGCCCCACCTCTGGATCTCGTTGGCCCAGGCTATACGTCAGAACGTATTGCACCAGGGCTTGTCGGTGCTGCCACAGTCGCTGCAACATGTGCAGAGTTGAATTCCACCGGGTAGGCACATCGCATTTTAGCCGGTGAAGTGGCAGGCCCAACGACTTCTGTAGAGATGTAAGTCGCTGAGCTGCGGGATGCGAACGGCGAAAGTGAGCACACAGCGACCGTGCCCTCTGCAGAAGGCCATCTAGTCTGGGATAGTGGGCTAAAAATTGCTGGACAACCAGGTTCAACACGTGAGCCATACAAGGCACGTGTGTGACATTGCCCCGGCGAAGGGCCGCACCCAGGTTTGCAGCATTGTCGCACACGGCCTTCCCTGGTTTCAGGTCCAGTGGAGACAACCATTCATGAAATTGGTTCTCCAGAGCTGACCACAACTCCTCAGCTGTGTGACTCACATTTCCCAGACATTTCAATGTAAAAACCGCCTGATGACGTTGAGCCCTACTGCCAGCATAGTAAGGAGGTGTGCAGGATCCCTTCTGCACAGTTAGAAAGCTTGAGGCATGACCAGACAGGCTTTGGGTGCAGGTGGAAGACCGAGAGGAGGTTGAGGAGGCAGAAGCAGTGGAGGAACTTTGACATAAAGAGGATTGACGCACAACTCGTGGGGACGGCAAGACTTGGACAGCAGCCCCTTGTCCTGCTGTCACCATAGTTACCCAGTGCCTAGTCAGCGACATGTAACGCCCCTGTCCATGCCTACTCGTCCAAGTGTCTGTGGTGAAATGCACCCTGTCACACACAGAGTTTCTCAAAGAAGCGGTGATGTTGTGTGCGACATGCTGGTGGAGCGCAGGCACACCTTTCTTTGAGAAGTAGTGCCGACTGGGCATCTGGTACTGGGGCACTGCGACGGACATAAGGTCTCGAAAATCCTCTGTGTCCACCTGGCGGAAAGGCAGCATTTCTGTCGCCAAGAACTTGCAGATGGTGAAATTCAACCTCTTAGCTTTCTCATGGCTAGGAGGAAATGGTCTTTTACTTGTCCACATCTGAGGGACCGAGGGCTGGCTATTGTGCTTAGACGGGGTTGATAAGGGTGTCCCCGGCAAACTGACGGTCTGTGAGGAAGATGCAGGCGGACATGTTAGGTTGCCTTGATCCAAAGGTGGTGCTATCGATGTCGGACAGCGCTCAACACCAGCTGGTGTTACCACCTCCAAAGAAAATCATGACCTGCCAATCACGCTGGCTGTTGCGGGTAAAGAGGTGGCAGGTCTGCGCCCCAAAACAGGTGTGACTGCTGTCCCCCCAGTCACAGAGGATGAAGAGGCCGCGGATGCACAAGATATGGCAGACGGTGGTTGGCCCGGCCGGCTAGGCCGCATTGTAGCACACTGAGCTTCCCACTGCAACTTATGCTTCATGTCCATGTGCCGGTTCATGCATGAAGTACTCAAACTATGTATTTTTTGGCCTCTACTTAGCTTTTGCTGACAAATGTTACAGATGACACAAGTTGGGTCATCTTTATCGATCTGAAAAAATGCCCAGGCTATGCAAGGCTTAGCACCCATGCGACCTGAAGAGCCACCACGACTTGTGGTGAGAGGCAGAGTTGTGTTTGAGGATGCAGTTGTTGACGTGCTTCCAGTACTACGACTCTGTCCAGGAAGGCGCAACCTGACCTCGTCGTCACTAGCATCTTCCTCCACCTTCTCTGCTGACCTCATCTCTTGGCTGACTGTGGGTTGACAGTAAGTGGGATCTCCAACCTCATCATCATCACCCTGTGCGTTATCACACCCGTCGTCCTCAGAGCCAACCTGTTCCTGCCCTGATAAAAAACTAAAGTTGTCGCTCCAATCAGGTATTTGAGTCTTATCATCGTCTTCCTCATTGTCTCCACCAACAGGAGTTACAGTTTGGGAATGAGGGTCTACATTATGGTCAGAACCTTCTGCGTCTGGTCCTGGATCCGACTCATAAAGATTCTGGGCATCAGTGCAGATCATTTCCTCGTCTGGATTCACAGAAGCGCTGGAGTCGACCTCTGATTCCCAGGCTATAGTATGAGTAAACAGCTCTGCAGACTCAACCATCTGTTCTACCTCATACTCAGACGGGCAGCTGGAGATTTGGGAGCTGTGAGGAAGCAAGTGCGATTGGGGTGACACCTTTGAGGACTGGAGTATTTGTGATGTTGAAGTTGATGTGGAGGAGAGCCCACTTAAAGGAGCACTTGATATCCGTTGAAGCACCTGCTGTTTTTGTGCCTCATCTGGAATTTGTAGCGATTGGCGTGGCCGTAAGAAAGGGATCTTATCACATTGTCCGCTAAAAGAAGTAGACATTTTAGTTTGGCTGGAAGATGGTCTTTCTTCTGCAGATGTTACTGTTGCTTTAACACCTACCCCACGGACACAACCTTTTTTCCCCTTCCCAACACGCCTATTCCCCTTTCCACCAGCAGCAGGCCTTTTTCCACTCATTTTGGTGGTTAACTAATTCACAACTCTGGAGTTGTTTGCACAAAAAAACAATGGATGGGAACCGAGCAGAGCTGAGTGGCCAAACTGTGGTATTAGGCCAAAACTATTGGCTGGGTTAGATGCAGAAAAAAATTATATTCAATTTGCAACCTGATGGAGGTCAGTATAGATGGACTAATAGAGAAAGTCCCACACACTGCTAGAAGGCCAAATATTTTTTCAGAGCTAGATGCAGAAAAAAATATATTCAGTTTGCAACCTGATGGAGGTCTGTATAGATGGATTAATAGAACAAGTCCCACACACAGCTAGAAGCCCAATATTTTTTCAGAGGTAGATGCAGAAAAAAATATATTCAGTTTGCAACCTGATAGAGGTCAGTATAGATGGACTAATACAACAAGTCCCACACACAGCTAGAAGCCCAATATTTTTTCAGAGGTAGATGCAGAAAAAAATATATTCAGTTTGCAACCTGATGGAGATCTGTATAGATGGATTAATAGAACATGTCCCACACACAGCTAGAAGCCCAATATTTTTTCAGAGGTAGATGCAGAAAAAAATATATTCAGTTTGCAACCTGATGGAGGTCAGTATAGATGGACTAATACAACAAGTCCCACACACAGCTAGAAGCCCAATATTTTTTCAGAGGTAGATGCAGAAAAAAATATATTCAGTTTGCAACCTGATGGAGGTCTGTATAGATGGATTAATAGAACAAGTCCCACACACAGCTAGAAGCCCAATATTTTTTCAGAGGTAGATGAAGAAAAAAATATATGCAGTTTGCAACCTGATGGAGGTCAGTATAGATGGACTAATACAACAAGTCCCACACACAGCTAGAAGCCCAATATTTTTTCAGAGCTAGATGCAGAAAAAAATTATATTCAATTTGCAACCTGATGGAGGTCAGTATAGATGGACTAATAGATTGATGCTATGCCCAAAAGATTTTACTTCACTAGGTGCAGTAAAAAAATTGGTATTCTATACACAGGTGGTATATCTTGCAACACAGATAGGCTACTCCACTGACTAACACACTCTGCAATAGGCCAAAAAGGATTAGCTTTGCTAGATTCAGCCAAATGCTGTGAAAAAAACTTGCACAGCACTGGCACAGACCTGCCTGGCAAAAACTGATAGGAACTGATGTAACCTAGTCCTGAAAAGGACTCCAATTACAATTAGTCTTTACTCCCACAATCTATCTATTTAAGAGCACAGACCTGCCTGATAAAAGTCGTAGGAAATGCTGTAACCTAGTCCTTAAAAGGACTGCAATCACAACTATTCCCTACTCCCAAGCTATCTGTAGATTTGTGCGAAAATTGGCTTGAAATTAACAAGGTATAGCGCACACAGCAACAGCGGTGCCGTCTAACACGCAGCTGCAGCAGTGAGAAAATGGTGGCGACGGGGAAAATGGCTTGGTCTTATAGGGCAAGGACATGTGACATACACTGCCAATGACACATGCCCTTGCTTGTGTGAAAAAAAGCACTTCGCTCCGTGTGTGCGCTGCTGATAGGCTGACAGATTGCACCTCCCCACTGTAAATGCGGGAAAGAGAAAAAAATATGGAGATCTTCATTGTTCCTGCAGAGATCCATCCCCTGCCCCTCCCCCCACCCCGCTGTACACTCAAACTGCGTATTAACATTAATTTTCATCATTACTAAGAAAAAATCCAGTTATGATTTTGGTGCATGAACAGTTATCGAACATAACCTCGAACAGCCGAATTTTTCTCAAATTCTTCGTGTTCGCCGAACGGCTCGAACACCGCCCAAAACAGCTCGAATTTGAGATTGGCGAACAGTTCGAGTAGAACAACGCTCATCTCTACTAAGTAGATAGTTGTCTCAGGAGATTAGCAAGAAAATTATAGAAAACATGTTAAAGGTAAAAACTATAATGCCAACAGTAATCAGCTTGATGTTCCTATTTCTGCAGTTGCACATATTATTCATAAAGTTAAGGTCTATGGTACTGCAGTCAATCTCCCTGGACGTGGCTTCAAGAGGAAAATTTATGACAATATGAAGAGATGGATAATATGAATGGTAAGAGAAGAGCTCAGAAGTTCAGAACAGCTTCCAAAGACATTAGAGCTGAACTCCGAGATCATGGTACTATCCATTGCTTTCTTGGTCAAAGTGGACCACGGAAGACGACCGAGGAGGAAACCATTGTTGAAAGCAAATCATAAAAAAGCAAGACTAGAATTTGCCAAAATGCATATTGACAAGCCAAAAAGCTTCTGGGATAATGGCCTTTTGACAGATGAGCAAAACTGGAGCTTTTTGGCAAGTCAGTCAGTTCAATGTTCACAAACAAAAAATGAAGCATACAAAGAAAAGAACATTTTACCTGGAGGAGGCTCGGCTTTGCTTTGGGGCTGCTTTGCTGCATCTGGCACAGGGTGTGTTGATTCTGTGCAGGGCACATTGAAATTTCAAGACTATCAAGGCATTCTGGAGCAAAATGTGCTGCCCAGTGTAAGAAATCATGGTCTAAGTCCCAGGTCATGGGTCCTCCGACAATATAATAACCCAAAACACACAGCTAAAACATCTGAGAAGGACTAAGCACAAAGCATTGGAAAATTCCAAAGTGGCCTTCTATGATCTAAACCATATTGAACATCTGTGGAAGTAGCTGAAGCATGCAGTCTGGAGAAGGTGCCTTCACACCTGTGACACAAGTAGCAGTTTGCTCACGTCATGAGAAGTGGGCCAAAACACGTGTGGACAGAAGTCTAATTCAGAGTTACGGAAATAATATTTTTTGGCACAACCTTTTGAGGCAATCACTGCAAAAAAAACTAAGGTAAGGGAAGCATCATTTTTGTCCAGACCATTTTCATTAGTCTTTTAGTTTTCTATTGAACCACAATTTGAAAGCAATGTCTGATTTTCATTAGTTGAGCTTCATTAAATTTAAATTGAAATTATGTTTGTCGGTTTCAAAATATTTCAGTGACCATTGCTTTTTTTTAATTCAATCCAAAGATGGCAGGTGATCCAGCACTTCGGTATAAATAGGCTTTTATTTGAAATGCTAAAACATATCTGACATGGCAAGACCAGAGACAGAGGAAAAACATCCCACAAAACGCTGTTATAGTAAATGAATTTCGAAGTAACACTTCTTAGTCATAACCATTATGACGGTTACTTGTTAGCCTCAAAATAGGCGGAAAAATGAAAAATTATTACTAGGTGTTGCTCAAATGCTCTTGGCAAAAGCTGAAAGCACCCGGAAGAAACTAGTGACGAAACATGCGTCAGGGTGAGGGGATGCCGCTCACATCCTGCATCACCTATCTGCTCCTCATATATGTCCGCTGAAGGTATTTTCCTCCTATTTTTTGTCCATACCCTTGGCCCTGCCTATGAATATACATTGGTTAAGTATATTTTGCACACACCATAGTCTCCATGTGGGGCTTTAGTACCCACATTAGGAGTACTCTTGCATGCTATACATTCCTATTGAGCTAGGCTGTGGGATTATTTCTCTTTCTATTAGACCTGTGGCATTTTGTTTGTACTTTATTCAGAGCAAATATTAGGTGTCAGTATATACTGTCACAGTTGAGAGTTTAATTCACCTTTACTTTAAAATCTTGGATCTCCCACTTATAACTAGGGACGTGGTGGTGACCCCCTACTGCGCACTTTGTTTCTATATTCTATATTTTATATATTTGTTTTAATTAACGGTCTAATGAAGTTATAGTTTTTAAGGAATATGGATCTCTTCTTGACTGTAGATCTAGATAATACGAGCAGAGTATGTGACTTTAGTATTGTTTGAAGTGCCATAGGTGTAATTTTCATCATTTTTTGATAATAAATTTAAATATATCGTAAGAGCTGGAAAGCACTCACAGTTAAGTGAAAACCTTTATTATCTTCAAAAAAAAGTGCATAGCAAACGAGAGAGATGCAGATCGGACCAAGACTGGGTGCAATCTGCATCTTTCAGTTTGTTATGCACCTTTCTTTAACCCCTTCATGTACAGCGCAAGTTGGAAGTGGGTGCATGGAGCAGGCTCACAGGGTGAGCTTGCCCCATACTCGGCTGGTAATGGCTGTGTGTTACAGCCAGGAGCTGCCTGTAACAATGTGGTATTGGCGCGTTCAGAAAAGACCGGTAAACACCGTAAACTTAAAAAAATTGAAGAGCGTTAAAATTATGCTTTTTTGGTCACTGCAATACCACAAAAATGCTGTAACAAGAGTTCAAAACATCACATCTATCCTAAAATGGCATCAATAAAAAATTTGTCTTGCCCTGCAAAAAAATAAGCAGTCACACATCTCCATCAACCAAAAAATAAAATTGTTATGAGTCTCAGAAAATGGCAACACAACCAAAGAATTATTTTTTTCAAACTTATTTTTTTTCATCACTAAAATAATAAAAAAATTGGACATGTTTTGTATCACTGTGATTGTACTAATGAGGAGAATCATATTGCAAGTTATTTTTACCACATAATGTACATCGTAAAAACAATACCCAAATTGTCAGAATTGCATTTTTTTTCACCATTTCCCCCAACTTGGAATTTATTCCCATTTTCTAGTACACTATGTGTAAAATCAATGGTGTCATTCAAAAGTACAACTCGTCCTGCAAAAAACAAGCTCTCATATGTCTATGTAGACAGATAAAAAGTTATTGCTTTGGGAAGAAGGCAAGGAAAAAATGAAAATGCAAAAATTAAAATTGGCTGCATCATGAAGGGGTTAAAAGATAAAAGTTTTTGCTTAACTGGTGGGTGCTTTCTTGCTCTTACTATATTTATTAGTGTATAAAATAGATAAAAAAGATAAAACATACACATTTAACTTTTGCAAACCTTTTTTAAAAGTCTAATTTGACAAGCGTACGTGCCATGATAACACTGCATACCATTGCCACATGTCAGTTGTTTGGCATGCTCCTACCTAGCAATGTAGCTTTTTAGGGTTACTGAAATTTTACCAAAGGGATCGGCAGAATTTAATGTTGTTGCATTTTGCTCTGGGCGTGTACCTACTAATGTACCATTTTTGGTAATGACCTTTTTGTCAAAGGAGGGGGGAATAGTGTATATAAAAAATAAATATATTTAACTTTTTGCATACCTTTTTTAACTAGTTCAATTTGGCAATCACATTTGACACAACAAAATGTGGACTTTTTCCACGTTTTGCATGTACCTACCTGACATTTTTTTACGCATTGTGGTAGATCGGCTCACTTGGTTGTACATAGAGGTAGACACAGGAACACTGTGTGAGGATGTGAACCATATACCTGTTCTGCCTGGTTTTGCCCTTATCCAAGATGGAGTTGACTGCTTCACGGGGGCCATCTTGTTTCCTGTCTGACATTTACTTCTTCCTGTTTGCTGGATATATAAGGGGACTTCGTCCACTATACCTTTGCTTGTGTACCTCGAGCTTCACCTGTTGCCAAGCTTAGAGGGCTTGTATTGTACTTGCCTCTTCTCTTCATCGGGGTTCCCCGTCTGCAACTTATTTACCGTTCGTCTGAAGATTCAACTCATTCTGATCTGCTCTGCATCTGACGCGCCCCCTGGGCTGTGTGTGTGTGGGGATACCCGGAACCGGATCTTTTGTGGATGCTGGGGGTTGTAGTCCTTGCGTGGCGGGGGTCCGGTCCCGTGGCTCAGGGTGGTCAACTCAAATGGCGGTCTATATACCGAATGTCTGACTACGCCACCCGTGGATTGCGGTCAGCGTGAACCGCCGCTGCAGGGCAGACCGCTGAGGCTGGTGTTGTGGGTGCAGCAGAGGGTAGTATAACTCCCCACGGGAGGAGTATAGCCTCAGGGCAGTAAATAGGGATGTTGGTGGAGATGGTGCGTGGGAGCAGCAGTAACCACACGGAGTCTGTCATGCAATTCAGGGTCTTTACTGTTGGCGGTATTAAGGGACCTGTCCGGAGTACAGGTTAACAATGAAGGCCTGGTCAGTCTGAGAGCAACTGGGAAATCCCGCTGGTCAGGGGGAGTTTGTAGGCCTACCTTGCTGACTTCACTCTTTCTTGGCTATCCCGCTGTAGCGTGGTGGTAGCCCACGTCTCTGAGTGTACCGTGATGTTCTCGCCCATATTACTGGCGACTCGGGCCTTCCGTACTTCTCACCCCTCCGGGGCAGTGGTGGTCCCTCTCGTGTGGCTGAGCCTCCGGGCTTCCTTGGGCCAGAGGACTTGAAGTCCCCTTCGTGGTGGTTTTCTGATGATGGGCTTATAACCCTCACAGCCTCGGACTCCAGTGTCCGGCTTTGTAAGTCTCTAGCTAGGATGAGCTCTGCTAGCTCCCCTCCTGACCTCGTGTTTCTCCTCTGCCTACAGGGACTCCTCAGCCTGCTGCTGACCTGTCCCTATCTGCAACTTCACTGGAACCTGGTCTGGAACTTGTCTCTCACTTGTCTCTCTAACCCCGCCCCAGATCCAGTTTATAAAGGGCAGATTTCTCCCCTTCCTGGTCTGAGGCAGGAGGTGCTGCATGCTAATTGTCCCCAACCAGGGAACCTCCCACCTGCTCTCAGACATGACATTGCTACCACTGTGGCGACCAGACCTGGGGTGCCACACATCCATCTCCATTGCGGCTTGCTCCCCGCAAGGAGCCCAGTCCTGGCTCTGGATCTTTGGACTACTTTCCAGCCCGACATTCTGCCTACAGTCCTACCCGCCAGTCTGTCTATGGGCCCTGCCCGCCTGCTTACCTGGAAGCACCTGCCTGTTACCTGTTGTGCCCGCCAGCTTGCCTACCCGGAGTGCCTGTCTACCCGGACCACCCGTTAGCCTGCCTGCCTTACCCTTCCGCTGTACCGGTCAGCTCCTGCCTTCTGACCCGTGGGAATCACCTGCTCTCATACAAGGTCGGTCCCAGAGTGGCACCTGGTCCCTCTGCTCGGTCCCTCCCTGGTTCACGGAGTCGACTGAACCGCCGTGCGACCTTGGTCAGGCCAAGTTGATACTTAGTCACGTCCCTCTGGTCCCTCCTAGCACCGCAGCACAGAGGTTCCACCACCCGGATCCGTAACAGTTTTCACTCTGACTCATGCCATCAGTCTCCATAGCCTCAGGAGTATATACTTGACACACTGTCTCTTTAAATCTTCTGTTTATTAAGAGCACTGCATAAACCATGACAATGTTAGCAAAACAAATACGGCCTTCCTAACAGGAAAACAAAACATAATGTATGGCACAGTCTTTGTTGCTACGGGTAACTGCTCACTTCAAGAACAAACAATCCAAGGTTTAGTTTTCCTTCACATGACAAAACAGCTCCAGAGCTTGCGTCTCCAGACCCACCCCACACCAAATGCTCTAAAACGCTGGGGTCCTCTGACCTCTTCCCTCTCTACAGGTATTTAATCACACTAGCACTAAAGATGGCTGATTAACCCCTCATTCCTTTGTGTGCTGGAACCTTTTCCCCATGTTTAATGTTAACTGGAGCTAACAATCTCAATGTTACATATCTCCCTTCTAGTACTTTGCCAGTGACTTTTTCACAGTATTTTTTGAGCAGGGGAATTTAATTTTGTTAGCAAATAATAGAAAAAATAAAAAAATTAAATCTACACATCTAACTGTGCAGGATGGTTTTAGCACTGTTTAAGCAGTTAAATTAGGAATCTGTACATGCCACACCAATACTATGGACGGGTTTCAGTGTTTCAGAGAAAACATAGTTTAAAAAGTCAGCCAGGGACTATAGGGAGGAACTCAACTATTCTGAAGCGGTCCACGGACAGATTCTCCCCATACCACTCCAGTTGATTGACAGTCTCTCGCATGTACACTAGTGATAAGCGAGCGTGCTCGTTTAATCATTTAACACAACATGCTCTGGTGCTTGCCGAGTATCTTCGGCGTGCTCGTATATTATGTTCTAGTCCCTGTGTCTGCATGATTTACAGCTGTAAGACAGCCTCAACACATGCAGGTATTGCCTGTGTGTTAGGGAATCCTTACATGTGTTGAAGCTGTCTTACAGCTGTAAATCATGCAGACGCAGGGACTCGAACATCATACACAAGCACACCGAAGATACTCGGCAAGCCTGAGCGTGCTCGGTTAAAGGGTTACACTCGCTCATCACTAATGTACACACATCCAAAAGTTATCCAAAGACTATAGGGAGAGACCTTACTAGTCTGATCAGTCTTCAGTCAACTATGTACATACATGGGGGAAACCTGTCAATTAACGGGAGCGGGAGAGGAGAAACTGTCCGGTGACTGCATCCCACTAGTTGGTGTCTCTTCCTATAGTCGCAGGCTAGCTTTTCAAGCTATGTTTTCTATGAAAACTCTGCAGCATATCAGAGTAAATCATACCTGGCTGCAATCGTGCAGCCTGGCTCTGATTCATGCTGCCTGTGGTTCGAGCAGTGTGAATCTAATGACCGGTTCCCCTTAAAATCATCTTCTTATCATGGTTCTTGGAGAAGACAACAGTTCAATAGACTCCACGCCTTACAATAGTTCTTTAGTTCTTCTGTTCCAATCCTAGTCTTACTAGTCACTGGCTACACAATTCCTAAGCAAATTGCAGTGAGCCATAATGAGCCTGCTGTCACTGAAACAACTGAAGCTTACTGACAGCATGCATGTAGCAGTGACATGTGAGGGACGTAATGTGGCACTGCGCCAGTGAAAAGTGTTCACCCATTTCATCTTTACATGTTTTACTATGTAACAACCTTGACAGTTACAACATCAGAATGGATTTAATTAGACAGAGATAGAAAGAAAAGGCTCCATACCGTCAGAATAAAAATAACCTACAGTACATTCCCTGCAATTCCTAAACACAAACAGATTGAACGTATCGGCTGTGTACAGTATGCACAAGGAAAAACCTAATTTCCCCCATTTTTTTTGCTGACAGATTGTCCACATGAAATAAAAACTGAGACACATCTTGCTTTGGTCCAATTTTTTTTCCAAAAAAAAAAAACAGATGACATACTGATGGTCAAAATAAACACATGGACAAAAATGGATGAAAATTGGATACAACACAGCAATGAAAAACGGATCTTTGTTTTTCAGCCGTTAAAATTCACTGAAGTGTGGATAAGGCATTAGGGGTATTTTTTATGTATGATAGGAAAAATTACTTTCTTGGTCAATTTAAAAGTAGAGTCTGGCATTGCTGGTACAGTCCATCTGATTTAGGATGCATTCAGATGAACGATGTAAAACTTGTCTTTGTTTCAAGAGTAAAAAATGGCTGATTATCCTTACAAATTGAATCAGTTTTGTATTTGTTTTTCTCAGACCCGTTGACTTTGCATAAGGGAGACTAGTCCAAGAATCAGACCAAAGTATTGCATGCTGAGATTTTTTTCTGCACAGACCTAAGGTCCATGAAGGAAATCACATAACTTTATTTGACCATTGATATTAATGAGACAGTGTACAGTTAAGGCCCCCATACACATTAGATTATTGTTGGCTGAACCTGCTGATATCAACGAGTTCGGCCGATAGCCTTATTGATTGCTCTAGACCATGACTTGTAATATGCTGCAGGGCTTTATGAGGAAGCCCATCACTTCTCATCATTAGCCCACCTAGTATCTCTTCAGCAGTCTGTGAAATGGCATTGGGCATTTTTATTTTCTGCCAATGGGATTCGAATTTGTGGGGACCTGTAAATTTCAAGAAATGTAACTCGTATGGAATTCCCCCGCAGATCAATCAGATCACCTCTAGTGGCCACGTGATGACTGATTGTAAGCAAAGTCTACGAGAATCCTCAGACATTCCCTCTTTCTCTTTTACAGCACTTGCAGTTTTTTTTTTCGAAACTGGGCAACCCAGTTTAAGAGTTCATCACTGACTATAATACTGGTGGTGTCTCTTCGATATTGGGCTACTGTTCAATGGCAGTCTGACCAAATTTTCTTATCCTTATTAGTGGCTGGGCCTGGTACTGCTGTTCTTCCTTCCCAAAAGAGAGACCAGCTAGACTGTCCTATATTGTATATTGTAAAAGGTAGAGTGCCCTTTTTGGCATCTATTGGCCTTACAAGAGTCTATTGACCCGTTCAAGCCGTTATGATTGATTCTTGAACATAGCCCAACTTTTTTATATATATTTACATTTTGTTCCAACATTAGGAACTATTCTGAGTAAGAATTATACAAGTCCGGGGACATCTGGAGGAGGGTAAATATTTTTAGCCATCACTGTATATATTTATTCCTATATAAATCTCTCTGTTGAATGTATATGGATCACGCAGAGATGACTTTTGATGCCACTGTTTAGCTCACTTGGGAAGGGATAAAAATTATCTCTGTTACTCCGCAGGACAGTGGATTCCCTGATGAGTCATGTATAATGCTTGTGTACACATTTACATTTGTTCATAACACTTCAAGAGCTTAGAGGGGGAAATTGCTAAGCTGAAGACTTAGTCATGGCTCTAGAAATCTATGACAAGTGACTTTATAATAGATCCCTGTCAAATTATAAAATAACCACATCCTTTCCCACACATTACATAGAGCAGATTTTCTGTGAGACTTTGAAGAGCAAAACTACTGAGAACAAGAACAAGTACTTGGCAACTTCCTAGTTGATGTCGAAAGGAATAATGGTTTCAATAATGATCAAACTTCACATTATCTTTAGTCTGGAATTTTTCAAGCTTTTTTTTAGAGGGGTTGAATAAAAAGTTGTTTGGTTTTTTAAGAAACTGCATTACTTTCACTTATTGATGGTGTCTGGTATCATAGCTCAACTATAGTGGTATGCCAAGCACTTATTGTACTTGACTGTCCTGGTAGATGGGTTGCTGTGCTTCACAATGCCACTGCACTGTTGGTATTGAGATGAACATGCTGCGCTGTCATATAAGGCCATTGTATAAATTGAACTTTGCCTCCTGAATATTGAACCTGACTTCTTCAATCACATCCTTGTTTAAATAGTACTATTCTTTTAGGTTTTATGTTCATTATTATTCTTTTTTTCATTATTTTAACTCACCAATAATTCCAGGGCTTAGATACAAAACATAAGACCATAAAAGCAACACGTTCAATAAACATAAAGTTAATGATGACAGATTTGCACCTATGTAGAGAAGGCCCTTTCTTTAGCCCTTCCCATGAGGATTTGTAATCGACAATGGGCAAGAGGAACGTATGTAAGTGTAGAAATGTCTGATATGTTAGCATGATGGAAGCAGGGTCTTTGAAGATTGAGGTCTTGTCCAAGCAGGTGAATATGCTTTTAAAAGTTAGACTGGTGGCAAAGAGTCTAATATGTTTGGAAAGTCACTTTCAGAGTAAGGGGAATAGAAATCTTTGAAATGATTATGTATGAAGCAAAGGGGAAAAGATTAGAGATGGCGGTCTTGTGTAGATCCGAGGTTACATGTGGAGGGAAACAAGGAGATTAGGGAAGCCTTTTATGCCATATTTATTATATTGACATGAATTAGTTGGGCAAGCCATAGTCATTGGCAGAAAGGAGAAGAAATGTAGGAGCAAAGGATGATGTATAGTAAAATAAATGGGTATTTTAAGTGAAAGAATGGGCAACTTGGGTGAAAGAATGTTATATAGGAGGCCACAGAGAAGGATGTTACTGTAGTCTAGGCAGGATATGATGAGAGCTGACACAGGAAATGGGGCGGGAAGAGATGGCTAGGGATTATATTTGCAGTTTAAGAAACTGCAAAATCAGACATTATCCTGAGATAGCGGACTTGTAAGACCGATAAAAGTGTGGACCTATTATCTGCTTCATAGTTCTTGTTGAGAACGATAGAGAAACAACAATAATCATCCCTAAGAAAGCTATATTGGGCGCTATACACTGAGTATTCTATTTAGATACAGAATAGTTCTAGACCAAATGTTTATACAAAAAAAATAGCAAATGTTATGATCACATTAACAACATATTTAAATACAAACATTGCTAGACATTAATTTTGTCAAACTGGTGCACCATAGATGCCTGTCATCATATCCTATTGTGTGTGAGAGGACTGAAAGAGTTGTTAGCTGAAGTAATGGCCCCTTTAGATGGTCCAATCTGGGATGATAAAAGACGACTGACTGGCTATATGTAAACTGTCTGACAAACATCCTATGTTCACAAAATAATCACTAATGTGATCGTTCTGTGCCCAAAGAATATCATGTTATCAGCAGCATATCACCTTTTTACACTGGTCAATGAGCTGCTGATAATGATGATTTTGAAACCGGCTTAAAAAGTATCATAGTAGGGAATTAGCGTTTCTAAGAATGCTCATTCCCCAATTATTGGCTTGTCTAAATAGACCATAGTTGTGGAATTGTATGAAACAGTGGATGCTTCTGTCTTAGAACATGAAGGTATGAAAAGAATGACATAGTACTCAAAGAGTGATTAAAGAGGACTTTCACCACATTTTTCATGCACTGCCCCTGCCCATTAAGAGGCCTGAAAGGTGTTAGTCATCTGTGCTTTCTAATCATGCAGGAGGTTAGACCAGGAGAGCAGGAGATCAGGGCCGTATCATTACATCTCACACACTGAGAGGCCTACTCTAAGCTATGGTGGGGGCGTGTTCTTTCCTTTGAGTGTTACTGTCCGCTTATGATTGGTAAGCACAGTACAGGGAGAAGAAGGACACACCCCAGTGAAGACTGTCTGATAACATTCACCTGGACTTTAAAAAAGTTAACCCATTAGGTGCAAAATAGTTTGATTGCTAACATCTCCACAACAGACAGGTGAAATTAAAAAAAAAAAAAAAAATTAATTTTGCTCTGCAGTCACTGTTACATCAGTAACAGTGAAAGTACCTTTTTAAATCCCAGAACATTTACAATTTCTTAACCTTATGGTTATTCAAGAATTTGCTATATGGACTGGTGAGGCCAGTTGAGAAGAAAATGGATGAAAAGTTAATACATTGTCGACAAAGATGGAGAGGTCAGTTTGACAGGTAAGAGTATGAACAGAAGCAGATGAAAATAAAATCTTGGTTGTAGCCCTTCTTGTAAGCAACAGTGGAGGACAATTGGCAAAGGTCAAAACAAGTGATTGAAGTTTGAAGGCAACTAAATGGCATGAGTCAATATGAATGTTGAATTTACCTATAATTATGATGGTGATATCCTTTGAAAAGAAATGTAGGAGCCAGTTAGTAAATGAAGATGAAAAGAGTAGATACAGAGAAAGAGATACAGAGAAAGTAGATACTTCAAAAGAAAGTAGGATGAGGGAGGGCAGAGGTGGAATTGGGATGAAGGAGCAATTCACCGATGTGAGTTCTGGTTTTTCAGCTGTGATTGTTGCCACTACGGGAAATTTGACTGAATTGAAGATTGCCATAAGAGTGACTCAAAGAAGGCTGCGTTATTCACCAAGAAAGAATTGGTTATGAGAAATAAATATAAAAAATAACAACTTTCTGATTTAACAATTACCTATACTTTCCCATTATTTTTCCTACTGGAAAGGGTATAAGAATTGCTATTTTGCTAGGATAAAATACTAACAGTAGCTACACTTGCTGTGTCCATTTAACTCTGACATTTTAATAATGTACTTTAGTTAAATCTTTTCTGTTTTTTATGTGTATAGCCTTATATGTAAGATTGAAAAAAATAATCTAATATATAAGACCTTTACATCCAATTGATTTCTATATGTTTGAGAACATGTCTGAAACAGCATTGAGACCAGCATGAATAGTTGGATCGAAAAATAGAAAATATCGGAGGCAAATGTTATTCCAAAATCATTGTTATTCCCACAAAAGTTGATATATGTATATAAATGTAAAAAATACACACCCATGCTCTATGTATTATGTGTTTTATAATTTATTATCCAGTATTTGGCTTGGGGTTGAGTTGCCTTGTTGAAAGTTATTATACAATACTTGAGAGTAGACGATTGAAATCTGCAGGACCGATGTTGACCTGATAGGATCCTTGATTCTTCATGGTGCTGGAAACATCACACAGTCTTACAGATTTGTCAGGAGCACATTTATGCTATGAACCTCCCCTTCCATTACTTCCTAATGGTGCTACTAGAAGGAATAAGATTTGGTGAATTTTCAAGCCATTAAAGTGCACAGATAATTTAGTGCATAGAATCAGGTTGAGATGATCTCTGGCAAGGAGCATTAGTGTACTGGAATTAGCCATGAGTAGATTGGCAGAATGTGCCTATTTATTTAAAAGTATTCATTGTTATTGACGCAAGAGAAATTTTACACCCCATTATGGAATCATATTCAGTGTAGACTATTGATACAAACCAAGATATAATGTGGCCTGTGATGTACATAGGGACACACAATCTGTTTGCCGTAGTACCGTTGGGGAGAAGGGCCAATCCTTAGTGGGTCTAATCCCCTTTTGCCACTAGATATAATGAACCTTTGCAGAACCCCTTTATACTGAGGAACTATTAGTTTAACAAATAGAGGGTGAGGAATTGGTGGAAGGGTCATTAAAAAATGTGGCACCAAAAAAAAAAGTAGTTTTTTTGTTCTGTGCAGTGAGCACCATAATGGGAGCCTATTTCAGCAATTAAGATTTGGAGAGCTTGTGCTTACCGTAACCTTCGTTTTCTTTTCATGGCTGTCATATTTAGATTCTGGCATGTCCTTCTAAAGATCCAACATCCATTATTTCATGAACATCCCTTCTGGGGTTTCATTGGAATGTTTACCTAAAGGGTATTCTGGTCTGCATAAATTATCACTTATCCATAGATGAGAACATTTTTAGAATGGTGGGAGTCTCAACTCGAGTTCTTCTTGAGCAGAAGACCGTGGCAAGGAGAAGTGGAATGATGGGGCTGGTCATACATATGCCCCGCTGCTCCTCAATTCTAAATCTAAAGCACTGAAGATGCATGGAAAGCCAAGCACAGTGTTATAGAGTTGTTATGGGGAGGCAGGGCACAGGCTTGGCACAAGTGCTTAGATAATAATTTCTGTAGAATACCAGAATACTTATTAAAATCCTGAACAATTTTACATACTTTTATTCACTGTGTTAGCACATAATTGGTTGATTAGGTATATGTACTAGACTAAGGAGTTTACATTTTACTAGCTTCTATCCCCTTTTATGACATCTGATTACTAAAAAAGTCATAAAACTGCGTCTGAGGCAGGATGGATCACTTAGCTTTATACCCAGTCTCTCCATCAGTCCAGTTTACCAATTTTTTATTTTCACTTTGGGAACATTGCACAAACTGATTCCAATTAGGCTTCCCAAGCTCCCTCGATAGTTATTCTTCAGTCCCAAGATGAGAAATGGAAGAAAAAAAAGTAGAAGACATAGTGCCTATGAAAGATTAAACTGAATCTGTCACCCTTTTGAGGTTTTTGACTTAATAATATGGGCATACATGTTATATACAGGTGAAATTAGTCCTACCTGTATGCCTCCTGGATGTGGCCTTGTTAAATAAAAATCATCTTTTATACCTTCGATCTTCCAGGTTATGAGGTGTAGGCAGCCTGGAAGATAAGACTGCCTCCGGTCTTCATTATACAGGTTTTCTCCTCCCCGTCTCTTCAGACGTCCCTTTCATGTCATGTGCGCGGCCGGAAATCCCGCGTCGATCCTCTGCTCTGTTCCGCCCTTCTGTGGGCACTGTCTTCAATTTTGATGTGCGCAGGTGCCAGAGAGTCAGTGTAACTTATGGTCCCAGTGATCTCCGGTGCACAGTAGGTGAATTCCCCACAGTGCAAAGGAGAGATGGCAGGCAGAATATGAAGACGTGGGATTTCCGACCGCGCACATGACATGAAAGGGACGTCAGACTAATTTCACCAGTATAAAACCTGTATGCCCTTATTATTAACTCAAAAACCTCAAAAGGATTACCGATTCCCTTTAACTTTCCCGGTGTTTCACAGATTCTATAGGAATGATTTTATACTTTCAGATCCTTATGTAAAGACTGACTTAGAGGATGTACCGAGAAACTCTAGGAAGCCGGACTGGAATTAGTTTGTGTGGTGCTCCCCACATAGACAAAAACACACAAGATGGATTACTGTAGAGACTGAGTATAAAGCGAAGTGCCCCATACTGCCCCAGATGAGATTTTATGACTTCTGCTGATTTTTGACTCCTTACGTAAGTCCTAAAGTAACACTGGTGTTTTAATTATACCACTCATTCATCATAAGGTAGGCAATACCATTACTGAAGATATTTTTAGATAGTTAGATTTGAACATTTATGAATAGAGGTAATAAAGATACACAACAAATGGTAGAGGGACGACTTTAGAACAGATCTAATGTTTTATTTACAGTTTGCTTAGTAATTAAATGTAAGTAACACAAATAATATGTTTAGTGCTCCATTATAATGCTGAAGTGCCAGCGCCTATTTATGAAAACATTAATTAGAAGTGATATAAATAACATATTATATTTGTATTGCTAAATATGCACTTTTACAGTAAAGTGGGGCCATTTTTTAAAAAGAATTTATTTGTTCATAGTAATAGATTTGTTTCCAACTGGTAAATCGTTGTATTCATTAACAGAACAGAAAGGAGTAACAGAAACATCATTGTCAGAGCAAATCGTGATAGACACTTAAATGCATGAGCCATGTTTGCTCTGATGACCCACAATGCTGTCATTATCATTACACACAAATCTCAATAAAATAAGTTGATCCAATACCTTTTTAGAATGCATCACAGACATATTGTAAGTGTAAGATCAGTTGTTTTGGTATCACTTCATACACTAATTGTTTAAAAGTAATTTGTTTTCTGTTGAGGTTAATAATAGTAAAGATTAGTTGTTTGTGACCCATTTACTTAATGGTGCAATTATTATTGGGCATACTAGCTAAATATCTTGGAAGATCCAGGATGCCCACAGAAAATTTGCCAATTCTTCCAAAATACAGTTCTTTTTCTGAGTTCTTGCCAAGTCTGCCCGAATCCCCTGGCATACAGCACTTCCAGAAGGATTCTTCTGAAGAGGGAGTGTAAGAGGAGTAAAAGTGGCATGGAATAGTCTAGGATGAAGTTTGTGAAAGAGAGGAGGGCTGAAGCCTAAAAAATAGGACATGAATATGGGTGAAAAATGTTTGCTTTGCCATCCTTAAAACAGCAATTTTATGTTGTTTTCTTATCTTGTCCTGTAGGCACTTTTTTTTGCCTTCATATGGTGCTTCCATGAGTCACTTTATTTTCCCCTTGAAGAATTGCTTTTAGAGGAGTATTTCCAAAATATCATTCAGAAAATGTGGAATATGGTGGTTCTGAGTCCGCGCTGCCCAAAGTTCAAAAGGTGTAGTCTGTCTATCCTTATCATTGTGGTTTGATCCTGATGAAGAGGTTTGGAGACCTTGAAACGTGTTTACACAATAAACCGCATTCACGCTTAATCCTCGTGTGTAAAACACTTTTGAACTTTGGGCAGCGCGAACTCTGAACCATCGTATTCCTCATTTTCTGCATGCCATTTTATTGGCCTTTACATGCTTTTATAGGAGTTGTGACTGTCATAACCCTTTCAGGTGAGCTTACCTACAACATTTTATTTAATTTGTTTATCAGATTAGAAACTATTTGCGCTTTCTGTCTCTCCAGATTTATTATTTGATTTATTCCCAAAATATGGCACACAATGGAACATGCTATGATTTTTTTCTTATGCAATCAGTGAGAAAAAACCTGTGCCTCTGATATTCAGCATGTCTCTATAGAAAATGAGAGGGTTTGTGTTACAGATCTATACACAGGACTACATCAAGGATGGTGAAGGTAAACTTTTCTTATTAGTAGTTTTGTAGTAGAGGTCAAAGAAAGAAGGTTGCTGGATGACTATTAAGATGTCAAAAAAAGGATTTTCTTTTTGTAAAAATCAAGAGAGAATGCAATAGTAGGAAGACAAGAATAAATGTTGAAATGGCATTTTTTCAGTCAATTGATCATCGCCTGCCAAACAATATTCACCTCATCAATGTAATGGTACCATGCAATTACATTCTGTTGATTCAAAACATTGGGGTATACAAATTTTTTTTTAAAAAATTTTTTAAAGAAGATAGCCGTGAAAGTAGAGGCCACACAATACCCCATTGTGGTACTGGATAATTGTTCGTAAAATTGAAAGCCAAAAATAAATTTTTTAATAAAGCCAAAAATAGCAATTTGGTGATAAATGATATCTGTTCTAAATTGTATTCTCCTGCTTGAATGAGTGCTTGTTCAACAGCCTTCAAAATGGTGTTAAAAGGCTGTTATGCTGCTCTGCTGGTGTTCCATTGAGTACATTTTCGAACTGTAGAGTGATTTCTTCCTCAGGAGAACCACAAGCCATGTTCAACAATCTTGACACCAATGTCAATTGGGATATTAGTGTAGAGAGAGACTAGTCACATCCATCATGGCCAGTACACATTCCACCCAATTAACAGACACAGCAGATCATTTATTAATAAAGTCAGTGGAATTATGTAGGTAATAGGGTCCTTTTTCAGCATCTGAGTGGAGCAATGCGTATAAGACTCTTGATGGTGATGGAAACAGAGAATTCATACTTAACACAATGGGATGGCCAGGTGGTTTGATGATCGCTCATGTATTGGTAGCTTTTATACTTATGTATGTGGATTTATTGACTGGTCATAAGGGTATTCCTCTGTCTCATGAAGATATTCCGCAATTGTACTCATTTGTTATATATTTTTGTTTTATATATATATATATCTAATATATACATAAAAAAGAAAAAAGTCCAAAAGCAGCATAAAATATATATTCAGGTGCATATAGTCCCCCAGGTGCATAATAAACCTTAGAATATCCAAAAAAAATGGAGGTAGCACTCAGGCATAAGGTGAAAAAAATAGTTATTTAATAGCCCATGTGGCTGTGGCGACGTTTCGGTCCCAAGTTGGGGACCTTTCTCAAGCCTTGGGACCGAAACATCGGCACAGCCACATGGGCTATTAAATAACTATTTTTTTCACCTTATGCCTGAGTGCTGTCTCCATTTTTTTGGATAAGATATACATATATATTTGTGATTTTAAACAGCCTGACCAAGGGTATAAAACCTAAAATGTTGCTATCATTCAGCTTGTACCAAGTAGCTATGTTGCCCTCAATGTGGTGTGATAAAACCCAAAAAATTATAAAAGTGCCTACTGGTGTGCGGTTCCTCATAGAGAGATGTTCAAAAGAGCAAAGTAGTCTCCTTCATTGGAATGAGCGTCCTGTCCTTTCCCTTCAAGTATTGAGAGTTTTGCAATTCACCATCTGATGATCTGAAGTTTTTCAGAATAAGCTGTCCTGTGTGCACATGTGAGAAATAATACTATTTCTTGCCATTAAATGACTTGTATCCTGCATTTTAGGAGTTTTATGTTTCCCTGGATTAGAAGCCTCAGCAGTTTCTCTTTATGCCTTTCTGCTTGGGTTTTCCTCCAATCTCTTTCCACTACCCACTCCATTTATTTTTAAATACAGAATGTGTAAACTTATCCCTCACTCCAGACAGATTTGTAGACAGTTTTGAGCAGTTTTGGAGAGTAAATGATCAGTTCAGGAGACAAAATTACTGATATGTGGAGAAAACGGCATTTTACTCTATTAAGATATATTATAAAGCTTCTTAGCTTCACTTGCACTATTGATTTATGAAACAATTATAATCACTATTTATGGAAATAATGTTCAACATGTCTGTTGCCCGTTGCATTCTATAACTGTTCCTCTGACCTTTGCGGCAAGAAACATGGAAGGTTCACCACTAGATTATTGAGTGGTGTGGGCAGGAGATTGTCACTCTAAACCCTAAATATATTCTTGTAAAATGTCTAAATTTACCTCTTCTTTAAACGTGTTGGAGATGAGACTTGAAGAACTGCAAGCAATAAAGCTGGCGGAGAGCTGGGCAACCAGACGGACTGAGGGATGGTGCAAGAGCACATTATTTGCATATTTCTTCAAAGATTATGTTTTCAAAATTTGGCTCACAGATTTTGGAACTCTAGATATGCTTCTTCTCAGGGAAAGCTGCCTTACATGGAGATGTGCTTACTTAACGACTTATCACGTACTATGTCCGTTATAAGTCATCTCCCTGCCTTTGATGCGGGCTCACACACCGAGCCCGCATGTTTCCTGGGAGATGATGACTGTGATAATCAGTCATCACCTGCCTCGAACAGCCATGAGTGGAGCGTATACACATATTTGGTATCGCTACGTTTGTAAAAGTCCGATGTATCAAAATATAAAATAAATGAATCCAATTAGTAAATGGCGTAATGAGAAAAAAAAATCAAAACACCAGAATTGTGTTTTTTCGGCCACCATAATAACAGGTGATCAAAACATCGCCTCTACCCCAAAATGTTTTTATTGATAACATTAGCTCAGGGCACATAAAAACAAACTCTCACACAGCCCCACATCCCGAAAGTTGAAAATGTTATAGTTCTCGGAAAATGGTGAAAAAGCTACATTTATTTTATTTTGGATTTTTTTTCACCACTTAAATAAAACAAAAACTATACATGTTTGGTATTTGTGTAATCATACTGATCTGAAGAATCACTTTGCTTGGTCATTTTTATGGTAAAATGAGCGCTGTAAGTAAAAATCCCCAAAAACCATTGCAGAATTGCACTTGTTTTGCTATTTCGCCACACTTGGAATTTATGTTTCTGCTTTCCATTACGTCATATGATAAAATGGATGGTGTCATTCAAAAGAACAACTTGTCCCACAAAAAAACAAGCCCTCGCACGGCTATATCGAAAAATAAAAAAGTTATAGCTCTTGGAATAAGGGGAGGAAAAAATGAAAGCGCAAAATGAAAAATCGCCTGGTCCTTAAGGGGGTAAACAAGTAAGTTATGAGACTTTCTAATATACTTTAGTTACAAGCTCTAGTCCTGGGTCTCAGCAGGTCCTCTCCCTGTGAGTGAAGGGGGATGACTCCACTATGCAAATAAGCAATCAGTCAGCCCCTTTAAATGAAGAGCATGTTTCTTATATAAAATATATTTGGTATATTAATAAGTTGTGTAACTTACTAATTTGAGCGCATTTAAATACAACTACAAACCCTTTAAGATTTTAATACTCAAAATATATTAGACTAAAAGGATTTTATTCTTTTCTGTCAACTTTTGTGGATGCGAAAAATTAATTCATCTGTGTTTGCCTGTTTCACGGCTGCAAATTCTTTGTTCCCATTAATCATGTGCCTTGGCAGTAAAAAAAAAAATGAAGCGTTTTTGCGAACAGTGAGCTCTGAGATATATCTAGCCTTATTGGAAAATAATTTGAATCAGTCATTGTGATTTATGAACACAAAGCCATGGTGCCATAAAATCTAGGATTGCTGTGACCTTTTGTCCAATAAAAACTGATCAATGTATAAATGACAGCTGAACCCATAGTGTGATCCTCAATACCCAATGCACAAGTTGCAGTCAAATCTACTGATAAAAATGGCAGACGTGCTTTATTAAGATGTTGGTCACATGTATTTTATAGAAGTGGTTTGTTGTATCAAAAAATTATCATAAAATTAATAAGGTTAGTTTAAAAGGATTGTCCCATCAAGCCCTTATTGTCCTTTTGCACATATGGAGATCTCAGAGTTGGGTACCTATTGATGAGCCAGAGAAGAGCACCTCTAAGAAAGAATGGCTCCTGATCTGGAGGGAGCAGCCCATCAATGTAGCTTGACTTTCAGAGTAGCAAGAGGGCAGAGAAAATGTACTGTATGGCTGACTAAAGCTTATTTTGGTGAGAGCTGATTTCTAAGGATTGGAAAGTTGGATTTATGTCATCATCTGAATGTCAGGGCTTCTGCTCTATGTTTTGCCATCTTCTCCAAACTGTACACCCACACTGATTAAACTTTGCTTGCCCTGAACTTGGGATGAACAACCATGCTTCTGACTTACAATTCATTACCTTACATCCATATATACCATTTGCAATCACCAGCAGATGCTATCAGAAGCATCGCTGAGAATGCAACCAGGGGTTCCCTAATCCCTACACGCAAATACCCATTCCTGTGCTTGCATCAGAAACATCGGCAAGGATGCAACCTGGAAATTCCCTACATTAAAGTCCCTGGTTCTGTGCTTGCATCAGAAACATCGCCATGGATGCAATTTTGGGGTTCCCTACACTAAAGTCCCTGGTCCTAAGCTTACATAAGAAACATCGCCATGTATGCAATCTGGGGATTCCCTATAGTAAAGTTCCTGGTTCTGTGCTTGCATCAGAAACATCGCCAAGGAGCTAACCTGGGGATTGTGCTTGCATCAGAAACCTCGCTATGGATGCAATTTTGGGATTCCCTACAGTAAAATCCCCATTCCTGTGCTTACATCAGAAACATCACCATGTATGCCACCTGGGGATTCCCTACTCTAAAATCCCTGGTTCTGTCCTTGCTGTGTTAAGGTGAAGATGAAAAATTCCTTTAACTCTGATTTAGCCCTAAATCCAATCTGATAAGAAAATCAGCATCACATCTTGTGGATTTTCTTGCAGCTTGTATTGCAGAAATGCTAAAAATTTGCTGCAGATTTGACCCTTTGTACAATGGATAAAATCTCATCCCCATTGTTGTTACTATAGCATAACATCTTATGTGCTTTGTTTGAAAATTCTTGTAATGTCTGTATGATCCTGCATGAAAGTGCTTGACTAATATTAAAATTAACCTAATATAAGTCCAGTACTAGTGGATTTTATTAAATGTAAGTATTTCCTAGCCATTTTGACAATTTTTACAGTAACTACATCAGCCTCATCAAATCTAAGAGATCTATTTAGTAATAAATAGTTTATATCAAGAAGTCTGCTTTAATAGTTCAAAACGTCAATTATAAAGGGAATTTTTTCATTGGAAAACATTGTTTATAGAGAAAGTTGTCTCTTACATAACACCAGGTATCCAAGTCCTAGACACATTCATAGGCTTTCTGCCAATCTTTACTATATATTCTGCCTCTTCTCCTTGGTGAAAGGTAACCTGGGCAGGCAATTTGGTGACTGTGATGTTTGTAGATAGTACAGATTTATCTCTTCTAGCAACATGCTGAGTGTTTGAGCCCATGCCGATGATAACATATTAAATTCTCTGTTTTTCCTTTGAGCGATTTTTATGCTATTGCTAGAGTCTCAGCCTCTAAATCCATGTTCTTGCGTGTCAGCTTATGTCATCCAAGACACTTTATAATTGACTTTGGAGGCATTCTCCATATTTTCAGGGATCCATAGTCTTCATTTTATTGGATGAGTCCAAGGCGAACTTATGGAAATCACTTTGTATGTCAATGACATAAATGGGTCTCCTATTGCTTACTGTACTGTCTATGAAGTGAGCACTTCCAATTCTGCAAGATGTCCTTGAGGGCTATACAATAATAAATAGAGAAGAAAGGCCCCTAGGATTTCCTAAAATTAAGTGCTTCCAAAGAAGTTTTGACATTTAGTCAGTAAAGGGTAAAACACACAAACTTGTAAACATTTATATAGAATTGTCCGCTTTCATTCATTGATTGGGGTGAAGTTCATTCCCCTCCTGCCCTTCTAACAATATCCATCTTGTTCATAATCCCTAAGGTCGTTTTAAAGGTTAATACTAGTTTGCTAATAATCAGAGATGAATTCACTTTGAAGGAAGGATATAATGAAAAAGAATCTTTTCAGGCCACAGTCCACGGACGCCGTCTTTATTTAGAAACCAGGAGGGAAATCTTACCAGCGGGAAGTTTTTATTCCCTTGGAAGCTTCAATAGATTGCAGTCAATAACTATTATATACATCACGTGGATATCATTTAAGCTATGGAGACAAATTGCAGCCTTTTAGATTCCACTACACAATAATGGGCTTTTATGTGTATAATCTAGGAAGGCAGTGGAGCTGTGTGGTGTTTTTGGACACATAAATGTAATTTTTACTTTACTCTAGTAGGTAAATATGACGAGTAAAGCAAGAAAGAGGTTTTCTGGTTCTTTCAAATTGATGGCTTATTTGTCACAAGTTATAATTGCATTGAATGTAACAATTCAGACAGAAAACCAGATATACGTTAGAAGAGTTTGAAAAATTTGGAAAAAAATGATAGACAGTCCCAGCCTTGGCTCAATGTGCAAATTGAAGTGGTCAGTGGGGCGCTAGAAACTGGATAAGGCGCTGGAAAAGGATAAAACAAACCTCTTTATTGAAGTTCTAATGCCCACAACGAGTTTCTGCAGCGGTCTGCTGCCTTCATCAGGGGGAGTTATGGGAAAATGTCAGAAACAGGCACTTTTATACATAGAGCAAAGGAACTCAATGGGAGGTACCAAGGAAGAATTTGGTACTTAACCCCTTAATCACCATTAAAAAAGACAATTACAATTTAATAACAAAGGGGACTTAAAAAAGCATTACGGGTCAATAACTACACATTATAAACTTACTTATGAAGATGCAAGATGCAAACATTAACGGCAATGCTTTAAAAATACATACATATAAAAATGCATATATAAATGAGGGTAAATAAGCATATTACATAAAAATTGGTGAGGCATATCCTGAGTATACCCCTCAACCAGTTTTTATCCCCCCAAAAATATATAAATATTAATAATTCATCTGCACACATTATCAATCGCTGAATTCAAACCTTCCAGATATAATGTACCCAATTTAAATGTCCAAAAATTCTCTCTCTTCATACGATAATTAAGCCGATTTGTTACATTATCAGGGACTTGTTCTAAAATCGTGAGTTTCAAGCTAATGGGATCTCTCTGGTGGGCAGTCAGAAAGTGCTTGGAAACACTATGCTGCACATACCCATTCTTAATATTAGAGCGATGTTTATTAAGGCGGGCCTGCATTCTTTGTATAGTTCGGCCCACGTATTGCAAACCACATCCACACTGCAACAAGTAGACCACATAGTCAGAATGACAGTCTACTTTACAGGTGATGGGGAATTGTTCACCAGTGGTTTGCGAGCAGAAGGATACTGCCCCATGATTAATGGTACTACAGCATAAACAGCCAGGAGATCTGCAAGCAAAACAACCTACTCCTACTTGCCTTTGCCTCCCATATCTCCGTACTGAAGCTGCAGATTTTAATGTCGTGTTACTGGGCAATATGAAGGACCGTAAATTCCGATTCTTCCTATAAACAATCCTGGGTTTACATGGCAAATGTTTGGACAAAAGCAGATCCCCCAACAGGACGCACCAATAACGACTTAATAGTTCCTGTATGTACACTCTAGATTTATTGAAAGTAGTCACTAAACTACAATCTTTATATCCTGTATTCGTATGCTCACAGTTAGGGCCAGAAAATCGAGCCAGACATGATTCCTGACTGAGCGGCTTAATTCTTTTATGTGCATCCCTAATCAATTTCTTAGGATACCCCTTCCTCAAGAATCTTTTTTCAAGGACATCAGCCTCCTTTTCAAAATCTTCATCCTGCGTACAATTTTTCCGTATACGCCAATACTGGCCATACGGAATGTTCTTAATCCACCTTGGAAGATGGCCACTGTCAAATCTGAGGTAGCTATTCACATCCACGGTTTTGAAATGGGTGGATGTGAGAACCCTCCCCGAATCATCCAGTTTCAAAACTAAGTCAAGAAACTGTATGGAGTCACTTGACATGCATACAGTGAACTTAAGACCCCATGGGTTATTATCCAAAATTTCAAAGAAATCCTGGGATGATTTTTCCGTCCCTTCCCAGATGAAGAACAGATCATCAATGTAACGACAATATAATCGTATATGGCCTTGGGTTAGAGGAGAAGACGTGATGAACAAAGATTCAAAGAGTCCCATGAAGATATTTGCGTAGCTGGAAGCAATTTCTTTGAAATTTTGGATAATAACCCATGGGGTCTTAAGTTCACTGTATCCATGTCAAGTGACTCCATACAGTTTCTTGACTTAATTTTGAAACTGGATGATTCAGGGAGGGTTCTCACATCCACCCATTTCAAAACCGTGGATGTGAATAGCTACCTCAGATTTGATAGTGGCCATCTTCCAAGGTGGATTAAGAACATTCCGTATGGCCAGTATTGGCGTATACGGAAAAATTGTACGCAGGATGAAGATTTTGAAAAGGAGGCTGATGTCCTTGAAAAAAGATTCTTGAGGAAGAGGTATCCTAAGAAATTGATTAGGGATGCACATAAAAGAATTAAGCCGCTCAGTCAGGAATCATGTCTGGCTCGATTTTCTGGCCCTAACTGTGAGCATACGAATACAGGATATAAAGATTGTAGTTTAGTGACTATTTTCAATAAATCTAGAGTGTACATACAGGAACTATTAAGTCGTTATTGGTGCGTCCTGTTGGGGGATCCGCTTTTGTCCAAACATTTGCCATGTAAACCCCGGATTGTTTATAGGAAGAATCGGAATTTACGGTCCTTCATATCGCCCAGTAACACGACATTGAAATCTGCAGCTTCAGTACGGAGATATGGGAGGCAAAGGCAAGAAGGAGTAGGTTGTTTTGCTTGCAGATCTCCTGGCTGTTTATGCTGTAGTACCATTAATCATGGGGCAGTATCCTTTTGCTCGCAAACCACTGGTGAACAGTTCCCCATCACCTGTAAAGTAGACTGTCATTCTGACTATGTGGTCTACTTGTTGCAGTGTGGATGTGGTTTGCAATACTTGGGCCGAACTATACAAAGAATGCAGGCCCGCCTTAATAAACATCGCTCTAATATTAAGAATGGGTATGTGCAGCATAGTGTTTCCAAGCACTTTCTGACTGCCCACCAGAGAGATCCCATTAGCTTGAAACTCACGATTTTAGAACAAGTCCCCGATAATATAACAAATCGGCTTAATTATCTTATGAAGAGAGAGAATTTTGGGATTTTTAAATTGGGTACATTATATCCGGAAGGTTTGAATTTAGCGATTGATAATGTGTGCAGATGAATTATTAATATTTATATATTTTTGGGGGGATAAAAACTGGTTGAGGGGTATACTCAGGATATGCCTCACCAATTTTTATGTAATATGCTTATTTACCCTCATTTATATATGCATTTTTATATGTATTTTTAAAGCATTGCCTTTAATGTCTGCATCTTGCATCTTCATAGTAAGTTTATAATGTGTAGTTATTGACCCGTAATGCTTTTTTAAGTCCCCATTGTTATTAAATTGTAATTGTCTTTTTTAATGGTGATTAAGGGGTTAAGTACCAAATTCTCCCTTGGTACCTCCCATTGAGTTCCTTTGCTTTATGTATAAAAGTGCCTGTTTCTGCCATTTTCCCATAACTCCACCTGATGAAGGCAGCAGACCGCTGCAGAAACACGTTGTGGGCATTAGAACTTCAATAAAGAGGTTTGCTTTATCCTTTTCCAGCGCCTTATCCAGTTTCTAGCGCCCCACTGACCACTTCAATTTGCACACTGTTCACTTTTCCCATGGGAGTTGTGGCTGGAGGCTGCAGAGAACTGGATACAATTTCAGCTGCAGGACCTGTAGGACCTGCGATGATGTCATCACCCATGTGACCCCACCCAGAATCACATGATTGGAAGCTCCATCTGCTAATCCAGAGGAGGCACTGAAGGCATCGTGGCAGCGCTATCAGCGCCAGTAGCTGTTTAACCTGGGTTGTGCGGTATGCACAACCCACTCAGGTGAGCAGACCACTGTATCTGCACATATATTCCACTTCCATACAGGTTCACACAAGCACTGCGCTTTTCCATCCCACCCCCTATTTTGTCTTCCAGCCTTGGCTCAGACACTGTCGTCAGGACCAAGCTGATGGCAAGGGATGAACCTATTATGTATATTGAAGAAGAAATTTGTTCTGTACAAACTGATGGCTGCCTGATGTCAGATGGAACATCCCTAAGTCTTTTTTTATTTCTGCACAAAGGAAAATCTGCAATAGAGTTGGTAATGGGACGTGGGGTTGTACTAAAGAGTGGAGGAGTTTGCAGGGGGTGAGGAAAAGCTCTGTTAAAGATGTGTTTAAAGGGAATCTGTCAGTAGGATCATCCCTTCTAAGCCGTCTATATGGACATGCAGGTCATAGGAAGCTGAATAAATTGATACATTGATATCAGCGATCCGATATCTTGTTCAAGAAATTTGCATTTTTCTTAATATGTAAATGAGCTGTTAAGATATATGGACCAGACATAGATCACCCTGACAATTTGCACCCAGAGTTTATTTAAAAAAAAATGGGGCATTACCGGAGTGAGACATGTAGATCAGGAGAGCAGACTGTCAGTCATTACAAGATTGTCAGGAAGATCTATGCCCGGCCCATAGATCTTAACAGCTCATTTACATTTGAAGAAAAATGGGAATTTCTCTGGAATAAGACATCTGATTGCAGATATCAAGGTGTATTTTTATTCTACTTTCTATGACCTACATGCCCATGTAGATGGTTTAGGAGGGTTGATCCTACTGTCAGATTTCCTTTAATAGACAATACAAAAGTGACTACCACATGTTCTATTGTTCTATGTTGTTTCTAGCAACGTAAAGTGTAATAAAGATTTAGTTTATTTCTATTTTAATTGATCTATCCTTGGCATAAGTCACCAGTATTAGGTCGCTTGGGGTCTGAGTCTTAGCATCCCCACCTGAACAACTGAAGAGGCCAAGGTGCGCACTTCTTTTTCATTGTTTGAGCTGTTTTTCATATAGAACAACTCCACAGGTTTAGCAGCAACAGTGTTCAGTATTACACCTCAGTCTCTTTTACTTAAATGAGATGAAAAGAGAACAATAGGCACATATGCTACTAAAAGTATGAGGATGTGCCTGATGATAAATAAAGAGGATTCGGTGCTCGCAGGAGCATCCACGGCCCCTTCAAACTGTTAATTACAGAAGGTTCCAATCCCCCACCATCCTAATATTGATGGCTTACCTTGGTAAAAAAAAAAAAAAATGAAACCCCCTTTAATGCTTCTTTTTACCACATATACAGTAGGTCAGGCTTACACCATCCGACTTCAGCTATTTGTTTGTTCATTGCCGGTCATTTAATGGCCTTTTTAGACAAGCAGACTACATTGCCTATGCGCATAGAACAATTTATGGTTCCGTGTAAATACACTGCCTTTATTCTTGACAGCACATCTCCTACGTGCTGTTGAGAAGGATACATTTCAAACGAGCTTAAAAATCTTTGACCCTGACAAACGAGCATTTAGTTTGTTAGTTAAGTGGTTAGCAGATGATTTATATTGCTCGATTATTGGGAAATGAGAGTTTCTATAAATGCTTCTTCATGAAAATCGTGCAGTGGGAATCCAACTTTAGACGGGTGTTATGATATATCACAAGTACTGTATATGGCATTATTTAATGATTGCCTTGGGTCTGACCTATTGGACCCCTACTGATCTAGAGAAAGAAGTTACCCAACTCTATACTAGCGCTGTCTCCATTTACATAATTTTTCATCTCCACAGCAAACAGAGGGCAATAGAGTGTTGTTTTGGCCTCCATCTGGCTGGTATGACACACGACTCAAGATAGAGCTCATCTTTTCTTCTCCAGACAATCATTCTTCCAGATATTCCAAACAGTCTGAAGGGGGCTTCATGAAAGAAAATATCTTTATCCTCTGCAGTCCTATCCCAGTATGATGAAGCCCCCTTCAGACTGGTTGAGACATCTGGAAGAATGATTGTCCAGAGAAAAAAAGGTGAGGGCAACCATGAGTCCTGAGTCATGCCAACAGTAAAGCACCTGAGGACCATCTATGATTGGGGTTGCTTTTCATCCATGGAGTGGGTTCACTCACATCTAAACATCCTCCAAGAGCAACTTCTTCCAACGATCCAGGTACAATTTGGTGATGAACAATGCTCTTTCCTGCATGATTGAGATCATATCACAAGACAAACTGATAACCAAGTGGCTTGATCAGCAAAACATGAAAATTTTGGATTCATTCTCCAAACATTTCTCTAAACGTTCTAAAAACACCGAATCAGCAAACTTTGCCAAAACTACAATTTGTGTAAGGTCTCAAAACTTTTGGCCACACCTGTATATTATGAGCTATCTGCTTTTTATAGGTGAACATCTATGTAATGACCAACATGAAATTCAAGGTGGTATTTTTACAAGTCTTTTTAATAGCAATAATGCATTGAGTTTAGCAGACACAAAGATGAACACTCACTATAAATACTTTAATGTGAATATTAATAGTATGTAATATCATTCAACTTGTATTATCCGAACAGTTGACTAAAAATGGACCTTTATTATTTCAAAGCTGACATTTATTACCATGTTTAAAGCAAAGACTAATGATCAGAGAAGCGTTTAACCGACACCAAAACATTATGAGAAATCAAAGTGTGCCATTTAAATGAAAAGCAAAGCTTACACCCTTTGCTTAATGTGATGCAGAACCCTTTGGCCCGAGGATTGATTCTGCATTCATTGGTTTTAATATATGTTCATGTTTCTTTAATGTTTCTGATAATGGACGCCTAAATCTCTTGGACCAATTTGTTAGAACTCAGAGGAGATTAAAAATGTGTAAATGTTATTGAATGAAGGCATTATTTCAGAAGCATTAGAAAAAAAATATATATAGAATATCTTGAGCAACATGTAGGATGCTTGCATTATAATGAGACCAGAACCGCAGAATGAATATGAAATAATGTTGGATCATTTTGCTGAATTGATGTGATGATAATTAGCTCTGTTTCTGCAGACAGGCAATGGGTGCAAGAATACAGGTTTTATATATGTTAGGAATCCCTTTTGTGCTATGATGGTGGACTTTTCTAAGACCTTTCAGCAATATAAGTATCGAGGGACACAGAGGTCTGTACATAAAAATAACAAATACAGCATTCTTACCCACTACTGCTCCACCTCTATCTGCCTCTGGTCTTTGTTGATATGACTGCATTAGTGATGTCATGTCGACATCAGGTGACTATTGTAGCCAATCACTGGGCTCAGTCGTGATGCCTTTGAATGGAGAAGGACCGGATGGTCATTTTCTCCAGTAAGTCTTCTGTGTTTCTGTAATGGTGTTTTCATGGACCCAGTGGGGGAAGTTTTGAGTATGGTGCTTGGCTCAAACAAATCTATTACATCACCAACACTGCATAATGGTTTGGTAAATGGTCACTGTTATATTACTATTAATATTTATTTTTCGAGCTCCATTGATTCCATGGTGCTGTTACATACAAAATACAAATAAAAATTACAGTGAACAAACTAACAATCACAGACTGGTAGGGAAAGGAGAGGGCTGTGCATTTATTTGCATAAATCAAAGATGCAAGGGAATATAAGAAACTTTGTAATATATCTTTTCAAAGAAGATTGCTATTTTTTCCACTTATGAGACACTTCTTTTCCTTCCCCTCCTAAACTCATCATGCACTCTGAGAAAAGCTCAAGTAGGTCATAGTCAAAGCAAATGTATGGAACAGTGGTCCCAATACTTCAAAAATGTAATCAGTGCTATAATTACCCCCTCTCAAAAAATACTACAAAGACATTGTGCCAAATAGAAAGTGCCTCCAAAATAATAGTGTCTCATAGATAGAAACTATTAATTGTTCCTCTGTGCTACCAAGAAAGTAATACCCTTTACGCTCCTTAGAAGGTTATAATGTTGCAAGTTCCCCCTTCAAGTAATAACAACCTCTTATTGTCCCATTAAAGGGATTGTCTGATCTAACATGACAAGGCTGCAGTCACTCTATGTGGCTGCAGACTTGTTAATCCTCACATCACGTGAACTGCGCGCTTTGAGGATCAAAGGGTCAGCACCGGGAGCGGCAGTCACGTAACCGCAAGTATGCGATATGCATACTCCCGGCCAGAACCCAATGAGACTGTTTCTGGCGCACTTAATACAAGTGTATTGCGTGAGGCCGCGCCCATCGAGTCAGGTTCTGGCTGGGAGTATTCATATTGCATATTTGCGGTTACGTGACCACCGTTCCTGGTGCTGTCACTGAAGAATCCTCACTGCGCGCAGTGTGCCCAATGTGAGGATTCACAAGTTTACAGTCCTGACTGCAGACTTGTCATGTTAGACCGGACAACCCCTTTTAAGTAAGAATTCTCCTGAAAAAAGTAATAATTCCCGAAGTGTCACTTTATAAAATAAATACCCCAAGGGGCCCCTTAAAAAGTAACGATGCTCAAAATTCCCCCATAAAAAGTAATAATGATCAGATTTAAATAAATAAGGTAACACAGTATTATGATGTAGTATAACCCAGTGATCCAGCGCCACCTCTCCAAGGCTCTCTGCCATTCACTGTTACTTGCCTGCAGCAAAGTCGTATGATTTATACATTTGACTGTAGCAGCAAATCATTGCTTCACACTATACATCGCTGAGGCTAGCAATTGGTGTGTTAGAATAGTGGGTAATTTGACAGATAAATTCAGTGACTATTATTATTTTACTACATTTACTCACTCCTCATGTAACTGTTGAAATGTGATTCATTGTATTGTTTATATTGTCTGTACATGTCCCTACTTAATTGTAAAGTGCTGCAGAATATGTTGGCGTTATATACTGTAAATAAAAATTATTATTATATTATTATTATTTTTCCATAATACCAATTTTTTTTTGTCTGAATCAGAAAGCCCCATTAATTATTCAGACAAGGACTGGCAGTTACCGAGTTACTACATTTCAATTTCCATAATTTCTTGTTCTTGAATCTTGAGAAGGATAGATATATTTTTGATTGGCCTTTTGTATGTTTGTTTCATCATGATTGGATTCACAAGACTATTTGTGATAGGATCCCCACTTTTTCTCCATCAATAAAAGGCCAAAATAATTGAGCCATGTAACTTCAACATGCTACCAAGCCGTGACTCTATGTTGCCCTTTTCTGCATGTAAACATTATAAATTCCCATAGTAACTGAATATAAAAGAGGCTGACCTTTAAACGTTCAAGTATATAGCATTTAATGTATTCATCATTCAGCTAGCAGTGATTTGGTGATCTTCTAGTCATGACGCTTGAAAACTAAAACAATCCAAATGAAGTTGCATTTACAAAATAATTCTGTACATTTATTTATTTTCAGGTCCATTTCCCATTAGCATTGGATAAAAATTGTTTAGTAATGGGGTCAATTTTACTACATTGCAATTCATTCCAGTATCACCCATGCTAAGACACATCTACAAAATAGAGTATTGTATATGATACAGAATGGATTTATGAGTTCTTCATCTATGCCTAAAATTTCTTCTATAAATGTTATTTTTTTATTCTTATTAGATTTTTTACCAGGTCTATAAAAAGCAAGCGTAGCAATAAAATTCACTCAAAAGCAATCAGTGGAGAAAATATCAAGCTGGAGGCTAGGGTTAGGATGGTCACCTTCAGCTGCAGACAGATACAGTACAAATGTAGATTGTTTCTGGCTGTGCACCTAGTGAAGATTGAGGATCGAATACAAATAATCAAAGGCTAAAAAATATAACATATAAGTTAACAAAAAGTCCTTTCTAGGAGCTTGAGTATGTCAGATATGAGATGGGGAGACCAAACCAGTCATGGAACGGAAGGGACTACCAAAGGATTTTTAAGACTGAGAGGTACCTTCATGGGTGACTTTAATGTTGCACCATATGCTGTTCAGGATGTTTAAAATATCTCACTGTAGCTGTAACAGAGGTGGGTGAAATCTTAACAAGCGAGCTGTATGCCTATAATTAGTGTCTAGAGATATGTAACGATTTAGTGATAGATTTAGTAGCTTCATAGATTTGTAAAAAGTCAATATAAGAGAAACTAAGGGAAATGTGATAATCAACATGGAGCCAAATTATGCTACCATCACTATTACCAAAATGAGTGAATGAATGAATGAATGAAATATCTTATTGCTCTAACTTGTGAATTATTAACATGCAACGATTTGTAAATTTAGGATAGAAATCATAGCTCAGGGAGAATTTAATAGTCCCGTTACCTTTGCGGGAGATTGGTCACAATTTATGTTGCTACTTTCACAGGACTATCCTCTGTAACAGAGGTGTTAAACCACCCACATAATATAAAAGGAGAATATGTAGGAAAACTGGTCATTCCTCATGGTCACTTTATGGTCATTCCCATTTGTATGCTGAGACCCTTATCCACATATATCTCTTGGTATACTTCCAGTCCCCTAAATGTCTTTTTTGTCATATCATCAGCTAATAATGTTTACTGCTCCAGCAGGTAGATCTGAATACGAACAAAGTAGCAACACATATTGTGCCAATTTCCGTTACCCAACTAATGTCACACAAGGTCTGTCCTCCTTTGATGCCGGATCACTGGCTCTGCATCAGTACTATTGTTCCAGAGAAATTATTTGCATACCTTGCAACAGGAAATATGAAAATTGCTGCACTAAATACACATAAAGTATCTTTAGTTTGGTCTATTGAATATGTATGCCAAAGTTTAAGGTAGAAAGCATTAAAAGGTCCAGAAAATGGCTTTGCTAACTGGCATGAATATGGTAGTGGGAAAGCTAACATCAAGATCTACCTCCAGTGATAAAGTGGGCATCTCTGCACACACAAATTATGTGCAATTGCATATTTAGGTAAGTTATTTCAGTTGTAAAGTTATCTCATCAGAAAAGGCAGATCTTATAACCTCAAAGGACAAAGCTTCAAAGTACATGTTTCCCTACACGACTCCCCACCCCCCTATTCCCAGTGCGAAAAAGAGAATCTATACATATATAATTATTTTATACCACTATTGCTAACCCCAAAACACACAATAAAAAGACCAATATCACCAAAATCACTACTATGCAAGCCCAAGTAATACTTCTACATATTGTTCACTATCATTACCACTACAAAGTGAATACATAATAGTATAATATGACCACTAACTCTACATAAAACAATTTGTAAAACCACCATATAGGCAAATCAGAACCCCCGCTTGACTGCAAAAGACCTTCAGAAAGATTTAGCAGATTCTGGAGTTGTGGTACATTATTCTACTTTTCAGAGACACCTGCACAAATATGGCCTTCATGGAAGAGTCATTAGAAGAAAACCTCTCCTGCGTCCTCACCATAAAGTTCAGCATCAGAAGTATGCAAAAGAACATCAAATCAAGCCTGATGGATTTTGGAAACAAGTTCTGTGAACTGATGAGGTTAAAATAGAACTCTTGAGCCAAAATGATGAAAGGTATGTGTGGAGAAAAAAGGGCACAGAATTTCAGAAAAAGAACATTTCCCCAACCATTAAGCATGGGGGTGGATCAATCATGCTTTGGGGTTGTGTTGCAGCCAATGGGACAGGGAACATTTCATGGGAAGAATGGATTCAATTAAATTTTAAGATATTTTTGATGCAAACATAACAACATCTGTAATAAAGTTGAAATGAGGATGGCTTCTACAAATAGATTATAATCCTAAACACAAGTAAAAATCCACAATAGACTACCTCAAAAGGCACAAGTTGAAGGTTTTACTATGGCCCTCAAAGTCCTGTGATCTGAACATCATTGAAAATCTGTGGCTAGACCTCAAAATAGCAGTGCATGCAAGACGACCCAGGAATCTCACAGAACTGGAAAAAGTTTCCAAGGAAGAATCGATGAAAATCCCTCAAACAAGAACTGAAAGACTCTTGGCTGGCTACAAAAAGTGTTTACAAGCTGTGATACTTTCAAAAGGGGGTGCTACTAGGTACTAACCATGCGAGGTGCCAAAACTTTTGCATCGGCCCATTTTCCTTTTTGTAATTTTTAAAATGTAGAAGATGAAAATATTTTTTTTTTTTGCCTAAAATTCAAAGGAAATGTGTCATATTTAACTTTAGGCCTTTCAGAGATCAGTTAATTTTTAACTTGCTAAACTTTTCACAATAATAGTAATTTTGAGCAGGGGTGCCCAAACTTTTACATGCCACTGTACAGTATGATGCCCTCCACAGCCGACCTATGTATACTATGATGTCCCACACAGCTGTTAAAGATTTAAATGGATAAAACACAGGTTATACTGAATCTATTCATCCAAAACTATATTTCAGTCGGCTCATCTCTACCTGCTTTATAGCATGCTGCCTGCAGATTAGACTGCATTTTCAATGTGACAAGTTCACATTAAACATGTGCGTATAGTGAATGTGAAGTTCTATATTAGGTAAACATACCTACAAGTTTTAAAAAAAGTGTAACAGGGCACTGTCATTGGAAAGCATGCAGCTCTTAAAAAAGGCTTCCACCAACAACCTTTTTACAAGCTGCTCCATCTAGCAGATCCCAGGGGAACCCTGGACTTTACCCCCTAACACCTTTACAGGTATTTGAACTTAAGTAGGGCACCCTGGTTGCATCTGTAGAGATTTTGGAATGGGCTTGCAAAGAATTGTCAGAATACTGGGACAGAACAAAGAGGTCAAGGTCAAGAACAAAATCAAGAGGCAGTTGGGTTGTCAAAGCTCAAGTCAAGGTCAAGGACGGGAATAAACAGGCTAAGACACAGCAGCACAGCAGATGTGAACCAGAGAAAGTGTAACCTATAACTGGCAGCCAGAGACTGACTACTAGATATGGAGGAGCCCTGTGTATGGCTCTAGCAGGCAGCTAATTACACTAATAACCAGCCCTGTGCTATAAAACACAATTGAATAGAAGGAAGGGACAAAAAGTCCTAGCTATCCGAATGTAAAACGAAAGCATGCTACCGTCACCCAGCAGCATCCACAGTATTAGTGTAGTGACACCTAGCAATAAAGGCAGAGGTGGTAGTAGTATATTCTGACACAGATGTAATAATAAGATATTAATCATTAAGTAGAGTTGTTCCTAAAAATTAAGATAAAAGATGGACATTCAGAGTTAATGGGGCTCTGTTCCCCAGTCTACTACTCCAATGTATATGAAATTGTAAAGCCATACAGTGGCATAACTGTGCCACCGGCCAAAATGTAAAACAAATTTTGCAAAGCACTATCTACTGCACTTTCCTATGCATAAAATTATTTGGTATACGAATCTACACATGAAAGAAAATACTTATTTTGCATCTGTCTGATAAATGGTGGTCGATGGCTACTTTAGGCATATGAACAAAGCCTGACTTTGTTCTCAACACCTCCTGTTTATGCCAAAAACGGGACTGGATCTCATTGCTTTCAGATCCTTTTTTCCTCAAAATAATGAATAACTTTCATGCGCACCATTCATACAGCCAAGTAAACGAGACAAATTATGAAGATTTTGGCAGCAGGATACGCTGCTGTAACTAGACAAGTTGCCTCTCTTGTGTGGTATTCTAGCCACATTGTTATGATTTCTTTTGTATATGTAACACCTGATTTTATATATTTTTTCTATTATGTATATTTTAACATTTTTTTTCACCAGCATAAAACTATATTGAGCTGATCATGGTGCACTAGTTGTGCCCTTACTGCCATCATGTCTTAAACAATTGTATTTCAAAGAGACAGCATACTTTGAATTATTTGGTTTATGTCTGCCAATATTTTTCTTCTGTTTTCTTTTTCATATTACTCTAGAAAACAAGACATCCCCCGGGTGCTATGCTGCAGCTTTATACTTCTCTTATATATTACATGTTTAAGGAGAGTGAGAATAAAGTTCTAATCCATTTTATCTATCCAAACAGACCTTGAAGTGTCATTGAAAGAAGTAATTGTACATTGCTGCTGCAAGAAATGAAGTCGCCTAATAATGTGTACTTTACTAGAAAGAAAAGGCATAGAATGGTCACCAAGAACATTTACATATTTATTAGTGATGAGCGAGTATGCCTCATTAACTTTTTAATGTTCGCCAAGTATTTTGCTCGGGTCCTCGTGACAATGAATAAAACCCCGAGCATGCCAAAATACTTGCCGAGCACCCGAGCGTGCTCGCCGAAAGAGGTAATGAGGTATAATCGCTCAGCACTAATATTTATGTGTCAATGTTCTCAATGACCCTTTCAGACTTGATTAGGCCCAGGTCTGATGAAAGTGTGAAAATATATGAATGGACAGTATAGAAGTCTTTCTAATGATCTTTTTACACCTACGCTCTGAAATGATGACAAGGAGTCGTCCTCTATGTCTAGACTAGAGGAAAGAAGGTTTAATCATCTTCAAAGATGGCAGTCAGACTATGGAACTCTGTGCCAGATGAATTTACAATAGTGGATTCACTAAACAAGCTCAGGAAGGGCCTGGATGCCTTTGTTGATAGATTTAATATTACGGTATATGGCTACTAGATTCTAGAGAGGTAACGTTGATCCAGGGAACAAGTCTGATTGCAATAACTGGAGTGGGAAATAGTTTTTTCCTCTATTTTTAGCATCGGGGTCTTTCCCTTTTGGATCAACACATTAAATGGAGTTGTATCTTCTTGTATCTTTCAGCTTTAAAATAGGAAATGTTATGTAGATAAATATTATATTTATTGATGATTCAACCACAAATATAGGCTGACGGAACGAATTCTTTGGTCGGATGGAACGTGTTTCTGTTTCCTTAGTAGGATACGGCACTATAGACAAGCCCATGAGGGTGATCTCGGCCCCTAAATATTACCCATCACTTCAGCCATGATATCCTTCATTTACTAGTTTTATAAATTGAATTTGTAGAGCATTTAGCTATTGCATTTAAAAGGTCCTATAGCTAAACATTAAAGGGGTATTCCCATCTCCAAGATCCTGTCCCAATATGTAGTAGGTGTAATAATAATAATAATATTAGCAAATATCACCAATTAGAAATGTAGTATCGTTTTTCTGATTTGCTATGTCTCTTTCCTCATGTGCAGGTATTGCAGGACCTTAGGTATCCATGGTTATGACCACTTGTATAGTGACAGCTAGGTACTAGTGGTCATAACCATGGATACCTAAGGTCCTGTAATGCCTGAGCATGAGGGAAGAGACATAGCAAATCAAAAGAACTGTACTACAGTTCTAATTGGAGGTATTTGCTAATATTATTATTATTATTATTATATTATTATTACATCTACTACATATTGGGACAGGATCTTGGAGATGGGAATACCCCTTTAAGGTTTTCTGTAAATGACCAGGGCCCATGGATTTTTGTGCACAAGAGGTTATTGACCACTTCAAGTTGCTGTAATTCAATGGATTCTCATGCAATGCCAAGGGAGCAAACTAAAGATGGCATTTTTGGTTAAAGATGCTTTTAGTGTAGGCATACACTTCGTGTTGGTGAAACCAGTTGACTATGTAATATGTATTAATGAGTCCCAAAAGCCCCATACCCTTTTGATGGTAGATGTTGGGGAAAAGAAGGATTGGGCACGTTGTATTTCAATATTCCCAATTCTTGACTTTCATGGGACACAACTCCCCACTAGACATGTCTTGCAGTGACTTATTCCCTTTTGAAATTGCTTTTTTTCAGTCTCTCTGATGCTCAATTCTTTCTCACTTAAAAGAGAATGCAAGAGTTTTTTCAGTGAAAATTATTAATTATTAGAAATTAGTAGATGGTGTCTTGTCAGCAGCCTTGTATAATGGGCATCAACTGGTGCAAGCTGAAATAAACCCCCAAAATATCAACAACCATAGAAGTGCATTAGAAAATGTGCTCATTCATGAGACATCAGATTATGAGTGCAGTGAAGAAACGCCTTCCCTTCTTGGCAACTGTGCTTGGGAATAACATCATTAGTGTTTTATTGGTGCAAAGAGTTATACTCAAAGGACTTGTCTGAACTCAGGGTACAAATCTTCAGTCGCACCATGTGACTGCAGACTTGTAAATCCTCACATCGTGTGCACTGTGCACTGTGAGGATTCTCTGGTGCCAGCGCTGGGAGAGGCAGGCATGTGACCACAAGTATATGATTCGCATACTTGATCTCAAGTACTCAAAAGAATGCAAGTGTATTGAGCGAGGCTGGACACAGTCTAGTTGGAATGTGGCCAGAAGTATGCAAATCACATACTTGAGGTCACATGATCGCTCGCTCTCAGCGCTGTAATAACATGGAGTGACTATAGACTCTCAACTTAAGGCCAGACAACTCCTTTAATGTGTTACAGTATATTTCTTAAAAAATCTTCAGCAACGTGTACACAGCTCTCCAATAGTTAAATCTTTTATTTTATTGCTTTCTGGCAGACCACATGCAGCTGCCATAAATTCAGGTAGAGCCTGGGAGTTGTACACACCCAAACACTCTCCCATTGTTTTGCACCACGACACTTTCACGGTTCTCAGGCTGTCCTTGTATGGATCATTGATTAGAATAATTACACTCAATTCTTTTTTTTTTTTCTTTCCAACAATGAAAATAAAAATGTTGTTGGGTGATAATAATGTATTAGGAGGTCATGAGTGGACCACAAACACAGAAGCATTCATGAAACGCACTGACCCATAACCGTAAAGCTGTAAATTAGGTCACTGTGAACTTGCCTTGCTGAAGATAAGGCATTTTAATACATACTTTTTCTTGACTCCTACAATGATCACACACAGCTCCTATATATTATACTATACTATATTATATTATAAAATATGCACATGCTATAATCACCACCTACCTGAACTTTCAATATAGTTTGGATTTGCATTCTGAAATTTCCCAAATATGTATAGCTCTACTATATACAGACAATATGTCTGGAGTAGAGAGTAAGATGTTTTCTTTCTCCATGAGTAAAAGGGTTAAATTATTATGAACATAAATATATAGTAATATACCTAGTGAGGTTAGCTACCAGGTACTGTAAGTCAATGTCAGACCCTTTAAAGGGAATCTGCCACCAAGTTCTTGATACCCCATCTGAGAGCAGCATGATTTAGGGACAGAGACCCTGATTCCAGTGATGTGTCATTTTCTAGGCTGTCATTTTCATAAAATTAATGTTTTCTTTGCTGCAGATCTAGCAGTTCTTTGAATGCTGAGCTCTGTATAACCCCGCCCACACCATTGATTGGCAGCTTTTTGCCCTTTTACAAAGAAGGCTGCCAATCAGTGCTGGGTGCGGGGTTATACAGAGCTCACAAATATGATCACTACATGGCAGCAGTTGTACTAGTCCTCTACTGATAATTTTCCTTTCTCAAAACTACACTAAGCATTCTAGTAAGTGATATATCACTGGAATCAGGGTCTCTGTCTCTACATTCTGCTGCTCTCAGATTATACGGCAAAGACTTGGTGACAGGCCTTAGAATAGTATTCTTGCCCTTCATCATTGCAGAGCAGGATTTGACTTGTGTGCCCTTTGCAACTTTGGTCGAAAACTGGCTCTCCTTAAAAGCAAAGCTTTTATCAGAAAATCATCTATTGTTTAAACCAAGATTTTGTGCCACATATGATTTTTTAAAACATTTGCAATGGTTTTTTTTCAATGTTCCAATCTTAAAAAAAAAAATTGTAATCTTGCAATTTTCATGTTGGCCACTGGGGCTTTTTTCGACTCGTACATCCTATCTTTTCTGAAAGAGTTTACAGCAAGGAGTGACTTTTGCACGAGCTCATTAGACTCTTCAATATAGGGTCAGGGTTTGACCATTGTATTTAATGTACAGGTGTTATTTTTGTAAAGAATAGGAAGTAGGAGTCTAAAAAATCCCTAGTGTTCACTGTAAAAATTGCAAGATTCCCATTTTTATTTATAAAGAATTACCAACAGTTATTTATTTTTTTTCATTAAAAAAAGAGTACATGTGAAAATAAGAAACTTTGTAATATATCCCATTAGTGAAATCGGATTCTTTCTTCTCCTGAACTGATCATTCATTCTCAAAATTCTCAATTCATGGGTAAAATCTGTCTTCAGTGGGTTCAGAGTTTCCTATTACTGAGATAGGAGATGGCAGTTAGTGGCTTTAAGATTCTATGAAGAACTGTAACTGTTACTTCTGGAGAACTTGCAACAGGTCGGTGTCTGCTTCCAGCTCCTTTCTACTCACGTCTCTCTCCAAGCAGCAGCTGCCATCTCCTATCTCAGTAATAGGAAAACTTCTCTTCACGGAATGCAAATTTTACCGATTTTGCCCTTGAATTAACAGTGAAAGATCAGTCCAGGAAGAGAAAGAAGCAAATTTCTCTGATAAGATATATGACAAAGTAGCTTATTTTCATGTGTTCTATTGATTTATTAAATATTAATAAAAAAATGTTAACTGTTTAATGTAGATTGTAATATGTTAAAAAGAAAAACATTGGGAAAAAAAATACTTTTAAAACAATAACTTGATAGGTAATTTTCTGATGACTGCTTCCCTATAGACTAGAACCCACGGACCCATAGACATGAATGGCCAAATGCGATACGATAATCGGATAAAACTCAGGCATGTTGCGATTCCGTCAGAAGAAATAATCGGCATGTGCACGGCCTCATAGAATTACATGGGGACGAGTGCTATTCTTCAAAATGACAGATAGCACTCGATCAATTTTTACGGTCGTGTGCACAAGCCCAAAAGGTGACCAGCTGTGTATAGAGCTGAAAGTTCTCCATGATAAAAAAAAAATGGTAAATTAACATGAAAATTTAGCTCTTTGTTCTGGCTATCCATCTATGAGGCAAGCCTACTTATATTCTGTTGTGACAATTATTCTGAACATATACCTAAGGTGGCCATACACATGAGATTAGTCTTCTGACTCCCCCATACACAGTTATTTCATCTGTACCCTAAGTGAGGAGAAGGCCGCAGTGTGAAAATTCTGACCGCAGCTCATCTCAACTGAAATTGGAATTGGATGCTGAAATTCCATCCACTCGATCCTTCTCTTCACCTACAACATCTGTCGGGGGACAGTCGGGAGACCCCCATAAAAATCAGATAGACAGGCAGTCTGCTTAAACTGGCAAATATGGCTGACGTTCATCTAATGTATATGGGGGCCTTTAGGCTAGGGACATAGTGAGGATATAGCCACTTACAAACAGGTTCACTCTGGAGGTATTCACCCAACAGTGGCCACATTCTGGATGGATGCCTTTGTGGCACCCCTTGAGTCCGGTTGCCACAGTGGCATTGCCTCCCTCACAAGGGGTGATGCCATGCCTGGAAGCAAGGAGGGGTCCCCTAGTCAGGTATACTAGCATGCAACACTTTCCTGGCTCCAGACCAGCAAGGGGAGCTCCTCCCCTTAGCAACTGGGATCTGGAGGCGGGGTTAGTAAGAGTGAGTGAGAGGAGTTGAAGACAGGACAGCGACGAGGAAAGGCCTGGGTAGTGGAGCTGCACGGCAGCTCACCCCAGAGAGGAGCGTAGAAGAACCGGACACCGGAGTCTGAGGTTGTGGGGCACTGAAGGCCCAGCAGCAGAAACCGGAGGGCAGGAGACTGCAGGTCTCCTGGCCCCATCAGACGCCCGGAGGCTCAGCTGCACATAGGGCCCAGCACGCTCCAGGAAGGCCCGAGCTGCCTGCCATACGGGTGAGCGCAGAGACGTTTTACTCAGGGGCGAGGGCCAGAGCACAGCTATAAGCAGCAGGGCCAAAGAGATTAGCGCAAAGGGAAGGCCTACAACTTCACCTGGCGAGGTGGATTCCCAACTTGCTTCCAGGCGCCCCGGACCTCTACTACCAGCTAGTACCCGTGCCCCGGTCTGCCTAACCACCGCAAGTAAAGATAAGAGGAAACCGCCATTAAGTTGTGGACTGGTCATTATTTGCGCCATCCCCTGCACTACACTGCACAGCAACATTTATAACATCACCATTTCCTGCCCTGGAGCTAAGCTCTGCCTGTGGAGAGCTGAACCAACTCAGCTGCGTCATCATCAGCTCCAGTGGATCTGCACCGCAGCGGCGGCTCCATATAGCCGCATACCACAGGTGGCATCACGAACATTATATAAAAACTATATTTCCTTTTCTTTAAAACCCCTTTTATTGACCGCTCAGGGTCACGGACCGGGTCACCGCCACTGTGACATCCCCCAGCATCGACCGGCCCAGCTACCGAGTACCCCATGGCCCAGGGGGCGCGTCACCTTGTCATACATTCGCAATAGAGTCTCAATGTAAAAAAGTATATCACATGGTATACGCTTTTTGCCTTTGCTATGCGTATAGTACAGCACAGTATGGTGCACTTCCTTTTACAGTTCAAAAAACATACAGATGCATAATGGACGGAGGGAGGCCAAAAGAAGACACTTTGTTCATCCATCTAGTGAATATGATCCCTATGAAAACATTACAGTATTTGCTGGAAAAAGCTGCTGATGTATACTATAGGCACATAGCCACATTGTATTCAATGGGCCTTATATACATGATGGGGCCCTCTGAAACAAAAGTTCATTTTGACGCAACACCCCTGCAGTATTTCCTAGACTGCAGCTAATCTTTTTTTTTTCTGAGAATTACCATATTTTTCAAACTATAAGACGCACCGGACCATAAGATGCACCGCAAATTTTGGGGTGGAAAATTGGGGGAAAAAAACGATTTTCATAAGATGCAGGTCCGTCTTGTAGTCCGAATTTAAGGTATCTTACCTGGGGGGCAGAGGAGCAGGGTCACAGGAGGCATGGTCCCTTACTCAGGCAGCAGAAGTGGGGCAATGCTGCAGGCTTTCGGTGGGAGGAGGGGGTATCCCAGCGATGCAATGCTGCAAGCTTTGGGTGGGAGGAGGGGGTATCCCAGCGATGCAATGCTGCAGGCTTTGGGTGGGAGGAGGGGGTATCCCAGCGGTGCAATGCTGCAGGCTTTGGGTGGGAGGAGGGGGTATCCCAGCGGTGCAATGCTGCAGGCTTTGGGTGGGAGGAGGGGGTATCCCAGCGGTGTAATGCTGCAGGCTTTAGGTGGGAGGAGGGGGTATCCCAGTGGTGCAATGCTCCGGGCCCAGTGAGGCAGAGCAGAATGCAGGGTCCCTTCCTGAGGAGCCGGTGGCGGCAGAAGTGTGGCAACGCTGTGGGTCCGGTGTCGGCGGTGAGCAGAGCGGAGTGCATCATTGCTTTCCTTGTCACCATTTTCCTGGAGCCACTGTGCCGAGATCCCAATCTGTGCACATGCAGCCTCCCGCGGCCATTTTCCTGAAGCTGTGGACTTCAGGAAAATGGGCTCTGGGGAAGCAATGATGAACTCCTCTCTGGCCATTGCCGACACCAGGCCAGCAGCATCGCCACACTTCTGCCACTGCCGGCTTCCTGAGGAAGGGACCCTGCTCCACCATCGCAGCAACCCCCCCCAGTAAGCCTGCATTCACCCCCCATTTTCCTCCCAAATTTTTTGGGGGAAAGTGCGTCTTATAGTTAGAAAAATACAGTATATCTTTTCAATAATAATTGACTTAGGACTAGGCTTCAGTGAGACATGTATCAGCTGCTGCATGTCAGGGAATAGTATACTTTAAAAGCCGGCTTTTAAAAAATGAAAGCTGAGTTCTCATTGGTTACTTAAGCCAACAAAGACAATCTACGATTGTTAGAATGTTTTCGTAACGGGGGCCCCATGTGTCTTGCATTTTGCGGAGCAATATATTTTTGTCACTAGGTAGAAGATTTCACAGAATATGAACTCTTACAAAATATCTAAAGAAGGGACTTGAGGTGTCTCTAAAGATAATGATATCACAACCTTTAGGCTATGTGCCCACGATGCAGAAATGCTCCGGATCTTTCCTGAGCATTTCTGCATCTCCCTGGCAGAAAAAACGCATGCGGATTGTACATTCGGATTGTACATGTGTTTTTCCTGCCAGGGACATGCGGATGTGAAGCGTTCTTCACATGCATTTCCACATGCGGGTTGACAAGCACTTTCCAAGCGATTTTAGCATCACTTGGAAAGTGCTTGACAACTTGGTCACACTATATAAATCCATGCAAATGGCATGGATTTATATAGTGTGACCGAAAGAATGGTAAAAAATAAAAAAAAAATCTATACTTACCTTCCGATGGCCCCCGCAGTCTTGCTTCACCGTCCCGGCTGCCGGCAGATCGCGGTACACTGAAGGACCTGCCGACGTCAGCATCGCGTGACCCATCACATGACTATGACGCCAGCGCAGGTCCTCCTGTCCATCGCGATCTGCCGGCAAGTGAAGAGAAGGAGAGCGGGTGCCATCAGAAGGTAAATACAACATTTATTTTTTATTTTATTCTTTTTTTTACAGGTTCTATGGTACCTGGGTCCGGAGGAGAGTCTCCTCTTCTCTAGACCTGGGTACCATCCGCACATTGGAACGCATGGAATTCGCATCTACAGATGCAGTGATGCGTAATCCATGCGTTCCAATGCAAGTCAATGGCGGTGAAAACGCAGCGCTTCCGCAAAATAATTGGTAGTGCTGCGTTTTTTTCCGCAATGATAATCCACAGCGGAAATTTCCGCAGCATGTGCACGGATTATCATTGGGGAACATGGCATTATCATTGGGGAAAACCCACGTTTTTTAAGCGTTTCTGCAGCGTTTTTGCCGGTGCGGAAACGCTTAAAAAACGCATCGTGGGCACACAGCCTTAGGCAAATCACCTAAAATGGCTGCTCCCATTTTACACATTGCAGGAGATTGCATCAGCTAGAGAGAGATCATTTTACCTTCGGGCTGGCTTTCCCATAATGGCATGCAGTTATCAAATTATATGTATAGCACAGCAAATCAGGAGGGGATATCATAGACTGCATAAAAGCAGAGGCAGGAAATGCAGCACTCGTTTTGTGGCGAATCTGGATAGTGAAAGCTTTCAGCTAAGCCATAGGGATGGGAAGAGAAAGCCACAGCACAGCAGTGGAGAAAATTATGGTGCGAGGAAAAGAGAATAGTGTCATGTATGTTTTTTAGAGCAATTGAAGGCTTTGTTGTACTTTTGATTAGTGGTAAATTGACTTGCTGCAAATCAAATTTTTGGATAAAATTCAGCAGATGTGGGAAACTGAATTTCAAAAGATTGTCTCATCTCAAACTATTGGAGATTTGAATACTTTCGCAAATAATGTATTTTTTAATTCAATTTATTTTTTACTGATTTTTTTGCGGATAGAAAATTGTACTCTGAACCTTCTCGGTATAGACTGGAGAGTTATTTTTTATTGTTGCCAAAATTGAACATTTTATTCCGCAGCTTTAGAGATAAAAATAAATCTATTAGCTGAGAGCTGACAAAAGCTCAGTTTCTGATTACTGCAGCAGCTGCTTCCGAAAGGATGGCTATACTAAGCAAAGCTGTCAATGACAGATACCAGGGGCACAATGACAGGAGTATGAGTTCTGTTATATTTATTACAAAGCAAGTGTCATCAACAGTCCTGGATTTTACTATACAGTCCAAAAAATCTGTTACAAAATAACCAAAATTGGCAAACGTAAAAATTATGAACATTGTCAAAAACTATTATATTGATTGAATCTCAATAAATTACTGGATAATGTTACTATATATAAAATAAAATTAATAATAACAATAATCCTTTTTGTACTAGTTGGCAGCAACATTGGCATTTTACTTTTTCTTAGCTACCAGCACATTTTATGAGTCAATAACTAATAATGATATTGTACAGATGGAATTGATATTTAAAAAGTGGATATGTCACCAGATTTACATTAAATAGATCTTAGACCTGATAAAGCAGGTATACTTGTTTTGAAAACCCATGTTAAAATGGCTATAAAATCCTGATATTGAGTTGGGAATTTCATCAGTCCTGCTAAAGAGTAAGAGAACTCTTGAGTTTACATGTATTCAGTCTATGCCCATCCACCCACCTGACTGATAGCTGCAGCATGCACTGAGCAGTATGAGATTTCAGCAGCAGCAAGACATAAACTGAGGAACTGTCAATCAGGCTAGGTGGGTGGAAACTGAGACCTTTTTTTATAAGGATTATACATCCATTCTGATTTGGACTTTTAAATCAGGTCTAAGAGATCTAATAGACATTTAATAATGTATGCAGATTGTGTTGTGAAATCTTTTGAAATATGCTTTAACTGTGTTCCATTTCTCTAGTTATGATAGATGTTTTCCTAGTCGAAAGATAGGCAAAATCTGCCCAGGAACAACTAGAGAGTGAGTGCAGGGATGCTGAAATATTAGGTTAGGCATTTTGAGGTACACTTAAAGGGGTTGTCCGAGAGTAAAATATCTGTATATCTATATCTACTGTATATGTATCAATCTATCTAAATAGTTAGCCATATATTGAATAAAAACAATAGTTGGAGGCATATAATCGTCTCAGATCCAGCACAGACCACCCAAGAGGTCTCTGTCGGCTCCAGAAGTTGAGTCTGGAAGTCCCAGCACTGCTGCAACCTGTAATTGGCTGCAGCGTTCAAGTGACTAGAAGAACGCATCATCAGATGTTTCTCTGATGACGTCACCTGAATAAGGCAATCATCATTTCTGGAGCTGAAGGAGACTTCCAGAGCAGAATGTACTTTATCCATAGGGACGTTGGAAAATGAGTATTCATTCTTTTATTATTTTTAATTAATCCATAGCTAAAAAAATCTGTTTCTGTTGAACAAGCCTCTCCATCGTAAGTACTTCTGGAATATCCATACAACTCCATGTGCCAAATCTCGGGTGATTCAGTCTTCATACAATTTAATAGAGATATAGGTGCATTTACAAGCCATCTAGTATTATATTCATTAGACATTTGTTGTGGATTCAATACATAAACATATAAATTGTACAGGATGCAATTTTTCTGATCGATGCAACAAGATTTATCTGATTATTTTTAAATACTCCATAAATTAATTCAAGGCAGATATATAGATAGAGAAGGTGGTCTACCCTTCACTATCCATCATAGAAGAAACCTGCTAAGAGCTTTTCACACTCTGGAAAAAACATCTGTCCCCACCAAGGACAACATCTGCAAGGAGTTTGTATGTTCTACCCATGTTTGTGTTTGTTTCCCCTGGATACTCCGCTTTCCTCTCACATTCCAAAGACATACTGATAGGGAATTTAGATTGTGAGCCCCAATGGGGACAGTGATGATGGAATCCAGCGCTGTGGAATTAATGGCGCTATATAAGTGAGTAAAATAAAAATAAATAAATCAATTGTTTTGAATGGGAGGTGTAATCCTTTATTTCCCCTGTGATGGTGCTGCAGGGAAATAGAGCATTTGCTGAGTTTCCGCACAATTTACTTGTGGTGTTTGCAGCAGGATATGTTTGGGGGATTTATTATTCAGTTTACACTTATATTTTGACCTAAAAAAGCCATGTTTGCGATAAAATTTTAATTGTTTTTCAATGTTGCCAAAAATTGACACTTAAAGTATGCAGAGTCATGTACTCGTAAGTGCCCATAGCCAACAACTTCCCATCATAGCAGATATAGATTTCATATTCAGTCCTTAGAACAGCCCTAGATGCACTAAATGTATTACATAGAAAAGGAATGTTCTTTTTAAAAACATTTGTGCAATGTACTAAAAAAAACTAGTATAAGACTGGCACATGAAAAACTAGTCTTAATAATTTTGCCCCCATTTAGCTTTATAGTCCGTGGACTCTTCTAACAGAAATATATTTTCTGTATTCTTTTAAGTGGCATCGGATGTGTCTGGCAGCTGCTTCTCTCATCCTTCCTCTACAGAAATAACATGCATGATACCCTGGCAATATGAATCTCCAGACTAGTATGTTTACGGAGATTCCAAACATGCATAAGTTTTGTTTTATTTAAGTGGTGAAAGAAAATTCAGAAATTTGTAAAAAAAATATTTGCTTATGACGCCATTTTCTGAGACCATAACATTTTTCATTTTCAGGATATGAAGCTGTGTGAAGGCTTGTTTTTTGCACCTCGTGCCAATGTTTTTATTCACTTCATTATGGGATAGATATGTTGTTTTGATCACCTCTTATTACATTTTTTGTAGTGTTGTGGGGCCGGAAAACTGCAATTATGGCGTTTTGATTTTTTTTCTTGTAACGCCGTTTACCAATCAGATGATATATTTTGGTAGACACGGCTTTTAAAATGCAGTGATACCAAACATGTGTATTTTATTTATTTATTAATTAATTTTTAATCAGGGAAAAGGTGTGTCATTTGAACTTTTATATTTTTTTTCATTTTTTTCATATTTTTTAATACTTTTTTTAACTTTTCAGTGAATTTATTAGACCCTTTTGGGGACTTGAACCTGCAATCATCCGATTGCTTCTACTATATACAGCAATACCAAAGCATTGCTATACATAGCAAAAATCACGGTGTCCTATTAACACCAGCGATGGGCTGGCTTTCACAGGAGTACCGTCATGACAGGCACAAGGGTCTTCAGCATACCCCTGGCTGTCATGGCAACCCATCGATGCCCCACGATCAAATCATGGGAGCGCCGAAGGGCAAATAGTATGATAAAAGCCGCTGTCACAGATTAACACCAGCATTTGACTGGTTAGCAGCTATAACGTGGCTGTTAGAGGCAGATGATGGCTGATTAACACAGCAATCATCTGCTGGCAAACATGCAGGTTCAAAAGCCAAAGTCAGGGAGTCCGGCATATGACGCGCCCTGCATGTCATATGTCTTTAAGGGCTTAAAGGGAACCTGACAAGACAATTTTATTGAAAAAAAACCTGGTGATATGGCTGTATAGGTCGTAGAACAATAAAATTAAATAGATATTTGAAGTAATACAATGAGCTATTGCTTTGATATCAAGCTTTGTAGCAACATGCAAATAAGGCTTGAAGTATATTGGTGGGGGGGGGGTTAGTGCCATCTGAGTGCATTGGCACACCCTCAATGCACTTTCAGGCTAATTTGCATGTGGCATAAAAGCTTTATTTTTCAGTACAGTTATTACTTGTATTATTTTCCAGGACTTAAACAGCCATACCAGTAGCTTTATTATTAAAATTGTCCTGACTTGAAAAGTACACTAGAAAATGCACAAGATATTAAAAAAATCCCAGAAATGTCTCTTATAGTCTCCTTCTTTAATTTGATCATACTTTCTCCCATCTGAAAAATATAGAAAGAAATCCTGTGTGTCTAAGGAGCTCATCCATGCCCTTCTCCTCACTGTAAGGCCGGTTTCACACGTCTGGATATTTCCGATACCGGAAAAAAACGTACCGGAGATATGTGTCCTGTGTGCCCGTGTGTCCGTGTGTGTTTTACATGTTGCATTCGTATGCGGCATCAGGATCACACGGACAGGTGCCTGGGATTCAGCGCTACGGGTAGCACTGTTCCCAAGCGCCAGTGCTGAACTCTGCCCTTATCATGGTTCCCTGCCGACGCTGTGATCAGCACCAGGAGGGACCATGATGAGGGTTGTAGTAGTCTGCTTCCGGTGTCCCCGCCTGTAAAATTAAGAATAAAATCCATGTACTCACCTCTCCTAGTGTCACGGGTGTGTCGCCACGAAGATCGTCACGATTACACAGCCTGACTTCTCGCAGCTGACTTTTTGGTGCTTTGTGTTTTTCGGCAGTGAGGGAGTTAATTCTCTCTCTCTCTGTACTAGACGAGGTCCAGCCTCGCCCAGCTGCAATCAATGCTGCTGTAGTGGGACTCCTTCAAATGCCTGCTGGTCTGTTAGGGAATTGTCGGTGAAAGCATTTCATGCAGACTAACAGAGCGGATCGTGGTATTTGGAGTTTCAGAGATAAGTGTATTCGGAGAGTTTTTTCCCTTCCTCGCTTTATCATTTATCTCCTTTCCCGTTGGTGTTCCCTCTGTTGTAGTTGTGTAGTTTTTGTATGCAAGGTGGTTTTGGTTTTTCCCTTGTACTGTCTCGTTCGTCTAAGTACTGTTTGTGGGCATATTATTACTTGTCCCCTTTTGTTGTGATCGGGGTCCTTCTCAGGACTAGATTACTTAGGTGCAGGGATCCTCAGGAGGTAGGGGTTACGCTGGCGGCCTGGACCTCTGTACCTTTAACAGTACCTCCAGGTTGAGGGATTAGTCAGGGCCCCAGCTTAGGGTCAGCTTAGGCCCCCTACCTCCAGTATACAGAGACAGCGTGACATTTTCACCGACCACTTAGTTTTTCTCCAGCTACCATGGATCCAGTAGCCGGTCTAGCTCGGCAGTTGCAGAGTTTGTCCATGGAGCTGGCGGACGTTAGGTCCAAGGTTTTGTATCCTCAGGAGCAAGCCGGACCAGAACCTAAAATAGCTCTCCCTGACAGGTTCACTGGGGGGCGGGACAAGTTTTTTGTTTTCCGGGAGGCATGCAAGTTGTACTTTCGGCTGCGGCCTCGGTCATCGGGGAGTGAAGAACAAAGGGTGGGAATTGTCATCTCGCTCCTACAAGGGGACCCACAATCTTGGGCGTTCTCTCTTCCCCCGGGCTCCCCGGCTCTCCAGTCAGTGGATAGGTTTTTCGCTGCTCTGGGACTCGTATATGATGACCCAGATCGGATCTCCCTTGCTGAGTCTAAGTTACGTAGGATTCAGCAGGGAGATCGTCCGGCGGAGGAATTCTGTTCGGAGTTCCGTAGGTGGGCCACGGACACCCAGTGGAATGACCCGGCTCTTAGGAGCCAGTTTTGTCAAGGTTTATCCAACAAATTACAGGATGTGTTGGCACAGTATGACTCTCCCGCGTCACTGGAAGCCGCTATGGCCCTTGCTATTCGCGTTGACAGACGGCTTCGGGAGAGGTGCGGGATAACTCTACTCCCTGTGATGACTCCACCTCCTACAAGGTCCCCTCATATGGTGGTTCCCCTGGTCAGTCCAGAGGAGCCTATGCAATTAGGAGGGACATCATTTCGGGGGAGGGGACCGGTGGTGCGCCATAAGACAGGAAGGTGTTTCTTCTGCGGGAGAAAGGGACATTTTATTGGGGGGTGTCCATCCCGTCCCTTGCAGAGTGAAGAGTCGTCGGAAAACTGTTGATCCCAGGTTGTGTGGTGGACGGCAATCTGGGAGTAGGTATTTCGTCCCTAGGTTTGTCTCAGTTTCTCGTACCGGCGGAGGTGGTGGTGGGTACGAGAACTGAGAGGATATCTGTTCTTCTGGATAGTGGGGCCGGGGCTAATCTGGTTGATGCTCGGTTTGCCCGGGTTCAAGGTATGCGATTGAGTGAGTTGGCTAAACCCATCCCCATATTCTCGATCGATGCCAGGCCTCTCGGTCAGGGAAGTTTTTTGCAAGCTGTGCATGACGTAAAACTTCAAGTGGGGGCGATACATAAAGAACTGTTGTCTTGCTACGTGTTGGAGGGTCTTCCCACTCCTATAGTGTTGGGCCTTCCTTGGTTAACTAAGCATAACCTGGTTATTAATTGGCAAACCAGAGAGATAAGCCAATGGAGTAAATTCTGTAATAAAAACTGCATGAACACGGTCATCGGTGCGGTTACTCCTTGGGTCTTACCTCCATTTCTGGCGGACTTTGAGGATGTATTCTCGGAGAAAGGGTGTCAGGAACTACCTCCTCATCGCGAGTATGACTGTTCTGTAAAACTGCTCCCTGAGGCCAAGTTACCTAAAGCTAGGTT